>NC_140347.1:27939282-29363565 GCF_963514085.1 Chelon labrosus | reverse complement strand
TGCTTCAGTACAGAACGTCACTGAGCTGCCCGGATCCAGAAAGGCGTATGTCTGAACTATCTCACTCCCCATCTTGGACTTGACTCGGACTGGGACTATTGCAAGGGTACAGTCATCATCTTCCCCCGGCCCCAGTCAGCTCATGAGCTTCAGAATGAGCACAGGCAAATGCACTCAAGACCGTCTGACCATCAGTGTTATCTTTCCTTTCTTCTCCATCAGCCACTGCATCCTTCATCTTAATGTGCAGAAGTGTAGGATGTGTTAAAGAACACAACTTAGAAAACATGGCATAAACTTTCATTGCTATGCAGACGACACCCAGCTATATTTATCTATGAAACCAGATGAAACTAATCAGTTGGTTAAACTCCAAGCATGCCTTAAAGACATAAAGGCTTGGATGACCTGTAATTTCCTACTCTTAAACTCAGACAAAACAGAAGTTATTGTATTCGGTCCTAAGCATCTCAGAGATTCATTATCTAATCACATGGTGTCTTTGGATGGCATTACCTTGGCCTCCAGTACTACTGTAAAAAACCTTGGTGTTATATTTGATGAGGATATGTCCTTTAAATGTCACATAAAGCAAGTGACCAGGACTGCCTTCTTTCACCTGCGTAATATCGTCAAAATTAGGAACATCCTGTCTCAGAGTGATGCTGAAAAACTAGTTCATGCATTTGTGTCGTCCAGACTGGATTACGTAATTCATTACTGTCTGGCTGTCCAAATAGCTCTTTAAAAAGCCTCCAGTTGATTCAAAATGCCGCAGCAAGAGCATTGACAGGAATTAGCAAGAGAGATCATATTACTCCAGTTTTAGCTTCTCTTCACTGGCTCCCTTTAAAGTCTAGAATAGAATTTAAAATCCTCCTCCTTACATACAAGGCCCTTAAAGGCCTAGCTCCATCGTATCTTAAAGACCTTATTGTACCATATCATCCCAGCAGATCACTTCGGTCTGAAAGTGCAGGCCTACTTGTGGTTCCTAGAATTTCAAAAAGTAGAATGGGAGGTAGAGCTTTCAGCTATCAGGCTCCTCTCCTGTGGAACCAGCTCCCAGTTTGGGTTCGGGAGGCAGACACTCTCTCTATTTTTAAGGTCAGGCTTAAGACTTTCCTTTTTGATCAGGCTTATAGTTAGGGCTGGACTAAACCATCCCTTAGTTATGCTGCTATAGGCCTAGGCTGCTGGGGGACGATGCACCAAACACATGTCCTCCTTCTTTCTTCTCTCTCCTCTCTCGCATCCTCCACTTTCTTTTCTCTGGCACAGAGCTCTTGCCCTCTAATTTCCTATATACTACTAGTCATACAATTCTGTGCTATTACTATGTAGAATGTTTACTGCTGTGTGTGTCCCACCCCCCTCCCCCCCTCTTCCTCCCTCTTCTTGTGAGTATCTCTGGCCTGGAGTTGTGCGTTTCCTGTAGAGCTCCATACTACATCTGTTGTCGTGGTCTCATCAGCCTGCCCAGTCTTCATGGAATCCTGCAGTTATCCACTCCTACCTGAATGAACAATTCTCCAACCTGCCTATGATTCCTCTTACATTTTCAAACTGTCATGTAACATCATCAGTTTGTATCATAAGATTCCACATGTACACTTTAGTCAGATATGTGTATCTATGACAGATGTATGTTTATCTTGCTGTTCTCTTCTCTTCTCTCTTTGCTGTTCTCTTCTCTCATTCTTCTGTCTGTACCCGGCTGGCCTTAGGCAGATGGGTCCCTCCATATGAGCTGGGTTCTGCTCGAGGTTTCTTCCTGTTAAAAGGGAGTTTTTCCTTGCCACCGTTGCCTTCAGGCTTGCTCTGGGGGTTTCAGGCCGGGTTTTTGTAAAGCGTCTTGAGACGATTTGTATTGTTATTGACGCTATATAAATAAAATTGAATTGAATTGAACTCACAGCCCACCTTTGCTTTGCACAACTTACTCACGTGTCCATGTTTGAGACAACTAAAACAAAGCCCTTTGCTTCTCAAAAATTCCAATTTCTCTTTGTGTGGCTTGCCTTCAAGCTTGTTACAAGTCTCTATGACATGCTCACCTTTGCAGAAGAGACACACCAGTGTCATTGAGGCAGGAGCTGAGTGTTTCACCTGTTCCGCATCCTTGTTTTCCATCTTCACAGCACTGGTGGTGAACGACTTCCTGATTATGCCTTTTTTCTGCTCTTTGTGATTGGTCTGTTTAATCAAGGATGTTTTAGCTGCGGTATTATCCTTTATGTCTCCAAAGACTGGGTGAAGAGCAACTTTGGCCTGTCTGTGGACAAACCCGGCTAAATCCTTAAACGTGACTCTCCTGTCACATTCCTCTTGTATACCACACACAACATTTCTCCGCCTTTCACGTAGCTTGAAAGGAAGCTTTGCTACGATAGACTTCAAGTTGGTCACACTATCCAGTTCTTCCATGTAACCCACCTCTGACATGATGTTGCAGCAGGCTGTGAGGAAGAGTGAGAAGGCGTTAAGAGACTCTGCATCCTCTGGCTTGATAGGTGTCCAGTCCAGCATTTTGTTCATGTAGGCTACAGCAATTTTATAATTATTTCCAAAATGCTCTTTTAGTAGCTGCTTGGCCCTTTGGTGCCTGCCTCTGGCTTCATGTGCAGGCAGCTCTTTATTAACTCCTTCGGCTGTCCAGCCGTGAACTGCTCTAAATATTAGAGGCGGTCTTTAGAGCTTTCAGTGCGGGATTTTACGCCATGCTCGAAGGCTCTGACAAATGAATTGTAATCCAGAGGATCGCACTGAAGGGATGTCCATTGGGGGCAGTGTCATCATTCTCTGTTGCTTTATCATTAGTTCTGTTATGCCATTCTGTCGTGCCATAACATTGCAGAGAGTCTCCACAGTACTATCGTCTGTTACAAGGTCACCACTGGACTGAGGCGAAGTGGTGGACTGAGGTTGCAGTGGGCTAAACTCACCACATCCATTCTCCATGTTGTTAACTGGATTTTGACTCACATGTAGTGGCATATATCCAGATTCAATAGTCATTCCACCCCGTGCACTTACATGTGAAAAGCGTTCACTCTCATAATTTTTTAAAACTTTAAGTTTTGCATCAGAGGCTGCGATAGCAGTTTGCAGGTCCAAAGCTTCTCTTTTTGCTTTCAGCTCAGCTTCTTGACGTTCCAGATCCTGCTTTTGTTTAAGAGCTGCAGCCTTTGCAAGCAATGCTGCTCTTTACTTCAGCTTTAAGTCTCGCGGGGGAAGCAGTGGACACTTTGCTCCCTACAGATGAACCACGCTGTTTGCTCCAGTAGCTTTCAGCAGCTGAAGCCAGTGATACACTGTCTGTTGGTTGTATGTCTGCATCACATTCTTAAGCTTATTTAGCATGATCTTCTGCCACCTTTATCCACATTTCCACTTGCTGCATAAATCCACGAATGCGCATTAACTTAGGCTCAAACCATGAACTCTGGTCTTTTTCTAGCTCTTCGGCACATAGCAAGTTTGTAAAAGTATCATTTGTCTTGTAGAATTCAGCCAGCGAGTCTTGATAGTCCAAACATAACTTCTGTTTAACTGTGTTTACGTTAGCATCGTCCTCCATTAGCCAATCGATCTCATTAGCCTGGCTAGTTAGATGACCAAGGCTTAACTTTCCTGGAGTTAAACGATGCACCTTTTCTTCCGCAGCTTTCTCTGTCATTTACGACTCCCTCTTTCCACATGCTAGTTTCCCTTTGCAAAAAAGTAGTATACTTGAAGTTCATTTATAATCAAGTCATCAAGTATACTTGAGTATAAGTATAGTAAGTATACTACAGACCATGTACTTGTAGTGTACTAGAAAGTATACTAATTTAATACTTCTTCCGGCTAAATTGGATAATTTTAAGTATATAAAAGTATACTTTTATAAACTAAAATGTAGACTAGGAGTATATAAACTTAAAATGACCTTATAAAGTATACTTAAAGTATACTTTTATAAACTTATGTTTTTAGTCCGAAGAAGTATTAAATTAGTATACTTTCTAGTACACTACAAGTACATGGTCTGTAGTATACTGCCTATACGTATACTTATACTCAAGCATACTTAATAAAATGAACTTCAAGTATACTACTTTTTGCTAAGGGTCCTCATCCAAAATGCTAGCTTACGTGGACTTAACAAAGTTATCGCTGCTTACCGGGCTGCTGGCCCCGACGTCGGCTCATAAATCAATAATCCGATACAACTTTCCTCAACGAGCGCTTCGTGTCGTCCTCCGAAGCAGTCCGCAGTTCCAACCATCCTTGTCCGTTCCACTGATCCTTTTTCCACGGTGAGGAAGGAGGTTTTTCTGACTAATGTTGTGAGTTTTCCAATAAAACCATCCACCGGAGCTTCTGGCTGACGCGTGTTACAAAAAGTGTGTCCTCCACAAAAGTTTGTCTTCTCAAATTTATTGAACAAAAGTACAAAATATAAAAACTCATAAAAGAATCCACTGCTTAAATTTTCTGTCCAACAAGTCCTTGAATATGTTCGAATACATCCACAAAAGTTCTAACACGATTTGAACACGGTCAGAAAAACCGTGCGCTCCTCTCGGCTCTCACGCCCTCTACACTACTCACAATAAGTTAGGGATATTGTGAGAGATTCAGTGGATGTCATACATGTTAGTTTCACTTAAGAGATTTTTGGGATAGGGAGGCAATTGTATTGGGGTGATAGACACACCTCATTTTGTGTTTTCCACGTAATGGTCTCACTGTGTACAGTGTGCCTTACATATTGGGGCCAATACCAAAAAATACTAAAAGACAACCCTTTTCAATGTGGCATCAATTTCAACATTCTGTGGGTATAAAAAGCTGGTATTGTCAGTAAGTCATTCCAAGTTCATCATTCAAACAGTCTTTGAACACACGACGTCACTTAACGGACGAGCAGCGCCACCTGGCCATAGCGCGCCTTCGGGTCGGTGGCAGGCAGTCAGATGTTGCTCGTGAACTTGGTGTGTCTCAAAGTGTCATCAGCAGACTTGCATCAAGACACAGAACTACTGGCAGAGTTTGTGACAGACCCAGGAGTGGAGCCCCACGAGTGACAGACCGCAACGATGACCAGTACCTAAGGACCTACGCACTCAGACATCGTTATGCAACTGCCACACAGCTGCAGGCCCGTTTACGAGATGTGAGGGGTACAAGGGTATCCAGACAAACCATTCGCAACCAACTTGGCACCGCTTTGGCTTGAATGCCAGACGACTGTTGCAGGTGATTCCACTGACACCAAGACACCCCTGTGAACGTTTGCAGTGGGCATAAGATCATGTGACCTGGACAATGCAGCAGTGGTCTACCGTCCTGTTCACTGATGAGTGTCGGGTCACCTTGCACAGAAATGATGGTCGTCAGCGTTGCTGGAGAAGGCGAGGTGAGCGATACGCCGAGGTCAACATGGTCCCCAGGGTTCACTTTGGTGGAGGAGGTGCAACAGTCTGGGTAGGCATCACCAGTCAGCGCAAAACAGATTTGGTTATTGTAGATGGCTCAGTCACTGCACATTCTTACCTCAGAGACATCATAGAACCCATCATCATCCCCCAATTCTGCCAGCACACCCCCAACTTTCTGTTCATGGATGATAATGTTCCACCACATCGTGCCAGAATTGTTACAGCTCGACTTCAGGAAGTCGGAGTGCCTCATATGGTATGGCCAGCAATGTCCCCTGACCTGAACCCCATAGAGCACGTCTGGGACCAGCTGAAGCAGAGACTGGATGACCGTACCCCACCCCCACGTGACCTGGCAGAACTGCGTGTACTTGTGGAAGAGTGGAACGCATTGCCTCAGAACAACATCATGAGGCTAGTGAGGAGCATGAGACGTCGCTGTCAAGCTGTCATTGCGGCAAATGGTGGAAACACCCACTACTGACATTGTCAATTTTTGTTATTTGGGGCTATCCTTGTTATTGTCTAAATTTGTGGGTTAATAAATATTAAACTAATGAAAATGGTGTGGCTTATTTCATTAAAATTCAGACCAAATAGGAAAAGCACTCATGTAAATAACAATATCCCTAACTTATTGTGAGTAGTGTATATATATGGAGTTAGATATGATGTTGTACAACTACATTTGAAGACAAATGTTCAAAAAGGGATCTTGAATAATATTTTGTGTCTTGTCGCCATCTGCTGGCCTGCATTGTTGTGTTCCTTTCTTCGTTTCCTCTCGGGTGTGCTGACTGGAGATGCTGCTGAGCCTTAGGCTGGGCTGCAGACCTAACTGTTTCCTTCCTTAAAGTTGTATTTAAAGACTTGCCACTCTTCCACTCACGGCCATGCTCTAATTGTCTCCGTTGCCTCCTTTTGGGACTCTACTACTTAAGTTTATGTCTGAACTCTAAGTAATCTGTTCTGCAGTCATGGACTTCCTGTGTTTAGATTAATAGAACTCTGAACTCCAGCTTCAGAAATACTTATACAGTAAATTTCCTGAGCTTTTCAGTTGAACTCAACATAACAATTATTGATATCTTTTTAATTTTTCTGTTAACAAAATCAATCAACAACAAAGTTACCTAACTGTGTTACTGTGCTACTATATTGTTCAGAATCCCTTCAGAATCCCAACATACCAGTCAAAATTAAAGAATATGCTGTATGCAGTTCTCTCAGGTTCTGTTTAATTATTTTTTTAAGAATTGTAATTTAACAGGAATTTATGTTACATACTCCAAGCACATTTTAATGGTGATATTGAAATTCAGAATACACCATGCAGTAACAGACAGAAATGCCTTGAACAGTTTTGTGCCAATAAATTCTGTTGGTCTTATCATCATATCATATTTGACTCGCAGTAAAAAAGGTATGCAGTAGTCTAACTAAATATTTCTAGAACAGTAAAGTGAATTAGGCATCCTTAAGAAATGTATATGGAATTTACCATGCAAAACAAGTATTGTATGCTACAAATGTTTTTTTTTTTTTTTTTGCAACTCAGACAAAAAAAATAATCAATATTATATTAGTCTCTTGCTCTGCAACTGTTCAACTCATTTTGGACAGATATACAAACCTTGATAAACTGAAAATTGAGTACAAATGTGCAGATTACTGTATTTGATAATTTTCAGCTGTTCTTAATGAAATTAAGAACAGGTACACTCATGCAATAATAAGATGACCCAGATAACAGAAATGGTTTCATAGGTGGAGGCCACCGACATGTTTTCTCTCCTCATCTTTTCTGTCTGTTTGCATTTGGCTAGTGTCGGTGTCACTGCTGGTAGCACCACCTAGAGAGGTTTCACAGACTGTCCAGGGTTTGAATTCAGCCCCCTGTAGGCTGACCATTTTCATTTCCATCATACAATGTTGCATCCTTTCATTCCTAACACATTACCCAGTCCATATCAGAACAGATATCCAGCATGATTATTTCCCCATTAAGATCTGATGTGTTTCAAAGTGTTCGTTTTATTTTTTGTTACCACCAGCGCTTCTTTGAATGAGAAAATGAAATAGTGGAAGGCTACAACAACAAATCTGTGCCACATGTTTTGTGGATGTTTCTTTTTAGTAGTAAAACAACAGGAATTTAAGAAAATTACTCGGAAGAAAATCAGCGACGAGATTAATCGAGAGGATGTAAGACTTTTGAGAACAGACAATGGAGGAAGAACCCTCGGTCTGTGGCATATACTCGGTCTGGGTCTGATAGCCTATCTGGCATGGCAGCTGTTGCGTCACTACGCATATTAGGACATGTTGCCTACGTAATGACGCAGTAGTACGCACTACAGTGTAGAGTGAAGATGGCGGACGAGGAGGCCGAGAAGGAGCACAGTCGTGCTAACGACATAAGTGAAACGATTGGGAAACTCAGACAACGTCTACAAGGACTGCAAGAAGAATTGGCTAGAAAAGGTGTCAGTGACTCCTCGGCACAATCCTCTACCGTGTATTGCCAAGAGTTTTGTATGGTGAGTATACTGTCCTCAAATATGTAGCAAACAAGCTAGCCAGCTCAACTAGAAATGCAACGCCCTGGTACCTGCACTCCTCGGAAACGTATGCTTTCATCGTGGAGCTATAGGTCAATAGGTTAAGGTGTTATTATTAGTGTTTTGCTCAGGATTTGATGTAGGATACATGTGTATGTAGCTGCTATAAATCAGCGAAACAGAACGCACAAATCGTTTAACCGTTGCTTCTGGTGGTTCAACTAGCTAGTACACCTTTGACGTGAACTACAAAAGGCAATCAAACGTAATGTTACGACGATAAAAGCCTCGGCAGTCACGTCTAACTATTATAGATGGTTTACAACAAATGATTCCCAGCTACACATCAGTACATCACGGCCCGCTAGGCAACGTGCACGTGACCATAATTTCGCTGATCGTCTCTGGCAGTAACGTAACACAAAGACTAGTAAAACGAATTTGTCTTGCTCTATTTTATTATTATTATTAGTATTATTATTAGTATTATTATTAGTATTATTATTATCTTATGCTGTAAATAATTCCACAGACACTGCTGCACAACATTACAGTGTATTAATTGTAGCGAATTTGTTGACAATTCACTCTAGTGAAGTATTTTCGAGTAGTTCCCGAGATGAATTTCTGGTGTGGACGTGCTGAATGAAACGCACGCCTGCAGAAGAGGCACGCCTTTCTCCCTCAGTCCTATGTTCTAACAATACAACAAGAAAACCCGCCATTGTCCCCTGAACAGGGCCGTTGCTTTTCTGTTTTTGAAACGATGGGTATTGTTAGGTTATTTACTTGTATAATAATGTTTGAGGGACCAAGCAATTTCTCTTGTGGATCACCAAAGTCCGTCTAAATCTAAGTCTAGCATACACATATTCAACAGTTATCATGCTACTTATATCTTTAAAGTTTATTCAGGGGGTGGCTGTGGCTCAGTAGGTAGAGCGGGTTGTCCACGAACCAAAAGGTTAGCGGTTCGATCACCGGAATGTGCCATATGCCGAAGTGTCCTTGAGCAAGACGCTGAACCCTGTACCGTGGCTAAATCGCCAATAGGTATAAATTACCCTTTGTAGCCGCCTCATTTATTGCTTCTTAACTTTCATGAAGTAGTACTCATTTTTGATCAGATTATTATTATTTTCAAAAACATAAAATATCTAATAAATTTGGGACACTCAATTAGTTTTTAAAAAAAAAAAAAACTAAAATGTGAATTAGCAACTGTATCTTGTAGAGCATAGATTCTCAACCGGGGGTCAATGGACCCCTAGTGGTCCATGGTGTAATTGCAAGGGGTCCATGAAAATAAAATATCTTTTATAAAAGATCCTATGACATTTATAGAAATAGCATTATTTTATTCAAATTTGACTGAGACACAACTGAAAGCTCATGTTTGCCTCAAGGAGTGAATAAATGCCATAATGCAATTTAAAATGCAGTTTCTGCTGTTAATATCACATTGCACCGCCACCCCCCCAAATCGGTTGGGGGTTCCTCAGGGTCAATCAAAAATATGCAGGGGGTCCAGGACCCAAAAAAGGTTGAGAACCACTGTTTACCACTGAGGGCCTGAAACACTCTACAGGGATTCATGTAAAACAGAGACTTGGCCATACCTGGCCAAAAAGATTAAATCTAAATAGTTTTCAGTGCTGTATAGAAAAAAAATCTATTTTTCTGAGAAGCATGTGAATGGGCATTAATATTCTCCTTAGTGATGATCTGTTTGTCTGTCCTGCTCGTCGTCTTCAACGGGAGAGAGTGGCACAGAATGACAGATGAGTTGTCACACAGACACAGTTTAAGTTGAGCTACAGTTTTTTTACAGTGTCCATCCACAGGTAAAATCCTGAGGTTTTTCATAGCTCTGATATTTAGATGAAGTGAATAATATTCTTATTGATGCTTGCGCCGGTGCGAGCCATTTATACTTGTGCGCTCATCAGTCTGGCTCGCCCTGTACTGTAGTTGGCGCTGTGTCTTTTTTGCTAGTCGGGTTAATTTTTGTTTCTACTTCGTGCTTCACTTTCCACTTCCTGTTTCACTTTCAACAGTGGTGACTAAAACTTTTGCTGAACATGAGTCTAGGGGTGGGCGATATATATCGTCTGCGATAATATCGTGATTGTTGTGCTAACGATATGCAAATTCACATTATCGAGTATTTAAATTAGTCCGAAAAAAACAGTCCAAGACACGCATTAAAACTCCACACATTCAGAGGTGCGTGCAGCAGAAGCCCTTGGCTGCAGCAGGGCATCACGTGATTGCTGTAGTGGGCCTACACGTCATCATCTCTCTCGCAGGTATGGTTACCGCGGGGAATGTGAGTGAGGGGAGTGGAGCGGCAGGGCGCACCGCTGTCTCCCGACTGCTTTTTGTCAGCTGAGCTGTTTGCATCCCGAGGCCCGGCCGTTATCACAGGCCTCTCCCGAGAACAAGGTGTGGTCAGAATTTTACTGGTGGATTTTAGTGCCCCACTCCGCCCCTGGCTCGCTCCATGTTGTGTCAGCTAGCGCTAGCTTGGAAGCTAACGGGTGTTAGCTAGCGTGCAGCCGCTACTTTAAAGTGAACGAGGTTATCCACGGTCATGACGGAAATGAAACTTCAAAATAAATGATAGACGTTGATTTTACTCTCTTTAATTGCTATAAGGTCTAATAAAAGTCATGTTTACTCAGAGGTCAATGTTCTTACACTAGTTCAATTGGTATTTTGTCTGAATTGTTTTTACTTGAATACTTGCATGTTAAAGAGAATAAATAAGAACTGTTTTCATTCAACATTGTGCCCATTATTATTATCAGTGATTAAGTAACTCAGACTTTTAAAAACACATTTTATTGGATATCGTCTAATTATCGTTATCGTTAAAATCGCCAAAAATATCGAGATATTATTTTTTGTCCATATCGCCCACCCCTACATGAGTCATACTAATGTTTGTTTCTTCAAACCTCCTCAGTTAGCCTCTCCTCGATGTGTTCGATCATTTTTCCTAAACAGTCAACTTGAAAATTGTGGAGATGGAGAAGCAGCCGGAACTACTAAAGCAGAAAGGCGTAACAACCAAGCAGACCAATCACAGCTCAGACCTTATTTCTGGCATAAAACACAATCGTTTACTTACCCATATAACTTTTGTGTCATTTGTAGTCGTTTGGGAGATATTTAGATTCGTGTATATCCATATAGTGGGAGTGACTGGGGCACCGCAACGCAGCCTCTAAATAACGCATTATCTGCCACGAAACTCATTAATTTCACCAATATTTTGTTATGATACGCTAATGCTATTCCCCGTTGAGTCTGGAGGTACCTGTCATCATCATCCGGGGTCTGTAGATTGACCTACTAACTTCTGACCTGGATGATGTCATCTCTGAGCGCTGCGCACACCTGCGGCGGCCAGTTTATTTACCTGTAATTTGCTACTGCTAGTTTTTTGCAACATGGCTGAATATTTTTCCGATTCTGAGGTTGTGGAGGGCGGCTTTGTTTATGATGGAGGTCCTTACCCTTTTCAGCCAGAGTATACTGTATACAGTACTGTTTGTATATTTGTGTCTTATTTGTTGATTGTTGAATTTTTCCTTGTTATTGTGTTTCTGCCTTTCTATTTTTCAAATTCCGTGGTGTATATTACACTTTCTGCTACTGTAACGGGTGAATTTCCCCGTTGTGGGATAAATAAAGTATAATCTAATCTATACGTATGAGGAGCTCATTGAAAGGAGGATGCAGAGGCAGAGAGCAGAACAGCTGGCCAAAGAACAACAAACCGCTGCAAGTCCGCGAATAGATAACAGGTAACTCCGGACTCAACAGGGAATAGCACTAGCGTGTCATAACAGAATATTGGTGAAATTAACGAGTTTCGTGGCAGATAATGTGTTATTTAGTGGCTGTGTTTCGGTGCCCCAGTCACTCCCACTATATGGATATATGCGGATCTAAATATCTAAATATAATGACTACAAATGACACAAAAGTTATACGGGTCAGTAAACGATCGTATTTTATGCCAGAAATAAGGTCCAGGTTGTAAAAAATGGTAGTTCCCCTTTAAGTAGCTAACCAGAAGTTGAAATAACCAACTAGTGTAAATTGAGGGTTGAGATGGTAAGGAGGCTGAATATACATATGGACATTCATGAATATATGCTATTTATCATAAAAAATTAATTATTCATTAAAAATAATTTATTGTTTTAAACAATTTCTGGAAATCCCCGCGATTTATACTTGTGCACTCATCAGTCTGGCTCGCCCTGTAGAAACGCCAGCCAAGTGCTGGTTGGCGCTTTGTCTTTTTTGCCTGTCGCGTTTGCTGCTACTTCCTGCTTCGCTTTCAACAACGGTGACTAAAACTTTAGGCAAAATTTAATACTTACTTTAATACTTAATACTTTACTGAGAACGGCCTGGATTGGCAGAACTTTTATGTGCAGTGATGGTACAGCGTCAATGACTGCCTGGTGACATCACTGTGTCATCAGTTGCTCACCTGATCTGTACTGAATTTAACCTGACGGAGAAAACGGCACGGAAAAGTCACGTAGCATTAGAAGCTTCCTATTTATATCGACTGAAGAAGAGGTATAAAAATGAGCGGGAATGATTTCAGTATTCCTATAGATCAGTGCTTCTCAAATGCATGGTGCGATGCCGGGGGTGCGCCCCGGGGAACATGCCTTTTTTTGCCGTACTAGAATAAAGTGTAATTGCACATCTACTACAGTAGGTGGCAGTGGCGCTCGCATTGTCAGAGTGTGCGCAGGGAGTATTGGCTCTTTGGAGTATTGGCCCTTTGGTGTATGTTTTGTTTTTTGTTTTTTTGCAGCGAGCATGCGCACACACAGCACAGAGCGGGAAATATGAAGTGCAGTGAACAAACCCTCAAGAATCACCATGGAAAAATATTTTACAGGGATGAAAAGAAAGGCAGAGAGAGACAGAGATAATGAGACAACCGAAAGTCTCCCGAAAGCTAAGACGAGGAAATATGACGAAGCGTATGTAGCGCTTGGCTAGCGCTATTCTTTAATGTTAACACCTTAACACCTGAATAGATTTTTCAATTATATAAAGAAATTAATTATTTGTGTTTTTGCTTACCACTCCGACTGGTCCTATGAGAAACTAGTGCTTGCAAAAGGTTCCTAGGAATTTTTTGAATGTGAATGTGCAGTCTGAGCGGAAACAGTGCGTCGCGAATTCGCGACACTAGGCATGAAGGGGTTAATAATAGGGATGTCCGATAATATCGGTCGTCCGATATTATCGGCCCGATATTAGCATAATTATGTAATATTGGTAAGAATCGGTATCGGTTTTTTCTCCGATAATGAAAGCCCGTTAATGAAAAGCTTGGATTTCGGCAAATATGCTGGAATCGCTTGTGGGGTCCTCAGACGTTTACCGGCGCGCAATTGATTACATCATCAAACCGCACCTGTAGGCAAAATAACAACAACAGTGTGTGGCTTGTGGTGGCTAACAGGCTTACTCGCTCATTGCTACAGAAAATGTCCTTGGTCTGGAATTTTTTTAAAGTTTCACCTGCGGATAACAAAACTGCAATTTGTAATGATTGCAAGGCGCTTATCAAGCGAGGAGGGGCCAAGGCTTCGTCCTTCAACACTTCAAATTTAATTGCTCACATCAGGAAGAACCATCCCGAGGTACACGAAGCGTTTGTGCGGCAAAGTAATGCAAAACAACTAGGAAAGGACGCACTGAAAAAAACAACGCAACTTTCCTTTGTTTGCACATTACCTCATTCCTGAAGTGTTGTTTGTACCTCATAGAAATGAGCAGTTTTCAATATATTAGGCTGTCCTACACTACATGTTATTTTTGTTAACATTAAATGCTGCACAAAGTTGTACAGGGCAGGTACAATGTTGTTTACAATTTGTGAAGAAGTCAGATTTGTCCTAGTTGTAATGGGCATTGTCAGGATGATCTCAGGAAGAGCTGTTGTTTGAGACAAAATGTTGAAAATAAATATGGCACGTTTCCATACCTTAAGTTGAAGGAGTGTTCTTATTTTGTACAGACAATGTTAATTTCACCTATGAAAGTAGGTGATGTGTTAATTCCACGACAGGAGATATGTGATGTGACCTAAAAATAGTTTTGGGGGAAAAACGGCTCCATACTGTATATCGGTATCGGTTGATATCGGAATCGGAAATTGTGTGTTTGGACAATATCGGCATATCGGATATCGGCAAAAAGTTAATATCGGACATCCCTAGTTAATAAGGATACAATGTTATGCAGAGGTGTACTTATATCAATTTTATAGACAAATGATACTATTTATAGACGCGGCGGAAAGCCGGGGGGGCGCGAAATGTTTTCTTCTTCCTGCGGCGGGGGGGGCGTAAAAGAAAATAATTGAGAAGCACTGCTATAGATGAACAGGTGAACTGCACAGGCTGCTACTATTTGTCATTAAATCCAAAATCTTCATTTATTGCGGTAATGAAGGACTGATAAAAACGCATGACCTTATTTTACTGGCAGACATTTCATATACAGTCCCTGACAAAAGTCTTGTCACTTATCCATTTTGTAGAAACAACAGTTTATAACCTGACTTTTAATTAATCCATTGGTTTTAGAAATGGCTCATATGAAAGCTAAAACCCTCCCAAATTATGTTTGATATACTAAAATAAATTTGCTTCACTGAAGAAAGATTGATCATTTAATGAACACAGAAAGGTCAGATTTTGGCAAGACAAAAGTCTTGTCGCCTACAGAAAGTAATGTGAAAATTGAACAAATCATTTACTTCAAATACAAAAATATGATGCATAACATCAGTGAATTAAGTACTGGTGCTGTGAGATCCATATTTAATATCTTGTATGACTTCCATGAGCTTGAAGGACTGCATCCATGCGGTTCGACAATGATTCATACAATTTATTGATGAAGTCATCAGGAATAGCAAAGAAAGCAGTCTTACATGCCTCCCAGAGTTCATCAAGATGCTTTGGTTTCGTCTTCCATGCTTCCTCTTTCATTCTTCCCCAGACATGCTCAATGATGTTCATGTCTGGTGACTGGGCTGGCCAGTCCTGGAGCACCTTGATCTTCTTCGCCTTGAGGAACTTTGATGTAGAGATGGAAGTATGCGATGGAGCACCATCCTGCTGCAAAATTTGACCCCTTTTATGGTTGGGAATGTAAGAGGTAGCTAATACTTCTTGATATTTTACGCTATTGATATTGCCTTCCACCCTGCAAATCTCTCGCACACCCCCATACTGGATGTAACCCCAGACCATGATTTTTCCGCCACCAAATTTAACTGTTTTCTGGGTGAATCTCGGATCCATGCGAGCTCCAGTAGGTCTCCTGCAATATTTGTGGCGGCTGTGATGTAATTCAACCGAAGATTCATCTGAGAAATCCACCTTCGGAAAAATCATTACATCCAGTATGGGGGTGTGCGAGAGATCTGCAGGGTGGAAGGCAATATCAATAGCGTAAAATATCAAGAAGTATTAGCTACCTCTTACATTCCCAACCATAAAAGGGGTCAAATTTTGCAGCAGGATGGTGCTCCATCGCATACTTCCATCTCTACATCAAAGTTCCTCAAGGCGAAGAAGATCAAGGTGCTCCAGGACTGGCCAGCCCAGTCACCAGACATGAACATCATTGAGCAGGTCTGGGGAAGAATGAAAGAGGAAGCATGGAAGACGAAACCAAAGCATCTTGATGAACTCTGGGAGGCATGTAAGACTGCTTTCTTTGCTATTCCTGATGACTTCATCAATAAATTGTATGAATCATTGTCGAACCGCATGGATGCAGTCCTTCAAGCTCATGGAAGTCATACAAGATATTAAATATGGATCTCACAGCACCAGTACTTAATTCACTGATGTTATGCATCATATTTTTGTATTTGAAGTAAATGATTTGTTCAATTTTCACATTACTTTCTGTAGGCGACAAGACTTTTGTCTTGCCAAAATCTGACCTTTCTGTGTTCATTAAATGATCAATCTTTCTTCAGTGAAGCAAATTTATTTTAGTATATCAAACATAATTTGGGAGGGTTTTAGCTTTCATATGAGCCATTTCTAAAACCAATGGATTAATTAAAAGTCAGGTTATAAACTGTTGTTTCTACAAAATGGATAAGTGACAAGACTTTTGTCAGGGACTGTACTGTATAAAAAAAGTTTTTAATAGTAGCATCATAATTGACCTTTGGCTAAGCCCCGCCCTAGAATGTCGATTGACCAATCACAGCCAAGAGAGCTCCCACAGGGGTCCGACACTTTTTCCACAGCGCTCCATTGACTTTAACGCAGGCGTCTCATATTTTCGGTCTCGGCAGGCTATACTGTCGGTATATATCCAGCATCCAGGGTATGGATAAGCCCAATGATGTGCGCGTAAAACCCTGTGGAGCTAACCAAAACATCACCGTTACAGCTTAAGTTGCATAGTTGTTGATACGCTAGCACACGCTGAAGAAATACAACGTTATACGTGCGTAACGTTAGTCCGTTTGCTTCGTAATAACGATTATAGACTTGAATAGAGACGTACCCAGCTTTGCATGAACAGTGTTGCTCCTTGATATTGATACCAGAGCCTTATAGATAACCAGAAAACCACAGCCCAGAAGAGAATGTCGGACGTAGCAACAGTAACTAAGGGGGGCGGGGCTTAGCCAAAGGTCAATTAGTGGCATCTATTAAGACGTATAATTACCCCCCTTTACTTCGTTTTGTGCCGTTGTTGTGGTGGTTGTGTCGCCTGTTACAGCTGTAACAGACTTGCCATTTGATTTGCGCTGTGTGTGTGGGGATGTTGTTCACTGTTCCCTCAGTTTGGAAACCAGTGGATTAATGACTCTAGATATGTCATGTGTTTCTTTTAATGACAATGTAATGGTAGGGAGAAACACTGCCTTGACAGTTCCTCAAAAGTAAGGTCAAAGCATTTGAAGAGCCCTGTGGTTGCTGGCTGCGGCATAGTGTTGCTCCATGTTAGTGTCATTTTAGGTAGTTAATATAATGCAAATGTATGATGAAGTGTCAATTTTTCAGGGAAGTTTTGTTTTAGTTAGTTATTTGACACTGTAAAAACAGGATGTGACATAATAATCTTTGAAAGTTACCATTGACAACTGCTCCATGAAGCAGTTCTATAGGACCTAGATGTTTTTTCTGTTGTCTGTGCTGCAGTGACTTCAGTGAAAGTAACTGTTGATCCACATTGACTGACTAATACAACATGATGTGTAGAAAACATGTGTACATGTGTAAACACTGATCCCCAGTGTTTTCACATTTATGTTATGATAACAAATTGTTGTATATGGACTTGTTCGTCCTTTAACCCAGTATGACATCGGGGAACGATGCAGTTGTGACCTCACTTGTGTCTTCTGATGATCCTGTTGCTCCTCTGTCTATATCGTTCACTGTTCTTTGCTATTTGTTTTTCTCTATCTTGGTCTTTCATAATCTATATCTTTCCATAAATGTATCTTTCAGTATCTGACTAAAACTATGTTACTATCTGTCTTTCACTATCCTTCTATCGCTATCTCTGTCTATCTCACTAACTTTATCACTGTCTACTGCTGTTGGACTTTGCCAAGCCAACCAACCCTGTGACGTCACAGGGTATAGTGGGGCAAGATTGCGGCAAAAAATATAACGGCAGTTTTCTTTTTATGTGCTGACATCATCGGCAGTGTGTTATATATTGTTGATATAAGTGGAACTCCATTTAGAAAATCCAGTTTATTTGATTGACTGCTTCATATCTACTTAAAGGTGACAGAGAATGAAAAAACGTTTTTACCTTGTCTTAGTTGAATAACGGTAGTCTGCCCGCATTCACGAACATACGAAAAGTGCTAGACATTCTGAACATCTCCGTTTCATAGAAATTCCTCCTTTAGAAATGTCAGCCAGAAAATGGCCCAATCTGAACAACGGATACATATTACGTAACATGTATCTCACTGCCCCCCCACTCTCATTCAATTCCCTCCCCTTCAAAATAATTTGCATACATCCGCCCTCTCGCCTCCAACGGGAAGTACATTGCAGCAGTGCTTGCGGAGTTCAAGGCGAAATGGCGAGTCGCGTTCCGAGGTGTGCTCTTCCAGGCTGTGCAAGCGGTGTGCAAACTTTCCATTACATTCCCAACGAAAGAAATGCACGAGATGCGTGGCTGCTGTTCATTTATAATCGGATTCCAACTACATTCAACCACAGACTGCTACTTCGTTTGTGAACGGCAGTCTATGGCGAAAGATAAATTATTTTCTGGTCCCGATCGACTTGTGCCTTGGATTATACATATGTTGTTTTTCAGAATAAAAAATGATTTTACATGTCAAGAATGTCACAGTTTGTCGCAAGATAGTTAAGTAAAACGCTATGGAAAATACGTAATTAAACGAACTACAAGTCCCGCATGCTGGCGCGTACAGAACCGACCAAAACTCCCTTCGGTAAGTAGAGGGGCGGGACTTCGGCTCTCTTGAGTGGCAGCAAATGCAGCCAATCAGCGTCAAGTGCTTGCATTTCATAATGAGGTTGCCAGTTAAGCCCGAAGGGGCGCCAAATAGGTGCAAAACCACGCGTTTAAAATCCCCCACCCTAATATAGCTTTCTGAGAGAGGTTTTTAGGAAGCTTCTAAGGCATTACAGACTCAACCAAAATTTTGTTGTCTGCATGTCACATCACAGATCAAGGATAAATACCCCGTTCAATCATTCTATGTCACCTTTAAAGGTGTATAACTGTATTAGCTTAATATCTAATCCAAGCTTTTGATTTTCATCAGAGAGAAATGGAAACTTTTATTCATATAATTGATAAAATGTCAATGACTGTGGTTTCCTCTGAAGACGCTGTTGGAGTATGCAGGCCGTTGGAAGATAGAAGAAGACCCTTGGCCACTGGTTGAAGTATATATAGTCGCCCTGCTGAGTTATGCCCAGGCCTCTCCATACCTCTCCCCGCAGTGTGAAAATGTTTCACTTGTGGCTGAGAGGCTCTCATTGTAAGTACAATGTAAGATGTTTCTAATTGCAGAAGAGCTGCATTGTTTCTCACTATAATAAATAATTGATTACTAAGTTAGATTGTTGAATATTCCTGTTGTGTCTTCAGAAGTGCAGCATCATGTTTTTGTTAATTCAACGCTCATTTTTCAGGAGTTTTCTGGAGCTTTTGCTCTCACTGAAGGTAGATGTTCCAGATCGCTTATGGAAACAATTCAAGTCTTCAGTGCAGGTAAACATGAGAATTCACAAGATAAAGTGTGGATGCGGAAAACTAAAAGTTTTGTCCCAGCTGTATGTTTGTTTTATGTACACCGATCAGGATTAACATTATGACCACCTTCCTAATATTGTATTGGTCCCCCCTTTTGCTGCCAAAACAGCTCAGAGTCGTCGAGGCATGGACTCCACTAGACCCCTAAAGGTGTGCTGTGGTATCTGGCACCAAGTTAGCAGCATATCCTTTAAGTCTTGTAAGTTGCAAGGTGGGGCCTGCATAGATTGGACTTGTTCGTCCAGCACATCCCATAGATACTCAATTGGATTGAGATCTGGGGTATTTGGAGGCCTAGTCAACACTTCAAACTTGTTGTGCTTCTCAAACCATTCCTGGATGATTTTTGCTTTGTGGCAGGGCACGTTATCCTGCTGAAAGAGGCCAAAGGCATCAGGGTATACCATTTAAGTAAAAGGGTATATGTATGACAGACTATATGGGATCTTAGGTGGCAGCAATCGCTTCGGGGTGGTTTGCAACAATGCCAGGGTAGGTGTCAAAAGAATAAGAATGGAGTCCAGTCTTAGCCAGGCTATGATACAATGATCAACCACAACATTAAAACCCTTGACAGGAGAAGTAAATAACATTGACCATCTTGTGACAATGCAATGTTCTACTGAGAAACGTTTGGACATTGCAATCGTGTGGATGTTACTTAGACATGTGCCACCCACAAAAACGAGACCAGACACCGTCACCCTATAGCAATGACACATTTCCTGATGGCAGCAGCCATCCCCAGCAGGATGCAGTCTCTCATAGACACACACAAAAACAGCACAAGGTGCTGATCTGGCCTCCAAATTCACTAGATCCCAAACTGATCAAGTTTCTGTGAGATGCACTGAAACAGGCCTGATCCAAAGTGGCCCCTCTTCTCAACGCATAAGACCCAAAGGCCCCCATTAACAACTTTGTTGACCTGGCGTAAGCTTGTAATCCTGGTTGAAATATGTCAGCTTTCAAAATGTTCATTTTATGTTTGAGCATTTTAAATGTTGAATGAAAAGCTACTTAACCTGTCTGACTCGGTGGTCTTGAAATTTTTTGTTGAGTACAGGTTGCTCGCAGCAAATTTCGGGAGAATGGAATCGCTCAGCTGTCCCCGTTGTCTGCTATGTGCCAGTACAATGGTATTTGGACTAACAGGATCCTGCAAGGGCTTCTGTCCAGTGAGAACCCACAAACAGAACAAGGTGAATTCTAGGGTTGTTTTTTTCCAGAGTTTTGGTTTCAGACTTTCAGACTACACGGTTTTATTTTCAGAAAAGTAGGGATCCACGTTTACCACTATGGAGTCTGGTGTTGGGCTTGTGATACAAACTTTTTCGATGCAACAGATACCTTACATTGACCTGATGTTGGTTGCCAGATTAGCAGAGGAGAACTGTCAGCAGTTTGGACTATGAGAAAAGTAAATCAGACTGTAAATTGTGAAAGTGTTAAGAGGAGGAGGCTAAATCTCTTCTTTCACACTTCCAGTTTACTTGTAGTTTAACCCATTCAGACCGGATCACGCATCTGTGCGTGTTTACCATTAAGGCCGGCAAACGCGTCTGTGTCATTTTGAGCGTTGTCGTCTTTTTCGAGGCACATGGCCAATTATGCACTGTGATTGGCTGAAATATTCTCAGAGTGACAGAGATGCTTAGGGATTTTTTTTAAACTCATGTGACTAATAAAACGCTTTGTGATTGGTCGAAATAAGCCTACACGTGGAGTATGTTTTGGTCGAAAATTTTAAACACCGTGCTAGCGATCCGTCATGGCTGACTCAAGTGAAGGAAGTGATATTGACGAAGTAATTGAAAAAATAGATCTTTACTGAATTTCAAAATTTTAAAAATGTTTGGTGTTTATTGATTTTTAAAAAAAAATGCATTTGAAGATTATGCCCTAGCAAGTCAGTCAAGTTGAAAGCCAAAGAAGTAAGCTGTCAAATGCTTTTTATCTCATGTTTTTATCTGCTACAGAGCATGAGAAATTAAGGTTTTAGTAATCGTTGACATATTTTGAAAAACCTCAGATTTTGAGAGGGGGTTTACAGAAGAGTCTTTAGGCCTAAATGGGTTAAGGAATTTGCTAATGCTGGCTGCAAGAGCCCTCAATAATCATCTAAAAACACACTAGCACATTACATGCTGGCTGAGAAATTGTGGTGGTAAAAACACAAAAAAAAAAAGAAAAAGAAATTTAATCAGTCAGACCGTCATTAGGCCGGTGTCCTTAAGTTTAGTGTATAGTCATGCATCACTTCTATATGGAAGTTACAGCTTTGCTCCTCATCCTACGCCACTATCGTTTTTCATGAAAATGACAGTGGCGTAGGGTAAGGAGCAACGGTGTAACTGTCAGGTTCTTCTTTATTTACAGTTCAAAAACCTATATAGTTCACTGCCGTTTTTAGAAATAAAAACATTAAACTGTTCACAAAATGTTAACAAAATATCACTGTATTTTGCCACTGGTGTCAGTTGAGGAGTTTCTAGTGCAGGAGGGGCTGGTTCTGCTGGAGATGAGAGTGAAGCAGCTCATGAAGGAAAAGCAGATGGGGAAGGCTGCACTGTTGGCAAAGACGTGTTCTGAATCTCCTGCCTTGCAAGGACAGGGACCTTTCAAGCAGATGTACCTTGTTTGCCTTTGTAACTCCGCAGAACAGAATCAGCTTATGGATGAGGTAAGTATAGTTGCATAGCTGAGTATATTGACTTGAATTTATATATTATTAACATACACAAGAAAAAAATGTGCATAGTTTTCTTATGCATAGAAGATGTAATCACACCTATTACTACTTTGCATTGCATCGGTTGAATCACAAACGGACAATACTCACTATTTATTATTCTCTTTAAAATTCTGACAAGCAACTGTGGCAAAGGAAAAGTACCACTAACAATTGAACCTTGTTGATACAATATATATATCACTCATTTGTTTTATATGCGGCAGCATTTACTCACCACTGGCACTGCTGTACCTTTCATTATTAAACCAAAGGACTGCATTCACTCGTTCGCGTCTCTCATGGGCTGGACAAGCACAGCAAATTCTCCAAACCGTTTGCTCCGATGTGTTCTCTGTTTTCCGTGTTGCACTGATTTCAGTAAAAGTAACGGTTGTTCAGCATTTATTAACTTCAACATGTTCTACTGGCCTTTGTGTGAAGTACACAGAGAAACTCAACACGGCTGACTTGTCGCAGACTTGCTGTTTAGCAGCGTACTTACAGACCGGTGTAACCGCCGAGGAGTTTATTGTTATTTACAACCAAATAGAAAAAGGAGTTGTAGATGGTATGTATATTAGCATCGCAGTTAGCATGAATTTTGTCTCTTGATGTTTGAGTAAGGACTTTTTTAGGAAATATTGCAACGCGTCAACGTATTCTATGCAAATCTATGTATTTACATAGTCTATGTCATCAGTGACGTCGATGAGTCGTGCAGCCCTGGAAGAAATGTCACAACACTAATCAGAAAAATGATAATCATAGTAATACATGCGGTGATAATGGTAATATCTAGAATAATATGTAAGACCTATAATAATATTACAATGATGGGTCTCATTAAAATATTTCTTAGTAGTATGACTTATGTGGTAAATAACTAGATACACATGCACACAGCCGCTTACACACAAACAAATGGTTAAGTAAGATGAGTCTATGAAATGAGTGAAATAAGAGCCATCAGGAGTTCCTGAGTGGCAAAACGGGGTTAGTTTGACCAGGACAGCAGTGTCCCCAATTATTGTTTTTATTTGATCCAAATAGGGGAGGGCTGACGCATCGCAAAATCCTTTCCAGAAATGGCCCCTGGAGCAGTGCTTCTCAATTATTTTCTGTCATGCTCCCCCAGGGGACAGACATTTTTTTACGCCCCACCCGAACTGAAACTCTACTGAAAACCTGATAAAATTTATTTATTTTTCTGTACCTACCACTGTATGAGTTGCTGGCACCCGCATTCTGCATACAATTACCTGATATTGAAAGAGATTAATAAAATGAGCTGGGATAACATCTGCAACAGTTTAAAACAATTTCCAAGGTCAGTTTATTAACTCAATTTGTAACATTTAAACAAGACTGCTCAGTCAGTCTTCCCCGACACCTCAACTATTTGAGAAGTACTGCCCTAGATAGATAGTTTAGATAGTTTCTTTATTATTCCCAAACTGGCCCCCATTTCCAACGTTTAAAACGGAATACATATAAAACAACAGTACTTGCATTGGTGATATGTTGTATCCACTTTCTAGTCTTTTCTGTGATCCATGGAATGTGTCTACACAGCTTTCAAAGGAGGACTGTCGTGATGCATTAGAGATGATTTGCAACCTGGAGTCAGATGGAGATGATACGGCAGCTTTCAGCTTGTGCTCAGCTTTCCTGACTCGACAACTTCTCCAAGGAGATACATACTGTGCTTGGTAAGAAAATACAAACCATATCATTGTTCCTACATAGATTTTCCTTGTTTTCTAGGGAGAGGAAAAGAATAATCATTGACAGGGGAAAAAACTAATAATATTTGGATTCTACTTGTCCCAGAATCAACACATGTTAATGTGACAAACCGCTGTATGTTTTTCATACAAATACTATTGTGCATATACTTGAATAATATAATTATAATAATTATTTTTGTATTGTATTATACATTATTCATCTTGTCATAAGTGGTCTTGTGAAGATAGTAGTTGCTGATGTCAAGAAACCTTAGTACGTGCCATACTGGAAAAACGATTGTTCAAGTATAGTGAAGAATTAAGTCTTCATAAGTTTATTGGGCCTTATTCATGATTTTTTTTTTTCTCCTTTCTCGCTGAAACCAATAGCAGCCAAAGCTAATTCTGTTCTTAACCACCTGCTTATGTTGACGAAACAAGTTTGCTCTTAAATTGGATGTATGTGCCAGGCACTTTTGCCTGTGTTTTGGAAACACTCCAATAAACTATATACTAATATGTTGTTGTCCCGCTATCCCCATTGCGGGACAACCCTTAATTGAAATTTCAGTTCCTGCTGTTTGACCCATCCATTTGTTCACACAGTAGTGTGTACAGTTGGAGCAGTGGGCTGACAGACAGTGGTAACCAAATCCACACTGATCGATGAACCACCTGAAGACATGTCGGAATCTGTCGTAAACCAAGATACATACAGATGAGGGCGAAATTATTAGCCCCCCTATGGAAATTTGATTCTTTTGAAAATATTTCCCAAGTGCTGTTAAACAGAACAAATAATTTTTAACACAGGTCTTTCAAACATCCTCCTTTTATTTTGGATGCTTACATTATTTTACTTTCCACACAGAAATGAAATTATTTCACAAAAACCAAAAATTACCAGGGTCAAAATTATTAGCCCCCCTGATGTTAATTGTCAATTGTGTATCCTTTTTGCTGGATAACAGCCTGCAGTCGTTTGTTGTAGTTTTCAACAAGTCCCTGACACGTCTCCTGAGGAATACCAGCCCATTCTTCTTTGGCAAATCTCTGAAGCTCTTCCAGATTTGATGGCATTCTGGCATGGACCTTGGTCTTTAGTTCGCCCCACAGATTTTCTACGGGATTCAAGTCAGGGCATTGTGCAGGCCATTCAATAACATTCACTTTGGTCTTCTGGAGGTAGTTCTTCACCAGGAGTGACGTGTGTTTTGGGTTGTTGTCGTGTTGGAAGACAAAGCGATGACCCAGACTAGGGCTGAACGATACATCGTTATCGTATCTATATCTAGATATGAACATTCAAGATATTAATATCGAAAAAGCAACGATATAGACCAATGACAAACATACGAGCGGGAGTGAGGGAGACGCACACACTCCATACACCACAGGGAAATTAAAAACAAACTCCCGGGTCCCGCTATTCTCGCGGGAGTCCCTCTGTATGGGAGTCAGTTTCACTGTTGGTAACGTGATAGTGACGGGATAGAGAAAATAATCAACGGAGCGGGACGGAGCCGGAGATTAAATTAAAAAATGACGCTGCAATTCGGTGAGTGCGCCCAACTTTAGACAACAACACAGGCAGCGGGACGGGATTTGGGAGTCTCGTGATTTTGCGGGACAGGATTTTTTTGGGGGGCAGTCACGTGATCGGGATATGACGGGAGAATTTTTGTAGGATGGGAGGGGAGCGACAGTTGATTACCGTGTCACCCTCTAGTGCAGAATCTGATTTGGTGCCAAAACATAAATCATCCTCCATTATTTGGAGGTATTTTGGATTTAAAAAGGATGATGTAAACCAGAGTGAGGTGTCGTGCAGGTTGTGCTTGGCGAAAATTGCAACGAAGAGTGTATTGCAATGAGAGAAACACCGGGGGCTTCTCAGTCATCCCAAAGGAAACCCAATCAAAGTTTGATTGCTGATGCGTTCAGTAGAGTCGACGTCCACTAGACATAAACACATTACAGACACTATAACATACCACATTGCAAAAGATATGGTACCTGTGTACACAGTCTAGAAAGAGTGCTTTAAATATGGTTCAGACACTCGATATCGAGATATCTGGCATAACTATCGAGATATGAAATTTTGTCCATATCGTTCAGCCCTAACCCAGACCCGGTTTTGCTGCTGACTGCTTGACATTTTTCTTTCAAAATCTTCACATATCCTTCTTTCTTCATGATTCCTTCCACCATGACCAGATTCCCAGTTCCAGATGCACTAAAGCATCCCCACAGGATAATACTCCCACCACCGTGTTTCACTGTGGGGATGGCGTTCTGTGGGTTATACACCTCACCCTTCTTTCTCCAAACATAAGCAATGTCTCTGTGGCCAAAGAGCTCTAGTTTCGTCTCATCTGACCAAAGGACATGCTTCCAGTATGCATCATCTTTTTCCAGGTTGTCCTTAGCATACTTCAGTCTGCCTTTGAGGTCTCTTCTGCAGAAGTGGAGTTTTTCTTGGTCTGCAACCTCGCAGTCCATTCCTGTGCAGAACTCTAGTTACTGTCTTCTTTGAGACTACAATTCCCGACAAGGCTAAGTCATTCCCTAGTGTCTTGGCGGTTGTTCTGGGGTCTTTAGACACATCTCTCACAAGTTTTCTTTCCAGGGTCTTTGAAATTTTTCACTTCCTACCTCTGCCAGGCTTGTTCCGTACAATGTGGCTCTCTTTTAATTTCTTGATGATGGTTCTCACTCCACTTCTTGACACATAGAAACGCTGTGATAACTTTGTGTATCCTTCTCCTGCTTTGTGAGCATCAGCAATTCTCTTTCACAATTCTAAACTGATTTCTTTTGTTTTTGGCATGATGTTTCCTCAAGTGCCAGCCAAAACCCTTACTGGAGGATTTATACTGTGTGTAAATTGGGAGATAACTCTTAATTTTAACTTGATTTTACAAGCTTTGAGCATTACAAAGTCAAAGCACATCATTGCACAACAGTGGTTTGTGCTATGGCTAAATAAAATGGTCAGTTATTAAGGGGGCTAATAATATTGACCGTGGTCATTTTTTATTTTTTTGAACAATTCTGTTATTGTGTGCAAATTGAAGTAATTTATGCTCTCTAAAGAAAACTAGTATGTTTAGAAATGCTATGTTGAAAATTCCATGCTCTACTAAAAAAGCACTTGGGAAAATCTTGAATAAATTTTAAATTTCATAGGGGGGCTAATAATTTCATCCTCAACTGTCATCCATATTTTCACAAATACATGACAATGCTAGTGATGATAATTACAAATAAATAAATGCAAGTGAAGGCCATTAAGTATAATCAATGAAAATGAGACATGCAGTTCATGGATGAGGCCCACTGAGTCCATATGAACCAACAAAGCAAATAATTAAGCACAAAATCAGCACGTTCCATTGTTAAAGCCTACTTAGTGTCATTGGTGGATACACCAGTGTTTTTAATATTCTGCATCTATAGCAGTCTATAGCAGATTATGACATAAACTTTCTTCTATGAGAAAAGAGAAAGCTGGTTAGGAGGGAAACTCAACAACAGACTCGGACACCATTAATTATGATAGTCCATCCAGGCAGTGATGGTCCGATTTTCTTTGCTAGTCCATCCAGGCAGTGATGGTCCGATTTTCTTTGCTATTATATGATGAAAACTTTCATCAACTCGTATGATGAAAGTCAAGTCGACACAGACTAATCGCTGATGTCACTAATAAAAACACAGTAGAAAGTAATAAAAAAAAAAATGTGTTATTTCTCTGAAGCCTTCCCTGTGTACTGCAGCTAAATGTGTCATAACTCTGACAAAGGAATTCACCAGCAAATTGATTTTCAGCCCCCTTCTCTCTGTTACTGCAGGGCGTTTGGTGAGGTCATTAATTGACTGCTGTCTTTATACCATTTCTCTGCAGAGTTAGTGGATGCCTTTACTGACTGTGCTACTACAGTGCTACTTTTGTTGTACATCAGGACTGACATACATATTTTGCATGTCACGGTAGTATGAGCTTCATCTTTAATGAAGTATTTCCACACACATAAATAAACTGCTGCAAGACTGCTGGGCTCCTCCAGTGTCTTCTCAGAGCCGTCTGTGTTGTTATTGTCACATGATCGGCGACTAGTCGACATGATGCTTAAAGCGTTATGGCATACCAGTGAAGTCAACAAACTGACTAGTCGACTAGTCTGTACAACCCCCATCCGATGGTGAATAAAAGTAGTGCTTTCAATTGATCACAGTGGCTAGAGCAGTTCCTGAAGTTGTCGTAGGAAATATAGCATGATGATTGCAGGCAACTTTAAACTGGGTGGTTAAGTTGTTAATGTTGGAAGCTGAATTTGCACGACGATAATGACAAAACCAAGAGAAACCTGACCAGCTTATTGAAGTTGGTCGCACCAGTGTAGCCAGTGGTAAAAGTAGGTCTAGAGTCAGTAGTAGTAGTAATTCAGTATGAATTCCATTTCTTTAAATCAGGGAGCTCACTCTTTTTTGGAGCAAACTGTTGAAGCGATTGGAGCCATCAGAGCTGGCCTTCCTTGACAGATGTCGCCAGATGTCGTTGCTTTCGAAAACTGTGTACCACGTGCTTTTTTTCATCAAGGTTATTCAATCAGAGGTCAGTAATATTTCCAATATATAAAGTGTTTGTAGAAAAAAAAAATAATAATATATATATATATATATATATATATATATATATACGAGTAGCCAGACTTTAATAAAAATTTGTTTTCCTGATGGTAATTTTGCTTTCCCATTTTGCTTTATCAAATGGGATAGTTTCTTATTAGTCCCAGGTGTGTTCTTAAATATGTTCTTGCTTGACAGCCTTAAATTATTTAACATTTTTTTTCATAGATTGACCATGTTGGCCTGCCAATATGCATTGAAATGTGCATAAGGGCTCTACAAATGGAATCAGCTGACGGAAATGCAAAAGCGACAGTGTGTAAAACTATTTCCTGTTTGCTTCCAACTGACCTGGAAGTGAAGCGAGCCTGTCAGCTGACAGAGTTCCTCCTGGAACCCACAGTGGATTCATACTATTCTGTGGAGACTCTTTACAATGAACCAGACCAAAAACTAGAGGAGGAGAATATGCCTGTTCCCACTTCACTACGTTGCGAGCTCCTGCTTGTCTTTAAAACCCAGTGGCCCTTTGATCCCGAGTTTTGGGACTGGAAAATGCTTAAGCGGCATTGCCTGGCGCTAATGGGGGAAGAAGCTTCAATAGTGTCATCCATTGACTTGCTGAATGATACTGAGACCCTCGAAGAAGAGGAAGACTTCCTGAATCAGCAGTCATTTAATAATGTTCCAGACTGCTTAGTCAATGGCACCTATGAACTTAAAGATATCACAGACAAGAGACAGAAAAACAGAGAAATGAAGAAATTGAGGGAAAAAGGCTTCATATCTGCCAGGTTCCGGAACTGGCAGGCCTATATGCAATACTGTGTGCTGTGTGACAAAGAGTTTCTCGGCCACAGGATTGTACGCCATGCACAAACCCATCTAAGCAGTGGGGTTTATACTTGCCCCATATGTGCTCAAACTTTTACCTCGAAAGACGCATTAATGCCCCATGTAACATCGCATGTCAAAGAGTCAAGTAAGGAAAGGCTGACTGCAATGAAAACAAACAAGAAGCTGGCTAATCCCAAGACAGCTGCTCCTGTCATTGCAGCTTTAAAGGCCAACACCCAAAGTGGACTTTGCAAAAATGGTGGTTCCTTAGGGCAAAGTGTTGAGTTGATTCAAAATGTTCAGGCCAAAACGGCTAAGTCTAAAACAGAAAGTAATGAGGAAAACATGTGTCCTGTTGGAAAATGTAGAAGGAGCTTCAAATTTTTTAAAAATCTTATTGCACATGTTAAGGCTCATGGGGACAATGAAGAAGCAAAGACTTTCCTTGAAATGCAGAGCAAAAAGGTTGTTTGCCAGTACTGCCGTCGCCACTTTGTTAGTGTCACCCATCTTAATGATCATTTACAGGTCCATTGTGGAGTAAAGCCTTACATCTGTATACAGCTGAACTGCAAGGCAAGTTTTCTCTCCAACACTGAGCTCATTGTACATAAGAAAACACATTCTGTTTTTAAAGCTAGATGCATGTTTCCAGATTGTGGGAAAATTTTCAGTGAGGCCTTTAAACTGTATGACCATGAGGCACAACATTATAAAACTTTCACTTGTAAGGTTGTGGACTGTGGAAAGGTATTCCATTCACAAAAGCAGCTGGATTTACATGAGAACAGGCATGCGACTCAAGAAGAGAAAAGTCCATTTTCTGAGCAATCTTCACAAAATATGAAGTCTGGCTCATCACTCATTGAACAAATGCTTTCTAACGACTCTCCCCTTAAACAAGGGAATGCTGAAAGTGCTGTTAATCCAAATCAGGGAAGGCTCCCAGTCTCCATTGAGACTTCGCTGGAATTTCCTCGAGAATCTGTTCAAACCATAGGACAATGTGGGTTTGAACATAAATTACAAGGTATGACATTTCCAACCAGTCAGACACACAGTTTAAATAATTCTGTGATTCAGTCTCTGCATTCCCTCTTGTCTGAACCTAACGGAGACGACGATGATTCAAATGCTAATTCTCTTGATTATGTGAAACCACTTCAGGCGAATCATATAATACCTCAGTTTGAAGAGAGTTTAGGTAATGTCTTACCAACCCAGACACATGCTGTCCCCAGCAATGTAAATATTCAAGCATTTAGTTACAACTCTGACTGTAAGTTACCATTGTCAGTGGAGCAAGATCCAATGTGCAGTGGAAACCTGTTAACAGTCTCACTGCCACAGAACATAGAGCCAGTAATGTCACAACCATGCCTCTCAACAGTAAGCTCTCAGCTCCTAACTATGAATAGACCAGAGAACTCTGCAACACCCTTAAATAGCATAGGTTCACCTCCAGGACAGCGAACACGATTTCATTGTGTATTTGAAACATGTACAAGGCACTACAGCTCCTACCGAAGTGTTACCAAGCACATGAGAGCAGCTCACTCCGACTTCTATGAGAAATGGAAAGTTGCTCGAACTAAAATCAAAATAACCTGTGCTCCAACACCGAGCACATCATCTGTTGAACTACTCAGTTCAGCCTCCTCACTTCAGAACCAGCAGGCTGACAGTGTACCAACTCATGGAGTCCAGAGGCATAATGTTAACCAGTCACCCTCATATAGTAACATGGGTACAGACGTTAACTATACTACCCTACCTTACCCTATTCTGTCCTCATCTGCTTTCAACCAGAATGGTGCACATCTAATGGCAAATGTTGTAAAACCCAGTGTTCTTTCTCAGTTAGGAAGTGATGGACATCCAGTAACTGCACCATCTGAGGTTTCAGAACAAATTCCTAACTCTGGCCCTTCCCAAGTCTACCCATCTAAGATACAAAGTATGCCACAAGTGAATTCTACTCGTGCTACTTTGCCAGTTAGCGTCCAATCTTGCTCATCAGGGAGCACACCTGCAGAGTCCTTGAGCCCACCATTTATGGGGAGTAGGTCCCAGTCAGTTCTTCCTTCTTGCATGAATAGGGCAAAGGAAGTGGATGCCATTCCACCATATTCGCCAAATTTGCATAGCAGTGTAGTCTGTCATTCCAAGACACCAGAAAATTCAAACACCATGCCAAATACTGCACAGTCCAATTTCCGCGCTCCAGACTGTACAAGCCAAAAAGGCAGTGACAGCCAATCTCTGAATGACCCAGCCATCTCTGAAAACAATCCTGACAATCAAAGGCAAGGCAGAAAAAACAAAAGGTCCAAATGGCCAGCTATCATTAAGGATGGCAGATTTGTTTGCTCTAGGTGTTTTAGACAATTCAATAGTCACAAATCCCTTGGAGGCCATTTGTCAAAACGTGCAATTTGCAAACCATACAAAGAGTCAGAGTTGAACACAGACTTGCCAAGATCATTTCTTGATCTTCTAACCTCTGAGCAAACCGTTGCCTCCCCTCAGCCACAGCTGTTTCATCAGACGAAGTCTCATCAGTCTGTAACAAGTGTTACAGCAGCTGCGAAAGATTACTTCTCTCCTAATTATACACAAGATAACTTGTCAGCATATAAGTCAGAAGAACACATTCTTAAACAAAGTGTTGCCAATAAGTCCGACCAAAGCCATTTGCCAGGTAGCTCTGTAATACAGCATACAGAAAATGTCCAGCTAGAGCGAGAAGATAACTCTTATATTACAACCAGTTTACCTCAGACTAGCAATACATTTGCTGAATTCCCTGACCCACTTCTATCGCAAATTCTCACAAAAAACCCTCCCCCCTCCATTCCCGGTTGTACTTCTACAAACCACGTGACTCCTAAGGTTTTCCATGGTGAAGGATGTCACTTTGAGACATTTCAGACACCAGATATAGAATCTAACACAGTAATGAAAACACTGTTACCTGATAGTCTAGCAACAAGAGACAAGCAGTCTGAGATTCAAGGGAAGACTACTGAGCAAGATATTAAAAAGAGGTTGCGTGAGCAGATTTTGGCAGGCGACTTTCAACGCAGAAAGAGCATGTGTCATTCTGGCAACACTGAAACTGAAAGACTCCTGAACACACAAAGCTTTACTTGTTTCAGAGAGACTAACACACCAAAGCATGATATGCTGAACTCCACAGTTGCATCTAATGATCCTGATCCTGAACCCTGTCAATTGTCTGCCAGCCAGGAACAGTTTATGACAGAAATTCAAAGTGCATTTGAAAGGCTTGACTTAGTAAGAGAAATATCTGATCAGATATCAGCTTCTGTGAAACAAAATAACACTACTACCAACAGCCGGACGGGACCTGTAAAGATTGATTCACGACGCTCGGTGTCATCAAACGTGATCAAGCCTTTTGTTTGTGAAATTGAGAACTGCACATTTAGTTCCATGTCTAGCGAAGCACTTTGGAAACACCTCTCAAAAACTCATAACTACACACTAGACATGGTTAATGAGGTTAAAAAAATGTATGGCCAATATGCTCCTTTCAAGTGTCAAGAATGCAGCAAGACATACACTCGGAACTCAAACCTTCGCACTCATTATCAGTCAGTTCACAAGTCCTATATACCAGCTGAAGAAATTGCAGGTCTAGATTTTAAGCGGAGGTTTTCCAAAGCTTCAGCATCTGCTACTACTCAAAACTGGCCTCTTGGTACAAACCAGATTCCAGTTGCGCAACACACAATATCTTCTCATACATCACTTGAGAGCGGGACACATCTGTCTTTACACCAGGATGCAGTAAATAGTGATTACCAATCACAGTCATCTGGACCATGCCATAATGCAGACATAACTAATTATATACTTCAAGACAGTTCCTCCACAGTCATAAATCCCTTGCAAGTAGCTCCCACTCAGAACCAAGCATTAACTCCACCAGTACTGGCCAAAACTTCAACCACATCAGACGTTCAGTCAGTACAAGCCAGGATGTCAGCAAAACAATGGACACATGAACCGCAAAGAAACATGCCCAAGTTGCCCGCTCTGAGTGTAATGGATCAGCAAGTTGGAGCCAACACGGCCAAAGTGTCAGCCACTCTTACCCAGGCTCTGTCTGCCACACAGCCTAAAGGGCTTCTGTGGGTTGACAAACCGTCTGTTTGTAACAGGCCGTCAATAGTTCTGCCAAGTATAGACATTACCAAGAAGACTAAAGAGAATAAATCTGGTTCAGGTGATGTCAATAGTCCGTACAGACCGTATCAATGTGTTCATCAAGGCTGTGTAGCAGCCTTTACTGTTCAACACAATCTGATCCTCCACTACCGGGCTGTTCATCTTTCTGCTTTGTCAACATTGGAGGTGAACAAAGAGCAAGGCCAGTCTGAGGTACTGGATGAAATAATAGACAATGATGAGGAGGCTCAAGAACTCGAATTTCCTCACATTTCTGAATTTCGATGCCAAATCAAGGACTGCTGTTGTGTTTTCCAAGAAGTTCGCACTCTCCTACAGCATTATCTACAGCTACATAAATTAAGTCTTGATCAGGTTGGCAATCTCTTGTCTGGCATCAAATATGGCAAGTTTGCTTGTGGCCACCAAGGATGTACAGAATCCTTCATTGCTTTCTGGACGTATATAGGGCATCTCAAGGAAAAGCATAAAGATATCAAACTAGCCAGGCCTGAACAATTGAATGGTTCATTCAAGTGTGAAATTGAAGGTTGTGACCGTTCGTATGCCACAAGGTCAAACTTGCTTAGACATGTCATGAAAAAGCATCAGGACCTGTACGAAACTACACTAAAAAATCAACAAATAAAAGAAGAGCGGACAAAACCAAACTCAAAACCTTTACGTTTTCAAATTACTAAGTCAATTAACGGTAAAGAAAACATTGAGAGCAACAAAAAGATCTTGCTGAGGGAAAGTAACATGAAGAGGTTTAGCAAGTCAAAGTCAAGTCACTGGGCAAAATATGGAAAACCCTCCTTAAAATCCAAAGTAGAGGCATCTGCAATGTGCACAAAGAAATTTCCTCTTCAGTACCCCTGTATGATCAAAGCTTGTGACTCGGTCATGAAGTCAGAGCGGAGCATACTGAAACATTATGTGGGACATGGCTTGTCAGAAAAGTACCTGGAACAGCAGAGGAGTCACTTCATATTTTGCAAAAAGTTCCCAAGGCAGAAGTGTCATTCAATCAGGAGTGATGATTCCAAGTCAGACAATACCTCAGATGTGTCAGATACTGAGATGACCTCTGACCTTGATATGAAAGGAGGGGAATATGGATATTCAAAGCCTGTCCTACGCAGAAGGACTTCAGCAGGAATCCCTGTTGCATTGTTTGACAACAAATTATCAAATAATGCTGGTTCTGATGGCCCCATGGTGCTCAAACGCAAACGAGGACGTCCACGAAAACTCATAGAAAATATGGTAGAACGCAAGAAAATTGCACGTACAACAAAGACAGATGTGGTTTGCAGCATGGATGAAGAATCAGACTCCTCATCTCCCGTGGTAATGCAGGAAGAGAGGACAGAGCAGAGCGCTTCTTTGGCATTGTTTAAACCAATGGGATTTGAAATGTCTTTCCTAAAATTTCTGGAACAATCAAGCAAAACTGAACATTCTCCACTGAGCAAGGTTATTGTGGCAGACATATGGAAGAATCCATCAAACCTGAACACTAAAGACATTTGTGTCAGGTTCAACAACCGCCAAAATTTGAAGTCACTTAGTAAAGTAAGAATAAATTTAGATGCTGCCTTTTCAGGTGTCACTGATCTTATATTAAAGCAACTGCAGGATATGCAGCCTACTGTGGTATTAAAGAAAAAATGACTTGTGTTTTTGTTTTTAATCTGAATCTCAGGACTTGAATGAGTCACATCTGCTGCAGACCTGTGACCTAAAAGAAACAAAATACAAAACAGTAGTTCTGAGTTATACTGTAATATCTGTATGTTTTTGTCATTTATAATAAAATGTAAAGCATGTTTTTCTTATGGATTATCAGTTCAAAAGATTTTGCTGAAAAGTATGACATCAGCTTGTGATCAGCTTGTGTCATGTATTATCCCTGTAGGACTAGGAGAGAAATGGACTATGAAACCGATTGTGTGTAGTTTGTGATTTAAAGATGCTTGTTTACATGCACTGTGTGTATAGTTTGAAACCACCACTGTCACCAGCAGTCTTACTATTAAACCGTTTTTATTATACACCTTTTTTGACTTTTTGTTTTAGCATTGCAGTGCAGGAGGGATTGGAAATTACTCTTTATGGTGTGAAGTTCGGAGCTGTTTCTTGCACACTGCTTATTTGCTTTAACAATACAAAACCCTCTATACAAATTTAGAATATAAGTGTTTTTACTGCAGATTTTATTTAAAATCATACGTTTAAATTACTGCTTGTGGTTACTTGTTGAATTGCCCTTTAAGGAATATTGGAGGAAGTGTTTTGGAAATTACACACCATAAATTATATAGTGTGAAAGAATGGATGGCTGAAATACAGATAAAGAATTTCCCCATGTGGAATCTAAACAGTATAAATTACTATATACAGTTAGGCCCAGAAATATTTGGACTGTGACACAATCTTCATGATTTGGGCTCTGCATGCTGCCACATTGGGTTTGAAATGAAACAACTACAACGGAATTGAAGTGCAGACTTTAAGGTTTAATATTCAAGTGGTTGAACAAAAATATATGATTAAACATGTAGGAATTGTAGCTATTTTTAAACAAACGCTCCTCATTTCAGGGGCTCAAAAGTAATTGGACCAATAAACGTAACCCTAAGTAAAATGTTACTTTTAAATATTTTGTTGAGAATCCTTTGCAGGCAATGACTTCCTGAAGTCTGGAACCCATGAACATCACCAAACACTGGGTTTCCTCCTTTGCGATGCTTTGCCAGGCCTTTACTGCAGCTGCCTTCAGTTGTTGCTTGTTTGTGGGTCTTTATGCCTGAAGTTGTGTCTTGAGCAAGTGAAATGCATGCTCAATTGGGTTGAGATCTGGTGATTGACTCGGCCATTGCAGAATATTCCACTTCTTTGCTTTAAAAAACTCCTGGGTTGCTTTTGCGGTATGTTTTGGATCAATTGAATTGAATTCATCTGGCTGCTTCTGTCTTTTGTCACATCATCAATAAACACAAGTGACCCAGTGCCATTGGAAGCCATGCATGCTCATGCCATCACACTGCCTCCACCATGTTTTACAGAAGATGTGGTGTGCTTTGGATCATGAGCTGTTCCAATTCTTCTCCAAACTTTCTTCTTCCCATCATTCTGGTACAGGTTGATCTTAGTCTCATCTGTCCAAAGAATGCTGTTCCAGAACTGGGCTGTCAATTCTGGCCTTTCTATTTTTGAGGCTGATTAATGGTTTGCACCTTGTGGTGAATCCTTTGTATTTACTCTCATGAAGTCTTCTCTTTATGGTAGACTTAGATACTGATACACCTACTTCCTGGACAGTGTTCTTCACTTGAGTGGATGTTGTGAAGGGGTTTTTCTTCACCATGGAAAGGGTTCTGCGATCACCCACCACTGTTGTCTTCCGTGGACGTCCAGGCCTTTTGGGGTTCCCAAGCTCACCAGAGAACTCTTTTTTTCTCAGAATGTACCAAACTGTTGATTTGGCAACTCCTAACATTTCTGCTCTCTCTCTGATGGATTTCTTCTTTTTTTCAGCCTCAGGATGGTCTGTTTCACCTCCATTGAAAGCTCCTTTGACCGCATGTTGTGTGTTCACAGCAACAGCTTCCAAATGCAAACGCCACCCCTGGAATCAACTCCAAACCTTTTAACTGCTTAATTGATGACAGGTTAACGAGGGAAGAGCCCATGCAGCCTTGTTATTTTTATTTTGCAGCCTTCTGAGTCAATTGTCCAATTACTTTTGGTCCCTTGTAAAAGAGGAGGCTATGTATTAAAGAGCTGTAATTCCTAAACCCTTGCTCCAATTTGGATGTGACTACTCTCACATTACAGCTGAGAGTCTGCACTTTAAGCCCATATTGATTATATAATTGTATCCTGAATATGTTTGCGTAAACAGCTAAAATAACAAAACTTGTGTCTAGGCTTGGGTATCGAGTATCGAGAATCGATTGGAACCGGGACTAGCTTTGCGATTTTCCCGGAATCGTTCAAAAGTTTAATTTTCGATTCCTAGTTTCGATTCCCAGTCCGCCGACCGGAAGAAGAAACCGCTGAACACCAACGAAGAAGCGTCCACCGGAAGTGTTGGCTTAACCGAATGTCTATGGTCGAACATGGGTAGCATGCGTCGGAGGTCGAAAGTGTGGCTTCACTTTTCTAAACAGAACGAAATCTCGGAAAAATGCAACATTTGCGACAAGATTGTTTCGTGCATAGGAGGGTGCACGTCGAACATGATAAAGCACCTCCGAATTCATGGAGTAGAAATAAATGTGTGCCCCGTCTTTGACGCGCTGCGCCGACCGTCCTCCGCTGCCTCCGCTGGCCTCTGCCTCTGCCTACCGTCCTACCGTTTTACTTGTTTTACTTGTTGTTAGTAAAACAATACATATACATTAAATAATATGTCTTGCGCCAACATTGAGGCAGCTAACAAATTAGCCCACGTATAGAGTTCATAAAAAGGAAAAAGTTCATAGAATTAAAATTGATGGAGAAGGTCAGACTATTTCCTTCAGAAAGACCGTTGGCTAGCTAGTGTAATAAACTAGGTAGAGAGAGTCTCACGTTGACAACGCAACAGCGTGTCGTTTATTCATTCCTACTTTAACGATATCAAAACAAACATGGCGCTGCCCATGATAACAACAAACCAGCAGCGTGTTCTTAAAGAGACAGCGTCCCTAAAGCACGGAACGAGGTGAATTATGTCCATAGTGTCCACTACACTAGCTCATTTAAAATATCCTAAACTTTTTTTTGACCCTGCCTCTTAAAAGAATCGGAATCGAGAATCGTTAGGAACCGGAATCGAAACAAGGAATCGGAATCGGAATCGTTCAAATTCAAACGATACCCAACCCTACTTGTGTCACTGTCCAAACATTTTTGGGCCTAACTGTATTATCATTATATCAACAGCCTATAAGCCCACTAATAAACACTTTTTTAGCACTCAGGAAGGTTCCTAAGTGAAATGACCCAGTATCAGAACTGAAGCAGAAGAAGGGAGACCACTTTTTGCAGTTTTCTTAGATGATTTAAACCTTCCAATTCTGTGTTTGAAAAATGATATGGTATATTCATTTTATAACATTGGATAACTTTATAATAATAATCTTGAAACTGTTATGCATTTATTTTGTCACTGCCACTCCTCATCTGAATTTTAGAAGCACAAGGCAAAGTTTACAGCAAGACCAGTGCCTCATTGCGCAAAAGATTAACTGGTTTGCAAAAAAGAAAGGATATGCTTTGCAGAAGAAGTTTCAGATGGGATACGTCTACCTGCCCTGGGACTGCAGATGGAAATTAGCAATTTGCTAAATCTGGTACAGTGTATCTTCTCCTCTGTGATTAATGCATTTTGTACATGGTCCCTGTAAGAAATAAACTAAAATAAAACTGATTGACAGGCCTTGTAGACAAAAACTAAGCAAGCAAGGAAAAGCAAGACTGCAAACGACAGGAGTCCATTTGAGTTCATCAGTGGTAAGTGCTGATGAAAGCTACAGAAAGCTACCATTACATTTCTTCAAGATGCCCACCTGATCAGATTGATGTGATGAGATCCTCTTCAGTTATGGTACCAGTTGCTCAGCAGGAGTTGCCATATGTTTCAACAAGTGCCCTAGTAAAATCCTAAATGTTAAGGCAGAGCGTGATGGACACTGGCTAGGATGTGTACTTGATACTGACAGCGTTGTCATTATCTTGATTATGACACACGGATACAACAGTGGTCTGAAAAACAAATAGTTATTGCATCAAATGACAATGTACCCTAAGTCCCCATCAATTTATATACTGATTGGAGGAGATTTTAATCTTAACTCCTGGTGAATGGATCGTCATCAAAATACAGGAGCACTGAAAAACAATTATTTAATAATAACAAACAGAGATCAGGAATTGATTGGTTAATCACATACTCACTCTCTAGACATGTCATGGAGACAAGCAATCCCAATAGTCCCTTAAACGATCATTGAACTTTGCATCCTAAGTTATCTAGAAAAAAAAAACAAGTTGAGGTTACTGAAAACTGAATGTGACTTTACTTAAAAATTAAGTATTGTAAATACATTAGAATTGAGAATATAAAAAATGTCATGATCAACCTATCTGGAGAACTCAACTGAAGTCGTGACAACTTCTTGAGCTTTTTTTTTTATGAAGAAGCTCTGCTGTTTTGACCATTTTGAGCTTGTCAACCTGCCAGCCTGCTGGGTCGACCAATGGTAAGTGACGTGCGGTGAGGTTCGTAGCCGTGAGGCACAGATTTACAATTATGAACAGAACACATTTGGCAGCTTTCACACTAACTGGTTACGTTTCATATCTGAAATGAGCATTCTTTACACAAAAATACGTACAAGGTACATATCAATGAACAATGCCAAATCTATAGCGGTTAAGAGAGAGCACATTTGTCGTTGCAATTCCACAGTTCATTCGTACTCACTGGGCGTCACAGTGGCACGGTGGTTAGCACTGATGCCCTACAGCGAGAAGGTCCCGGGTTTGAATCCATGGTCGAACCAGTGCCAGTGTACACCGACAGATAGATAGATAGATAGATAGGTACTTTATTCATCCCCACAGGGGAAATTCAGGTGTCCAGCAGCTTACAGTGTGTTATTCATCAACAAGCATTCACCCTACACTCATAAAAACACAAGTAGAGACACAGTAGAGAGAGAGACACAGACAATAACAGTTGTTAAAGGAAAAGTATAAAAAAGGTTACCCCTTTTGGTACCCCTCTTTGCATATAGACAGGACTGAATATCTGAGACCCCAAACTGTGTGGGGTACATGCTTTTTTTTGCTGTACTAGAATAAAGTGTAATTGCACATCCACTACAGTAGGTGGCAGTGGCGCTCTCATTGTCAGAGTGTGCGCAGGGAGTATTGGCTCTATGGTGTATGTTTTTTGTTTTGTTTTTTGCACCGAGCATGCGCACACACAGCATAGAGCGGGAAATATGAAAATATGCTCAAGAATCACCATGGAAAAATATTTTACAGGGATGAAAAGAAAGGCAGAGAGAGACAGAGATAATGAGACAACCGAAAGTCTCCTGAAAGCTAAGACGAGGAAATATGACGAAGCGCATGTAGCGCTTGGCTTCACTGTGACTGTGGTGGGTAACGAGGAAAGACCGGTGTGTTTATATAGACAAATGATACTATTTATAGTCGCGGCGGAAAGGGGGGCCGTAACAGAAAATAACTGAGAAGCATTGGGTTAAATGGTGATTCTAAATTGGCCGTAGGTGTGCCCTGGTGGGATAGACTGGCGACCTGTCCAGGCAGTGCCCCACCTCTCGCCCTATAACGCGACATATACAGTCAATGGACGCGACCCATTTGCCACTTCCCTGTGGCAAGTGAAAGTCTAGTTTTGAGAATTTATAAAGCTTAGATATACCATCTTATATTTTTTGGCTTTCGCACGGAGAACAGATCCCAGTAAAAGGACGTACAAGTACAAGAAACAGTACAGTTGACTCAGCAGAAGAAGAGCAACAGCAGGAACCCGTGGCTCACTTGCGCCCTCTTCCATGAGGCAGAAGTACTGGCTGTGCTTTTTCAAATGTTTTAAATATGCTACACTCATACATGGAATACATTAACTAGGCTATGGGAAATTAGGACACATGATAAAAATGCGCACTACCATTTTATTGACAGCATACAGAGAGTTAGCGACAAGTATGCGCCAAGGACACTTTTCATGATGGCAGGTACTGCCTCACCAGCTTCCCCTGACCGCACGTCCCTGCAGTTAAGCGTGTTTTCCTGGAATGTATCAAATATAATACAGAGAAAAAATATTTTACGAGAGTTATAGTAGAGATCAAGTTCAGTCGTTTTCTCTTAAATCCGTTTTGCCTTCAGCGAGACCCACCACCCTCATAAGGTTTCTGTACGATGCTCGCAAATAACCCAATCCTGCAGGGGGCAGTAATACGCCCAGAAGCGCCAGAACTGCCAAGAATCCCAGAAGAAGAAGAAACCTAACATAACCTTTAGTATGAAGGGTCTGAATCTAACCCTAACCTAACGTAACCTAATTGTTTCAACCATAGACATATATGGTTTCAACACCATCGTGCATCGCGTTACGTTAGCGCTTCAACGCATACGTCGCCACACTCCTTAAAGACGAGACGAGCCTGACAAGCGGACATGTCGGATCAAGAGGCCAGTAAAAGGAAGGAGAGTCTGGAGAAAAACGGTTTAAGGACACCTGGACTGAGGGGAGCACAGACAACGACACTGTTCCGAGCTGTCAACCCCGAACTCTTCATTAAACCCGTGAGAATCTCAGACATTCCGTTAGCGGTTAATGAGTTAAACAGTAACTTGATAACAAACCATTTTGCATAAACATTAGCTTAGCCGCTATTGTTTTTGTGTCTGTGAACAATAACTGAACTTTACGCGGACCTTTGCGCTAATGTAAAGGCGATTCTTAAATTGTCACATGTCACACATTGCTAATTAAAGGTGGTGTGTAATATTTGACCAATCTGTATCCTGTCCACCTGAACATAAATGTTCGTGTAGTCCACACACATAGGATTGCCAACTCCCTGAAAAATAAATATCATTCAATCATTCAATCATTGGCAGAGTCGGCCGACTCGATTGCCTTCACCCTTCCTGGCGTGGTGGATTTTTTGTTTTTGTGTGTGTGTGAAACGACTTTTTTTTTTTTTAGCTGTTTGACTCGAACCTGAATTGAATTAGATACATATTTTTGAGTGATATGAACACATTGAAAACAAATTCTTATTTTTATTTCTAAATACGGGACATTCCGTTTTCCAAGGGACGGTTGGCAATCCTGTACACACACCCCAAATTGACCCTATTCAATATGGGCTCATAAAATGAAGTAATAAGTGAGAGGGACATCATCATAATTGCAAATAAACTGCACTTAAATTAACACAAATACATAAGTTGAATTTGCACCATGTGTGGACTACTGGACTACTACTGTACCCAGTTGGCAGTGGCAGGCTGTGCATTTTCCACCTAGGCCTTCAGTGACCTCCAACCTTATTTAAAACACCTATATGATCGTTATGACGCCATTGCTATAAAAACCATCAACAACATACGGATATGCAATAAAACAGGACGTTTTGTCTCATAGGATGACTGCCATTACTATCACACTACTGTAGGCCACAGAGAAGGCCTAAGAATACTTGAAATGTGACTGGTTAAAGGAACAGTGTCATTACAACGTATTTCAAGCTTCAGCCGACTGTAGATTTTGTTACACTGCCAGAAGCACTGCAACTGAGAGACAGACATGTCATAAAATGAAAAGAATAGGCTACTGGGAATAATTTAATAAGATTAATGTAAAAAAAAAAAAAATGGAAGTTAGTGATTTTAATAAAGTTTAGGCCAGCAGAGAAGGCTTTGCTGGCGCTTACGGCCCGCCACTGCCAGTTGATATTCCAGCATTGTCTACAGTTCTCATTTGCAAATGTTTAAGATGAATCTCCCATACTGTCTTGGTATGAAAGTTTATCCAATACCATGGAAACAGTAGTTTGACAAAATAGTATTAAATAAATCTAAATAATCTCTAAACCTTTTTAACTTAAATCTGTGTTGTTTTGCAGAATAAACCAGTCATGATATTTGGAATGGTAACCATAACACTGTGTGTGTGCTACCTGGGCTACCTTCATGCAATGACAGAAAACAACCAGCAGCTTTATGAGGCCATCGACAGCGAAGGACAGAGATACATGCGGAGGAAGTCTTCCAAATGGGACTGATGGCATATCATGTTTATGTACTGTAAGGGCAGTGAATTAAAACCTGATCTAAATCTCTTAATGTCTTGATTAATATGGTATTATAAATATAACTGTTTATGTAAACACAGTTGCCTGAGAATCTTAAGGTATTTAGGATTTCTTCTGTAAATCTGTGATAGTTCTCATTATATCCAGTGGTACACAGAAAACTGACCAGTTACAAATTAGTTTAACTTCAGGCAACATTACACTTTCTGTTCCTTGAAAAGTTGGTTGGTTCACTGTTACAGATAACAGTAAAAAATTTTTACAAATAACCGTTAACAAAATAGCTCATATTCATAATATTTAACCGTTAAGCATATACATGTACACTCACTTGCCAGTTCGTTCGGCATACTAGTGAAAATGAATGCATTCTTATCCATACAGTCCTGGACTCAATCCCTCTTAATAACTGCTAATGTTGCCAAGCTTACCAGTGTGTTTTTTTCTGTTGATTTAGCCACTCCCAGCATTCTTTGTATTTCTTTAATGATTTGGGGTTTTTCACTCGAACTGAGAAATAATTTCCAAATGCAAATTTCAAACTTGGAATAAACTCCACTCTTTTGACCTGCTTACCCAATTAAAAAGCAATGAAGGTACTGCTCTATAAAACATGCGCTGTCCAACAGTCCAATCATTTTTTTAGACAATGAAAATAGGGGACTGTTTATAAAATTTGTTGTAGACCCCTCCTCTAATAACACATATGCAAACTCCACACAGAAAGGCCCAGTTGGCCCATGGATTCGAACCCGGGACCCTCACTGTGAGGCATCCTTGCTGACCACCTCGCCACTGTGCTGCCCGATTATCATTCCAACTACCAACTAGTAACTACAACTAGTAAGAGTAGCGGACAGAACACAGCATCGCTAACGGTAGATGGCAATAAAATTGCACTTTTTTTTAAAGAAATTCCACATTGTTCAAAAATGTTTTGTAAAAGGATGGCTCAGTAAATGTAAACATTTTCATGATGTACTTGTACTTCTTTGCACTAAAACAAAGGGAAACATATGGAGTTGTCGTTATTTATAGGTTATTGTACTATAATATTTGTACTATATACATCACATTGAGCTGTATGTGGCTGCTGAACTAAAATGAGTTTGACACCCCTGGTAATCCTCCACCACCTCCACATCCCTACCAAGGATGCTGAGCTGTTCCCTTCCTCCTGAAGTCAATCACCATCTCTTTGGTCCACATTAAGCAGCAGATCATTCCTTCCAGCCCACCCCATAAATCTGTCCACCAGATCTTTATACTCCTCCCCGTCCCGTCCACCACTTATACACCCTACAACTGCAGAGTCATCAGAAAATTTCTGAATGTTGCATGACTCTGAGTTGTGCTGAAAGTCAGTGGTGTATAAGGTGAACAGGAATGGAGAAAGCACAGTGCCCTGTGGGGCTCCCACACCACTCACCTCCACATCAGACAGGACATGACCCAAATACACAAATTGTGGCCTGTTTGTCAGCGATCCAGGAGACAGTGGATGGTGTTGAAGGCACTGGAGAAATCAAAGAATATGATTCTCACAGAGCCTTCACCACAATCCAGGTGTGAGTGAGCTCGCTGCAGAAGATAGATGACACCGTCATCCACCCCCAGATATGGCTGGTAGGCAAACTGTAGGATGTCTAAAATGATAGGCCAACACCAACCTGAACTGTGTTCCCATGGTCTGCTCCTGAGGGCTCAGGGAGGCAGAGGAGTAGGATATATAGCCCGGTGTATCCTTCATGTATCATGTGTGGAAGGAAATTGTGCGTATCCTCCAATAAACAGTATCGAGTCTGGCTAAAACAAACAACACGGAAGAGTCCAGGTCCAACTAGCCACAAATCCTCTCAAACCAGCCATACCCACACTTCTGATGTCGAATGTCTGCTCTCTTGACAACAAGTTGGACTATATTTGACTGTGGAGGGCTTCGCATCGCAATGTGAGAGACTGTTGTGTGACCGTTTTCACCGAGACCTGGCTGAACAAGGTATTACTGTCGATGCTGTCCAGCTAGAGGGGTTAACGCTACATGGAGCAGACAGATTAGCTGAACTAACCAGCAAGCAAAGAGAAGGCAGCTTAGCTGTCTACATCAACAAGTTGTGGTGTCAGGATTCTGTCACTGTTTCCACCAGCTGATCTCAAAACATAAAGCTATTGACTCTGAAATGCCGACCTTTCTATCTGCCGCGGGAGATGACTGCTGTTTTCATGTCAGCCGTCGATGTAGCACCAAGCGCAAACGTGGAGGAAGGAACACCCAGACGCTTTCTACATTGTAGCTGGAGACTTCAATCAGGAAGTCTTTCATCTGTTCTGTCCAAATTTTACCAACATGTAAATGTGGCGACCAGAGGAAAAAACACTCTAGACCTGGTTTATACAAACATTAAAGACTCATAGCATCCCTCCCCCATGTGGGTAATTCAGATCATGTAACTGTTATGCTCACACCAACCTACAGACCCATGGTAAAACGGGACAGATCAGTAGTGTGTAAGGTCAGTACTTGGCCTGAAGGAGCAACTGCAGCACTACAAGACTGAAACCACTCACTGGGACATTTTTATCTCAAGCGCCATTTAATTCTTCCTCTAAGAGACATCTAACATGGGCTTGATTTAGCAATTTCTCACCGTCAGTAGCGGTTTTAGGCGCGGGCGAACCGGGCAGCCGCCCGGGGCAGCATTTTTTTATGACAAAAGGGGGGCGGCACGAGCAAAAAAAAAATAATAAAAAAATCTGCACCGCTACATGGTTTTCTGTTATCCGTCATATCTGTGTGGGGAATTGGCAAATTGTGGCCCCCTGCAGCTGCAGGCGTCCCTGCTTGCTGAGAAGGTGCTGTGCACAGAAGGTGTGTGTGAGAAAGAGAAAGGGGAGGGAGGCGCAGGGGACAGTTCACCTCTGGGTCTCTCCCAAATTGAACGGACTGGGGAATCCACTGTATAAAAGGGCTAAAGTCAGTCACACCTTGACTTTCTTCCATATAACGCACATTTCATTCATAATATTATAAATACAGGCCTATAATTCCTGCACGTTTTTGTTTTTTATGAATTATCTGAAATGGCCAAATAAAAATAGGTAGCCTAATACGAAACGATTATGTCACTATGGGATGAAATTAGTCTCAAAATGGTCACAAATGCGTGTTCCATGATCCACACGTGAAACTTGACATTCACAAATGCGTACAACGATTTGTGTGTGTGTGTGTGTGTGTGTGTGTGCAACGACTTGTGTGTGTGTACAACGATTTGTGTGTGAATTTTGGGGGTCACAAATGCGTACCGAGGTATCTGAACGTGTGTGATTGTTTTGCAAATTCACAAATCAGATTGTTCATTCACAAAGCTCATCCTTTTCGTTTTCAAAAGACTTCCTGCGCTTACGAGTGTCTGAGCCTACGCATAAGGATCGGCAGATACGGACAGTTACATAATCTTCTATTTCCTTCTGCATGAAAGGCAAAAAGAACCTCTCCTTTGCAAGTCGAATTACTTTGTCTGCACCAATATGCCCCATGTTGTCATGCAAGTTCTCCATCACCATTTGTTTCAGTTCAGCAGGGAGAACTAGCTGTTTTCTCTGACTCGCACATCTGTACAGAATTCCCTTGTCTAATTTCAGTTTGTTCCACTCATGTACTAGTCTCCTTGTTCCAGGTGACATTTGTCTTTTGTCATTGTCGTTTGGGATCCATCCTCTCATTTTCAGTGTTATTACCTCACTAATTGGAGGATTCATTCATCTTCCGTGGCCTATACTTAATGTCAAAATAAAAGTCTTGCCAGCTCGCCAATCCAGTGTAACTTACAGCATTGAGCATTGCTGTGGTAAGTATATAGGTCAGTGGGTTGTTATCAGCATATACTGTCAAAGTAGGAGCATAAAATAGTCTCTGAATTTTTCACAAATTGCCCATTTCAGAGTAATGTATTGAAATACAAGTATTGAAAACCAGGTGTAGCCTCCAAGATTATCCAGCAGGTGTTGGATACGTGGCAAGGGGGTGTTGTAACGGAACAGTGTTGGTGATGACGCTGGCTGTGTCTTTACTGGCCTAATCCTCCGGTCAGAGAAGACGCAGCAACTTCTCTCCTTTAGATGACTTTACTGACCTCTATCCAACTGAACAGGACACTGTAGTACATGAGTGTGTGGTTTGTGATGTCTGCAGAGGACAACAATAATAAACAATATTAATGATAATTAACCTACTATACAGTAGCATTAATAACAGAATAACACAAATTACAGCAGACGTGAGTAACTGTAATACTGCAAATCACCAGTAGGAGGCAGCGTAGGATCATTAAACAGCACAACAGTTTGGCGCAACAGGCAGGTCACGTGACCAAGCTAAACTGAGACAGCCCCGTCGGCTACCGATCCGGTCAATTTGACACGCTAGCGTCAATATAATAGCAGCCTCAATGAACGGGACTCAGTAAGACATGCTAAATACTAAGCTAACAAACAAAACCGAGCTTATTACCCTGCTAATATTATTAGCTCTTGTCACACTGGAAATATGAACAACATTCACTCATCACGTAACTTACATCGTCACCAACGCACACTGTTGTACAGTACAAAGGAGTTAATCTTCTGACGATCGGCAGAAGATTAACTCAACTAAGTAACTGCACAGAAAGTTTTATCGAACACACTGCGCATGCACAAACAGTCCATCAGTCTCTGCATGAAGCAGCTTGCTGTGACGTGTACTCCTCGCAGCAGGGAATTCACAGCAGGTGTTAATCAGGTATGGTTTTCCGGTTGAGCTCTCTGAAGTCGACACACAACCATAAGCTGCCATCTTTTTTTCGCACACAGACCACAGGTGACGAATATGGTGATGTGGACTTCCTTATCCATCCTTGATTAACAAGATCCTGTACATACTTTTTCATTTCTCTGTATAAGGGTTTTGGGATGGCATTGTAACATTTCTGTACAAGTACTTCATCCTTGAGACTGATTTTTAGTTTGAGGTTTTGGATGCAGCCAATATCGGCATCTTCTTTAGCAACGATGTTTGATTCTTCATAGAGCATCTTTCTTACTGTCTCCTGCTCATTTTCCTCTAAATGTGACAAGTCAATAGGTGGGTGCCATTTGCCATGTGCTGGGCAATGTCGTTCGGCATTTACTTGTTGACTTTAGGTTCCGGAGCTTGGCAGAGCAGAGTATAGGTTTCAGCTTTCATGGACTGGTTGACTGGTACATCGTTTTGCAGAGGGCAATTGACATATCATGTTTTGTCACGTTCTGGATGGGGATCTTAACAACTTTGGATGAACCCTTGGGGACATTCACAAGAGCAGGGAACAGTTATTGTTTACTGTTGGCTCATACATCCTTGTCCCCCTATCTGGCCATGCCCTAACTCTGCACTGAACCTCACCTACTTGGCCTGCAGGTATGGTAAGCCCTTTCTTCCCTACCCTGACATCAAACTGTGGAGCTGTTTCTTTTTCATCTGAGACTGTTGCACTGAGAATAGACACTATAGCTTTGGCTGTATTTTCACTATTATTTAAACCTTCCGTTAGCAGTATGCTGATCTGTGTGTTCATTCCCCTTAATTATCTCTGTGATGACATTTGACCCCAACAGAGGGAAACTGATACAACTTTGGCCTACTAACATGGGAACCTGCACTGCCACACTTCCATGGTTCACACTTACTATCTCTAAGGTTACATCTATCCAGCCATCAAATGGCACATCACTACTTTTAGCTGCAGCGACTGCTACACATTATCTTGCATACCTGTGAACAGTAAGAAACAACACGGTTTCAGCAGTGTGCGGCTATCTCAAGCGCCTTTAATTCTTCCTCTATGAGAGTAACATGGGCTTGATTTAGCAATTTCTCACCGTACCTGGTATCACAGTGCCACCTATGGTCACAAAATGAAATAATGACAACAAAACCTTGGATGGGAGTCTAACTTAGGAAGCCACTCATTATTAAAGTGCTTCGTTAAAAAAAAAAAAAAGACAAAAATAAGGGGTGTATGTATTAGATCCTTCCAATGAGAGGCTCTGTTTTCCAGCCTCTACATGTTCACAGACATTTTTAACACCTCCCTCCAACAAGCCGTGGTGCCCACCTGCCTCAAGAGCGCCACCATCATCCCTGTCGAACCCTGCAGGCCTCTTGGATTTTCGCCCTGTGGCTCTCACGCCTTTAGTGATGAAATGCTTTGAATTTCCACCATGCTCCTCCTCTCACTGTCTCACCTTGAGCAGAAGAACGCATACTGCAGGCTTCTGCTAATTGATTTTAGCCGTGCCTTCAACACCATCACTCCACAGTGGCTGGTGAAAAAACTACAGCTCCTAAAGATCAAAAACAGCATCAGATGGATCTTCCTGACTTAGCGACAACAAACAGTAAGAGTGGGTAGTCGTACATCAAAATCCATCACAGTGAGCTCTCCCCAGGACTGCGTGCTCCTCTTCAGCCTGATCACCCATGACTGCACAGCTAGATTCTGCAGCAACCACATTGTTAAGTTTGCTGATGACACTTCCGTGGTAGGCCTTATTAAGGACAACAATGAGTCTGCAAACAGGGAGGAGGTGAGGCAGCTAACAACAGTTGATAACAGTTGATAAAGACCAAGTACTTGACGGAACTGCTGTGGAGAGGGCCAGCAGTGTGAAATACTCCAGTGTCCACATTGCTGATGACCTCACCTCATCCTCCAACACCACAGCTGTCATCAAGAAAGCACAACAGCGGCTCCACTCCCTTCGCAGACTCAGGAAAACTGGCCTCCCCACCTCACATCTCATCACATTCTACAGAGGTACTGTGGAAAGCATCCTCACTTATAATTTCACCTCCTGGTTTGGTGGATGCAGCGGCAAGGAAAAATGCAGCTGAAGAAATCTGTTAGGACAGCCAGTGAGATCAACCAGCAAACAGCGCTGTGTCCATAAAGCCATCTCCATCATTACAGACTCACATCATCCCTCCCATCACATGAGGGAGAAGGTGAACAGCTTCTTCCCTCAGGCTGTCAGGCTGATCAACAGACTGTGATGAAATGCTTTGAACGCCTGGTGATGCAACCCTCCCTAAACTTACACACTTAAAGATCTGCTTCTAATTATGTCAGGTTTGAAATGTCTGAGTTTTGATGTAACAACACATACATTTACAATAAGATCCTTTTTAGGGTGCCCTATAAAAATTTCTTTAAAAAAGTACTTTCTCACTAATATTAATTACTCGTGATGGTTTCTGCCCATACCATAAATTGTGCAGACCCAGCATATTGAATGTTACGCAAATTGCCCAAGCGGGGGCGCTGTAGTGTATTTGTACTTAGGAATTTGTAAATTCTGCCTGTCTCTGAATCTAGCGTGTTCTCATTTGCGGTAACGGAGGGCACCTTTGTCTGTTCGTCTCGCTCCGTGTGCTGCAGGCAGGGGCGTAGCACCAAATTCTGGGCCCTGAACACTCAATGTCAGTGGTCCCCTATCCATGCCAGTGCATGGGGCATTTATTTATAAATAAACAAGCATAAATAGGGGTTTAAGATAAAATCAGATCAGATTATATTGATGACTGGTTCTTTTATTCGCGTGGCTCTACAATGCCAGTAAATAGCTGTAAATACTTCACAATACAATACCCATGTTGCCCCACTTCAGTTGCATGACTGAAGGGAAAAATGTACTGTGTGTTCAATCCCAATTAAACATTGTTGGACAATCTTTCATAATCCTAATTAACGTTAATACAGACATGATGATACATGGACATGTGAAATATTCTCAGTTCAGAATAAAACAAAATATTATTCAATATTGAATAACAAAATAATATTAATAAAGTCTATTTTTAAATAAAAAAAATTAGTAATTATTTTTCAGGGCACAAGGTTTTTGCTATAAATTTAATTGTTTCTACGGTCACACTGCACGCTTTTATTTTGAATTTTGAGCGCCTACAGCAGCAAGGAGCAGCAGTCCACAGCAGCAGCAGCGCGCTTTCGACACTGGTGAGTGGCATATCCCTCTCAATATTATGTAAAATTCTTGTAGTAAACCATCATTACTATCGAAGTATTGTGAGGTAAGACACTGGGGAATTTGCAAAAATGCTTGTTTGAACAGCTAATGTTGTAGTGAGTGTTTTAGCTAACTTTAGCTAATGTTACTAGGCCTAATAAACCTAATTAGTCGACATAACGTTACTGTTTTTTATACAGCCCCTCTCAAAAACAAAGGCAGTATAAACAATTTCGAATACAAAAATGCAAGCTGAATTAGCTCAGCAGGCCCATGTAGCGGCTCTTTGCTAACTCAGCTAACTCTTTGGCTACAATTACTGAGTGTGGTGGGTGAATTTGATCAGCCCACTGTGGCCACTGTGGCGGGTTAAAACAAAATCGATATCGTCGCGGACATGTAACGTCCCGTAAAATACGGAATCATCCCTTATTCGGCAATTAAATGTTGCGTCCCGTATTGAACCAATACGCTATATAAAAGTAAGGCCATTTACCATTTACCATTTAGAGACAGACACCAGACGGCGCTGCTCACAAAACCCGTGCCTTTTAAAAAGACTGATATGGTATGGGACATTATGTTATGATTGATTACCTATCTGGTTGTGCTTTCACCAGAAGATGTCACTGCATGGACATAGCTTATTTTATTAGACTATTGTGGTTTCATTGATTGTTTAGGACAGTTATGTCAAACTCAATCAAAGGAGCTAACAGAAGAATAATAATAAAACCTTTAATAGTCCTACAATGGGGAAATTGCAGTTTTCAACAGCATACAGAAATGACAGAGATAGAACAGATAATAGACATATTGCACATATTAAGAGTGCTCGCCATGGAGCCTAACAGCAGCAGGAAGGAAAGACCTTCTGTATCTTTCCTTCACACATCGAGCGTGAAGCAGTCTGCCACTGAAGCTGCTCCTCATTCCCTTCAGGTCACCATGGAGGGGGGCCGGACTCATCGTCCAGCATGGAGGACAGTTCAGCCAGAACTCCCCCATCACCCACCTCCCCCACCGAGTCCAAGGGGCAGCCCAGGACAGAGCTGGTCTTCCTGATGATCTTTTCCAGCTTCTTCCTTTCCCTCTCTGCGATGCCACTGCTCCAGACCATTCCACACAGGATGGCCGACGCCACCACAGAGCCTGCAGAGTGCGGCCAGTTCGAACGTTTTATATGGCAGCGAAAAAAAAATAAAAAATTAGCACGCTAATGGTAATACCGTGTTAAACATGCTGCTGTTATTTGGCTAACGGACACTCAATGTGTCTGTATGTTAGCATGTATGTTAACAGACTGGTGTTTAGCTGCAGTGGTGTTGTCATTTATAGTAAGTTTTCTGTTAGCCGTGTGTGCTACCATGGAACAGTAGGCTAACAGATTTAGCCCGTTGTCTGCGCTAACTGGTTTGCTAACTGGTACGTCTTACATGCTGTACCAGTTAGCAGCGTTACTACAGCGTTACTATGTCTTTGTGTCAGAATCTCCGTTAACATATTTTAGCATTATTGGTCAACCATATGAACTTCAGAGCGCCGCGCTGCCGTACCGATACGCTGAGCGGTTGCCAAGGCAACAATGAGACTGACGGGTTTGTCAATAAAGTTGGGAGGAGGAGCTGATTGACGTACCTGCCTGACGCACGCAAAATACCTGCGGGTCAGTTCTGATAGATATAAAATATTATCTTGCCTGATACAGTTATGGGCCTTGGGTTTGACATGTGTGGTTTAGGATGTTGAGTCGAATGACTGATCATTTATTTAATATGCAATAGTATAAGCCAATATAAATATTATATATGATCATTTAAACACAAATCATACTAATAGATTAACAGTTAATAAATAAATAGATTTTGTTTATATTTTAAAAGGTACAGATTTCATTTAAGATTTAATTAACTGCACTTTATAAGAGAATATGTTCATTGTTAATAAAGCATTTCAAGCTTTAAGTATTACTAATTGCTTTCTTGATCATCCCTTTACTAAAAACACCAGCACAAAATAAAACATACCACTACTGCGGGCGCCCTACCCCACAGGAGTCGGGTCTGTGGTGGTCATGGCCCTGAGGAGCCATGGTGGGTGTCCCTTATTTTTATTTCTGAAAGGTGGCAACCCTACATGTAACGATATGAATTGACAGCGCTTCCGAGAGGGTGAGAGACGATCGTCCGTGTCACCGTGTGAGCTGTTTAGTGCATGCGAAAAAGTGAAAAAGTGGTCTCGAGACCAGTCTCGAGACCACTTTTTCATGGTCTTGGTCTTGTCAATGCCTCGACAGTCTTTGGTCTCGGTCTTGTCTCGGTCTCGGGTCTCGCAATGTCTCGGACTGGCCGAGCGGTCTCGAAGGGATTTGTAACCTATAATATCCAGGCAGGCTCAGTTTTTTTTTTTTTTTTTGGATATCATTATTCACCCCCTTCAAGTACCAATCACATGCATTTTGTGACACAGAAGGCGTTGGCACTCGTCTTCTCACGCAAAATGTCGGCGAATTCGTCAGTCGTCAGGTTTGGTTTTACAGACCATAAAGAGTTTGTTTGCCACACAACTAACAAGAAGAAGCATTCTGCATAGGGTGGGTGGGGGTACGGTACGGTGTCGCTGCACACAGTCTGTCAATCCATGACCGTGAGAACACACACACACAGGCTTAATCCCTCTCGTGCCTACATGATCAACATGCAATGCAGCCTTATTTTATTATTATATATTTTATTTTATTAAATGTTGGATGTGGTGTGTATAATGGTTAAGACTTAAGTCCTCTTCTGTGTGGCCCTATGAGCCTATCATGCCAAGAAAAACTGATCTCGGTCTCGGTCTCAAGCTGAACTAGTCTTGGTCTTGACTTGGTCTGTCTTGGTCTTGGTCTTGTCTTGGTCTTGATACTCTCTGGTCTTGGTAGTGTCTTGGTCTCGGTTTAGGCGGTCTTGACTACAAGTCTAGTTGTTTCACTGCTGACTTCCAAGCGGTTGTTGATACCTGCAGCAACAACAACAGTCCCTGCAGCTTGAGAGCTGGAGTCAGACAGAACACATGTGAGACACACACAGGGCAGATGTCGCGGACATCGTTAAATTTCTCACACTGTTGAAAAAAAAATTACCGTTGTGTTGTGTGACAGCAAATACAGAACCAGGTGTTTATTTAAAGTTAGAGAGGGAGAAGGAGCGAGGTGAGCCTAGGGAGGGAGGTGAGTAAGTGAGGTGGGGGCAGACAGGCAGGTGAGGGTGGGATAAGGGGAGAGAGGCTGGTGATTGAGAAAGGCAGATAAGTCATTTTATTTTTGACCAAATGATCTTGTTGTTGACTTATGGATAGTGGAATAATTATTGTACTGTGGAGTTTACTGTGGTATTATCATACAGTGAGATTTTGATATCATGATATGCAGGGTTGGGTAGTAATGGATTACATGTAATCTGGATTACGTAATCAGATTACAAAAATCAAGTAACTATAATCACCCCATTACAATACAAAAATTGTGTAATCAGATTACAGTTACATTGTTGGGGATTACCTGATTACATTTTATCATGCAAACAATGCAACTTGTTTATGACAGCCTAACTATTAATTTGACAAGTAGTTCATTCGTTTGTCCACTAGATATAGTGAAATATGAGAAAAGATAGAAAAATGTTTTAGGAATGTTTTTAGTTGTAAACATTCAATATGATGTGAGAAAAGAGTTAAACAGGTTGATATGAGGATATGGTCTGAAAAATGGATATGTTCAGAGTAAAGAAATTCCTTAGTAATAATTATAAAGTTTTTAGTTAATACAGTTTTTAGTTCATTCACAAAGGAATGCTTTACTGAGAGCAAAAAGTTTTCTTAGATGTAATGAAATAATAAAGAGAAAAATAAAAAGAGAATTCATTGATCAATTCTGTGACGGTGTCTTTTACTTAAGGTGCATATTTATTGAAGTAATCTAAAAGTAATCAGATTACGTTACATGTTTTTGGTAATCCAACTGATTACGTTACTGATTACAAAAATTGCCATGTAATTTGTAGTCAGTAATGGATTACATTTCAAAGTAATCTGACCCAACCCTGATGATATGTCTTACAACACTGCAATAAATATCATGGGCTTGTTATTGAGGTATTGTGATATTGTAATTTTGATATCATTACATCCCTAGTAGAGCACAGAAAGCAGAAAAATAGGGGGATGATACAGTTAATCTACAGTAAAATTGAACGTGAGATTGTCGGCGCCGACCTTTTTCCGAGTCGATTGTCGGGAGAATTTGACTATAAACACACCACACACTACAGGATAATCTCATAAAATAATTTTAAGAGCCTAAGATAATTGGCTGATTTTTGTCCTTGGTCGGAAGGAAGAAAATCGGGGCAAAATCAGCCAGATTATCTTTGAGATTATCTGTGTTGGAGGCTTTAGATGGCATACCCCTACTACAATAGTACATCTAGACCTATCGGTGTTCATCCGAGCTCTTATTTATGAGAGTGCCATTAATTAACAGTTTAATGTAGCTGTCAAGGAGTTATAGTAATAATAATAAGATATAATGTAGTATAGATATAATTATAGTCATTTCAGTTAATATGTATGAATGCACATATTAACTGAAATATGAAAAAAATATGAAAGAATATGACAAATCCAAACATAATAAGAACTGTTCCATTGTTCTATTTCTTGGCTGGCTAGTTTTATCTACAAGTGTGTTAAAATTGTATTGAATTGAATTTAACCTGAAAATATATTTTATAGTTGGTGGGTGAATGTTAACCACACAGTATTTACCTGTGCAAAAAACATAAATTATAAGTGCCCCCTGTTGACTTCTCTCAACCATTGTCTTCCTGTCACATTTAGATTTGTCCAGATCACAGTTGTTCACACACTGTTGGAAAGTGTTCTTCTTTGCCACGCAAGTAATTTGAATTTGATAGTTTGTCATATATGCACAATGTATCTGTTGTCAGTTCATGCTCATTTGTCATTTTCAGTTCTGATATTAGTGCACTTGCAAGCTCAAACATTGTAGCAGGTGTAGATATAATTGATAAAAATACCTGAGGAGTTAATCATAGTTTAATAACATGGTGTGATAATTACTGTTACAAAATGTATAGTAGTTAAGAGTGTGTTCTGCTTAATGTATCTTACTAACCACAGAATATTCCATGCCATGCAGGAACAGAAGAATGTCAGTAACAGATAAATGAAGGGGATGCAGCAGGTCGAGATGACCCAACGCTAGATTAACCGCATGCCCATATCAGGGAAGAGAATGTGTTCTTTGTTAAGGTTGTTGTGTGCAGGCACTCACTCGAGGAGACGGAGCGAGGATGGAGTCAGATGTTATGGCCGTGAGTGGCAGGTGAAGAGGAGAGACGGAGTCAGATTACGAGCCAACCAGAAGACGACACACCCAAGTTCACCTGCATCCTACACAACTTTCTGTAGTAGTATATTAGAACTGGGCCAGGGAAAGATGGGTAGTCAGACTTCACAACTGACACGACTTTGTTGTTTGTCAGGGACAGGAAGATTTGGCCCAAAGCTCTGTAAGCTTACTTCTTTGTGTTGCTTTTAATAAATTACTCAAACTGAGAAATAGAAGCGTGCAGTGTCGTCCATTAAACGGACGCGTGGAGAAGAGGAACGAGGTCAAAAAGGGATTGTACACAGTCTTCTCCAACACAGGCCACATGAAGTGCATGATGTGTGGACAGTCGCTTCCTGCCTCTGCTCAGTTTCATTCATTCTGTAAGCGTGTGTGTCTAAGAAGGAAAGAACAGGGTCAGCAGACTTTCCAGTGCTAGTCTTTTGACTGATGGACACAAAATTGGATTTAATTAGATAGAATAGTTTTGTTTGTTTAAGCTTACTTCTGAAAAAATATTAACCCTTGTGCACCCCTTTAAAAAGTAATGCCATTTTGGAATATAATAATAATATGATATGTGTTACATTACAGTAAATTACATAAAAGCTACAACTTCAAATGTTTAGTTGACTTTCCGGCTGAATTATTTAAATCTTTGAAGCTCATTGTCTTAGCAATTAATGTAAGCCTTTTTTTCATCCCGAGGTTGCCATGGGTGCAGATATAGGGGACACAAGTGTAGATGAAGCAACGAGGCGAAAGATGAAATGCATTCTGTCAAACGAGCATTGGACATTGGACTATAACATGTTTGGCTGTCACGGAAAAAGAGGTTTAAGGACTTACGTCTTTTCAACGTTGTGTATGGTAAGTAAGTTAGAGAAGTTAACATTCCATCTGCAGGGATTCAAGTTCTCTGTTGCCCTGATGGATTTCTGTCAGTTGGAAAAATTTATGTAAATTAGAGGAAAAATGTCTCACGACATGAAAATGCAAGGAGTCTCTTTGTACTGGACTGCACTATTTTGAGAACTGCTCATCTAATTTCTTTAGTAATAATACTAAAGTTTAAATAAATATATACATATAAATAGCATTTTTATTTCAAATCTGAAGCCTGCATTGTACCATTGAAGCCTCAACTAATGTGCACCAGTTATTGCTTTTAGTGCATTTTGGCATTTTAATGTGAAAACATGTTTATCATTTTATTTTATGATTATTTGTACACACCTCACTCTGGCTTCCTCCCACCGTCCAAAGACATGCTCATTAGGTTAATTGGTGATTCTAAATTGGTCGTAGGTGTGCATGTCCAGGGTGTACCCCACCTCTCGCCCGGTGACAGCTGGGATCGGCTCCAGCAGACCCCCGCGACTCTTAACAGGAATAAGCGGTTACAAAAGATGAATGAATGTACACACCTCACAAAGCTATTATATATTATGATTTTTAGGGAGTATTATAATGTTTTATTAAGTTCAAGTACTTCATAAATATTTTCTTGTTCTAAAAATCCATAACGATTATCCATCATACTCTTCATACTTTTGCCAATATGGCCCTGAAGTTGGCCATTGTTTAATTCTAAATGGTGTTTGAAGAGAATATGTTTTTTAATGTTCATAGCTCATACTGTCAACCAAATTTGTTTTACAGAGGCTGTTAAGAAGAAGTCACTGACCGCACAGGTGAACCAGCAGGAAGCAGAGAGGGCACTGTCGAAATGGTTCACTGGGGCAAGAGACAGAGGAGGACAAAGGGCATCCAGCCAGTGCCAAATTAAACAGTAGTAAGCAGTGGTGGAATATGAGTTCATTTGTTTTCATTACAGTTACCCTGTTAAAATATTAATATTAATATATATAAGTAAAACTACTAAAACAAAGTAAAGAACTTCAACAAAGACTATCTTGTAATATTGCATTGTATTTTCATTACCAATAAATCTGTTGATGATTTTGTTGGAAAATATTTAACTGAAAACCAGAAAATATTCATAAATAAAAAGTTGAAATCAGAGAATGTGGCCATTTTTAGATGGAGCCTGACTCAAACTGGTTGGTGATTAATAATTTATTTTTTGATTAATTGTTGCAGCTCTAGGTTGGATGTTTATTCAAATTGTACTCAGTACTCAATTAGGATGTTGTAAGGCAATATTTGTATGTGTATATCTGTAAGAGGTTTGTGAAAGTGGGACGCATGTATCATGTTATTTGAAAATTATTCAAATCCTTTCATTATGGTCAGTGGAGTAGCATAGACCAGGGATCTTAAAGCTGGGACCAAGATGGGTCTTGTCTATTTAACCCAGTTGGGGCCCACTTAACATCTAGTGTAATCCTGCCTTAAACCCACATGGGCAAGCATGTGACCAACATAGAACCTGCATTGCAACCCATGTTTCAGCTCATGTTGTCCCCATGTAGGACCCAGATAGGACTAAAAGCTGGGACAAAAATGGGTCTTGCATGTCTTGCCAGTTGGAGCCCACCTAACACCTAGTGTAATCCTGCCCTAAACCCACATGGTCAGTTAGCATGGGGCCAACATGGAACCTGTGGACAATCCCACTTGCAACCCATATTTTAGCCCATACTGTCCCCATGTAGGTCCCACATAGGACTTAAAGCTGGGACCAAGATGGGTCTTGTCTGTTTTGCCCAGCTGGGGCCCACCTATAACCTAGTGTAATCCTGCCTTATACCCACATGGGCAATTGGCTTGGGGCCAACATGGACAATCCCATACGGGTGTGATCTGGGAATCCCATATGGGGCCCATTATTTAGCCCACTTTCTACCCACATAGGCCCCACATAAAAATGTTGGCTGGGACGTGGGGAAGGACGCAGACACGGATGCGGATGCATGGCTGCTGTCGTGAGTAAACAAAGGAATGAATGAACGTGCTTGCAAATTATTGAATGAAACTGCAAATGGAAGCGCCATTACGCGCAACTTTACTCACGGTTATTAAGGAATGGAGGTAAAATATTTGAAGCATATGTGTAATTAAAAACCACGAAAACCAAAGGAGGATGTGTCATGAAGTAAAATAATGACTCAATTGTATTAAAAAGAAATCAATAAAGCTAACGACAACTCAAAACTCAAAATGAGCCGACAGCCTGAGACTGCTGTTGAGGCTGAGGATCTTTTAAAATCGCTTCTTGCATCACGTGGAGGGAAACTTGGAGTGTGTACAAGAAGGCTGAATGAAATAAAGGCTTTGCTTGTGAAAGAAGGAAATGTGGATCATGTTAATGAATGTGTGGACGTATTTAAACAAGCTGTTGATGAATTTACCGAGGTGCATCAATCTGTGCAAAAACTTTTATCAGAGGATGAAAAATTGGATGACCATGTGGATTGGTACGAGCCCAGGATGACGAATTTCAGTTACTTTCTTAAGGAGGTTGAAACATGGAAAAAGGAACAATGTATGCAACTAAGAGTTGAACCACTGGACAGCATCTCTAATGTTTCAAAGAGGTCAAAATCATCATCAATATCATCCAAGGCCTCTTCTGCTGCTAAATTAGCATCTGCTGAGAAAGCAGCTCTGGAGGCCCGATCTGCTGCTTTAAAGGATAAACATGCTTTACAGCTGGAGAAAACCATCATAAAATCAAAGATGGAAAAGGGCAGTAGCTTTGTTAGCACGGTAAAAGCAGCTGAAGAAAGCAATACCAAACCACAAGCAGTTAAAGAGCAGCAACAATCTGACACCCATATTGTTATTTCAGCCTGTTACGGCCCAGGGGCCGTGTGTTTGGTTGCTCTCTCCTCCCCCATGTGTTCCTTTATGTGTTTCAGGTGCTCTTCCTCCTCTCTGGATTTTCATAGGTGAAGGCTATTTCTAATCAGCAGGTTAGATCTAGGAGGGAGGCAAGACCTGTGAGGGGAGCGGACATTTTGGCAGCGTGTGAGCTGCGTGCTGGTTATGGGGCAGAGCTGTCCTCTCGTGTGGAGAACTCAACTTTAGTTTAATTGTGTTTTTTGGTTGTTGTTTTTCGCCTATGTTTTACTTTTGTAAATAAACCACTCGTTTTTCCTGCCCATTCCTGTGTTGCGTCGCTCCTCTTTAGTAGTGTTTTGCCTGTATGTTACTCCCCATTTCCCCTAGCATTCCGGGGGACGTAACATAATTGGGGGCTCGTCCGGGATCTCCACTGGTTTTGGGTAAGTGAACCTGTGTCTGGTTGTCTGGTCTTGCTTTTGCTGGGTGGCAAGTTTCCTCAGTTCAGGTAGGTGGGTGTCCAGCTAGGCTGTTTCCGCTTTTCCGTCGGCACTCTTTTGTTATTTTGCCTTTTTTATTTTTGAGGTAATCCTGGGCGGGGACATAGATCCCTGGTGGGGGTAGGCGTTTCAGGGCCTCGGCCGCTGATGTGTGCCTTTCAAGCTGCCTCGAGCCCGGCACGCCTCAGAAGATAGGTAGGTTAGTTTTGGATTAGGCAGGATCTGAGGAAGCTTGTTTAGAAAGCAGACCTGTTTGTGGGTGACAACAGGCATTGGGTTTCGCTTGGTGAATGTGTGTAACCTTGGTTGTATGAGTGTGTGCCTCGAAGTGCTACTCTTTGCTGTGGTGGGGCTATTGTGTTAGCCGCCTCAGCTTGTAGCTCAGCTCAGCTTAGCTTAGCTTAGCTTAGCCTAGCTTAGCTTAGATTTGTTGAGTTTTGTGGACGCCGTGGTGGTATTTTGTGGCTTAGCTTAGCCTAGCTTAGTTAAGTTTGACGTGGTTGGACGCCTTTAGTTTGACTATGGCGTTTGTGCTGAGTGAGTTTGTTGCAAACCCTGTTCTTGAGTATTTGGAGAAGTGTAGAAAGTGCGATTTGTTTGCTGTTGCTCAACACTATGGCATTCATGTCTCCACCTCTCTCCGTAAGGACGATCTGAGGGCAGCGGTGGTAGATGGTTTGTCCCATCAGGGGGTAGTGGACGTGTCAGTAGCTGTGGATGCTGCTGGCACGGGGGTCTCCCAAGAGGGAGAGGCGGCTGAGCCAGTGTCTGTTAGTGGAACCCCCCGTCCACAGGTGGGTGGGCTGGAGGAGAAGCCGTTCACGCTACCTCGTTTTGACCCTGACTCCACTGAGTCCTCTGCCAGCTCTCGGTTAAATGCTCGGGTTAAGCTGCGGTTGGCTCGCCTCCAGATGGAGCAGGAGGAGAAAAAGGAAGAGCGTGAGTTCCAGTTCCGAAGGGAGCTGGAGCTTAGGAAACTTGACTTGGAGGCAGAAGCCATCAAGCTGCGCCAGTTAGAGCTACAGAAGACTCTGGCTAGCTCTACTGTTAGCATGCCGCCAGCCCCAGGGCCTACTGAAACTTTTGATGTTAGCAAAAACATCTCCCTGGTACCTGTTTTCCGGGAGTCTGAAGTAGAGTCCTACTTTGGAGCATTTGAGCGCATTGCAAGTGCTTTGCGCTGGCCAAAAGATGTCTGGGCTGTTCTGCTACAATGCAGACTGACCGGTAAGGCTCAGGAGGCATGTGCTTCTCTTTCAGTCGATGACAGTCTAGTGTATGACAAGGTTAAAGGTGCTATTTTACATGTGTATGAGTTGGTGCCAGAAGCTTATCGGCAGCATTTTCGCGGTCTCCGGAAAGCGTCTGGTCAGACTTTCTCTGATTTTGCCCGTGAGAAGGAGCTGTTGTTTGATCGCTGGTGTATGGCTTGCAAAGCGGATGATCTTACTTCTGTGCATGAGCTGATACTGCTGGAGGAGTTCAAGGCATGTTTACCGGAACGCACAGTAGTGTACTTGAATGAACAAAAAGTGACCACCTTATTGCAGGCAGCCTCGCTAGCTGATGAGTTCGCCCTAACACACAAGACTGTGTTCACCAAGCGTGACTCGGCCCCTGCCGATTCTGGACAGAGGTCAGTGGACTCACAGGTAGCACGTGCCCATCCTCCCATGCCAAGCCTAAAATCTGAAAAGCAGTGTTTTTTCTGCCACAAACCGGGTCATCTGGTAGCTGACTGTGTGAAATTGAGGCAGAAGCAGCAGGCTGCATTCTCGGGAAGGCCGAAGGGTGTGGGATTGATTAACCCTCATATTATGTTGAAAAAGAATTACATTGATTATGTTGCGGGTCATTTTGACCCGTAATGTGTAAATCCACTCAAAACAGTAAAAAAAAAAAACAGGTTAAACCAATGACATTTTTAATTCCAACAGTATATTGAAGAACTATTTTGTTAAAGTGTTTCCCTCTTCACAAACTTTTTTTTTTTTTTTTTTTTATCTTGCCCCATTTCCTCAGATCAGTCTTCAGCATTTTCAATGTTCTCCACATGATGGACAGAATGTAACTGTGTGCTTTCTGCAGATGTAATTCTTGCATTTCACACAAGAAGTACTTGTTTTACTGTCCTCTCGGCAGGGACAGACCTGGCATCTTTTACGTTTCTTTACACCTGTATCCACTGGATCCACTGCAGATTGGTTGGATGGCCTGACCTTGACCTTTTCAATGACAGCTACAGCTGCTGGGGATCGAGCTGGCCTGGCTCGCCTCTGGATCTTGTTAGTGACGAGTGCTTTGCCGAGTTCTTCCAGGAAAAGCCGACGCCGGTACAATTTGCCGGCATTCCAATGCTGGTTGATTTCAGTCCACAGGACATAGGCATTGTAAGCAGACACGTCCACAATGTTGTAGAAAATCACCAAGGGCCAACGGGCAGTCTTGTGCTGGCAGCTGTATGTTGCTGTGACTTTGTCCAGATTGTCAACTCCTCCTTTGGTGGAATTGTAGTCCAGGATCATTTGTGGTTTCATGTCTTCTCTTGTGCTCAGAGATGTATCTGTGTGCATTGTGCTCATTACAAGAACATTCTTGTTTCTCTTTGCGCAGTATGAAACAACTGTTGCTTTCTCAGTGAACACAAATATTGAGGAATGCAGAGGTCTTTCCTGCATCTTCAGAATTTCACTGGGAAGTTCAGGCTTATTTCTTCTGACTGTTCCCAACATAGTCAGCTTTCTTTTCTGAAGTTCATCTCCAAGGCGGTAGGATGTAAAGAAGTTGTCACATGTGATGTTATGACCTTGCAGCCCTTCACTCATCTCCAGAACAACACGCATCCCCTGATTCTTCTCAGATGCTCCTCCAAGTAGCTTTCCAGTGTACACTTGCATATTCCATGCATAGCTAGATTTTGCATCACAGGCTGTCCATATTTTGATGCCATACTTGGCAGGCTTGTTGGGCATGAGCATGAGCATGAGGACAGAGCCCCCTGAATGGAACAAGGCGTTCATCTACAGTAACATGGGGACCAGGATTGTACAACAAATGCAGAATTTTGACCCATTTATCCCATACATCTCTGATTGCAGCTAGTTTGTCTCTTTCACGTCGACCAGCTCTGGTGTCGTGGTTGTCAAATCGGATCACACGAGATATCATGTGAAATGATGCAAGTCAGTCTGATCCAGTGGCTTCCATTTCTCTTGGAATACACGCTTCCCCTCCAAGTTAGTCATGTCCAGTATAATCCTCTCCATTGGTGGGGATATGAAGAGCTGAAATGCTGACTGAATATCTTCAACTCGTGTGACAGCAAATCTTGTAGGACCGGGAGTCATTTTGATGACAATGGAAGATGACAGTCTGCCTTGACTTTGGTGTGGTGATGTTGACCATTTTATATTACCATCTTTAGATGCCCATGTCCCCTCTGTGGATGATGACTGATGCATTCCTTGGTTTTCATCTGACGGAGAGACAATGGCATGCTTGTCCTCTGAATCCTCCTCATCATAGGAAAATTGACAATCTGGATCATCAATAACATTGTCCTCGGTCTCTGAAAGATCCTCTGTCTCTGAAATCTCTTCCTCTGCATCACTATCTGGGTTCTTCTCTCTTCTGGAGCTCATTTTTGGTGTGTTTGTCAAAGAGACGACATGAGAACAGTGACAAAGACAAGTGAGAGAAAAGTTCCTCCCCTACACACACCTGGTTCTCTAGGTCTCAGTGTCTATTCAGAGGCAATCAAAATATAAATAACTGGGCAATCAAAATAAAGTACATCAAAGACACTTGTTTAATTTGGATCTTAACACATACTTGCCCACATTAAAGGGTATGGGTCAAAATGACCCGCAACATCATCTTTGTACACAAACTCTGCAGAGACATTCCACTACACATTAAAGTGTCCAGAATTTACACACCAATTCATGACCCTAGATAAGGAAAAGTCACAAACTTTCATGAAGAAAAAGAAAGGATAACCAGTACTTTGGTCAACACAAAAACTCAAATGGGTCAAATTGACCCTTAACATAATACGAGGGTTAAGACTGTGAATCAGGCCCAGGTTCCCTAAACTTTGACAGCTACTGAGCCTGATGAGTGTTTCAAACCATTCGTCTCCCAAGGGTCTGTGTCTCTGACGGGGAGGGTTGAGGATCAGGTTCCAGTCACCATATTAAGGGATACGGGTGGTTCCCAGTCGTTCATCCTGGCCAGTGTTCTGTCCCTTTGTAAGGAGTCGGCTTGTGATGTGAGCACCGTAGTCAGGGGAATCGGGATGAGTTTTATACCAGCTCCTTTACATCGAGTCCACGTGCACTCAAGGTTGGTTACAGGTTTTTATTCTGTGGCTGTCCTTCCCTCGTTCCCTATTGAAGGTGTGGGCTTCATCATGGGTAACGACATAGCTGGAGGGAAAGTGTATCCAACCCCAGAGGTCGTTGACGTCCCTATTCCTACGTCTGGGTCTGACGTCTTGGCACAGGAACACCCAAATGTGTTTCAAGTAAGTGTTCTGACCAGGGCTCAAGCCCGGAAACAGGGTGAGGGTGTTGAACTGTCAGATTCCCTGTTCGCCTCAGTTTTGGCTGAGGGCAAGCTGCCACCTGCCGATGACGCAGGGAAGTGTTCAGCTAGCCTTCATGAGAAGGAAGGGGAAGCTGCTCCGATGGGGATGACACTGCCATTGACGCGTGATGCACTAGTCCAGGCTCAGAAGGATGATCTCTCCCTAGCCACGTGTTTTGCAGCTGTTGTCGACAGTGATGCCACTTGTGCTAAGAAGCAGTCATATTTGCTGGACAAAGGTTTGTTGGTGCGCAAGTGGGTCCCACAGGTGGGTGTTCCTGTTGGTGACACTGGTGAGGACTGGAAGTCAGTTCACCAGATAGTCATTCCAGCTGGTTGTTGGCAACATGTGCTAGCTTTAGCTCATGAGCATTTGTGGTCTGGTCATCTAGGTGTCACAAAAACATACAACCGTATCATAAAACATTTCTTTTGGCCGGGAATGAAGCGTGATGTTGCACGTTACTGTAGAACGTGCCACACTTGCCAACTAGCTGGGAAGCCCAATCAGAAGGTGCCCCCTTTCCCACTGCATCCTGTTCCAGCTGTTGGTGCCCCCTTTGAACATGTCATAGTTGACTGTGTGGGTCCCCTGCCAAGAACTAAGGCTGGTAACCAGTTCCTCCTGACTATAATGTGCATTGCAACCCGTTTTCCTGAAGCAATCCCTTTAAGAAAGATTACCGCCTCCGCTGTTAGTAAAGCTCTAATAAAGTTCTTTACCACTTTTGGGTTGCCGCGTGTTGTGCAGACTGATCGGGGTACGAATTTCATGTCTAGAACTTTCAAACAGACACTACAGTCTCTGGGCATTTCCCACTCTGTGAGTAGTGCGTACCATCCGGAGTCACAGGGTGCGCTAGAGCGCTGGCATCAGACTTTGAAGGCTATGTTGCAGAAGTATTGCTGTGAAACAAGACAGGACTGGGATGAGGGACTGCCTTTCATGCTCTTTGCGATACGTGATGCAAAACAAGAGTCACTTGGGTTCAGTCCCACCGAACTTGTGTTTGGTCACAATGTCCGTGGCCCCTTGAAGGTGTTACAGGAATGGTTCATGTCTGATGTTCCCTCTAACACCAATGTGTTGGATTTTGTCTCAAAGTGCCGGGCTCGGTTACATGAGGCAACTACCCTGGCGAAGGAGGCTCTCTCCTCCACCCAGGGGAGCATGAAGAAGTGGTTTGATCAAAAAGCTGTGGTACTTCAGTTTGAGCCGGGTGATCAGGTGCTTGTGTTGTCGCCAGTACCAGGTTCCGCCCTTACTGCTCGGTTCCTGGGCCCATATGTAGTGAAGCAACAGGTTTCTGACACAGATTACATCATCCTCACCCCTGAGCGTAGGAGGAAGACAAGGTTGTGTCATGTTAACATGCTTAAGTTGTACTTCTCCAGAGGCACTTCTGTGAAGGAGCAACAACCTGGGGTGTCTGCTTCTTTGGTCTGCTCAGATAGTATTCCTGATGATGGTCTCAACATGCCCTCTGGCGGCCAACAGAATGGTAGGCTGTCAAACTTTTTGTCTGATGTGGGCTGTCGTCTGTCCTATCTTTCTGATGACCAGCGGACTGATGTGATCCAGTTGCTCCAGTCGTTTCCCACTTTGTTTCATGATGTGCCTTCCCGTACAAATGTGTTGCATCATGACATTGATGTGGGTGGCGCTACTCCCATTAAGCAGCATGCGTACCGCTGCTCTTTTGAAAAACGTCAGGCCATGAAAGCTGAGGTTAACTATCTAGTGGAGAATGGGTTAGCCATCCCTAGTCACAGCCCGTGGAGTTCTCCCTGCCTGATGCCACCCAAGGCTGATGGGACCCCTCGCTTCTGTACTGACTTCAGGAAAGTGAACAGGGTTACAGTGACAGACTCTTTCCCCTTGCCCCGGGTGGAAGACTGTCTGGATAGTATAGGTCCTGCTACTGTCATTACCAAACTTGATCTGCTGAAAGGGTACTGGCAGGTTCCATTAATGTCTAGGGCTTCGGACATCTCAGCCTTTGTGACCCCTGACCATTTCATGCAGTACACAGTCATGGCTTTTGGATTAAAGAACGCTCCTGCTACTTTCCAGCGGTTGATGCACCGGGTGTTGGGTAACGTACCTCACTGTAGTGTGTATCTTGATGATGTTGTGGTGTATTCCAGTGACTGGCTGGAACATGTCTCTAGTCTGAGAACAGTGTTGCAGCGTCTTGCAGAGGCAAATTTGACACTAAATCTGGCGAAGTGCGAGTTTGGTAAAGCATCCGTTACTTACCTGGGTAAGCAGGTGGGTCATGGGCAGGTCCGGCCTATGGAGGCTAAAATCGGGGCTGTGTTGACTTACCCTGTTCCCTCCACGAGGCGTGAGCTCCGCCGGTTTTTGGGCATGACTGGATACTATCGATGTTTTTGTAAAAATTTCTCGGTAGTGGTTGCACCCCTTACCACGCTGTGTAGTCCTAAGGTACCTTTTGTGTGGACTGTCGAGTGCCAGCATGCTTTTGAAGCTGCCAAGTCTCTCCTTTGTAGTGCCCCTGTCTTGGCTGCACCCAACTTTTCCAACCCTTTCAAGTTAGAGATTGATGCGAGCGACTCGGGAGCCGGGGCAGTGTTGTTGCAAGATGATTCAGATGCTGTGCCTCACCCTGTGTGTTTCTTCTCCACCAAGTTTAATCGCCACCAGCTGAACTACTCCACCATCGAGAAGGAAACCCTGGCAATGCTGCTCGCTCTGCAGCACTTCGAGGTGTACGTAGGTTGCAGTGCACTCCCGGTCGTTGTGTACACGGACCACAATCCCTTGGTGTTCTTAGCCCAAATGTACAACCACAACCAGCGCCTGATGCGCTGGGCTCTGGCTGTACAAGGGTACAATATTGAAATCAAGCACAAGAAAGGAGTTGATAATGTTGTGGCTGACGCACTGTCCCGTGTGTGAGATGCCTCGATGGTTCCGAATAGAGATATTTGGTACTGATAATGTGTTATTGTATATCATGTGTTATAACCTATGTTCACAAACTATGGTTTGTGTTTTTATGGGGGGGTGTGTTACGGCCCAGGGGCCGTGTGTTTGGTTGCTCTCTCCTCCCCCATGTGTTCCTTTATGTGTTTCAGGTGCTCTTCCTCCTCTCTGGATTTTCACAGGTGAAGGCTATTTCTAATCAGCAGGTTAGATCTAGGAGGGAGGCAAGACCTGTGAGGGGAGCGGACATTTTGGCAGCGTGTGAGCTGCGTGCTGGTTATGGGGCAGAGCTGTCCTCTCGTGTGGAGAACTCAACTTTAGTTTAATTGTGTATTTTGGTTGTTATTTTTCGTTTATGTTTTACTTTTGTAAATAAACCACTCGTTTTTCCTGCCCATTCCTGTGTTGCGTCGCTCCTCTTTAGTAGTGTTTTGCCTGTATGTTACTCCCCATTTCCCCTAGCATTCCGGGGGACGTAACACAGCCCTATGTAGTTTCTGTCAAGGCAAACATGCTCTAGTGGATTGCTTAAGACTCAAATCAGAGCCACAGGAAAAAAAGGTTGCATGTCTCAAGAGGAATGGTCATTGCTTTGGATGCTTAAAGAAAGGTCACATGAGCAAAGACTGCAAAAGAAAACTGGACTGCCAAATATGTCAACGAAAACACCCCACACTGCTGCACATTGATGGTAGGAGTTTAAAACAGGAGGCTCCAAGAAATCTCGTTCCTACGGAACCAAAGGAAACATCCATCAATAGTGCACTAGTTTCAGCTGATAAAGTAACAGGGGCCGGTAAGGAATGTGCACTAGCAATTGTTCCGGTTCAAGTTAAGGTTGCAAAAGGTGACAAGTCTCTCTTAACCTATGCCTTCCTAGATCCAGGCAGCTCTGCAACATTTTGCACTGAGAACCTCATGAAGCAGCTAAATGCTAAGGGCCGCAGGACAGAAATTCTTCTGCGAACAATGGGACAGGAGCGACCTGTCAAAAGTTATGAGCTCACAGGACTAGAGGTTAGCAATCTGGATGGAAGTGGATATGTTGATTTGCCTAAAATATTTACTCAAGCTAAGATTCCTGTTTCAAAGGAAAATTTACTTACCCAAGCTGATCTGGAAAAATGGCCTCCTCTCAGTGGCATCCAACTGAAAGAGATCAACGCTGACACTGAAATCTTGATAGGAATGGATGTTCCTAAAGCAATTGAACCCTGGCAAGTGATAAACAGTCAAGGGAATGGACCATACGCAGACAAAACAATTCTAGGATGGGTGGTCAATGGCCCACTTAATTCTGCTATGGAGGAATCTGGAACTTCAGTGTCAATCGCATTTCAATAGAGAACCTGAGAGATTTGCTTGTCCAACAATACAACCAGGACTTTCCTGAAAAAGAATAGAAGGAAAAAAGGGAGATGTCATGTGAGGACAGGAAATTTATGGACCTGGCAACAAGTTCAGTTGTTTTTTAAAAAATGGACACTACCACCTACCTTTGCCTTTTCGAGACAAAAATGTGGTGTTGCCTAACAACTATGAGGTGGCAGCTCAACGTATATTGAACCTTGCCAAGAAATTCAACAGGGATACTGCTTATGCTGCAGAATACAAAATCTTTATGGATGATGTGCTAGGCAAAGGTTATGCACAAAAAGTGCCTCAAGAGCGGCTCCAAAGGAATGATGGCCGTGTGTGGTATATACCTCATCATGGTGTGTATCATAAACAAAAGAAGAAGTTGAGAGTTGTTCCTCATCATACAGAGGCAAATCTCTCAATGGAGAACTACTTCAAGGTCCAGATTTGGCCAACCCACTTTTAGGTATCCTGCTTAGGTTCCGTCAGGAACAAATTGCAATAATGGCAGACATTGAAGCAATGTACTACCAAGTACGAGTACATGAAGAGCACCGGGACTTCCTTAGGTTCTTATGGTGGCCACAAGGGGATGTTACTAAGCCATTGGAAGTGTATCAGATGAACGTTCATCTCTTCGGTGCGGTATCATCTCCTAGCATTGCCAACTTTGCCCTGCAGCAAACAGGAAAAGACAACTCGGACAAATTCAGCATGGATGTACTTGATACAATTAAGCAAAGCTTTTATGTGGATGATTGTCTCAAGTCAGTGCCATCCATCACGCAGGCAGTCAAGCTTACTAAGGGCCTCATGGAAGCATGTGCCCAAGGAGGTTTTACTCTCACCAAATGGGTAAGCAATAGCCTCGAAGTACTCACAACTGTTCCTGAAAGTCACAGAGCCAAACTAGTGAAACTACTTGACCTGGACAGAGAAAAACCACCTCTTGAAAGAGCATTAGGAATCCAATGGAACATCCACAGAGACACCTTTACCTTCACGGTGGCTGTCAAAAGCAGAGCTCCCACAAGACGAGCAATCCTCTCCACAGTAAGTTCCATCTATGATCCGTTGGGCTTCCTTTCTCCATTCATCCTCAAAGCCAAACAGATTCTACAAAAGCTTTGTATCCAAAAGTGTGGATGGGATTAAATTAGCCCAGAGGAAATATCAAAGCTCTGGCAAAGATGGATCACAGAGCTGGATCAGCTAAGCAGGTTTGAAGTGAAGAGATGCATGAAACCTCCAAGTTTTGGGACTGTAAGGATTGCTGGGCTGCATCACTTCTGTGATGCGAGTGAGTCAGGATATGGAACTGTAAGCTATCTCAGATTCACAAACTTCGAGGGAGATGTTCACGTTACCTTTGTTCTGGGGAAATCCAGAGTAACTCCACTGAAACAAATCATTCCAAGGCTTGAGCTCGCAGCAGCAACACTAGCTGTAAAAGTGGATAGGATGCTACAAAGTGAACTACAGATTAAACTGGAGAATTCTACCTTCTGGACAGACAGTACATCAGTACTGAAATACATTTACAATCAAACAAAATGATTCCATACTTACATTGCTACTAGGACTGCAGTAATCCACAACTTATCTCAAGAAAATCAATGGAGGCATGTATGTTCCAGCAACAATCCAGCGGACGATGCCTCACGTGGATTGCATATAGAACCATTCTTGAATTCCACCAGATGGTTAAATGGCCCTGACTTCCTGTCAAGAGAGGAAACTGAATGGCCTAAGATACCAGAGGATCCAAATCCCTTCGAATGATCTAGAGGTGAAAAAAGACATCACTGTAAACTGCTTGAAACTGGGCAATGCTGCAACTAGCAACCTAATGGATTACTATTCTTCATGGAAAAAATTACAGAGAGCTGTTGGATGGTTACTGAAACTGAGGAAGCTTCTGTGGCTCAGATGTCAGAAGACAGCAGTTAGGACCCGCTCCAAGCTGCCATCTAAACCACGAAGTCTGTCTGTAGAGGACCTGGAAAAGGCTGAAAAGGCAGTCATTATCTACGAACAACAACGCTACTTTCAATCAGAACTTGCTCTCCTGAAAAACGACAAACCAGTTAAAATAGACAGCACCATAAGCAAACTGGATCCGATTGTCGATGAAGAAGGCATCCTTAGGATCGGAGGCCGGCTAAGTAAAGCAGCCATGCCAGTAAATCTAAAGAACCCAATTATCCTTCCCAAAGACTCTCATGTGTCTAAATTGATCCTGCGTGATATCCATCAGCTGGTGGGACACTCGGGACGAAACCATATGCTCTCCAGACTCGGCCTGAAATGCTGGCTACCTTCAGCCAACTCGTCTGCCAGAAAAATCCTTAAGTCTTGTGTTTTTTGCAGACGCATGCAGGCAAGAGTTGGGGAGCAGAAAATGGCTGACTTACCACAGGATCGTGTAGCTCCAGATCTCCCGCCATTCTCTCATGTGGGTATTGATTATTTTGGACCCTTAGAAGTCAAAAGAGGCAGAGCACATGTGAAACGATGGGGAGTAATATTTACTTGCCTGGTGAGTCGAGCTATTCACCTGGAAGTGGCAAGCACCTTAGATACAGACTCCTGCATCAACGCCATATGTCGTTTTTTATGTTGGAGGGGACCTATACTGATTATACGAACTGACTGTGGTACGAATTTTGTGGGCACTCAAAGGGAATTGGAGGCTGCTTTGACTCAGCTAGATCATAAAAAGATTCATGATGCACTGCTGACCAATCAAATAAAGTGGATATTTAATCCGCCACATGGAGCCCAAAGATTGAAAGATTGATCAGGCTTGTCAAAAAAGTACTCTCTTCTGTTTTGAAACAACAAATAACGAATGATGAAACACTACAGACAGCTCTATGTGAGGTTGAATGCATTCTCAATGATAGACCAATCACAACTGTTTCAACTGACCCCAATGATCTAGAGCCCCTAACACCAAACCACCTGTTGCAGTTGAACTCGAAACCCCTCCTGCCACCTGGACTCTTTTGTAAAGATGACCTCTACTCCAGAAAGAGATGGAAACAAGTGCAATACCTCGCAGACCTGTTCTGGCAAAGGTGGACTAAGGAGTATCTGAAACTCATGCAGCAGAGGCAGAAGTGGGTCAAGATGAGAAGGAACTTGGAAGTAAATGATGCAGTAATCATAGTAGATAATACTGCACCCAGGAACTCACGGCCCCTAGGCAGGGTGGTGAAGACCTTGCCAGGAGCTAAAGGACTTGTCCGGAGTGTTTTAGTTCAAACTAAGACAGGCATCGCGCAAAGACCCATCGATAAACTCTGTTTACTTTTGGAAGCTGAAAATTGAGCTTAAAGGACAATGTCAATGCCCCAGTCCCACTGCCAGGCATGCAAACTGGTCAGGGGTCAAAAAGGTGAGAAGAGTGCGCGAAGAGGGAAATGGCCACGAACCCCCCCCCCCCCCCCCCCCCCGCTTGGTAAACAGAGATTTACAAAGACAACGGTTATATATACCGTATTTCCTCTAATACAGGCCCGGGCCTTTATTTTACTCAAGCGCATAGCGGTCCAGGCCTTTATTGGAAGGAAGCCAGAATTAGAGGCAGGCCTTAATTTCTATTTGAGCAAAACGAACTACGAGTAGAATTAATAAAAACAAGATTTTGAACCTATAAAATACCAGGTTCATTTATTGAAAACGTACAGTTACCATAACCTGGTATGCATACAGAACATTAACAACAAATGAGCGGCGCGACGCGGTCGGAGCGCACTGAGGACAGTGAGTCCGCGGGCCGGGAGCGAGTGGGCCCCGTCCCTCCCCGCAGGGAGAGAGGGCGCAGTGAGCACTGATTCCACGACCCCAGGGAAGCGGTGAAGTGAGATGCGGGGGGTCGCTGTAAAGCTCGCGGCCGGAGCCGACGAGCCACCTGCGCCCCGAGCACTTACAGGCCGCGCACCGCCACGGAGGAAATGCGCCCGGCGGGGGCCAGCCGACGCCGGGGAGAGGTCCCGCTGAGGGGATCCTCCCACACCGTGCCTCCGAAACCCTGACCCGCCGAGATGGTTCTAATAATAGCCCCGGCCGCTATTAGAGACCGGCCTTTATTTACCTCCGCTGACAGCGAGACCCGGCCGCTAATGGAATACAGGCCAATATTAGAGGATTTACGGTATATAGAACATTATACTATTATATTATTAAAATATATTAAAATAAAAGTCAACGAGTAGGCTACCCCCCCCCCCCCCCCCCCCCACCAATAAATTATTTTCTCCTCGGATTTGCACGAATCACATAAGTCACCCAATTTGGATTGAAAACGGCGAATTTCGCCGAAAGGTGAGGAGTTTGCATGCCTGCACTGCCCTGAACAATACGCACACAATCAAATACATGCCCCCGCATACACACCAACCCTTTCATACATCTATACATTGCCAGCACCACATTTACATTCTTTGGACTTTCCTACTCAATGGACTGTATAGGGCAGATATGCCACCATGGACACTTGTGCAAAATGGACTTTGGGGGGATTCATGTGGGGCTTATGAAAATGGAATGATATATTCATCAAATGTATGTTGACATGATGGAAAGATGTGAGGTGTTAAATGCAAGGTCACGTATTTTGGCATATTTTGGTATGTTTCATAGATATTTGTACTATGTTTTCTGGCTCCATTTGAGTATTATTCCTGCAATTGTTTTGCTATAGCATCTACAATTAGGGGCCGGTATGTTGGAGCCATATTGAATCTTAAGATATAATTACAAAATACGTAGACTTGTTTTGAGTAAATTATGGTATTTCTATTTATAAAAGAAATTATTATTAAGGCAATCATCTAGATCTGGAGCCATCTTAGTTTAAAATGTATAAAAGTCCTTAAAGACGCTTATTTTATTTCAATTTGATGGTGACGTATGTAATGTGCCTCCCACGGACAGGTAGCTATTTAATTTTGTTGAATGAGCATTTCGAAGCTGTTAGGTGGCGGAGCGTTAAAAGTTTTCCGACCACACACACACACACAAATGTTTCAGACCTTGCGTATTAAGTTACTCGTTTAATTTTGTTTTATAATTATGGAAAGTCAACCGGAGATTTATGTTCAATAAACATCAAACTTGGATGAGCGTCGTCTCTGCGCGTGCTTATTAAAAAGTGTGTCGGTAACTCTCCACCTTAACATCAGCTGGCTAAAAGGAGATATACAAAAGATTAGCCACTTCACTTCATCTGCCTCTCTTCTTACCCTGATGCACCCATCTCTATGGCACAGGGTAAATCTGGACTCATCAGACCACATGATTTTGACTTCAAAATCCATCTGCACACCTTCAAGGCCATCCATAACCTCGCCCCTCCTCATCTGTCGGATCTCCTCCGTATTGTTCAGCATCACTCTGAGACAGCATGTTCTTAATTTTGACAATATTACGCAGGTGAAAGAAGTCCTGGTTACTTTCTTTATGTCCGAATTAAAGGACATATCCTGGTCGAATATAACACCAAGGTTTTTCAAAGTAGTGCTGTAGGCCTAGGTGATGCCATTAAGAGAAACTAAGTGATTAGATAATGAATCTCTGAGATGTTTAGGGCCAAATACAATGACTTCTGTTTTGTCTGAGTTTAAGAGTAGGAAATTACAGGTCAATCCAAGCCTTCATGTCTTTAAGGCATGCTTGGAGTTTAACCAGCTGATTGGTTTCATGGATAATGAAACCAGATAGCTGGGTGTCATCCGCATAGCAATGGAAGTTTATGCAGTGCTTTCTAATAATATTGCCTAAGGGAAACATGTATAATGTCAAGAGCATTGGTCCTAGCACAGAACCCTGAGGAACTCCATAACTTACTCGAGGGCTAAACGAATAGATGGCTAAACAGAGCTGTGGCTGTTGGTCAGCCTGGCTACAGTGCTGAAAAGAAATCTGGGGTTGTTCTTGTTTTCTTCTGTTAATGATAATATGCTGTTCAAATATTACAGAGAGCTTTTTTATAAGTCGTTAAACTATTTTTCCATGCTACGTGCTTCCAGAATTAGTGGAATGCCAAATTCTTTCTAGCCTTCGTACTGCCTGCTTTGAAATGTGCAACTGTGAATTATACCAGGGAGCTAGCCTCCTCCGATTCATGACCTTCTTTTTCAGAGAGGCAACTAAGTTTAGAGTTGTACTAAACAATGCTGCAGTGCCATCGACAAAATAATCTATTTCTGCAGGAGCCAAAGTGTGGTTTCTGTCGTCCACATAATTGGCACATGGCACTGAGAAAAATAATGAAGAAATTAACTCCTTATGTCTAGTTACAATATTGTCAGATAAGCATCTACTGTAATGAAATATCTTTCCAATTTCTGTTATCCATTATTGTAACTCCATATGTTATGAGGAAATGATCAGACAAATGAGGATTATGAGTAAATACTGTTAAACCTTCAGTTTCTATGCCGTATGTTAGGACAAGATTAAAGGTGCGATTAAAACAGTGAGTTGATCCGTTTACATTCTGAGAAAAGTCAAGTGAAACTAACAATGATGTAAATGAAGAGCTAAGGCTGTCACTAACAACATCAACATGGATGTTAAAGTCACCTATTATAATGACTTTATCTGTTCTAAGCACTAAACCACATAAAAACTCAAGAGAATTCAGCTAAAAACTCAGAGTAAGGAGCAGGTGGGCGATACACCACAACAAAGAATTGTTTTTTGTGTAAGAATAAGGCTTTCAAATGAATCAATGCTCTGCTTAGGCCTAGAATTAATAGATAAATCAGAGTGGAAGATTGCTGCCACTCCTCCTCCTCTACCTGTGCTTCGAGGAAACGATTCAACGGTCCACCTACACCTGAAGGACAAAGGACACTCCTTTGAAGATAACAACATCCAAATTTTAGCCAGAGAAGACAGATGGTTTGAAAGAGGAGTAAAGGAAGCCATCTATGTCAGACTGGAAAAACCATCACTAAACAGAGGAGGTGGACTGAGATTTAATCTGCCTTCTATTTATAATACAGTTTTAACTTCTGTCCCCAAGAAGTTTCAACCTCATTCACACCTTGACACTGGAGCCTCTGACGGACAAGAGTCGTTAGAGCACCATTCATAGGGAAGAGGACGGGGACAAAAATAGTCCCCCCTCAAAAACAGGTAAGTACCCAATCCTTAATGGAAATTAGCTGCACCAGTTTCTGGTTATTAGCATAACAAGCAAGTTTTTTCAGGAGGAGTTCCTATTTAAACCTCAGACTTCCCACCAGTCCCCTAGAACTGAAGAAGCTACTCGGATGAGTGGTGAAACGTCTTCCCAAAAAACTCTACAATTCCAGTTGCCTTTTTTGAACCTTTGTTGGATATTCGAGGAATGTGATAATTGCTATGACTGGGTGGCGTAGACTCATTTAAACATATTCATCATCCTGTAGCCACGTTTCAGTCAAACTAAATAGATCAATGTGATGATCAGTTATCAAATCATTCACTGAAAGAGATTTAGATGAAATAGAAGACATTTAGAAGATCACAATTAATTTTCCTGTTCTTTTTCCAATGAATTTGTATTGATTTGTATAAATTTGTTCCTCATTTGTTGTCTTTTGAGTTAAAGAATCTGGGAGCAGAATGAACATCTATGGAGTGTGGAGGGTTTTGAGTGTGATACAGACCTAGAGAAGCGGCAGAGATGTGTGTAAGACTGCAACTCTGCCTACTGGTCTGAACTCTGGGGTTGTCATGGTTTCGGGGGGGGGGGGGGGGTGGGGGGGGGGGGGGGGGGGGGGGGGGGGGGTTACTAGTATCGGCCATATTTCTAGAGATGAGAGCAGCACCCGCAAAAGTGGGGTGGATGCCATCTCGCCTAATCAGGCTTTCCAGTTATCTATGTAGACCACGCCGTTTGCTGGACACCTAGATAACCAGCGATGGAATGACGACATGCGACTAAACAATTGGTAAGACTGGGCAGGGGTCCAGAGAAAACTACGGAGTCCCACATCATTTTGGCAAACTTTCACACCGATCCCACATTAGGTGTAACCGGGTGTCATTACTGTCGACGTGAATAACAATATTACCACATTTAGCCTTAGCCAGCAGTTTAAGGTAAGATTCAGTGCCCACTCTGGCCCCTGGAATGCATCTAACTACGGTTGGCCGGATTCTCCATCTTCACGTTCCGCAAAATAGAGTCACCAATTACCAGAGTTGGTTTCTCGGCGGGTGTGTCGCAGTTGGGATAATCGGTTCGAAACGTAAAGGGGTTGGTGGTGAGCAGAGGTGGAAAAAGTACTAAAATATCGTACTCAAGTAAAAGTACCAATACTTGGATGAAATATTACTCAAGTACAAATGAAATTACCCATCTGAAAAATTACTCAAGTAAAAGTAATAAGTAGCTAATTTAAAATGTATTTTAAGTAAAAGTTACTTAGTTACATTTTAAAAAAAAAACCTGTAGAACGGGGCGGGGGATCTCTCCCATGTAGTGAAAATAGGACAAGGGGTCATACATCCAAAACTGTTTAGTTTTTAATTAAAGAACAATCTATACAAATGTATAAAAATCTATACAAATGTATACACATGTAATGACAACATAACACATGTCACACATGACATGTAAGACCCTTAGAAAGGGATAATGTGCAATTTTAGTTCTGACCATCCCATAAAACTTTTTCAAATAATCAACTGTCAATCAAACTGTCTCTGAACCGTCGTCGCTCTTCTGATCCACCTCCATCTCGTTCTCAATCTCCTACAGAAAGACTTGGCGCTTGGTAGTGGTAGCCTACATGCTGACCATACGTCACTCACTACGTGGTTCCGGGCGCGATTTTCTTTTCGGTTTTCGTTAGTCAACGTTTTTTTTTTTTTTACTCAGTAACGGATGGGATTTGTAATGTAGCGAAATACAATACTTCACTCAAAACGTAATCAAGTAAAATTTAAATTACCGATTTTAAAAACTACTTGAAAAATACAAAATACACAAAAAAACTACTCAATACAGTAACGTGAGTAAATGTATTTCGTTACTTTCCACCTCTGGTGGTGAGGCATGGGCCGGGTAGGACTATGCTTCCTTTGTACCATCACCTAGCCGCCCTGGGGAACAGCTAACAGGAGCTACTTCTGGTCGGTTCGCACCGACTACAGGGCCCTGGCAAGCTACTGGTTAGTTTGACATGATGCGGAACCTTGCTTCCAATTCGAATAGCCTGTGTTTTGGGTCGTTATCCTATGGAGCGAGATATGTCGCAATATTATTCGTATACGCATGATGTATGAGGTGAGATGGTGGCAGACTGAAGAGGATGGAGAGAAAGCATGGACAGCACCATATCTTAAACTCGTGCTGAGAGTGGGGAGAATCCAATTTATCCAGTTTATGGACATGTGTAAATGTACAGTTTTTAAATTTGTTAAGTGTTTGTTAAATGTGCAGGTGTGTGTACAGTGTTGACATGACTAAAAAAAAATAAACATTTTCTTATTCAAGATTTCTTTATTGTCAATTTCTCAATACGTTCACAACATGGAAAAATCGAAAAAAAAGTTTCTCTCTTATAATAATAAAAGAAAACCTAAATAGACGAAAGTGAATGAAGTTGGCAGTGAAACAGTTACTAAGTAAACAGTTACAATACAGTTATAATACTGTACTTGTTGATTTTTTATATATTTATATAAATAATCTGGATCAAATATGGCACATAAATTAAGTGGCTGAGTTAAGGTTGAATTAAGGCTGACATCAGGAACTACTTCTGAAAATGGTTTGGCCCACTATAGGGCCAGATTAGGGCCAGCTCTGTCTGCAGTTTGGCCTTATGCGGCACACATGTTGGATGCCAGATGTGGACCACATAAGGGCCGCAATTCATTCATGCATGTGGGCCAAGTGAAAGTGGGTTGTGTGGCCCATCACTGGGCCTGACCCAGCAAGTCCTCCAACTTATACGACCATATAGGTCGTTTGTACATGCTCTCGAATACGACCCATGGGGGCATTTCTTGATATAGCGGTCCCTACCGGTAACAGGAGAGTATTGCGGATTGCGGGGATTAATCCACTTCATCGGTATGTCATAGTTGGACGAATTAAGGTAAGTACAGCAAATGTGTTTAATTGACATCTGAGAACAATATAACATGTTGTCAGCTCGTTTTAATGTTGTTTCGCTGTCTAGTATACTATCTAGAATTACTACGGGGGTAAAATGACCGTTATAACCCTAACCCTAACCCTAACCCTAACGTTACATTAAAAAAAACGCTTGCCAAAAGAAACAGGGAGAGGGATCCTGGAGGACGGGAGGCATGTTGTTAAAAATGAAGCTCCCGCGCCCCAAGCTTGAGCAGTAACGACCCAGTCCTCTTTCTTAAATACGATCTTCTGCAACAATTTTATTATTACTTTTTTTATATGAATCCTTTTATTCATTTTATTTTTTAACCAAGCCTGGTTTATTAAAAGAGCAAAAAGAAGGTATTTTATACATTTTATTCCCCTGTGCCCGTGCCCTTCGCAGCGCTCATTCTGAGCGCTGCGTCTTCTTCCCTAACCTAACCCTAACGTTACATTAAAACAACGCTTGCCAAAAGTAACCTAGCTAGCTAGCTAGCTAGCATTATAACAGCTATGTAAATATGACTTCCAGAAGACGTCAGGACATGTACAGGTGAAAGCCTGGAATGGAAAAGGACAGACAGATAAGACAGGTGTCCACTGGTGTCTGTAAGCCGATTTTCAAATGCTATTATCATACTTTATATACTTAATTTACCAATCACAGTATCTATTGTTCTGAAGAGAAAGCGTGTATTGAAGTAGTTAAGTAATATATTAATTTATAACTGAAATCCTGAAATCAGGCATGGTCCCTGAGATCTTGAGGCCCTCTTGACAGGTCAGAGTGATCATTAGATCATTTAAAAGTGTGTCATCAGTAATTTTATTATCACTATATGAATACCTGTCTAACTGTTTCAGTGAGAACAGTCTCATTCTAGCCTTCTCTTAACCCATAGCCTGCATCATTGTTTGATTGGCCATGATTTCTACAAAGGAACATAACATGCATATAATAGTAAGATATTGACTGGAAAATAAGGGGTAAACATGAAGTTAAACAGACAGGTAGCTCCTTGATTAGACAGTTTTGCTGTTGTCATCCAGCATCAAAAGGACTTAAAGTCAAATCTAATTTTATTTATATAGCCCGAAATCAAATCAATTCAATTTGTCCCAGGGGGTTTACAATCTATACAGTATGTGACATCCTCTGTCCTTAGACCCTCAATTTCGCTAAGGAACAACTACTATGATTTTTGTAGGGAAACCAAATTCTGACATAAGTTTCTGTAGTACATTATATTTCTGATGTTAGAAGCATTATGAGTAATGTTATACTGCAAATTGAAAACATGACATGTTTGTACCTTGTAGGTGCCTGACTACATAGTATGTACGTTGTGTACTACATGCATACTGTGTTACATAATGCACTTTTTTATCTAACTTGGCTACACTAATTTATCGCGTCATCTTCAAATATAGGCTGTTGCATACATATACAGAATGTGGATCATTTTACCAGGTATTACAAAATGCCTACATAACTGAAGAATCAATGTGTCATTGGAAATTGTCCATTTTCCAATAATTTTCAAACAATTTAACAGTAATACTTAATGCTGTCTATCTGTCTGTCTTGCAGTGGGACAAAGTGGAAAAACTCCTGGGAGCCAAAAGACAACATTCAAAGCTAACATCCTGAAATAGCCAATAAATGGTGTGAGACTGTTACTGTGTCATATTGATTTTGTTGTTGTTGCTGTGTTGCATTGTTTGTTATTATTGCTGTGTTGTATGGCAGTTATGGAGACTGACAGGGGATTATGCCATACTGTGGTAATCAAAAATGTTCAAGTATAGACATGTTTCTTTTTTAATAATTAGCTTTTAATGTTTGATTCAGACTGGTATTTAATTGATGACAAGAGTGAAAAGCAGTTATTATATATTCTTTGATATAACTGCTTTATGATCTGTTTTGCTTGATCTTTGAGGAGGCAGGCTACATGAATGATAAATGTTAATGTCTGGTAATGTTTTAAAATAAAATACCTGCCACCTGTCTCTGTCTGTGTTCATTTCCATTCAATTCAGTTTCAAGATTGTTTACAGTTTATAAATTAGCAGCCTGAATAGGTTTGTTTTCACTAAAAAAGGGTGAGGGGTTAACAGACAACTTCATCCAATCACACCCATTACAGTAGCTTAGCCAGCATAAAAGACAAGCCCATGTCATCGAGAAGTACATTCTTACCCATCAGCTGAATTTTTGTGCTTATATTGCTTGTTAATCACTCAGAATCGATTTAGTTTGATTAACATTCATTGTTAAAGGCATAAGCCATGAATCTGTAATGACACTATAGGTGAGGATAGAAGTTACAATATTCTGAAATCAAGGAATGCCCCCTGTCGCATATCCTCAGTAGTGTTTTGTTGAGATGCTGTTTTTTCATTGAAACACACAGATGTCAGAAATTATCTACTGGACATCATAACAACGGTATGTGTAACTGATTTGCTCAAAGTCCCTTGACAAATAGCTGTTGTGATGTTAGTTTTCACACAGGTTCAAGATGTCTAATTAATTAATTGGCAAAAACAAATGAGCAGATACAATATAAATTATTAATTCAGTTGTAAATCTGTCAGATATGATTACCTTACATGATTTTTCTCATTGTTATTTTAAAAAAAAAATAAAAAATTCCTTATTTCATCGGCTGAGCCGTCAAAAGGCTCTCTGAATCTAAGCCTGGGCACAGCTGTGTCCATGAAATGTGAAAATCCATACTTTGTTGTAGGAATATAATAAAGATATCATTGGAAAGGTCTCAACCTGGGGAATAGCATATGTCAGTTAGAGGATTGTAAATGGCTCCTTCTTTGAACTATTGACCTTTGAACCCTGACTTCTGAGAAGTTCTGAAGGGCTGTAATTCTGCATCAAAAGGGGCTATAGACACAGGACAAAGTGTTCTAGAAAGCTTATGAACTCAGCTGTGCGACTATACCTAGTGGATATAGACAGAAAGTGGGGGCGCTGTTCAAAATGGTAAACATATATTTTCACCCACTTGACAATTATTTATATACTTAAATTCTGGTCACAGAAATGTGTTTCCCACACCCTTAAACCCCCGGCTATGTATTCATTTTATTATTTATAACCTCCTATTCTAGGAAATCACTAATCGTTGTAGAAAATGCAAATCCCTTGAGCTGCGACATGTAGCTTGATACCAAGTCACGAGATATTTGTAGTTTTTCGGTTTTCAAACACATATGTTAAAATAGGGTTGTAAAAAATATATATATACTGATTACATCGAATATCTAATATTGCCGAACTAGCAATGACATTTCTTGAAGTTGATATATGTTAAGAAAAAGTAAAGATAGTTTATTTAAGATGTGTTTAGAACCGCCCAATATAGATTTACGCCAAAAAGCAATGCAGTTTGGTTCTCCGGCTTTATAGAACCGTAGATTGGATTGGTTTAACTGCTTAACACATGAAATATTTACTACAGCCGAACTTGTAATGGCAGTGGTTATAGTTAAGAAATGACACACAACACTGCATTTGAGTCGTTTATTTGAAAATATTATGAAGCTTTGCTGTAGCTTGGTTGAGCGGCAGAAACCGAATGCAGCCAATCCACGGCGGACAGCTATAGACAGGAATCGAATGAGTCCAACTACATCACTTGGCTTTCTGCCGATCTCATAAGCCTTCTTTTAATAATACAGTTCAAAATGCACCAGGTTTAACGAACGCATTGAGTAACACGGCATTAGTAGCATTCACTTTGAGGATGTGGGTAGTATTTTCACACTAATCGGCTCGTTTTCTACCCCGGGATGACGACGGAGGTTGACCGGCCGATCACCTCAGGAGGCCGGCTGCTCGCCTCTGAGATGACCCGCCGCCCCCGGTCGGCTGGTTCCACAGGTGGAGCTTCACTTCTCCGAAAACGTCCGAGCAAACTTCCAAACAGGCGTTATTCGAATAAACTGTTCACATATTCGGGACCTACATGGTTACTTTCTCGCATGAAAAAATATTAAAACTTAATTGACGTATTAACAGCTCTAGAGCTACTCACCCTCAAACGTAATACTGAGTCGTAATTTGGGTGCATGCAAAACTATGGAATTATATTTGTGCCAGTATCCTGAGCGAGCAATGATATATTCTGAGCACACAATGTGAGATTTTGAGCACAGAAAAATATATTTTGCAAGCACATCAATTATATTTCAAAAAGAAATTACACTTGAGCAAACAAAAATATATTCTGTACTCCATAAATGTGTTTGCATGTTAGTTTTACTCATAATGTTCTCTCACAAACTCTTTCCATGGTGCACAAACAGACCGCTGCGCTCGCTCGCTCCCCCATCCCTCTCTCGCTCAACCTCTCTCGCTCTTCGCGCTCGGGTTTGTTCTCTCCGCGCGCTCAGCTTGGCACACACGTTATAAATGTGCCACAAAACCAACCAATCAGAGAGCTGGCGGAAGTACATCCTGATTGGCTGTTCGCTCTCCAATTAGATCGCTTGTTACATTAACCCGGAAAAAACAAAGGAGATCGCATCAGATGGACTCGGACTGGATGAGGAGGACTTCTTTTAAAAACAAATTTCGGTCAGTATTTATTATTATTATGATTATTGTCTGATGTTACGTTAGGGTTGTGTTGTCTGGGCTTACATTATGTCCTCTTATTTTGAGACATTAGCTGTTGTGTGACTGACGAAGACTTTTCCTTTCTGTCCTGGGCACCATTAGATAATGTCAGGTGAACAACAACAACCACATGTAAGTAGTTTGTGTTGCCTTTGTTATAAACACAGTGAGTTATAAAACATTTGTAAAGTTCTGTTTTTACGTTAGTTTTAACCATTGTAAGTTTGCGAACTAGCGGTTAGCTATTTTGGTCGGTACTTTGATGATGATGCCTACTACACCTATTATCCGACAGTTTTTAGATCAAATTAATTTTGCTAGCTGGCAACATAGCCAGCTAAACTGGCGGCTAACAACCATTAGCCGTGATTTTAAGGCCAGCCGCCAGTCTCATGTCTAATTACTTTGAACAGAAAACATGTTAACGTTACATCATGAATTGATTTAGGGTCATGGTACAGTTGAGTCAGCAGCCAGAAACCTGGTGTCTGTACTACTCGACACTTGGGCCACAAACGGCTCAACAAGGCCCACAAGACAGGAGACAGAGCAGCCCGCCCCAGCCCCTAGAAATGTAACTGTGCAGCAAGAAATGACAAGGTTTGTTATTTAAGCCACACAACGTCATTCTCATTTGTACTGGGGAAAAAACGTTTTGTTGTCATTTTGAATCACACTCAGACAGGAGTTTGGTTTGTGATTACATTGGAAAAAAATATAAACATGTTAATTAGAATTTGAATACAACACTTACTAAACTCACATTTATATTTTAATCCACAGATCTTTTCCTGGATATTTCAAGTCAAACTTTTATCCGCTGCCAAAAAATACAACCCATACACCGTTACCAGTAGAGGAGCTTGAACTCCTTCAGGCGGGCATGGGGAGACAGATGGTGAGCCTTCCTGAAGCTGGTGACCACACAGAGGTACAGCTGTCAGTCCAGTTGTTTAACTTACCATTTTGTATGTCATTAATAGCCTGAGTTTGTACACTTAAAGATATTTATCCAAATCTGCATTCGCTCTCTTCATAGCCTGATGCTGATTTCATGATGATGAACTGCCAGCCACATTACAGCGAAAAGGGGACATCTAAGGAAAGAGCTGAGAGGAAGATTATCAACTTTTTTCTTAGAAGAGCTTGAAATGCCAGGTATGATGTACTGTATAGTATACACATAGCATCATTTAATGTACCAAACGCATACATGTTCTTGGATTATTTTTTTTTTTAAACTCAGTTTAAACTGTTTCTTAAATTCATGTTATTTGAAAAATATATTAATCACAGATGGGGAGACAGACAGTGCAGCTGGTGACACAGAACCTTTTGCAGTGCCACATGTGCTCCAGTGGATGACCAGGCAATCCCACATCCCCATCCTCCCTGATGAAAAGAGACATTTCAAAATAGCATGCAACTTTGACCATGAATGCAATGAAAAGCTTGGAGACCACTCGGTTTGTTACCCAATAGTGAGTGCATGCACTCAGACTGTGACTTTTCCAGTACAGCATCTTCGCACTTACACTGAGTTTAGAAGAATCGTGAGTGAAGCAGTGCGATATGGTGGTGGATTCCACAGAGTTTAACAAGACTACTCAAAACAAGAAGTTAATATACCAATGGCTGTTTGATCTGAAAACAAACAAGAGTTACCAAGTTTTGTTATTCATTTATTTGTTCATTTTTTTTTTTCAATACCTCATACAGCTAATGTGTCTATTCATGTTCTAATGTCAGACACCTTGTGCAAAAATTGTGCGTACAAGTCACGACCATGTGACTGAGAATGTCCCAGAGGATCAGTAGTTCTCTGAAGTTCCTCCAGGGCATCGTCATCCAGTGGGCATACGATTTCAGGAACCACAACTCTCCTCTTGCAGTACAACACTCTCCCAGTCAGTGCCTGGGTCTTGAAGTTCCTACAGATCCAGAAAGACCAAAAAAATAAAAAACAATATGTCAAAACTATTATTAAAATATTACACTGCTGTGTGTATTTTGTTTATAAAAATAAACAACTGTTCCATAAAAGTGTATCTGTTTATACTCAACATAGAAATTAAAACTACTGGTTATTGAACCGTTGCCAAGGATTTTAAACATGTCCCTCTCACTCACTGCAACCAACAAAGGCATCATGGTTTGTTAGTGAAAATTATCTGCATCATCTACACAAATCATGACAAGCTCATCATTAGACATAATAACCATGTTGTCAGAAAAGCAAACTTTTCAGAGCTAATAGTGACTGAGGGGAATGCATGCCTACAAATCATATTTGACAGTGCAACATTAGAATATCAAATCTTATGTAAAGGTAATCAAGACTATTTCCTTAAGTTTAGTTTAGTTTAGTTTATTTGGGAGGGACAGCGCATGTTACTGAACATTTCAGTACTAGGTATTGAATGTAAACACACATCTGATTATAGCCAATGGCTAATTTCCATCTGCAGTCCCTATACCTATCGTACATGTTTTTTGGTGGTGGGGGAAACCGGAGTGCCCTGAGGAAACCGACGCAATTCGTAATGCCCGACATATCGCCAAAGTACCTTCTTCAGGCGTTATATGTTGAAATAAAATGACTGATTATCTAATTAAGATGTCAAACTATTAGCCGTTACTACTTTCTTGACATAACATTAGCTAGTGAAAGGTTTGCAAACTAGTTTTGCTAGTTCGCAAACTTACAATGTTTAAAACTAACGTAAAAACAGAACTTTACAAATGTTTTATAACTCACTGTGTTTATAACAAAGGCAACACAAACTACTTACATGTGGTTGTTGTTGTTCACCTGACATTATCTAATGGTGCCCAGGACAGAAAGGAAAAGTCTTCGTCAGTCACACAACAGCTAATGTCTCGAAATAAGAGGACATAATGTAAGCCCAGACAACACAACCCTAACGTAACATCAGACAATAATCATAATAATAATAAATACTGACCGAAATTTGTTTTTAAAAGAAGTCCTCCTCATCCAGTCCGAGTCCATCTGATGCGATCTCCTTTGTTTTTTTCCGGGTTAATGTAACAAGCGATCTAATTGGAGAGCGAACAGCCAATCAGGATGTACTTCCGCCAGCTCTCTGATTGGTTGGTTTTGTGGCACATTTATAACGTGTGTGCCAAGCTGAGCGCGCGGAGAGAACAAACCCGAGCGCGAAGAGCGAGAGAGGTTGAGCGAGAGAGGGATGGGGGAGCGAGCGAGCGAGCGAGCGAGCGCAGCGGTCTGTTTGTGCACCATGGAAAGAGTTTGTGAGAGAACATTATGAGTAAAACTAACATGCAAACACATTTATGGAGTACAGAATATATTTTTGTTTGCTCAAGTGTAATTTCTTTTTGAAATATAATTGATGTGCTTGCAAAATATATTTTTCTGTGCTCAAAATCTCACATTGTGTGCTCAGAATATATCATTGCTCGCTCAGGATACTGGCACAAATATAATTCCATACAAAACGACAACTGTGACCGGAGTGTCGATATTTACTCGACCGCTAGAGGTCGCTTAACTTTGAAACGTAACATGAGGTCGTAATTCACCGCTTGTACATACGACTCATGTGGTCGTTTTTTCGAGGAGGACAGTCAGGCCAGACCAGTTTTGCTATGGGGGAATGACCGATAGCATAGGTTTTGTATGAGAATCAATGGAAATTGGTGAAAACAGATCAGATCATTGTAATATTGAAATAAATGAAGGTTTCTGTCCCTGCTAGCTTAAAACAGAGTCTCATGCCAAATCCAGAGATACATAGCTTTCAGAAAAATATTGTTGGTGACACGCCCCTTTTTAGTTAGTTTGTTCGTGCATACTGTAAACTAAGTCGACTAGCCTGCTAGCAAGCTGCAAATGATAATTTTGGTGAAGCCAAATGCAACATAACAACACAAACATTGCCTGCAGGCCAAGGTAATTCAACATCCATAAAATAGTGATTTGTCCAAATTCAAAACACGTTGTTAAATCTGGGATCTAGGTCCGAATGGCCTGCAGGGAGAAGCTCCTCCTCATTCCTTCTGTGTTTGTATTCAAGGAGCGGAAACACTTGATCTCAACGGAGCGAGGAGGCTGTTGTTCTGGCTATCTTCTTGGTCCAGCACCACTTGTTGTGTATTGACTCCAGGTCTCTGCTGATGGTATGCTCCATCCTCCACTCTCGCACCGCCTTCTGGACTTAAATTCATGTTTGTTAAGACTCATATAACACTGTATAAAGACTATTAAGAATTTAATTTAACATTATGATCCCGCAGTGACATTGAGTAACACGGCATTAGTAGCATTCACTTTGAGGATGTGGGTAGTATTTGAACACCTAGTATTTCTGAGATATCGTGGTCATAAGAATGGAGCTGACTGATGTAGAACCAAACTAACTTTTTGTCGATTTCCTGGTCTGTGGTCCCAGATGTTAGACAGTTACGCCTTACAGCAGCTGAAACATACGCACAAAGCACAAATGATTGGAAATTAACATTTTTGTGTGATTAGGTAATATGGCTACTGTAATTCTATTATAGATTCTAATATTCTGGTGTCAGACCTCAAGTGTTTCCCCTACATCTACTTCATAGGTTCGTCTATATCATTTAGTCAAAATGAATAAGCAAGTTTAACAGCAAAACAGTGCAGGCCATCCTTTCCTGAGCCGCATTTTAGGCTAACGCTAATCGTTAGCTAACGCTAACCGTTAGCCACATAGCTAAACGATAGTGCCCCTTGTTAACATTCAGGCTAGACTCTAGACAGAAATTGTCTTTGTATGCCAACTGCCAACGCATTGTCTCAAAAACAAACGTTGTCGTAAACTGATGCATTTCACTCACCACGTCTTTATTGTCTGTCTCACCGGAGTGCATGGGCAGCCATCAGCACTTCATAGAGTGGGGACAGTGTTGCCAGTAGAGGTGGGCGGATCGATCCAAATATCGATAATATCGATACCAACGTTGGTATCGAGATTGATTGATACCAATGTAATGAGATCGATACTTAAGTTTCAGTTTCTCTCGTTTCATTAAAGAAGCGACCTGACTCTGTTTGTCTGGATGCCGCTGCTGTCACAGAGCAGATCAGGCTCATTTTGCTCCTCCTCCCCCTCACGTGTGTTTGTTGTACCGTCACGTGACTCCGCGGCGCCAGGTGACCGAACAAGCCCACCGCTACCAGCCAGGCTCGGCCAGCAGCAATGCATTAAGCCGAAATTATGCTTCCGCGTTGACACAGCGCGTCCGTGCGTACGGACCTATTACGGACCTATTGCGTCCTTGCAGACCCCCGTGCGTCCTACGCAAGGGCCAGACTCGCACCTCCCAAAAATCCTCGACGCGCGTCGAGGCGACGCAACAGCAACGCAGCAGCAACGCAGCGGCATTGGCTGTGATTGGTCCGCTAACTACATCCGCTGGAGACCGCTTTTCCGGTTTCCACTCATAAACATCATTGTCTCCTTTGTCGTGCCCTAATTTGCAATAGAAGTATTTCTTCCTCTGCTTGAATAATTTGGAGCTCCAACGCCAGTCTCTCTGTCTCGGTGTCCATCGTACACTGTGACTACGGCAAAAGCCGAAAGGTAAATAACGAGGCGAGATAGTCACAAGAGTCTCGGTCGGTCGGTCACAAAAAACCATAGCGCCCTCTACCGGTGTGGCATGCATTTCGACACGTAAACTCCACGCAGAACCATCACGGTCTCACGACTGCGTCCGAGCAACTGCGTGGCCATTGCGTGACCATTGCGTGATCACTACGCGGAAGCATAATCTAACCTTTACACACAACGAGAGAAAAAGTAGGGCTGTTTGGGGGCCGAAAATGAAACGATAGCAAGTTGTGCTATTTGTAAAAAGGTGGTAAGATACAGTGGTAACACAACAAACTTGTAAAAGCATATGGAAATTTTTAAAATCCCCGCCCACTTGGCCCCTACAGATGCTGATAAGAAGAAAAAAAGTGCACTAAAGGGGAGAAATGTTGTCTTATTTTTGTATTGTATTGTATTGTACTTCCTAAACACGTCCTTACATTATTTATAATATTTGTTGTGGAGTGATAATTTTCTACAAAAAAAAAAAATTCAGAAAGAAGTTCAATGAAAGGAGAGATTTAGTTTTTATTATAGTTTCTGAACACTCTGCCTGAAAAATAATTTGTTTTTATTTGTCCTCAAGTGATCATTTTGTGTTGTTTCTGAACAAAAACTTTTATTGTGATACAGTATTTTCTATTTACTTAAACCAAATTCTGTACTGGACTTTAACTGATTAATAATCCAAAAGGCAAATCACGAAAACACTTAAAATGTCATGAGAATTAATTCAGATTTAGATTGATTCAGATTGATGGCGCATCCACCTTAATTTTCAAAAAGTATCGATATCGGTATCGGTATCGGCGATATTGGCCCAGTATTTACTTGGTATCGGATCGATACCACATCTAGCGGTATCGCACACCTCTAGTTGCCAGATCAGATTGACAGTTTCCAGCCCAATCACATCTTAGAACCCGCCCAATCCAATAAAAACCAGCCCAAACCACGAAGTTGCCAGACACCTGTGTAAACACACGAACACACAACCACGAAAAACTAGTTTTAAAATTAACAAGCAAATGCCATAGAATAAGTGGGCTACAAATCAGTCACAGTGCAAATAAGATAATATGACATAAAAAAATCATCTTACCTTTACGCAGAATCAGCGTCTTTCCATTAACTTGAACAATGTTCAGAACGAAGAACTTTTTACAGTCACTGGAAGCCAGGTCGGCTGGCTAATACGTGGATGAATCAAACCTCCCCAACAAGAAATAACAACAGTGCGTTTGCTGAACTGACATCACGGTTAAGTTGCCAAATGAAATGATACGATTGAATAACCTACAACTCACGTCAATTATTTATTTATTTATTAAAGCTATTTATTTATTTACTAAAGCTATTTATTTATTTAAAAGAGAGAGAGAGAGAGAGAGAGAGAGTGCTGTTTTCACAATATTAAAAACTCGCCAAATGTGGACGAAAGCAGCCCAAATTTTATTCACCCGCCCAATGTATTTGTATTTTCCCCGCCTGACGTAAACAAAAGTAGCCGGAAAACCGCCCAATCTGGCAACACTGAGTGGGGAACGAATGTACATCGGTAAAGCAGGATCAACACCGCCACCTACTGGAATATATTTTTTTTGAGGGGGGGGGGGGGGGGGGGGGGGACTCTCGCATGGGTTGAGACCATTGGTTGAGACTGGTTGAGACCTTCGCGTCCGGATCGGATTGTAAAAATGCGAAAGGAATGTCTCAAAATTACGTAAGCGGAAGCAGGGATGAATGTGCGCGTTGGATGCGCAAGCGCAGATTCAACACTTCACACGGAAAGTAAGAGTCGCAAATTATATTTCAAGACAGATGCGAGTGCGAGAAGTGATATATTTGTACAAATTGGTATGATTTAATTTGCAAGTTTCCAAACATTTGAATAAATCATTACACCTTTGTGCAAATACCAATTTACAAGTCACGAATCTGGACTTTGCGCTTGCGAATTCTATCATACGCGTGGATTTCGGTGTTTGAGTATACGAATAATATTGCGACATATCTCGCTTCTTAAGCTGACGGCTACCAAAATGGAATTTGCATACCACCGAAGCACTTCAACCCTACGGTACCGTCTAGCTGTTTACTCTAGCAGTCCCGTTCCGAGTAGCTACGGACAAGACGTGTCGGCAGCATTGACTGTCGGCAGCCGAAACTTTTTTGTTGTTGTTGTTGTTTTTGTTACCATTTAAAGTCAATACTGTTCTGAAAAAAATACTTAAAGTTAATTAAACTTTAATGAAAACTAAATGCTATTGAATATGTCTTTACTATCATTTTAAAAAATTAAAGTGACGGGTAAAAATAGATTATGACGGGATTTTTATGACCCTGACAGTCAAAATGACAGACAAACGAAAAAGTCTAGCGCAACCTCTGTGGTGTGGAAACGGGGAGATTCCGCTAAATGTTATATTTTACTTATTGATTAATACGACACAGACCCATATTTATATAGCAGTTATCCTTTTTATTGTAATTCAGTATAACATTGTTGCAAATAATAACTAGTCATTATTTGTTATTTATATTTTTTCATTAGATTTAAATTTGTTCACCATTTACTGATTGACAGCATGCACGAATGTCTTCGTCTTCGTCATAGACATATACATAGATGCCTCATTGAGCGGGTTGGCCCGTTGTTGCGATACGTCAATGTCGCCGCCATATTGGAGGAGGCAGCTCTGTCCCGCGAGCCAATATGAGTCAATGGAGTGAACTTTATTAAGCGTCTTCTACGAAGTACTATAAGTTAATGCCTCTCATTCACACATTCACACACGAACGTATATATTCAGGAAACCAAAAACAACGTCTGTAACATTAATGTAACATTAATGTTTTTGGTTCCGGGTCCGGCTCGCGGCGGCAGCAGCCTCAGCAAGGAAGTCCACACAGCCCTGTCCCCAGCCATTTCCACCAACTACTCCGGAGGAATCCCCAGGCGTTCCCAGGCCAGACGACAGATATAATCCCTCCATCGCGACCTGCACACGTTTACCGTAACGCTTCGAATAAGGACAACTCGCAAAAGAACGTAGGAGCTGGCTTTACCGTGTTCTCCGAAATGTAGGCTGGCTTTACCGCAGTGAAACGGAGCAGGTCAAACTCCCCGTGCCGCTCAGTAGTGGGATCGCGCCCGTAAATAGCGCTGTAGTGCAGCCTGAGTAATACAGCGGGACCCAGGCATTTTACATTAATCACTAAACTACTTTCACAACACACTCATCAAGCATGATTGTTGTGAATCACACGGTTGCTCAATCTACACTTCGTAATCTTCTTAGTCTCATCAAAAACCTTCACAAAGCTGCTGCCCTGTTTGTCCTATACCGCCTCCCGCTGGAGCTTACCTGCAACTACATTAACCACTCTTGTGAATTGCTGATGGCTATGCAACAAACCTCTGAGAGGCATTGAGTTTAACCACTGTTTGATGGCATCGATTGATTCAGATAATCAGTAGTGAGAGTTAAACAACGGAAGATTGATTGCATGTGTTTCCATTGCTTTACGTGCGTGTAAAACCTTCACACACTAATGGTTTGCTTGTTAACGCTGTTTTACCTGGAATAGATCACAGTTACTGATCAAGTGTCGGTTCCTAGTAGTTCTCTTTTAATTGTTGTGACAGCATGGCAGATTATACAGCTATGCATCGATTGAGGATGACTTTTTACATATGCTGTGACAAGAAAGTGTTTCCACATGTCTAAACAGTAGCGACAATATAAACAATACATTGATTCAGCAGGCAGTGAAGAACTATAAATAATTCAATGTTCTGTTGGGAAATTTTTGGACCTGACATTCATGTGGATGTTACTTAGACATGTACCACCCACCTAGACCAGACCAGGTACCCCCACCCCACAGCAATGACACTCCTTGATGGCAGCAACCACCCCCAGCAGGATGCAGCCTGACACAGACACACACACAAAAACACTTTAGGAAACACTCAAAAAATCTGAAGAAAGCACAAGGTGTTGACCTGGCTTCCAAATTCACTAAATCCCAAACTGATCAAGTATCTGTGGGATGATCCACAGAGTCCCCTCCCCTCAACCCATAGGACCCAAAGGCCCCCATTGACAACATTCTGTTGCCAGACACCACAGGACACCCTCAGAATGTGTCCTATGTCCATCCTCTGATGAATCAGAACAGTTTTGGAGGCACAAGGGAGACCTACACAATATTGGGTTTCAGAAGGCAATACCACTTATTTTTGTTATTTATTTTTAAATATTATATTATATATTATAATATATCATTAAGTTTATCAAAAACCAAACAATTAAACCTGTGTCTGATTGGTCAGTATAGCTTGATATCATTATAATACTACTTAATACTCCTGCTTATAGCTCACAAATGATGATTTTACCAAGGCTAAATGTAACAGCACTTTTCACACATTTCAACAAATGCTTCCTAAATAGTCTTTTAATTTGAAGTAAATATTCAACTCACAACACAGCCCAGTGTTGTTTCTTTTCCAGTTATTTGCAGGCATCTAGAAGATTCTTCAAGAATATGCTGCTTATTAGAACCCTCCCACGGTCATTTCCAGGGAAGGGAGACCACAAATGGGGGCATCTCAGTTTTCTATCTAAATAAATGGCCCTGTGAGGGTTTTTCCAAGCTAGCGAGGCCCGATGAAGAGGAGTGAGCGGTTGTTAAAATTCATCACAACAATACTTATCAGCTTTTACCAAGCTGGAGTCATGTGGTGGGTGTTATGCGAGCACTGTCGATAACCCTGAATGAGTGAAATAACAATTAGAAATTTCTGGGGAGCCGAGAACTTCAAGCACCATTAGGTCACTTCAGGTTAAAATTGGGTTAGATTTTATTCCAGCTCTATATTTGTACTGTATTGTCTCCACGTCCTTGGTAAAGCTGAATTTGACTAATCAGCTTGTTCTCTGTCCTTTTCTTTTTACAGTCTGAACTCGTTTTGGATGTCGTTAAATGCCAAGTATTAGAAATGTCTGCCCTTGCCCAAGCTCTTCAAAATTCCTGTGATGGTGGAACATGTTTTTGTGTGGGAGGGCTGTTCTGCCAAGCAAAGCTGTTTTAGTCCTGATTCTTTTTTTTTTTTTCTTTTTTTTCTCACAAGTAAATCTTGTTCTTGCACCACCAAATGCTATCTCGTGACGAGGGCAAACAAGAAAATGGACCAACAAGTAAAAGGGCAGCTTTAGATTCGTCACACCCTTCAGCGGTATGTGTGTGTGTGTGTGGAGGAAGATTTTTTTATTTGGCGCTGAAACTCATTGCCTCAAACATTATTATTCATGAACAGTTTGTTCTTTCCCCCTACCACTGTGTACATTCAGCGACTATTTCACCTCCTCAGAGTGTACATTTTCTAGAGGACTTCCCATCAACATCTTTACCCCCAGAGTCATTTAGAGAAAAGGGACACTGAGGGAATTCTGAGTGGGGTTATGGGGAGCCCCTCAAGCGTTTTCTCAATGCCAAAGCTATGCTGCACGGCCTCACCTATGCGCAGCTGTGGCCAATAAAGCGTGGTGCAGTTCTGGAAACCACCATGAAGCGTTTGCAAATATTCACAACTCAGTCATCCATGTGGAGTTTTGGGATGTGCTGTCTCTTGAGGGTTAGGTCGAAACGCGGTGTCGTATGTGGCCACTAAAATAAAAAAAACAAAAAAACAAGAGGGAATACCCAGGGGGCCCCTTTGACACACATGTGCCCAGACATACACACCCACACATATACACACACTTTCTGAAATGTAGAAATGTTAATTTAACTTTTTGTTGTTTTTATTTTGCTGCATATGAAATAGTTCCTTAGGCCAAGTGAACACTATCTGAGACTGCAAAACATCCACTCAATGTTGTTCAACCTGTGAATTCAACTGTCACTGTGTTATTTTTCAGGACTTTACAAGATTTCAACTTTCCATCAGACATGTGACTTCCAGTCTAATGCAACTTACCCAGATTCTTACCAGAAGCCGCATCAGACACAGTTAATTGGGCAGACAGCTATTCTCACATAGTGTATGTGTGTCAGAGAGAGAGAGAGAGAGAGAGAGAGAGAGAGAGAGAGAGCGAGAGAGAGAGACAGAGAGAGAGATAAAGGAAGAGAGCACAAGCGACAGAGTGAAAGAGAAGGAGGAGTGACAGAAAGGGAAAGAAAAGAGGGAAGAAAGACACTCATTACTCATTAAGTGGTAAGCCAGCTTCTTCTTAGCGCTCGTTCTGCTACAAAGACTCTCTCTCTTTTTCTGTCTCTCTCTCTCTCAACACACACACACACCGCACACACACACATTCTCCAAAACACAAAGCAGAAGTGGACAAAGACACAGTTTCAGTCGCCACGGTTGGCTATGGCTCAGGGCTCTGACAGCAATGACACAAGTTACAAGTCCCCATCACCTGGAAGCAGACCGGTAAGTGAGCGTTTACTTTCTCAGTGAGTGTGAATTAAACTCTGCCTCGTTGCCCTACTAGAGAGATTGTCCATTGTTGATTGAATGCACAGTTTGTGGGCTTCAACAAAAATCACGAGAGACACTCGTCTTGTCTTTGTGGACTCCTTTCACAATTTCTCTGAGTGTATCACACTCACACATGGGCTGGAAGGCATGACTCGCTTCAAGTGTTGGCTTTTGTTTTTGAATTGCAAAATTTGTCACTTGCCCAAGTAGTGGGAATCCTTTGTTTTTGCAACTGTGGATGACTTAAGAGCTGTCAGGAACAGGCAGCGTGTCAAGTGCAGCATGTACTATGCATTTCTCTGCATGTGAGACACTGCCCATCATCCTCAGAGCTGACTGGTTTCACGTGTGCCTCTGTCTGGGTGCAACACTCTTGCTCAAAGCCTTTCTGGAAATAACTCAAGTGTTATCTTATACGCATGCTACAAATGAATGTGGGTTTTTGGGGGTGTTTTCACTGATGCCTTAACAGAGAATTTAGAAGACGTTAGATAATTAATTTGTTATCGCTTTGAAGCTCCACTGACTCAGCTTTTTGAAATGGATTAGTTATTACGATACCAAGAAAATCGAGTGTTCAGGACATGAAACAGGGTGTGCGTTTCACCTAACTGATGACTCAGCCACTCCCTGACCCTGCCCTTCGCATTAGGTGTAATGTTAAACCCGTATTCTGTCAAACTGCCATTAAAGTTCACCATTCTTCCATTCTGACACATCAGTGGCAGAAACTGATTAACCAAATTCACTTTTCTTATAGGTTCAGGAACCTCCCCATGCCATTAATATCATCTGCTGTCTATGTCATTGCACAAACATTGACTGTGGGTATTTGGTTTTTTCACCAGAGCTCCTCAGATGATGCGAAGAAGGTGATGCGGAGGGAGAAGAACAGGATTGCTGCTCAGAAGAGCAGGATGAGGCAAACTCAGAAAGCCGACAGCCTTCACTTGGTGAGGACACATTTCTCTCATGCACCAGAGAGGCTACACAGTTACAAATCAGATTGCAGGAGCATAGTAGCGTTATTAAGTCATGGGGGATATGTCAAAGTTGTCATCTTAAAAGTTTGTGCAGCCTGAAGGCCATGATCCCAATGGTTGGCAGCATTCTGAGGCCTCTGGGAATGGGTTTGTACTATATTTACAAAATGCTACCTGACCATGTGGCGATGTGTCATGGCTTCTGTTGAGCTCCACACTTGGATGCTGCTCTGTGTTTGCAGAAGCTTAAAGAATAAATTAGCACGTGTGGGCAATCACTCCCTTTTGCAGTAGAATCCAGCGCCAGGGACTGCAGCGCTAGTGAGTGTGCTCAGGCTCACCTCCCTGCTCATTGCTTCCCGTTATACGATCCTGTAGTTCAGCTGGATCTGAAGCCTGTGCAGCTGAAATTATGTGCCTGATAACAAGCTACCTAACCTGTTTTGTTCAGTTTTACACACATAATATTAAGAGTAAGCATGCAAATAGAAATGGACTAGTTACAGTAACTCTGCATGGTGTCATTTCTCATATCAGCACGTATTGCAGTACACTGACCACGTATCTGTTTCCTTGTTGAAGAAAAGCTCTGTGAAGTAACTGTATTCTGTCACCATGATGTTTTCAGAGCAGCTGTTTCTGCGAACTTTATCAGATGAACTGAAGAGATTTTGACCTTAAGAAAAAAAACACGTTGTAGGCAGCAGTAGATCAGGTGTAACAGATTTGCACACATGAGAATCCTTCCCGTGAAGTATGGTGTATATGATCTCTTTAATACATGTCAGAGTCACAGAGAACACCAGGGGACCACAGAACACATTCTGTGGTTTGGCTTTCATCGTCTCGAAAGATAAACAGGAAGGCAAATTTTCCCTCTCTATGGCACCGTAGCTTATTTCCTGTTTCTTCAGTAGTATTTTTTTCTTCTGTGTAAATGAGCTTGAGTGTTGTATGTCGTGGGCAGGAGGGGAGAAAGAGGCTGTCACTTCTTGTAAAGAGCTGATATCAGTGGGCTGTATTTGGCTAAGTGACGCAAGTACCGGGGTTTGCCCAAAGGTTCTGTGACAGTAAGGACCCACAGTTCAGCATTAAAAATCTTTTGGCCACGGTTAAATGACCTTTTCTTTACCAAAGTGGAAGATTTCTCTCCTCCTTTTCCCACACACACAAAAAAAATATGTATTGAGCACTGACGCATAGTTTGCTCCACTTATAGTATCTAAAGGTGGATGAACTGTTAGAAAGACAGCTTGCCTTGACTTGCTTTGGAAAATGTAACACCCAAAATGTTAGAATAGTTTTCAGACTGTCGCTGTCGTAGTGAGCTGCAGAAGAGTTTCTGTTATGTTTGAATCAAAAATCATAGGTTGATACTAAGGAACAGCGCCTGTTCTTACCGTTGTTTACATTTTGTGACCCCTTTTTCATTCCAACAAGCTGAACAAACTGAGTCATATATTTTTGATATATATCTGTCTAACTCCTGAGCTACCAGGGTTTTCATTCATTTCAGTTTGAAAACTTTGCTCTTCATTTATGGTAAAACTGATCTACTTTAACTGACTTCCTAAAAGTAGCATACCACTGTTTTAGCATTTTTAACTACATTATTAGGTATTACAAATTAATACTTCCTCTTATTGTAAAGAGCACCGCATTTCTTAATATTGATTTTACCCTGCATGATAGATAGCGGCAGTTTTGTACAATATAAAAACTTCGACTTAACATAAAGACTTAACCTTGAAATAGGTGGTACATCACAATTATTATCGAACACTTCACCATATTGCTGAGTTGTTATCCACTTCAAAGCAGCAGACATGATTCAACCACTATTCAGCGATCCACCTTTTGGTTGATGCTGATGCCTGCAGAAATAAATGGAAAGTGATGGCTGCCATGGATTTAGAAACAAGTATTTACTGCCACAAAACTACGGAGAAAGGCTTAAGTGGTCACCACTGCAAAGCTACCGTATTGAGGTTTATTATGTTAAAGTCCCTATAAATCGACTGCTGGAGTGCTATAGGTCCCGTACATAATGTCAAGTTCCTCCAAAACAGAAGTTTCCGGCCTGGCAGTTCTGTTGGAGAAGGAGAGACGCAGTGGGATGGAGGGACATGGAGATAAAATAAGTATATGCCCCCAAGTGCAGGAAGGGTCATCAACATTTTGAAGTCAGATAGAAAGAAAGATTCATGGGGATTTTATATTTTAGCATGCTAGCATTTCCGTCTTAGCTGCAAATAGAAACTGCAGCTGAGCATGGTTAAAATGCCCCTAATTTGTCTGATGTTTAGACATGAATCAATGTATTGAACCAATTTCAGTTCACCAAAGTCAGAAAGAGTCATCTTCTGTGGACCACGTTTATACAAAACGACATTAACGTCATTTTAGTGTGCTAGCATTTGCTTGGTAGCACTGAACACACTGAACACAAACCCCAAGCTTCCGTTTGAACATTTAGTCATAAACCACACTTCCAAATCTGACAAGGAATCCTCCTAAAGGGCACATAAATTTAATGTTTTATTCAGAACCATAATATGAACCTGTAGAAGGTTAAGGACCTGTTAGGGTCAGAAGAAGGACCATGATGGTACAAATTATCTTGGCTATCCATACAGCAGTTGTTGAGCTATTTCATTCTGACCAACAGCCAGACTTTGTCATCAATCTACAAATACATTTAAATAGATTGTATTTATTATGCACTAGGAAATGGCCGGTGATAAAATATTTGTACAGAAACATTGTATAGTGCTCTAAGTTTGGCTTTTATGTTTTTCAACCTGACTTAACCACACAATAAAACCACTTTTATGACTCTAATGATCGACAGCTTTGCTAAAAACATCCTGTCCCTGTGTGTTTCCAGGAGAGCGAGAACCTGGAGAAAGAGAACGCTGCCCTGAGGAAGGAGGTGAAGCAGCTGACCGAGGAGGCCAAGTACCTGACCTCCGTGCTGAGCAGCCACGAACCTCTGTGCACCGGCCTGGCTCCTCAGACCCCCGACCTCCTCTACCCTCCTCATCACAGCAGCTACCACCAGCACATCGCTGTACCACACTACCAGCACTGATGCGACTGACTACTGAAGATGTGCTGCGAAACAGATGACTGACCTCAACGGAGAGAGAGACTGACTGGAGATGTGTCTATAAATGTTAATCATTGTTAAAACTGGATCAAGGGGCAACATAACAGGCCAACATGTCTGTCTAGGAATGAGAAGCCCACACTGTACCATGCAGTATTCAAAACTATTTATTTTGCTTCTGCTCACATCCTTGCTTTTCTCAGTGGTCTGTATGTGAACTTAAATGGCTTCATGAGTTGAATTATCAACCAGTCTATGTTTACATTGGGAGAAGCCTAGTGTGCGTTCAGGTGACTCAGGCAATATTTTTGTAAATTGCTTATTTTTAGCGTCATGGAGAGCACCTCTGTCACCCTGTCATGTTTTTGTGTTTCTCGTGTTATTAATGTGTTTTAGTGTATCGATTGATAACGCTCAGGTTGCTGTTGACAGATTTGATTGTGGACAAACAGAATGTAAAGGTGAATGTCCTGGGGGGGGGGGGGGGGGGCAGTGGCAGTGAAGAGAGGAGAAGAATGGGCACTGATAAAAGTCTTGGCTTGTGTACTGGTGATAACGCCGATGTGTGGGAAGACCCAGCAGATGTATTTATTAAATGTGATGCCTTTTGGACGATCATCTGTGACCTCCGGGGGGCTGTTGTTAATGCTTTCATGCTGTGCTCTTCTTTGTCAGGACAGCAGGGTGCGAAAAGTCTGTACTAGTGCTGATAAGAAGAACATGTGAGAGACCACCTAGATATTGTATTTCTCTGCAGACTGAGTCCCTAGATGGCACTGTTTACCAGTGTAAGGGATGAAATTACAGTAGCTTATATTTATAAAGCAGAAAAAGTATCATGTATACACTGTCCTGTGTTGATGGGGATTCGTTTTTGTCTTTGAACGCAACTGAGGCTTTTCTATCAATTCTTACTTATTCCACAATCCAAATAAATGACTTGCTCTGTGTAATGTTTTCAGACAAGGAAGTAAGTGTAATAAAGTGGTAATAAACAGTATGTTTTATAACATATATCAAATATATGCCAGATAAGGATTCGGAAGCATTCAGTGACCGTAACAATGTCAGATATCTCGGTGTTGCAGGCTGTTCGGATATCAGAAAGCATACTTTATGAAACTCCGCCCTTGAGGCGCTTCGTTTCTGTCACGGAGACGTTTTAGGTCCGGGTGGAGGGTCACAGCAGGCGCCCACACGTGTTAACACTCGGAAAAACTCGACCTCCAAAAACCATAACTATCCATTAAAGTATCTGTAACTCTGATTGGTTTACATATGGGCGTAAATTCGACTACCAAACTAACTTCAACCAACCGGGGGAGGAAATCAATTTATGGATCTGGGAGAGCCGCACAAACTGGAAGTTGTAGTTTCTTTGAGTGTATTTATTGCCTAACCACTTTAGATAAACCGGAGTCATAACTTTGGGTCTTCTTTTCCTGCCGAAAACATGAAGCTGTAAGATTGTCCGTCGTTTACGTGACATTTTTGGGAAGCGCTGAATGTTCCTCCAGAGTGAATTACAGCGACTTTCACTTTAGCTCACAGTGATTCCACCGAACTCTATAGTTAAGAGTCAGGTTTATGCTCCATGAGTAGTTTGAAAAGACTTTGTGAATATGGGCGAGAAACCAGCGCTGGAAGACACTAAACTAGAAGAGGATCACATAAACTCGGAGAACCATGTCAAGCTGGAGGAGGAGGGCGACTCGCCGAAGCGCCCCGACGACCAGGGCGAGCAGGACGGTCCCGAATTGCTGCGACCGACCCGTCTGTACAAACGGCGCTGGATGATCGTGCTCCTTTTCAGCTCGTACTCCCTGTGCAACTCCTTCCAATGGATACAGTACGGCATCATCGGCAATGTTTTCATGAAGTTTTACAACGTGAGCGCCTTTACCATAGACTGGATGTCTATGATCTACATGCTCACATACATTCCTTTCATCTTCCCTGTGACCTGGCTGCTGGACAAGAAGGGGCTCCGTGTCATCGCTCTCGTGGCCACCGCGCTCAACTGCGCCGGGACGTGGGTCAAAGTGGCCAGCGTCAGACCCAACCTCTTCTCCGTCACCTTGCTGGGACAGTTCTGCTGCTCGTGCGCCCAGGTGTTCATCCTGGGAATGCCGTCTAAAATCGCGTCAGTGTGGTTCGGTTCAGAGGAGGTGTCCACCGTCTGCTCCATCGGGGTGTTCGGAAACCAGGTAGGCTGTCTTCTAGTCACTTGGGTGGGTCAAATTAACTCTTAATCTACCTGGTCTCTAATTTGGCTAATTAATAAAGTTTGGTGATCTGTGCGTCCAAGCCAGTGGTGGCTAAACAGTGAACAGACATGCAAGGAGGAACATTCATTCATCGTCTGTAACCACTTGTTCCTGTGAAGGGTCGCGGGGTCTGCTGGAGCCTATTCAGCTGTCATCGGGCGAGAGGCGGGGTACACCCTGGACAGGTCGCCAGTCTACCGCAGGGCCAACACAGACACACAGATAGACTGACAACCATTCACACTAACATTCACACCTATGGCCAATTTAGAATCAAGCATGTATTTGGACGGTGGGAGGAAGCCGGAGAACCCGGAGAGAAGACACAGGGAGAACATGCAGACTCCCCAGTCGGCCCATGGATTCGAACCCGAGACCTTCTCTCTGTGAGGCATCGGTGCTAACCTCCTCTCCACTGTGTCGCACTATAAGGAACGTACATTTAATTAAAATAACAACCACTATGTGGCTTAACTTAGGTTATGATGAGAGATGAAATAAAAATGTTATTGTTCATACCCGTAGCACCCAGACTCTTCTCTGTGTTTGAGGAAAGCCTTCTCTCTCTTATATATCTTATCAGGTGGCCATTGCTTTTATGCCTGGTGATAATAAAACAGATAAGACAGGTAAAACAAACAAAAAAAGTAATGCAGTAACTTTACAAAAAAGTTGTTGGAAAGAGGCAAATTAATAAAGGGTGCACATTTGTGGAAGAGTGGATTAATCCCTCATCAAGAAATTTTACAAAAGGACTAGGAAAAATGTAAGTTTTTCTTATTTATGCCATTGCGTGAGTGTTACTCTGAACATGGATGTCTTGCAGATGTGAACAGGTGTTGAAACTGCTATTCCACAGATTTTGGTACTAGAACCTAAAAAAAACAAACAATGCAATACTAAATAATTTTAGTATTTAGTAATTAATTTACAGGAGAAGTCATATGAAATATAAGTGTCTCAGACCTAATGCATTCAGGGGGGGAAAAAACCCAAAGGTAAATAAGTGAAGTCTGTTCAATAAAAGAAGTTTAAATCAAGAACTGTGGTGACATAAAAGCGTATATTGGCGTACATAATTCAAAGTCATAATTCCGAATGACACCGTTTTATGACCAGTTATCACATTATTAAACAGTATAGTTAAACATCTCACTGGAATCACTATGTGTTTTCTGTTTTTTCCTTCTAAACACCTCACTGAAATAGAAATTCTGCACACTACCATTCAAATTTTATGAAAATCTACTAATACGCAACAAAGCTGTCAGTGTGCTGCTGTTGTACTCCTGCCGGTCAGGCTAAATCAGCGGCCAGATAAGCAGACGAAACTGCAAAGCTCAGCAGCATACCACTGGTTGTATAAGCAAACAAGTATCACAGTTAACACTTGAAGTTTCTGGACAAGCAACACTTGAGTCACCTTAACATCGACTCCAAGTAAATGTCACCGAAAAGTCATCGTTTAGCAGTTTCAAGAAATAAGAACAAGATAGACTTTTTTTTAGACTCCCGGCGCAGATTTCAAATGGCAATCTTTGTGAGTTTAAAACTTCATTCATACTTGGGCCAATTTGTTCATTTTCTTCAAATCAGAAGCCCTTTTCTGTCACTTGCGTCAGAACCATGTGACAAACCTCAAACAAGCTGATTAGGCCTGAGTTTGGCTATGTTGCTGCTCATTTTATTACTTCCAAAGTGCCGGTTTATAAGCTCATGTTTATCATATTACAACTTCATATCTCATACTGCACATGGATTTATTGCAATGTGATATCTTTGCATTCACTCTGTCTTCCAAGTCTGAGATAGATACTTGCACAGGAAAAACAGAAACATTTTAATTTAATAAACAACTCCAGACGGAAAGATAAGAGGAATCCAGTGTTTTCAGTGCAGGGCTCTTTTGGGCATTAACACATTAACAAAGACATCGAAATATTAACTTTTCGCAGCACATTCAAATGAGTTATATTTTGCAAGAGAATGAGTTAAAGTTCAATCGTGAAATGTGTCTCTTTTTGTTTTCTGTGGTGACTGTTATTTGCACAGCTACCTAAAGAGGCAGTGCAAGTCAGAGTTGGTAGGAGTGGTTTAGGTAGAATTGGAAGATTTTCTACATTAACATCACATGATAGCCCTGAAGGTAACAAATAAGTGGACATGCAGTAGACGGGCTCAAGGGCACCACGTGCAAGGGACAGGGGACACTGTCAGGGTAACTCCAGCTGCACTCGCTCTCTGACATCCTTCTAGGACAAACAGTTTGGACACAGGACTGCGGGCTGTTAGGACTCTGAAATCTTCAGAGCTCTCACCTGACACGATTTCGAGGCCCTCATTAGGACCATTGAAATGCCACAACACAATACTCTGAAAGGCAGCTGTGCAAATTCTGAACTCGGTGGTGAAGAATGGCTGAGGTCCAAGGCTGCAAAGAATCCCGCGCCGGGCTTTGCTTCGCTGCAGTGGAGTCCAGGGCCTCTAGGCAGATCCATCTCTTCTGGGTCCAGATTAGACATCAATGCTTCTGTTAACCAGGCAGAGCTGTTGCCAGTGGCTGAGACAAAGCTTTACCATCGTCGCTGGTTCATGCTGTTTCTCTTCAGTGCCGTCTCAGCCAGCAACGCCTTCATGTGGCTCCAGTACGGCATTATTAGCAACATATTTATGCACTTCTACAACATTGACTCTCTGGCTATTGACTGGTTGTCCATGATCTACTTGCTCACTTACATTCCACTTATCCTCCCCGTCCTCTGGCTCCTGGACAACAGGGGCATCCGGGATGTTGTCCTCGTCGGGTCAGCTTTCAACTGCATTGGCGCTTGGATAAAAATTGGCAGTGCTGCTCCCACTCTGTTCTCAGTCACCTTTTTTGGCCAGTTTGTGTGCTCAGTAGCCACTGTTTTTGTCCTTGGCATTCCTTCTTACCTTGCCTCAGTGTGGTTTGGCGAGAAAGAGGTTTCCACTGCTTGTTCCATAGGAGTTCTAGGAAACCAGGTTTGTCTCAAATATCTGATGAATGGCATTTAATTGTTTTTCTGCCACAGCAGGCTCTGTACAGTGAGACATGAGCTGCTGGCAGCTGCCTGTAGATTGCACAGGGCTCAACTGAATTCCAGAGACATATAGGACTTCTGGTGTCTCGGTGTGAGAGACCGGAGAAAGCTGTGTTAACTGTTTGTTGAAACCTCCTCCTTACACTTGGTCTGTTTAGAGGATCTAATGTAAAGTCGTTCTTTCCCATTCCTAAAGTTTTGGGTGCAATAAGTTGACAAAGATGTTAATTTGGCAGCAATATTTTTTTTAAAAAAAGAAGAAAGAAATCGTTTTCTTTTGAGCAAAAACGTTGTTTTTATACATATCCAACAGTTCATTGTTAACAATAATAATAGATCATTTATTTTATAGTTAATATTTTACAACCAAGATGGGAAGTGGCTGTCTTCATATGCCCCCATTGTCTTTTAGAGGTCACATGAGTTTTAAAGTTGTACTACTTGCAATTAAAATAATGAATTACTAAAATGCACATGTCAAAATTAGGGCTGCAACAAACAATTATTTTTTTCAATAGATTAATTGAAAAACAGTTTTTTTCTTGAATTTGTGTTAATGGTATTCATTGTCTTCCAGCTGGGTATCGCCATCGGGTTCCTTGTGCCTCCTATCCTGGTGCCTAATGTGGACGACATGGATGAGCTGGCTCACCACATCAGCGTCATGTTCTACATAACAGCAGGAGTGGCTACTCTACTCTTCATCCTTGTAGTCTTTGGTAAGATGAATGAAGCACACAAAGGGTCATTCGGTCCACACAAATTCTTGTACCCGTGGTGTCTAACCAATTGGATTTTGGTTTTATGTGGCATTTCTAAAAACATCTCCTGACGCACAATGAATTTGGTTTGTGCTGCTTTTCATTTGGAGAACCGTCCTAATTTAAAGTCTGCCAATGATTCAGATTTCTAATCTAATTTCTCACTGCTTCGTGAAACACACAGGAAATGCCATTCACCTCCCTCATTTTGGAGCAAAGCCTCAAAACCTCCACAAATAAAACCGAAACTTACTGCATGGCTAGACACCATGAAGGCTAATATTTCTGCAGTTTCTACAGTTTCGGAATTTACATGCACTGTACATTTGCTGAATGGTGCTTTATTGTCAGAGAGTAGGGCTGGTGTAAATGAAAACTATTCAGGTACACTGAATATGAAACTCCCATTGGTCGCTGAGCAAAAAAACTGATGGAATCAACTGATTTTACTGTACCGCTCAACCAAGGATTTTTTGTGAATGGTTAAATATGCGAGTATTTTTCAGTGGTAACATCACCGTTGCTCAGAGACCAATGGGAGTTTCATATTCAGTGTACCTGAATAGTTTTCATTACACCAGCCCTACTCTCTGACAATAAAGCACCATTCAGCAAACAAAAAAAAATGCTGACCTACATGTTTGCACAAAACCTTCCCTGAAGGAGAGACTTAGATATGACTGTTGTAGTACAAGTCAGGACAAATGTCATGGCACACATGCACATGAGCATTTCTATGCAGAGATCAGTAAAGTTAATGTTAGTGATAGATACCTCAGAAATAGAGAACCTATGGCCACAAAAGGACAACGGTAGAAGGAAGTGGCCCAACATGACAGGATGTGAGCTGTTAGGAAAAATGCTTACTTGTAGTCTTCTTTATATCTGCATGCATCATGCATTTTGACTCTGTGTTTTTCCTACAATCCTCCTAAGAATTACCTCAGATAATACAGAAAATGGTAAACCATGTTGTGGGTGTTGGCTTCCTTTTCTATAGGGGACCCTTGCAGGCAAAGACAGACAGGACTGATGAAAACACTGTTGTCCTGTTGGGGCAGCGGAGGGAGGGCGTGGGGGCGCTCGCAAGCATTCTGCATTCCTAAACACAAAAGGATGCCTGTGAGGGCATTCCCTAGTAGTACCATGCACAACATTTAATACTGTTGGTGTAAGTTGACGTGTTCTCTATAGTCTCCTGTTGTTAATAAAGCACCCTGAATGATCACTTTAGCTAATTATCTGCTCATGTGGTCAGCTGCACGGTGTCTCTGGGCTCTGAGCTGTTTTTATTGTGTTTACCTTTATCATTGATTTTAGTGGTTTCAGACCTTTTCTTCTTGCTGAATAGTTAAACATTTCTGAACCATTTTTGCACATATATTTGCTTTGCTAAAGTAATTATCAGGGATTCACCCGTCCACATTAATACTGATGTTTAAAATTTGGCCAATAAGACATCCCTAGTACTTAGTAGAACATCGTGCAACGTTAGCTTAGGCCTCCCAGCCTTTACTTTGCTCACTAATTAACACGCTGTATAATCTGTTTTCTTACTTGGCCTAGAGACTGGAAACAAGTTAATTTTATAGGTGTTATGAGGTGTTTTTTTGTTGTTGTTGTTGTTGATTGTTTTGTTTTTTTAATGGTCAAGATAATGGTTAAACTAATTTTCTCCCAGCTGCATTTACCATACAGACATGGGAGTGGCAATGAAAGCTAATAGTCAAGTCTTTACTTGAACACACAGGTACTTTCACCCCTGAAGATATAAAACTGTGCAAAACTACTTCACAAAGAGTACCGATACTATACGGCGCAGATAGACCTTCAGTAGTGTGACTGATGGTACAGAGCAAGGCCTCTAGCTTATGCTGCTCCTGCTTACTCCTGCGAGATAAGTCACGCCAGTTGGCTGCAGTGTTTCATGATATGACACATGCATACACACAAACAGCTCACTCTCACACATATACAACATGCCATGTGTGAGGGTTGTCCTGCTGGCAGAGCCATCTGTAGCCCTGCAACAGGCATGTGAGTCAGCAGGGCAGACTAAGTCCCAGGATTGAGAGATTTGCATAAACAGTGTGCACAGAGAGAGAGAGAGAGAGGTGAGAGAAGAGAAGTGTGGCTGCTGCCTTTCTTTAAAAGAATCAAGTTCACCTTAGAGTCTGCAGGATCTGGCTGACTGAATATGGGGAATCACCGAGCTCTTAAAGAAAATTAGCATGCACGAAAAAAAGATATTTAAATAAAAGTTTGCATTTCCTCTTGTATGACAATGACCACAGATGCAGTAAAGTGTGACATTATTTACACCTCCACTGGCTGAATAGCTGTGTTAAAGAGTGAATAAATTTTGTAGGATTAGTGAGAACTGGTTACTGTACGGGGACCCTCAGGTCAGATTCACTCGTCCTGCTTTGACTCAGATAACACAGACTTAGACAAACTTTATTCATCCACAAGGGAAATTGCTTGGTCACAGTAGCTTAGTTGTACATAAAAAACACTCTTAAGAACCTCAGATAAAAGAAGATTAAATAAAATAGAAATAAGTAAAATAAAATCTAGTAAAATAAAATAAAAATAGTATAAGCACAAATGTACAAATTAGCATATTAGCACATGTACAAGAAATAGGTACGGAAGAATATATATATATACAGGATAAGGTGTAAGGTGCAATAGTGTCCACTAACATTAATAACATGGAGTTATCCGTTACAGAAAGGTGAGTTGTTGTAGAGCTGGACAGAGAATGGTATGAAAGTAGTCCTGTAGCGTTCAGTGTGGGAGTGGAGCTGGATCAGTCTGTTGTGCTTCCCAGGTCACATCACAGGCCTCAAGACCAGATATGGGCTGACACTCACTGGTGTAGTCCAGGGTATACGCAGGTATACGGAGTATACCTACTTATTTTTCACTCAGCATTGTGTATATCCACTTCTAAATTTTCATTGTTGGTTTTCAGTAAGTGTATAATCAACCCAGTTCATAAGAATTTCATACTAGACTCGACGAATAGGCTCGTTTGTTATTGTAAAGGTCTAAAAGTGTAACGTTAGCCAAGTTAGTTCACCTGACTGACTGAGCTACATGATCTAGTTTAAGTTTATAATAGCTAGGCTGGTAGTTGATTTTAAAGTAAGTTAAAGTACAAGAATGAAATAAAGTGGTTAAACTTTACGCTTAATCTGTGTCTCTCCTTTTGTTGCCATGGCTTACGAGCTGTCATGACAAAAGGCAAAACTGAGAGTATACCCACTTCTCCATTGACCACTACACCACTGCTGACACTCAACAGTACGTTCAAGAGTATCAATCATTACACAGTGGCGTTATGAGCGCGGTGTATGTGCTTGGACCTGTGCAGCGGTGGCTGAATGTGTTCTTACATAGTAAACAGACAGCTCATTTGCTACTCAACATACTTCTATGAATGCAGTGTGCAGCCCCGTCTGATTGCGTAAAGAGGGGAAACATAGGCATCAGGCTTAACATTATATACTAGATATACTACCTTCAAATGGAACTCATGAACTCCTGGTTACAGCATGGCACACAAAATGCTTGTTGTTCCAAGCAGTAAGTCTAGTGTAAGCTCTTGGCATCTAGAAACCACAAGGCTAGAGTCAGTTTAGCAAACTAATAACCACTAACTCAATGTAGGAAAAGAAATTGAAAGGATGAGGCCATTGGGAACATCAGGATCTTCATATCATAAAATTATTAGGAAAACTCTAAAACAACTAAATGACTCTATATTAACTTACTCTCCACCTCCACCATTTCTGAAAACATCACAAACGCATTGCAACTTGTAAATTCTTTATGAGGTCATGAACACAACAAGAGGGTGCCAGCCTTGTGGACTTTTCTCTTGAACACGGTAAACACATCCCTTCCTGGAGGCAAAAATTAACCGCAACTTCACTGGCGGGTGTGGTATTCAACTGAGAGGCAGTGTTTCTACTTCTTAAATACTCTTATTAGTACAAGATGAGCTTGTAAAAATAGAAGTTTCAACTGCACACACCATTGTACATTTAAATACATTTTTCACAGTAGACATTTTGATCAGAGGGAAAAGAACAGGAGAGACTTTAATAGGACCGACCCCTCACTACTGGCATCCTGAACATGTGTGCTTCCCCCGCTGTAGCTAGTCACAATGCCAGATGTGAAAAAATGTGTGTTGCATTCATGACTTTGCAAACCCGGTGTTTTAAGTTGTATTTTTCATAGTAGAGTTTGCCACTGTTGAATGTTTTTCATATCGACCTTTCCATCTCCCAGTTTTCCAGGAGCGTCCTAAACTACCTCCGACTCAGGCCCAGGCCGCAGCTCGCTGCATCCCACCAGAGCACTACTCCTACACATCCTCCATCAGAAGGCTGCTCCGCAACAGGCCCTTTATCCTCCTCATCATCACCTACGGTTAGTCACTATTGTCACTATTCTTTATGGTATAATGTTGTTATTAAGACACAAAACGGTTAGGGTTAAAACTTTTTGAAATGGTTGGATAGATGTTAAGCTGTATTTTAGGTTATATTTTAATTACTGCACCGTCTGTAGGGATTTTTTCATGAAGAAACAAGTGGGTGGGGAAATGGCTTTGGTTGATGTTTACTCTATCAGCATGAGTTCTCACTGTTTCTCTTAAATCAACCAGTGAAAGACATCTCCATGCAGCACATCAGTCAGTGATTCTCCTGGATAAATGTTATTTTTATCGTGAAAACCTCAAAATGATTTCCAAGAATGCCTCAACACGTTCCCTTGAAAGTGTAACCATCTGAATCTCATAACAGTGCACAGAAGTCATTAGACATTCAAATATTCATAGAGACAGAGATAGTGAGCGTGTCCCAGAGAGGGTCAAAGTTTGCCTATAGTCTGATAATGTTTAACACGTGTTTGATTAATGACATCTAACATTTAATGAAGAGAAGTCTGGGATTTGAATTAGTTTTATTTTACACTGGCTGATCCATTACTTGATCAATAGAAAAATAATTTTTCAAGCAAAAATAAAGACATGAATCTGAGACATTTTCCACTACTTCCTAACATTTGATACAATGTCAAGAAAAAAAATCGTCAGACTGACTGATAACGAAAACATAAGCTGTAGTCTTTTTTTTTTTTTTTTTTTGCTAAATTAGGGAATTCTGTTCAGCAGCTTGAGGAAATGTTTCAGCTTTGACCTTCCTCATGTCTGTCACCTCATGTGACGCAGTCATGTGACCAGTATTAGTGGTTTATTAGAGCCAGTGTCTCCGTGTCCTTCCACAAGTGAACTTTGGAGTAACCTCGGGTGATCTTACGACAACTCTGTTCCCTCTACCTAATCGTAACAGTCGCTGCACCTGTCTGTGTCAGTTTAACTGAGCTGCAGCTGCTGTTCCTTGGTGTCCAGTTAAAGTCCAGAAACATGTTCATTTAGGCAGTAATATAAAACACAAAAAAGGCTTATTAGTCATTTAGTCTTGTAGCATTTTTTAAATTTAATTAATGAACTTTAAACAAAACAATGCATGTGTTTTTATGTAGGTGAAGATTTATCTTCCTTGTTATGTTCCTGCTCACATGTCATAATGCAGTTAATGATCTTAGATCTATGCTTCTTTAAAAGTTTCCTGGAAGATTTTATTTGTCATGTGGTTTTTTGTTGGCACGCTTTGTTTGAAAAGATTTTCCAACACCCAGGTTTGAACGTGGGCTGTTTCTATGCTGTTGGAACGCTGCTGAACCGCATGATCATTTTGCACTACCCTGTAAGTCCTGAATACTCTGCTTCTACATGGACAACACACTGTACATTTTTACTGTTTTAAGCTCCTCAAGGAATGTCATACAGTTTAACATTTCAAGACATGAACCGTTGGTTAGCGTTTGAATTGGTAACTACTCTTTCCACTTTGTCATATTAGCAGCTTCAGCTGTACCTGTTACAATCCAGAAATAATGAAACATAAGGTCAACAAACTGGACTGTGGTAATAGATTCAACACAACTAAATCCAGCTTTCCTTCACTTTATTAGAAGTTTTTTTCACCATTAAAGGTCAAGCAATAAAACAACAGGGAATGGTTTTCTCTACAGAGGTATTACTACTGTAATTACAGGAAGAATGTCTGCTTAAGCTTTTAATTTAACAATACACTTTGCATTAATAGTGTGTGTGTCGCCTTAGTTCAAGTCTTTCGCTTTAAATGAAGTTTGCTCTCTCTGGAATTGCTCTGCCTTTCCCTGGTATGCAAGTACACCACGTCACCAACTCCTGCCCTGTCCTGTCCTGTCTTTCTTGACTTCTCAGGGAGAAGAGGTGAATGCTGGGAGGATTGGCCTTACCATTGTCATTGCAGGGATGGTTGGCTCCCTGATCTGTGGAGTTTGGTTGGACCGAACCAAAACCTACAAGTAAGGCAAATGTCAGGGGAAGAGCAGCAGTTTGTCTTCCAGAAGAGCAAGGGAATCAAAAGGACGCATAGAGAGGGAGATAAGGTTATAGTTGATGACTATTTTTTTCTTTTCATATCCAAGCAGCTACATAAGCTCTGTTCTTTCCTGTTTGTTGTCCTTTCCCTTGTGACTGTGCTGCAGGTCTTGTTTTGTGTTTGTGTTGTGGCTCTCAGGTCTCTGCATCTGTTGTGCCAGCTGCAGCATGCTCTCCTACAACAGTGACCTCTTTGACCTCCTGCCTCATGTGCTCTTGGGCTTTGTAATGACAGCAGTGTCCACCCAATCAACCCCTCCTTGTTGCACTTACTTGAGCTTTGTTCTGCAAATGGAGGAATGTTGAGGGCATACACACTGACACGCGATGTTCAGTATCATCTGACCTTGTCATTAATCCCAATATTTAAACTACACTCTTTCAGATTACAATTACAGCCTGACTGCAGATTTCTCTGTTTCTTTCCAGTCTATCTTTTAATTTAGATATTATTGCCGGCCCTGTTGGATTTCACTTCTTATGAATGGTGCTTATTATAGGTGGATGTTAAATCTGAAAGTAGATTTTTTTTCTATGGAGGACAGAAACTGCCAGAATTCTTTTTTGTTTTTTTATCAGTGCATGTTTACTGTATCATTTTCCATTATATTCCCACCTTATTTACATCCACAGTCTTTCTTTTTATATTTCTAACAGAAATGGCTGCCTCCATTCATCAGATCATTAGAGAGCAGAGGCTTGCCGCCTCAATAGTAGTCTCTTGCTTGTATCAACAGGCGAATAGTTGACCCAATAAGACACCCTATTTTCATAGCTTTATTCTTATTTGAAGATGTATGAAGTTGGGTAAATAAGTGCATTCTTAAGGGTCCTTGTGGAAGTCAACATTTTAGTTTACATTCACCTTTTCAAAATGTGGACTCTATTGGACCCCTAGAGGCCAAAAACTGCAAAAGACACCTTTAATTTTAACTGTGGTCTGCAACATTACCTCCAGAGTTAAGAGAGAGTTAATCCACAACAACTGAAAATGTAGCAGTTTATGATTATGATCAGTGATTTCCTGTGTGTTTGTTCCAGGCAGACGACCCTCGCAGTCTACTTAATGTCTCTGGTGGGGATGATTGTCTACGCTGCAACACTAAGCCTGGGCCACCTCTGGGTGGTCTTCATCACAGCTGGAGTGCTTGGGTAGGCTTTTATGCATGCCTTCTTTTTTATAGTGAACCCATCTGACTTGGTGAAATCAAATTGTTCACTCATGTGATGTTCATATGATACCGTATTCAAAGCACATTTAAATCTTTAAATCTTGAAACCACATGTTTTTAAAAGTGCATTACCCTCTTTCAAGATGAATTCTGCCCTTAGCAAACAGGCAGGAGTGGGCTAAGTAATGTCAGATTTTAAGCCTTAACTATTTCCACATTCCTTGAACTGAGGCATTTTTATTCAAATGTGGAAACCCAGAGAACTCTTTGTTTGGGTCATACTGCCCTCATTTGTCAAATTCTGTTATGTTAATTATTCCAAGTGTAACATCTCTGATGACATTTGAAACAATAATTTACAACCTTGTGTCTGTCCATACCGTTAAGCATTTGCACATAAATCCGCCAACAAGGTAAAGATTTGCCTTTGCACACACTGACCCAGAATTCAGAACTATTCCAGACATTTAGAGCAAAGGTATTGCCAACTCCTGAAAGTCAGCTCTATGGATAGAGGACACAAATGTGCAGACTCGTGTTAGTTAATGTCATTTGACTTAACTTAATTGATTCCATTTGGAAAATCCACAGCATCTGCCAAGGGAGTCTGTTACATGCTGAACGTTCAATGCAAACAAAAACAGAACAATGAAAATGATTTGTGCACACCACATAAAAAAATAACAAAAAACTAAAACAAGCCTGTGAAATGTTAAAATAGTTTTTTAAAGTTTTTTTTGTGGCGACTTCTCTGATTGTCTGGAATTCAAACTAGATTTTACGGCTAGCAATACTTCTACATCCAGTTTAAATGTCTAGCATGTCTGTTTTGAAATCATAGTTGCACAGATCTTCAAGACCGGGCTGCTTTTTCTCTGTGAAGGCACACCTATATAATATGTCATACACATTCTATATAATAATATGTCAACACTGTCACATTCATGTGACAGTGTTTTTATTGCTTTTATTGCTAATTGCTAGTCTTTTTTCCAGTGTGTGGTATAGGACCACTGTAAAGTATTTTGCTTTCTTAAATAACCTCAGGATGGACAGTGTCACATCTGCTTCTCTGTGTTCTCGTTATCAAAGCAGCATTATAGACAGAAGAAAATAAATGTGTCTGGAAAAGAGACATTTACAGTATGTGCTGACTCAGGCTGATGCGTTTTGCTACTGCTACCATGACAGGACCTTTTGATTGAGTTTCACTTGTTGTCACATCAGGGGAAGGATGGCATCCTTCTATTGTATGAGAAAGATCTCTGATGCTATTGCATTGCTTTGAAACCCTGCTGTTCCTGCATAGTTTCCTGACAGCTTACTGTCATAAAACTGCACACAAGGCAGTGAGTCTTGAATTACCAGAATGCTAGTTGCACTTAGTAAGGTGCAAAGTTTTATTATGATGACGGACACGCTAATAATTGTGTCAAATTCCAGGCTGTAATAGAGCCAAGAGAAATAAATGTCATAAAATTAAACTGTATAACACTTGTGTAATCTGGCCACACAGGTTCTTCATGACGGGCTACCTGCCACTTGGCTTTGAATTTGCTGTCGAGTTGACGTACCCAGAGTCAGAGGGAACCTCCTCGGGACTCCTCAACTGTTCAGCACAGGTACAACTCAGTGCAATCGGTCCTGAGTCAACAGAGCTCTGCAAAAATAACCCAGAACAACAGACTGGGTAGCGTGAAAACTGCCCTCCTTGTACAGAAAAAGTGAGTCATTCACTGTCTTTCTCCAGAATTGCTGACTCACCATCACTGCAGGTTTCCAGGGAGGCCTGGAGATAAATATACGTACAGATGCACCTCAGTTATTCCTTGCATACCTTAACCCTTTATAGGGTACTTGGATATGTAGAAAATCAAGGTCAATGAATTTATCATATATGGTTCCTTGCTCTTAAGTGGTAAACAAATGTAAACATGTATTTTAAACCATTAGAACATAAGTGCTGCTGATTCGGGCACTGGTCAACATACACATAATCACACTAGATACATTAGGCCACTTCTTTGTGTTACCTAATGAAGCAGTTATGCTCAGCACTCATGCACAGGTGGACCTTGCAGACTGCATTTGAGCTGAGAATGTTGCCTTGGTATTCACTGAGTGGGTGAAAACCACACGCTTCTCAACCTCACTGAGAGGGACGCAATTTAAAATGTGTCTGGAAGTTATCAAATATGCGTTAACCGTTTTGGATATTTAGATTTTGCGTGCATATCTGTGTGTGTGCAAACAGCTGCTTTATTCCTGAACTCTGCACATGCAGGTGTTTGGCATTATATTCACCATCTGCCAAGGGAAGATCATCGACCACTACGGCACACTGGCAGGAAACATATTCTTGTGCGTCTTTCTTCTAATAGGCACAATAATGACAGGTAAGATCTTTCTATGTGCAAAGAAAAACATATAATAGAGTCATAACAAGCTATTGATTTTAACTCACACATGCTGAGATGTGTGAGAACCGCCTCTGTTTCTGTTGTGAGTTTACTAATGTTCCTGTGGGAGAAATGTTAAATTCCAAGAACGCAGAAGTTACTGTGTAATTTGAAGGACTAATTCAGGGTTGAATGTTATGAAACTAAATATTTCACTGTGACAAATTAGTTTGTATTTTATACGTAAGAAAGCATTTCCTGACAGGGAGGCTTGGAGCAGCTCAGGGCTTAGAGTTTGTACAAGTTTTCCTTAAAAGGGAAACGGCAGGTAAGGTTTTTCATGAGGAAAAACACAAGGCAGATGTCTGTAGAAAAACTGTTTAGAAAGAGGACCCATAAACATTTTGATGACCGTTAACTGAGTAATGGAAACACTTGCAGCATCCAGAAGGTACATACGGTTAATACAGCTGCTGCACAGCTCCAACACACTTATGTGTTTTCAAGTTGAGGCTTCATGCCTCAGTCAGTACAAAGCCACTCAGGTCATTTTGCACGGCCCATTGAGGGGTTCATGAGCAATGTGTAACTTTTTAAAAATGAATTAGCCACTCAAGCGGTAAACTTTGTGCACACTAGAAAAACGCTCCACATTGAGACTTTTGTGCCCACAAAGGTCAGCAAACTGACTCACTGTCTTTTGTAACTTACTCAGAAGTTCGACATATGAGTGGACGTTTGTGATAAACCTCCCACTCTTACATGATTTGGACAATATTATCTTTTAAAGCTGCTTAAAGGTGTCAGAGTGCATGCACAGTATCAGCTGCGTGTATTTAGTTACAAAGGTTATAATTTGTTGTGAAACATTCTCCTTCTGGGGAAGTTAATTATTAGGTTGAAATCAAGCTGTTTATATAATTGTGCACATTAGTGAAACTGTTTGGAAATACACTATTGCCAGAAGTATTCGCTCATCTGCCTTTACACACATATGAACTTAAGTGACATCCCATTCTTAATTCATGGGGTTTAATATGGCGTCAGCCCACCCTTTGTAGCTATAAGAGCTTCAACTCTTCTGGGAAGGCTTTCCACAAGGTTTAGGAGTGTGTTTATGGGAATTTTTGACCATTCTTCCAGAAGCGCATTTGTGAGGTGTTGGACAAGAAGGCCTAGCCCACAGTCTTCTGTGCAGGCCAGTCAAGTTCTTCCTCACCAAACTCGCTCATCCATGTCTTTATGGACCTTGCTTTGTCCACTGCTGTGCAGTCATGTTGGAACATGTAAGGGCCATCCCCAAACTGTTCCCACAAAGTTGGGAGCATGTAATTGTCCAAAAAGTTCCTTTCACTGGAACTAACGGGCCAAGCCCAGCTCCTGAAAAACAGCCCCACACCTTAATCCCCCCTCCACCAAACTTCACACTTGGCACAATTCTGACATTCTGTCATAAATGTTTGTAGAAGCAGTCTGCATGCCTAGGTGCTTGATTTTATACACCTGTGGACATGGAAGTGATTGGAACACCTGAATTCAATTATTTGGAAGGGTGAATGAATACTTTTGGCAATATAGTGTATTTAATAATGCGTCTAGTAGTTGGTTAAGAGTTGGTTGTGTCTGTGCAAAGGAGACGCCTAGTGGATAGCCGCTATTATTACACCATATTTTTTCAATCCTTTTCTAAATTTGTAGCCTGCATGTAGATTTTTTTATTTTTTATTTTTTATTTTCACAGCAGTATTTCTAGTCTTCTCTTTAATTGTTATATATGTATCATTATCTCATCTTTATATGTTCTGCGTCTGTATTTTCCTGCAGGTTTAATCAAGTCTGATCTACGGAGACAAAGTGCAAACCTGTTGGCCAAAGAAGCTGTAAGTTTTGAAGTCCAGGGTGTGATGTTTGCAGTGGTGGTGGTAGAATAAAGTGAAATAAACAGTTTTCCTTGGAAGACATTCTGACGTGTCACAGCAAGAAAAACACAGATGCAAATACTCTAAATAATAAATCCATTTTTAGATATTAGCATCATAAAATTAACAACTAGTGATACTCGTATACTGTCAGTATATTAGATCAAGTGCAGCATCGTGCTGAACCCTTTACTCTGAACAGAACAGAGCTGTTGCCGTGAAGTTGTCAGCAGTACCTATAGTTTTTTCTACTGTGACAAATCAAAACGTCTGCAGTGAAAAAGACGCATGCATTACTAGTTTGCTTGTCATAAATTTGCATAGAAGGCATGCGGACAAAGTCCCATGAGCATCCCGTGGTGCTCCACTAACAACTTCATGTGTGCTCCTCATTGTGCCTAATTCTGCTGTTTCAGGCAGCCTGCATGTCTGTGCATTAAGACACTGCTGAATATGTGTGAACTCATGCATGTTTAACACAGAGTGGATGATGCGCTTCAAGAAATATTAACGTGGTTTCGCATGAAGTGATTCCATAAGCTAGCCGCTGAAGGATTTAGATCATTTAGGATGCGTGTATATTAATAAAATGTATTTACTAACATATGTACTGCAAATCTCAAAAATTCACTGATGAGATAAAATTAGATTAGATTAGATTTGTTTGTTTGATTTTTCTCTGTTCCCATTCTGTCGTAATACTGTTCTCTCTATTTCTGGGTGGGTCTCCAATCTCTGCGGTGAAGTTATGAATGATTGACAGTCATATTCCTCACATTTAATACTAGTATATTTATAAATTCCTCAATTTATTGTCCTAGTCACTTAAGGTAAAGTTAGACAGTTAGATGAGACAATTAAAAACCGCTGTCATATCTGCTGGTTTGACTTCTGGAATTAAATCAAATAAAAATGTTGAACATCCAAATGACTTTTAGGGAATAACTTAAGTGACTTGATTATCCAAAAGTGGAAACTCCGTTTAAAACTTCACCCCAGACTGGATCCCCACGCCACTTCACTTCACTGTAAAATGGATGAATGAGAAGTGATCAGTAGCTGTTGTTTTAGGCGGAGAGGCAGATGTCGGGACAAGACTATGGAGCCACAGCACTAATCTCCCAGCAGCAGACTCCTTCTTCTCAAGCCTGATCAATAAACCTTTCTTCTTCACAAAAATATAAGAAAAAAAAAACAAAAAAAACCACTCTCCTCAAATCTTAGCTCACCATACAGATGCACAAAGGTAGGAGCACAAGAACAATCACCACACACTGTCTGTGATCGTGCACATGCTTTCACCCTTCACTGTTAAACCCACGTCTCTCTTTGTTTCTGCATATCCGTGAATAATGATTTTTATAGGCTGTTTAGATTCTGATGTGTCCTGCCCCTCTCTCTATATATATATCTTTGACAATAACCATATAATAATGAAAAGAGACTCCTGGATTGCTGTGGATTACAGTGAATGTTTTCAAGGTGTGGATAACTCTAGATATCCTATAAAATATAAGTTTAGAGGTGTTTTTTTTTTGGCTGCCTCATATAGGGAACACGCTTTCAGTGATGTTAGAGTCAGAGGTCTGTGAGGGCCAGTTCACAAGCTTCATGCTGATGCTTGAATCCTCTTCTCACTTCCACTTTTTTGACAAACCGCTTGGCAGTTGCATGATTTGCATTCTGATATTTAATGGAATCCATCTATGTAATTATTATTATTATTATTTTTTGTTTCACTGGCATTCACACAAGCGTATGCGTAGCAGCTAGAAGGCTGATCTTATATCGCTAAATGCTAAACCTGTTTTTTCTCCAAAAAACCTAAAAGGCACTCTTACCCCGGATGTGCATGTTTGTCATGATATACAGGGGAACGGAGCAGCACCATTGCTTGTCATTCAAACCGTCCTGCAGTTTCTTTGCAGCCATGCGTGGAGTTTTCTTTGCCTTTCTGCACCATTTCTGCACCAAACTTAACGTTTTCTTCATCTTCCACAGTTCCCCATAACAGCAATATCTTAAAAACATTTCAGACATTGGAAAGCAAGTGCAAGATGGAAGATTTCTGATTTCTTATAATATTATATCTTACTATATTTGTCATTTAGCTGCTTGAATCTTACCACAGGGCTTGAAGAGTCTGAAGCTTTACTGAGCTCTGGAAAAATTCTTGACCTGTCTCAAAGTCCAATAAGAGCTGATAACCAGCAAGTTTGCACATGCCACATTTACTGTTATTTTTCTATTTTAAAGTTTGGCAAGTAAAGAGTAAAGAAAAAGTTAATCTTACTGCTATATTCAGAGGTGCCACAGGTTTTGTCTGTGTAAATCTGTTCAATTAATCTGCTTCTCTTGATATACAGGGAACTTCTGACTGCCAGAGTGGAGACCTGGATGCTCCTCCTATCATCAAAGAAGCCAAGTTTTAGAAGTTTTTAGATGTACAATGTTGTATAATTGTAGAGACACATAAAATTCACTGATCAGACATATCATTTTTTTAATATTTAAGTGTAAGTTAAATGCTCGCACTAAATCTGTGCCTCGACAATTTTATCTGTTGTCAGAATGCGCAGTCAATTATGTCTCGTACTGTATATACAGATGACCCGATGAATTGACTCAGATTTTGTCGTTGTATAAATAGTGCTCTGTGTAAAGCGTCCGTGGTGTTGTGATTTATTTTGATGAAAGACTGTAAAAGGCTTTCTAATCTATGGCAGTTCTCAGTAAGGGAAGAACTGGCAAAATACTAGCTGTGTAGATGCATTTGTAACAACATCAGTGTTTACTTATTTAAAATAAAATAAAACCTTTTATTTATAAAGTTCCCGTTCTTCGTTTTGTATCATGCTTCGCTAGAACACTCATACTGAAGCTAGCAAGCAAACATAACTCATACCCAGATGAATGTGCAATACATTAAATAAGCATCTGGACGTAAAGAGTGAGGCTAAGTATTTCAGCACTTAGACTCCAATGAGTCCCAAAGGAGGGTAGGAGATACGGAAAGGACCCCCTGAGACTTTGGTTCAGAGTTCCTAAACACCTAGAAGGTGTGGGGAGGAGGAGGGCTAAATCCTCCTGAACCCTAGAGTGTAATGAAAATATATCTGAGCAGCTACAGGGTTTTTTCTTTCATTTTCTCTAACCACTACACCACTGTGCTGCTACAGGGCTTGTAAGATTTTGTCTCACAATAAAAGTAAACGCTAAAAATCAGACAATACTCCTAAATGAAGATGGAACACTGCAACATTATTAGCCACATGCTAATAAAGTGAAGCGGAATCCCAAAAAAGAATACATCGCTGAAAGGAGGAGTGCCATCAAGAGACATGATGTATCATGACCTGTTGCAAGACATTTCAATGAAAACATTGTCATATCTCATTTTTATTTTTTACTGGCATAGAAATTAAGCACAGCCAATGAGGCGGTAAATTCAGTTTTATCAGGAAAAGGAGAAAAAGCATTTTGGATTTTCTCTTTTAAAAGTTTATTCCCAGGAGGCATGAATGAGGACTTTTTTCAGTGAATGAGTTTAGAGATTGTACTGTTGTGTTTTAGGTTATGCAGATTTATATTATGCATTTTTATATTTTATCCTTATATTTATTTTTACTATTTTTGATTTAATATGCACACATAGGAACCTATTCAAAGGAACCTTATACAAATCAATGCAAATTCATTGGCAGAACAGAAGAATAGGAAAATTAAATGTTTTCTCAGAATGTAAACGGATCAACTCACTGTTTTAATCACACCTTAGATCTTGTACTAACATACGACATAGAAACTGAAGGTTTAACAGTATTTACTCATAACCCTCAACCCCTCAATATCTGGAATCTTTCTCCCCAGTAGATCTTTCTGAGCTTCTGCAGTGAACTAATATACCAATTCATATTTACATATAGGCCTACATTAGTTAAATACATGACACATATTACACACAAAGACACATGAATACACAATATATTTGTCTTGGGATTAATTTTTTTTAGGAGATAGGTAGTACACCTCCTGCAGGCATAGAACTCTTTTCTGCTGTCTGAGGACATCCATTGTCATCTCCAATGAATCTTCCTGCAGGAATATTATTTGAGCAGCAGCTGGACCAGCGGCAGCAGCAGCAGCGGGCAGGCTGAACTGTGATGTTTCAGGCTGACAGTCGTACACCTGCAATGTCGAAGGCCCCGGTTCCTCTGATGGCCCCATGCTACAGGGGAATTAATTAATTAATTATCATTTGGTTTTCGCAGAATGATCATGTACTGGTGGTCCACCCCCTAAAAACAATCCAGTAACCAATACGTTCACATTAATTATGTATTTAAAATTAGCTTTACAGGCAGTTGTAAGTGGTATATCACTTACCTGTGCGTGAAGATTCACGTTTGTTCAAGTTCCTCTATTGCTTTCGACTGCAACACATACCACCTCTTCTCGCACTCCTCACTTGTGCACACAACCAGAGGAAAGGAGGCATTTATTTGTTATGCTATATTTTCCCATGCCTGCTTCTTAGCTTGTAGTGTGACATTGGGCCAACTCTACCTCTCAAAACAGTTCTAATCTCATTGACCAATTGAGCCAGAAGCAAACACTGTTCCTCTGTCCAGTTGGGTTTCCTACTTCTTTTCTTCTCCACTGCTGTTTGTGGAAGATTTGAACACCAACCAACACTGCGTCTTATCGGCCGGTTAGCAATCACAGAAAATGATGAAAGCTGAGCCATTTTACCCTCATTAATACCAAATGGATGAAGGGCAAAAATGACCAGAATGGTAAATGAATGTAAGCAAATAAAAAGAACTATCAGCATGTGAATACTGTGCAGGTGGGCCTGAGTTTTCACACATTTTGTAGGATAATAAGTAAGTAAGTAAGTAATAAGTATAGCTTGCTATTTATTTAACAGAGAGTTTCTTTTTACGTAAAATATTATTTATAATTTAACAATCTTCACAGAGATTAGATTCTATGACTAAGTCTATTGATATGACGGTCCATTCTAGGCCCATTATCACCAAAAGTGTATTTTTATCTAGCTTTTAGGATCAACCAATCACACCTCTTGAAATGATGACTCATACCTAGCAACGGGGTCAACCACACCTCCTCACTAAGATAAGAGTTTCTGTCCATTCCTTGCTCAGAGTTCTCTGAGAATGTTCTGGAATCACTCCTAAGCTAAGACTCCTAGCTAGGAATTTTTAGGCTAAGTTAGGAGCTCTCTGAGAGGATTCTCAGAATCTTTAGGAATACGGGCAAGGAGCTTTATCTGTGCAGTAACCGCAGCGAGAAGTCATGCCTAAGACGTCAGTGAGAAGATTGAAGTTTGCATGCAGGCTTTGGAGAAGCTGATGTAACTTGTCTTGTGCTGTAATGAATAAATGAAACACAGATGAAGACAGTGTTGTGGTCAAACATGACTTCGTTTTGACAGATAAAGCCTGCAGTGATAAAGTAATTTATTCAAGATGAAAAAGCAATTTATGCATCGTCCCACAGCGATGTGTTAGAACAAAGAGAAAAATAATCTGATTTCCAGTTAATCATATAAATATGATTCTAACTCTTCTTGATAGCACCTTTTAAATATACTGTATGAAATATAAGTACATAGAGGACTGTATTCACCACATGTAGCCACATGATGGCAGCCTTTTTACATACAAACAGCATCATCCCAACCAATGAGGTGAATGCCCAGAAGCTCTGATCTTAGTTCAGTTCGTTATATAAAATTAATTGTTTTGTTTTGTTTTGTTTTGTTTTGTGTGTGTGTGTGTGTGTGTGTGTGTGTGTGTGTGTGTGTATGGGTGTGTGTGTGTGTGTGTGGGTGCGTGTGTGTTGAACTCAACTTTTAAAATGCCAGACTAAAGTTAGAGTTGTCAATAGTGAACCCGTTGTCATAAAGAGATAAACTTGCCTCTGAGCATTTCTGTTATGAGATCATCCTGACTAAAGGCCAGTACTGAGAGGAGTGGAACGGTTCCCATTCGACTGACTCTCTGATGATCTCATTGTTCTCTAGTTAGCCTGTGACTGATCCTTGGCATGGATTGGTTTTATGAAATTTTGTTATTTTTTTCCCCTGGTACTGTAAGTTCATTAGCACACAGACCTGTGGAAATATCAACTGTTTTTCAGTGTCCCATGAATCTTCTAACAAATGATCTGCCAAATGAAGTAGCAGAATGAGAAGGATGCAGAGATTTTCTTTGAAGGTAAAAGGCATTGTGTGTCAAAACTATCCTGTCTTTCTGTGAGTGTAATTTATGTGGAACAGCAGACATGAAGGTCACAAAAAGGATGAGGGCGCTGCAGGGTGTGACCTCAGGCTCGTTAGGAAAACGCTTGCCCACCCACATCTAGAAATGGTTGTTTGAATAAGGCCCCTTGTATGCGTATGACATTTCAGAGCCTCTTGGAAGAATTTACGTGCAAAAGGTTGGGTCACTCGGTTCTTTCTCCAAGTGTTGTCACTTCTTTGGTTCCTGTATTTTTCTGCTCTGACACTCAGGCATGTGTGTTTAGAGTAGATCTAGATATGAAAAGGAGGAAACATTATTTCATTATAGAGATTGTATGAGTGTCAGGAGATTTGCTGTCATGCTTACAAAGAAGCCACAAGTTCTTGTATTGGGAAAAGCTCACTGCCTTAACATTGCAGTCAGACAGAAAACCCCAACACTGTTTCTTCATGTGACATGTCTGCTCTATTGGAATATAAGTATAAAGTGTGCTGTAAATATACACCAATCAGCCACAACATTAAAACCACTGACAGTAGAAGTAAGCAACACTGACCATCTTATGACAATTCAATGGTGTGCCAGAAACAGTTAACATTGAATTGACCTGGCATTTGTGTGGATGTTACTTAGACATGTACCACCCACTTAGACCAGACTAGGCACCCCACCCCATAGCAATGACACTCCCCGATGGCAACAGCCATCCCCAGCAGGATGCAGCCTGACACAGGCACACACACAAATACGGTTTAGAAACAACTAAAAAAAACATGAAGAACAGCACATGTTGTTGACCTGGGGCTGTATTCCAAAAGATTCTTAGCGCAAAGAGTTGCTCCTAGTGGCCGAATTCTAAGAAAATTCTTAGAATCATGATGTTTTCTAAGAATTTCCCCTAAAAGTTAGGAGTAGACCCTGGTAAATGGTATTCCTAAAGAGTCTTAGCTCTTAAGAGTGCTCCTAAGGTGAGATCTGTTAAGAGCCGGGTGGAGGACTTTTAAGAGGCTTAGGAGTTCAATCGCAATATCACGGGAAATGAAAGTCATCACAACACTGAGGTATTTAGCAACGGGAAAAACCAGTTGACCAGTTGAGCCAGAAGCTAACACTGTTCCTCTGTCCAGTTGGGTTTCCTAATTCATTTCTTCTCCACTGCTGTTCAGTTTGGCCTCCAAATTCCCCAGATCCCAAACCGATCAAGTATCTATGGGATGCACTGGAACAAGCCTGATCCAGATGCACCTCCCCTCAACTCACAGGACCCAAAGGCCCCCCACTAACAAAATTCTGTTGCCAGACACCACAGGACACCCTCAGAAGGCCCATGTCCATTCTCTGATGAGTCACAACTGTTTTGGAGACACAAGGGAGACTGATTGGTGTATTATCTAGGTTTAGTCTAAAATAATAAAGTGTAAAATAATTACCATTCCAGCCCCCCTGTGGTACTGCATGGGACAAGCTGTACTGTCCTCTCTGTCACCCATGCAAGTCTTGTCTACTAAATTAAGTAAGAAAGCAAGAACACATCCAGTAATCTTTCATCTTAAATGTATTTGGACCAGGGTTTCTCGAGTATTTAAATTTGGTCCCTTTCTAAATGTCTCTTCAAGTATCTGGTTAAATCCTAAACTACAATTTGGTAAATTCCCTATTTATTGGAAGGTATTGCAAGAGAATGGTGTGGTCAAATTGGGGATCTGTATTGTGACGGTTCCTTAAAATCTTTTGGGGATTTGGTGCAACAATTCAGTATTCCTACATCTCACCTTTTTAGGTACCTGCAACTCCAACATATGATGGTGGGGGATTTTGGATCCAGTGCATCGGTTCCCCAAAAAGCAGAACTCTTTGATAAAATTATGAAGATTTATGGAAAAGGACATGAGGACTATTACTCTATGTTGATTCGTTCTCATGGTAATGGGCCCATGTCAGCTCTGCAGAAGACGTGGGAAAGGGATCTGAACCTGACATTCAGTGATGAGGATTGGAACAATGTCAAAGTAGTATCAAGGGATGCAAGAGGTCATCTCATTCAATTCAAAATTATACATCGGTTTTACTGGACCTTCCAGATTATGTAGATTAGGTTTATTACCCACATCAAATTGTTGGCGATGCAAATCTGAGGAAGGTAATTTAGTTCATGTTTTATGGTCCTGTGACAAAGTCCAACAATTCTGGGCCAATTTTTGTTAAATTTTTACTGTTGAAATAATGAAAATTAAAAAAAAAAAAAAAAAAAAAAAAAAAAAAAATGTTAATCACAAATAATTACCATTTCAAAAAGAGAAATAGCAAACACTTGAGAATACGGTGATACTGCTCAAAACAACAAAACAAACTATACACTTGTTTTATATTGACTCTGGACTATTTAAATAAGATAAGGCAGTTTAGGTCATATTTTTTTCATTTTGGAGAACACACTGACTGACTACAGGACCTGCAGGACACACAAAGCACCTGTGTGTGTGCTTTGTGTGTCCTGCAGGTCCTGTGCTGGGTGGAGCTTTCAGTGACACTGATTTAACTGGGAACACCTGGTAGGCGTTGCCAGGTTATTTAAGCCGGCTTGACTGCACGCAGGCTGGTGTCTTCGCTTCTCATTGAGCTCTTCTTTTGCGTCTCCTTTTTTGTTTCGTACTGACAACACGCTGTTTGGTACTGCAGAGCATAGCGTGATTCTCCTTCCTTTGTTGCGGCCTGCGTGCTGGTCATAAAAACACAGAGAAGTGTTTAAGTATGTTTGAGCTTACTAGAGCCAAAGGTAGTTAAGCTAAGTTTTAAAAATCTGCCTGCCAGTACCCCAATCCCTCACATTAACATGTCATGTCAAGTTTGTTTAGCCCTTGTGGCTTAAGAGGGAGTTGTGTGTTGTGATTTCTTGATGAGTATCAGTTTAGGTACACTCCCAGTTCTACAAATTTATAGTAATGACAAAAACATGACTAAAGCTAAACTCAGCTATTGCTTTTTGTGTTTTTGTTTGTGTACCAATCAGACAATCATCTTGTTAAACATCATATAGAGATGTCTTATCATCTTTAGAGGTGCTGGTAGGTAGATACTGTTAGTTTTGTTAGGTTTTTAAGCTAAGCTATTCATTTCCTGCCTCTAGTTCTGTGTTGAATCCCCTCATCAACAAGGAAATCAAGCATATTCCCAGAAATGTGGAACTATTCCTTTAAAGTGTCAACATAAATGGCACCTCAACATACATATGTCATCACACAGCCACATCCTAGACGATGATACAGATAGCCAGTATTACCAGCATTACCACAGGATGGGTGATGGTGTACCTCACTCCATGGCATGATGATTTATTCTGCAGTGCATAATGGTGAAGTGCGTCATTGCCCCGAGTGTGGCCGATCCTATCTGCTTGCTGGCGCTTCACAGATATTATCAACTATCCGCACCATGATCTGTCCTGCGCCCACAAACCCAAAACCAAAAATACACAGCTAAAACGATAAACACTATATTTAGCTTGTCATCAGAGATAGGAGGAAAACAGCATTCTGTAAGCAATTCAAAGCTGTTTATTGCACATGAGGTTTAGCAAGTAGATTGCAGGCCTTTGTTTTTTTGCTGCAGAAGCTTCAAATAAACCATCAATTTGCCAATAACACTGCCAGTTAGTGCACAGGTAGCCATCAGACTCACGAGGCATGAAGTGGACGGAGAAATGCTGAAGGAGGAGCCCGGGAGCGAACGCAGCATGACGCAGGGCCTCCTGTTTGTGTTGCCTGTTCAAACAGCAACTGAGATTGATGGTGTTGGCCACGTACGACACACAGTAGTAAAGAGGGAGCTGTGTGCAACCCGAGCACAGGCACAGGGGAGGGAAAAAAAGTGAGATAAAGTAATTAATTTTATAGAGATGGGAAAAACAGAAACGCTAAAATTTGAGAATGTCTAGTCGATATTAAAGGGATATCAAAACAGCTGCAGAGAAAAGATCCTTGAAATCTTGAAAACTGAGGAGATGAAAGTGCAGCTAGGACTGAAAGTGAAATACAAGTAAGTGTGGTAAAGACTTTGTCACACACAGATGGCCGCTCAGTGTATTTTGGGGAGGCTGCCGAGCGAGCACCTCATCTTCACACATTCTGGAGACATTCAACTCGCTCGCAGATGGACTGCAGGGTAGGGAGGTGCTGCTGACAAGTCAAATTGTAAACTGATTCTTGATATTTAACACTGGCTCGTAGCCAGAGGAGCTGTGCTTGGTACCAGCGTTTTCTTCATCCTCACTCCATGGAAAAGATAAAGAATGATCCCATTTTTCTTACTAAAGCTTCATTTTTCCCCCCAGTTTGTTCGAGTGTGTGTGGCCTTGTCCAATTGTTTTGATGATGAGGGCTTGAAACAATAAATACACTAAAACGAATGTTTGGTTTTATATTCTGAGTGTCCAAAAACACACATGAAACACAGATTTTTATCTGTTTGCCATCACACCAAATCTTACAGTAGTTCAATTCAATTCAATTCAATTCAATTTTATTTATATAGCGTCAGTAACAATACAAATCATCTCAAGACGCTTTACAAAACCCGGCCTGAAACCCCCAGAGCAAGCCTGAAGGCGACGGTGGCAAGGAAAAACTCCCTTTTAACAGGAAGAAACCTTGAGCAGAACCCAGCTCATATGGAGGGACCCATCTGCCTAAGGCCAGCCGGGTACAGACAGAAGAAAGAGAGAAGTTAATGTGAAGAGGATCTGCTGTTGTTGTAATTCAATTAATAATTATTATTAATAATAAATCAACAATTGTTAATTTATAATTATATTGCCCTTTGATAAAGATAATTATAAATTAGTTTTATTGCAAACTGCCCTCATCAAAGATAATCTGACATTCATTAAATCTTTTTTTTTTCTCTAGTAAGACCATGATTAAACTTTATATAGTTCGGTTATAGTTCAAAAACTCCAACACGGGTGCAGCAAGGGTCATTCATTCATTCATTCATTCATTCATTTTCTGAAACTGCTTGTCCTGTGAAGGGTTGCAGGAGGGGCTGGAGCCTATCCCAGGTGTCATTGGGCAAGAGGCAGGGTACACCCTGGATGGGTCGCCAGTCTATTGCAGGGCTGTGCAACAAGGGTATTTGCCTTAAAGCTTCTGTCATGCAAAAAGGGTGTTGCAGCATGTGTTGTGGCTGTGTTGATTAGCTACTGCAGTTGAGGACTAATTTCTTCCAGTGTTCCCCGAGGCTTGTGTGTTGTTTTCATTTTATTGTTCATGGGGAAAATAGCTCAGCCGGTATAAAAATGGAAAAATCACTTAATTTTCCCTCCACCACCGTGCTACTGTTCTGGCTTTTAGAGCATGCTCCTCCGCCTATGCAGAGCCTGGATCTCCATTAAATGCTTTATGTTTGTGGGCATGTGCAGGTAAAGGTGCTACCAAATCCTGTCAGCGACACACTCTAATGACCAACACTGCTGTTGGACATAGGGAACATTTTCTTCTGTAAAACACACGTTTTATGACAAGTGAGGTATTCATGCAGCAGCTAGTTGAGAAAAAAAAAATCTTCTTTGATTTAGCTTTAAATTTTCTCCTGAGAGCAGAAGAGGCCTGGGCTGTGGCTTTTGGAGGAGGTTTCTCTGGCCGCCTCAGGTTTCAAAGCTGGCAGGCTGATCAGAGTGCACAAGGTTTGTGAGCCTTGGCACTAATACACAGCACCAGGCTTTGAGGACCCAGATTAACCTGCACAGTAGTTAAATAAACACACATCTACACATGGCCGCATGAATGGACGTTTCATCACCACTTGCTACGTTTCCGTGATCGCAATGGACTCACACACTACTGCACTCCATGATGCAATTAAAAATAACAGTCCAAACACAAAAACACATGTGGAATACTGACTAGCAGAGAGGTATGACTGTAGTGTGCGCTACACTGTAAACTATCTAAATTACATTACTTTTTAACCTCTGGACTTGTTCCACAACTTTTTACTTAAGATTTGGTTTAGATGGTTGTGAGCTGACTCCCCTGTTCGCTGATCAAGACATGCATTGTGCACTTTAGTCCCAGTAAAATTACCTCAAGACCAAATTGGCTTGACCCCAGAGTGTCTGCATGTGTGTGTGTGTGAGTCTGGGACAGAGTGGGGGCTCATTTTCAGACAACTGCAGGGCAGGAGCTTAGCGGGGTGTGAGGTAAACCCCCATGGCGACGGGTCATGTTAAAACAGCAGAGACAAGGGGGTGGGAGGGGGCTTGTGTTTGTACACAGGGAACCCCGAGCAGCTCAGTAAAAAGAGCTTTATTATTTAGGCCTCTGCCAAGCAGAGATCAGGGTGGAAAATACACAGGATCCCCGGCGCCAAGTCCCTTGCTCTCGGAAAATCCGCCCCAGAAGCGACCAAGCGTAGGGCCTGGATTTAATCACCCTCTGCAGCATTTGTCCTCAGCCTGAAGAAAGACAGCTACAATCAGTCTACATCAATGTGACCCTCAGTCCTTCTACCAGCAATCGTATTAAAAAGACACATTCTCGATTATGTGAGTAAGTCTCATTTTTTATTCTGGACACGAAGTCTGAAATGACTGATGTCTGTTAAGAGAAACTGTAAATCTATTACTCGCTCTTTCCTCTTCAACTCTGCGCCCATCGATAATATTTACATTCATGCTCAGTTTCATAATACCACATAATAATATTTACCCTGTATTCCTAATTTTTCAAAATTCCCCGAACTGTAAGAGAGCACTGTAAAGTTTGTGTTGTATCGCAACTGAATTAAGCCCAACATTTCTATTTTTTATATCAAATTAAGGAAACGGGAAATCACAAAAGAATCTTCACCTTGTTCTAAAGTGGAACCCAGAGCCAGTGAACCAGAAGGAAGTCGCTGGAAATGGCCAAAGGCTCTCCATCACAGTGAAACTGTCACTGCTCCCATTTGCATGAGGACAAATCCAATAGCAGAGTGCTTATTCAGTGCCAAAGTGCTCTTCAGTGCACAGAGATCCTGGACAGCTCATACCATAAAGTTCAATATAACTGGTGATACACAGTAATAAAATGGTCAATAAATGCATAAAAGGCATTAAGCCCTATCTGTTGTGGCTTTGGGAGTCGAGGGTTTGCCTGGGAATGGAAATGGAAACAGCATCCACATGTAAATTAAAGGAATTACCAGAAAGTTAAGCCTCAAGTTTAATATCTGACAAGTACTATTAGAATTTATACCACTTGTCTAAACTGTATTTGCCTCTGAAGAAGAAGATAAAGAATGTGTGGAAAATGCCGCGAATGTCTGACCGCGACGACTACTCTACTATCTGACCTCAACGACTGCTCTTCCAAACTTTCATGCATCAATTAGGTTTTAGCAGCGTCTGGTAGAAAAACACCAGGGCAGCACTGACTGATAGGTTTGTGCTCTGTGGGAATTCAGCTCTTTGAGTGATTTTGCAGGATTTCAGTTAATACCTTTTGAAGCATTTCAGTTGGTTGCTTTCTTTCTAGTTGAAAAATTCTGTCTGAAAAAGTTGACAACATCAACCTCTGTGCAGTCATCTGCTCCCTTGGTTGCAAGGTCCTTGAAGACATAGTCACAACATGGAGCTTGATCCTTCTTACCCTTCTGTAAATGTGACTCCTTGTACCTTGGGTCACAAACTAAGGCTGTTAAAGTTAATGCAAATTCCTTTTAGCCCTGTTAGTTTTCTTGGCGCAATTAATGGCGCATGCATGTTATGTTACTGTCACCATGGCGCAACCTACAGTTTGGAAAATCAGAAAGCAGTAGTAACACTGTGGGCAGCAAAATCTGAAGTGATGGCATAGTAAGTCATTTTAGTTTATGAAGGACAGCGTCCAAACTGTAAGAATCCCCCAAATCCTTCAAATCCCAAAGAAGCCTAAGAAGAAAGCACACAGAAAAAATCAACAAGCAGAAATGGATAAAGACACAAGTGTTTTGAACAGTAGGTTCCGCTTCAAAGTCCCGCTTGATGGTTCTCTGCCAGATGTAATCTGCATTTACTGTCGATGTGAACTGGGCAGGGAGCTGAGATGTTGATAAGAGTAATAAAAAGCAGACAATCCCCTTCCAGATACATTTAAAACAGATATATTAAAAAGTGTGATTAATTTCATCGCAATTAAATATTTTGATTCAATAATAGTCCTACCACAAACGTATAAATTAGTTGTTGTATGTAAGGCCTGACAGAAGAAATCCCTAGATACAAGCTTTTTATTTTGTTTTCTAGCATCTTATCTCACACCCCACCCACAAGCAAAGTCTTTTCTGCTTTACATCACCAACCTTGAGTCTTTGACCCAGAAGGGACAAGGTTCCCTGCATCTCTGACTACAAGCCAGAGGCAGAGACCTCAGTTCTAATGAGGACCAGCAGGTGCCTGGTTTTCCCCTTCAACAAATGTGCCACACACCCTTTTCCTGCGTGAAAATCTAAATATATCTGAACTGCACCTGGAACCTGAGACCTTTGCATGTACCCAAGATGTTTGCAGAAAAAATCACATAGGGCTCAGTGACAAGTGATTCATTGTTACATAAGCATTCAGGCTTACATTAGCACATTGGTTTAGTATAGTGGATTCATGACACCCGGGAACGATCCCAAAAGTAAGCCTGTAGTTTGAGAAGCTATGCAGTCACCAGGGCAGGAAACTCTTGGAGATAGAGTGTGTCAACTACAGTACAGAGAGGGAAAACATTTAAAAGGGGCTGGGATCTGTTACAGAGAAAAAATGCCTGATTACTGTTAAAATCGTTGTGTTCTGTTGAAATGAGGAGGTGAGCATGTAGGTCTAGAAAGAAGACCTGGCAGCATTCCCATGGTCTTGGAGGTGGACTTGGTCTACCGTCGAGGGTAACAGGCAGACATGTGAAGGTCATTTCCATCCAACAAGCTTTATTTGTGTTTGCATCTTCAAATACTGTACATCACACCCGACGATCATCAACTCTGATCCAGTTGCTGATATTGCGAACTTGCACAACACTTGCAAAAACAATTTCCTTGTGACAGGGTGTTCATCAATACCAAGTAGGTGAACTTTGGACTTGTATACTTGGTAGTTTGGACTTGACAAGTTCAACTCTGAGGTACATACTCTGGAGGATGGGAGGATGGGAGGACGTGAAGTGACACACGTTATGACGTCATTAAAAGACATTTTGAGACAGTTGACTTTTCCAAGTCCACACAAGTGAACTCCTGATGCATCCTAAATAAACATTTAGACCACAGATGTCAAAAATATGGCCTGCGGGCCAAAATTGGCCTGCCAGAGAATCTAATCTGGCCCGTGGCATGAATTTGCAAAGTGCTCTTGAAGGAGTTCCCAGAGATATTGGGCACTTGTTGGCCATTTTTCCTTCACTCTGCAGTCCATCTCATCCCAAACCATCTTGATTGGGTTTAGGTCAGGTGACTGTGGAGACCAGGTCTTCTGGCGCAGCAATCCATCCCTCTCCTTCTTGGTCAAATAGCCCTTACACAGCCTGGAGGTGTGTTTGGGGTCATTGTCCTGTTGAAAAATAAATGATGGTCCAACTAAATGCAAACTGCATGTAGAGACCCTCCGTTCACCTTTTCTGTGTCGCACAAAGACACGGCAGTTGGAAGCAAAGATCTCAAATTCAGTGTTTGGAATAACGCCGTTTAAAGTAACGGCGTTAGGTAACGCCGTCATTTTTTCAGTAACGGGGTAATCTAACTAATTACTTTTCCCGTCGTTACAACGCCGTTAACGTTACTGGACGTTAAATGCGGTGCGTTACTATACATCGATTGAATAAACTGTGTAATCCGAACGCACCCCTGGCTCACCGCTAGTGAGGAGGTGGGTTAATAACGAGGTAAGCGATTATGATTGGCTAAGGCAGAGTCATGTTTCATGGTAGCCAATCAGAGCCAGTGGTTTTACACACATGACAGCACACGCGCCACACACACACACAACAGCTCAACAGAGATTCGATGAAGCAGCAGAGATGGCGAGTCAGGAGCAATCCGATGAAAAGTTGGCATTTTCAAGGTGGAGATATAAGCACTACTTCAATAAATAAAAAAATTCATTGTGGTCAAAGGGAGGAACGTGCATGTAATGTGTACATTATGTCCAGGAGCAAAGACTTTCTCGACATCCGTTGTAAGCAACTCTAATTTAATGAAGCATCTCACAACGACACGCATCTACAAAGCTAGTGGCCAAAAACACCGATACCTCCACCACAGACGACAGCTCACCGTCTAAACCCTATCGAAATATAAATATTATAAAAATAAATTTAATATAAATATAATTATAAAATATATATATAAATATCAAAAGTTATGTACAAACACCTGTCTGTTCTACTCATTTCAACTGACTTGTGAAAACTGCTCAAAAAAATCCAAATTCTTTGACATATAGCAACTTTTTTTTTTAACAGTAACGCAAATAGTTACTTTCCCTGGTAATGAGTTACTTTTATTATAGAGTAATTCAGTTACTAACTCAGTTACTTTTTGGAACAAGTAGTGAGTAACTATAACTAATTACTTTTTTAAAGTAACGTTCCCAACACTGCTCAAATTTGGACTCATCAGACCAAAGCACAGATTTCCACTGGTCTATTGTCCCAAACAAATCTCTTCTGCTTGTTGCTTTTCCTTAGTAGTGGTTTTCTAGCAGCTATTTGACCATAAAGGCCTGATTGGTGCAGTCTCCTCTGAACAGCTGATGTAGAGATGTGTCTGCTACTAGGACTCTGTGTGCCATTGATCTGGGCTCTAATCTGAGGTGCTGTTAACTTGTGATTTCTGACGCTGGTGACTCAGGTGAACTTATCCTCAGCAGCAGAGGTGACTCTTGGTCTTCTTTTCCTGGGGCGGTCCTCATGTGAGCCAGTTTCGTCATGGTGCTTGATGGTTTTTGCAACTGCACTTGGGGACACATTCAAAATTTTTGCAATTTTCTGGACTGACTGACCTTCAGTTCTTAAAGTAATGATGGACTGTCGTTTCTCTTTACTTAGATTGGTTCTTGCCATAATATGAATTCTAACAGTTGTCAAACAGGGTTGACAGCTGTGTACCAACCTGACTTCTGCACAACACAACTGATTTAATACATTAGTAGACCATTTATCCGTTCACCTCCCATGCAAAGAGTGATTACTCAGAATAGTTTTGAGGTGGGTTACCCTGTGTAAAATAACTGCTACAAAAATAACTGCTATTCCTTATTTGTCCACTGTTACAGTAAGAATAGCGAACAGAACACAACATTCAGAACTAAACAGCAGACAGCAATAAAACTGCACTTTATGTTTTTAAAGAAATTCCAGGTTGTTTACAAAATGTTTTGTAAAAGGATAGCTTATTAAACATAGACATTTTCATAATGTACTTGTACTTTATTGTACTTAAACAATGGGAAACATTTGGAGTTGTCATTATTTGTGGGTTATTATACTATAATGCCACTCGTCCGGCCCACTTGAGATCAAATTGGGCTGTATGTGGAGCCTGAACTAAAATTAGTTTGACACCCCTGATTTAGACTGTACTTTGTCAGATGCGGACTTTGAATTGGAACAGTACCTGGGCAGCAGTGATGACATTTCTGAAGAACAAGAAGTATAGACAAGAATGCATATTAATAAATTCCCAGAGTCTTTGAGCCAGTTTGTGACAATGAACACAAGCTATTATTGCAACATCCTGATTCTGGTTTCCTAAGTAACCCTCCTGTTTCCAAGTGAAACAAGCAGAGCAACAAGCTCTTCTTGATGTCATTGCTCTCTCTTTGAAGTAGAGGAAATACAGTCAATGACGTCACCGCTCCTTCTGGGTCCACCTGATGCTGCAAGCATGCTCTCAGAATGATAAATTTGGTGGTTGGATACAAAGACATTTGTTTGTATCACATGTCAATCAACTACACCAGTTGCTGCCATCGGTAGTATTGCCTCAACTGTGTTACCTAAAAATTTAATGCAGATATTGGATGCATGCAAAGAGCAGGATTTATACTTTTACATTTTTTTGTGTTTCTGAATAAAATGACTATTTAAACCTATAAAACTATACTATACTATAAACCTTTTGGGAAAATTCATGCCTAACCTGTGCATGAATTTGCTCTTTACAAAAATGTTTGTACATTCCTCCATAATGGCCTCAGAAAACACATATCATATCAACCAGTTCTCATTTTCTTTTTATACTCAGTATAACTACGTCATGCTTTACCGTTCCAAAGCACTGCTGGCCTCCAACACCCATCAGCATGTGTTCAAAGAGAATCTCTTCCTAGGCAAATACTCCCAAGACCAATCACCTGCCATAAAAGGGTAAAATCTTTCCTTATCACCTCTGCGTCTACTTTGATCCACCAAACAGGTTCTGAGATCATAAGAAAACTGAATTCTTCAACTGACAATCATCATCTGGATGGAGATGTTAGGAAATTCAGACAGAGTTATTTCCACAACACACCCTATTTGTGATTCTCTAAACAAACACAGCTGCTGAAGGGCAATAGCATCCAGGCAGCATCCAGGCAGTAAGTACAAACTGCAAAACCACAAACAGTCCTTATTCTCTAAACTTGTCTTCTGTAATATTAAGGCCCGGTAATAAACCAATCAATGTATCCACTGACTCTGCAGGTCCCCTTCAGGTCTAGGGAATTTCTAGCATCAGTTCACTGTTTCAGTTTTGCAGCTTGTAATCATTATCTTATAATATCTGAGCTTTCATCATGCACAAATAGCCATTCTCTAGATCGCCAGCTAGGGATTGCCAATTTTTTTTAATTAGCTAGGAGGTATAGGCTGACTCAGGCACTACAGTGAGCATCAGATCTGCTCTTTGGGAATCCTTTGAGTCATATCACAGAGAGTTTGTCTACCGTTATACTGTATATTGTCCATGGTGGAGATCACAGACTGCAAATGAAAGATGGTTATTCAATTCAATTCAATTTTATTTATATAGCGTCAATAACAATACAAATCGTCTCAAGACGCTTTACAAAAACCCGGCCTGAAACCCCCAGCCACTAAGTATTAAAAGTAAAGTCAGTAAGGAAGTGGTTTAAAATGAAATGCCACTATTGGTTATTAGGTGCTGCCACCAAAAGACACCCATTCAAAGATCTTTAAATCCCCTCATTTTGATATCATTACCTAAATGTATCTTATGATCAGTGTGGTGGTGGTCATTAGTGTTTTTATGACACAGATATTAGACCTCAAAGAGATGTATGTTTGGAGTAATGTCTGGTTTAATTGACCCCTCACTCTGCCCCAGCTCCTCCCTTGCATCCAATTATGGTCACTTCTGTCTCAAATAAATAAATTAATAAATTAAATAAAAACAAGACAGCGGCCAAATGCCAAACTGTTGATTTCCAAACATCAGTCTATAAACCAGTCTGTGACATCACTGCGGTTGTGTCCATCTCCTGTGGTAGAGACAAATAAGGAGCTAAAAGCAGAGTAAATGCTGGACTGGAATTTTCTAAGATAGCCTGAAACACACTTGCGAATACATGATAATGCTGTTATCCCCCTGCTGGATGTGTAACATATTCACTAACTAAAATTTCTTAACATGTCAGTGTTGTGTTGACAGCTCGAAAACAGCTCCAAATAATTCAAAATCAGTGAACAGGTTTTAGGATGATGAAACTGTAATAAAACAGAAACAATAACGATGCTTGTGTCACTGTACAGTGTGTTACAGTGGAACTGTGGGAATCAGCTGCAAATCTTTTTCCTTTCTTTCTTTTTTTTTCAACAACAAGTCTGTAAATCAAGATGATTTATTAAAATAACTCTTCACGGCACCTGCTCTAATGGTCCACAGTGCACATCTTTGTGCTCTTTGATTTACTCTGTGTCAAAGCCCTTCTGTTGAGTCATTCCCTGGCTCAATCAGGTAAAACATGACCCAAGATCCTCTGCCTGGCTTTCGTTTGTCCGCCTCAACATTGGATAGAACAGGTATGTGAATCACTACACAGATCACTGATTTGCTGCATCAACTGTCCATCTGTTTGCCCTTTTGCCCTTTTGGCTGAATATCATATAAACTCTTCATGTTTTGATTTTAGCGAGGTTAAAAAAAACACCATTCCTCTGGAAACAATCCCTTGGCAAGAAAGGGTCAACTGTGAATGTGATCACTGGGAGAGAAAAGGGAAGTTACATCAGTGCTTAGCAATAAGCCAGCTTAGTGAATTATGATCAATCATAGTCTCAGACTTCCACGAAGACCAATGAATGTGTAGCAACAGCAAGAGCTGGCTTTGGCTTAGTTAAGTCAACTAGCGAACCCACCACCTCTAAAACCCAGGATTTAATCAAATAATTAATCTAAAAAGACATATTCCTGATGCACCTGGTATTTAGCTAAGTAGTAGAGTTTGTAAAGTGAGTAATGCATGTGAGTCTGTGTCCATGCTTCTATTTCTACCACTAAGCAGAATACAAACAGTCAAACACGCTCCTGGCACCAAAACAACAAAACAAAAATACAGCTGTTAAAGTGATTTTTGAATTGGTATCCCCGTTTACCCCAATTTACACTTTGACTCAATGTAAGTGTAAAAATATAAAACGTTTCATCTTAATTTTGCACCACAATTGGTCTTAATTTATTATTATTTAGTATTTATTTCACAATCAGTCATCCCACAAAAATAAAGTGATGCAACACATAATATCAGGTTGATGGTGATGCCTCACATACAGTATGTCTGTGAAGGTTCTCAGTCATCCAGGTCATGGTCTTCTCTTGCTAAGATTTGGACGTTGTTATCTTCAAAAGAGTGCCCTTTGTCCTTCAGGTGTAGGTGGGCCACTGAATAGTTTCCTGATGAGCTGGCTCTCCTGTGTTGGCCAGAGAAGACCGATGGTTTGAAAAACTTTCCCTGAACAGAGGAGGTGGACTGAGATTTAATCTGCCATCTATTTACAATACAGTTCTAACTTCTGTCCCCAAAAAGTTTCAACCACATTCACAACTTGCACCATTTATAGAGAAGGGGACGGGGACAAAAACAGTCCCCCCCCCCCAACGGCAGGTAAGTACCCAACCGTTAATGGAAATTAGCTGCACCGGTTTCTGCACAAACAAGCAAGTTCCAGTAGGAGTTCCTATTTAAACCTCAGACTTCCCACCAGTCCCCTAGAACGGAAGAAGCTACTCGGATGAGTGGTGAAACGTCTTCTCAAAAGACTCTACAAGTCCAGTTGCCTTTTCTGAACCCTTTTTGGATATACTCACATACAGTAGTTGTTGGAGTTCCCCTCCACTCTCAACACTTCATGTTGCTGAGCTTGCTGGACTCAACTCAACTACAAGCAAAAACAACGCTTTAATGGTGCGTGAGGGTAACTTTGATTGCACCATCAGCAAATAACAGGACAAGCAAAACAGTTAAATAGTGTAAATGGTCAGCACTTGAAACGCGTTTCATGCAGACTAAAGCCTTTTACAGTACAGTGCCACTTTCACTCATTTGCACACCAACTGCGCCCATGTATGAAGTACATACATCTGAAGTTGAATGTCTTGCTCAGGGAGCCCGACACTTGGCCAGGAAGACCTAGGGATCGAACACCGTAATTAAAAGCTGACCAGCTCTACCTCCTGAGTGCCAGCCAAAAATTATATAATACGTAATAAAATGACTACTACACAATTACTACGATGATGTGGGGAGAGGGAGAACAAACAATAGAGATGCAACTTGACATCATGAAAATACAGAGAGAAGGCTGAATAAGAGAGGTAATTATGTAAATGTAAAACTAGTACACAATGGGCTCATTTAAATAAACCATTATTATCCTTGAAGTTCAAGTCATTACACAATATAAATGACGTTTGAAAGGAAATATTACTTTAAAATAACAGTGTTATTGTACATTTTTCATTGTCAGCAGCTGCAAGCAGGTAGCATGCTCTAAAAATACACAGTGTGTTCAGAATACGAGGTGCAAAACAAACTGGAAAGTCGACACACCATGACTCATCATGAAAGTGAGCGTACGGAGGTTTAGGGCTGAAATAAAATAGTGGCACAACACAATTTAAGGCAAACCATAACTTGGACAGATTTTCTGAGCCTATGATGTGAACAGATTTATGTCTATACAGGTCTTTTGGCACTCTTGTGACTCTATTTCCTTTACTTTTGGTCAGTCTCCTGAGATGACGTATAATGCTTTGCTAGTTTAAAACTAATATTGGTGTATGGGATTTGCAAGGAAATTAGGGTTTTGCTTGAAGCCTCCAGGGCCCTTTGGCAAGGGCCGTTCCCAGTGAAAGGTAATCTGACAGAGGCTTTGACTATTTTTATGATCGCCGCCATGAACTGTTTTGCCAAGAAGACATTATTTAGGAAAAATACATAAGATAAGGTCTTCTTTATTTAAGAACTCCAATATATTGACAAAATAGATGTGAATCCCACAGTGCAGGCTGTTGTAGTTTTATGTTGATACATGGTGTTGGCGTTCAGAGTCACTAGTGGTTATATTTCTCATTTGCTTCTAAAACCACACATTACTGAGAGGCTACTACTTGCACTGAGTCCTGGTATCTGTTTTCGCAACAGCATTAGAAAAACAGCGCGCTGCCATGATCTCTCACTCTCCTCGCCACATCAATCCCCAGTGTGGACCGCTGATGCCTTTTTCTCGCCATATGACTCTTATTAGTTTGATATGAAAACCCAGCTTCATCCCTATTCTCATGGCTGAGAGCTTTTCTCACTGTATGTGATTTTCTTCCTAGAGTCTGCAGTCTGCCTCAAACCAGCCCCTGACCGACAAAAAAAGACTTATTTGTTTTTTATTTACAGTAGAGCGGTTCTGCACAGCATCAAAGTTCAAATAAAGACTGTTTGATTGTTGTAATGCAACACCTGGATCTCATTTTTGTCTATAATTATAACAGTAAATGGAGCTCATTTGCATTTGAGCGATACAATCACATTAGAGTGTATGATCGATGAAGGAATTACATCATATGAACGTCTCTCATGGTGCTTCCACTGAACTGAACGGCCGGCATTTCCTTTGAAGTGTTTGCATTACTGGGTGCTACAGCCATTGGGAAGGAGGTTTCTGGATAAGGTGTCCTTGCGCTGTCAACACTCAAAGAAATCAGAGCCTCCTTTTCTTTTCCAGTGAGAAAACGCCCTCCTGTTTTCAATTTTATGGTGGGTGGTGGACTTTTGATTCCTCTTCACAATAAGTTTTACATATAAAACAAAAATACTAACGTTGGAGTCTCATGCAGTTTGTTAGAGCTGCAGACATAGAGCTGGACCAGCACTAGTGGACAAGGACCTGTAGGAAGAGCGCCTCTGTGGTGTTAGCTGACCGTAATTAAACACTTCTGCTTTGGAAAATTAAATTAAACTCACCAAACAAAGTGATTGCTTGTTAAAGTAGTAATGAGTTGGTTTCCAGTTTGAGTGTGAATGAAGTGATGGAGTGGTTTTAACTTCATCCTTTAAGTCAGTTTCTGTTTGCTTTGTTAAAAACATTTTAAACATCACTTTTACTAGCACAGAGTGATTTTTTTTCAGGGTTATCACCTTCTCATAATGACAATGTATTTTTAACATTATAGAATAACTGCTAGCTAGTTTTAAATTATGATTTACTGAGATAACATGAATGTTTAATGTGTAAGCATTCAGGAACTAAAAGTCTTTGTAAAGCAGTGTAATAATCTTATCGAGTCTTTGTTAATGCACGGATTTCCCTTGCATTGTGTGGCCCTTGTTATTCCAGTGTGTTTGGCCATGAGTTGGACCTAAATTGCCGGCTTTCCTGCTGATTCAGCATGTTCAAACAGTTGCAGAATGAGAGGAGAGGTTGTTGATGACTAAATGACAATGAATGACAATGAATGAAAATGAATGAAAATGAACACAGATGCTCCAAGTGTGCTATGTTCCTTTGCTTGGCCTGAGATGGAGTTATGATTTTTCAACTCGAAACAACAACAAAATGAGTCAGAATGAAGAATGTAACACGAGCTTGTTGGCAAAATATGTTGATGACGACTACATGGAATTAAATGATAATGATTTGAGATATTAAAGAGGAAAAAGTACACCACAGTGTCGTTATCACTGCTTTACATATCTTGTTATAATGTTATTACTGACATTCATTAAAACTACAATACACTTTAATAAGTATATGTTGGTATTTGTTGGATTTGTTTAGTCTTTTTAGAACCAACTTGTTTCTTTTTACATTTTTGATACATTCAAGGATTGTGGGGGGGCTGGAGCCTATCCCAGCTGTCATTGGGGAGAGGCAGGGTACATCCTTGACAGGTCTCCAGTCTATCACAGGGCAAACACAGAGAGACAGACAATCATTCACACTCACACCTACGGCCAATTTAGAATCACCAGTGAACCTAACCAGCATGTCTTTGGATAGTGGGAGGAAGCTGGAGTACCCACGCAGACACAGGGAGAACATGCTAACTCCACACAGAAAGGCCCAGTCGGCCCATGGAACTCTCTTGCTGTGAGGCATCAGCGCTAACCACCACATCACTGTGCCGCCCCTGTTGTGTATTAGCAAGTGTAAAGTAAGCCATTTTGTTCAGTTTGCAGTCAGTATTTGAATTCTTCCTACTTTAGATTAAGAATTTCAGTCAAGTTTTAGATCAGACAGTCATTACTGTTTTTACTTCTCTCCCTAATTCACTTGTGTGTTAGCATGATAATGTTGGCTGTTTCAGCTTAGTTGTGTTTGCTGCATCAGTGTCTAAAACCAGTTTACGTGATGATCGAAGTTTAAAGTCAGGCTAACTCAACTAACTCAAACGCAAAGGCATAAATAGACATCTATTTGACTAAATTACAATGTATTCATTTACCACACACCTGAACATTGACATTCATGGCTTCCACCATTTCTGAAAAAGTCATCAAACACTTTACAAGTCATGAACTCAGAGCTCTCAGAAAATTTCCACTTTGGAGGTCGTGAATACATTTTAATTTAACAATGTATAAACCTCCACTTTATACCAAGTCTGAACCGCTACAAGAGCTGGCTCCTGATCCAATGCGATGACCGCAATGCAGCTTTCATTGAATTGTGGTCTGTTTATGAAACTGTCAGAGGGAGGGAGAGTTCTCTGTGTTTTTCAGATGAATTCTTTCTGTATGATTACTAATGCTGTTGCAAAGTGATATCCCTAAAATATAACCCTTTTAAAACCAATACTTACTGTTAATATCTGGTTAGACAAAACCTTCAAGTTCTAATAAACTTAACCTGTGAATGTCTCTGCATGATATTACGTCATCTGTCCAGTAATCTGGGGAATGTCATAGAAACATCAGCACTACGCCACCCAGGAATAGAGAGTGTGTTACCAGTAACATTGCTTTACTTACTAATTGGTTAAACAATAATTCATCCTCTTCTTGTGGTTTTGACTCATCCAAAGCCTTAAATTATTAGCAGCAGGTTGTTCCCTCTTTTGCAATTTTTAATATGTCCTGAAGTTGAATTTTCTTTTCCACAGACTGCGTGATCCAGCCACATCTAATACACACTTTAATACCTAATAGGCGCGGCTTCATGAGGACCATGTGGCTGCATTGAGATACGAGTTAAGGATGAAGCTGACCATTTGAAGTTGCCTGTATATCCATACCAGATGGGGCAGAGCCAAGCGATGCCGCCTTCATGGCTGCCTACTTTGCTGACGTGCAATTTATAAGTGAGACATTTAAGAATGAAAATGATGGATGTGTTTTTCCTGTGTGTTTTCGCTTCAATAGCTCTAAAGTATCAGGCAGAATAACAAAGATATTCACAGCACCGCTTTCAGTAGATAGTAGAGAGACTGTAACCTTTTGTAGGCCAATGTCATTGCCTCTTACCTTGATTAAGGCCAGAAGTAAACGTGTTCTAATTTTGTCCAAGAGAGAAGAGAGGGATGAATAAGGAAAAAGAATCAATGGAAGGAGAAAGGTGATGTTGAAAGGTGACCCTATGTGTGTGGTCTCCTCGTATCAGATGCCCTATAGAGAGACATGCACGCACCATGTTGATATTCAAAAGCCTTGGATGTTTGTTTAAAGTGAGTAATTGATACTTGCCACTGGAAGAATTTCCCCCAATTTGGCACAGAGTGTGAGAACAAGGAGAGTCCAGTTTGCCATGTCTGCCTGCTGTCGGCATGTGTTATGCTACGGGAAATACTCTGGCCCTGGTTCTCCTGCTTCTTTGGAGTTCACTGCAACGGCAGGACCAGACCACACATACTGCCACTTTTATGGTTTTCGGCTGAGGATTCCTACTGTTGCTGCCAAATTGCCTATTATTGAAACTTTCAATAAACAAGCAAAGAAATGTAATGCCTTTGTTTGGGTTGGAACTACAGTTGAAACGCTTTAAGACCAGTTTTTAGGACACCAAAGAATGAACTATTTGAGGAGAGCTTAGACATCTCAAATTGAAAATATGAGGTCTTACTGGAAGGCCCTGGAAGATTAGTAGCATCCCCATGAAACATTGCCTAACTGAATTACTTTCTGAATTCATCTTCTGAATTACTCGCTGCTGTTGCCACCCTCCAGAGACTAAATGTCTTCTCAGCCTATTGAGAATATGTTGAGCACTGCTCCATTTAAAGAAACGCCAGTGTGGCCATGGCTTCTTTGATCTTAACCAGTTTGACACCTTAAAACATGACATGAAAAAGGGCACAGAAGAGGCTAAGCCTTAGCAGGATTCCACCTCAGTTGTTATCTTTGCCTGCATGGGGCTGTCTCAGAAAAGGGAGGATCTCTGCATTTTGTTTTGATTGCAGCTACTTACACCACCAGCATCTCCTCTCATGCACGAAATGGTGCTTGAATATCATTTTGATTATTTCATTCTTCTTCTTTCAGCTGCCCTCATTCATGTGTCAGTACAAAGTGCGGGCCCTAATCCTTTAATGAATGTCTTCTTCTGGGGCTTCACATGGCAGCGCATTCCAACCCCTGGACAGTGAACAGCTGTGTGGCTGCAGCACAGGGTGTATTTTATCCAGCATTGTTAGATGTTCATGTTTGAAAAGCGCAATTCTTCTTTGTGCATATCAGGAATGACATGAACTTGAACTGGAGACACAAATGGAAGCCTCACAAATCACTCATTTCTGATCTTAAAAGCCACACTGGAAACTTCCTTTTAGTGTTTTTGTGGTCCTGGACTTACAAGATGTTTGACAGTTTCATTTGAGAGATTTAGTTTGATTAATGCAAACAGATGTGGGAAAAAAAATATCAAAATATTTTACTCATGAACAACTGCTTCTTCAGTTATTCAGCTGGACAGAAGTAATCAGACTGAAAGTAGCAAAATCAACTGTGTACTGCAACAGCAACCAAAAATCATAATGTGGTCAATTTTTAGAATATTACAACACATTTCTATCTATTTGTAAAAGATGATGCTTGAAACAAATAAAAACAAACAATGGTTCCCTTAACCACTGGAGATGTATTTTCCGCATTATTCTCATTTTTCTGAACTCTGCAACCCTTATTAGTGGTCCTCAAAGTAATTTAATCTGTGAAAAACTCCTATTACATTTCCATTTCAAAGGTCCAGCTGTTTTCTGACTTATCATCCATACGGTACTTGACCATGAACTGAATGACGCTCCTGCTGTTGCTACTTGAGCTGTCCAGAGCTGGACACAAGGATAAAACTGTAATTTATTACATCATCCTCATGGGCTTAAGATACCAGATAATTGTCCCTTCACTGCACAATTTCAACCCACTAATAGCTCCCAAGGAAGCGTTAGTGATGCCAAATAACACAATCACAGGCTCACACTGTCCAGGGGAGTACGCATATGTGTGTGTTCAGTTTTACTTGCAGATAAGACGCTGGGAAATTCAGCCTGCCTGAATGGAGGTTGGTAATAAAGCACACTGTTCATGGCTCATCAGAAAGATGAGAGCCTAGGTGCATTTAAACACCGAAGTCTGAAGGAGCTTGGAACTTATAAATCATATATATAAAATATGGGGCGGCACAGTGGCGAGGTGGTTAGCACTGATGCCTCACAGCGAGAAGGTCCTGGGCCTTTCTGTGTGGAGTTTGCATATTCTCCGGCTTCCTCCCACTGTCCCACTGATAGACTCCAGCAGACCTTGCGACCCTTCACAGGAACAAGCGGTTACAGAAGATGACTGATGAATGAATATATAAATTATATACACCGATCAGGCATACCGTTATGACCACCTTCCTAATATTGTGTAGGTCACCCTCCCACACAGTTGTGACTCATCAGAGAATGGACATGTGCCTTCTGAGGGCATTCTCTGGTGTCAGAATCTTGTTAGTGTGGGCCTTTGAATCTTATGGGTTGAGGGAGAGGGGCGTATCCCACAGATACTTCACGTGGTTTCTTTGGATGGCATTACCTTGGCCTCCAGTACTACTGTGAAAAACCTTGGTGTTATATTTGATGAGGATATGTCCTTTAAATGTCACATAAAGCAAGTGACCAGGACTGCCTTCTTTCACCTGCGTAATATTGTCAAAATTAGGAACATCCTGTCTCAGAGTGATGCTGAAAAACTAGTTCATGCATTTGTGTCGTCCAGACTGGATTATTGTAATTCATTACTGTCTGGCTGTCCAAATAGCTCTTTAAAAAGCCTCCAGTTGATTCAAAATGCCGCAGCAAGAGCATTGACAGGAATTAGCAAGAGAGATCATATTACTCCAGTTTTAGCTTCTCTTCATTGGCTCCCTTTAAAATCTAGAATAGAATTTAAAATCCTCCTCCTTACATACAAGGCCCTTAAAGGCCTAGCTCCATCATATCTTAAAGACCTCATTGTACCATATCACCCAACAGATCACTTCGGTCTGAAAGTGCAGGCCTACTTGTGGTTCTTAGAATTTCAAAAAGTAGAATGGGAGGTATCAGGCTCCTCTCCTGTGGAACCAGCTCCCAGTTTGGGTTCGGGAGGCAGACACACTCTCTATTTTTAAGGTCAGGCTTAAGACTTTCTCTGGCACAGAGCTCTTGCCCTCTAATTTCTCACAATACTACTAGTCATGCAATTCTGTGCTATTACTGTATAGAATGTTTACTGCTGTGTGACGATCTGTATTGTTATTGACGCTATATAAATAAAATTGAATTGAATTGAATACTTGATCAGTTTGGGACATAGTGAATTTGGAGGCCAGGTCAACACCATCATGTTTTTGAGTTGTTCCAAAACCATTTTTGTGTGTGCACCTGTGTCAGGCTCCACTAGTAGAGGATTGGTAGATGATTGTTGTCATATTTGCAAGGACATTCATTCATTCATTCATTCATTCATTCATCTTCCGTACCCGCTTATTCCTGTTAAGGGATAAGGGGCCTATCCCAGCTGTCATCGGGCGAGAGGCAGGGGTACACACTGGACAGGTCGCCAGTCCATCGCAGGGCTAACACAGAGACAGACAACCATTCACACTCACACGCACACCTACGGCCAATTTAGAATCACCAATTAACCTAACCAGCATGTCTTTGGATGGTGGGAGGAAGCCGGAGTACCCAGAGAGAACCCACGCAGACACAGGGAGAACATGCAAACTCACAGAAAGGCCAAGTCGGCCCATGGATTCGAACCCGGGACCTTCTCGCTGTGAGGCATCAGTGCTAACCACCTAACCACCTCACCACTGTGCCATTTGCAAGGACAATTTTTTAATGATAGACAACTCCTAAAATGCTACCACAGCTGCCAGGAGTTCGATCTGCAGGCCTGTTAATCAGCTATGTACATAGCTTGGAGCCTGGCAAGATCGGTTGAACTTGTGCTCTTAAAAATCCTGTCATAAACCAGTTGCCTGATAATGGTAATTAACTGATGAGTGGTTTTGTAAACCACTGTACCAGAAATCACTCCCCATTTGCTACCCATTGCACTGTATTTGCTTTCCATGGAGGCAGATAAGGTTTTGACCTTGATATAAGCAAGAACTGTGAAGTACAATTGATGCCACAATAAAGATGAGTATTCATACATCTGAATTTATCACTGACTGAACAATATTGTGTGTTTGCATAGGAAGTTACAGAATCCAAGTGTACTAGACATCTGCGAGAATTCAGTATTATCTGGGTCAAATTCAGAGCCACTGATTTTAGAAAGTGCCCCACAAAGAAGGGAACATGAGATTCTAACATCCCTTTATCCGTCATTAACACCCTGACATCAGGAAGCACCTGCTGGCTTCCTCTTCAGCATTACTCTTCTCTGATACCTCCCAGATAACTGTTAACACATGGGAGACGCTCACTATTTTGCCAGTAAATAGGCCAGAGCAGTAATTGTCATTCTACCACTGTACACTTGCTGACACATGTGGCACCACTACAGCAGGTTTCAGTGAGATTTCTCTGCAGCCTTAAATGTCATGGTCACAGTACAGTCATGTTAGCCTAGAATCTAGACGCGCCCCTAGCGGCAGAAAATTACATTTGCTTCCAGGGGCAGTCTAGTTACTCTCCGTTGACTTGAGATTTCGAAAAATCCAAGATGGACCAGGCCAATCACGAGTCGGTGGGCGGGCTTAACATGATGACGACTGACCTGCGACCGTAAGTTCCGTGAATTACGCGTGAATTCCCCATCCTGCTAGAACTACCAGAGCGATGGCTGCTGCTAGCGAACAACTTTCTTTCGAATCGGCTTTGGCCGCCACTCTGAAAGACTTGAAGTTAAGCTTTTCTCTGAGAAAAGAACAAGAAACTGCACTGAGGTCGTTCTTACAAAAGAAGGATGTATTTGGAGTTTTGCCAACCGGATACGGCAAAAGTTTGATCCACAGCTTAAAAATGATTAATGCAGGAGAAACTCAACCTGTAGGCGAACTCATAAAAAAAAAAAAAACAGGATGCAACAAGAACTATTTAATATCTATTAGGATAAGTTTTTTCCACAACACATGCAAGGAACTCTCTTTTCCGTCGCTCTGACTACGTCACCTTCTTCATTGCTCTGATTGGTTGTAGCGCTATCCTATTGCGTGGAGAGGGAGTTTGAAAGACAAATGTTTATCCCACCCCTCCGGTTGAGCCCTGTCTATGGAGAGTGCTCAGACCCTACATTTAATGTGGGTCCGGCTCGTCAGGCTACAGTCATGTGCTATTTCTACAATATTACCTGCACAAATCATGCCTTTACAAGATGTTCCACCTGAACTATTGGCTCTATAAAAATGTAAATATTGGCCATGAGAGCTGTGAACTACCTTTAATTTGAACTTCTCATTCTCCGGTGCACAATGAATCTGAATTGGCTAGACATTACAGCTTCTGTAAAAGTTTGATTGTGCTCCTTCACAACGTTGTATGGCTTCAGACATACCACAGTGTGTATTTTTTAGTAAAACAATAATGGAGAGAACAGAAGGACACGCTCTGTCTCTTCCGTTATCAATCTGTCATCCACCTCTCATTGTCCTCCAGCCCAACCGTGGCTTTACCAGTTAGCCATGCTGTCATTTTTTCCCCTTGTGAATTATCGCCTTACGTTTACTATGCGGTATCCTGCATAGTAAGGCTCTTGAGAGTGAGGAAGGCATTGCAGTCTCATGGAAAATCCTTGCAGAAGCCAACGGGTAAGAGAGGGTTACAGAGAGAGAGAGAGATACAAATACAATTTTACGGTCATTTGGGGGAAGATTGCCTGTTTTGAGACATTTAAGAACCATGTCTACTAATCTTATAACCCCAGTTTACAATGGCTAGCTATTTCCCAGAGTGTTATATCTTCTATGGATTAGTTCATGAGCTATATATATACTGTATATATATACATATATGTATATATATACAGTATATATACGGTATAGGCCATATGTGAAATGCAGACTTGTGGCTGTGGCAGAAAAGTGAGGACCAAACATTAAATCATTTATTTTTTGGCCTGATGTGGATCATACAGAATCAGCAGTGGTGGTAAAGGCACTGTTACGATGCTGTGAAGTGAAAGAAGTTCTTTGGGCTGACGTCCACTTTAAGATGTGATTCAACACACTGCACTCACTGATGTAATGTTACTGAAAATATATCCCCCCTGTTCCTTCAGCCGAGCCCAGATCATCACTTGGGCCAATGTTTTCTTTGCCTTTCAGGCTTGCAGCCAAAATAATGTAGTCTGATGCCAGTGAGTTGCTAGGCAGGAATCTTAATGGCCTTCTATAATGGTATTCATTCCTGAGAAAAAACAGACAGAACATCAAAGCCAAAAGGCCCCCTCTCTGAACCGATGATTTTTTTTTTTTTTTTTTTTGGGGGGGATGCTTGTTTGCAGTTATGTCTATAACCCCTCCCGGACTGAAACCATATCTTTACAGACCAAGCCACAATAACAACCTCTTCAGATGATTTTTTTTTTTCTTTTTCCTAAGATGTCTATACTCCCACAGGGATGCCAACATTTAACTGGAAAATTAACAACAGGAAGATCAACTTTCCTCGTAATTAATTTCTGTGCTTTTTTATGTGCACTTACTTCAGGGTATTGGGTCACCGTGAAATAGTCTCAGAGAGGTCTTTAGAGTGAAAAGGGGCATTTAGGGAAGACAAAGTTGTTACAATCTGTGGAAATTTTAAAATGCTGCGCTTTTCTGGTTTTGTTTGTTTTTTCATGAGATTTCCCTAAAAATAGCTTTTTTATATCTCTGACTCTGGACCCATATTTACATTTAGATATTTATTCAGATTTCATCCACCATGATGCGCACTGAGCAGAACAGGCATGAAATTGTTGTATTACATGCAACAAATGGTACGCAGCATATATTACAACAGTACGGGCATGATAATACGAAGTACTCTGGAATATAGTAAATCCAGCATTGCAGTACATGTTGAAGTAGTAGTAGTAGTAGTAGCAGTAGCAGTTGAAGTTACCAGGTAAAACGAGTCCAAAGAATATGTTGAACTTGTCCAAATTGTCTTTTTCTATCCAGTTTCCAGTCTATGACAAATCCCAGATAGCAGTAAAGGTTTGGGCCAGGTTATGCTCAAACGTGTCTGCTATCTGGGATCTGGCAGGGAATTTCTTTTCTTTTAACACCCTTTAAAAGTGTTCTTGTTTCAAGGCCATTGAATTGTTCTTTCACCCATATAATATTCCTGCTATTCACATAAGATAGGTCAGCTGTAGTAAGTAATAAATGCTTGTGTAAACAGTACTGCACACTTACTATTAACTTCAAATAATCAAATCTTTAGGATAGACTGAACTGTAATTTGCAAGTGATCAGACTGGGTTTATATGTCAGACGTCACCAAACTATCTGCAAGGGCTGCTGTGGCTAGGCTTTAAATTATACACACCTGTGAGTTTTGCTTGTACAGAAGCTGCCACTCAAAGTGATATCAGGGATTTTATTGCAGCATCTGTCCAAAGGCAGGGTCCATAAAGCTCTGCTAGTAGTAGCAAGGATTCTGCTCAGCACTTTCATTTTTTTGACTTTGATGTTATTGTTGTGTGTCACATTGCAAGTGATGCAAAAGGCACTTTGAATTCTGATTTGAGTACCCAAGAGCGTTGACTCAGATTCAGAAAACTGTTTTTGTCCCCGGGGGCAATTTAAGGCACAAGTGAGCAGCATGATGTGCAAGTACAAGACACTTTTAAGGAACAATAAACAGAAATAGAACAACACAAAGTATATACAAACAAGAAAAAACTATGCCATAAATGTATTAACTATCCAAGACTGAGACTGAGATGCAATAATCACTCTTCAAACCACCTCTAAACATGGTCTGGTTTTGATTTCATGTTTTTCTTTCTGCCTAGGATTTCTAAAATCAATCAGGATAAAATCTGGATATGCCAAAATAAAAAAATAAAAAATTGGATTTGGAATAACAGTCTGAACTTAGCCTTAGACAAACTTCAAGCAATTTCTCCCACTTTGCAGTTGAATATTTTTGGCTGTTTGTCCAAAAGTCTAACGAATGTAAATATTTGTAATGTATCATGAGGAAAAAGGATTTTGACACTCCTGTTATTATTATTGGTTCTTACTCCTATTTGGAGAATAATCACAGTTTTGCAAGTTGTGACACGGTAAAGGGGAGATGTAAACCATAGACTCAATTACTTTGGCTATCTTCTGTCTTGTTGTGAAGGTATTGGCGCAAAGTACATATTTGTTTATACTTTGGCAAATTAGCATTATTAAATGTATGTCAAACTTAGACTATTACTTTCATGGCGAAATGCACTTGATTCTGACACACATGATTCTGAGGCTGGTCATTAAAGAGACTATGTTAACAAGCTAACTGAACTATGTCAGGAAACGGCAAACAATTAGCCTAGCTTTAGATAAACCGCTAGTCTTAATCTTTCAGTTTCACCTGCAAGAGATGCAATGCTTCTGTTTTTACACAAATGAAGAAAAAGTGGTTTAAGATGCTAATGAGTGGGCTCAAGATCCATTTTCTGTCATCCTCATTTCAGTTTTTATGCTAGGCTAAGCTAATTGACTCTCTGCCTTACCATTGTACTTGCTACACTATTTACATTCTCATTTAACTCATGTCAAGAAAGTTTTAAGTTGAACTATTTCTTTAAAAATTAACCGATCATTCTGTGCCTTCTGCATGTGTTTGCATGGGCCCAGCAAAGCTTTACACAACCACCTGGACACTGTCCCATATTTTTAGACTTGGATTCATGAGACTAATACCATTTTTTCACAATAATATTTTCTTAAAGCACCCAACGTTTTTCCGGGTAATGGCTATGACCTTAAGATTAACATCTGATCTGATTTCAGCCAAAGAATCCTAATACAAGTCCGTTTTAAATCTGTTCTCCAACCACATCTGTGGATATACTTGATCATAATAGAGAGGCTTCAATAGATCTACCATATGAAGCTAACCAACAACATACCTGAACAACCTCCAAATTTCCCTGGTGTCTATATTTAACTCTAGGTCTTGCTGGATGTGCTTTTGCAAAAAGTCATTTTTGGGAACATATGGTACAATTTAGAATTGGAATCATACGAGCAGTTTAGAAATTGGACGGCAAACAGGAAATCGAGTCTGTAGTTAGAATAAAACAGTTTCTTTTGAGTCACATTTAAGAACTTTACTCTCTCAGCGAAACTGATTTCTCCAAAAACTTTCAGAAAGAAGGAGACAATACATTCAAATTTCAGATACTGGCTGAAGGGTTCAAACTATGCTGAGTAGAAAAATGAGTAATTTCTCACAAGGATATTCTTAGTTCCTCAAAGCGAACCATTAATCATGTGTCTTGTCACATAATCCCATGCAGTTGACTTTTATATACAGTAATAGATCTTTTCTGAAGATGAAAGCTGGACATGAAATTGAATTCCTTTTACTTTTCTTTGTTGTAAATTCCTGGCATTAAGCAGTGATTAAATTGTCAATTGCATGGTTGAGTTCATGTAAAGTCCTTCAAGTGAACGCATCCAAGAGACTGACAGTCCAAGAGAGCTAATTGAGAAGCCGAATTGAGAAGGATTGCAGAAATGAAAAGAGAGAAGAGGGAAAAAACTCTTTTCCACCTTCATTGTTGTAAATCAGAACCAGATGGGAGGCTATGCTCCCCTGATCCCCTAAGGTAAGACAACTCCGCTCACGGTGAGCAGCTACATACTAATTAGAGCCCAGTGACACAGCTAGACAGCCTCCAGGGGCCATTACTCCAGGCAGAGATAAACCTGCTCTGCCACTTTCACTGATTCTCAGGGAAATCTGGTAACAACTTGCCAGATTATGTTCTTTACCCATTTTTTAAAGTTTTTTTCCCCCAGCAGCTCTGGCACCATGAACCGTAATATTGTGTGCCTCAGTCTGAAGCTGCAATCTTTATGTAGGATCCACTCCCAGCTGTAATTGAATAGCTGTGACTGATCAACGCTGAGCGGCTGCGATTATGTAAGGCTGGTTTTATTTTCTTTGATATTTTATCTCATATTAGCAAGATGACACATTTTTGACTCGCATATATCAGTAAAACCACAGCATGTTTGCATTTGATTGCCTCCAAGCCCAGCAGGCTTTGTGTGAGGCCTAAAATTTGGAAGAGGAGTTTTACCATGTGATTAATTTATCAAATAAATCTTAGAAATGTTCACTGATTGTAATAGTAAGTACATTTTTAACAATACTAGACGCATGACTATCACAGCTATACATTATGAATGGGACACTTACCAGTTTTGGGAAATTTATGAGAGATACTGTTTATTTTATGACTAAGTTTGCTTACAATGTGTGTGGTGGGGTGGGTTAGAAAGCCTGGATTTCATGGTCCGCAGAGTTAAAATAAATCATTACTGAATTTAACATTCTTAAAATGGCATAGTGGAACTTGACAATCAGCTCACAAGGCAGTTTTAAAATGAGGCACCAGTCTATTTTACTGTACATTAAGCTTGTAATTTTCCTGGTGTTTGATGGTTGACCTGCTGGCTAAATTGTTCATTAAAAAAGGCTGGTGAATCAGCTCAGTGTGCGTTGGATGAAGCCTGTACCCCACATTAAAACATTATGTCATTAAAAGTAAAAATGATAACAGATGTTCTTGCAGCCCCCCTGAAAGAGCGTATATTGTACACAGAATGACTTAAAGCAATTTCAGGCTGGTTAACTAGTTCAAAAAACGAACGTATGAACTGAACTTTATACAGTTCAGTTCATAGTTACAGCAGCAAGGTGTTTTGAGTTTATGTCCTTGATAAATGTTTTGCACAATATAAAGATGTGGACATCTTATCGCAAAACATTTCTTGGCCGAAGACCAAGTGATTGTAGAATAAGCCAAAGAGTAGGGGGATTCTTCTGTGGAATTTCCCTTATATGCAGCACCATGAACCCATTTTTAAGTGTCTCTGGATTGTTTTATTTCCTGAAAAGAGGGAGGATTGCTCTTAGATTTCCATCTTTTGTTTAGTAGCCCTGAATTCTTATCAGATTGTAATGGATGGAGTGAAATCTTAGCCAGAAGTAGAGATTATGGCCGTCAAGGGACTTTAAAATAGTCAGAGCCCAGGGTTTCTGACTGTGTTAACAGCACTGATGAAAGAAGAAAGCCTGTCTGACCCGATTCTGATGTAATCAAGAGAGACAAGGTGAAACTGTCAAGGCTGAAAAGAATATGAAATGGCGTTCAAGTATAAGTTGCTTCACAGAAAAGTTGCTGGAGAATCATAAGTAGAGGTGTCGTCAAAATGCATCTATGGAAATGTTTCCGGGATTCGAGTCATAATTATCCTTGTGTAAAATTACATAAAAGAGGGAGCTTTGGGAAATGTTAATTGCAAGTGTATGGTAAACTGTGTATAATGATGCAAAGTAAATTAACAAAAACTGAGGCTGCGTTAAACTCTGGTGGGTAATTGTAGGTTATGAGCTGTCATGGAGATTTGGGTCTGAGCGGGAGCAACCACAAAATACACAGTTGGATTTGCAGTGTTTTATGGCCCTCAGAACATTACATAAAAAAAAAAATAATTGAATTTACACTGTGACAAAAAATACACTTTCTTCTTTTGCTATTTCTCTCCTACACAGTACTTTAAATTTAAATTATTCTTGTTAGACCTGAAATGTGCCAAGTACATAAACATGTACTCTTAAGAAGATATTTGTTCCATATGGCTTCTGTACATTAACATGCTGTCAGTAGTTACAATACATTATAGACAAAGTCACTCTGATGCTCTTTAATTTTATCTATGTTGTGGCATATCATTTTACCCAGCCATCTCGCTTACATTCTCAGATTAGCTGTGCCTATGCTACAAATATGCTACAGAAGGGTAGAGAGGCTGCTGCATGTAACCTGAATGCATCCTGGGAAGTCGACCTTTACTGGATTGTAGCACCTCCTCTGTTGAGTGACTGAAACAATAAAATAGAAAGACAAATGAACTACGGCTCTGAAAACAAGACAAGAAAACCAAAATTATTTATTTTGATTTGTCTATTGACTCAGTATCTAACATTCAAAATGTGATTCAAGTTCTTTGGCATTTAGAGTGGACTCTCAAGAGCCCTACACAGCTTTGTTACAGCATCAGTGATTCCTTAGCTATGAGTCAGTCATATTTATTAAGCAAAGAATACTTGTCAAAGAAGAATTGCAAAAAAGTACTGAGATGAAAAACGTTTAATCTCAGGAACTTTTTATAAGGAACTGAAAGGTCCCTTTCCTTCAGGCCATTATTTTTTATTTTTGAATTGCAGATATTGTGGTTATTGACTGAAATGGATTCTATTTTCTTGCTATGAGTGCTTGACTAGGAAATGTTAAGGCCTGTGTGCTGTACCCCCAAAGTTCCAGTAGAGTATCCTCAAAAGTTCCTACAGCCTGCAAAGTGGAAATGTTGCTTTTGTACTGTTGCCAAAAAGATGGCAGTTTTGTTCATATTGTCTTGTTGGACACTGGATCAATTTGAGCATGTTACTACCAGAGGAAATACAATCCCACCCATATACTTAACTGGTTTGCAGTTTACAAATCTGCGGTCTTGTGTTTAATGGAGCCTATTTAAACGTACCAAAGAGAAAGTGAAAACATAATGTAATGAAAATAAAATTACTGACTTAGGAAAAATAAAAAATAGCAAACTTGCTCAATAAAGCATCTCAAGTTGAAATATTACTGCTTGAAAATGTAAAAAGAAAAACAATAATTTTTAATGCAGGGTGGGTTCCTGTTTTCCATTACTCTGATTATGTTTGTGGTGGTAAACAGATAAAACTGAATTTAATCTGTGTAATATAAGAAACATGTTAGTCACTGAGCTGGAGAACTGGACCACTGGACGACCCAGAGCTTAACAACAAGGAAGTTTGTTAATTGCCTTTTGCAAACATAACAAAACACAGCTGATCAGCTCAGTTTACAGTCAAAGTGAAACCGCTGTTTAGCTAGGAAAGAAATATAAAGAAAAATCAGGCTGAGGTTTCCACATGGAGGGGTGAAGAGCAGTGACAGGGGAAGGACGTGCCTCAACCGAGAGCATCTAAGCAGTGAAATATCGAGAAACAACAACAGTTTGTTTAGAGGCGTTTAGTTTCAATGGAAAGACCCTCATAAAATAAAAGAACGCACTCTGTTTATGTTACTGTGCTGTGTTGGACCCTGTAATGGGAATGTGAGAGGGAACAATCACTTTTGGTGCAGCTATGACAGGATGTGGCTCAAAAACCCATGCAATGTTTGTTTAAGTATCATAGTGACAAACATATTATAAACTCTACATGTTGCATGAATGTAATTCCGTTCTTAAATCCTCAGAAACAGTGCATGTTCTCTTACTGGATGACACTCACAATGAAAATTGTAATTTCGGTTGTGAGTGTTTCTAATTTTCCTAACACATGTTCATAAACTAGCATCCTATGGAACAAATGCTGAAAATGATTTTCATCAAATGCCCAAAGATTCTTTTCATCAAATGCCGTTTTGGCGGTGGGGTTGTGCTGTTGTTAGCTGCTTCCATTAAATACATTTTACTAATTACACCCCCATTAAAGCTTCATGGTTTGGACGCATTTGGAGAAACATGCTAACAAAGGATTAAGTAGTCTGTCCATACTAGTCTGACGGAATTACAGTACCTCATGTTTTTCCATTTTTATTTTATCAGACTGTCCTTCAACTAAGGAGTCATTGATTTCCTAGAACCATGGTTACATTTATAACCCTTGTTTTTCCACTATACTCCAAGCTATACACCACGATTGTTTGCCTCTTCAGCTCTGGCAATAATTGCTGGTTGATGTAAAACACATTTCTGTAAATGTATGTAAAATGTATATATTTTATGATACAGTTGTGTATATTACCCATGCGTTTAGCTTTGGAGGATTTCTAATTTCTAATGTTGTTATTGTGACCTCCATAAATGCAACTGAACCCTTATGTATAGACGCCCACGTGTTAATATATTCTTAACACAGGCACACATTTGTAAGTACAAAGCTCCTGGAGGGATTCTAGGCCTGCTGTATATTACAACACACACAGTCGCCTATGGAGCACTGCCAGCTGAAGGAGTCATGAGGTCTTGTGCAGATTAATGAGGAGGCACAAACCAAACATGTTTCTCATTGTGGACGAACAGCACGTCTTTGCTTCTGCTGGTTACTTGGCAACACAGAGGCTGAACGATCTAGTTTCTAATAGAAGAGTAATTGCAGCGCTATTAGAGATGTACAATTTTTACTTTCCATTTTTGTTGAGTAATGTTGGCCCTAAGTTGTGTAAGTTAATGGACAAAAGTCCAGCGGTGCAGTTTCCTGTATCCACAAGTAACTGATGGTAATGTCATATTTAGAGCAGCTGAACGTTTAAACAGTCAAGTTATTGTTCAACTGAAATGCTTCACTTCCCTTGGGAAACTTCAGTTCACATTTTATGCTTTTGTCAAGCTTTTCCAGACCAAAGATCAGCTCATTATGACTGAAACCATGATGTGTGAACAGCTCATCATTGTTAAACAGACCTCGTTTGAGGGCCAAATCAGTTTGTGCAATCTGTGTGGCATCGTTCTTGTAGTTTAATTATAGCCCATGTAGTTGAATGTGTTTGGCCCAAATTTTAATGTAGACCATGATAATTGGGGTGGAAGGAGCACTTTCCATCAACTTCAATAGTTGAATAGTTTAGTAGCTCGGGAATATTATGCAGAATAATGTGGCATGCTTTACCTGAGTTTGGGTTGTTAGTGTTTCCAGCATGTTTTAAGGGATGTACATACGGGAAAATTAGTCCAATAGGTTTCTATTTTCCGCATTTCTTACAGCTGCTGGGACCTCTTGCAGCTCACTGACTTGGTGATGTCAAGCTTTGTGTTGCCTAGCCTTTATCCAAGCTGCATAAATGTCTTCTTCTGCATGGTGAGACCTTTGCACCAGTTTGATCCTCAGTAACTGTGAGCACATCATATGCCCAGACAGGCAGGAAGATAACAAACTTAGCAAAACTACTTAAGTCCTGATTTTTGAGCTTGTGCAGTAGAAACCCCCCCGCTGACACTGGCTTCAATTACCTGTTAGAGTCACGGCAGCTGTGCAAGGGGCTGTTAAAGATATGACTTCCCTAATCAATCTGGTTTGCACTTCTGGGATGAGTATGATGGAGAAAGCCAGCGTTATCATTACCTAGAGAGTAATCTAACGAGTGTTACTGCTCAAGGGTCCTCATGATTTAAGATAGTCTTTTTCTCTACAAATGTATGAGCACAGAAACACACAGCCCCAGCTGAACACGCATACAGTAAAGGATGCATTAAATGTCACACAGATGTCATGCTTTATCCTCAGTCCTCATGTTTCTCAGAGAGTTTATAAAGTAGTCGGTGAAGCGTCAGGACCTATAACTTGATGTAATTGGAGAAGGTGTTTACAACCACAGAGAGGCAAAATAAATGAGCTAAAGGAAACTTAAACCCACTAGCTGGCTGCGTTGCACAGATTCCTTAAACAAAGACCTTTTTGATGTTTTATTGTCAGGATTCTTGTACAGTTTGACTCTTTGTCTATGTATCTGTGGCTTCATGTGTGGCACATGATGGGTGTACTGACATCTATATGGAGCTTCTTCATAAATATTTGAAAACTTAAAGCTGTTAAATATTTTGATATAACATTTATCATGTGATATAATTAAAGTGTTGATGAATTGTAGCTATACAGCCCCCTGACTACCAGTAATTTTAGTGAAATACTACAAAACTTTAGAAAATACAGGGCTGCATCACCAGAATGGGGTTGGATTTGAGCAAAAATGTAAACAGACCACTCCTTTCTATTCTCTTTCAGAAACAACACAGTAAGAAATGTTACCTAAGTAGTGGGTTAGCAAACTGTCTCCTCTGCACGTTAGCAAACAAAGGTAACATGCAGAGGAGACAAGACAGTTTCCCAGAGCCAGAACACCAGTGTCTCTCTCGCTACTACGACTAATGCGGCAATAACAGTATGTCTAGGTTTGGTAAAACATAGCAAAACTACAGTTACCCACCAATCAAACAAAGGAACTGCATCTGTCTGCAGGCATTGAAGTATTTTGTATCAAATGTCTTAGTTTGCAAACAGTAGCTTAAATCCTACATCATAAGCTCCTGGTCTACCAGAAACCTGTGGTGTCCGTCTATCCATCTATCCATCCATTCATTATGTATTATTGCAGAGGGTTGTCGCTGGCTCCAGCCTATCCCTGCTGTTACTGGATAAGAGGTGGGCTACACTCTGGACAGGTTGCCAGTTCATCTCAGGCCTAATGCAAAACGAAACTCATTCACACTCACAGCCAGTTTACCAATCATCAATCAACCTAACCTGCTTGTCTTTGGAATATGGAGGAAGCCAGAGCAGACACAAGGAAGAACAAATGCACAGAAAAGCCCTAGCTAGCCACCAACACCTGCAGCACCATGCACCCCAAGATTTGTGACATGGTGGTTGTATTGATTCGAATTCATGTGTAGTTATTTTTTTCATAGAGAGCGTTTCAATCGGCGTGTTTTCAATTAATCTCCAGTGTATGTTCATCGACACAGACACATCTATGTGCTTGGGCTGTTTGGTTCCTTCCACAAGGAGCTAAAAAACTTCAGAATATCCCCATTTGAAGTGACCATAGCGTTAGAAGTAACCCTAACTAATGAACATTAGTATTAGCTTGCTATTGTTAGCTATTAACATCTGTTTTAAAAGAAAACAAACACTACACTGTTGGAATAAGACCTACAAAGTAGCTTGAATGTAGGTACCTACATAAAACAATTAACGGTATTGGTTAGCGAACAGGCACTTTAACTTGCATATTTATAATAACATATATACTAGCAGCTCAGTATTGCCATCATCACATGAGCAAACAGTTTATAAAGACACATGGTATGTTTTAGGATTTGTCACTGATATCTAAATGAGTAATAGAATTAAAAGTAATGCATTGGGGTTTGTAAAAAAAAATGTGCACCCTCAAAAACTGAATGGAGAATGACTTTCACTGGGCGAGAGTGAAATATGACCCAGGAAGTGCAGCTGGAGTTACAGATTAATGTGTTTACGGACTTATCAGATGCCAAAAAACGCACAGTACTATTCACAGAGCAGTATTTTACAACTGTGGGAAATTACAGTGAAAATTTTATCTTTGATAGAGGTGATCACAAGGCCCTCAATCATTCTTTTGTTTTTAACATGGTGTCTGCTTGATCACAGTCTTTTACTTTACTTTTTAATTTGAAAGAGGAAGCTGTCCTTCTAAAATGAACATAGTTATACGTCAAAGGCTGTGAACTTGCCTTTTTGACTGACATCCCTTTCTTTTTTTCACTTTCTCTCTAAACCAGCAATCCTTTATTTAATTCAAACTTGAAAACTTGGCTTTCTCATCCCAGGGTAATAAATTTTGCATAATGTAGGATCTTGATTTTAAAGAGTGTGCAAATTATAATCTCTCACTGCCTCTGCATCTCCCGCTTTCTCTCACAGTCTCCGTTTTCCCTCCTCTCTCTCTTGCTCTCTTTCTCTCTCTTGCACACACCATCCCTCTATTATTGGAATACTGTCACGGAAACACACACTCTGCTGTAATACAATGCTGTAGTTTGATCCAGACCTCCCATTCATTTGTTTAGCTATAAAGGTCTATGAAGTTGATATGTGTTTACATATTTGTTCACCCCTTCACTCTTTTCCAGTAACTATGGCTGCTGGCTTGACGTGTGTATGTATGCACGTGTGTGTGTGTGTGAGTGGATGTGTGTATGTGTTCTTCCCATTGCTGAATTACACAACTCTTTCCACCCAGGGGCCTGAGAACTGGTCTGATGTGACCTGATGATTTTATTGCAGCAACAGTCCTTTTGAGGACTCTCTCTCTCTCTCTCTCTCTCTCTCTCTCTCTCTCTCTCTCGCTCTCTCTCTCTCTAACACACACACACTTTCCCTCTCTGTGTCTGTCTCTCACTTCCCCCCTCTTTCATTTTTTTTCTGCCTCCACATCTGTTAATCTGCTCAGGGAATAGCAGCAGACAGAGTTTTCCAAACCTCTGTGCATTTACGTGTCATGCAATTCATCATTGGTAAGTCTTGGACGAGCAGAAGTTCTGAGAAAGTCAGACTTCAACCCAGAAATGGACCCTGAACTCAAATCAGATTATGGCTTGCTCATCCAGTAGCCGGGAGCTGGAAATGGGTTTATTGCAGGTTTGCGGTTGAGGTGGTCAGTTTGCCTGTGAAAGAAGCTTACAATGTTCTGGTCTGCGTCTTCAGACCTAAAAAATGAAAGTCCATTATGGATGCAATCCAGAGGAGATCCAGTTACCTGCTGAGGTTCTTTTTGGATCCATCTGGGGTAGTGAAACTGTGATTCAACTCGTATTTGTTGTTGTTACTTGGTTGCTGCTTGTATGGTTGATAGCAACAAATACCAAATATTAGGACAACCATTCCGTCTTACATTTGATGAGCCCATCACTGCAGCATGAGCTTCTCTCTACTTCTCTCCCTGTGAGCGTTTCACCGTCTGAACGAAGTGGCTCACTATCATGTGGGCCAATATGACTCCTTGCATGAATAGAAACACTCAAGCCAAGCCACTGCCTCTGTTAGGAGAGGCCTCGCCATTGCTAACCCCTCAGCCTCCGTCCATTACACCGACATGGGAAAAGATACTATGGAAGAATCAGATATATTAATTTACTCCAACTAAGCGGTCCACCCAATTGCATTTACTGACTTGAAAGAATACTGACTAAAAATGGAACAATAGTTGTACTAATCTTGCCCATATGGCTCTATTGCAGATTTTTCCAGTGGGGGAAATGGAGAACTTCTGTTGGCCTTTGCCAAAGGTTAAAAGTCAATCATGCATGGGCCACGGCTGCTCTGTACCAGTAATGTGTGTTTGTTAGTACAGGGGCTGTCTGCAAAGCCATTAAAGCCCTGACCCTTGTTTTTAGACCTCGTCATGCCCTATGGTCTTTGTGTTTCCATCATGGTTCATCTCTGATTGATTGTGACAGGCAGCAATAATGGGCACAGAGAGAAAGAGAATTCTCTCTGACTACTTGTCAGTCCATATTAGCTCAATCCAACACCCCCGCTCCCCCAAATCTGTGTAACTGATGGCAATCCATTAGTGACGATTGCATAAACTATCTAATAAGACACCCTTAATAAAGGCTTTATACGGTGTAACTAAAGTCTTTATTAATGGTCAATCATTTAGCAAAGTCATTTGATACATATATTATGTATCAAAGTAATTTTCCTAATCTAAATAGGTCATCGAGTTTTCAGTTTTAACATTTCTTAATAAACTTATATTGTTTCAGATCCTCTCCAGCTTAATTGAAAAAGCTCAAGGGTTCCAGTGATGAGGTCTTTATGATAAATTCAAGAGCCAAATAGACAAAGCAAGTGTAATGCTGCAGGAGAATGATTGCCTACAAAGTGTTTCTCAGGTTTTTCTGTGATTTATACTGACCATTTTGTTGAAAACTAATATAAATAAAGAGATGTAAGAGTAATTGCCTTTTGCCTGGGAAAACTGTTAAGCAACAATCCTTGAGAAAAAGCGCTTGAATTTATTACCCCGGTAGAAAAGAAAAAAAAAATGTCTGCGCATGTGCCTGCAGGAAACAGGTGGTACTGGTGAGATTCAAGTAAGAAAAATTATGTTTGTATGGAACCAAAACATTATGAGAAAATGGTATTTTAAATAGCATTTCAATATGGCAGGCAAGACCAGCTGATAAATTCATCATTTCCTAATTTGGAGTTAAATGTTTTCACAGATCTGTTACGTTTGATTATTTCACACACTTGCTGGAGAAGTTCCTGTGGCTTAAAAAGGGCTCGTACAGTTTTGCATGTTGCCTTTTTAATAAGAATCAACAATTAAACAATATTACTGTCAAAAAAACATAATCTAAAGACTAGATGACTCTGACCGGGCAAATGTCAAAACAACAGTACAGGGATTCAGAATCGTTCTCGGGACTCGAGAAAATGAGGTCTAACTGTACATCCAGCCACTGTCATGTTATGACTTTTTCCCCTCCCTCTTCATTTTTGTTCCATTAGGGCTTCACCCTGTAAAAGAGCACCAAAACAAACAGAGACAGAGCAGGGGGAATGAAAGACTGCAGTGTTTTGGGAACGCCAGAGTCTTGACTTGCACATGCGACTCCTTGTCAGCTGGCTGGAGTGAGGGGCGAAAGGTCGAGTTGATAGGAGATGCATACAACTTTACACAGACTGGGTCACATAGAACAGGTTATACTCATGGACAAAACTGTTGCATATTCTTTCTAAATCACAAGGAAATATAACAGTACCCATAGTATAATCTAAAATTGTTTCCATCGGGGGATCATTTTCTTCCCAGTTAGTGAAACAATCACTATATGACAAGTTGCATAACAGACTAGGTCTGCTATTAATGTAAAAGAAGTCCCATAAAAACCTGTTGTGTAACACGTGTTCGCTTCCAGTATACTCTTTGATGTACCAAAAATAATTTGAACCTGTTAGGGATGAAAACGTTCAGTGAATGGCAGTGTGCTTGTGGCAAGTTTCCATCACAGTCCTTCCCTTCTGTACAGGTCCCTTCTTCTTCTTCTTTTTCTTCTTCTTCTTCTTCTTCCATCCGTTCTAATAGAAAAAAAAAAAAGGCCATTGCTGCTGGCTGGCCAAAAAAGAAAAGCTTGGCTCAGCTTCTTTGTTCATTGACTTTCCATTGCAAATCCAACAGGCATTCTCTCTCAGCTCTCCTTTTCCCTGACCACAGCTATGGCTTTGGATACAGCAGCAAGTCTGTCCTTTCTCCTTTTGTGTTGGAAGATAATGCCCACTGTTTGAAGCAAAGGGGAACCTAAGGCAAGTTCAAGGAAAAATCCAGCCTGAAAGGACTATTTGACCATTCAGCAGAGCACCATCTATATTTGTGACTATTAACAATATAAAACCAAGGCTAGAATCAAGAACGTGTCACTATGACAATGTAGAAATGTGACTGTGGAATATTTTCTTGAAGCACAAAATACATTACAATGAATTTTTGGTCTTTTGGTCATTGCTCACAAAGCAGTACCGGGTTGTTTTTTGTTGATTTTTGATACAGACAGCCTTGGGAGTACGTTGTTCATCTTCACAAGTACAGCTGGAAGCATTTTAATATCATACCTTGATTGGAGGACTATGTTTAACTAAGTTAGGTTTAAATTGAAATTAGTCTATTCGTCATCCAAAACTGAATGAATGGGAGTAAAAGAACAAAACAAGAAAAACTTGAGTTTTTTGAGGATGTTTGCATCTTCAAAAATGTGTGACATCCAGAGTGGTGTTGAGTTCTAAGCCATGAGGCCACAGGGTCAGTTTAAGTATTTGTCACAGCTAAGAGTCCAAAAGTCATAGCGCATGGGTTTGGTGTGTACCTAGTAAAACCTGTCATTTTTCATCCATGTCCTCTCAGCTACACTTGCAGGACTTGACGATCATGTTGGAGAGCTGCTCCACTTTGGGGGTCCGTCCAGAGTAGTAGAGTATAGTGAGGGGTTCCAGGTCTTGAGGGACACAGCAGGGGGAGGCAGAAGCCCCTGGATTCAGAGTGTTGTACAGGCTCAGCAGCTGTTAAACAAGACAAGAGTATTTACAGTTGTTTTGTGAACTGTTGATGTCAGTTTATTAATTAGCAAATCGTTTAATAAATATTTTAACGAATTTTCTGGAACATCAAGGTCGACAAAATGCTGTCTGCTAATCTAAAAGAGTTTACAGGACACAACTGTCTGTGACATTTTACATAATATAACCATGGATGGTTGGGTTTTGCAAAACAATGTTCATTACACCTCAGCTCTTCATTTAGTTCATATAGAGAGTGAAGGACGGTGGAACAACTGTTGGTCCTCTGTCCCTATTGTGTATTTCGGGTAATGTGTATTTAACTGTTTCTGGACCATTTGAAATTTGTGTGAAGTTGTGGACCCAAAACTGATTGTTTTGCTGTATGGATGTTTACGACTTCAAGGAAAATTGTCACAGAATTATCACAATTTTTATTGTGCAAAACTTTTCACAGATTCTCCCTGCGATATCCTTCTTACCGAGCTGTGCGTTGTGTCTGAGCTCCTCAGGTAAGGGCAGGGCCCAGAGCAGTAGTTGGCATCGTAGCCACTGGGCTCATGGATCCACTTCCAGTCCAAATCACGCCTGAAATCGATGTGGAGCTTGCGAACACAGCAGCTCTCCTCCAGGTTTCTGTGATGAGGATAAATCATCGTAATGGTATATTTACAGTGACACATTCTTGTTTTGGTCACATGTGATGAATACAGATACAATATGTATCTTCAAGTACCACTGAAGATTAGCACAATCAAAGAATTTTTTTTTTTAGTACTAGCCACTATTATTAATATTATTAATGTATCCCTTACGAGAAACAGTAGTTTGTGTCCAGTGCCCTCTTTCGTCGGCGTGAAGACTGATGGTCGAGGCGGTGGGGTGGGATCATCATGAGGATGAGGTGAGGCAAATGCTGCTCATTTTTCTTCTTCAGGTGGTCCAGATCCAAGCGACTGTGCTCCTCATCTCCATCAACACCTTAATTATAAATATGATCGAGACCCACTTCACCAATAATAATTCACTACAATAAACAGTCTAATATAAGACAATTAAACCTTAAACCTTATTTTATCCAAATTGAAAACGATGCTAATAATCTGGGGTTATTTAGCAGATTAAAGTATATTTTATTAATATTATTAAAGAATAACAGCTGAAGACCATATGAACACACGTCTGGACTGAAAGGTGGGATGGTAAGATGGTTATAGATGTCAAGGAAGTGTTAACATTTACAAATATTAGATCAAATGAACAACTAATACCTGACATAAATGACTATTTGACATAATAACCGGAACCCACCTTTAAACTTCACCTCCAGCACCTCGTTTTCATTGTCAAGGATGTCTCCATTTGGGTTGAAGGTGTGGCAGGGACAGTGCACACTGATTTCCAAACCCAGATTAGATCCTGATGGCAAACAATCAAACAAAGCAGCATTGTCAAAAACCCTTGTGTCATGTTTCTGATTTCAATTATTGTTAGGGTTAACGATAGCTTGTGGAAACAAGCTATACAAGCGCTCATTAACACTAATGAGAACTTGTGCAAACAATTTCTGATTGCTATGAAATGAGGTGACCTCAGACCCACCTCTGTTCATCAGCCATTCCCGCACTGTTTCCGTCACATCGAAGGAGACCCATTCTGGAGTACCTCTGGTCAACACATTCTTGGCTCCGATGTAGCGTTGCTTCCTAATGTGTTCATTCGGCCTCAAAATCTGCAAAGCAATAACAAATGGTTGGGCTCAAAGATTTTATCTGAAACCTTGCACAAAACGGTGTCCAATAGAACAGACATCGGACAAGGACACTGGTAGAAGAAGAAACTGTTACTTGTCAAAGTCATTGTTGTTATTATTTTCCTGAATGAGTTTTGATCATTTGTAAGGAATTGCGCTTTGAGCTAAGACGTGCATAAACTGCATTAATAAAAAAATTCCTGCATCTCTACGATGTTAGACCCAATTAAAGACTGACACAAGACTAAGAGCCTATAGCCAAGCTTGCATCTATGTGAGACTGAACTGGGGCACAATGGCTTTGAGTTAAACGGGCAAATCAGAGTATTCACAGTCACCATTTTTTAACATATAATTGCAATATTCCAGCCATGATTATACTTTACCCAAAGTGCTGATGGTAAATGGTAAGTGGCCCCAAATGGTATATCCAGCAATAACGTTAGCAACATTTCCTAATTTTAATAAATTATAGTTGAAGCTCATTTATTAGTGATACAAATGCAAATTAGTTTTACAAATCAGGCGATCACAAAAGTCGTCACTGTCTCTCATGCAGGAACCAACAGTCCCTTGTCCCTTGTTGATGAGAGTAACTGAGAGAGTTTCATAAAAGTCAAAGTCTACTGACCAACAAAGCCTTCCCTAGAGCCGAGCTAGTGTTCCTTTAAATGCAACTATATGTGGACAAAGAGGTGCATTGGGCAAACTTGTGTTCTTTCTTTTCTGATTTGAACATATTTGCTGCTTGGTATATTGGTATACTGCATAAAATATGAAGGTAAGCAGAAGGATGTGTACATCCACCGTTGATGATATCCATCAATATAGCTCGACTCTCCCTTATTCATTCAGTATGTTAGCCTTGTTTCTCGTTTTTTCCCCTGTTTTTATTTTTTGGACTTTAGAGGGCAGAGGAACATCACAGCTTAGAAACTAAACATATTTTAACATGTTAGGAAACTACTGCTTGTATACACACCCAGCAGACTCGGACCTGTATTTGCATACAGCTTGAGGCTTTTTTTTCTGTCTACTTGATGAATGTAAGTCTAAGCTTTTGGCTCTGTTTTAGCTTGCTTGCTGTCAATCTTTCTGCTAGCAAGTTGCTAGCTTTGGCTTCACATCAGGTCGGGAATGGATTGTTTTGTCAAAGCTTGTTTGCTGTTTGTTGGTGGAAACTAATATTCAACCGCAACGTACTGTAGTGAAGTAAAACCAACCATAAAAGTTGTGAAGATTGTGCAGAGATGTAGGGTTGTCAATACAAGTAAACCACGTTCACATTTTGTTGTTTCAAACAAGAAGTTCACAGCTTTTGGTTAAAATTATTGTTGTTCTCTGCATTCGGTGGGAACACTGGAGGAAATATTTTACAAGTCCAGCTTTAGAGCAAAAAGAGAAAAACATGGGCCATACTGTGAGGTTTTCAAACAATATTAAGTGAGCAATAAGAAGGGAAAGAGATTTGTGAGATCACAATGACAGTTGATTTCTTTTGTCCAAAGAGGACTTTTAGCAGAACTACTGAGGCCTTCGGAGATGCTACGGTATCTCAACTCTGCTGAGTTTCTTTTTGTTACTGGAAATACGTATAATGTTACAAACAGAGCTGACTAGTTTGAGTTGAGTTTCAGTTCTCTCCTTTTGGCCCTTAAGTTTCAAAAAGTTACATCTTACCCTAAACTTCTCCCAAATTACTATGATTTAGCTCTAGTTAGACCTGAACCACAGTGAACAGTAAAACAATGCAAGTATATCTCAGGATATTCTACACTATCCTGTATTACTTATCCTGATACAGCAGGGAAAAGGTTCTCCTTTGGTGCAAAGAGATCATACCACAACACTGGATTACAGTGGATTCAAGATTAAGCACAGATATGCAAGCTACCAACTCGTCATACTTCTAATTTAGTCGTTTTCTTGCCTTAGATTTCTACGTTGACTGAATTAGATAAGATTAGACTTCATGGTCAGATTTCTCTGGCATATTCTGTTGATGTCAGACGACAGCAGACAGAAGAATACGGTCAAAGTATATAAACTGCTGCACTACATTTCACAGGCAAAAAATGTAGTGCAAAATCCGCCAAGATTAAGTTTATTTTAAGTTTATTATTCCTTTCTGACTCTCTGTATATCCTCGGTATACATACTCGGTATATTCATAAACAGTACAAACAGTTTAGTGTAAACTTTGCATTGTATTTATATTTGTATTGGATTCTCAATGCCAAGAATATTACTACAGAAAAACTGACCTGTTGATGTTTTCTACAACTCGTGTGTGCATGACGTTTTTACTGGAACCGTTTAGATGTAGGCTGCAAGCACAACAGTATCCTTGTCCCGGTTCTGTAAACATTCTGCAGGCCTCATGAGCTTATTTGCTTTTGCTCTAGCTGTTACACGTACCTGCAATCACAATCTAGTCGGAAATTAATATTTTTGATCAATTAAGTCAGAAATACTGTGGTGGAGAACGACTAACCAGCTAATTTAAGAGACATTCTTGACGTTGAAAATTTCATCCAAGGGAAAAAAAGGGTCTTGTTGCCTTGACTTTGAGCTTTGCCTTTGATCTGGGTAGAGAGACAAGTAAACGGTACCTTTACGCACCTGGTAGAGCTCAATTCGTTGCTCATTCCTCTTGGCAGTTGAGTTTGGAACCCTCAGCACTCGAAACTCCGCTCTGAAGAGGTTGGTTGAGTTCCTTTCCATGGCCGAGACGTTGAAACGGAAAACCTTAGCGGTGATGCTTTTTGGGCAGTAAGGCAGATCATCTGGAACAGAGGAGAAATAAAAATATTTTGTGTGAGAACAGGATAAGAAATACCAGCAGTGTATTTCCAGAGATAAATAACTCCTAGACAACATTTTCACAGATATTCGCTTTATAAACTCTTTCATATGTAGGAGCTGACATGAAAGTCTCTCAGGCATTGACCATTTTTTCCTGCAGACATTTTGATTTGTCACAGTCCCAGTGAGACATCTGCATGACAGCAAGCCAGCATGGACGAGAACTTGACCCTGCAAATGAAGAAACTAAATCTAACTCAGACATAATCACTTTTAGAATTAACTCTGCGTTTTGTGACACTTCAACATGTGTCCAGTGGTAAGGGCCTAAAAAGACTGAGCCCGTTTGTGTCATTATGTCTAACCCTTGTGTCCGAGGCTGCCAAAAGAAGTTAATAGCAATGCTGCAGCTATTCCTTACTACAAATACTTTCTCCGTTAATGGATACATTTTTTAAGTCCATTAATTAAAATCAGGAACGAAAAAAATCCAAATATCTCGATTAGGGTTATAATCAAAAGTATGAGCATTATGTCTGTGAAGTTTCTCAGTCATCCAGGTCATGGTATATCCAAAAAAGGTTCAAAAAAGGCAACTGAACTTGTAGAAAAGTCCAGTTGCCAAGTCCAGTTGCCTTTTTTTTTTTAACCTTTTTTGGATATGAGCATTATACATTTTATTTCATGACATATTCAAATATCCTAAAATCCAACATGATTTCATGAAGTGGTTGTTTTGACTGACATAACTCTGAAGCCTATATAAACTTACTTTTAATTATAAAATAAAATACTTTTAATTAAACTAAACTAGACAATTAAATGATTACACAGCTGACATTAAATAATAATGCCAACTATTTTTTCTTCCAACAGAGTTATTGGCAAAGGAGTGAGATGTGGCAGTTGAGCTCCAAAGAGGTACAGTACTCTGTTATCAGATGTCATAATCATAGTTGGCAGTAAATGTATTAATAGCCTTGATCTTGTGCCTATTGTCTCTTGACAACATTTATCAACCCAGAGTGAATGATTAGTGTTTCCTGCCTTATCAAAATTCCTCAGTGTGTCTCTAACACATTTTATCTATATTTGGTGGAAGGGGAAATATTGTAATTGAAATAGCGATAGGATTGAGCTTAGTATGACTTCACCTCTCTGGCATCTGTGTATCATAAGCCTGCTATCCTCAGTCCCACTGACAACTTGTTGGACCTGAACCCTTCCTGACCATGATGACTTCTCCACAGCCCACCTCGGTCATTGACATATGCCAGATTCTGTATGCGTACCATGCTATAAAAGGAAATATTTCCAAAATTTGCTGTCCAGCCCTTTGTTGCAATAATTTGCTCAACTTCTAGCAGCTTTCTGCTTCATTTGCACCTGTCAGGGGCTTGTGTTGGTTTGCAGGGCGGTCTCAGATCCGCCAAAAGTCAACAGTTTTCCTTCAAACCCCATCAAAACGCAAACTTATGTTTGCCCACGTTAACTGAGGTAAAGAGAGTGATGTCACTGGCTCATAGACAGAACATGATTACACACAGTCCGCCCTTGGTTATACCCCAGATTTGGTTATACTTCAAAGGCAACGACCCAAGGCGGCTGCATCTTATAACCACTGGCTTCCTTCACACCCACCATTTCTACCTCATCTTAAAGAAATAGTTTGATATTTTGTAAAAATATTTACTTTCTTGCTGAGTATTTGGCGACGCCCTTCACCATATCACTCTTGTATGTGTATGGTTAATATAAAGCTACTGACTAAACACTGAATACCTGGAGAAACAGCTTCAGCTCACTCAGAAGGTTTATTGCACTTGGTAAAGTAGACTCAAGATAAATGCATTAACATCTTTAATGAATCAAAGACAGTTATCTCCTAAACTACAATCAAGGTGTGACAAAACCCTGTTATTAGTATCAATTAAAACAGAAACCAAGAGGTCTCATGTTAGAGAGAGGCAAGGTCTGCAACATAATAGTTGTGTTAATGACCCTGATAGAGTGCCACCACTCAGTCTTGCTGCAGAGCTTTCCAGGTGGCAATTTTCCCATGGGCCACAATAAAAAAGTTAAATTCATAAAAAAAATTTCCAGTTAATCCCAAAGATCTTAAATAAGGTTATAACAAATGTGACAAAGCTGATGTCCTGTTGATATCAGAAAATAATGGAAGGCAAGGACAAATTACATATTTTGTTGACTAATAAGAAAGAAAATTAATATATCTTCTGAAAAAAAAGCTTTTGGGGAAGCCTTGAATCAGTCACCATTGAATAAACTGATTTAGGTAAAGTGTGAAGAAACATGTAATTCATAATTTGTGGGAAGAAACCATTGACTGCATATAGGAGAAACATGTTTATCATTAGCTTGCAAAATGCACCAGTTATTAAAACATGTGTATTGGTGACACAATAGAATAGACCTGTTAGTATATTATTTGAAGTAAGTTATTCAGTTTTTTCATAGTATAACTCATAAACACATGTTTTGACTTTAAATTGGAAGAATTAAGAAACTTTTTGTCCATTATTTGTTATGCCTCGACAGCCATACCTGAATGCATCATGTATTTGGATTGTCCACCACTCCGGCCCATTCTTGCTAAGAACAGCTTGAAAGAATTTCTTAAAACATACACTGGGATTAAGTAATTAATTTATTAGATTTAGAGGTTCAAATGTAACTGATGTCACAAAACACATATTTGGCCATAATTCAACCCCTGAATGTGATATTTTAGAAACAGCTTGGGGGGATTTCTTTAAATTTGACACAATTATACAGCAATGAATCGACTGGAGTTTAGTGTTCCAAAGGCCAAGTTCACTTTGGTTTTGCAAAATACGTAACAAATATATTATAATCTAAAAGGTCAAAGGTTAACTTTGCTCTAAGTGTCACGTATTTTTACAGAAAAACTTAATTAAATCCCCTCTCTTTTCTACTTTAGCTCTTCTACTGATGTGTTACTTTTCTTTTCTAATGTCCCTTTGCTTTTCATCTACTCACATAGATTAGAGTAAAAGAAACAATGGTGTTCAACTAACTCTTAGGAAAAAAAGTACATGTATGTAAATCTGCCTTATATCTGTGTACCTTTCGTGTATCAGAACCCAGCAATGATCACAGCATCTCAAAGCACCTACTGCCTGGCGTACAATGTTTGTCAAGATCAGTTTGTGAGATTCGAAACAGGACATTGCAGAGGGAGAATAGCTCTTTTGAGAAACACCTGTTGATTTCAAAGAGCCTGTGATGCAATGGTCTTGGCTTTGCTCTCGACCATGAGGCCCTCTCCAGCTCTCACACACGCACAGCTTTTATCATATTCTACTTTCTCAGCAGTCCAGACTCGGTCGGACCACATGCCGCTTGACTCGCCGTCAAGTGCTGACACATGTCCCTCTTCAGTGCAGGTTTTCCACTTCCAGCTATTTTAATTCAATAGAGGAAATAGTTGTGTTGCATGTGCATTTAACAAAAATTCACTAAGAGAGGAAAGAATGCGAGTCTAACTGGATTTTTTTAGCAAAGATTTTACATACGAAATAAAGCTCATTATAGACCAGGCTGTAAAATGTTACCTCGTGTTACTGACTGGCAATAAAATGATGGCATAGTGGAATCATTCAGGTTTCAAGCTCAGTTCACGCTCAATTTAGTAAAGTTAAACTTGAGCACTGCAGTAAGTGATCTCATTCTCATGGGCCACCCATGTGCATAATTAACTGGCCAAGACAGGCAGTGGGGTCACTTTGAGCTCGATCTCAACAGTGTGTGGCAGCAATGTGACTGTGTGAGAGGGCTTAATGGGACCCTATTCCTCCCAAACAGACAGGATGGAGGGGTTGTTCTATCCAGCCTAATGGGGAGGTCCTTCCATCATCTAACTTTTCCTCCCCTGTTAACTTTTCCTACTTCTCTTAAAGGCATCCCCTATCCGCCTGGGCAGATGTCCCTCTCATTTGGACCTGACTGGAAAGGAAATGGGAACATCTGGCAAGAGGGACATGATCCATTGAGGGGGGAAAAAACAAGAGGAAGAAGAGTGGAGTCAGGAGTAGGAGGAGAGTGACTTTCCTGGAACACAGGTTCAGACTTAAAACAGGTTGGAGAGCACAACAGAAATAAAGCACATGCTCCAAGTGCACTGCAAGTTTGCACTTTAGTTTTACAAAAATCAAAAACTCTGACAAATAAAAAAGTAATTAAATAAATAAAATGAGAATTTGAGAAAGCCACCCACATTTCACAAATTTGTTTAGCTGTTGTGTGTTTGACAAAATTATAACAACAATTAGTCTCCACCAAACCATAAAGACTTTTTAGGTTACATAGGAGACAACCTGTTTCTGGTATGGGAGCATTTAAAATGAAAAATATCTATATAGGCAGTGGTTCTGGATTTTGGATGAAAAAAGGAGTGTGTAATTTCAAGATTTCTAACATGGTAATATAACTATTACAAGCCATGAATATGATTGATGATTATCAATGGAGAAGTTCTGAGAGGAACAGAATTTTTATTTGATGCGTAATTACGCACCATGTACATGTTGGTTGCTAGCATGAACACTGGAAAGAAAAATAAACTTGGCTCTCTAAAGGAGTAATACTTACTGCTCTCTGTCGACCCGTAGGCCATGCTGAATTTGTATATCTCTTTGGCATAGTACTCTGTCTCTGTGTTGTCCTGACCGCAACTCTGTTGCCGATCCCTCCCCAGCTCCTCCAGTAGCTCCTTGGTGCTGTTATACAACGCTTGGATTTGATAGGGAATTTTACTCGGTCCCAGGGACTGTGGAGGACTTGTCAGTCGGAGTTTGCTCAAAATTTGCCCTCGTATCGCCTCGACTCTCTTCCTTTTCACGTGGTCGATGTCCACGGTGGCACAAGTTGACAGGGATGAGCTCAAAGTTGCGCAGTTGAGGAGGAGGACAAACAGCAGAGCCTTACCCAAATGCATCTTTCTCTCAGCATTTGGTTCGTCCGGCAGCAGAAATATGTATATTCACAGCGAGGACCGCCAAAGTCCGTGTCAGCTAGCCTTCAAATCAACCTGATGAGATGTTTCTTTTAACTTCCTCGGCAACTAATGATGAAAAACGCCTCGCTTATTTCGTTTTCTTGTTGCAGTCCTCTTCGTTATCAGCAAAAATCCAAGTTTGTTTTCGCCCATCAGACATCACTCAGTTCAAAGTCCCCAACAGACGCGCTCTTGCGTATATGAAATTTATCCGGTACAAATACCTCTGAAGAAGCAAAAAGACTTTTCTTCAGCATAACTGTGCTCACTCCAGCAGACTTAAGTCTTCCTGCCGCTTGGCATATCTCTTCTCTTGTCTGTCTCATTAAAAGACACTCGCCTCTTGATCGTCTCTGAGGAATCAGACCGCAGTCTGTCACGTTAACGAGGTATATGCGACTTTGAGCTGTCCGTACGGCCCCATATGAGTTTTATACCAATAGGTTCCTGACGTTTGACGGAGGAGGGACCGCAGGCACCCGGGAGTGCCCAGATCACAACAGGGCTCGCTGAGATGCACTTCATCAACTCTGACCTGATAAAGGTATAAAAATAATGGATAAACGAACAAGTAAACCATTTAATTTCTGAGGATAACAGTCATACAATACTAGCATCCCTCTAAAGCTGGAATGTTTTAGCTTTAATACTGTTTGCCTTTACACCCGATGTGGAGTTCAGATCTGCTCTTGTCCTACCTGTGTGTTTCACAGTATGTTTTAATGGTCATGTTGATTGTGATGAGACTGTTGTTTCAGTTCACGTGCCTTTTGATTGTCTGCTTTTCTATAGGTGTGTTTATGGCCTTGAAAACGCACCCTCTAGTGGCCAGTGTGTCGAACGTACCTACTTCATCTGAGCTGATTTATTAAATTCCTCTCTGAGCTGTATACAGTCGCTTGCCAGTTCATTAGGTACACTAGGGAAAACCAATCCTTTCTAATATAACAGTCCTACACTAAATCTTAGCTTCACAAAGGTTATGGCATTCAGCATTTGTTTAAAATAACTGAGAGAGCTGTTGATTCAACTGTGTTTTCATTGTGGAGGCTGTGGCTTGTAGTACTTTTTAATTGTATTGCGTTGTTCCAACACATGTTTCTATTATTTTAGTCAGTGGCATAGGCCAAATAACAGAAACACTTGTGTTTAATTCAATATAGTTTAACAGAACCACAAACTACATCCCTCAAAATGATCAGACGTTTGAATCACCATCTTTCTTATGCTGTTTCAACATAAACTAAACATTATAACGTTCTTAAAGCTAAGATTTAGGGCAGGTCTGTTATATAACAATGCATTCGTTTTCACTTGTGTACCTACTTCTTTTATTGCTTTGTTAGGAAGTCCAATGTCGTCTGAAACACAAAAGTTTTCTTTTGTGTCTTTTGCCTCGGAGAAAATGGTATCATGTAGTAGCAACTTCCACAATGGCAATAAAGGGTTCACATGGTTCACACATAAAAATTCCATGTAGATAATTTGTGATCAGTCACAGTTGGGTCTTTTGTCTGCTCCTCTTAAGCTGGAGTCTTCTTACAAAGAGCCACACAGTACAGGACAGTTCCTGTTGTCTGAAGCTGCTCTCAGATTACAGAAATCCTTTCAATCTTCACATTCTGGCAACATGATTGCATTACTGTTCAAAAGAACTAAAGTTTCCTCACTTTCAGCGCAGATTTTCCCATGCCCTCTGCAAACCGCCATCACACAAAATTCATTTTTTTCTCCACTGTCTGAAGGTTTATTTGCAGGCCTCTAAGTTATTTTATCTTTTCAGTTTTTTTCCCTCCACAGTCTGTTTTATCTCTATTCATAGAGCATATCCACATTTCTCAGACCTATTTTAGGTCAAGGCTCACTCAACCACTAGAGGCCCCGTACCCAAACATGGGGTCTGGCATTTCGCTATGTTTCTTTTGCCCACCAGTTTGCATAGCACAAATGATTTCATAGAATGTCCAAACTTGGAAAATATTTGGCTTTCAGTCATACGTCCAGGTGCATAAGTGTGCCATATACAATCCTTACTGATTTATTTTGCTAGTTTGCTGGAGATGGAGATGGATGCAAGGTATTTACTTACATATTTTCTCAGAGAAAGGTAATTATTTCCTCAACTAACCTTAATACTTGGAAAAACTAATGTTGCATAAGCTTGTGCACCCTACTCCAATTTTAAAATGCAGTTATTTTTCTCTTGTATGGTCAAGTGTCCTCTCAGGCAGTATCTACAATATGCAGCATAAATATAAAGAATGAGCTTCAGTCAGAGCATTAACCTTCTGTAAATTTAAGCTGTGATACAGCTCCATTGTAGTGTTGAAACTGGTAAACAGTTAATTAATAATCAATCTCCTTTTATATCTGCTGACTGGGACATTTTGGGAATATTTTTTTATGTCACTCTGGCTGAGATGTCTTCATTCATGGCTCGGTTCTTTCTGTGGTGTGTGAGCAATCCAAACCCAAAATGGACTAAAATGGGTGTTTGGCCTTTTTTTTAAGTGTCATCCAACATAGTGCGGGGAATGAGATGTCTTCATAGGCATTGTGAAACTATTTTAAAACAAGCACTCAGGTCCCTGGTTTCCCGCAACCACTTTCCCACAGTCCCTGCTGTGATTAAAGTTTGTCTGAAAATACTGTGTGGAGGACACAAAGTCACTACTGTCTTTTTTTATCTAACTCCTACGACTTTCATCTTTTATCTGACTTATGATTGTTCTTGTTGGATTTTTTTGAATTCTACTGCAAATGTCAGTAAATATTTTATTTGTTCTTAAAGTGGCCTTCCTATACCTAAATTGTATTTAAAAGTGAGCTTTTGGCTGTTTTGATGGCATTAAAGTGCATCATTTTTCTGTACTTCTGTTGCTGCTGTGTCTGTCTCATCCTCATTCGGCTGTGTTGGAAGTTCTCCATTAAGCCAGCAGATGATGCTGCATAACAAACAATATCTGCTGTCAGACTAGAGCCGAGAAAGTCAACATCTTAAACACCACCAGGATCATGATTTATGCATTACAGCCACGTTACTGATATTGATAACACTTAATATTACAGTACAACCATAAATTCTATCTTTAAAGATATTAACGCAAAATCCTGCATCCTTATGAGGGCCACAGCATCTTACAGCAGGGTCTTATCTGAATAAAGATAGGGAACAGATATAATTTATCAGTTACCAGATGTACTTGACTATGTATTTCACTTTGTCCCATCAAGTGAATTGAATTGAAATCGAATTGAAGTAAGCATGGAGTGATTTTTTTATTTTTTTATTATTTTTTTAAATGGAAAGGCCGTTCTCTTACTGCTACTAGGACTACAACCAAAAGAAAAAGGACTGTGTTGCACCAAGCGGCACAGTACAACCCTCCATAATCTGACACGCACTCTGCAAAACACACACACACACACACACATTGTAGTATTCCAACCGTCTGGGGATTCCTAGACACAATCCCAGACATCACCATCAAAGTTCACTTTTACTCCAAGCGTCCTCCAGTGATTACCTCACTGCTGGGTCAGGTTTTAGTGAGTCACTCTCCGGCAATCTCTCCGTCTCGCACAACACACGGAAAAGGAATGCAGCTACAGACCGGAGGATGAAAATAAAAACACATGCTGGTAGCCACACTGAGAAATATGTCCGCCCTTTCTAATGTAGGTGAGTTTCCTGCTGACTTGTCAGAGAAGTCATCACAGCTGTAGTGTTTAACCTCCCCTAGCAGCACTATGACCAGCGACTGTCACAGATTTTTATCACGCTTCCGTAGAGTAGACAGATTGATCTGACCACACACAAACACACACACACATACTGTCCGCTTTAGACTGGCTAGACAGAGTCAGACAAACCCCAAATACTAAGCAGCCTCCTGCCAGATTTCCCTACTACAGCACACTGACAAGCCAGCACAGTAAAGTCTGCCTTGTCTGGGGGTTACAAACTATGAGTCATACGTGGGAGAGTCAGTTGGGTAGGAATGCTAACAGGAGACCCCTAAAACCCACACCAGCGGAGACAATGATGTGTATATGTCATGGCCATACAACTCGAATGAATCATTCGTCCACCATCTGTGTTAGTCGTCAGTTTTCTTGATACATGTACATAGGAAAGGAATAGCACGCCGGCTAGACGATGACTTAAAGTGAGATCACGTGGAGTCAGCGAAAGTTGCTCTGTCGCTCTGTCATTGTTGTGTCTGAGGTTTATTTCTGTGTCTTATTAAATGACTATAAGACAGTCATCTGCAGAGTTTAAGGGTTATGATGTCATGGATCAGTCTAAGGAATAAGGGGTAACTTTGGTTACTGTTACCTCCAAATAGTGTGCAAAAATAAATGAATTAATTATTGTTCTGTTACGAGCTACATAACCAGTAGTATGACCAGTAGCTTGGTTGTTAGATGCGCTAGTTATTGCTCTATAAAGAACAATACAAAGCCACTTCGTGGTATTATCAGTCGTTTATCGTTAGCTATTAATTTGTGGCTACAGAGGAAACTGTTACAACGACTTTTTAATTATTCTGCAGACAAAATGGAGCACCTGGTTCTTGCCACTGTGAAAGTTGAACACACTTATTTTGCAAATGCCTTTGTCAAAAGTGATTTACAATAAGTGCAATGTAATATAATGTTACTACAATTCTTTTTCATTAAACCTCGTCTAGGTTTTTTTAATGGTCACCATGCAAAACAAATCCATTTCTGAACCGCTGTTTGTCCACTAGGGGGCAGCAGACCTTCAAACCAACTGAGTGACATGAAGCCTTGACATGGCGGTAGCAGAAAGGTTTCCACTTGCAGAGACTCAGAGCAACGCCAACATCACACGTCTGACTGCATGATTAAAGTAAGTCCTTTATTCGCTCGTGTTTTACTCCTGTTTAATTTTTTTTTTAACAAATACAAGTTCACGTTACATGGAACTTAGCATACTGCTTTTGTCTTTGCACACTAGCTGATGTACACATCATTTAGTTTGGTGGTGTGCATGTGTAGTACAGTGTGAGTTTCATAGCCTGTTTTTTTTTTGGGGTTTTTTTTGACAGGTTGATGGGATGAATAAGAGAGAACTAATCAGTAAATCTGACTGATTTAAAACAAAACCAGAGACATGAAACAGACTTTAAAAACCCTGGAGAGATGCAAGAAAATGTCACCAGTTATTATACATATTCATTAGAATATTATATTTTAACATCAAATATTGATTATTTAAGTTTGACAGAAAAGTACTGAAAAAAAAAAAAAAACACTAGCTACTATTTTTGTTTAATTCTGTGTATTTTTGCTTGTCTAAATCACCTTTGTCATTTCTTATTCCTCGCATTTTGGCTGCCGTGGTCATGGCCGTGGGTCTTGGCAGGTCTCTGTGACGGCTTGCTCCCATAAGATGGCATATTGTGCCGGCCCGGTGTCACAGAGGTGAAGACCATTCACTTTACATCTGGGTCTAAAGGAGTGGCGATCTGCTGAGTTAAGGCCTTTTGGAAAACAAAGGACAAGGTGTCATTGGGCCTCTGCATGAATATGAAATAGCAATGCCCATGATGTTGATTCACACTCCAGACAAATACGGTCAAAGCTAAGGCTAAACACACTTAGCATTCTTGGATTACCACTCAGTGTGAGTAAGGCGGCAGAAAGTTGCTGTGCTCGGTGATGTTTGTTGTGATTACTAATGGCAGAGTTTTGTATAAATGATTGATGGCAGAGGCTGTCTGCGGTCCCAGTTATGATCCAGGCCAGTTTAATAATGTTACCTAACCATGAGGGATTCTTTTTCAGTGACTTCACTTTCAGTTTCAGCATTGTTTTTATGCTGTTTAGGCTAAAATATACAACTTTCATTGCCCCCTCCATTTAAGTGATCAGCTGTATCAAGAGAGGCCAAAGAATGAGGAAGGAAAACATTTCTCGGTTATCCTTGCTATTCGTATGGAATTTCAGAGCAAACCACATCAGGCCTTTTTCCACTTCCTTACAACGTTAACCCTCCACACCCCCACCTCTGTATTCCCGTAAGCGCTGCAAGTTGTATAATGAGGGAATTGGCTTTTGGAATTGCGTCAGCACTGGCACGCATGGCAGAGAAAGTGTCAAAACAACAGAGAAAACAAAAGGAGCGTTATTGGAAATTGTTCAGTACAGAGCAGACACTGGACAGTAGATAGAAACCTGTTCGCTAGTTTGGAACCAGAACAATGATTGTGTGCAAATACTCTCTCTAAGACATAATGTAGGTTTGTGCTCACACATACATTAATCGCATGCACACAAGCACAATGGTAATGTGCTTGTAGGCATTCACACACACACCCATACACACACACACACACAGCATTGGCCAGGTTAGTGCTGGCCTCCTCATGCAGAGTCTAGACAGGAAGCTGGTCCATGCCAGATTAGGGATTTTCTCCCTCACACTCTCTCTCACACACACACACACACACACACACAAAGTCATACTGCTGACAGTCATCTTCTTTCAATATGTCTGCATGTATTCTGCACTTGGATGTTTGTCAGACAGGGAAAATGAGAAAGAAAGGGAGGTAAGAACAGAGACTTGGTGACAGAGCCCTGTGTGGACGTAGGTTTGTCTGTTTATGTGCTTGTCTGTCTTTGTTTGAACAACTCCCGCAAAAAAAAAAAAATTATAAAACAACTCAGCCACGAAGAAACACAGATTCCACGTCTAAAGCTTTTTTCGGCTCGATTACTCATTTTTCCTCGACTTTCCACCCATTGCAATGATGCGTCTGTTGCGCAGTGTGAAAAGTTCAACTCGTCCTTCCTGGGTACAGGGGCGCACCGCATCCTGTAGTGCTTAGCTAAATTAAACCGAGCCCCTACTGTTCTCATCTGCTCACCTGTAGCCCCTGCCAGGCCTGGCCATGACCTTTGACCGCACACAGATGGGTCTGCATAATAAGACACGGGCACACACGGCTAAGTGCCATCTCGGACATGTCTGATGGGTAGCTATATCGGACCAAAAAAGTTTAAATACCGTATGTGGTGGAATGCTAATGTGTTGACCTTTCTGAGCAGGTGAAGGCTTATGTGAATGTGTGTGTTTCTATACTTCGCTGCATGGGTTTGACTGAGCTTTTAAGTGTAAATACAGACACCAATAGAAGTGCGCTCACTGTAGATAATCTTTGTCTCTCTGTGCGTTGTTGGCCTCAAGCCAATGACCTCTGTGCCCGGTGTATGGCAGGATGGGCTGTACTCTTCACTCTAACTGTATGAATATGCATGGCCTCCTGGCTCATTAGAAATGTCAGTATAGACATAGATTACAAAGAGCTTTCTTTGAAATGGCATGTTCAGTACAGCTGAAACTTCCAGTGGTTTTATGAAACTAATGAAAATTCATCAGGTTTAATTTGTTTGCGTTTGTGAAAAGCAAATTTCTTTAAGGTATAGTTAATTTTGAGGTGAATTGTGCTGTCTTTTTCCATGTGTTCAGTTTAATCCCACACACTTTCATGCACTGAAACAAATTTAATGACATTAAAATGTCTGAGTAAGTATGAAGGAAAACAGTAAGTTGTAAATACCTCCCAAATCTTAACTTCAGTCCGTCAATTTCATATTATGCACATATATTCTATTGAAATATACGTATTTCATGTTGACACAAAGTTTTTTGATCAAAGTTTAGATAGCCGTCTTCCCCTCCCAACTTCCGCTCTTTGACACTGAATATATGAGCATATTTACACCTTGTCTTAGAGGATATATGACAGATGTGCTCTAGCCACAGCTGCATTAACAGTATATTTCATCCCCTTCTTGCTTCCGTCTGTGAAATGGTTCTCTTCATTTCCCACATGAGTGGTTTTCTTATCATCCGGACCCCCGCTCACCTGCCCCAAGGGCTGAGTTAAAGCCGATAAAACACCCAAATATTCTGTTAAACATGGGCGGCCTCTGCCGTGTGGCCGCTCCCTGCAATGCCTCCTGGGTAATTATGGTAATAACTCAGCCGTCAGATGCGAGGCCAGAGGCCCCTGGATGACGAGGTCACACTAGAGAGTCTGAGACGAGAAGAGTGGTGGCGGTGGCTGCGGTGGAAATGGTGTGCCGGGGTCAAGGTGAAGCAGGCAGAGCTTGTACGTCGCTATCCCATAAAGCCTTGCTGTCACATCAGAGGCCGCTGGATGTGTGAGGACATTCCCTCTGATCTGTCCTCCTCAACGATCAAGATGCTGATGAGGGATGATGACAAGTGTTTCAGTAGCTTGGGCATTTCTGTGGCACCTGGTGGGTTGGTTGGTTAAAAGGTCAAAACGTGGCATTGTTTGAACCACACATGGCTACTTGTTGTAAGTCACTCTAATTTACTGAAATGGCAAAGAGTCCACCATACACTGTTAGAAATTTCTGTTAATTTACAGCAGAATTCCAACAATATTAACCTGATAGTTTTGAATACATCACTCTACTGGTAATACAAACAAAAAACTGTGAAATTTTGGTGATTTACTGTTCTTTTAACAGAACTATACTGTTTTCCTAAAATAAAGCATTTTACCGCTAATCATTCATCCAAATCTTCTAAATCACGGTATCATGATGTATTTTTTGCATTCTGGGAAATTTAACCCGAACTACACATGGGAAGCTGGATCTGTTCGGGCGGCACAGTGGCGAGGTGGTTAGCACTGATGCCTCAAAACGAGAAGGTCCCAGCTTCAACTCCAGGCCAACTGGTCCTTTCTGTGTGGAGTTTGCATGTTCTCCCTGTGTCTGCGTGGGTTCTCTCCGGTTACTCCGGCTTCCTCCCACTGTCCAAAGACATGCTGGTTAGGTTCATTGGTGATTCTAAGTTGGCCCTAGGTGTGAATGCTTGTCTGTCTCTATGTGATAGACTGGAGACCTGTCCAGGGTGTACCCCGCCTCTCCCTCCAGCAGACCCCACGACCCTTCACAGGAACAAGCAGTTACAGAAGATGAATGAATGAATGAGTTACATGATGATCTGTTCTTTCACAAAGCACATTGTTTGTAGATTTTGTGAAGACTGATAATGTATTTTTAAACAAACCAGTTGACTGTAAAGTATTGTGAAAGTAATCTTAACAAACAGTAAACGCTGTATGTTTCAATAACAGCACAAAAGTGTAAATTTTAGTGACAGTAAAAATATGTTAATTTTACAGTAACATAATGACAACCCTGCTGCCAGTTCTTTACCGTTTTTATACAGGAAAGTAATAAAAAACAGTCCTATACTGTATTTTTCAATAACAGTACAAAACTGTAAATTTTAGAGACAGTAAAAGAATGTTAATTTTACAGTAACATAATGGCAACCCTGCTGCCAGTTCTTTACTGTTATTTTACAGGAAAATTCTTAACAGTGTAGTTATTTTTCTTTTTTTTTCTTTATTGAGATGGTCAGAAAATTGAGAAGACAAAGGACAAAATGTTCTGGCGCAATCTGATCTGTTATGGGTGCATGTGGTCGTAGGGACGGAGGTGTACACTGTTACTTTCAGAAACTAAAATTGACTCCTATTATCTGACTGCACAGACTGACGGTGACCTCTCGCATGATGAATAACTGAGAGACAAACAGAGCACACTCAGCTTTGGACACGTGGACAAGTATCACTCTGTTCATGCTAAAGATAGATTTATACACACTTTTCATACATATTGTACAATCGTTTATTTATATGGGACACTGAATATTAATCAAGTTTGGAGTTAATAACATAAATTGAAAATCTGCCACAGTTTGCAAGACGGTCTAATTTGCAAACATGACAAATGAACACTTTGTCCTAAGAATCCTACACCGACAGTACAAGCAGGCCAAGTTTAAAACATAACAAATAGATTAATCAACCACAAACCATTAATTAGTACAAAGCTGTTTAAGTTTAATTTAAAAAATGCTATTCATTTCCATCGGCTTCTTGAATTGTAAACAGAGCACACTCAGCTTTGTAGTGCAGAGCTTTACCCTGTAAATTGGTATCTGTCACAAATTTCTTTTATAAAGTGAATAAATTATTTGTCAATTTAAATCTTAACATTTCAACAAAATACTATACTATGCTATATCTGAACTGTACGCGGCCTTTTAGAAGCAAGTGCTTCTGTACATGTGAAGCCCGAGCCATCTTACATAATATATATTTAGAGTTAAAGTTATGCTAGATGAACAATGACAGAACGGCAATATTCCCCCATTTTCTGTCCAAAATCCAGGTCAGGGGGGAGACCACAAGAAAATGTTATCATTCATTCATCATTTTGGCTCCTTCAGCATTCCTTCGTTTCCTTGAACTTGAATTTTCCCCTGTTTTTCTACTCCTTCATCGCCCAATTTGAAGCTTTGTCTAGGTCATTCCACTCTCTTTGCATAGAAATATCCTCTCTAAAGTATAAATTTGATAGAAAGTGGAGTGAAGTGACAAGCGTAATCATTTCCAGCGACACATGTCCTCAATTCAGACCGAAGTTAAATGTAAAAGTGATCATGGCCAGGGCTATTATCAGGCATCCTGATGTCAGGGAAAATGAGAAAGCTGCATTTAGGAAAAATCTAGCACCACATTGCAATGAATAACCCCATACGGCACCAGGAAGCTGTCCATTTAAGTTATTTTGAAGCTGACTGCATTAGAATTGATAGATATGGGCTCAATCTTAATTTTGGCCCATGATTATAACTCTCATGTATTTTTTTTCTGTTGAAAATTGCCAGGCTTTAAATATCTAGTTCACAAGCCATTCCAGTGCTGCTCTGTTGAACCCATATTCATACTTACGCAGTTACATACTGTAGTTTATTCACTTCAGTCCACACTGCGGTTCATTGAGACCCCTGACCTGCAAATAACTATAAATATTTATTTGTGTCGGCTTGTCTAAAAATAACCATATTACAATAGAGTGTCCTGGAAGAGGTCCAGGAGAGTTGTGCAGCGAGCAGTAGTCAGCATTCAGAGTCCAGCCTCCGTGCCCAGAGAGAGATAGGCCTGTGTCAAGAGGCAGACATATCGATAGCTTTTGTGGTCAGCAGGAAAAAAAAAAAAAAGCCACCTCACTTAGTGAGGGATCCTTTGGGTCCGAGGATGTATTTCTGGAACATGCAGACCCAAAAGTGGGAGCAGTTTGGAATGATGGAAATGTTCTCAGTGACATCTATAAACAGTATATCTGTCTCATCACCACTGTGCAGAATTATGTTATGATGTTTGTTATGAAAGCAGCAATTTTGAGGTTTAAAATACAATGAAATGGAAAAGAACTTGCTCCCTATATTAATAACACCAACAGTTCAACAACAGTGACTTTACTTCTGTAGATTCATAAACAGTCCTGATCATGTAGAGGCTAAAACGCTGCTATTAAATAACGTCAAATAATTCTGAATTAAATAAATAAAGGCAACTTCTAATCTGGTGGACATGTGGGCAACTGATAACAGTGTGTGTTGATTCAACTATATAATTTTTTTCCACTCACAGTCCTCCTTCACTGTTCCCACGGACACAAGTGAGTATTAAACTGAATCAATAATAACGTGTCCCATTCAAAAAAAACAAACAAACAAAAAAAAAAAACCCTGATCCATTATTTGCCTTTTAGAGGAGGTTTAATCAGTGATCGATCCTTCGGCCACTGCGTTATAATAATGACAGATTTTGTGGGAGTGTAAAGCATAAATTAAGAGAGCTTTCTTCATATTGAAGATAAAAGCAAAAAAAGGTTTTAATAATCCTCTGTCCTTCATACAAAAATTTAATTTGACCAAAAACTGAAGATGGAAAACTGTAACTTCGTCCAACATGTTGCACATGTCCCCATATAAAAAAAAAAACCCTCTGTGGACTACCTACCTACAATGTTACCTGTGCATTATGGGTAAAATATGAATATAGGACAAAAGTAATGCAGTGCCAACAAGTTTCTGTAAATCTGACAGGCAGAGGTCAGCCTGGACCTCTTACTAGTAACATGTAATGTGCAGTTGGCATGCAGTGACATGCAAAGGCTTCAGACTGAAGCATGTTCTGCTCAGAGACAAACGGATTCTGTGGCGGATAATTTTATTGTCCTCGTATTGTCTTCATTCTTTGTGCCAACGCTGCGTGCCAGTCGATATCTAACTGCCCACTCAGTCCGACTCAGTATGAGACTCACTCCGCAACTTGTGCCTCTCCTCCCAATCCCTCCTTCACCCCCAGAATGCAATAAATGTCTGGCCATCATTTATTTTAATTCACTCCCCTCTTGCACAGATGAAATGGATTCGTAACCTTGTAGGACAAGGACGTGCATGCCGTCTGCCGTCAGTTGCTGAGTTATTCTCTATTCTTCTAGCATAGAGAAAGAGAGAGAGAGAGCGAGAGAGCGAGCAAGAGCAAGTGAGGGGGAATGAGGGAGCGCGCGAAAGAGGCCCAATGATGAAGAGAAATAGTCTGGCATGCAAATTGCCGGCTGCCATGTCCAATGAGGAGGCCTGGCGGAGACTGTCACCGTAGAAACTCTGGACAGGGTTAACAAGGCTGAGGGAGAGACAGACAGGAAGACAGGAAGAGTCTGAAAAAACTCAGAGTGTGATTTATTCGCCAAATCATAGTGCGATGAGTGGATTACGGGTAGCCTAATGAGAAAAAGTGTTTAGGGGATAGCTAATTGAACGTGACCAAGGAGGGGAATGCTAAGAACAGATAGAGATGGGGACTGGGTGACGTCTGTCATTCAGGTGACAGTAGTTCAGGTCGCAGTGAGGAAGTTAGACGGTGAAGCCCGTACTGATGTGTAGGGCTACAACTCGTGTTTATTTCTAATTAATCTTAATATTATATGTGTCTTAAAATCAGTTAAGCTGAGATATATTTAATATTTAACTGTATGCTTTTTCACTTCACTTATTTGTGTAATCATTAGAAATATTGCCAATGTGCACTCTACTGGAGATTCAAGATTCAGTGCATTCAGATATTCAGATTAGAGAATAGCTCATGAACCTTAGCGTTGATCATATTTATGTGTGTGTTCTGAAATTTATATTTGACTAGAATAACATGGAGTTATAAGTCAAGAGTCAAGAAAATAAAAATCAGCCTGCGCTCCCTTGAAATGGGCCATAGACATTCAACATTGTTGTAATGTCCACTAGAGGGTAGTATTTAACTACAGGCAGTGTTAAATATTTATAATGGGTTCTCTTAAACATACTGTCTCCATTGCACGCAGGTCTGTTTTTAATGTTTCCGTAAATTAAGAAATTAAAAATAAATATCTTAAGTCACCCCTGTATTGTAAAAATCCTTGTCATGACGTGTGCAGGATTATATTTTGCTAATTCATAGTAATTATCAAACTACTGTCTTCAGAGCCTTGTTCATATTTTCATATAATGATTTTGTTGAGTTCTTAATTTTTCCACATCCTGCTGACATGTTTTACATTAAATTACATCATACATGTGTTAGTCCTCCTACATGAACTTTAAACATAAAAAAGCAGTGGTACTAAAGCTGACTAAATTACGCCCATTCCAGATTAATTGCACAGATTTGAAAGCCACATCTTGAATTAAGATTTATTGGATTAGGAGCTGGAATTCATCAAGTACTTTAAGAGGCATGATACAACTATTAGTGTCACCACCTGGTGCTGTTAAAAAAGTTTAATTTTCATATTTCTAAATTATTTTACACTCTTAAATCGTTGTGTCTTTCAGGATTAATAGTTTGTACAACATAGCAGATAATTTAATAAATAGGATTTTTGTCTTTGTCTGTATATCTAAATTACACCAGAGCCCTACGAATTTTTCAAGTTTACCACATAAAAAGTTGATTCAATTAACCTCTCAGCATTTTAAAACCACAGGTTTCTTTTCCCTGAATGCAGATCTTCTTGGTGCTGACATATCCTTTGTGTGTCCAGCAAAGTCCTTGGAAATGTTTGTGTTGCATCCATTTGATCGCCGCAGAATCTCTCATTTCATGAGTGCAGCAGACCACACATTCGAAATGGGCTTGGACGCAAATTGGATTAATGTTTGCAAGACATCTCCTAAAGCGTTTCCACCTGTAATGTTGTTTGCAGACGCACTAAATGAGATGTCTCAGCGGGAGCAAACGTCTCCGTATGCAGAGCTAACGGAGGGAGGCCTGCGCCAGGCTGCACTGTGACCCTCCTGGTGCAGCGCCTACTTTCTGGCTCCAGTTTCAACAGGAACGTAGCATATAGGGAAAGAGACAACATGGGAAATGTGATTACACGGTAGCCTAATGTAAGAGAATCTCATTTGTTTCGTCGGTCCGTTTGATTGTGTCTTTCTGTGCTGGCAAATTCAAGAAAATACAATGCAGATGTGGACGAGGGCGAGCAGCCACTGTTGCCACCCAATCTGAGGAAGTGTGCTTTGACTTTGAAATGTATATCACTGCAAGACACAGAGAAAGAAACTAAAATGAGTCTTTAAACATAATCTTTCATACACCATCATACTCCTGGCTAAAAATAAGAATTCAAAACTGGTATTCAAGAGTGTAGACTGTGGTCGCAATACAAGACGCCTATTGAAGACTATCCTAACCAAGATGAATGAGTGGTATCGAGTCCTGGCATGACAAACGAGGGCTGAAGTGTCGCAAGTGTTTTATGACGGTCCCTAGGGTCCGTATCTCGCACAACCCCTGACCCCTCGACCTTTTAAACCACAAAGGTGATTACAAGTGACCGGCCAATGGAATAACGGCTATACTATGGCCATTAGAAGACTGTTGCACACAACCTCACCCTGTGGTGCAGCTGGTAATTATTTTGCGCAGGTATAGTATTTATTTCAGAGGTTCACTGACTGGAAATGAAAAGACATTTGCAGAGAAATCAAGTTAAATCAAGCATCCAGTTTAAATGGACAAAAAAAACAAAAAGGAACAAAACAGAATGGCATCTATTAAAGGCTGTGTGAACTGTAAAATGAAAACCATTGTCGGCAGATTTTCCAAAATAACAAGCAAAGGTTTCTGATATCAGAGTAGAATCCATCGCACACCGTCTGCTGCATCTTAACCGGTCAGCAGCGCGATGAGCAGAAGTCTCGTTCACCGCTCAGCCGCCACGCCTGTCATGTAACAAGACTATGATATCTGTTCCCCGTGAGACGCATAAGTGCGTGACACCGGCATTCTTCACTGCTGGCTCTGACAGCAACAGCAGCACTGACCGTTAAAACCCCGGGGCACATAGCAGTTTATCGAACACCATCAAGGTGAAAGGGCCGTTGAGCAAAGTAGAGGAGAGCTGGGTGGAATTTGCAGCCTTTGAGTGTGATTTCAAGTTATACCAGCGCAGCTACGTGTGACCTCATTCACACAACTGTACAAGAGGAAAACACTTTACCCTGCTGCAGTGTTGCATTAGGTGTTTGTTTACTGACAGGGTGGATTTTGGGGGAGCAGCAGGTAATTGATGTCCACACACGTTCCCCTGGATGTGAGTGTAACTGTCTACCAGAGATGTACATCATTTTCTGTAACACTGCAGTGTGAGATTAGTGCGGGGTCACAGGGGTCTCACTCGTCACTCCATTTCCTAAATTGACAGCAAGAGAAACTCTATTCCACCGGACGTGATAAACGACACGGGGCGTCGATGGAGTGCGTCGCAGAAGAGAGAAAGGAGTGATAAATGGGGGAGGTTGGGAGGAATCAGGGCAGATGAAAGTTGTTGGGCAGTGAGAGATAACTGACAGCACATTATGAAAATCCAAGAAGAGACTCTAAATTGTTCTGACACACCTTTTTCTGTTTTTATTTTCCTATCTAGAATAAAACTTTTTTGTGATTATTCAGAGTGAGGAGCTAGAATAACAATAATTACAATAAAGCTAAAAAATAAAACAATGATTCAAGATAATAAAAGCAAAACACGAGATGAAACTCCCTTTAAACAGTGTTATGTACAGTGTATGGTATAATCATTATGCATGTGTTTGTTAGGACATCTGTTCCTTGTATCACTGAGACTCTATGTTTACATGGACACTGGTATCGTCAGTCAGAACACATTGGCCCGATTGGATTTTTAACCAAAAAAAAAGTGTCATTCAAAATCTGGCTCCATATCTGTCCTGAATGAATGAATGATCATCACTGATGTCAGTAAAGTTTTGGTTCTACTTCTGGCATATATGGCATCCAAGTAAACTGTTAAATTGTAATCTCTAATTGGAATTCTTTAAATCAGGATATTGTCCATGTACACAGTCAATGTGGCTACTAAAAAGAATTTCTGGTTGAATAAAGCACAAGTAACTTTAAGTAAATTTGCTGGTGGATATCAAATATTTCAGGAGCCGACGCTTTCGTTTGTCTGGTAACAGTCAAATTCTACTTATAATTGTAGGAGAATATGGATTTTTCTTTTTGGTATGAGATTACAATTCAGCAATTTCATCTGTAAGAGTAGTTTCTTTTGGGTTACACGAATGTTTTACAGGTCCGTGTTTGATGCCTGCTACATTTGCTCAGGACAGGGGTTAGTGTTATGGCTTGAACATGACCGTTTTGTTAATTTTTCCTCCTTGTTCTCTGCAGTGTAACTCCCTCGTCATTTACATTTATAGCATATATATAACTATAAGTCGCCCATCAGGACAAAAACAAAATTCAAAGAAACCCTTGAGATTGCCAGTAGGTAGTGCTTTATTGGGTATTTTCCCCCAGTACTCTTACTAGCTTCTTGCAGCCTCACTCAATTTAGTTGTTTTAGCCCCCTATGGCCGTGTTGCTGATTTTGAATAAGTGCTCAGGGCAAGAGGGGTCAGCTGCAATTTCAGCCGTAGCTAAACTGGTCTTTTCTAATGTGAGATCTGAGGTGACTTTGACTTTTGATTAATGACAGTTCTCCAAAGGACATATCACCAGGAAAACTTTCCACAGCATGAAAATCACTTCCAGTAAAAGAAGAAAACATTTATATCTTTATGCATACACAATCCGGCACTGACTGGCTGCATTCAATGTGAAATAATACCCAGGTGTTGTTACAGGAGGCAAACATTGAAAGTGTTTGTTATTAAAATATTTGTACTTTTTGGGCCCCAAAGGCCCACTATGCCTTTTCTCACTTATGCATATTTCCATTATAGTGACATCAAGCAAGCAGAGAAATGCTGCTGCTGCCTCTCTCCTGTTCTCTCCCCTGTTCTCTCTTGAGTGCCTCTCTCACAGGCTGTGAAAACAGCCGCCCCAGGGAGTATTCGTATCCCATGAGCCCTTGGGGCAGAAGGCCCGAGGACACGCCATGGGGATGTATTGAGGGGTGTTGTGGGGAAAAGGAGAGCTGCACATCTCAATATGAATACTATAGATAAACGCAAAGCAGATAGCGGTTGAATAGAATTGTCCCATTTGGGATTTTAACTCAGAGATTTAGAGATCACAAGAAAAGTGACTCCAGTGTAAATATTAAGACCACAAACTTGTGCAGGGAAAGTTATACTGTTTTTTTAATTTGAAAATGCTGTTTGCCTGTATATTAGCATATATGATGATATGATGCCAGACTAAAGAAAAGCCAATAGGATGGAGAATGTTATATCTCCATCACCATCCATCTCTACAACCAGTAAACATAAAAAGTGTGTGAATGAATAAACTGCTGTACATATATCATTGTTTTCATGCCACATAGGGAACAATCGCTGATAGTATACACTGATCAGCCACAACATTATGACCAGGAGAAGTGAATGACATTGACCATCTTGTGACAATTCAGTGTTCTGCTGGGAAACTTTTGGACTTGGCATTCATGTGGATGTTACTTAGACATGTAGCACCCACAGCTGGGATAGGCTCCAGCAGACCCCGCGACCCTTAACAGGAATAAGTGGTTACAGAAGATGAATGAATGAATTAATTAATGTAGCACCCACCTAGACCAGACCAGGCATCCCCACCGCATAGCAGTGACACTCCTTGGTGGCAGCAGCCACCCCCAGCAGGATGCAGCCTGACACAGACACACACACAAGAACGCTTTAGGAACAACTCAAGAAACATGAAAACAAGGTGTTGATCTGGCCTCCAAATTCCCTAGATCCCAAAATGATCAAGTATCTGTGGAATTCCACAGGCCCCTCCCCTCAACCCATAGGACCAAAAGGCCCCCACCAACAACATTCTCTTGCCAGACACCACAAGACACCCTCAGATGGTCCATGTCCATTCTCTGATGGGTCACAACTGTTTTGGCGGCACAAGGGAGACCTACACAATATTAGGTAGGTGGTCATAATATTATGCCTGATCGGTGTATAAATATGTATTGAAACTTCCACAATGTCCCCCATAGGATTTCTGGAGTAGATTTGCAGCTCTGTGTGGGTGGCATTCAAGAATACCTCAGCATGAGTGGAGCTGAGGCAACCTATTGTTCAAAGCTTCCAATTACTTAATTATGCATATCTTAAACCTTAATATATATTAGTCATGGATAAATCAACTATTGAGACCAAAAGATTATTTTTTGTTCCAGGCTGTGTATATTTCTGCTGTGAAATTGGACATAGATGTGCATTATGAACGTGTCTGGAGATTGACTCGCCTTTTGGAGGTAGTGGCCATTGAAGGAACTGCAGTTTTTGGTACATGTGTATTGGCTTCATTTTTCAGCTACGAGTGTTGGTGCTTGGGAGCAACATATTAGAATTTCAAACTTCTTATGGATAAGCTTTATTTGTTACTGTTAAAAAAAAGTATGTAAAATATATTCTTACTACTTTGAGAAAAACAGTATTTACAGTCAGTTCACTTAGCGTCACAGTCGTCGCTATGCTTTCTTTGGGGCATCCCAGCAATTGTGATGCAGAGCAGGAGCTTTACCAGAACTGTAGGATTGTGGGACAAAGGTCCCTGTGTCTGTACTCTCCTGTATGATCTTATTATCTGTCAGCCAATTTAACAGAAAGGCCTTTGGGGAGTGACAATGGGGCTGCAGGGGCGGAGTTGGAGACACACATAGACAAACACACACCTCTGCTCTAATTCACACTGACCTCTGTGGCCTCTCCACAATGCCTGTTTTCGTATTTGATAGAAAAATCGATGGGCTTACTGGCAGAGAACAACCTCCATGAAGAATTAAAACAAGAAAAGTGTTGGTGGTGGTCATTTTTCTGAGCACAAACACTAAACTTAATAATGGATCTGTGGATAAATGTTGTTCAAGTTTCAGACACCTGCTGCCATCATGAAGCTGATGCAAGAAATATTTGATTCATCCAGAGACTTGCTAGAAAATCATTGTTTAAAAAAGCCTTTTGCAGCAGACTGGGAACTTCAGCTCTTCTCATGTTGGTGTCACATTTGATCAGGAAGTGGAATTGTGTGCACGGTACATACATTTGTATCAAAAGTGAAGTTCATTAGATGTTGCAAATAATATTCAAAAGGAAAGATGTTAGCCAGTTTAAACTGGCTTTGGACAGACCTCAAAACTGATTTTAAAGGTTGTATACTCATCAGCTGCAATACAGTCAGTGGTCTGAACTATTAACCACAGATATCTATGGGTGCCACAGATATTAGTGGAGCTCAACACTTCTGTCAACCTGATGTTGACAAAAAGTTTACAAAAGTTTAGTTTCATTCTCTTTTATCTCTGATTTTGGCCTCACCAACTGCTGCAGAATATACCAGGATAGTTTATTGCTAAGTGGTGCAGAGTTCACCAGCTAGTTGCTAACAGTGTCCGTCTGCTGTTCGCCATTGAGCACATGGTGTACGCTTTCACTTTTCACTGAAAACATCTGCCTTCTAGTGAGGAAACTGGCACCAGGAAATCAATCAGTTTAACTGAACAGCACATTGGACAGATAAATAATGAAGTGAAACATTATTATGTTTGATTATTATTTTATTATTTTTTTTATTTTGGTGAATCTGCTTTTGTTTCGTACATTGAGCTCCCCTGTATTTTTAATATGTGTTAGAAATATTCCCTGTGAATTCCAATTTTATTTTTAATTGCTTTTGATTTAAAGAAAAATCTGTGTTTAGATAGATAGATAGATAGATAGATAGATAGATAGCTCACAGTCCAGTTGGTTCCTCACAGGGAGGCATTGTATAGTCTTATGGCCTGAGGGACAAACAACCTCCTCAACTTGTCCGTGGTGCAGGACAGAGACAGCAGCCTGTCACTGAACAATCTTCTCTATCTGACTATGGTGTCGTGTAGAGTCACATATCAGCCAGCTTATTAACCAATACCAATATGACTGTAATCACATTGTATGAATGCAGGTAGTCAGTTGCAGTAACAGTAATTTTTCCGAATGTGGCCGGTGATCCAAGGTCAAGCAGCGTAGACAGGCCTCTCTCATGCCAGTCTTGAGGCCATTCTGAACAGATGTTGGCACAGCCAGCTGGACATGGCGACCTTGAGGAAATCTCAAAGGGGTCTTCTTTGGCAGCATGGGCACCAGCTCTCCCCCCTGGCAAAGGAGACCCAGTGCAGCAGCGTATGAGCAAGTAATATGTGTGTGTATGTGCGAGCATCTAAAAACCAGCATTGTGTGTCATTCAAGCTTCACTGAAAAGGTACCAGTGAATCAATCACATGCCCTGTGTAACACCGCACTAAATGAAATTCAATGGACTGATTGAGTGAGTGATGGATGATTCACATACATACAGCCAGAATTAAGTGATGGAGAAACACTCAGAAGGAGAGTGAAAGAGGTGAGGGTTGGTTAGACCTCTGAGGACTACATGTGGTGTGTGTGTGTGTGTGGGGGGGGGGGGGGGGGGGGGGTACGTGCGTGTGTGTGTGTGTGTGTGCTACTCTGCCAATATGTTTGTGTGGGAGAAAAATGTAGCCATAGAGTGTATAGACTCTGAAGGCTGAGCGCCCTGAGGAACGGCTCTGTTCGTACCCCACATCTGCCCTCCCAGGATGCAGCAGAATGTGTGTGTTTACTTGTGTGTGTTCGTGAGTGTGTGTTGCTACCATCTGGGCAGAACATCAGGGGTACGCCTGGACTGCACGGTGAGCCAGTCCACTTTTAATCTGCCCAGCGCCCTCTCCCCACCAACGAAGGTCACCGCCTCGGCAAGGACAGCACTGTCACCCCTGTAACACTAACAGCGGAGGTCGGCACTGGCTATCCATAATAGATGGCAGCTGGCTTTAGTGTACGTCTTCACTTTGCCTGGGGCAACGGTGTTAGCCCATCTTTCATTCCCACTACTCCGCTGAGCTAATGTGCTGTGTTAATGCTTGTGTGAATCAGGAGGACTGCTCAGTCGTGTGTCTCCCCTGTAGCTACCGAGAGCTCATGTCATTGCCAAAATAGGACAGAAGGTGCTTCAACAAAGGAAACATTCATCTGGAGGTATCACAGCAGGGCAACGAAATCAGCCTTAATACATTAAGAGTTCACAACTCCAGCTTGTAAGAGAAATGGGATGTTATAAACTTTTATGGGGCAGCGTGCCTTTGGTAAACACAGGCATACACTTCCACTTTACAGAGTTTTCAAATTTTTGTATTATTTTTGTAGTCATATAGAAGTTCTTGCTCTTTTCCGTGCATTCATGTTTTGTTTTGTTTTTTAAAAAAATGTATGTAAAGGCAGAGTTTCTGACTTTTAACAGAACATGCATCAACCACAGTTTCAGAGCCTTTTATGATAAGTGGCTGTGCAGTCCAGCTCACCCATCAAGTGTCATTTCCAAGAGCTAGATTTTTTTTCCAACTTGTCAGAGAGACCAAAACCATTTTAAATGCAAATGACCTAAATAAGATTAGCGAGGTAGGCAGTCCGTTCCCTGTTAATTATTACACGCACTAGTCAATTAACAACGCTAACGATGGGACACTTAGTGTGCGTTAACCCAATTTACCACGGCTGAGAGCCGGGTGGACACAGTTGCAAGGGGTAACTTAAGGTGGGGTCTAGAGGAGGGGGTAGGGCAACATCTTTATTGTGCTCTACCCCCATTACAGAAGCTCAGAGGTTAGTGACTTTGACTAGAGCTGAGGAGGCTTTGCTCTGCAGCAGACAACAAATAGAAACTGTTCAGTGATGCTGTGTGGTCCCTTAAGGACTATTCTCTGCACCACGATGCAGAGTTGTGCACCATGTGGGAAGAAGGAGGAGCGAGACTCATCCAGGGGTAATTAGAGTTACCCAGGATGTATTAGCTGAGATGCTGCTCTACAGTTAACAGCATTAGCCACGGCAGGGATTAAGGCATGCTCTGATTTAACAGTTGTCACTAGACCTTGGCTGTGAGAGGCATGGGTGAGTGACAGGTCGAAACAAGGCCAGCGTTTGTGCATCTGGGCGTGTGCACATGTTGAATGTGTTCACCTCTGTGTATGTGCATAGGAATATGTGTTTGTTGCAGTGGTGTGATTATAGTATGGGAAGGAATGTTGTGAATTTTGCAGCTTCTATCTTCTGTTATACTATATTTATGGTGTGACATGAAATAACTGCTGCAAAACACAAAACTGGTTGCATTTAACCACATGACCACAATAGTGTCTATGAATCTAGTTTAGAAAAAAGGAAAGATAATGTTATTGTGACTGGATTGCCACTGTCCAATCTGATCTGCACACAGTGTGGGAACTTTGAGCGCTTTTGATGACATTTGCGTACAGATACTTAGTCTGTACGCAAATGTCATCAAAAGCACTTATTTTTGTACACATTATTATGGTCATTTCACAAATACAAACTTTTTCTACAAGTGCACAAGCAGAATTTTCTCATCAGGGTTCAGTTTACAGGTTTAGAAAAGCTTATTTACAAGAAAACACATGTTCACTTCTGCCAAGGAACAGAAAAGAAATCATATACAGTGGAGACATTTTTATAACATAAACTGTGATGAAGACACTACAGCGTGTTTGTAATCTATAATGATAAAATATCATCCGTGTTGCTGCAGGGAAATGATCTATTACCTTGTTCTTGGTTGCCTGGGCAGTATGATATTGATTTTGATCTTTTTTGCGATCTTCAGTTACTGAATCCTCCTCAGTGTAGTGTCTGCAAAGATGAGATTTTGGCCTGCAGCAGAACATTTAGGCTTAAAAATTATTTTTCAACCTCTCTGGTTCTCAGTTTTACATTAAGGTGATCATTTCGTTGGATGGGATTAAAATTGCCTTTATGTGATTTTCATTTTAGCATGTACTGAACATTTACTGATAGACCTACACAAAAATATTTTACTTTTCAAAAGCTGCTGAAAGTACTCCTTAATGGCTTGAGTTTTTTCCAGTTTCTGGAAATAATGATTTATTCAGTCATGGCCAGCACCAGTTCATTGGTTAAAATACTGAGTTGCGCTCTCAAAGTCCACGCAGTGACATTCAGGCATCCCCATCAGACAGTCTCTCTCCAAAATGACACATGTGCCCTGCTAACATAAATCATCATCACACTCTGGCCCTGCCCACCCATTTTCATCTGTGTAACCAGAGCTCTGGGCGTCAGCAGGAAGTGTATTGGTGTGAGCGGCCTATTGATCATTGATCTGGCGCCATCGATCCAAACCTAGCCTCTTTCCCTCCCACCCCGACGCATTCACAGGGACATCTTTTGACTCCAATCTCCCTATGGAGTATACACATAAGTTCAGATAATGAGAATAAATGGCAGTTCTGACTGCTACTAGTATATCTCTGTTATTTAGATTTATCACCATTAATCAATATTTTAGAGTTTAGATGCAGGAATCACCCTCTGATGATAATGAAAATACACTTTGTTTTGCGTTTTTGGATTAAAACTTTACATTATCATTGCTAAATTGAAATACAGGCATTTTTTAAACATTTGACTTTCTTACAGGATACTTAAATAATAAATGCTTGATTATTATTCAGTGATTTCTAAAAGAAAGTGCTTTAGCAATCTGTTAGCCCAAAAAATGCGCTTGATAGTAATCTATAGCAGAGATCATTTTATTATCTGCCATTACCTAGGAGATATGGTAAAAAAAAAAAAAAATGATATCCCAAAGTTCAATCTTGATCTCTTTGTCAGTGGCACAAATGGGCGACAGTAAAAAACCACAACTACATGATGAGCGGATCAATGTACACGTAATTTACAAACTACAGGGCAGGTAATCAATGATTATAAAAGTATATGAAATATACATTACAGGACTTGTGTTATAGCGCTGACCACAGACTTTGATAAATAGTTAAGCCATTTATTTTTGTCAGTATTGATTATTCAATCCGGAGAGTTCACCAGAATCGTCCGTCTTCTCTTCTCCTTTTCACTCAATCTTCTCCTGAGAGCTGATTTATGATCCATCGGGTCAGACGAGCAGCTGTTGGTTAAAACACCTTCGAGAATAAAACTGATATGAAGCAGAGAGCCTTTAATGTGATTTTAAAAAGCACCATACCTTGACTGAAATGTGGCTTTGTCGGGGGAATTTTAATTTTACCTCTCTAAGAGATCACTTTGGTGTATTATTTGAAAAGATGCTGTAAGAATCTGATTTGTCATCCCTTTCTGTTTTACTTAACTGTATTACTGCTACAACAGACTTATGTCACTCTTTGCTTCCGTCTCTGCATCATTCCTCCTTATGACCCGTTTTCCCCCTTCTGCCTTTTCTAGTTTAGTCTTCCAGGAACTTAGTTCCTCCCAAGTCCAAACAGTCCGGACATGGCTATTGCTTGTCATTAGAATAACAAATGCACTGGGGCTCCTGATTTAGTGTGGCGCTCTGGCCCCTGATGTATATTAATACCACAACACTGCACCTCTTCCCCGGGGTTCATCATTCATCTGAGTAAAAGAGGTGGAATTGAAAAGCAGTCCTTGTTTTTGCTGGAACCTGGATCACAGTCATTTATTGTGTCACGAGACAGTGCAGCCCCTCCGCGCGTCCTTCACCTCCATGTGCAATGCCAGCTCTTATTAGATACTAAATTGTGTGTGTAATTTTGTGTTGGTGACAAGGTGGGATGACAATCTTGACTATTCGTGAAGAAGGTAGGGTAAGATGTGGTTCATAAACGTAAATATTCTTCTTCTGTCCTTATTTTGGTCAGTTTTTCCTTTTTATATTGTTTAATATGCAGATTTCTGCAGCCAGTACGCAACTGAAAGGATTTGCATTTTACTTGATGCATATTTTTAATCATATCTGTTTCTGGCTCTGCCCAGCGCTCCCATTTAAGTCTGGTGAGATTCTCATCGAGTGAGTGGTGCAGCTCTGGGCAGAGTTAAGTGATGACTGCTGATGACAGATTGTCCTCCACCACATTGCTAGCACTTCTCCCAGACAGACCGTCCGTCCCTTTTTCATCTCTTCCTGAGTGGACGTGAGGGCTCACCCAGCAATACAAGACAAATAACACTTCTGCCAGGCCATCACTCTTTCCAGAAACAAGGCAGCTTACCTTTCACTTGACTGTAGTCCATGTAGTATCAGACTCGGCATCACCTCAGCTTCCTCTGCTGTCCTCACTCTGCTGTAAGTCTGAATGTGCATACAGTACATCTCTATTAAAGCAATATATGCTGTCTGCTCAAGAAACATTAGCCACCTTTAGTGCAAATTGGTGCACCTTGTATTTAATTAATAGAAACGAGACTTCAGATAAAATTAAACATTTTTGTGCATGGCATCTCATTAGCTGTTTTTTATAATCATTTTGACTTGCATTTTTAATTGTTGCATTAGAAAAGGTTTACAGAAACTGCAAAACTTGAAAAAGCTTTTGAGTTAAGGTGCGTATGGTGTTGCTCGTGCATTGGAATCATTGCTTTTTTTTCCACACAACATGAAAACACAGCCAATAATAGATGACATGAAAGAATTATCACAACTTGCCCGTCTGAAAAACAAAATCCTGAAGCCCCCTCTTAATTATTTTCTTTTTGGTTTGGTGGTGGGTTTGTTTCATCGTCTTTTTCTTTTTTGAGGTTTTGTTTTGTTTTTTGTAAATTCTACTTCTTCTACTCTGTTCCTTACAACCCGAAGTATGTACTCTATTCTGCCACCTTCTGGAGACACTACACATCCAAGTTCATTTGCTTAAAATCTGAGCTTTTCTTCGTTTGTTGTAACGTTTCAAAAGTTTGCTCAAAAAATGCAGCTCAGTCAGGACCACTTTAGTCAAAGATACTTTGTTTGCATTGCAGTAAAATATTTTGGTTGTATGGCTCCATTCTGGGTCCTGCCTCCCTTAGGCTGGAAGAGACAGAGTCAGCAAAGACTCCCGGATACAGAGTAGAGCAGGCATCAGTGGTACAACAATGAAACTGAGAAGTCAGGAAGCATAAAAAGAGGAGCACAGTGGAGGTGGGTTGCTAAGTGGTATGCTGAGCAACAGGCTAAAGCGACCAGTAAGTAATTTATAAACTTAAAGTGAGTTAATGTTGGTACTCAAGTGCTCTGAAAGTCAATATAATGATAACATTACTTCCAGTCAAATATTTTTGCATTGCTGTCAGATAAAGTTTTAAACTTTCCTGTGCACGCTCTGCACTGGAGAGGACAGGTAGCTGTAGTGATATTAGATGAGCGAAAACAACAGAGAGAGAGAGAGAGCTATCCAGTCGTTCTGATGCTGCCCCATTCCCCATTTGGCCTTAAAATTTTCTGCCATGCTAGCTGTCTGCCTTGACATCACCCACTGCCTCAGCTTCATTCATGGTTTACCTCTTTAACCATTTCTGAATTCGTGGATACTAAGGATAATTTACTAAATTGGTGTCAACCAGAGCCACCACACTGAGCTTCAAAACCACTCTTTAGTAAAAATACCGTATAGGTGACGTCTGGATTTGTCCGTATTTGGAAAAGAACTGTGGGTTTACCAGCACCTTGGTTATTTCAGTATATGTAAATGTGTCCTCTCTAAACTAGTATCTATTTATATTTTTATGTATTTTATCTAGTCATTGTGCAGGTCAGCTCAAATGTAAACTGGATAAAAACAGATCTCAGCACTTTAGACAATTAACCATACCTTTTTACAAGGGAAAGAGAAAAACACTTCTTTTACAAAAAAGGTTCATTTTAAGGTTTTCAACTGAATTGCAAAAAGCTGCAAATGAGTTGGCTGTATGACTACTCCACCTGCCTGTTACTCAGGAGGATGCTGGTGTGAATGTGCTTGTATGAAAGAGGAGCTTCGGCTGAGTCTCAACTCAGGATTCGTTAACTTCACAGGCGCTCTCGGGGAATCCTGAGGCCACACTCCCCCTGCCACCGCCCTGGGCAATTATGCCCTTTTGAAATGCAAATAGTTGGCCTGTACATGTGTAAGTGTGCGCGTGCACACGTGCATGTGTCACTGTGTGAGTGGGTGCGTGGGTATACATACAGGTTTGCGTCTCATGCACATCTGTGGCTGTGAGTGCGTTTCCCCATAACTTATCTTAAAAGCACCTAAATCCACTGGCACCCCAGTGCAGCAGCAGTCAAATACAATAACATCTAAAAGCCCTGTTACCTTGTGCTCCCTCGGTCCATAGATGGGACCCTCCAAATCGCAGAGCTAACAAAGAACATACCTTCAATTAGCCGAACGATTAACATTTTAGAGGAAGTCTGTGTTTGAGTCCCTTGGGCTCCCTGCGCTCCCCACTATTCTCCTTTTCATATTCAAATCCACAACATAAAAGTTAGCCATATCTAATCCTAAAAACGGGTCTTTTACTATTTTGTAAGGAGATAATGCCTGAAGTTAGTGCAGGCAGCATAATTGCCAAGTTATGGAAGATGGTGTACCGTTATGTTTAACAGTCACTGTGGGCCATTGGTGCTCCTATCAGTCAGACAAAGCGCTCATAAGCAGCACAAAGCTGTGTGATATTGTCTTTTCTAATCTAGTTGGCGATTAGTCAATCATACTAACCTACATTAATTTAAACAAGGGGCTCTCTGGGGGTAGCCTCAACGCTTGAGTGGATCTGTGGTCATTATCATGTTGTGCTGTGGGTTTGGTCTTCACCATAAGAGACGCCACTATTGATTTGTTTCATTTTTGTGTCTGGCTGCTGTCACTTAACCATGGCATCTTGGCGCTGTGTAGGCAGGGGTTGCCCATCTGCCCACCTCCGTGACAGATTGTGACAGGGTACAAAATGGCATTGTGTGGAAGCTGTAAACTTTGTGTGAACTTACACCACGCTCCTGTGCCATCAGGACTAGATGAAATTTCTCTCAGACACTTAACCCAGGGTCAGGTGAAGTGAATTTCTCCCAAGTATGCCACTCACAGGATGCACAGAGGTGTCTGTATCACCTTTTTTTTGTGAATTTAGAATAAGGTTTTTCAGACTCTTTTCAGACTCAATTCGTTGCAGTATGCTGTCAGTTCTTATAAATGCTAGACCTCACTTTCCAGTTCTAACTGCATTTACATCCATCCTATTGAAATCGTCTTATACAACAGGATGCAAAAGGAATGAGACGTAAATCATTAGTAATTAACATTTTCATTGTACGGTATGAAATACAAAAAAGAGATTAACTCAAAAAACAACTAATTCGTGCTGGTGAATTGAGACATTGATTCAGTTGAAGGAAACACTCTCTGAAATGCTGAAATTATGTATTGATTTTCTTCCTGTCTTTCGCCCCGATGCCTCTGGGTAATTGCCTCTTTGCTGCTGCTACGGCTGAACTGAACCATCAGGGTGTCTCGATGTCTCTGGCCTCGTATGTAGAGTCCTAGAAGACAAACGCACTGACTTCAATCTGCATTACGCATCTCCTCCAGAATTAGCTATGTTTACTTTCTGTAGGAGGGAGAAAGCATTAGAGTTGGAAGGTTGAGTAAAAATATAGTTAATGTTGTAGTTTTTAAAGTAGTCGTTAAAGTACAATATATACTGTAACTTCCATGTGGAAAAAAAATTAACATCAGAATTAGGACCATTTCTAAGGTAATAATTTGACTGTTTTGAAGCACTAGGAATCTGAAAAAAGGACACTACGAGTTACTAAATAATAAGAATAATAAGAATAATAATAAGAAAACCTTTATTTGTCCCACAATGGGGAAATTGCAGTTTGCAACAGCATACAGAAATTGCAGGGATAGAATAGATAATAGACATATTGCACAGACTGGTGTTATTACACCATAAGGTGTAATAATATTGCACATATTAGGAGTGCTCGTTGTGGAGCCTAACAGCAGCAGGAAGGAAAGACCTTCTGTATCTTTCCTTCACACATGGAGGGTGAAGCAGTCTGTCACTGAAGCTGCTCCTCAGTCCTGTCAGGTCACCGTGCAGGGGGTGGGACTCATTGTCCAGCATGGTGTACAGTTTAGCCAGAACTCTCCTGTCACCCACCTCCCTCACTGAGTCCAAGGGGCAGCCCAGGACAGAGCTGGACTTCCTGATGATCTTATCCAGCTTCTTCCTCTCCCTCTCTGTGATGCCACTGTTCCAGCAGACCACTCCGTACAGGAAGTGAGTCAAAGAAGGTCTTCAGGAGTGCCCCTTTCACTCCAAAAGACCTCAGTCTCCTCAGAAGGTAGAGCCTGCTCTGTCCCTTCCTGTAGAGCGCATCCGTGTGGTGAGTCCAGTCCAGTTTGGTGTTAAGGTGAACACTCTTAACCTCTTAAAAAATATCAGATGTTTTCAGACCAAACAGTTCTGGTAACCCTCTAAAGAACTACATACTCTGGACTACATACTTTTCTGCATTTTCACCACCAAGAGGACGGCTGAAGAGATGTAACAGTCAGTCAGTGGTGGTTATAGCAACATCATTTAGGTCAATAATAGGGTTGTCCATATCATGTGTTTTGGTCAGTTTTTTTAGGCTACTGTTAAAAGTTGTTGTTACACGGCTAATGTTTTACCAGTGTTTACACAGTTTTGCATGCTTCACGTGTTGGACCATGTTGGACATTTATGTCATTCAAGATTCCCCATGCTGGGAAAGGAAAAGTCAAAGGATTGGGGGTCAGCTGTGGCTCTGTAGGTGGAGCAGATCCATTAACTACAACAGTGGTGCAACAGTTAGTGGTTCAATCCCAATGCATGGACCACATACCCAGGTGCTGTTAAGCAAGACACACTTGGTGTGGCACATACAGTAGACTGTATAAATATGGACAACGTGTCACCACTTCCTTGCACTTGCCAAACTGACGCTATTTTTCCGGGGATATGGGCAGTGCCATCTTGTGAGTTTGGAACCAGAGTCTGCGCAGTACGGCCTGAGAGTGGAGCCACAATATCGATGACCTGACCACACTTCCACCAGACTCACACGTGTTTTTGTTTAATTAATACTACGCTCCGCTTTGCCTCCACCAGTTACAAGGCAATGTTGGATTATGCACTGTACTTACTTTTATTTATTTTTATTTTTTTTACCAACTGGTGGTTGCCATTATGTCACATGTTTCTACAGCGTCAAATAACTAACCAAAACGAAACTTATCCAAAAAGCTGACATTTGAACATGCATCAGCATTATATTAACTACTTAAAGGGACTGAAGCCATCATTGAAAAAAATGTATTTGACATGTATTTTAGTATTTTAGTTCGGCCCTTGTCCCATACACTAACATGTCTATGGCTTAGCACTGGTGGCTGAATGTTTGAAAGAGTGGGTAGATGTGTCATTGTATCTGTAAGTAGAAAGACACTGTATTAATGCAAGCCCATTTATCATAATATATAGGCTGTAATGTTGCTAGGTCAGTTTTTTCAGCAAAGAGTTGTTGGCTATCGTATTATTTGTAGATTGATGATGAAAAATGAAATATTTTAGTGGTTATCTGCATACCCTAGTTAGGTGAGAACAGATATACTTGTAGGACATGTCTGGCTATTTTAAGTATTGACTCTGGGAGTTTGAAGAGACATGACTAAAGATAGGTTACCCTATGGCAGGCCGGTTGGACATATACAGTATTTGCTTGTCTTTGGGTCATATTTTTTCTTACCAACTTAATCTGCTGATAGAATCTATTTTTGTATTTTAATATACACTGCCTGGCCTAAACACACTTACACACTCTAATATTTCGTTGGACTGCCTTTAGCTTTCATTACAGCACTATGGCATTGTTTGGATAAGCTTCTGCAATGTCACAAGATTTATTTCCATCCAGTGTTGCATTAATTTTTCACCAAGATCTTGTATTGATGATGGGAGAGTCTGACCACTGCGCAAAGCCTTCTCCAGCACATCCCAAAGATTCTCAGTGGGGTTAAGGTCTGGACCCTGTGGTGGCTCATGCTCCCTGAACCACTCTTTCACAATTTGAGCCCCATGAATCCTGGCATTGTCATCTTGGAATATGCCCGTGCCATCAGGGAAGAAAAAGTTCATTGATGGAATAACCTGGTCATTCAGTATATTCAGGTAGTCAGCTGACCTCATTCTTTGGACACATAATGTTGCTGAACCTAGACCTGAGCAACTGCAGCAACCCCAGATCATAGCACTGCCCCCACAGGCTTGTATAGTAGGCACTAGGCATGATGGGTGCATCACTTCATCTGCCTCTCTTCTTACCCTGATGCCCCCATCACTCTGGAACAGGGTAAATCTGGACTCATCAGACCACATGACCTTCTTCCATTGCTCCAGAGTCCAATCTGAATCCAAAATGAAGCCTTTTTTTTCTGGTTAGCCTCACTGATTAGTGGTGTTCTTAAGGCTACATAGCTGTTCAGTCCCAATCCCCTGAGTTCCCTTCACATGCTCTTACTTTCACTATTAAATATAGCCCTGAGTTCTACTGTTGTTTTTCTTTGATTTGATTTCACCAGACGTTTAAGTGATCATTGATCACGATCAATCAGGATTGTTTTCCGACCACATTTATTCCTGGAAGACGATGGTTCCCCACTATCCTTCCAGTTTTTAATAATGCGTTGGACAGTTCTTAGCCCAATTTTAGTAGTTTCTCCAATCTCCTTAGATGTTTTCTCTGCTTGATGCATGCCAATGATTTGACCCTTCTCAAACATACTAACATCTTTTCCATGACCACGGGATGTGTCTTTCGCCATGGTTATTTAAAAAATGAGAAGTTACTCATTGCATCAGTTGGGGTTCAATAACTTGTTGCCAGCTGAAAGATAATCACCCATGCAGTAATTATCCAATCAGAGGCTCATACCTATTTGCTTAGTTAAATCCAGGTGGCGACTTTTTTTTTGGCCAGGCACCACCAAAATGTACTAGTATGGCATGATGTGTTACCTTTTGAATTCTTGTAAGTGCTGTGTTTCTGTCTGGTTTTAACAAGCGTGACCAAATGTCTGGAGGAGAACCTTTATGATTGTGATGTGTCAAAAGCAAACTACCTCCCTGCTCCTGTTTGACAGGTGTCAATGTTGCTGCTACAGAGGGCCTTTAATAAGCAGGACCTTTTCCCTGAGAGTCGACAAGAGCGGGTCACAGATATTTTTGTGTCACAGAGACTGACAAAAGCATTTGACACTGTGTTTTGAACATGGCAGAATAAATTATTATTTTCATACCGGAGGTCTTATCCCAGCACTACACTTTAATTCTGTCAGGATGCTCGACTGCCTCCTGGAAATGGAAGACAATGAACACTCTGTATGAAATGTCTTTTTTAGGACAATGAGCCTTGTGGGCTTTAGAGAGATATGAAGACAAACTGTTGATGACAGTCCCTAATTCCCAAGATCTAGAATAAATGTTTTCCTCTTTTTTTGGTCCAGAAAAGAGCTCTATCCATCATTAAGTTTTAGGAGCACTCCTACAAAGGGTGCACTTTTATTTCTAGGTCTGGTTGTTGCTTATTTAAATGAAAGGTACATAGATTTGTTTTTAAAGGTGAGACTGTCGTTTAATTTGATTCGGGGCTGCCTATTTAAGCTTCATAACAGTTTTCTAAACTGACACACGTCTTAGCAAGATCACAGAGCGTAAAAACATTAGACGATAAAACTGATTCAAATTCCTTTGATGTGGCATTGTCTCACTCACTTGAAAAAATGGGCGAAGACAGAGCTGTGGTAAATTGCTCTGCGAATGTGGCTGCCGAAACCAATACTGTTTTCTTTGCTTTGCTAATTATTAATTATCCATCTCCATGCATATGTGTTTATTCCTAATTGTATTTGATGGATGAGTGGCAGCTTTGACACCTCATTAGACCAGATTAATTGAACGACACAATATTTATGTCTCTGCAATGACCAGTTATCCTACCATCTATCACTGAGATGATCTCGCTGATTGAAAACCACTGGTCCGTGTAATCCTAATTATTTTGAATTAGAAAAGAATTTATAGCTTCTTGTGGCGTTTTTCTATGATGATGGCAAATTGGAAACATTAAATGCATAACGAGGGAGAAAATGAGAGGAAGACACAATCAGGAAATTAATGTGGGTGAATGTCGGAGAAGGGGGAAGGGTGGCGCAAAACAAACGAGGTGCATGCCTTATAGACCCACAGTTTCCTGCTGTACTGCACACTCTTAGACTGTCGTGTTTTTGCAAGATTCTGGCATAACATTTGTCTCTGTCTCATAACTCTCATAAGGTAATGCCCACAGGATGCCTATTTAGAAGAAGGGTTACTTTTTTCACATTTAACTAAACCTCTATATTCTCCAACTCCCCATCCTCTCACTTCCAAACATGCTCCTGCGGAACATCTCGATCCATATTCTTTTCTTTTATTAAAAAAGTTGGCTGAGGACTCGAGAAAAAAAAAACAAAAAAAAACATTCCCACTGAACTTCACATAACCCTCCTCTAACTTCTGCAAAGCTTTGCCCCTCATGGGAGGAGCACACACTAAAATCCAGCATTTGAGCTCACAGAGAAGCAACAAGGCCCAGAAGAGTGGAGCTTTTACTATCATACAGTATAGGAAAGCCTCAAGGAACAGACTTCTTTCCCAGGTAGTAAGAACTTCCTCAAGCTTATTTTTCCAACTTTTCAAGTTTCTAACACCATTAGCTGGCTCCCTTGTGGTCTTGAAAGTAGTAGCGCTGATTGAATTAAGCTGTTTCCTTCTTTGAAAGATTTTGACTGCCTTTCTTATACAGAAGCCAGCCACTACTGTAACTGCACACACCCAAAGCAGTATGCACATGCAGCACACATGTCCGTACATGTATGCACATATCCAGATATGCACATACACTACATGAAAGCCGTGCACAAATACAAACTTAATCTGACAAACCATCTGTAGAAATCTGCTGACCAGAATCGCTCAATGGGATATAGACCAAAGGCATTCTCAGAAGCTGTTCTGTAATGCCATTTACACCATAGTATTTTAATCAATTTAACCGGCCTTTTTAGATATACTTGGCTCCAAACGCGCTTTCTCGTTTTAAAAATAGGACAAATGGTCTTTTGGAATCAGCTGGGGAGAAGTTTAATCTCATTGAATGGAGCCAAAGCCAGACGTTTAGCTCGACACAGTGTAGAATACAAGATTATACCGGCCTGATATAGCCCTTCCACCACCCGTTTATTTTTATCCTCTATTAAGGCAGCGATATCCTTAAAGGCTGCCAAAATTATCCTGTAAAAATGCTGACTGGGAAATATGAAAGGTTCCAGGCGGGTCTAGTAAGCAATCTGTGCTCATGGTGGAGCAATGTGACTGCTGTGCTTGCTATACCAACAGGGGTGACCCCAGTTGGATGGAGAGGTGAGACTAAATGAAAGTCATCCCTGGATCTTAGGGGAGCCAAGTCTGGAATAAAAAGCCTCTCTTCAAAATGAGGTTCACTGCCAACAGAGGCTGCTTTACATAAATGTTTGTTTTGTAATGTCTGTTAATTCAGTGATTTCTCAGCAGCTAAAATAATGTTCAGATGAACGTCTTATAGCATACACCACTGACTCCAACTGTGATTTTGACAATTCTCGCTCATGGAGGCAATTCACACAGAAAAAAAGGCCTCTTTTGTTGGGCATTTGGGACACACTGAGAGGATAATTTCCTGATCAAACACACTCTAAGTCATCTTAAGAGAAAGTTTTGTACTTAAGTTAACCGTTCCTCAGTGTGAAGAAGGCAATTGAAGAGTTACTAGTGCCCTGCAGGTGTTCTGAGATGTTGGAGAACCAAATCGTCAGTTCTGTGACGTGAATTTAATGAAAATTAAATATTTTACCTCTCTCAGACATTTTTACTAAGCCTTACAAATTAATAAATTAGGCTGTTGTTGTGCAGGCCAGTTATTGATCACATAGATGGAAATGTCTTTTTTTTGTTTTCGCAAATTTTAATGTAAAAAGTACACCTCACAGTGTTCTGCAGAAATCAGCCCGTTCATCCAGCAGACGCTCAAAAGCAACCGTTTTGAGAAGTTACCCACTTCTCATTGGGCTAGCTGTTTTACCTGCTGGTAGATGCAGCAGGCTGGCCACGCATGCACAAGCGTCATAAAGCTTTAAAAAGCTGACACTGTGAGGGGCCCTTTTTGCCAGCTGCCATATTGAAATGAACTTGAGATGAATGTATTGATCCTGCTTCTGGATGGCAATGACACAACCTGGCTTTGCTTTAAAGGTGACTCCATCCAGACCCTCCTCTTGCATTACGCAGAGGATTCAGCTAGTGTCAAGGAGCCGTTTAAAATTAGAGCATTGAGGTGCAATTGATTTTGTTTTTATCTGATGCGATTAAAAACAGTGTAGGCCATGTTTTGCTGCTGGAATCCCAATCATGGCTTTCACTGGGGAACAGATGCAACGCAGGGGAGAGAAATTTTCCCAAGAATATATATATTGCTGCCTTTAAAGTGACTCCTCATGACTGAAAACATTTTAGTGATAAGCAGTGCATTGAGAACAACAATGATAATGTAGGAGTTGCAATAAATCACAGCAGTAAATAGACGACAGTTTAGTTAATTACAGATTTTTTTTTCTCAAAATTATCATTATAATACAGTTGTTTACCTGATAGAAACACAAGATTCCTTCAGTGTAAACTGAATTATTGAAGATGTGGTTTATTCCACCATTGAGTATGATTCACCTTTGTGAGTTGTGCTGTAATGCGAAATGCATATGTATTACTCATCTGCTCTACGCTGTAATCACCAATCAACAATGCAGCCCTAATCAAAAACTCTTATGAGAGCTGCTTAGCTAATATGGGTATCAATTTCTCCTCTGTAGAAGTCTGAGGCAAAACTCAAATACAAAATATTTTCACAAAGGGGCAACAAAATGAGCAAATGAGCTTCATTTCATATACATTTTTTTTTGTATATTTTTTGTCTGTCTGTTCTTCCTGTCAATAATATCAAAGCATTACACCACTATAGTAAATGACTGAATGTGAATTGACTGCAGATCCACTCACAATGCTACAGGTTCCATCATACATTTCCTTCCCTCTTTGTGTGAGTCCAGCTCTCTCAATCAAGACACCGGAGTCCCGCTACAAGTCTCTGATTAACACCACCACTCTTGTAGTTTTGTTTTAACTGTCCTCAGGTAAATGAGAAATTAAGAGGCAAGAGATAGAGGCTAATAGCATTTATTAACCCAGCGTGAGCGGGCAGCGGGGAGACGGCGGCCCTCCACCAGCACCGTCTAGTCCTGGTGGCTCAGTCAGTCGGCCCAGAGAGGGGAGTGGAATATAATAAAACCCAACAAATGCACCCAGCTGATTAATGCAGCCCTGTGGCTATAGTAATTATCCCTCTCCACACTCCTCCAGCAGACGAGCCAAACAAGTGTGTGAAAGGGGAATGTGCAAATGATGGATTTGTGGGACTCGGAGTCTGTTTAGCGAGCTTCGTGCAAGTAGTCGGACATAAAGACACGTGTTTGTTGATGTGGCTGACAGTGGAGGAGGAGCTGATGCTTTTACACTGAATTTTAGAGGTTTAAGCTGCTGAATTTTTATCTGGTTTGATGTTTAAATTCAGTCTAAATTTGATTTCAGTGTACGTATGTCAAAGATTGTTATAATAGACATAAAGCATGCAAAATAATATAGAAATATGCGGATTACTGTCAAATTTATATGTCATGTCGCAACATTTTTATAGCAGCTAAATTCAATCAAATAAAAAAAACATTTAATTCTATTACTGTTTATTTTACAAAAAACAATCACTGATAGTTTTGGTTGAATTCTTCCTTCATACAGTGTTTTTTATTTCATTGATTTTTTTATTAACTGTAATTTGATTAAAGCGGCGATCTCTTATCTGATGTGATGAGTTCATTAAAACCATAGTTTGAATAGTTTTTGACTGAAATGAAATATGATACAAATAACACCACCAGTTCCATCAAAAACTATCAATGTTTGCTTGGTATTTCCGCCTGGTATCATATCATATTGTCCTGTTGAGTGCCAGCAGTAATCTCTCCTACCTTTGTCCTTAGCCCTAGCGATCTGTAATGTCATTTAACATTGTAAAATGTAACACAAAGAGGTTAAAATGTGTTGCCATGACAGGTGAAATGTGCCAGAAGCAGCGCACTGATTGCACATAATTCAGTGATATCACATTGCTTATTTCCTCTGTGTTCATTTTTTATTTTTTTTGTTCCCAAATTAGCTGTTAAATCCATTGGTGGAGAAACACATCACTTAAATCTTGTTCTGTCTAACAATTTATTGCTGTAAAGAGTTGACATGCAGCAGTTGTCACCGCCTGAATCCACGGCGCAGTGAGGAAGGAGCACATAGTGAACTTCCTGCTGAGCCGCTGGGCCAGACATGATACAGTGTCTTTTTAGAGAATCATAAATCAGGACTTCAATTACATACAACACGTGAGATTGTGTCCCTCAGCACAGCACAATATGTAATTGCTATTTATCGACAGCTGACGATTGGTTCTTATTCACACTTTTCAGAATCAAGCTGTTGACGGTTAAATCTTCTCAGATCTGTTTAGGTCATTTAAAGGTTTTTCGTGTTATTTGTTCATAAGTGCAGTTCATAATCTCAATTTCACTCTAAAAATAATCTTGTTTCGGTTTCTGCTAAATTATTCCAGCATTCAGGGACACATTAGACGGGGAATACATGGCTGAAAATGAAAAACAGCAAATGAGAGCAAAACTATTATGAGAACGAGACTCTGTGGTTATATCCCAGACTGCCCTGTCTGATCTCCTTGAAGAGAAACACTGTTCACAGAGCTGGAAATCTTTTTTTTTTTTTTTTTTTTTTGTTCCTTAAATACGGACTTAATGATTGGATTACTGTTTCTTCGTTTGGTGATAGCGTGATGGCGGGATTACAGACTGTGCGCTCAATAGATTTCCTGTCAGATGCCATGAAGCTCGGTGTTCCCACCCTGTGTATGTTTGCTTGCTGGGAGGGCGGGAGAAAGACGATTTTTTAATTATTTAAAATGAAATAAATCCACCTTGATATAAAAATATTCATCTTTATCAAGTAAAGATGTATTTTATTCACCAAGTTAGCATTTTATCATTAAAGAATGTCCTTTAACATAGATGTTTTAGCATGCACTTAAAGTTTTGCATATAATTGAATCTTTAATAAAGCAGAAAAAAGCAGGCATATTTTTTTATTCAATTAACATTTGCTCCCTTATTCAACCATAAAAATCATGCATGTCTTCTGAACATTTGTTCTTCTTCTGTCTTTTCTCTTGGCCTCATTAAAAACGTAAACATATCTCGTCTATTGATTATGTCTGGATGTCTTAATCAGATCAGTGGGAAAATCCTGGTTTTCCTCTGCAGGAAAGTACATTAAATGCCAAAATATTGATCAAAAATGTAATTGAGAATGCACAAGTCCTTTATTAGAGCAATCGGCCATTGCTCCAGTGACTGATATGGAGTGACATGAAAAGAAAACGTTAAAGTTTATAATTCCTCTTTATTTAAAAGACGTCAGGGAAACAGAGTCTGTCCTGAGGCTTCTGGCGACACGGCAACGCTGTGATCAATAAGAGTGTGTGATGGGTTTTGTATCGATCAGGAAAATGTGGGTTGATGAAGAGGGTTGGAGGGTGGGTGGTGGGGCTTTGGGTCTCCTCTGATGGCTGCCACATTACACAGACGTGGTAAAGATCCACTCAAACTTCCTCTGCTGTCGTCGTCATTGTAACCGTCCCTGCCGAGGTCATTAGCGCTCTCGGTTTCTTGCATCGTGCCTCTGTGAGGATTGGTTGATCCCCCTCTCTTCACAGTGTGATTGGTGAAATGCTGTGGGAAGCAGCTGTCATTACTTTAAAGGAGGGCAGGCTGTGGAAAGCCAGATCTATGGTGGAGAGGATAAAAGACTAAAGAGAACAGTTTAGCTCCATAAGCTGGCACTGAGCCCCTAAAAGCACCGTAAACAGACCTGTTTAAATCAGCCTCAGTGAATGTAGTGATGCTTCTGCTGCTTGTCAGTTAGTGCTGTTTACTTCTACAGTTTGTAATCTATCTATCTATCTATCTATCTATCTATCTATCTATGTATATATATATATATATTTATACATACATATAGATATATATATATATATATATATATATATTCAGAGGGGCCTATGTCTCTGTGTTTTGCAGCGCTCCCTTGTGAATGGACACCGGCTGCTTTCCCATTAGCCCATCTCATCTCAGTAATCTTCCATCACCATTGGCCGCTGTCAGGACAGCCTTCCTGAAACCAACCAATGGCCGCTGCTCCATATGCAGCAAACCACTCCCCCTTCCTCTTAAAGAGCCCCCTTGTCTTCAATGGAGACTCAGTCCCCTCACTGACTTACTCAGCCTGAGTACGCTCTCGCTGCTACTGCTGCTCTCCATCCATCTGCCTCTTATCTTTTATTCTCTCTTTCTCTACCCGTCCCTCTAATCATCTTCACTCTTCCTCTTCTTTACACTTGCTTCTAGCTGCTTCCTCTCCTCACCCCTACCTCGGGTTCCTCTCCCTCTCTCCTCTCCCTGTCTCACTCCACTCTTCTTCTTCTCACCGCCCGTACTCCTGAGCCTGAGTGCGCAGCGCCTGAGTGCGCAGCACCTGTGCAGACTGGAGTTTGTTGGGGCCGAGGCAGAAGGTTTTTTAATTTTGTGTGTGCGGGTTGAACAGGGGAGGGAGGGGAGACAACACCCAGGAACACCTGACCAACATTTCATGAAGATATGTGGAGACTTAGGAACTGATCTCCTCCTCCAGCTTTTGCCCAGCTGTTTGTTTATCTGTTTTTATATTGCAACACCTGGAATGCTTAACGTGGACTGATGGATGTTTCCGAACTGTGCATCCCTGACCCTCTTTGCTACCACAACCAGTAGGTGATTCTCTTTTGTTATTCTGTGATTTTAATGTACTTTTATTTATACTTTAGGTGACAGAATTTTATTTCCTGCATTGCCTCCATTGGTATTCAAAAGTGCCGTGAAATAAAATAAAACAAAACTATTTCAAAAGATTTCTGCCAGTGAAGCTGCAGCAGTGTAGCCTACAGGGAGTCCAGGGCGGACGTTTGCCCTACAGCAGTCTAGCTCTGCATCGGGATCCAGGGTTTAACCTCAGCTATAGGGAAGAGCCAGAGACTGATTTGTGCAGACAATATTGTTCTCTAGCAGCAGCCACTGTCCCGAGAAACTAAACTGCCACTGTACTGCTGGACAGTTTATGTGAGAATGTTTGTTCCTAATAGACAGAACGTCTAGAGTACGTTTCATTGAGCAGATAATCGGCTGTTTCTGTTTTGGATAAATCACACATCACCATGTGTTTTTACACTTTACTTAATGTATGTGGTTATAATTAAATAATACAAAACAACTATATTGATATAATCTCCAAAGTGCAAGTGAAATGCAAATTAAATCTACTTAGACAGGATTACCTTGCTGATGCAAACTGTAATTGCACATTTGCTTCACAAACGCAGGGATCAAGCACCGTTTGTTACATTAACTCACGAAATAATAGGTCAAACAACTCTCTAATCCCATAAGAAGTAGCGATCCTTAACATTTCTACACTCCACATACCTGGAAAGACGCTTTTCTCATAACCAAATAAGACAGGACGGAGAGACAGTTCACTGGGATCCTCTTAATGTTAAGCTGTAGATGGGATTGGAGAGGTTTAACCTGCTTAGCACGTTTTACAGGACTGCGATTTCAAACTCCAAGAATCTTAAAAAAAAAAAAAAGAATCAGAAGGATAACCAGATGTAGTCCAGTTTATTCTGCAACTGCATCAGACACTCAACTCCAGAATTAAGCTCATGAAAGTGAAATCATGTCAATATTGTTTAGGAAGAGAAAGGACAAAACATTTTCTGTTATAGAGGGTCAAAAACATTCATTTGAAAAGGGTTGTTGATTACGTGTACTTTACATTAAAATGCATATTTAGTTCATTTTTACATTCAATTCCACGTGGAGACACCTACTAAAAGAAATGTTCCATACACAACAATGACAACTGAACTGTCTAACAACATCTAGTAATAAAAATAAATTTACTACAATCAAATTATTTGTAAGAAAATCACCAGTAAAAACATTTAAATAGCTTGAGAAATGTTTAACCACAACTGCGCAGAGACTTCTGGGTTACTCTCCAGGTTAAATATATCTGTTTCATGATTTACCTTTTAAGGCTTTGATATTCAATATCACAGTTCCTATGCAGATTGCGGTGCAGTTAAAAAACACACAACCCAGAGCTTTTTTTTTTTTTTTGCTTACACAATGATCACATAAAACATTTAACTGCATTAAAAAAATGATTAAATGATAAAAACAAACAAAAAAAATAAGTATCCTATTAACCTAGCGTGACCCTGGATCAGGTCTTAGTGTGTGTATATTAGTTTGTGTGTGTGTGTGTGTGTGTCTGTGTCTGTGTTTGTGGGACTGCATGTTTCGGCATTTCTACCTGTATCATATATAAATGTGCGTCTGTGTCTTGGTGAGTCAGTAGCTGGTAACATATGTGTAAACATTCACAAAGTGTGTGATGCTCTCTACTTGTCAGTTTGATAGGAGATGGTACACTGACACTACACAAGAAACTAACAAATGTTAAACAAACTCTATGTATTCATACGGGTTATAATGAAGTTTTAAGGGATTAATGCTGCATTTACAAAATAAACACATTTCACCCGCTGCTCAGATAATATTTTATTAAAGGAAAAAAAAACAACATTTTATGACTAGAAACAAGTACCTCTTAACCAGTGTGTGACTTATAGTTAAGTGTCTGAACATTTAAGTTCTGTTAACCAGACTGTTATACATTTCACCACCTGGAAGTAAATGTACCGCAGTTGCTAATGTATCTGCATTCTGGAAATCTGTACGTTTAGTGTCACATAAAGCTGTGCTTTAATTAGATTTGGCTTTGGGGAATGCTATTAACCCTGTGAGACTTTTTGGCCCAGTGTCCAACCTACTGTCCACAGGGAAAAGTTCTGATATCTCTAGTGTCATACTGTTTGTCTGTTTTGGTGTGTCTGAAAACTCATTTTAATAAGAAAGGTCAAAATAACATGTAGATATAACTGTGGAGTATTGGACTGGAGTCCATTTAATTGTATAATGTGGGATTAAAGTCAGAAGGTAGCTCTCCTCAGTTAAAAAAAAAAATAATAACAATAAAAAATCTACGTAGAGAAAATTTTTAAACTTTGTCTCCTGCTTTCTGGACTTTTTTCTTTATGGTCAACACTTATTTTCTAAAACATAATTTTACATGCGCTTTACTAAAAATAGACAAATAATTTCCCTACTGTTTAAATGTTTAAGCAGTAATTTTAAAATGGTCAATCTGACATTAGACGCAGTCGTAATATGTTTAGCCGCGACAGTTCTGACAACCGCATCGCTAAAGTTTAAATGTTCTAATAAATCACATTTTGTTTTTGTCTCTCATTCCACCTGCTTTTCCCATAGGTGCCCTTCACAAGCAAACAGACAGGAATGCATTAGCGGTCAAACATATGCACACACACACACACCCACACACACAATCACAGACACTCACACTCGTGCACACTGATACAGATTAGACCACAAAGAATCACACACTGACCTGGGATCTAATTTTAGCAGTGGAAACACCTGACAGTGTCTGTTAACAGAAACCAAATCATCTACATTTACACTAGTTATGCACATATTAATATTGTGCTTGTATATATCTTTTCAATTAGTCTATGTAATTTATATCTAAATATGAAATTAATATAAACACCATAGTCCAGTCAACTGTCTATCAGAAGTCCTTTGTTTAAACAGCATGTATGGATGCACTGTTTGTGCAATATTGGAAAGAAACATTCAAGTGCAGCAGATTGTTCAAGAATTAAACTGAACTGTATTCATGAATTCATGACTTTAAATATGCAGTAATTGGAGGTTTTCACCAGCCCGAACTGAACTGACGTGAAATTGTAGTGTGGAAATAATATAATAATATAAATTATAATATAAATAATAAATCATAGAACACATGGCATTGTCATTTCAAGCGTCTTTGCCACATAAGAGTATTTAGAGATTATATTCCTCACTAATCTTGGTCCTATCGCTACTTCTGTGTGTTTCAAAAGACTTATTGCTGCTGGAAACATTATTTGAAAATGTAAAAACCAGTGTCTCAGAGTCCGCTTAATGACTTCAGTGGGTTGACACAAAGTTTGATATGTCCAGTGTAACGCTGTTGTGAGTTTGCGCCAAAATATAAGAAAATTATCAAACCCTTGCACCGAGTCCATGATCTTTCCCGGCTTTGTTTCATAGTTGGCTAATCTAAGGAGTAAAACTGACGGATGGAGGGAGCAGGTGGTGGGAAAGTGCCGCTTTGTGGAGAAAGAAAAAAAAATATCTGCTTCTCTCCAACTTTTTTTATTTACCGCCAGCTTAGAGTTTTCACGAAGTTAGGAAAAAAATTATCAGTGACAAAAGCGATTCCAAACATCTAAACGCGCTGCTGTATATTTTTGCGACTGTCATGTTTATTAATGGCGCTGGCTGCTCCGTTCGAGGATGCAGCCCAGCTCTATTGGTTCTGTGTGACGGCACGAGAGGAGAAATAACTTCATTACATGTCATGACCCTCCCTTGATATAGATATATCCTTTAGGCGGCCTGTCAAGGACTCTGAATTCATTAGGATGTAGATGGGACTCCCTTTTTTTTTTGCAGCCACTGTTCAATCAAAACATGAATGTGCCTTTCATGCGCTCAGGGCTGAATGTAAGCAGCAGCAGCAGCAGCAGAGAGGACTTCTTAGAAGGAGTTTGTTTTATTGATCAAATGAAATTAACACAGAGACAAGAAGCAGTATGTCTAATCATGGAGCGTGGACCGGCCAGCTTGTTTAATTTAATGGGCCTCATCGTGGCTTCACGAGGTCTCCCATTGTGAACTTAATTCCTCTTCACCACGTTAATTTGCATTGTGTCAATTGACCGGAGCGCTTACTGTATCAGCTTGAGTCTCACTTGAAATTCAGCCCGTGTCCTAATACCATTAGGCAAATGCAAAGTTGTGTCATTTACACATTTGTAAAAAAAAAAAATAAAAAAAAATGAGGGGGGGTGCTTGGGTGAGGGTGGGTGAGAGAAAAGCCAATTTGTGCCAAACAAGACTCGCTTGTGATTATCAGTGGATGTTATTACTGTGGAGAAGCAGACGTTTGAAGGTTATGTTTCTGGGCAGTAATTGAAATGCAAAATAACATTAGGATCGATGGCCATCTCTGTTTATTTATGAAATCAATATTGTAACTGTCCCTCATGAGTCCTCCTCTGATTCCCAATGACGGCTTAAGTCTCTACTCGTTTATTCTTTTCTCCCCTGTAACCTCCTTCTTCTGTCTCTTTTTAAAAGGCAGTTAGGGGTGTGTTTGACTTTGCAGAGAGAGCAATTTCCTAGAGGTGGTGGATGTGTACGTAGATGGGGGTTGATACTCCAGGTAAGGAGACATCATCCATGTGGGAAATCTATGCAATCTCTCCTCATGGCAGTGACATTGAAGAGACCATATGCTGGAAGTTCTGTGTACAGTGTGTGTGTGTGTGTGTGTGTGGGGGGGGGGGGGGGGGGGGGGGGGGGGGGTATTCGTGTGTACAGGGGTAGACTAGCTGAAACAAAGTATATCTAGGTCTCAAAAAGTGAAAATGATCCCAGAGCAAAATTCACAAGGGGCATGGAGATTTATTCTCCAACTTAACCGCTCAAATCCTTGATTGAATGTATTCTCAGGTCCACTGCCTTAGTTCTGGAGCTTCTGGACGATGCATTTAGAGTAATCGCAACAGAAATCTGACATCTTTCCTCAGTTAAATCACAAAACATGAAGATCAACCAAACAACTGAAACAGTCAGTCAATAAATTTGGAATTGACCAACAGATTTGATCATGTTTACCTATTATTTTAAGTTATTGTGATAAGTGATTTTGTTGTTTTTTCTAAGTTAATATAATGATATAACAACTTGTGAATGACATTTTCTCTATTTCAGACACAATTAGTTTTAGATTAGTTAGATTAATCAAAAAATTATGATTGACCAGAAGGAAAATTTGTCCTGGAGAAAGCCTAATGAAACGTATATTAAACATAAATGTGATGGGAAAAAAAACTAACGATGCAAGATAGTTATAGGAATAAAACAATAACACACCATAATTAGACCAGCAAAGACATATTATCAAAAGAACAAACTGGACAAATGGTTATTGTTTCTTAAGCTTAGTTCTGAAAACATCTCCTGGACTCTCATTAGTAGAGGACATAAGCTTCTATGTAGACCCAAAAATTGCAACAATACAACAAATGAAACTGCAAGTAGAAGAACAAAAATGAAAGCGTGCAGATTTCTAAAACAGCACGGCTGTTTTTGTTGTCAAATCAGCGTATTAATAGAACGTCTTATAAATTCATTTTGACTAATGTCGGTTCTGTGTGAATAAAAAAAACAACCGCCATTTGCAGCGGCGCCGTTTACGTTTAAGAACACACACATTTTTGACGACCTTCATTTGTGCCGACGCTGTCACCCGCATGTTGTTGTTACTACTTAACACTTGGACGACACACACTACCCCATTTCCCACTCGCATGACCATTCATTTCCCCGGCACCCCGGCCGTGGACTAACAGTGTAATCTATGTGTCAGGCAGGAAGGGACACTCGGTTTAAAGCTGATAGAGTTTGCCCCAAACAAGGACAGCCTATCATAGAAAGATTAATGAACTAATTTCATGCATGGCTCCTTGCCTCTGTCCTTCTGTGCTTCCATGTTCGACTGTGTGTTCAGCACCATGATTTACGCTGTGTTCCTCGCTACTAGCTTAACCCCAAGCTTAACAATAATATTTCCCTTCAGTGGAAAAATGCAGTTGTAAAATACGGAGTGCCTTATGTTTAACTCGTCACTCAAGACAAGGACAGCAGCGTGAGGTCATTGTGGAGAATTGTTTTGAATATGCATTTTATTTAGTTTTTTGGCTGCGGAGCGTAAATTTATTGTGGCGAAATTCGTAGGCTAGAAAACATATTTCATGCAGGAGAGGAAGATGGATTCAGGATTTATGGAGGGAAGCTGGGGATCTGCAACACTGCCAGCATGAGGAAGCCATGCCAAAATACACACATACACATGCAAACATTTGAGTTTTTAAGCTGCTCTGTTAGGGCACTTTCTCACCCATCACACTTCAAAATAATAATAATTTGAAAAAGCAGCAGTCAGTGATCTGAGCATGCACCTCATTCCTCTCCTAATAAACATTCTGGACGGATCTGTAGTTTTCACAGATTGTCTAGACACTCTTGGTCTTTCGGTGTGTGGTGGACAGGCGGAAACCTGTGCGTCTGCTGCTCCGAGGCGTCCACGGTGGGACCGTCTGGGCCTCTCAGAGCAGCAGAACAGAGAAGGCAGGTGACCTTCACGTCTGTCGGATGAGTCTTGCTTGTCTGCTCGGTTTGTACCATTTTTCTGCACGGCGGAGCAAACACTACCCCATTAGATATTAGGTGCAGTGTGTGTGTGTGTGTGTGTGTGTGTGTGTGCGTGCGTTTGAGTGTGTGTTGCCAAGGGAGCGGGACAGGTTGAGGAGAGTCAGGCTGTACTTAGAAAACTCTATGTCTCTTTATAATAAAAGAGGAAAAGCAAATTATGAAACTATGAAGCTATTTCTGTCTGCGCGAATTGGTGGTTTGTTCCATTATTTCATTTGGACAGATTTGAAAGGACCCATTAGAAATTTCCATTAAACCTAACAAAAAACATCTCCCCAGCGTTGCTGTGTGCTAAGTGTGGAATGAACTACTTTTTACATATGCCACAATGTACTATTCCGTAGGGAATCCCCCTATCTGGCTGCGATGATGTATTAACTGTTACCACGCTGCTCTCTCCAATTCCCACAGATGGGAAAAAATATACCTTGCAATTGACTATAGGTGCACGCTGATTGCTAACAAGATTTAACGGGAGTCCCGTAGCCTCAGAATGAAGACTAACATAATGTTGTATCTCTCCATCTCGCACTATGTTAACAGTCTTGCCTGATTAAAAATGCATAAGGAATGTCTGGGACCCGTAAGAGGAGGGTTTATTTTTTCATGCCTCATCTGGAACAGGAAGGAAGCAGAGGATCAATAGATCTGATCTGGGCCCAGGGGTAGAGGCTATCTCCTCCTCCCTCCTTCCACCCACTACCCGTTAGCAGTTAAAAGAGAGGTTTCATGTCGTCAGTGCCTGATGACTTCCTGGCTTTGTGGAAACACTTATGCAAAGAGTCAAAAAAAAAAGTGACAATACACTGCTAACCACAGCCGCGTATTTCAAAAAGGGGCAGCCCCTGGCAGAAAAAAGGCAAAAAGTTGCGAGGAATCTAAGCAGCATTAGGTTTCTGTTAGTTTCAGACATTCTTAACATGGCTTTCCACCACTCTCACCCAGTATTTACGACTCACAAGACTGTAGGGCTGAAGTAGTGTTAAGATCAACACCAACTGTGACAGACAGAGCCAGCAGTTCTAACACTGACCCAGGCCTCATTTCATGCTTCGTTTGAGAGAATATTATTGAATGCACTGCAAGTACAGCAACACACACACAGCCTCAAAGAGAAATTACTGTCCACCAATAGCAATAGTAATTGTGTCAGAGACATGGAAGTGCCCAACCCACCACTTTTTTGTCTTTACCTCGTCTTTAATCTCTGCAGTAAAATGTGCCACCAAAAAAAAGGTTACAAAAGATTTTAGTTAGACGTATGCAAAAATAAAGTCTAAACATCTGGCTTTAATTCTATCTTCCCATTCTTTATGATGAAACACTTGGATTAGGGAACCTAATCCCAGGTCAGAGCCTCTGTAACCAAGCACCATCCACTAGCAAAATCACCGGGACTATTGATTGGGTCATGTATTACCCTTGATTCTCCATATGCTGAGTGTAACACCTCTCTTTTTGTCTATTAACATCCATCTGAAGTTTCATTCATTCATTTACTTCTGGCAGCCGACCAATTGTAGGCATTGTTTGCAAGATGAATGAGGCATCTGTTGACATGGTCGTTAGTTACCATTTTGCCTGAGAGGAATAAGCTACTGCAGTATATCACTTGGCATTCCAGCACATTAACGGCTGTGTCGGTAACATAATCTATCAAACTCAGATGAACCAGCTGATGAATTTCTCACAGAATGATAGGGCGATGATGGTAGAAAGCGACATTCAGTACATTTCACTGATACTACAGTTCACCGATGTGTATTCACTTTCATGAAAGGTTGTGTGCTTCTGTAGGAAGTCAGTTTATACTTCCACATAAGATGAAAAGGCATCTTTTCTACGTCCTCATGATTAGGTCTTAAGAAAGATCTTAGAAATCCTGGCAAATGATTATGTGTCATTCTTAAAGTTTTAATTTGATAATTTTCAAAATATTTTGTTAGTCAAGAAAAATATGGCGGAGAATGGTCACAGTTTTGAAAATGACCATTTCCTCGCATTTAATCACTTTGTGTATCACTCCATATTTACTGTAAGTTTTGTCACAAAACTAACTATAGCTCTGGTTCTGTGCATGTTTAACCAGGTTGCTGACCAGAATGCCCTCTGACGACCGACACTTGTCCTCAAGCTGCGGTTCCTACGTCAAAACTGAGCCTTCCAGTCCTTCCTCCTCGCTTGTAGACACCGGCAGCCACCACAGTCCCAGCGGCAACTCAGACGCCAGTGGCGGCTACATTAACGGCGGCAGTGTACGCTCACACGCCTTGGACTCCCCACCAATGTTCAACCCCGGCATGCTCGGAGGTGGCAGCGCCTGCTTACGCCGCTACGAGGAGTGCTCCGGCGGCATGGCAGATGACTCTCCAATCAAGTGCGAGTACATGCTCAATGCCATCCCCAAGAGGCTCTGCTTGGTGTGTGGTGACATTGCCTCAGGGTACCACTACGGGGTGGCCTCCTGTGAGGCCTGCAAAGCCTTTTTCAAAAGGACAATACAAGGTATTTCCCACCTTCTCTTACAGCTTTGTCTGGCTCACCTGAGCTGTTCTGTAATGATGATAATGGGGTGGTAGAATCTTCTCAAGAAGATGTCCGCAAACAAAGTACTTAAATTATGTAGTAAACTGAAGTAAAAGCACAACCTAAAAAATACTCAAATGAAAATCCCTGGGTATTAGGCAGCATTTTACTGTTGCAGCTGGTTCAGGAGCAGCTCATTTTACACAATTAAACACATTTAGGTTGGGGATCACTTGGTCAAGTGGAAAAGAACAGGAAAGAAGAATAAGCAAAGTTCAGTCACACAAATATGTTAATATTTTCTGGATTGACTTTTCTTCACTTGGTTTGGTGATTCTATGTTTTGGTGCTTCAGTGCTTTCTAAATGAAAGCATTGACATGTTTGTAGTGGAGATCTCTCTTTGTCCCATAGTCATCTGTAAAGTGACCAAGAATATGGTCCCTTACTAAAAAAACAACTTTTTTTTTTTTTGAAACCAGTGTTTTCATTCCGATAATATATTTTTAAAAATCTTCCCCTGCAAAGTAACTCATAACTAAGGTTGCCAAATAAATCAGTAAAACAAAGTAAAAGTAAAATAGTCAAAGTATTTTTCACCACTGCTCCTAATGTGCTCCTTCTTCCTGATGATTTTAAATACATGTTTTTAGCTTTACTATGACAGCTCTGGCTGCCAGGAAAGCCTACTGACCAGATGATGAATTCATTGTTATGTACATCACGTGTTCATCAGGGCTCTGCTCTTACGGGACTAATATGGTGAAGTGGTTACGAGTGTCTACAGCAGGCATTAGGCCATAATATGCCACAAAGCGAGATGCAGATTTTTGAAACAAATTTGCAGTGTTTGTGGCTGGACGCATGGAGTCAGGCAGGAGGTTAGTGAGGCCATGGCAGGCAAATTGAAACATGTTTTAAAAAGAAAAAAGTCTTTTTAATTTTATAGGTGGTTCTCAAAATCCATAACAGAGAATCTCTGATTTGGTAAACACAGTTGGTAACTTCACTTAATCTTCAGGGTGTACGTGGGTCTAGACTCTTTGTGTTTCTTTATAGCCCAACACACTTTACACATAATCCTGTTAACAAAATAGTTATTTCATTTACTGTTATAGTGTTACATCAGAATAGCTCTGTTTACATGAACAGTATATATCATTATCCAATAATGTGTGTTTACATCCCTCAAAACGTTAATACGAATGTAACTGTTTCGACATGTTACATTCTTTGAATGCTGTGCATATCTATTCTGCCGGAAAAGTTTTTTCCCTGACTTCACTGACAGTTGAATTTATTCAGTACAAAACGGTGGACCCATGTTTTCAGTGGCATATTACTTCCTACTTCACTTGTCTTTTCAAAGACTCATTGTTTTGTAACCACCATGTTTCTTTCCCTGCATGGAAACTTGTCACGTCACCTGGTTCTTATATATTTATTCCATCCAGAGAGAAAAGCTAGGATGGAGCTTTTACATGCTTATTAGGAACTAATGTTTTCAACGGGTTATTATAGGTTTACCGCACTACTCTCAATCCAATCGGGAAGTCCTTCAGGTCAGGCCAGCTTGTTGTGATTGTTGAGTTTTATTCAGATTTATTCAATTTTATTCTCTTTTATTCTGACTGAGAGCAATCTGGCTTTTTTGAAAGATTGACAATCATTTTATGATCTACATGATTACAGGTCAGATATTTTGTCATAAAAGAATCATATGTGATTACAATTAATTAAACCAGGTATCAAGACAACATATAATTCGGTGGTGGCTAGTTTTCTGAATGGTGTCCCAGTCAAAACTTTTCGAGGGGAAAAATAAATCCAATTTAATTTCAGTGTATGTTTAATAAGTGGTAATTGTATGGCTTTATGGTAGTTTTATGTGTCTCAGTCTCTTTCCAACAACACAGAAAGGACTGTAAATGGTGCTCATGTTTGACTTTGTGTTGTCTTGCTGAGATCGTTCCACTTCTTCTTCTTCTTCTTCTTCTTCTTCTTCTTTTACTTCTTTTACTTCTTCTTTTACTTCTTCTTCTTCTTCTTCTTCTTCTTCTTCTTCTTCTTCGTCTCGCTCTCCTTCATGGAGGACAGGCCTGTAACAAGCTTAATCTGTCCGTCAGTCGTCCTGAGCCACGGGAGTTTCAGTCAATAACAATCAGTGTTGGGTGACTGTAATTAAGAACCAGGCATTTCATTGGGAGAAAGTCAAGGAAGGGGGTGGGAGGTGTAGATCTGTTCTTTGCCCCCAGGCCCCTCTAGCCCACACCCAAGGGGGATGAGATGGGGGCCAATTAGAAGCTCGGGCACGTGTTGTTGGGGCAATAACAGTAGAAGGGGAGAGACGGAGAGAGAGTGAGACGCTGAGGAGTCCTCTAAATAAAGGTAGAGGGACAGGGAACAGGGGACGTGGTCATTCACAGAAAGGAGAAGGCGCTTTAATGGAATGGTAATCAGGAAGGGGGTCCCGGCCTCGGTAAAGGAGGAGGACAAGGAGAGGTCCAGCTTGAGTGGAGATGAGCACGTGGATAATAGCATAGCATAATAATATATCAAAATTTAGAGGGAAAATAAGAGAGGTTAAGGAAGGATATTAGAGTGGTTGAAATGTCCTTTGAGAAATAAAGGTGGACACAAGACCTGTTTAACTAAGAGGGTATGCCGACAGTGAGCTTCTAGAGGTAGGCAATTTGAGTCTATTGTGGACCTCCAATGCAACCCCCATCCACCACACACACGCATATACAGAGGTTATCATGTCCATCTAGGTGAAAATATTTCCTCCAGTAATTCACTGTGTTCTCCTATTTTTAATTTCCTTGTAGCAAAATGTTTTTATCAATAAGCAATGGTCCATTTCTAAGCAGATTAAATAAAAATGCCTGATGGAATACAGTGTTTAATAGACACTACTGATGAATCATCACTGACAGTCTTAAAACGGTGTCACATGATAGCAACATGTGATTCATTGTGGGATTGTTTTCAGTCATTTTTTTCTTGAGGGCACTATACAATGGACATACGGTATCTCACACTCAGCATTCTGACGCTCTAACAGTAGACATTAGAAAAATCGCATTATAAGCAGAAAGTGTTTTAGGATATAGTCTTAATGATCCCACAATGGACATCACAACGGACAGAATATTTAGATGAGACGTTACAGACTGATTGATGTCCTTCTCCGTAATTTTCAAACCTTATTGCATGTTTTTCTGAAAAAATGTTTCTCATCGAACTGTGACTATGAACTGCTGCTATATGAAATGACTGAAGAAGAGGAAGAAAAATGTCTTTCCAAAGAATTCAGATGTATTATTTTTGTTGTTCTTAAAACATGATTGTGGTAAATTAGTGTACATGGACTCAAATACCATGTGTTATTTTAGTATATATAATATTTTATGTCTATTTAATTGACATTTTTCCTGTTAGAACACAGTCCACATTTAAACCCTGTTCAGAATTTGCATGTAGAATGAAACAAGTACAAGTTCTGCGTACTATTATGACAAATTGTATACAGTTATTTCGTGGTAAAGGATTGGTACGCAGCATGTGACCTTACACTTGAGCACTGCCGTGTACTTTATTTTCCCTTTGCCACCCAGTTTAACAGACGTTACCTACCCTGAATCCAGCAGCAGCCATTGCCAGCATCCTGGCGTAGTGCCCTGGGCCCCTAACTGTGCATGTGACCCTGCTGGCAGTATCGATGCCAGGGATCCTGACAAATGTTGGCACTTTCTCCTTGACCAACAGGGGGTTGTGTGTGCGATGGGGGTAGCACTCTGGCAGATTTGCAACAGACAACACCTGGTTTGCTGTTTTTAGGTACCATTAGTACATCTCAGGACTTACGGGACATTGTTTAAACATTCAATCATGGCATACGGATACTTAGGAAAGAGGATTTGTCATTGGATTCCTGGGGTTGTCTTAACTTTTGAAGTGTGTGCCTTCATTTAAAAAAAAAAAGTTAATTGGAAACTACTGAGAAAGACAGACAGCGGTTATATGGCAGCAAATTCATTATGTCTGCGTTTCTGTCTGTTTTAGGAACCAAGTGATTAAATTGCATAGGAAATATTTCCATAGTGAGCCAACAACCGTCAAGACAGACTTGAATAATACATTGAGCTTTGCTACACGATATGGGAGTGTTAGATTTTCCAGTCTAACAGCAGCTTCTGGTCTTTGCTGGAGAACATTATGCACAGTGCTTGGCTGTGCGTCCATCTCTCAGCCCTTGTGTTGTTGAGGGAGGGCAGCTTTCCCATCATCCTTTAGGTGAAGAAGGATGGGTTGGAAAGGGTCACGGCAAGCATAGCGGAGAGGACGCTCTGCATTTAATGAAGCTAATTTATCTGTGAATCAAAATGGGAGTGGGACTCCGGGGCGGGGAGGTGCTTTTTACATGTCCCATCAAAATGCCACTAAACCCTCCTCTCCTTCAGGAGTGTCACACAGGGTCACCTTGGGACAGGTGTGTGTGTGCGCACACACAACCACATGTGTCTTTTATTGTCTTTCTACGCCTATTGTTTGCCATTTCCGATTTGATCTCCTCTCATATGCAGTCATTTTAAAACAAATTATTCCTAATTGCAGATGCATATCTTTTACTCACACAGGATAATGCATTCATTGTTCTATTCTCCTACAGGGAATATTGAGTACAGCTGTCCAGCCACCAACGAATGTGAGATCACCAAAAGGAGGCGGAAGTCTTGCCAGGCCTGTCGTTTCATGAAATGTCTCAAAGTTGGCATGTTGAAAGAGGGTGAGCACTGATTTGACTTTCTGATTATTTATTTCACTTCAACTATCTATTACTGAAGAAATAGATCTAAACCTTTAAATGTTAAAGATGGTTTAAATATTAAAGATTTTGCGAACTTTGTAAACCCAAGTGATGTTTCTTCTTCCTATTTTGTGCCGTTTTACAGAAAAAGCTGTTGATAATTGAAATATTTGTTAGAGAGGTTTTAAACAGCTTGTGTTTATTCAAGAAAATTATAATGGAAGCATTATGTCAGACCACAATTCTAAAGCTCAGATTTGATTTAGAGTCCTGTGTTTGTTCTAAAAGAATTAAGCTCTATGTTATTGGACCAGACAGACTAATGATAACATCTTTTTGGTTGAATATACGCTTGTTTTTAGCCTGAAAGAAGGTTATAATTTAAGATCTTATGTGGGTTTGTGCAGTATATTGGAATAAAGAGGGTCTAGCTTGGTGCATCTTGCACTTAGGAGTCACTATCCTAATTCTGAATATAGAAAGTTATCCCATGTGTCCCAGAACTGTGGGCTGTACGAGCGGTCAATCAGACATTAAAGCCAGCTGTGGCCTCGGGGAGACACCAGTGACATCACCCACAGTCCTTACTTACCTCTCTTCACAACACCAAGCCTCTGAGTGTTTAACTCAGACGGGTTGTAAAAGCTGCTGAGTTGCATGTTCTTAGCAAGACCGACTGAGATGTGTAACAGTACTCTTGAAAAGCACAGGCTGTTCCCTCAAGACTTCTCTGTCCCTTGGGCTTTGGGTGTCTCTCTCCCTCTCCCTCTCTTTCTGTCTGTCTCTCTTCCCCTCTCTTGCCTGGCTTATTGATCCACTAAATGCTTTCCGAACATCCCACCTCACTTCCTGCACGTGTTGTTTTTCCTCCAGTGTGAGACCTTTGGGAGTACAGAAGGAAAATCTAGCCGATAGATTTTCTTTTCTTTTTTTTTTTTACATGAAGAGAACTTTTTTTGTTAGCTTTATGGAATTAGTGAGTTTAGCGAGACTAAGGCATGAAGTGTAACTCTATATAAATCTTTTTTACACATCTTCACAGACCTCAAAGATGACTGGGGTTTAAAAAAAAAAAAATTAACCCTTTTTATGACATTTCTGTGTGAGACACTAACATAAAAAATGTATATGCCCACATAACATAACAAACAGATACAAGAGAAAAACTGATCATTAAAAATATAAAATTTAAGCTCATGCACACTGTCAACAAAAAGTGGATACATTCCCTGTGTTGTTGGCGGTATTATCTCTAAAATTTAGTTTGTAACGCCACTGAATTTAATTAGCATTCTGTTTTGTACTCTTTGGCGCCACAGGTGGCAAACCGTGGTAATTACAGGTGTGTTTTTGAAATTCGCTTTTCGGTGTGATGCTGTCAGTTCACTGAATGTTTGAACGATAGCACCGCCTACCCTCTCTAGCACAAAGATAACTGCTGGGTGAAGGAACTCCTCAACAACTGTGATGTTGCGCTGTAATGTCTCCACAGACACCAGTTTAAAGCAAGGTCTTTTATACAATTGTATCCGTAGGTCATCTGCCCTGACAGCACTGTATTATGTCATTTGGTGATAGACAGTGACATAACAGACATCTAAATAAAAATCTCTGCAATTAAAAAAAAAAAAAAGAAAAAGTTCAGTAAAACCCATTATATTAAAATCATGTTTCAGTTTCATTAGTGTAAGACTTTTAGTCAGCCTGTAAAAAGTTTAGCTGACAAGTGTCTCTGGTTTTAATGTCAATGGACATGTTGTAGGATCCGCATGAGACTCCACCAAGTACAATGTTGTATCCTCACAGACCAATTATATCAGATCAGATTCTGGGACTCAGTCTGCTGCTATCCATTTTGATTGTATGATATATGACCTAATATAAAAAAGAGCATTTAAAGAGTTTGTTTGCAGGCTCCACTTTTCCTAAAATTAAACCACAGTCATAGAGTTTTGTTATGCCATCATGAAACACATCTGATAATAGATGCTAGTGGCACTTGACTGCAGTCTGTGCTGGTTACACAAGATTGTATGTCAGGCTCTTGGTTCACTTCCCCTAATACAACATCACTGTGTCCTGACATAGCTGTGTTTGTTCATCTCGGACTGAAGGGTCATCTGCTGCATTGGTGTTACAGAGCTATTTATACATGCGGCCCCTCTCTTGATGTCTCCATTCCAGCCCAAATATCTCACACCGAGCCTTTTTGACTCGGAGCCAGAAAAAACAACAGTAATAAAGCTGAAACTATTAGCGCAAGCTTAAAGGAAAAACAGCGGGTATTGTCTGTGGAGAGCCAAGCTAAGCCACTGATGTGGACAGTCAGTGTGATCAGAGAGTCTCAGCCACAATATGTGGCACAGTAGGGGATTCTCTTAAAATGATGGCATTCAATTAAAAGGAAAAAAAGATATTTAATTATGGCGTAGCTTGGCTTCTTGTAGTTGTAGAGGAGGCTTTGATGATGGAGTCAGTGGGGGGACAGTTTCTTGCCCTACTTCAGGCAATGAGATCACCGTAGCAAGTGCCCGAGTGCTCACCACAGAAAAGGAGTAATACCAACACAAGTGTTTTAATCCACAGAAAAGCACATTTAACACACACATTTCTACTGGTTTCCACTAAAAAATATATAAACAAATCATTTGGGAGACATGAAGATTGAGTAGACTATCATCAAGTTCAACAATGGAGTTGTAATTGAAAATAGAAGGTGCATAGGCACACAGAAATACCTGCAAAGAATTGGCATAATGGCTGTGTGTTGAAATCAAGAAAAAAATACATAAAACGGCGTGAGAGCAACAAGAATTACCAAAGATAAGTATTGGAAATAGGCTTAAATAATAAGAATAAGCTAAATGTGCAAAAGTGGTCTTTTTTGTAAAGAAGGACAGCAGCTTAAGATGTGTCTCATACTGTATTCGGGTTAGTTCAAATTTAGCTGCAATATTTAAAACATAAAAAAACTAAAGTGGATCATTCAGCAGCTAATCATATGATTATTTTTGGAGAAACCCTTAAAATGTCCTTCATAGAGTGGAATGGACAGCCAGTGATGTGGGAGTGCACCGACTTCGGTCAAGGTTAATTATGTAAAACTTATTTAAACTATATAATTTAAATGGGTTAAAAATCCACCGCCATACAATTGTCCTGCAATTAGCTTAGAGACCCAAAAGTTTTTTTGTACCTGTAAACATGTTAGCTTTTGCTATTAAGTTGAGCATTTTACCATGGAGGTCAATGGAGATTGATTTGGTTGTGGTGCCAGCCTCAAGTGGTGAGTTGAGGAACTGCACTTCTGCGATGGCTTCAATGTTTGGACTTTACTGCTTGCTTTTTACTTTTGATGGGGCCGCCGCATCCTAAGAAATTATGCTGTGAGAACTTGATGTAGAGATCAGTTGTTCTAAAAGTATCTAATGTTTCTCTACCTCATGCCAAACATGCCATCCTGAATGATAAAGTGCCAGCTGCCAGGGTTTTTCAGCACCATCAGTGGGTGGGAACAACCACTCCTCTCAGGCACCTGCCACTAGTTGGCTGACTTCACTTCTTTAACACAGTTTGGTGGCTTCAGGAGAGTTTGCAGTAGAGTCCAGGTCTAAACAAATCAGGTATTCTAAAATAGCAACTGCCCAATTTACAAAATGTCTCATTAAATACAAGTTGTACAGTTAAGTATCACGTCTCTCCTTTCCTAAGTAATGCAGGTGGATTATGTGACTTTGACTCTGTCTGACCAGTTTATTGTGACAGTAAATTATTTTTTTGCATCTTGTGTCTGACGAGAAAATCAAAGAGACAAAAGTTATTGTAGATGGCAGGTTTCCTGTCTGCTCTGGCTTTACTGCTATGTCACAGTAGAGCACCTGGACGAGCTGGGTGGATATTAGCGGCAGACGGCCGTTTGAGGAAACCAGCCTTTGCTCAGTGACCCCGCAAATGTTCAGCTGAGGCCGATAAAAGGTCACAGGTCCAGTGGAAAAACTCTCACGTAATTACAACTCGCGGAAGGTATGGTGTCAGTCACTACTGCCAGGAGTCAGTGCCTGCAGCTAATAGCAGTGCTAATGCCCCATAGCATTACTGTATGGTGTTAAATGATGCAAGAATTTTATGGACTGATTTTGCATTTTTGACTTTTTGTTTTAAGTTGCTTTTGTTGTTTTCTTCTGTAGATTGGAAATTATTTTTGTAGTTTTAGTGCTGCAACAGAATTATATGAATGCTTTTGAGCAAGTATCACATCATGTTAACAAATTAACTTGTCTCACTGAAATAGAAGCATCCAGGCCTGTAGATTTACAGAATTTCTATCAAAAACAAGACATTTTAATAATCTGAATGAAAGACACTTAAGCCTTTGCTCTTCAGAAGTCAGCGCTTGATGTTTTAGTGACAGCTTGGTGTTTCTGTGCTGTATTCTTTGCTGGTGGGGATTTTCTGACACCACTGTAATGTGGTGGATGAATACAAGCTGCCAGACTATTTTGGCAACCTACACCGCTGTCTCGCCCTCGCCCGACCACAGATAGGGATCAGCAGTCTTTCCTGAGCGAACGTGGCTACCAGGGTTATGTTACAGCCTTATTTTCCTCCGGCCACATACACAAAAGATTAGTAAAGCCATATCCAATATCACAGACTGTCAGGTCCCTTCCCAATCAATAGGCTTAGATCAGAAACCAATCTATACTATAAGATTACATCATCAAAAGATATACTGTGTATTTAAATATCATACATCTACAAAACCACATGTATTTTTCATGTATTTCTCCGCAGCGAATTAAACTGCAAAGACAGAAAGCCCCCTGACCCCCTTGCCACTTGTTTTTTCTCGTACCACAAACATGTCCATCTAACAGCACATGTATGGGGCCTTGTTTGCTTTTTAGGGTGTCAGAGTATCTGGCAGGCTGCAGCTGAGAGTCAGTGCCCACCCAGAGGCTCTGCCCTGGCCTGTCCTCACTGTCTGGCAGGTGATAGATCAGACACGGATGCTAACACGTGTTCCTCTGAAGAAGGGGATTTAGCGAAGTGTTGACCTCTTTACAACCCTCCGACACTCACAGACACACACATTCATACACACACGTCAAATGTATATCACTACTGACAAGCGACATGGAATCGGACCTTGAGGTACACATTTCCTGCAGACTCCCTTTCTCCTTTACTTCTTTTCCTCTTTTACCCACTCCAGCGCACACAACAACTTGTGCGAACGCCACAAAAAGTGAACGCCAGTACACTGGGGATCCTGAATCGACCCAGCCAGCTCCAGCCAGGCAGATGTTTTCGATTACAGGCGCATTTGTGGTCAGGGTGGCTCTGTAATACACTATAATACCCCTTGTGGACATGCCAGCTCAGATTTATGAAAAGTGTAAAGCGTGATAAAGAGAGCGATGCCAGTGCGGGGATATGGGAGAACAACTCCGGCTTTGTCTTGTCAGCCCATCAGGGGTTAGAGCAGGTGGGGCCCACCATCCTGATACTGTACACCCACCCCTTTGCACACACACACACACACGCACACACACACACACTTCATGTCCTGTACACATTTCCCCCCTTCTCCTTTCCCAGCCCACCCAGACTTAAACAAAAGCTTCACGATGCCTTCAGCTCTTCGCGGGGTTACAGACTTGGCCTTCGAATGTAGCTCCAGAAGGGGAACCATCCCTGTGCTTTGTAAAGGGAGCGCGGCTTTATAGGAGGGGCCACACACTGCATCCCTCTGATTTTTTTTCTCAGCTAAAATAGGGAGCTCCTAATCTCCCTTTGGCAGCGATAGCCAGCCAGCCAATTCTGACACATTCTCTAGAAAGAAGCGCCTCTGACAGGTGAGGGCCCGAAAATAGTTGCGTGAGATACACACACATGCACATGTTCATGTAGTCACGCACAACCTCAGCACACGCTGTATGAGACGCATGCACATTTTAGCTTCTTCTTCTCCTGCATCAAGTCATTGAATCTTACATAGTTTGAGCTTTTGGGAGTTTTTGCCGTATATATTTATGGCTTGCTTTTTTCCTAGGTCCTTGTAGTTGATATCATGCATTTAGGAGATCGAAGACTGTATTTGGTTTGGGAAATTCAGGGTTTTAACAACAATGGAGACCGACAAACGCATTACTGGTATTATCTTTAGTGTCAGTACTTAAATAAAATAAATTTAAACTTTTTGTTCCACAGAGAAGGGGAATTTAAATTATTGTAGGTCTGTTTTTCATTTATTTATACAGTTTACTGTTTATAAAATAAAATATGACAAACACAGTATTGACAGTATTTTAGCGACTCTTAGGGACTACTTTATTGAAGTAAACGGGTATATAAATACAGCGCAGTAGTATAAAATAAATCTATATGATGCATAAACACACACAGTGACTGTCACATAAATGTAACACAGCTGCTTTAGTCGGGAATTTGCTTTAAGTTCTACAAGTCAATAAAGATAGTAAATGTGAAAGGGAAGCCGGGATCAGGTGGCTGTAAAGATTTCTCCTATGTAAATATGGCTTATCATCTTTCCTTACGCACACACGTGAGTACACACGTAGCAAGGATGGACGGTCTCTCTCTCTCAGTCAGCATTTTGAGAGTACTATAGTGTATGATGATGCCGAATTTGTAACATTCAGCACACACACACATCTTTTGCACCACTACCTCACCCATCTGCTTCCATACTTTGGCTGTCACACTTTATAAAGGGCCGGTAACCATAAAAAATGGATCTAGATGCTATTTAAGAGGATCTGTGGAGCCGCCTGGCCTCCATGTCAAGGGTTGTCTTACTGCCCTGTCACAAGCTCTCCTCTGGACCAGCGTTGTCTTGAATCATGGAGGCTGATGTGGTTTTGGGCCTGAGGGAGTGGAATGTGGTGCTGACGATGACACAACCCCTCCCTTCCCTCTCCAGCCCTCGACAAGGGGCCTCATCCAGCTGTCTTGTTGTGGTCAGCTTCTCAGTACTGTTCCGTATCACATGGGGAGGAGATAATCCCACACTGGTCAGATCAGGCGGTGGCTGGGACTGGCAGGAGACGTGCGCCCGCTGGTGAAAGGGAGAGGGGAAAAGTGTGAGAAAGAAAAAAAAAAAAGAAAACTGATACATTCATAAAAAAAAACTCCAGCTTGTTCCCTCTCATTCTTCAGCATTATCTAACCCTTCTTCTTTCTCCCTCGTTCTCTCTGCCCTCCTGCCTTGGGCCTGTGCTGTTTGCAGCGCCGCTAAGCTGTAAACTGAAACTGGTTAGCGCTGAGCTCTTAATTCTTGTCAGCGTCTATTAATTATGGGCCAGTTGGATGTTCCAGTTCAAACAGCCCCCGCAGATCTTGGAATTCTAACTCCGGCTGTTTGGTCACTCGTCGCTTGTCGCAGCCACATGACCCAGCAGCCTACGGCAGAGAAATCAGTGTCTCTGTGTGTTTCTGTGTGTGTGTGTTTATGGTGGTAGATGCCTGGAACAAAAACAGCAACAATTCACCGTCACTTAAACTGACAAGTCTATGAATTTATACTCTATATACCAGCTTAATATGTTTTAAAGTTATAGCCTTTGCTAACTGCATATTCTTATATTAGCCCTCTGTGTGTCATTAAACAGAGAAGCTACTGAATTGATTTAATATCTGGAGTACATGCATGCACTTTCCTGGAGCACAATTTATAATTTTAAATTTAACTTAACCAAGAATAATGGTAAAAACAACCGCTAAAGCTCCATCTATCGTAAACCCAGTTCCTAGCTGCCTAACTGACTAATTAAAACTGCATCCACATGTGTTCAAAGAACAAGAAGTCTATTTGCAAGCCTTATTGATTACTTTAAGGCGTACAAATGGAAAGCTGTGTTAGGAGAGGGGCTCTCGATTTAGCTTCAATCTGCCAGGCATAAAATGATCTCACTGTGTTTGCTGGGAAGAATGAGCTCCCTCTGGGCACGGTGGGTAATTAGGTTAGTGGATAGTCGGTGTCAGGAAATTGAAAGACCATCCTAATCGGATTCTTTTGTTTCCAGGGGAATCAAAGGAATTTATGCGAGTCACTGGGAAATCTCACACGACTCAATTCCACTTGACCATGTAAAATCTGTTTGCTCTCCCTCGATGCTCAAACAACTTTTAATGCAAGCGTGTAAATTCGGCACGTAAGGTGAATCGAGGCTGTGTCCTCTGTGAGGGCTTTGAAGATAATCCCAGATGTGTCACATCTGTATGCTCACGCTGAACAGGGCTGCCTGACTGTCAAAGGGTTAGAAATAAAGGAAGAAAACTACAATACATTTAGGAATAAAGTACTATTTTACTTAATTATACAGTGTATTTTAAATAAACATACATATAATGTGCAATGTAAACTTTAAAAACATTCAAATATTTGAAGTTTTATGACTCAGCAAAACATGCTTCCTAATAATAACCTGAAATAAAAGTGGTACAATGCTACCACCAGCAGCGGTTTTAGTAGTTATTGTAAAAGCACAAAACAGTCCACTGTAATTAAATCGAATTATGTAGATTTAGTTGATCAAGCTAAAAATGAACCTGTACACAGAACTGAATTGGTCATAATAATTCCTATTTATTTTGTTCTGCTAAATAATCACTCTTCAAAGTGTCTTTGGTTTAGCTGCCATTTATGCATGTGTGATATTTGTTGCAGGCGTGCGTCTGGACCGGGTGAGAGGGGGCAGACAGAAGTACAAGCGGAGGCTGGATGCAGAAAATGGAACGTATCTCGGCCTCACCATCCCCCCACCAGCCAAAAAGCCATGTGAGTCGCTCAGCTTTTAATTCTAGTATCTCTTTTTTTTATCTTGAGTTTTGGATGCAAATAAAAAAACAACATGTAAAGATTTTACAAAACGTGTATATCTACCGTGGTGATGTATAGATGGATGTTTAAGTTTCAGTTTTGGATTCATTATTTGGACGAAACTCCATCTAGCATACTCCACTAGTGTTGTAATTTCTGCATTCCAGCATTATCCACTCTCTATTGCCTAAAATTGTCGTGTAGCATGCTACATCGCTCTCTCTCTTTTCCCTCTCTCATTCTCTGCATTCTCCCTCAGTGACAAAGATCGTTTCCCATCTGTTGGTGGTGGAGCCAGAGAAGATCTATGCCATGCCTGACCCTACCATGCCCGACGGAGACATCAAGGCCCTGACCACGCTGTGCGACTTGGCCGACCGCGAGCTGGTGGTCATCATTGGCTGGGCCAAACATATCCCAGGTAGAGAGATGTGACTGCTAATGAATGACTGCTGGGATCGGGTTTTTCTGAACACATCATTAGAAAATGTATTAAATACAGATTTGATGTGAAGTCAGGACTTCTAATATCAATAGATTATCTCATTATTTTTTCAACTAGTAGAATATGTTTTGACTCTGCTACATAAGAGACAAAAGTAGGATTATCTAAATCTTATGGATCACAATATTTAGAAAAAAATGATTGAAAACAAGATGTTGTTAGTGATGCAAGGAACATTTGTTTTTGGATTTGCTGAAACGTTACAGTATGAGATCACTGAAGTAGTTCACCGACTGTTGTACACAACTCCCCCATCCACCCTCACACTCGCAAGCACACACACAGGATAATTAACATCTGCTACTCATCTGCACCTAAGGGAGAAGCTAGTCCCATATTCTAAAATCTAATCAATAAAGAGCAGCTGAAACCTTTGATTTGACTGGGTGGGGCGGGAGAGTCTGGGGGCTGGGATCCGCCCCTATGTCAATGTATTCCATTTCAATCCCAGACTTAAAGAACGCAATCCTCTTACTTACTTAAGGAGACTGCACAGGGCCTATGGTGAAATTGATTTATTTAGGGAAATACTGACGGAGTCCCCCTCTCGTTCTTGATGAATCCTTAAATAATACTTGTTATGCAAATGTTCTTAGATCTTCTGTTATTCTCATCTTTATCAGTTGAAGCAGACACTTTGGACCTCAGTGTGTTTAAGTATAGAAAGCCATTGATCCAGTCAAGTAATGCACAAAGATGCACATGCAGCCAGTTCAATTATTATTCAATCAAACCTAGTCATAGTCGGTACATTTAAATGTTTTGTCTCAGTAAACTAGGTTAAAAGGCCATGAAGGTTTCTCTGAACACAATAAGGGTAACATCTTCTCATGTCTTCAGATATATTTAATTTACATGGCATAAAAGAAGCAGCAAATTATCATATGGATGTTTTCTCTTGGAAAACAAGTAATATATCGACTGCAATTAAAGGATTTATAGTTTAAAAAAATGAAATGAAGTATTATTTAGTCACTGATTCATCATCAGATTTATGTTTACCACTTCCAAGCAGGACTATGAATCTTTCTGTGAGCAGCTGGGTAATTACAGGACACTGGCGCCCATGCAACAAACACAGCGCCGCCATCACAATACTCACCAGCCGCGAAAGGATCTGTTTTGTGAATATTTTATCACAAAACAGTAGTTTTGTGATAAAATGGAGCATGGGCCATAACTGTACACTGACCGAGTGACTAGCAACAGGGACATCACTCTGCGGCGATGACAGCTGACGACATGGCAACAGACCTGGTTTGTGAGTTGCCCAACATGTGCATGGGCTGCACTGACGTTAGCGCCTTCAAACACAAAATACATCTGGCGGCTGTAGCTTAGCTCTGTCAATGACCTGTTCAGTTCCATAATTCATCCAAGAGTTTGATTTGAACAACCTTATTTTAGCAGCTATCCCATGACCTCCAGGTGAGGAACCATGGTGCTATAGATTGTGAGGTAGTTTGTGTAATTTGATGTTACGTGCTTCCTCTCAAAAAGCTTTATCATCAGTTTATTTTTCACCTACCTAATATAACGTTGCTGAGTCGTAGCCATAACATGCAGGAAGCAATGTAATTCCCACAAAAAAAACACAATATAAAAGTTTCCGTTCAAGTAAAGGAGGTGTGTTCAGAAACCCAGCTGTAATTAATGCAATTTGATGTGTGTGAAGGTTTGTTGAGTCCAGCACTCTGAACCTCAGAGGAATGACTTTACAAAGACACAGGCGAGCTGTGCAGCCTGATTAAGCGATTAGACCGGAGAGGGATGCTGGGGGTTTGAGGCAGGGGTGCTGTCTCACCACTTTGGAGTTTACCCTCAGAGACCAGCTTTAACAGGGACAGAAGGAGCATCCCTGACCCAAATTTTCTTCTTTGTCCTCCTTTTCAGCCAATGCCTTGAGAACAAAGATACGTCTTAACTAGTTTTCAAAAGAATCAAATTCAGGTGTATTTTTCCAAGTGAAAAAGAAAGAGGCCTTATAAGGTAACATTTCATTCTTTTTTCTCTGTTGCATTTTCTATGTATAGTTATTGATCTTGGGTGGTGTGAAGATCTAAATCCAGACCTGACGGAGTTATTAAAGGGGCATGTGACACTCTGGGGACAATTTACCCGGGTCCACCAGGTCACAGTGTCACCAAGTAACGATTAAGACAAAAGGGGTCCCTACAGTTTAACCGTCCACTCCCACCATTACACTCATAGTCCACTGCGCTAATGGCCTTAACGATGAGGTAATAAGACTCATTAGTGCAGATCGCTCCATTAATGTAAAAGTCCTTCAACATCCACATGTAGAGAGCAGGGAAGAAACATGCAACACTGAATCGGATTTCTGTTGCATGTCATTATTCTGAAGACGGAAAAGTTTGTAGTGAGTAGCTGGGCATCTGATTTTTTTTACACTAAATGCAAAGATCTGAAAACTGAAGGAACATATTTTATCTTAAAAAAAACCTTTTTATCGCAAGTTAAACATGGTTGTGTTACACACACACAAAAACACGCAGATTTATATTCAAGTCAGCAGCATTCAGCACCCTCTGGTATTTAATGCTCACTGAGTTCAGAGCATCCCTCGGTTCCTCTTTGATTTTTTTCCTCGCTCTCTTGACTATCATATCTTTAACACACTCTGGATTCCTTGTTCTTCTGCTCTCCCTTGCCCCCTCCCCCCCTTACTCCTCCTACTCATATAGGGCCCTCTAGTCTCATTATTACCTCTGTCTTTTTATTAGGCCCATTAGGGCTCTTAGGAGGCCTGTAATGATACTAAATGAATAGAGAGTGAACTGCTGTCTGTTTTAGACCCAGCTCTCAATGACAGCTTCAAGCTTCACTGCCAACCACTCAGTCTGTTCACTGTACTGAATAAGGATTCAATTAGTTATTTGATCTGTGCCTGTACTGTACTGTTGGACTGCCAGAACACATTTCTTTCCTGAAAACAATCACCAACGTCAGGCCTTTTTCACAGAGCACATTTTCATATGTCACAGGAGGAAATGCACAGGGGGTAAGAATTCAGTTGATTAGTGGGAACAGACCCACCGTTAATGTTATCCTGAACACCTGTGACAAAATGTCTGATGTGGAAATTGAAAAATGAGCTACTGGGTGCCATATAGAAAGCGTAAAGGGACTTAGTGTTTTAACTTATTTGGGAAACAAAAACAGTCTGCTTAAGGAAAGCTAACGATGATCATAAATAATGGCGAAAAAAGATTGTTAGATTGTTAGGTTAAAACAAGCTTCTGCCTTTTGTTGACAAAGTCCTTTATTTTAGTGAATGTTGATGACCTAATCATTTCAGATCAATGCTATTTTTTCCATTTTCAGCCTAGACAGTTATTTCTTCTCTTGTCTTAAATATTTCCACACAATGTCTCAGTGAAGTGTTCTAGTAAAATCAATATTCTTATATTAAGCCATAATTAAGACCATAATTTTAACCTTACTAGAACTATGTCTATGCAGCCAGTGTAAAAGCTAGCTAGACAATGCTAAGTTATTTTTTTAAGTGAGTGTTTTTAAACATTAAATATCAATGTGGATTAACCAGCATGTTGGTTGCTCACTGTGTTATCGAACATCATTAAGTAGGCAATAACTAAATATAATCATGAGGGAGACAAAATGAAATGCTAATTAAGTGGTTAATGACTAAAAGGTAATTAGCTTAGCTGAGTAGTAATAACCGGCTGCCATCTACTGGAACCCATGCAGTTTGTTTTGAGTTACTTTTAAGTCACATATCCAGTTTTAAGCTCCTTTTTTTTAGATTGAATCTTTAAGAGTAATAAGTAGGAAGTCACCGTAAAAAGGGATTTTAACTAAATAAACTGTAGCATATCAAAATATAATGTCTTAAAACCATTAAGTTAAAATATTATGTCTTGTTCCATTTTATGTGAGGAAGATTGTCGTGCAGAGGCAGAGTGCTTCTCAGATATTTTCTTATCATGTATCATTTATTTCTTCTGTGTGTAATTAAACAGCTTCACAGTCATTCAGTTAAAATTTTAATCAGCCAACTACATAAGCATTAATTCTGTAATTGCTGTTGTCTTGTCTGTGCAGAACAGCAGATATTAATTTCTTTTAGTGCAGTGGAAACCTCTAGTATTCCTTGTTCGTGCTTTCTGTCACCATGCAGCGAGACTGCAGACACAGAGACATTGACATTCCCCGGCTTGCTCAATATTGTGTCATGTTTGGTCAAACGGCATTAAATCAGTAGGGTGAAATATTGATATTTCATCAGGGGGATTCTCCCTCCACAGCAACACTTAACTCAGCCGCCTCCCGGCGACGTACCTGAAGCTCCCCAGGGTGGCCCCTGGGAGCCAGGAAGTCACTCCACTGCTTCAGTAAATTGAGTGGAAAGAAGAAAAAAAAGGCTGGGGAAAAGGAAAGAATGATGAAGAAAATGGAGAGACGGTTGAAGAGGGGGATGGTTCTTCCACAAATAAAGAAGATGAAGAAGAAAGACGCTGAGCACATGACAATAGAAATAATACATAATGCAGACTTAATGTTTTTTCTTGAGCTATTTGAAAGTTGTTATGCATTAAAAGTGTTAATAATTGTAAGTTTTAGTCTGAATCTCCTTCATAATTATAGATTTTTTTTTCTCTTAGACTTTTTTAAAAGAAACTAATCTAAATGCTTCTTTCATTTAACTAAAATGTCTTTTGGGAAACTAAATTAGTGAATTCCTGATACCTCCTCGATATCTACATTCAGTGATCCTGTAGTCCTCCCTTCCCCCCACTAAACATGTACCGGATGTCCTCCATCAACTGTCTGTTTGTCAGATCTGAGGCTTGGATCGATCCCCCTTTCGCATTTGGTGGACTGATTACAATCTACTAATCAATGACACCCCCAGCACTCTTTTCTCTCTGCCTCATTCACTCACTTTCTGCCGTTTCTCTATTTGCTTGATAAGAACCATCGTGAGGACCTCTTTTAAGTCAACCTGCCCGATCCCAATCCATACAAGTTCAGATTTAAGTAAGCAGCGTTGGTGGGTTCAAGGCCCTGGTCAATACCCCCAATCACCTTCCTATTCACCATAGAGTCGTGAAAGGTATTGTGGCTGGTTGAGGTCCTTTCAGATGCCCGTCTGTTTGATGTGGTGTGTGTGAACGTTAGAGGAGAGAGTTGATGGGTCGACCTCAAGATCTGGATGAATTGCCACTTTGACTTCAGAAGGTTGAACATGAAAGACTGAAGAGGAGGGAGACTATTGGGTGGAACATGTTTGCATTTTTTGTTTTGCCTTGGACCTTCACTTGCCTCGACTAAAACACTGTAGTACACACAGACGTAGCTATGACGCACTTAATTTAAAAGACAGAAATATTATAAGCAGTTTTAATTCAAGATACAAGAACATGCTTGAGCGCAAATTCTCTCCATTGTACCGGGTGTTATTCTGCAGTCTGTTGCAGTCACCTTTTGTTAAATGAGTATTTGACTTAATCGTGCCTTTAAAAGACCAGAGAACATAACACTGCAGTCATTACACCAACACAGGCCACCACATCTCTTCACAACAAAAACTAGAAAATAAACCTTAATTTACAATTAGATTTTACACTATTTTACACTTTACTATATTTCTCTCAGAATTCAAAACAAATCTTCAGTATACTTCAATTCCTTCCGTCGCTGAAGTGACTCCATATCATTTCTGATTGATATCAACATATGGCATCTTTAATTGTAACATGATTTCCAAAAATGTACTGGCTCTTATTGTTTGTTTGATTTAAAAAAAAAATGTCAAATCACACTCATAAAACAGCTTCCAGTATACTGTAGCTTGCTGCTAAACCCTTTCACACGCTTAAAATAAGCGTAATCATACATCCAAAAAGCCCGAATTGTAACTTCCTTTGTTTTTTGTCCATTTTAACAGATAACACCAACAACAAATAATGTCTGAAACTACTTTAAGTTCAGTCATTATTTCATTTTGTTGTTGTAAAGATGACAAGAATAGGAGAGAGTTAGGGTTAAGAGTGGATTTGTCCTCTGTAAGCTGTGTCTCGTGTGCTTATGTCCGGGGTTGCAAAAGGGCTGACTGTTGACTGCTGGTGGTTGAAGCAGCCTTGGCTCATGTTTCAAAGGCCTCTACACTTGACTGATTTATATTCCTCCCTTAAGCCACCACATACAGTGTTCGGCCTCTGTTTCAAGTTAGTCTGCTCTGGGGATTGTACAGGGACTGTAAGTTGCCCATAAAACAAATGGAGGAGTTGAGATGACCAGTTATTGAGCAGCTATGTTAGAGCTGATCTATTTCCATGTCACATGTTTGTAGTGTGCAAGCTTCTAAAAGCAGGTGGAAATAAAATGTCATGTAACATTTTCCGCACAATCCTGTAGGTTTTTCCACACTCTCGCTGGCAGACCAGATGAGTCTACTGCAGAGCGCCTGGATGGAGATCCTGGTGCTGAGCATCGTGTTTCGCTCGCTGCCCTGCGAGGATGAGATTGTGTATGCAGAGGACTACGTGGTGGACGAGGAGCAGGCGAGGATCTCAAGCCTGCTGGACCTCCATGTCGCCATCCTGCCGCTGGTCCGGCGCTACAAGAAACTGCGCATGGAGAAGGAGGAATTTGTCACGCTCAAAGCCATCGCGCTGGCTAACTCAGGTAAGGTTAACAGAGCTCAGTAAAACATTGTTCAACTTAAGTTCACATTCCTAGTAGAACCCAACAATGTAAACTATCCAGAGTCACATTTTGGAGAAATGAAGAGAGTTTGAAATTTACACAATTTACACAAAGTCAAAATAAAAACATAAAGCAGTGTAAGCAAAAGAGTGTGTGTTTCAAATTCCTTCTGGCTGAGGAACATTTGATTTAAAAAATTTTTTTTATCAAATATACAAGCAAGAATTTGCAACAACTGATCTATGTGCTCATTAAGAAATATACACAGTTATTAATATTCTTCAAACAAAAATCAAATACTGAATATTGTAAGATTTGTAAATAAGGGTTCAGACTGAATAGGTACACCTAACAACATTTGGCCAAATATGCATTCTACTAGGTAGAAGGTACCACGTGCTTGACAGGAATCTCTCAATTAAATCTCAAATAAATCGAGATAGTTGGCATTTAATTAAACAAACAAAACAACAAAATGTGAAGTGGTTAACTATATCTAGTGGCACCATCGCTTCCGCATTGAAGGATCCCTGATAAGAAGGGACATAGAGGTCACAAGCGCGGCTGTTTAATTTAACACAGCACCCCAACCCTCTCCGCGTGGATGTGTGTGTGCAGCTATATTTTAATTTGTGTGCAGATACATGTGCATGCGTGCGACTGTCACATTGCGCTCTCATTCTCTCCATCTCCATAACAGTAGCTGCCAGCGCGCCACAGCCGAGGGAGATATATTTAGCATTTCATTAGAAAAACAGGGGCTGTCAATAAAATGTGTTAAGTGGAGTGGAATGAGCGTTGGGGAGCGACGGGCCTCGTTTGTTCCAATGTGAAGATGCTGCGCCCGTATTGACAGTTTGCTTTTCATGTGGCTGGGCCTGTCCCCCACTAATCAATGCCTGTTAGGAGTCTTTTCTCCTGCCTGACTGAAAAAATGAAAATTGCTGAGCTCAGAGCTTTAGTCCTCTGATGACAAACACTCCATGGGAGAGTGAATTGTGGACAGCAGGGGAGGCGATGGAAACGCGGGGATGGAAAGGTAAGGGAGAAGTGTGAGAGAGGAAAGCAGGGGTCGGGAGGGAAGCTCAGGGAGGGCGAGAGGGCAACTTCGGCTCGTTTGAACATGGCCTCGGAGAGCTTCGTCTCCAGCAGTCCTGTGGGTGTGACAGCTGTGGAAATTCATGGCCATTGATTTTGTAATTAGCAGAGTATCGACAGGATTGACGCCAGGCTGCTGACGGATTACATGGAAATTGTTTCTTCAAAGTTAGTTTTGCATTCCGCCCCTAACCCCCTTAAATACACACACGTGATAACACACATGCACTCACTCCCTGTGCATTTACACACACTGACACACATTTGAAAACATATTTTCTTTCCCCTTCTTCTCTCTCTCTCTCTCTCACACACACACACACACACACACACACACACACACAATCTCGTAGCCAAACGAGGATCAGATCAGTATTAACATGAAGGTTTCAAATGAAGAGTGCTGGAACACATGTGCGGTCCACATAGCCTAGTTAATTTCCCAAGATAGAAATGCAATTTACACAGAAGGCGACTGGTAAAAGAGACTTAATCAGTCAGTTAGGAACATAATTAGCCTTGTACTTTCCTTTTTTCTGCCTCATTTACATGTTCGTACACGGCCTCACTTCACTCCACAACTTTCATGACACATGGCAGAGCTGATCTAATTCACTCACACTTCAATCAGCGGCCATGTTTGGATTCGCTTTACTAACACAGTGCATTGAGGATGAGACAAGTCTATCTTATCCTCTTGGATTCAATTATAATACTGAATCGAATTCACATTTTATCTAATGAATTGTGGATATGATGCATACTCAGATTAGACCTGACACTATGAGTGTGTGCAGTGAAATTGGCTGAAAGCAAACCACTGCTTGTCCATTAAAACACTCGCTGACAACTCGTCCTTTGGAGGACAAGCCTGTTTTCCTCTACCATGTAGACTTATACATAGTGAGCAGTTTTTAATAAGTCTCAACTGGTTTTATTTTAGAGCCTATACATAAGGGGGCCAACTGCTCTTTCTTATGGAAATGAAGGCCATCTGCCACCATCATTCAGCTGAACGATATCCCAGTAATGCAGCCATCTGAATTCATTAGCAGGGGGGATGTATGTGGTCCATGATACCAAAAGGAATGAATCTTCTTTCTGTCCCACTGTATATTTATACAGACCTACAGTACCTCTCTCTCCTTCTCCCTTGAGTCCTGGCCACGCGTAGGCATTTATTTAAGGAGCATCATTAACTACTAACAAGAGAAAAGCTCTCTCCAAAATTGCATGTTTGCTGAGGCAAGCTGCAGAATTTAAAACCACACGACGCTACTGCAAAACAAGCTGTTGTTGTGTCTGCTTTACTACATTCGTCATTCAACAAGTGGTTTTAAAATACGAATATTACACCTCTTGTATGTCTCCTTTTCTTCCACAACACCCTCGTTGCTCCAGACTCCATGCACATAGAGAACATCGAGGCCGTGCAAAGGCTCCAGGACTCTCTACACGAGGCTCTGCAGGATTTCGAGGGCTCCCAGCACCCTGAGGACCCTCGACGGGCCGGCAAGCTGCTAATGACCCTGCCTCTGCTCCGTCAGACCGCCACCAAGGCCGTCCAGCACTTCTACAGCATCAAAATGCAGGGCAAGGTCCCCATGCACAAACTATTCCTTGAGATGCTGGAGGCCAAGGCTTGACACATGAGCGGGGATGTTTGACAGACAGCTGCATCACCCAATCCGAGGCGAGGGACAGCCCATTGAAAATAAAGCAGGTGTGCCAACTGACAGTGAAAGCATGACGTTTGGACTACTGAGTCATTTTAACACTTTTAAACAGTAATAAACATAAAAGAAAAAAGGGGAAAACTTGAAATAGTTTTAAAAAGGGTGACAAAAACTGATTGATGTGGGATCACGATGATGTATATAAAGTTGTTGTGTACAGAAAATCAGGCAACCAAGGTCTTGTTATAACCAGAGACCCATTGCTCTATATCACCTGACGCTTCTGTGAATTTGTTTCTTATCGTATTTTCATCTCAAAATGGAAGTGTGATCATATAAATGTCCTAAATAACTGTACAGCTACATAGCCACATGATGTGTTTTTGTTTTTGTTTTGTTTTTTCTCATATTTTCTAATCTCAGTTGTTAAAGCAATATTCTCTAACTGGTCTGCATATAATATGTGTACTGTATATTGTGTGAAATTGCACTGGGATGCGGGGTGGGGGGAGAATTGTTAGACATATTCTTATATTCGTCATCAAAGAAAGTGGAGCTTCTCCATTTCCTCGTAATATATTTACCTCGTAGTAGCTTCATCGACTCAGTGGTTCAGTCAACTCGGTGCTCACTGAAGGACAGTGGTTGGCTAGTGGTCAAAGTTCACCAAGAGTTTGCACTAAGCATCTATGAATAACGTGGCAATAATGGGTATTGTACTAGCTAGCTCCGTCTGGTAGCGTCTCAGTCAGTGTTTTATAGAGACTCCTCACCTCTGTGTTCATCGTCATTACACACACACACACACACACACACACACGCACACTGGCAACTAAACATACTGTGAAACATGCACATGATAATGATAAGCTATATTTAAGAATTATTAAGTGAAACTTTATGGCTGTATGTCAAAAAGGATTTTCTTTTTTTTTGTTAAACGATGCAATAACAGCAACATCTATGTAATGCAATCTAATACGCCCTCAACGCAGCTTGTAATAAAAACTACCTTTGTGACGATTATAGCATTCAGTCTGTGTCAAATTTAGTTCTGTGGTCAGGCCTTTAATTTGTGATGGTGCTGTAATAGATTGCATTATATTGTACAGGGTTTTTTTTTTTGGTTTTTTTTATTTATTTAGTTTGTATTCTCAAACGACAAGTGTCACTATATTGATGGCATTAGTTACAAACAGGTTAGTCCGTAGTGTATTTCTGGTACACACATACACACACACACATTGTATATTTGATACCAAAGCTTATGCATTAGCCTCACACACCTAAACTCATAAATAAAATGTGGACTACAGGGTAAAATATCGGAGATTGGAGGCAGGAAACAGAAAAATAGATTTAATTAAAAAAATAATAATTCTACATTTCATTATATAATCACTGTTTTTATTTTTAATGGTGACACCATTACTAAGCTATTTACTTATGAACGCCACTATTAATTTGTACAGGCAAATTTAATTTTTATTTTTATGTTTTTTTATTAAACTGACCTATTCTCCACTTTGGGTATTTGTCAGTATGATGACACTTGTATTAATGAGAATAACTTGAATTACACTAAACAGCTATATTGACAGAATATAAGTCTTCATGTTGCAGCTCACTGATGTTCTGTTTCTTCACTGGTTTTCTACGGAGGTCAGGAACGGCCATTTTTGCTGTGTTTTTTTTTTTTTTTTATACCGTTATCTCAAGATTGTGACTTCAGTTTTTCATTATTATGAGGAAACAAAAAATAAAGCCTAGAAAAGAAGGCAGGTGTTTGAATGGGTTAAGGAAAAGAATGTTTTCAGTTTTCAGTTTCAGTTTGTTTGAGTTTAGGCATCGAAACTACTTGGTTAGATTTAAGTTTGCGTTAAAATAGAGGCAACACTAACTATGTATCACAAAGCCAGAAACCCTACCAGGACAATGTTAACATTTCAACAGTGCTCAAGATTTAACATGTCATTTGCACTTTAGTGATCACTCATTTTCAAATTATCAATAATTATCCCATGATCTCAAGGACATCTCATGTAAATGTGGTAAAAAAATATACGTATATTTTCAAACTTGGCCGTTCTCAGCCTCCATAGGTTTCATCTTTAACAAAGGTGCTAATCATCCAGACAGGCACTGTGTACAAACACTGAAACTCCCTCTGAGGAGCACAGACTTCATCAGTAAATCTGTATATTCAGAAGCGATAGTAGACTTTTAGAGCGTAATATCTATCAGTGGTCAACAAGTTGCCAAATTATTCAAGGAAATGTCTTCTTGTCCTGATAGCCTGTGCAGGTTAGATGGAACATGTTATCACAAGATCAGAATAATATAAGGATAAAGTAATCAGCTGCTCTTAGAATTGTAGTGAGACAGGTATTGTCTCTTGTGAACACTTTAAAGCAGTTGTGTCTTTACAGTGTCAAGTGCCATTAGCTTCTGCCCAAACAATAAGAAAACGTAAAGCCAAGCTACCAGTAACTACTGACGAACCCCATGGGAACACTATTGATTCACTGTAATGTAATGCAAAGATAATTATAACCCAATACAGTAGATGATATAATTCCCATTATGCACTTCCCCAATTGCTAACCAGCTAATTCATCCCCAGATGTATCACCTGTGTACCACAGCAAACCAAAGCGTCTTTGAATATACTGATACAACTGCAATGTGAGCCAGCTGATGAACATGACTTAAATTTAGATGTCACCGTATATTAATCATGGTTATCCTTTTACGCTGGTGTGCATCCATTAATTCTGAGCATCATCTTTGTCAACATGAGACACTGTGTGAAGTCTAAGAGATAAAACTACCATAAAAAAAAAAAAAAAAAAAAAATTCTTAAAGGAGTGTGATTCAGTAAACTCCATCAGTTCATGTTGTGCTGGTTGTCGTGAATTGTTAATGACCAAAACAGAAAAAAAAACTGACCCTCCTCTGATCAAAGTTCACTCACAAACCTTTTCTGTGCGCTTTTGAAGACAGATAATTGTTTCCCGACTTTCCCTTCTCCCGAATTAATATAAGAAAGGGAAAAAATGCTTAATTTATTTTCAGACTTCTAAAACGGTTCGACTACATCCAATTAATTCTAATTGTCTCCTAAGCCGAAATCCTCAATAGAAATGGAGCAATTAAATTTCTGCTTTGGCTCTACCTTGGGGACGGGAGACGTTTTATTTCGGTTGACGGCGGGGAGGGTTTGTCTAAACCTTTACAAAGGCGATTTCATGGGCGTCTGTAATAGTTTCATAACAGAGCGATCACTGGGCTATGCAAGGCAAATATGGCCACCTATGTTCCTTGTGTTGTGGAGCATCAGAGTGGCATTTAGTTGTGCTTTGTTTACAACATACTGTACAAATGTATTGTGCATATTTCACTGTACTATACTGTAACTGCTGTGCATTGCTATACCTATGATCTTTTGTTTAATTTAATGCATTTCTCATGTTGGATTAGTGACTGGAATTTAGAGCCCACAGAAGACTTTATATCAATTTATCAAAGGGTGATTACTCATGTGAGACTAAGTCCATCGTATTTGGTCCAAGGTGGGATGTTTTCTTTTTTTCTGCGTCTTTGTGTTGAAAGACTCTCTGTGTCATCATTGATTCTGGTTATCGGCACAGCAGGACATATGGCGAGCAACGTCGTCTAGACCCTATACCTCAATTCATATTTTGAAAATGATAGTGGGTTTGGAAGCGGGCCATGAGTTCCTCCTGGGAATCATTGGCACAGAAATAAAGTGACATCACTGGCTGGGTATTAAAAAAAAAAAAAATGTAGATGAACTTACTGCAATTGGGGAACACATTCCTCGGAGGAGAAAGCTGCTTATTCGCTGTTCCATTTGCGGACTTACCTTATCTCCATGCACTCTGAGATGACGAGATTTACATAAAACATGGAGGAACCTCCCTGGCTGTTCCAGTCCGCAGTGTATAAAGGACCCTGCTAGGTGTATGTACCATAGACATGTGATTACCCAAGAGGCCCCCCTCCCCCCCCCAAAGCAATATGTTAGCATTTGTGATATATGAATCAAGTTAAAAGGGAGCTTTGGTTCGTTTTAATTATAAACTTACCCTGCACTTGGAAAAGGACCGGCTAACTATGCACACACGTCCTGGGAAGACGGAGAGAGAAATGTGAAAAAAACGTTGGAACTGAGAAGCAAAAAGCCAACCACAGGTCATTGGACAGCTTTGTGTGGCATTTTCTTGTGTTTTGTTTATTGTGTTCACGACTACTGTATTCATGTGTAAATATATGCTTCTTTTTTTTTGAGTGAGTCAGATCTAACAGTGCACTGAATGTACAGTGACAATAAAATCACATGGTTTATGTAATCGCTGCAAAGTATTTTTATGTTCTTTATTTGGAATCACAGATGTCTTAAGACTTTTTTTTACTACATTTGATTGAAATGTCGGACTCACGAAATGGCAGGACTAATGCAATGTGCTTACTGAAATCAAAAGCAGGAGCAGAAACACCCTGGTGGTGACAGGTGCTCCTCTTTCCAGCTCGAGAGCCCTAGCTGTTTATTCTTATTCTCCACCTCCTTTATTTGAAGGGCTAAGCGGAGATCCTCTGTGGACATGTTACCAGAAGTATCAATTTCATCACCAACTTCTCACACACAGCGTGTTTGAGTTCTGCTTTCCGAGCACTGTAAGGCACTTGCACCCCATAGAAATTAGCCACAATTAACAAATCCGCTTTTGTGCATCTATCGATTTTTACCAAAGACGGACTGGTCACAAAATCATCCAGAGAAAACTCCATAACCCCCCCCCACACACCCAAAAAAAGAAACTGCCAACCAGAAGAAAAAAGTACTCACCGAACTTACCACGAACAAAGCGCGAAAAGAAAGTGGACGAGCCCCCAGTTCATGTTATGCCCCGTCCAGGACACAACATGATTAGACTCCATCTTCCCAGAGTAGCCACTAAGACGCAAATTGTTCCAGTATAAAGAAATTCATTTACAAAAATTTAAATCAAAGAAGATCATATTGGGAAAATATACACCTTACACATTGTTCACTGAAGCCTCGTAGAGTCACTCTTCTAGTTACAAAGATTTCATAAAATACATTATACCAATCCTCTATAGGCGGAGCATCTTTGTGATTGCTTTCCTCGCAGCTACACTTAGCATCCCAAATTGTTTTTATTGAAAAATATATTCAGGTCATGATGAGAAATCACTCTAGTTAACCAAATATGAGAGGGGTCGCTGCATATTTACAGACAGGATCAGCTTATCAGACAACACATTGCTGTTTCTATAGTCAGTGTTTTGACCACTGGCGTTTAAAGAATAACAGGAGAACAGGGATGGAGAAGGCAGTTTGCCAGCATTTTTTAAATTTTCCTTTGGTAAATTGCACTTGCAAAAGCCTTTGCAAGGCACATGTCCTTGTGATGATTGCCTCTGTGGATGCAATCGATGATATTCTTCATTTAAGCGGTAACCAGTTCAACAAAAGTTTGGAAACTTACAGCTTTCACACTACCTGCTGCACAAACAACAGAAAATTTTCAGCAAAGCAGAACCAGTTGTTGATTTCTTTCTCCTTCTCTCGTGTTCAGTAATTTCTTTTTATTTTTTGGTGATTTTTTATTTTTATTTTCTTTGTAACAGCCACTGCCTGAGGCACCTCGTACAGAAACAGTATGACACGTACAGTCAGAACGATGCCTAAATGTATATGTCCACTTGTGACTTGTGTGTTTAGCAAGACAGTGCCTTGGTGTGTAGTGGCATCCTCTAGTCCTGACTGTCAGCTGGTTAACCGTCTACACAATGTCCCGTTTGACCTTGCGTTGGCTACGACACTGGCTGAATGCACATCTGACACACTCCCTTACTTTGTGGTGCAATCCTGTGGAAGTCATTTCATTTACTGGGCTTTCAACTTCAGCCGATATTGGGTGAGGTGGATGGGGTGGGGTGGGTGTCGGGGGGTGGGTGTGGGGGGGTTGGCGAGGGTGGGGTTGGGGGAGTAAGTCTGTGTTTAATCAGCCTGCCACAAAGCATTCCCCTAAACAAAATCAACTGCGATGTCCAGCGAAAAGATCGCTCAGCGGTGGATTGTATTGAACAAATAAATGAGCTTGTCACTTTTTCATTTTTTATTTATTATCTTGGCACGACTGCGCTTGGCACTCCGTATTATTGCTGCAAATGACAGCTGCGTATTAACTTGTACGGTAGCTTGCTCTCAACATTAGCATTACAGTAGTTTAGTGTAGTGGCTGCATAGGTGTTCTCCATTAAAGATTGAATAAGCTGCAAGGGGAGTAAAATGAGCTCAAAAACATGCTATAACTCATCTTGTGAACTTGCAGCAAGTAGTTCTTTCTCTGCTTTCGGTCATGTAGAGGAGATTTGGGGCATGGCCTACTGTCCTCAGACTGACTTTGCATCTTTTACTCCCTGTTTTATTCTTCTTCACCAGGCCTGTCTGTACTTATGAAGGGGTATTGACACTGTCACCCTGCGCTCTGTTAATCAGCCGGTCTTGTTGCTTCCTACTTCTTTCACTAAATCTATAATCACACTCTGAGTGCAACCTTGTGCTGTCGCCACTGCCGTATGCTCGCACTGCTCCTTTGCCTCATGTGGAGATTATTCATCGGCTGAGGTGAGAGTCCACTGAGAATAGGCTGTAAAGTGTCAGTCATAGTTACCCGGAGTGGTGTTGTCTTAGACAATGTAACTAGGTGAAAGTGAGTGAAGGAGATAGGAAACCATCAATATGCTCCCTGTGTAAATTGAAGAAGGTCATGATTTATGGCTCCCAGCTACAGCGTACATACATGCTGAATCTACTCTTTTTTTCCCCCCCTCCTATCGCCTGGCTCAAGGACAGGTAAGGGTGCCTTTCTCTGCAGCTCATCCCCACCACCAAGAGCATGCTGTCAGTGGCACTTTGTGATGGACAGCCCTGAGAGAGGCTTTTTCAAAATGAGTTGAGCGCCATCTGTAGGTAGCCACAGTGACTGAGTGAGGCAGGAAGGAGGAGAACGGGAAGGAAACATGTGCTGTAAAGAGTATATTCTGCTACCTGTGATCCTCCACCTGCCTCACTGGATGCTTCACCACCTCATCTGTCATGTCCGTCTTTCAGTCTCCTTATTTACTTGGGGACTCAGACGGAGACGGGACAGCTGTGGATTATCTAAGGCCTCGCAACAGCTGCAAACCCCGCATGGCACTGCATCTGTTCGAGCCTGTATCCCAGCTAAAGCAAGTTACAGTTCATAATGGGGTTCTCACTGGTCTTACCCTATTAACCAGCGAGCAGATGGAAATTATATAGGAGGCCTGAAAATGGACTTGCAAGCATCTTGCTATCTCAAGTAGGCGGCTTAAAATGGGACAATTTAAATAAGGCCACATGAGAGGAATCAGGACTCAGCTGTGAATTCATTCCGGGAGGCACAATGAGTACCATGAAGTCTTCTCCATGTCTAAAAGTTTATTATTTATTTGGATGATTTATTATGTCTGGGTGCCTCTGATGCTGTTACTTCGCGTTTGGAGGGAGCCAGACGTAACAAATGGAGCACTCATTAGCATTTGACCTCCACATTATGCTTTGTTTACCTGCCTCTCCTCACCTCTATATCTCCTCAGACAAAATCAGGGCTTTCACACAAGCCTCTGACTGTGACACAGTTTTGTTACTGGGCGGTAAAAAGGTAAGCATCACATTTGCATTGCAAGATTTCTCAAGCAACTTGAGCGTGCAGAAACAAGGGGAGGAGGTGGTGGTGGTGGAGAGAGATGCTCTGCTCCTCAGGGACGTAGCCACTCCCAGACGCTGTCATCTAGACTCTGGAGTCCTGACAGTAAATCCCCAGAGATGGTGGAAAGAAATATGAACAAAAGTTACAGTTAAGAGTCACCGGCACATCCTGTTGTGTGAAGAGAGACTTGTGTTTGGACGGGAAGTTGTTCACTAATTGCTTGTGAGCAGAAATGCTCTGACTTTTTGAAATAACATGGATTGTAAGTGCATAAATTTCCAGTTTCCATTACAATATATGGTTTACGGTGCCTCGTGCAGTACATTATGCAGTACATCCATACCAGAAAATGGAGCACACTTGATTTAAGAAATATCAAATCGAATGAAAAAAATGAATTAAAAACTGACTGAGAAACTTCTCTACAAAAAAATCATTACAATTGTAATTATATGCTGTGTGAAATATTAACATTTCCACATTTCAGGGGCAAGCAGGTCATGCATACGGTATGTATGAATAGAATCATAAGCAACAAGTAATGACAAATTGGCAAACATCCACAAAAACACACACACGCACACCCACACACACACACACACAACCACACACACACACACACATTATATTAGCAGACCGGGGGGTGTGGCAGGTAGCTGTCTGTGCTGTAGTTAATTGCGCAACGAGAAACTGTTCTCTAATTTATTTCTCGCCTGTCCATACAAGAGTGATCATGAAACCCCATTCATTTCACAGAACACAATTTTCATATTTAATGAGCATGACTCCAATACAATTACAGTAATTAGTCAAATCTCACTCACGGCCAATGGAGCTCGCCACCATTATTAGTGGGCCTTATTAATGATGTTGCACATGTGGCGCTTGCAGGGTAATTGAGGGCATGTGTGGGTATGGGAACAGGGGTGGTGGAGATTGGAAAGCAGTGCTGGTTCTTGGTCTGTTTTCTGTCCATACTGGGCTTCATGCTAAATGGAGGTCTGCTTTATGTTAATGTTGAGGAGTTAAAACCTGGCGGCCAACTACCTAAAAATGAAATGGCATAATAATCTGATAATCTGTGTACGTTTCATTTAAATTAATCCAAGAAAAGGCCGGCTGAAAAGAAACACCAGTTTGTTAAATATCAGTTCAGAGCATCGCCACTGTGCACCAGACCCAGGAGGATCACAACAGGAAAGGTAGAAACTGGAGGAAGAAGAAGCCCATTTACTTTGAGTGATGATACTGCAGTGTCTGACATTTTGGAGGTTTGTGGAGCTTCTCTTTGCAGACGGATCCTTATTAAACCTGCAAGCTGTGTTTGTATCCGCAACAAGAGCATGCAGCAGAAAGTAGACCCCCCGACCCCCCCCCCCCCCCCCCCCCCCCCCGATATGGAGACATTGTGTGCACAGTTTTCTTTAGTATGCCGAGATGCAATGAGAATTTCTAATTATATTCAGGAATTTGATAGATAGGAGCTTTTGACTAGTTTTTCTTAAAGGAGGAGTCAAAACAAAAGGCCAAGGCTAATGTTGTTTCACGTGCTTTGAAGCCGTTGGTGTCAGGGTTGATGTTTATAAGGAAGCAATAATTTTAATCAAAGAAAATTGACTTAATGGCCTCTTATCCAATTAAGGGCAGTGTCACCGCTAAGTTAATGAGTGTGACGCTGTATAAGAAAAAAGCTCCATTAGCTCAACGTAATAAGCGGAACATGGCGGAATTAGACGGCAGCGATGGCAGCGCTTTGGTGTTTTTGTATAATTAAACACTGGAAAAGACAACAATTAAGCTGAATCTTAAAGCCCTGATCTCGCCGGAGCTGGGGAGAGGGCATGTTTTGTGTCTGGAAAGCTCTTGAGATGGGGGCCGCTGCTGCTGTGCGGAATTACAGTTCAAAGACAAGAGCTGAAAGTGAGGGAGGTCATGACAGCAGCGTGTAGCATTCAGAGAGCCATGTGCAGCCACAGCGGGTGCCACGTTTGTTATAGAGGAGAGAATGAATATAAGTTCTGCTTTTGGTGCACAATATCAAACATTTAAGTGGCTAAATCAGCTTCTTGCAGGCTTGTACTTGACATTACAACCTGATCAGCTGACCTGAAAGTCTTGTATTTGTTTGTGGAAATTAATTTTCCCAACAAGGCCTTGCTCAGGACTCTCGCGCTCTGAACCCACCGATTATTCTCACCGCAGCATACTGGAGGGCAGGTCTTATTAGTGATGTGCTAATGTGACATTAATTGCTTTTACTTTTTCACTCCATTAAGAAGCTGCTATCTGTTTCAGGAGTCTGGCCAGATGGTTTATCGGCTCTGCTCCGGCAGCGGTGTCGCTAATGGGCTGAGTAAAATAACGACAGCAACTGGCCACGCTGAGAAAAGCCCAGTAACTGAGTGGCACGTGCGGAGGTACAGAACACCTGGCGCCCTGTGAAAAAGGAGGACGACTCAACTGAAAACATTTACTGTTGTTTAAATTGCCTTGGGCTGAAACGTTGACCTGGTGAAAATCGATAGAGGAGAGAAGAGGAATTTAAAGGAAAAGAAACTCAAACCTTTGACCTCAAATACATCAAGTCTGTTTGTTTAGAGTTTGTTGAAGAGCAGTGACAAGTCGTCATTCAAAATATTGGCAGCCATCGACTATATGCTGAGAATAAGGCTGCTGCATTGAGCAGTAAAGCCAAGACCAGGGTCAAATGCTAAATAGGAAGAAACTGGTACTAGAGACACTCAAGGGAAGCTTCTTCTTCTGTGTCCTTACTCTCTTCCTGCTCTGTCCTTTCTCTCCCATTTGAATGTTACAGCTGAGGATGAACCAGAGTCAGTAAGAATCCAGAGTTGCAGGTAGGTATTTGCAAACGGTCATCAGATAAGATTGACCTTGGGTGTGCAGTGGGAAGATTGACCTTGACGAGTTGACAGTTACTGGAGCACATGTTCCTCCTGTTAGCATGTGTCTTGATATGAATAGGTCAAGCTGCAGCCATTTAGTCACTTACTTGATTTGTTAATCAATCTTTCTTTTGGTTTGGGAGTTGTGGGCTGACAAAACAAGATATTTCAAGTTGTTAGTAGGCTTTTAACGTTGATGGATATTGTCTATTTGCAAATGTTTTAAATATTCAAACATGTTAAGAAACCATGTGTGCACACAGTTCTTCTTTTTCTATTTCCCAGACTAATATCATGCATCAGGTTGGAATTCCCTAGACAAAACCTGGGTGCACTTTCAAAGATATTCATTATAAATAAAACATTTTGCTGTACCTTTGAGGACTTTGAGGTATTACCATATCTCAGGCATCAGCTTTTCTCATGCACTAGTCCTCTTTGTGGGACTTCTAATGGGCGTGTGTGTGATTATTTATGGAGTTTATCAGTTAGATGTCAAAACATTTAAGAGACACATCTGTTGGCTGTAACCTCCAGGTGTAATTTCAAACTGTCACTCAGAGGACTGAAAACTGACTTTAGTTGGGACCATTAAGAGTTTATCATGGGCTTCTTGGTTGTTTAACTGTCATTCTTTCTAACATTTTGACATTAGGAGGAAGTCCAGTAGATGACTTTATGTCCCAAGTGTTGCCTGAAAATAGGAATTAATGTGTTTTCATTATCTTAGAATAAGTCCTTCATATCTATACTATCTACACTACCATGTTTCTTCAGTACCCCAGAATGGACAAATCATATACTGAGCTTTTTTTGTTTGCTTTTTGTTGTTGTTTGTTTCTAGCGGCCGCCATAGGTTCTCATGCTTGGAAAAAGAGGCGTATTCACTTGGTTGCAACATACAACCTCTAGATGTCACTAAATCCCATGCAGTGGTCCTTTAATTTCCTTTTTCATTGCTAACTAAAAGTAAAGTATGTTTTCGTGTCACACCACTCTAGGCAGCAGTTTTATGATTCAAACTTAATTAGATATCAGTCATTAGTGATATTTTCTGTAGATTTGTCTAAAAACAAAACTTGTTTGAGCCTGGACATTTCACCTCTCATCAAAGTTTGCTCTTCAGTTCTGTAGATGTGCTTTTTTCAGTCCGCTCACTATTCTTCTTCTTGTTAAAACCTGGCAGCTGTACTTCCCACAATACAACACAACCACTGACAGTTCTGTTAATGATTCAGATGTGTTATGCTAGTGCCAGCTAATTTAACTTCGAGTGATAGAGCAGAGCTAAACTCACTTCTGTTTTTCATGCTAGTTGAAGCCTTTAGCTTCAACAGAAACTGACACAAATGTAATTACTTGAAGAATTAAATCAGCCTTCTAGCAGTTCTCACTGAAGCCACACAAACTTGCTCACACGTTCTCCTCTAGACTAGTAGACCTTTATGTGCAAAATCAATGGTGTTTACTGGCAAGGAATCCCTGTGTATGAAGGGATACGCCAAGGATATAGTTGTGTAAAAAATACTGACCCACTACATTGATTGAATGTCTTGGTGCAATCCATTCCCGCGGCATAGGTATGAGCAAGATTTATATGTTTTTTTGAATGTGGACACCAACCAGTTTTACACCTTTGTGTAGCCCACATTAGCCGATAGCATCGGTCATCGAAGTGAATATTTCTTTAGTGAAAACAAAAACATTACTCACCTACATTTACACAGCATGCATATCAAGTGCAACACTTTGTAAATACAGAATGTGTTCTGCTTATCTCACATGTGCGACAGACCACATTTTAGTATATAAACCAGCCCATTACAGCCTCTGTAACGTCTATACAACAACACAATCTGCTGAACCTGGAGCCAGCCAGCTGCTCATATTAATCAAACAGCCCACTTCCCTTTATGACACAAAGCAAATAGTCATAAATGCTCTTATCGGCCTTTCTAATAGTGTGGACGTTACAATCAGATTCATGGTGGCATAGACTATTACATTTCATCTTTATCACATCCAACAATCACTTCCTTTTCATGAGCATCGTTTATAACGGCAGGACAGCTTGTTGCATAATGAAATTCAAAGTGCTCTATCGGCTGGAGGGATCTCACACTCCGTTTACTTATATTTACATATATTTATGTGGATTTTGTTTTTCCACAACAGGCAAACAGGCATGATGAATGTATGGCTGCAGCCCCTCTGGGACCTGAGGCTCCCCGCAGAACTGATCTGTGATCAGGCCATACTTTACTGCAAAGTCTGAACAGCTTTTTATTGCAATACAGGCTTTTCATCACCTCAATATGTTGTGCTTCATATTAATGTAAAAATTACATAACTGCACTAATTTCTTTGGTAAATACAATAATACACAAATAGTATGCATAGTCACATGTTTTAATCACTAATTTCAAGCAACAATATAAAGAAATTGTATCTTTTATTTTGGCATTCATAACAAATATTTATTTCAAAAAAAATTTCAGCAAGGAAGTAAAAACTGCACTAATAAAATCAGATGTCAGTTTGCTTCTTATTAAACAGCTATATGTTTGCAGTTTATTCTTCCCAATTAAATGTAAGGGGAAATTTCAGACCTTTGCTTTGAACACTTCCCTCTTAATTTGGAGTACTTTGATTAATCAATTAATATTCCTTTCTCAAGGTCTTTTTATGAACCTCATCATTAATAAAAGCAGACATTCAATTAGCAGCCAAATCTTGATTGCCAATTTTGTCATAACAGTCTTCTTTTCTATGCTTCTTTTCTTTTCTGTTCTTTTTTTTTTTTTTTTTGGTTCGTTATAGTTGGGAGTACAGCGTGGGTAGGAAGAATTAACTAATTTCATTAATCTAATTGTCATCGCTTTCAGCCGTACCACTAATAAGTACAAATTAATATGATTAATCAATTTGACGACATAAACTCATTCAATTACAGTTTTTCAAAGGCGAGTGGGTGTGTTGGGGTGATAGGGAGGAGCAGAGAGCCGAGGGAGGAGGGCATCTGAGCAGCTTGCTCTGTGAGGGACCCAGCCCACAAAATTGAAGCCCAGTCGGGGCAATTAGTCATTGTGAATGATAAAAAAATGGTGATGAAGTGTGGAGGGCAGATATCCCAACAGTCTTATTTGATTCAGTAAAATTTGCTCCTTTTTTACATAAGAAAATACAAACTTATTAACTCTTTTAGTAACATTGAACAGTCTTTCTCCATCTTTTTAAAGCAAAATTATGTTGGTTTACTATCAGAAACTATCAAGTGGAGAAATAAGTCATTTTTAGATTTGATTTAATGCAGAAATTTGAAGAAATTAACGGTCTTGCTTCTTGGGTATGTTTGTTTTATATGTTTGATAGAATATGTGATTGTGAGCCAGCATGCTCTTACCAGTTTGCTGAAACTGAAACAGCTAAATGGAATCCATCCATCCATCCATCAATCATCTGTAACAGTTCATCCTGTAGAGGGTTCCGGGGGACTGCAGCCTATCCCAACTGGTATCGGGAGAGAGAGGATACATACACCCTGAACAGGTCGCCAGGCCAGCAGAGGGCCAGCGCAGAGAGACTAACAACCATTCCCACTCTCATGTGCACATACTGCTTATTTTAGAATCAATCAACCTAACATGCATGACTCTGGACTGTGGGGAGAAAACCCATGCAGGCATTTCCACACAGAAAGGCCTCGACTGGCAAATCTGAAGCCAGAAGCTACTTGCAGTAATTCAAGAATCACCACAACCATCATTATTTTTTATTTTCCTTCTGTCATATGTTAAAATACTGTCAGTGCAAAAACTTGAGACTTTGATAACGAGAACAAACATATAAAAATGCATTAAATATGATTACTACTTATAAACATGACCAGCTTTGCCAAGGTCATTGATTTAGATGATTTTCCTTTGCGATCCTCTCTGTAATAGTCCTAATTCAAATTAGATCTGAACTGCCATGAGTCCAGAGGCTGTTTACTTGAGCAGCTGATCTGATTTGTATATTTCAGATCCACTGTGCTGAGAGGGAGATGTGCTGGCGCAGCAGTTTGGGTGATGCCCTTTAATGCACTCTATCTTATCAGCTCCACATCACCCCTATTCAAACTCACGTCTGATTGAGCAGTGTGATGTTGTTTGCGCCTTACATTGGGAATAGTTTATAGAGGCAGCGTCTCTAATTTGTGAATTGAGGTATTATAGAGGAGACAATTAGACCGAGCTTCGATTGGCATATGGAGGCTCGGATGCTGACAGTCAAGAGAAGGCTTTCAAATGTCATACCAATTAATCTATCCAGCCATCAAACAATATTCTGGAAACAAAGTCAGGGGGGGCGATCAATCCGCATCACTTTTCTCCTCACCGGGTTATGGGAAAATTGATTTGTCAAACAAAGCATTTTGGAAGCAGTGCATGGACTTGTTCGGGATCCATTAGCCTCCATTGAGCATTTTGTTTAACATAGGATTTTCATCACAGAGGAAAATGCCGTGTCCTCAATACTGTGAGCTGCAACTTTACGATTTCTGATTTCTTTGTTCTTGCTTAGAAAGCTTTAGAAAGTGCTGATGAAGATTAAGCGAGACTAAACTATTGTGAAAATATTAGACTGTTGTTTTTCTCTCATATATTTATCAAATAATGATAAAGATTATAATTAATTTTAGTTGTTTTTATCACACCATAAAATACTATATAACAATCACCACTTCCATCCAAAAAGCAGAGACATTAATCCCCAGTGTCAGTATTATTGTGCACTGTGTGGCTATCCTGCCATCCTATACAGTGTGGCTGCCCTAAGCTGTATCATGAATTCCCTGTGCAGTGTATTGTTCTAAGACAGAACTGTATCACATTGTGCCCGTCATGCTGTTTTAGAGGGGAGAGAACTTCCTCTATGGGATTTCTCCCACCCCCATCCCCTGATAATGTATCTCTCCCTAAAGGCTAGGCCTCCATGACCTTGTCTTATTCATCGAGGGCGTCTTAAGCGAAAGAACTGAATCCTGAATGGGCCATTTCCCTCTTTTAACACCCCTTGAATGTCATCAGTGAAATATGAAGTCATTAGACGATATTAAAACACTGCTGACAAACTAATTAACGGGAGACATTAAACAGGACCAGCTTGATTAATCCGCTTTAACGATTCTTTTTAAGTGGTTCTGGTCAAAATTAATACAGATTTACTGGTGATCTTAAGAGAAAAAATACTCTTATGTGTATCAGACCTCAAGGGCAACCTAAAGTCACCGGTCTTTTACCTCCCACGGCTCTCCCTCGCGTCCTACCCTCTCTGTTGCTAAACACAAAGACTTCACTCAGCCTGATCTCACACAGTTGGTCTGTGAGTCGCTGACTAAAGCCTGTCACGAACTGTATAGGCTAAAAAAAAAAGCTTATTTTAATTGTTGTTTCGTACCTCCTGTATTTCTCAGTATAGTTTAATGCAGTGTTATTGTTGTTATTGTTAAATAATGTCAAATTATTTCTAACTAAGGTTAAATTAAGGTTTTCAGTGCTACAGTTTCTTGGAATTAATACATTAAAATTGCCATTATTGTTGTTTTTGTTGTTGCCTTTCTAATTGTATCTATTATTTTCCTGTCAACGGTCCCTTTTGAATAAAAATGTGCTTGTAAATGTCTCCCTCTTGTGGTCAAAGCACAAATCTCAGCTGCGAGTGAAAATCATTGACACTATTTGCTCCGTGGAACCATCCGGAGGCATTAAAAACACTTCTGGATGCTATAATTTATTATTTTATGTGTTGCATTTTTTTTTTCATTTCTTTATTATTGGAAAATAGATTTATAGAAGACCCTGGGCTATAAACTTGGTGGTCCACCACAATATATTATCTATCTATCTATCTATCTATCTATCTGTTTTTGTGCTCCAGTGTGGTTTTGCCACCAATAGCTATCACTTAATATGTAAGATATTATATAATGACTTATAAAGAAAAAATATGTAAAACTCATCACAACATGTTTTACTGCTAGTCTGTTTCATAATACAAACTTTAATTTTCTAACAGTGTTTATTGCTAAATGCTGGAATACGGCCTCTATTTAATTATCTAAGAGTTTCTGAGAGACTTTACGTTTTCTCCTACTAATCTGCTATTCCACACTCTACCCCAGTAGGTGGCGGTAATGTTCGTGTAAGATGGTTTCCAACCCGCTATGGTTAAAACGCAAAGAAGACGATGTAGACGCCGGAAGTAGACCGTGATTTCCTTATGACGTCTTTCCGGCATCAACGGTGTGCTGTGCATTGTAGCTGCAGCCGTTCATCGTCAAAAGTCGTTTCAGTGCTTTTGTAACTTATTTTCTGAACGCTAAACGTTACAGTTTGCCACTCACGGTTACTTATTCGATATTAATGTCTTATTAAAGCCGTGGTTGACCAGAAGGAATATAAAAATGTAGCTATCGTTTTTTATTAAACGTAAGTCTACGTTAGCTGTTAGCTTTGTTATCCACCCTGGGCCCGGCCGGCAGTAGGTGACCACAAAGGCCGGGCGCAGCTTTGCTTTTCACAATGTATCCTTCGTGGGGAAATTACGGTGGAAATCAGCCTCAAAACTATGGAGGTCCTGGGCCCCGTAAGCCGACGAGTGGCAGCCACCCCGGCCAGGCTACAGGGTTCGGGGGCTTCGATGCTCCCTCCGGCGGTTCGCTCATCTCCAGCTTGCAGGAGCAGCATATCCAGCAGTTGCAGCAGCTGCAGATGCTTCACCAGAAACAGCTCCAGTCAGTGCTACATCACGGCAACAGTGCTGCCTCGTACGGTGGTGGACTCCCCGGTGGGTATTCGGGGTCATCGTGGCATTCAGAAGGACCTGGACATTTTGACAGCGGTTCGGGCGCTCAGTCGTACTATCCCCAAGACGAGACTCAGGCGAGAGTCCCCCCTGCTGCTCCCAAACTCGGTCACCAGCAGCCTCCTCCGCCTCCATCGCAACCGAACCCGGTCGATCCCCACCCGGTCCCTCCCCCTCCAGAACCTCAATCATCAAAACCACCGGAGAATAGCGGTGCTCCCAAAGAGACGAACAAGAAGGAGCCATCCACGACAGAAGACGACAAATCTTTACCTTTGCAGGTAATTTATTGTTGTAGCTGATAAGTTAGATCACATTGTTTGCTCCACCTGCAGCCAGAACATACAGCAATCTCCAAATAAACTCCTCAAGCACTAATCAAAGGTTTTCCATTCACATGTTTTGATTTTAGGATCTGCGGTTTCTGACTAATTAATGCATAAGTAGAGTATGTGCAAGCATCAAATAGATAGATGGATAGATAGATAGATAGATACTTTATTGATCCTGAAGGAAATTCAAGCATCCAGTAGCAGTAACATACATTGAACATACAATACAAAAACTATATAAAAAAATAGAAAGTAACTAGAAATAAAATGTTTTATACAACTATAAACTATGTTAAAAATATAAAGTGACCTGTTCAAAAGATAGATAGATAGACAGATAGATAGATAACTTTATTGATCCCTTTGGGAGGCATCATTTTGGTTGTTGCAATTGTGAGACCATAACATTCTTCATTTTGAATTCATCATAGAACATCAATACATTAAGGTGTCCACCCATTGCGTGTGACATTTGCTTGTTGATATTTTTACCACTCGTTATGCAAAATATCCCAATAAAAATACATTTTAAGACAGTCGGTCCATTTAGTCATGCCGGAAACATGACAGGCCATTCTAACATGCGGCAAGCCATATATACGTGAAGTTTGAATAATTTCCATTTCCATATCAGCGTTGCAGATATGGAAATGGAGAAATCTTTAAATGATTTGATTAAGTTAAATTGACAGTTTTTTACATTCATTCTTTTTGGATGGTTAATAGAACATTAATTCACAAAAAAATGTATAAAGTCATCACAGTACTAATCAGTAAAGTGTTTTTTTTTTTTTTTTGATTAATTGTGATATTGTAGATATCAGGGACAGTATGAAATCACAATCAGACAGCACTATTTGTTCCAGTTCGGTACAGTGATATTTATGTTTTCAGAAAAGGGAAAGATGAGTAGGTTTATTTGTTTTTAAAAAGCAGACATTTTAAATTATTGAGCCCCTGACAGAATGATTGAAAATGTAATGCAGTCGTGTAACATTGCACAAAGAATTGTCAGGTAATACTGGAAAAGCAAGACTCCATGATTTATCCATACAACCACCAAGTTTCAGCATTTGTCTTGTGTTGGAGTATGTAAAGGCCCTTTGTCTAAATGGTTGTGTTTTAAGAATACATCTCCTAACCTCTGCAAGTAAATACACTTAGAACACAAATGAAGGAAAAGAACAGTTCACAGCTCTTTATCTGCCTTTTCTGACATCCAGTAATTGTTTCTTCCAGGAGAAGCAGCAACTTTGGTACAAACAGCATCTTCAAAATCTACAGAAACTCAAGCAAGAGAAAGCCAAACAGAATCAGAGAGATGGTGATGGGTCTATGCCACCACCAACCTCAATCCATACGATTGCTCCTCCCCCTCCATCAGAACCACAGAAAAGCACACCACCTCCACCCCCTCCCAAAGATGAGCCCCCTGCACCACCTCCACCACCTGAGGAAGTACGGGTAAGCACTCCTAAAATGTTGCATGAGAAAAGCAACAATTTTACACATTAGCGAGTTCAACTATATATGTGGAAAAGATCATGTAAAGACTTTCGTTGCTGCGTAGAAACCTTTGATTGGCTGCTATGGGCTTTTAATACATGAATTGAGGGAGAGGATGGTCATGATACGTTGCAGTGCCAAATCTGTGGAAACACGGATGAAAAGAAAAATCTATTTTGAGATGTTTTGTAAGTATGCAAAACTGTACCTGTCAGCTGTCACTTTTCCTATTATGGATTTAAAGTTGGTGTGAGCTGAAAAGGCAGTGTGGTAGGTTTGTGAACATAATAATTATGTGCTTTGATCGTTGCTGTGAGGAAATAAAATTTTGTGGTCCTGCAGGTAATCCTGTGAAACAGTTAATGATAATTTCTTATATTAATGCGTTTGTGTGCAGTATTGTGATTAAAGAAACAATTACAAGAATGACATCATCTTTAGCATTGTTTCAGGTTAGATTGAGGGATATTCTGTGTGTTTAAGTTTACAGTACGTTTACAGTGACATGTTTTTGTTCATCAGCCTTTAAGAACTCGCCAAATCCTCTTGGGCGGCTGTGGCTCAGTAGGTAGAGCAGGTTGTCCACGAACCAGGGGGTTAGCGGTTCGATCTCCAGAATGTGCCACATGCCGAAGTGTCCTTGAGAAAGACACTGAACATGCGTGGCACTGGTGTGTGCTTGTGTGAGCGAATGGGTAGATGCGTCCGTGACTGTAAAGCGCTTTTGAGTACCAATAGGTAGAAAAGCGCTATATAAAAGCAAGGCCATTTACCATTACTATTCTAGAGAAAGGTGTCACTGGAGCTAAACATTTTTATATTATTTGCATAAATTTACAGAGTGAAAATGTAGGACAGTCCTCAACATTTACAGAAACAGTAAGTCACACTTCCTGTTTTCCCATTATCATGACTTAAATATTTTACTCCAGCGCATGTGATAATTTCCATTTGAAATTCACAGGACTCAAGCACATTCATTCATTCATTCAAAATAATGCTCCCTATTAGTATTATTTGTTCATTATGTCCAAAAACATTGGTACCAGTATTATCTCTGTGTATTTGGAAAACCTTATTATATTATATGAATAGCAAAATGTTGCTGATCATAAAATGTATTTCACTTTTTGTCTAATAAAAAAATCATTGGGTGTTACTTAAAGAATTACATATTATTTTTAAGTCTGTGAAGGTTCTCAGTCATCCAGGTCATGGTATATCCAACAAAGCTTGAAAAAAAGGCAAGTGGACTTGTAGAGTTTTTTTGAGAAGACGTTTCACCAAAAGGTAGAGCAGGTTGTCCACGAACCAGGGCGTTAGCGGTTCGATCCCCAGAATGTGCCACATGCCGAAGTGTCCTTGAGAAAGACACTGAACGCCCAGTTTCACCACAGAACTGAAGAAGCTACTCGGTGAAACGTCTTCTCAAAAAACTCTACAAGTCCAGTTGCCTTTTTTTGAACCTTTGTTGGATATCATTTTTAACTAATTGAGCAATACGTACTCAGTCTTGTCATCCCTTTCCATCCCTTCCATTACAAGCTACACTACGTCAAAAGTGTTATTTGTTCAGTCACAAAGATATGTTTTGTTTCAGTCTTGTCCTCTATTTGTTTTACAGCCAGAAGTCCCAAAAGACCCAGAGGAAGCTGCCCGCCTCCAACAACTGCAGGCTGCAGCAGCACAGTGGCAGCAGGTCCAACAGCAGAAAGCAGGCTTACAATACCAGGCCCTCATGCAGCAACATGAAAAGCTACAGCAGGTCCTGGAAAAATACCAACAACTGATTCAGCAGCCTCCAAACATCCAGGTACATATACACCCACTGGTGTCACTATGCTGTATGTCCTACTCATACACTGTAAACAGACAATAAATAGTACCTTCTTCTTTATGTCCTTTGTTGCAGTCAATGTCTCCTGAAATGCAGCTCAGACACTATGAAATGCAACAGCAGCAGTTCACTCCATTATTCCAAGACTGGAATCGCTCCTTTGCCCTGTGGTATGAACAGTTTCAGACCTATCCCCACAAAGACCAACTGCAGGACTATGAACACCAATGGAAGCAGTGGCAGGAACAAATGAATGCCACCAATGCCCACCTTCAAGAAAGAGTTGCCACTCTCATTGCCATGGTGCCTTTTGCTTCAAGCCAGTATAATAGTGGGATGATGGGGCAATTTGGCCAGTACCCTGGACAAGACATGCCAATGCCGCAGCCGTCCCCAGTTGCTGTTGGTCCCACTCTTCAAGGTTCAAAGCCCCCCGGTTTTGAGACACATTCACTATCACCCGCTGGACTCCCTATACGAGGAAGTGGCCCTGCTGGCATGGTAGCCAGACCCCCAGGTCCCCCAGTTGTTCAGCCACCAAGCTTCAGCAGCGTTAGAGGTCCACGGTCAGTTGGATTTTATAAATAAAAATGTTGCCTAAAATCATTATGCTGAAGTAGCCAGATTTAGTTGTTATCAGAAAGTGAGTCTGGTAACACAGATTCTAATAATACAAAGAAAAACAACTTATGGATAGTTCTACAACCAGTCATTCAATCACCAGTGCAGTGTCATTTTGTTGTAAGGAAATTCAACTCACCGGCGCTGATTTGACGTATGTGCCTACATTAATGTTACTCTTCTGTACATCACCACATAAAGGCCGCCATATAATTTGATTTTCTAACAGAAGAGACTCCACTCCGCATCTCCACAGAACATTTGTGGGTGGGGAACATTTGGGCTATTTCAGTTCTTAAAATTATGCCAGAAAATTTAAATTTAGAGAGGTTACTTAAATTATTTACGGTTTCTTGTTTTTACATTGTAAATATATTGTTTTAAATGGTTAGCCTGCCAGTCATGGTTGAAACAAAAAAAAGTTATTTTTTCTCTTACAATTCTGTTGTCTTGTTTGTCTCAGAGTAACCAACCCAAGATTTGACCAGCCGCAGCAACGTTTTGATGGTCCCCCGAGGTTCGACCAACCACGGCAGCACTTTGATGGTCCTCCGAGGTTCAACCAACCACAGCAGCGTTTTGATGGTCCCCCAAGGTTTGATCAACCAAGGAATCGCTTTGACGGTCCCCCAAGGTTTGACCAACCACAACAGCGCTTTGATGGCCCCCCTCGATTTGATCAGCCAAGGAACCGTTTTGATGGTACCTCCAGATTTGAACAACCACGGCAGCGCTTCGATGGTCCCCCGAGATTTGACCAGCCTCGATTTGGACAGCAGCCTAGGTTCGAGTCTGCAAGGCTCCCTGGCCCTCCACCTCGTTTTGAATGTCCACCAGTGCCTCAGCAAAAACAACAGCAAGGTCCCCAACCTAAGGCAGAACCCAACACTCAACAACCTCCCGCTAAAGATTCCAAGACTGCAGGAAAATCAGTTGATCTACCACAGTCTGAAAAAGAAAAGAGTGAATTCAAAGCTGATGATGCTGAAGACATGACAGATGACAATTTGCTGTCCACAGAGGGCTTTTTTGTCCAAAATGACCCCATCCCTCAGACTCTACAAACAAACACAAAGCCTGAAGAATCAGATGGCAATAACACTTCTGACAATAGTGAAACACCAAAACCTGCAGTGACCAACTCCTCTGTAACTGCTACTTCTCCCGTGGTGACAAAGAATACCGCACAAAATTCGCTCAAGAAAGATGGACCATCGACAAACAGCAAACTACCGATTACAAAGTTTCCTGGAATTCAACCAGAGCCACAAGTTTCTGGCCAAATTCAGTCAAAACCAGAACCTCCAAATCTTCCCCCTGGTAGGGGACGAGGCCAGACCCCAGTTTCTGTCGAAGTTCATGGACGAGGCCGTGGGCAAAGAGGTCGTGGGGAGTTTAGGGGACCAAACACTGTACCGGTGGGAGAGGAGATAAAAGAGATGCCTTATGACTACATGCAACCTGAAGAAAACTTTGGAATGTCAGAAGAGCAGGAAGACTACCACTGGCAAGATCCCTCGTATGAGGAGTTTGATGGTGAGGAATCAGAGGTGCCAACAGAAGAAATGTGGATGCCAGAAGAACATCACTTCCCAGATGAAGAGTATTATGAAGAACCAATTGGAGGACCCCACATGGGAAGAGGTGGACCTCCAGTGATGCGAGGAGGTCCACCTGGGAGCAGAGGTGGTCCTCCAATGGGAAGAGGTCTGCCTCTGGGTAGAGGAGGTCCACATATGGGGAGGGGAGGTCCTCCTGGGGTCAGAGGAGGTCCTCCTGGGGTCAGAGGAGGTCCCCCCATGGGAAGAGGTGGCCCCCCCATGGGAAGAGGATGTCCCCCCATGGGAAGAGGCGGTCCCCCCATGGGCAGAGGCGGTCCCCCCATGGGAAGAGGCGGTCCCCCCATGGGAAGAGGGGGCCCACCTATGGGAAGAGGGGGCCCACCTATGGGGAGAGGGGGCCCACCTATGGGGAGAGGAGGGCCTATGGGAAGAGGAGAGCCAATGGACAGGCACTGGGAAGAACCTGAGTCAGCTGATTACTCAGAGGAAGGGGAGCCTTATTGGAGAGAAAGGAGACCTCCAATGAGAGACATGAGACCACCGTTTCCACCTGGCCGAGGTCGTCCCCCACGCGGTCACCCTGGTTTCATGCATCAAGGACGAGGACGGCCCCCTCTCCTAGCACATGGGCCAATGGATCACGAGTCATTAGGCCACGGAATCGACACAGATGATGCTGAAATGGATCCATCAATACACCCCATGTACCATGGTCATGACCCTTATAGCCATTCGATGCCTCCTGAAGGAGGAAGAGGAAGGCATCGTGTGCCACCACCACCCCATGAAATTATGGATTCTATGGAGGACCCATTGTATGATGAAAAAATGGAGCGAGAATTAGGTTGGCACCAAACACATGGAAGAGGCCCTCCTCCACCACCACATGACATAATAGATAGGGGAGGAATAAGGAGGAGGCCTATGGGTCGAGGAATGGCAAGGGGCATGTGGCGACCAGGTCCCTCACATGAGGAATATAATGAAGGCTACACTAAGGATTATGGTCATGGGGAAAATCAGTGGAGGCCAGGACAGGACTGTCCTCCTGGTGACTATCGCCGTGATACCAAGTACTATGAGTCACAGTGCGACAGAGAGCGTGGTCTCCCTGAGAGGGACTATCCTCCCCGCATGCCACCACCAGAGCCCTACAGAGATGGCCATTGGCAAGAGGAAAGAGAACGAGGTCACCCATATCCATATGATGAACATGACAGGGGAAGAGGAGAAGTCAGAATTCGTGAATATGGTGATCCACCATCATACCGACAGGAAGACCCACCGTACCCACCATCCTCAGACTGGGATCGGCCTTCCAGACTTTCTCCACCTCCAGAGAGAGGATATCCTGCCGACTATGAAAATCGTAGACCTCGCTATGACGAGGAGCGTCCTCTGGATATACTTCCACCACCTGCAACACCTGTCACTAACTTGACCGACGGCTCAGTTGACCCAGCTGCACAAGGAGCAAGTGGAGCAAACGTACTTGCCCTCTCCCAACGCCAACATGAGATCATCTTGAAAGCTGCTCAAGAGCTTAAGCTAATGAGGTAATTTAAAAATTTTCATCAGTTATCATATTACATTACTCTAGGCTAACACAAATTGTTAAAATAAATTTTGACAATTATCATTTCAGATTTATTTCTGGCCTATTCTACTTCTCTGTATTTTAATTTCCGGTTAAATGATTTTTGGAGACCCATTTTTTTCTCGATTTAACTTAATTAATTGTGGTCCACAGGGAATTGCATGAGGGAAAGACACCTGGTACTGAACCACAGCCTGCATCAACTGATCCTTTGCCAGAGCTACCTGCTGGTCTTCTTGGTTTAGAAATCCCACCAGAAGTCAGGAATGTTCTCAAGGTAAAGGATAATTACATTTTTGTTTAATTAGTAAGAGAGAAGCCCTGTGGGTAGTAGTTGTATACTACAATTAAAGTACAAATTGTTTTCATAACATTTTTACTTTCATGGTTGTGCTATGTTGCCTTTTACGCTTAGATATTTGTTATAACAATGTTGTCTTTTTTAGGGTATGACTGCTGCACAGACTGCACAGATAGGTGTAAGTGAGCCTGTGTCTTGGGAAACCAAATCTGCTGCCACACAATACCAGCCATCCCTACCCGCTGCATCCATACCTCCAGTGATTCCAAAGACTGTAGATTATGGTCATGGGCACGGTAAGAGCAGCAGATATAAACACATACATTTTTCCAAGAAGACCCAGATTGTGTATCAGGACGTTGTTGTAATTGGTGTTAACACATTGTGTTTTAGAGCCTGGAGCCACTGTTGAGCGGATCTCTTATGGTGAGAGAATTGTGTTGAGGCCTGATCCACTGCCATCAGACAGGGGCTATGAGAAAGGTAAGTTTCAGTAAGGTTCAATATTGTAAAATATATCTTTTTATACTCAACTGGGGCTTGCTTTTGAACTTGTCTAACCAGTTTTCATTGATAAACTACTCAATTCTCCACAGAACCTCTTGGCCCCAGAGATCCTTATGGCAGAGACCCATTTTATGAAAGACGGTCAGACCCCTACATGGACCGCCGGGAGTACAGCAGAGAAAGAGAACTATACAGAGAAAAGCTTCCGCCTGAATATGAAAGGGAAAGATTTGAGAGGGACCGTTATCCCCCAAGAGAGAGAGATGACAGGTAATGTGTTGCAAGGCATCCGACATGCTTTTTTCCTATGTAAGGGGAAGTGTGCTGCTTCTTGACATCTGTAATATTGCTCTCTATTTGTCTGTTTTGATTCAAGCACACAAGCCATGGTTGACGAAAGGTACTATATCGCATTGTGCTATACATTGTGATTAGTCGTGAGTGTGCTAGTTTGAAACAGAAAGTCTTGTTTAGGAAATGAAACTCATACTGCTCCTCCTCTGTGTAGATCTCCTCTAGCAATTCTACGCTCAGGATTTAGGGAGAGGGAACGGGATGTTCGAGACAGAGAGCGAAGTGGAAGCCGTGATAGAGATGACCGTTACACAAGGCCTGGCTATGACAGACCTCCATATGAGCGCCCTGGACTTGACCGCAGTGGCCCCGAGCGTTACGGTCATTCCTCCTCACCTTATGGTATGTTTAACATAATCACTTCAATCAGTGAAATTCTTCCAGAGACTAAAATTTGCTTTTTTGCTTAATGTGGATATGCGTGAAAACAAGTTCAGTTGTAATTGAAAAATAATGGAATTTGAAGAAATATTTCCTTTGCAAATAATGTCATGCAGGGGACAGAAGAAGTTATCAAGAGGAAAGAGGACCTCCTACTGTACCACCACTCCCACCGCCACCGCAGCCTCCCCCAAGGGTCGAGAAGAAGCCTGAAATCAAGAATATTGATGATATCCTGAAACCACCCGGCAGATCTACTCGGCCTGAAAGGGTACTAAATACTGTTACTGTTGATATTGAGTCATGTGACACACAGGTGTTTATTGAGTACTCAAGTGGAGCTCTTTATTTTAACAGATTGTCATAATAATGAGGGGACTTCCAGGAAGTGGAAAAAGCCACGTCGCAAAACTCATACGGGTCAGTGGTCTCATACTAGCAAATCATGGTAATAAGTAATCATAATATAATCTAAATAGGCATTTTTTTGATATTACATAAAAGCCTTCTTTTGTAATAAAGCATATAAAACTGCTTTTCAATCTTTAGGACAAGGAAGTGGATTGTGGTGGTGCACCTCCAAGAGTTCTTGTTTTGGATGACTATTTCATGACGGAGGTTGAGAAAGTTGAGAAAGACCCAGACACTGGGAGGAGGGTCAAAACCAAGGTGAGTTTGACAAATAGAATTCAGCATGAACTGAAAGAAGAATGATGGTGAACACTATAAGCACAGTTGACTTTCACAGCAAACAAAATAAAAACTGTAACACGAAAAAAACCTGTCTTGTAGGTTCTTGAGTATGAGTATGAGCCAGAGATGGAGGATACCTACCGAAGCAGCATGCTTAAAACATTTAAGAAAACTCTGGATGACGGCTTCTTCCCATTCATCATATTAGACACTATCAATGACAGGGTTAAACATTTTGATCAGTTCTGGAGTGCTGCCAAAACTAAAGGCTTTGAGGTGAGTTGTGTTCAGAAATGTGTCAAAACAAAGCAAAATTCAATATACCCTGTACTAAAGAGGATTTGTTTGTCTTACTTCAAGGTGTACCTGGCTGAAATCACTGCAGACACTCAGACCTGTGCTAAGAGGAATGTCCATGGGCGGACGCTAAAGGATATAATGAAGGTCTGTGAGAGATACAGATACAGAGATAATTGATTGTATTAATTGATAGTGATAAGAGTAATGTCCTTTTAAAGCTCATACATACACTTCTTAATGGAGCATTCTGTACACAGATGTCCAACAACTGGGAGCCTTCACCACGTCATATGGTGCGCTTGGATGTCCGATCCCTGCTTCAGGATGCTGCTATAGAGGAGGTAGGGTCTTTTGAGCTGGGGGCTTGTCAGAGTTTTATATAATTATATATCTTTATCATTGACTGACCTAAACCAACATATGATTGTGTTTTTAGGTTGAAATGGAGGACTTCAATCCAGATGACGAGCCCAAGCAACCCAAGAGAGAAGAGGAAGAAGAGGGTGATCTGGTAGGACATGAAAAGCTTACATTTATAGCCACATAGTTGTCAGAATCATCTTGTGTGTTTTTTCATCTATCGCATTAGGTTTATCCATAATTTTTAGTTATGAGAGAGTCAACCGTGTAGTTTCTTTGACTAAATGGGTGAAATACATTGAAAGCAGGTTAATTTATTCTGAATAGTTTATGGTACTTTTTTGTTATGTAATCATCAGTAAATAGAAAAGACACAGAAAACGTATTGTACTGTTAATATCAGTGCGGCTATAGCTTCAACAATCCATTAACTACATGATCCAGGGTTCCTGTTTTTGTATGAGGAGCTTGAAACAATTATTTTAATGTGAACCTTTTAAATTCAGATAGTTTCCAAAAAGAATAAATTAAAAACCATGATGAACAAAATGAAGGTTGACACAAAAAAAGGAAGGTCACACAGTACTGTAACAGCTTAAAAGTTCTCGTGCAAAATGCACTCAAACTTAATCAGTTGCTCATTCATTTTTATTAATGAATCACCACAAATTTCACATGAATTTTCCATTGATTGATTGACGGTCAGCATTGCCTGTGATGTGAAGGAAACATTTTCAGTTACATTTAGAAACTTAGACACGCGAGTCCATTCAATCCTTTTCATGAGAACATGATCTCATGAAAAGGATTGAATGGATTTGATGTTCTGATATTCAAGCAGACTAATAGATAAGTTCATCATTTTTAATTACACTTCCTTGCCCTGTTGTTGATAAAGTCAGCATCATACACTATCCTAATATTCACCGGGTTGTAGTTAAAGAGTCTCCTCAGTTGTAACTGCAGTATGATGATACCAACAAAGGTGTACCACATATGGCTTAGAAACAGATTTTTAAACAAATGTTTTTTTTTTTCTTGTGGCACCACCTATCACCTATATTTCTGAGATTTTAGAAGCAGTCTTATCAGTTAAACTGTGACCATCTTTGGTTGGAAGTATTCTGATAAATATATTTGTAATATTAAAATAAACACGTACAGAGTTGAAAAAGGCGCCTCTACAACTTACAAATTCAACCTCCATATAAATGGATAAATCGAGATGAGGTTGAAATTGGCGGCTGTTTTCGAAACGTGTATGTACTTTGTATTCATAGATGCCTCTTTATGTGTGAACCATCCCATTTCCTCACTGAGAGGCATGGGGACGCTGTTTGCAGTGTATGCAGAAGTTAACAAATATGGTTCCTCGCCCGATAAGGGGTTAAACACGGTGAAATATGATTAGTTGACATTGATGTGACGCTAGTGTGTGGAGACAAAATGTGCATTTTCACACACTGACTCCTGTATATTATGAGTAAAGAAAACTATCCTAGATATTATTTCATTTTATCGTGTTTTATTCTTGGTTAATCATTAAAATATAGTTTGTTAGTGCATTACTTACACCATGAAATCACTAACCCTAGCTGAGAAACACGTTTTTGGTGATGGTTTGTTATTTATCAGATAAAAACCATTAAAAACACAGAATTTCAAGGTGTACACATCAATGCCAAGTGAGACTGAGCCGGTTAACTTTATATAATGTGTAAATTTACACACACACACACACACACACACATATATATACACACATATGTATATATGTGTGTATATATATATATATATATATATATATATATATATATATATATATATATATATATATATATATATAAACAAAATGTGTAAATTTACTACTACTGCAATATCACAGAATTTACACTTTTTTCCAACTGATGTTTGATGCTTATTTTTTCACTGTTAAACACTGTGCAAACGCGTCACACATATTTATCTTATCTAATTTCTGATTGGCTGTTTTGGGTTGTATTAAAGTGGAATCGAGGAAATTCTATAAGAGAAGGAACGCACAAATACCTGTTTATGGTTTTGCCACAAGATCATAAGTCACTTTATATATATATATATATATATATATATATATACTTTGATAGTGGAGATAAAAATTATGTGAGGTAAACATAAAACATTTAACGTGTTTCATAAAAAAGAAACATGTAAAAAATTATACTAAATACAAAGTCATTTCATTTTAATTTTTAAGTTTCCCAAAAATCCATACTATAATAAAATGTAAAAGCCCTGCAGAAAAAATATATTTTTTAAGTAATTATTCAAAGAAAAGAAAAAAGATTATAATGTCCATATTTTCCATTTAAGTAGTGTTTTCCATTTCTGTAGTTCTACACTGCTGGAACCGAGAACAATTTTTGTTTTTGTTAAAAAAAAAATCTGTTTTAGCTAGCTCCTACTTCAGGGTAGGTAGGTACTTGTCAGTCTAGAGTAACCTTGAGTCACTTTAAATTTAAGGTTATTGGTGAAATACATTAATGCAGCAACAACGGCTGTTAAAAAAAACAAAGGTTTAAACTCTGATAAAGCATCAGTCATGCAAACAATATCGCTTCACGGTTGCCTGATAAAACTGAACCAAAAAAAACACAGAAATAGACCTTCAGTGAAATGCAGACTTTAAGCCTAAATGTGGTTTGTATGCCACACAGAACTAAGTGATGTTGTTATACCAGCTATTACATCACAAACAAATGGTAGGTATGTCGTGGTTGCTCCTCAGTTACCATCAGAGTCCTCAGAACAGTTTGGTCCGAAAGCAGCTGTTGACTCGCATTATTCACAATAAATGTGCAGATATCCACCAATATCTGTATAGCAGCATCGATACCCATGTGCATATTAATCTGGGGATCCTTCACAGGTTGTATGTGTGCGGTCCCCTGGATTAGCTTCGACTGGAAAAAAATACTACTTGATCTGCCTCTGGACAAACCTTCTCTTCATCTTGTTCGTGGGTTGGCATATTGTTTGATGGAGCATGTGCCAGTTGCTGAATTGCAGCATAAACATTACTTTATCTTATTCATATATATTTTTTATCTTTGTTCCCATTAAAAAGAAATAACAGTGAATATTGCCCGTATAATATATATTAGTACGCTTAAAGGGAGAGATCTTGTGAGTTTAATGAGTCCAAAAGGCAATCAGTGGTAAAGCACATGTTGGCTCCTTTTTTACTCCACTTTTAACTGTCTAAAGAGAAGCATCCACCTGATAGTTGTACTTGTAGCAATATCAACCTCAGTGATGTCCATTTCCAAGGTAGAGATACAATTAATATTAAAATAAATAAATAAACAAACAAAAACATCAACATTTCATAGCATTTGTAGAGAATAAAAGCTATCCACGGAAAACCTTTAAACTGATTACTTAAAGGTGACAGAGAATGAAAAAACGTTTTTACCTTGTCTTAGTTGAATAACGGTAGTCTGCCCGCATTCACGAACATACGAAAAGTGCTAGACATTCTGAACATCTCCGTTTCATAGAAATTCCTCCTTTAGAAATGTCAGCCAGAAAATGGCCCAATCTGAACAACGGATACATATTACGTAACATGTATCTCACTGCCCCCCCACTCTCATTCAATTCCCTCCCCTTCAAAATAATTTGCATACATCCGCCCTCTCGCCTCCAACGGGAAGTACATTGCAGCAGTGCTTGCGGAGTTCAAGGCGAAATGGCGAGTCGCGTTCCGAGGTGTGCTCTTCCAGGCTGTGCAAGCGGTGTGCAAACTTTCCATTACATTCCCACCGAAAGAAATGCACGAGATGCGTGGCTGCTGTTCATTTATAATCGGATTCCAACTACATTCAACCACAGACTGCTACTTCGTTTGTGAACGGCAGTCTATGGCGAAAGATAAATTATTTTCTGGTCCCGATCGACTTGTGCCTTGGATTATACATATGTTGTTTTTCAGAATAAAAAATGATTTTACATGTCAAGAATGTCACAGTTTGTCGCAAGATAGTTAAGTAAAACGCTATGGAAAATACGTAATTAAACGAACTACAAGTCCCGCATGCTGGCGCGTACAGAACCGACCAAAACTCCCTTCGGTAAGTAGAGGGGCGGGACTTCGGCTCTCTATAGCGAAGTTTACATTCTTTTGAGTGGCAGCAAATGCAGCCAATCAGCGTCAAGTGCTTGCATTTCATAATGAGGTTGCCAGTTAAGCCCGAAGGGGCGCCAAATAGGTGCAAAACCACGCGTTTAAAATCCCCCACCCTAATATAGCTTTCTGAGAGAGGTTTTTAGGAAGCTTCTAAGGCATTACAGACCCAACCAAAATTTTTTTGTCTGCATGTCACATCACAGATCAAGGATAAATACCCCGTTCAATCATTCTATGTCACCTTTAAATTTAAGTTTAATCTGAGCAGTTGCACATTCAATCTGTAACAGGGTATCTTTGTAACCCTTATTTGGTGCTGGTTCTGCTTTGTTTGTGCTTTGTTTTTTCCCACCCACACTCATGTGCTGTCACACACTAAAAAACTGGGTGTTGGTGCACAGATCTTCAGAGTTTTGCAAAAAAAAACAAAACAGCGCAACTGCCAAATTATAGAAATATGTAGTTTGCAAAAAATGCAGTGGCTATATGAGGTGCAGAAGATGATCACCAATATCACCAGAAACTATGACACAGGTAAGGTGTACGGAGTGCTCCATGTCATTAAGACATCCAAACCCCCAGATGGGATGGAATGGACAACTTAACCGAATGATTTGGACTTTGGAATCCAGCCCTTCTCCGCAACAAATGCAGGATAAGACCAGCAGAACACAACTAGGCCTCAGCAGACCCGCAAGGAGAGAGCAAGACCCGCGGGAGCGATTCTGGAGGACTTAGAATAGGTTTTAGTGGTTAAGCAATGAGGTTTCTTTGCTCTTCCAATAGTCAAGGTGTGTTCTCCAGCTATTATGATTAAAAAATATTATTTAAAAAAAAATGGCTTTTTTGAAAACAGAATTTGATTAAATGTAAAACAAACAGTATTCTTGACATAAAAGTAGAGAGTCAAGTTGAGCGAGAACGAAGAAGAAGCAGCAGTGTTCACAAATTTGCTAAATTTGAATGAACATGCAGACTAAGCTAACAGTTAACTTTCGATTATCTTTGCTCTTAAAAATTCATGTTAACAAACGTGCTGTGGTTGTATAATACGCTGGAAATACTGAAGTTTCTTCTTGTTGAGTAGGTTGTGTGCAAAATAACTTTTTGGCTTTTTACTCAGAAAAGTTGTATTGAGCTTACTGTAACAAAGGATGTTGTTGCTTTTAGTTGAAGGAAAATGTTATGTCATAGAAATTCTGAAGAAATTCTGCTACAATCATGAAGAGAACCCATAGTTTGATGAGCGCCTTCCTCAAAAAGATTCTCAAAATTAGTTGGCCTTACACCATAAACAACAAATAACTTTAGCAGTGGCTTAAACAGCAGCCAGTGGAACATGAAACACACACACACACATATATACATATATATAATACTAGAACTAAAGATTTGAACAGAGTTCCCTTTCAAGAATGATTGTCTCACATAAAAAATTTTTTTTTTTTCCAAATGAGCTGTGCAAAGGTACTACTTTCTCCATATCGTTGAGGGATGTACTGTACCAATTGTAAGACAAACAATATCATGCAGCTGTCTGCTCATTCATTGTCAGACACGAATGTACAAGCAGATTACTGGGCAGTAACATCTGCAATCGTTTTACAAGCAGCAGCACTGCAGCCTCAAGATAAGACACAAGCACCATTTTGTTTTTTTGTAATGTAAAGTATGCTATTATCTGGAAGTGGAAAGGATTTCAGAAAAATATTTAAAAAGTGTTCATTAAACTATCATTAGGACACACAGGTGAACTGACAGCAGTCTGCTTGACCATCATTTTATAAGAAGCATTAAGGAACACAGTTTGTGTTCTTTAAATCGGAGCACTGCTGTTAACACTGAACACAACAGTTTGTCTCAACTTGTTATAACACTATATCAAACTGTCTGCATGCCAGTCTTAGCGAAACACTGGATGTCTTTACTAAACAGTTCCTCTTGCATCTTCATCCTGCAGTTGTGCTTGTTGTAAACTCTTTCTTCTCTTTTCCCTGCTTTCTCTACCTTCCCCTTGTCCATGTATCACCCAGATATTTAACTACTGCAGTGTTTCTTTGATATAGGGCTACATTCCAAAAAGCAAATGGGAGATGGACACGTCTGAGGCCAAGCTCGGTAGGTAGTTTTGCTCTTTATTCTACACTGCCTGGCTAAAAAAATAAATCGCCACCAAAAAAAAAGGTTACACACTTAATATTTCGTTGGACCGCACAGCATTTGCTGTGGAATTGTTTCTATAAGCTTCTGCAATGTCACCAGATTTATTTCCATCCAGTGTTGCATTCATTTTTCACCAAGATCTTGTATTAATGATGGGAGAGTCTGACCACTGCGCATAGCCTTCTCCAGCACATCCCAAAGAGTCTCAGTGGGGTTAAGGTCTGGACTCTGTGGTGGCCAATCCATGTGTGAAAATGAAGTCTCATGCTCCCTGAACCACTCTTTCACAATCTGAGCCCCGTGAATCCTGGCATTGTCATCTTGGAATATGCCCGTGCCATCAGGGAAGAAAAACCCCACTGATGGAATAACCTGGTCATTCAGTATATTCAGGTAGTCAGCTGACCTCATTCTTTGGGCAAATAATGTTGCTGAACCTAGACCTGAGCAACTGCAGCAACCCCAGATCATAGCACTGCCCCCACAGGCTTGTACAGTAGGCACTAGGCATGATGGGTGCATCACTTAAACTGCTTCTCTTCTTACCCTGATGCCCCCATCACTCTGGAACAGAGTAAATCTGGACTCATCAGACCACATGACCTTCTTCCATTGCTCCAGAGTCCAATCTTTATGCTCCCTAGCAAATTGAAGCCTTCTTTACAGTTAGCCTCACTGATCAGTGGTTTTCTTAAGGCTACACAGCTGTTCAGTCTCAATCCCTTGAGTTCTTCGATTTGATTTCACCAAACGTTTAAGTGATCGCCGATCACGATCAATCAGGATTTCTTTCCGACCACATTTCTTCCTCGAAGATGATGGTTCCCCACTATCATTTTAGTTTTTAAACAATGCATTCGACAGTTCTTAACACAATTTTAGTAGTTTCTGCAATCTCCTTAGATGTTTTCTCTGCTTGATGCATGCCAATGATTTGACCCTTCTCAAACAGACTAACATCTTTTCCATGACCACGGGATGTGTCTTTCGACATGGTTGTTTAAGAAATGAGAAGCTACTCATTGCATCAGTTGGGGTTCAATAACTTGTTGCCAGCTGAAAGATAATCATTCATGCAGTAATTATCCGATAGGAAGCTTGTACCTATTTGCTTAGTTAAATCCAGGTGGCAACTTTTTTTTTGGCCAAACAGTGTATGATCCAAACTTAAACATCTGTAGTATGGAGGTTTCTGCACCAGTACATTACATTTTAAGGGGCAAATTTAATTGATTTATGTCTTATAGCTGTGCATTTGTATCTGATTATGTTATATTATTTGATTATATAGGCATTTACTATTTCCAGACTTTGGCTTTTGTTTCAGTAAATGTAATCTAAACTATTCATCTTGTGAGTGTCAATTAAAGGAAGCTTAAAATGTCTTATGTAAAGCCCAATTTTGTCTTTGACTTAGGAAGACCTGTATTAAAATCTAATCGAATGAGCTATGTGAGTAGCTCAGGTGCTGCATCATCTGTTTTAGGGCAACTCTAAAACATGATGATACTGATGATATAGATAAGGAAATGCTAGGTTAGTAAAGTAAATTTGTAGTAAAGAGTAAAATTGACCTGCACAGTAATCTTCCATTTGTACAGACAAGTTGGACGGTCTAGGGAGCAGCGGGAAGAGGAAACGTGAAGGTGAACACATGTCAGGCCTGGAGGACTACCTTCAGCTGCCAGATGACTATGCCACACGCATGTCTGAGCCAGGAAAGAAAAGGGTAAATTTACACACTGAGCTACAAAGCTGCCGCTGTGGTCATCTAAAAGTATATAGTTTGTCAGAAAGGCAATACAAAAGGTCTGAATGTAAGATCCAGTAGCTCATTTAGAAGTACAACATTTTAAGACAAAATGTTAGATAATGTTCCTAGATTATCAACTGGAATGGTGCTCATTCCTCTGTTTCCTGCTCATAACACAATGCCCTGGTTGTTCTGCTTTTGTCAAGGTTCGATGGGCTGATCTTGAAGAGCAAAAAGATGCAGATCGAAAGCGCGCCATTGGTTTTGTGGTGGGTCAAACAGACTGGGAACGAATAACGGATGAGACCGGCCAGCTGGCACAAAAAGCTCTCAACCGCACCAAGTATTTCTAAGAAGATTATCTTATCCCCTTTTTAAGGTTGAACAAGGTATGTATGTTAATTTTTTGCCTTTTTCAAGGTTTTATGATTAGTATGTTGTTAAATGGAAGTGAATGAAATTGTGAGTTTGAGAATATGAAAAGACACTTTTGGTTAATTTTCTTCAAAAATGCATGTCTGGCCATCTTTGATTGGCAACAAATAAACATTTGCAATGGCTCCTATAACACTACAATACATTTGTGATGGTATTATGTTCTCAGTTAAAAAACGGTTCACAGAATGTGTAAATAGCCCTGAAATGATAAAAACCTTTATTTATTAGGGAAATGTTCTTAATGTACCTTATATATAATCTGTGACAAAAATACCAGTAACATTTTTCTCTCTCCACAGGTGTCCAAAATGTGAAAATGCTGACGCTTGCAGATGGTGAAACATTTGTCACAGTTACATCCCCAGCAGTTATCAAATTCTTTGTTAGGTCATTTTCAAGGATAGAGTGTATTTTTTCTTCTAGATATTCAATAATCAGTTTGTAGTTTATAATTTATGTGCTACTTCTGGTCATTTTCGCTTTTCTTTTTCTTTTTTTTTTTTTTTTTACTCCTCCTACTTCATGTACTGTATATCTGTAGCACTGTTTTATGGTTCAGTCAGAAAAAATAAAATATTTCACAAAATTCCAAGCTTGGGGTTTTACTGGAGTTTGCCAGTTGGGTTTCATGATCTAGAAACTTGATGGATGATAAATATTTACAGTCTGTTCAAACAGTCAGGTTTATAACTGTGTATGGTTCATTTAGAATATTGAATGGTAATGGCATTATTCTGTACATGTGTAATATTGGTGTTGACTTTGAAAAGTCTCTGTGGATAATTTTATACACGAAACCAAATTTCAACGTGAAACTGCACGTATTTGTTTCTTCCTCCTTGGTGTATTGCTTCCATGTTCCCTAATTTGTTTTTCAATTAAAAATAATTTTAAATTTAAATGAAACTAATGTAATTGCAGTTAGGGTGAAGTCGCCAATGAAAAAGAAGTTGCAGCATTTTCTTTGACTCAACTTGGGCATGTGTCCATATATGGTTTGTAAGTGCATGATTGCAGGCCAGAAGAAGACCAGCTCACATTGTTTTATTAGCATTTAATTATAACGGCAAATACATGTAAATACTGGGAGCATTGTGCATTCAAGCAATTCTAAGATAGACCACCCCATTTTTCATTCAAGTTTTACTCCAAAGTAATTAAATAAAAAAAATGTTCTCTACTATATATGATCTACTCGTGTGCTCACAAGTAACCATGGGTTAATGAGTAAGTGAATAAGTACAAAGACAGTGAAGTGCTTCTGTTGTTGTTTACACATCTATCAAAGTTTCTAACAGATCCAATCCATTCAGCACTAATACAAACTGTTAACTGTGGACAATTTTCAGAGCTGACGTTTTGTACACAATATCTGCTACGACTACTTGGTGAGGTGCTTTTTTTATATATATGTGCAATTGCACACTTTTGTTCACTGTCAAGAGCAAAAAAATCAATGAGAAAATGTCCTACATTGAACTGTGCTTGTAGATACATAATCACCGTGAAGATTGTTTTGAGAAATGTTTGCATGTTTACTAAAAGTTGGTAGATTCACCTTCACTCATTTTATACAAGATTTGGGCAGTTTATATTACTTATCCTTGCAGATACTTACAAACTATCAGATTAGTGTTGTCACCAACACAAATGGTTTGTTTTGTCCACATTTTTTCCTTCGTGCTCTCAGTCCTTCCAGAGCGGACTGTCATTAGGTTTATACCATCTGCTCTGAGGGAGGACTTCTTAATCTCTGCTAGAGGGCTGTTGACTTCTTGGTGTCCGAACTGGCTATGGCCCATATTGCTATTCAGTTTGACTAGATGGCCAACTCTATGAAATGTGATGGTGGTACCAAACTTCTTCCATTTCATATTTATTGAAGCGCAGCTCCTGGAAACACTATTTCCCATTTGGAAGTGGTATTATATGCTGGTTTAGACCTAAAAAAAAAAAAAGATATAAGATTTTTATGCACGTCTATGAAGATCTTTGCAAAACATTTAGAAAAAGTGAAACCTCCACAATGCTACTGAAATCCAAAGTTGGGTAATTCTAAGCTTTGCATTATAAAGCAAAAATCTCTTTTTAAAAAAACTATGCTATTTTCATAGAAGTCTGGGGACTTTTAATGTTGACTCATTTCTACTTCTAAATGACAGATTTCAGTTTTTGACTTATTAGAAGTCCTCATACCAAGGAATTTAGTATTGATGGCCAAAAAGTGGTTAGAATACTTTATGAAGTGAGTGTTAGTATTCACATGAGCCAATAAGTTTGATAAATAGTTATAGTAGTTAATATGCAACAACAACAACTTCTTTTATATCTACAAACTTTGCACCTGTCGAACCAAGCACCCAGAACTTTGACCTGTCTGAAAATTTCATCTGGATGTACACAGTTACTGGAGTAACTGAAGACGGTCATGAAGATGGTCATATATGACCTAAGACATCACTCCTGATGAAGACAATTTGCCAATGGACACCCAGTCACAATATTTGGAAGTGGATGAATGGATGGATCCGTTATGGTAAGCACAGAAGAGACAAACAGTACTATTTTTTTAAAAAACAAATGAGATAAAGACATACAAAATGAAAAGAATTTTCTGATTCAGTAACTTTATAATTCAAGTAACATGTGTTTTGTATATCCTGTACATTCATATAAAATGTCGATGAGCTCTGGAGAATATTAAACTTTTTTTTTTTTCTTTCTTGTTGTGAACCTTATTTTTGTTCTTATGCCATTACATTGTTTCTCAAAAAAACACAATGTGCGACTTTAAGATAATTTGCGGAACATTTTCAGCCATGCAAAATATGTATTCATGCTATATAATAAGGCTGATATAGCAAAATACATTTAATGTCAAATGACCCCAAAAATGCAACAATAACAACCAGTGATATCTGTGATAATCAGATGTGCCATCAATCTGACACGTCTATGGAGATTAAAGATGTTCAGACATGTACTTAATTTACCAGACAATCCACCTACTTCACGACATGGTTTTTACTTTGAAATAATACGTCCACGTTGTGACAGTAAGCACTGTGGCACGTGACGCCTTCTGGTTGATTCTTACCCAGAGTGATGACTTTTGAATTCAGCTGGTACGTCACTGTCCAGTTTACAGATCACCTTGTAGATTGCTTTTTTCCAGGATGGATCACGATCCTTGCCCATTGAAATGGCAATATAAAACTCTCTCAGTGTAATCTCAGCCACTTCCAGGAATCTGTCAGGCACCTGTGAATTCACATGAGATTGAGGTGAAAAAAGATCATTAAACCTCTTTGAGTTCCTACTGTTCTTGTAGACAATGTCTGAGACAAAGAGGGACGGATTGTAGATTGGCATAATAGTTTAGACAACTACAATCTGTACAGACAGATCAAGGTAAGTAAATCTAAACGAGGCAACACGGTATTGGTTGGAATATTGGAATAATGTGGAGCTGGCAACAGAGTTCTGTTTAATTATGCACTCAAGGCAAAATTGTAAAAATGTTTACAAAATAGGTCAACAAAAGACTTTAAAGACTATGGTTTAGTCTGCATTTAAAGTACCAGTGTGTAAGATTTGGGGGCTCTATTAGCAGAACTGGAATATAGTATACATAATTTTGTTTTCATTTGTGTATCTAAAAAAGTTTTTTTTTTTTTTTTTTAAGAAAAGGCAACAGGACTTGTAGAGTTTTTGAGAAGATGTACTCATCCGAGTAGCTTCTTCAGTTCTTGGGAGAATAAAGTGGGGAAACCAAATAACCCATCCACGAACGCATGTACCAACACAGGAGAGCCAGCTCATCAGGAAACGATTCAGCAGTCCACCTACACCTGAGGGACAAAGGACACTCCTTTGAAAATAACGTCGTCCAAATCTTAGCCAGACAAGACTGATGGTTTGAAAGAGGAGTAAAGGAAGCCATCTATGTTAGACTGGAAAAGCCTTGCCTAAAGGGAGAAGGTGGACTGAGATTTAATCTGCCATCTATTCACAATACAGTTTTAACTTCTGTCCCCAAGAAGTTTCAACCACATTCACAGCCTGAGACTGGAGCCTCTGACTGACACAGGTCGTTAGAGCAGATTTAAACCTCAAACTTCCTAACAGTCCCCTAGAACTGCAGAAGCTACTCAGATGAGTGGTGAAACATCTTGTTGGTTTGTCTGTTGGTGAAATCACAATATTTTTTGGGATTAGTGAAAAAACTATTTTCCATCAGATGCCATCAGTATGATGATCAGGTGATTAGCTCTTTAGTGATGTGAATAGAAGTAGCCATTTTTCATTGTCAGCCTGGCTATGATCAACCATAAGGCTCTAATACATTCATATGTTCAAAAACAAAGAGTAAATGTATATCTAATGCCATCATGTGATATTACTACTTAATGCTTTTTCAAATATCATTTGGGAAGTAGCTACTGGCCTCTGGAGGCCACCTAGCTACTTCTATATGCTTGGTAGAACCTTTATTTGCAACCTCCAACATCACCAACAGAGGTCACTAAAATCCTATACACTGGTCCTTTAAGTCAAACAAGTAGTCGTATGAACAGAACCGTACAATTACCTTGGAATTTGAACAAATCATTCACTTTGAATGAATTATTCACTTAGCTTTTCTCACCATATTCTGGTCATAACCTTTTGTTTACACAAGTGTGCACCACAAAAAAAAAGTAAAATGTAGTGATCTATGTTTGTGCCCAAAATAAATGTTTCATACTGAAATTTCCATGTGCCAAAAATGTCTGGTTTGCTTAAAGAGTATGTCAAATATTATATGACCTTTTTCATTTAACCTCAGGATAAATTTAAAATACCAACATAATCAACACTGATGTTTATATTCCGATATTGGTCGTTTTAATGAACATTTATTGCAAAGTATTTAGTCTCTTGCAGGTCTGTTTGGACTGTATTGCCCTTTCCTCATACAGTTTTGAATGGTTTCTTTTGTAGTTTTCAGCTGTATTAATTTAAGGGTTACATAAATAAACACAAAAAAAGATTTTTTTTAGAACATGATGTCACAGTGAAGTAGACATTTGACCTTCCTGGATAAGATATTTCTTTTTCATTTTATCATTTTAGACATTGGTTGATTTTTTTTTCATAATTTGCTCATGAGTTCTTGAGTTATGGCGGAAACATATTTTCAAAGGTCAAAATGACCTTTGATGACCAAGTTCTAGTCATTTGTCCTTGAGTCCATGTGAACGCTTTGCCAAATTTGAACATATTCCCTCAAGGCATTCTTGAGTTATTTGCTATCACGAGAATGGGGCAGATGGGTAACCCGAAAACATCTTTTTACATTGCCGGGCTGGCAACAGCTGTGGCAGGAGGCATGAACACAGATTTCAGTTCATATTCTCAAATGATATCCACAATTAAATTTGTGCAGCATTTACTGATTTAAACATCTTGGTCAGAGCAGGAATGGGTTTACTAGATTCTGTATTTTTCTCTTAAAAAAAAAAAAATCATCTGCTTAACCTTAGAAAAGTCATGGTCTTTCACACCCTCTTATCTTCTCTGCCCTTTATTACTCCTGCACGGCTGCTCCTTGAAGCAGAATTGTACATTGAGAGTCTCCTGCTACTCATCAAGAAACAAAAAGCATACCTGTCTGCTAAATGGTGACATTATAACAACTTTAAGTTTAGGCCCCCTTGGTTTTGAATGTTTTGTCATCTAGATTTATTAATTGTCTTGTCCTGGTATACTTAACGAGTCAAACAAAATAATAACATTTAACTTGATTGTGTTGAAAATGCTCTAAAAAAAAAAAAGGTGCAAAGAGTAATTAAATTTTTCAAAGTGTAAAATAATTTAAGTCTGTTTCAGTGCTGTGTGTGAGACTGATCACAAAGAATTTTTTGCTCGTTCATAATGACGGCGTTTAGTCTGTAAATGACAAAATTACAAAATTAGTAAAAGTTGATTAGCCGTTCTCTATAGTTAAGATCACTTATATGATCACTTATATCACATTGATCTATATATGAACTATATATTTAGTATGTGGCAGATTGAAAAAGTGATCTTGTTAATATGGCGTATAATAATGGATCCACGTGAATAGCATTTCACTGCATTATAAATTTATAGACAAATCTAACTTCAGCTACTTTATGAATAAAGTCACTGTTAACACTGCATCTCCAGCCCTTTTGAAGAAATGATTAGATAACATTATACTAATACAGTCAGCACTTATTACTGCAAGTTACAGTAAGCTTGATGAAACCTAATCCTCAACAAATAATTTCCTCGCTCTGTTCTATTTATTGATTACAGAATGCACAAACCAAATGAAATATGTGAACTATGTCCTCTTAATGGGTGAAAATGTTTTTTCACATTTTAGCTTAAGATTAAAAAGTACAATACTACGCAAACTCTAAAAGCTTAAATGCAGTACTAAGACATGTTTTCATGTTGTAACTAAATTAAAAATAGGTGCAAAATCTAAAATGCATATAAATGATATGAAAAACCTTTTGTTACAGGTGTCGCTTAGGCAATTTACTATTCTGTGGGTGTATTATAATACATAAATATTAGGAGCAGCTAGATGAACTATATAAAGCCACTGTCCATTATTGTTTTCTTATAAAATAAAATGAAATTAAATCAAATAAAAAAAGAGCTGCAGATGCAGTGAGCATGACCAAGTAAAGAAAATTGAAAAAATAGAGTCATCCCTGTGTTGGGTGCACATGATCAAAAATGAGACAAAAAAAAATCATTAAAAGCAGCAAAGACTACAAATGCAACTACAAATAGCTGATTGACCATTCAGGAACTATGCTCAACAACAAACTATACAAAAAGGACTGTAACTCTCAGTAACACTCAGTATAGACCATCTGTTCCTCCTCACCTGGAAGTCGTTGGCTTTGTTGTAGTGCATGTTGAGAGCTCTGAAAAGTTCTGATTCTCTCCCCACAGCCAGAGCCCTCACGTTGGACTCTCCCTCCATGAGAGCGTGTCGGGCAAACTTCTCCATCTGGATGTAGTAAAACTCCCTGAAGTTGCTGAACCACTTGATGAGCTGGGAGGTAATGCAGCGCGTAAACTGAGGACAAACAGGTAAGTGAGCAATGATGCAATGTGAAGACAGTGAAAGTAATATGAAATACTGGAATTATTTTGTCTTTATGTGAGTTGATAAACATGTTTTAGTATAAAACACAGTATAAAATGTGGCACAAATAAAATTAACTGTGCTTGACCATGCTGTTGTTTTTATTTTTACATACCGATATATATGTGTGGTGATTTCTTAATTGAAATACTGACTCCCGTGTGTGAAAATAAGATTTAATGAACCCAGATATTATTATTATAGAACATTTATATTTAATTTTTGTTTTGGGTTTGAAATCTTCTAAAGTGGAGATGAATTGAGCTTGTTTTCAATACTGCATGGGTTTTTTCACCTGCACATCATGGAAGCACATCTTCAGCACCAGTGAGCTCGGGTAGCGTGTGTAGAAGAACATAAGCTTTGCTTTCTTCAGATGGTTTGTGGTCAGACCCTCCTTAAATACACCCGTGTTAAGGATAAAACACACACACACACACAGCCTTGACTAACGGAGCAGTTTTCTTTGTTAATGAGGCCACAGACATTTTCTCTCCAAGAAATCATTACAGCTCAGGACAGATGGAGGGAGTGCAATTTTCTTCAAAGTTTGGAAGATCAAAGGGAGTTCTTATTGGATTCTGGAAGGTGCCAAAGTGTTACCCTTTACAGGAAGCAAATTGACTGATTCATAGCAAATATCTGAGGTGGTGACAAGGTTTATTACACTGTTAGTTGCTATTTGAACCTCAAATAGGCAGGTAGCGTTATTACTGGTATCTAAGGGCAGCTGCAATAATCACAGAAATATCAGGCACCTCTGAGTGCTACTTAAAGCCACAGATGAACAGCATTGGGGACGTCTGAAGGATACATTCAGCATGTACAGGTTATTTTTCACCATGGCATCAGACTCTATCTTTACATGAGGCAGACACAGGGTTTCCAGAAGCACTGGATTCATCGACAGAGTGTGAGTCTGAGGGCTTCTCATGGATCTGGAGTTGACCTTTGATCTCACTTTGACCGAATTCCAATGTGTGTCAAACGTCTCAAACTTCGACTGAGTGACTTCAGAGCATCCCTCCTGCAAGCACCTGAGAGCATGACGTCGACTGGAGCCATGACTCTCCTCTGATGCATGATCTTCGTCCAGTATGCATTCATGGCTGAAGGGGGTTGTAGATTTTGGGTGATGATGAGCTCTGGGCCTGGGCTGGAGGTCAAACTTGTCGGATTGTTCCATTTCAGGTTTTTGTACAACCAGAGACAGAGCTTCTGTTTGAACATCTGGGACCTGCGCCTGTGCAGCCCCACAACAAGAAAGCCTTAATTTATTATCGCCGCACACTGACGACTGAAGAGGCATGTCGGTCTCTACATTCCCCACATCATTTGTCGCTGTGTGCAAAAGCGGCATGCTTTTGAAAATGGAGTCAACGCTCCTACTGACAGCTCTGGACAGTTCATACTTTAAAACATCTGCCATTAGCTTTAATCGTTCTGGTCTGGATTGGAAATAATTCATCAACTTCACCTTCTTCCATCCTTGATATTTTCTACTCGAGTTGCTTTCAAACTCACTGTTTGTATCAGCATATGTATTAGTTGGAGATATTTCGGGAGAATCGCTCCAGGTGGGATATTTCTCTTCCTTGTTGCACTCTGTAGTTTCAGTCTCTCCGTCCACGTAAGTAAACCTTGGTCCGAGGTGCTGATTCTGTCTCTCAAGCAGCTGTCTTCTTGCTTTGCTTTCTCTCGAGCTGTGAGGTTCATTTCTTTCCATGTGCTTCTGATCTAAAGGCAGCTCTTGAATCATTTTATCTTCCTGCATGCAGTTGGTCTCCTCGTGCTGATTTGTTGTCACGTCTGTACAGTACATACCAGGAGAGCTGGTCATGCCTTTGATGATATTTTCTACTCTGGCTCGCTTTGCTTGATGGCCACTGTTTAGGCTCCAGTCATGGTGCCCGTAAGAAGTGGGTGAAGGAGACGGCTGCCTTCTCGTGGACGGCTGTCCAGTGGTGCTCTGGTCTCTGGATATACTGAGCTCCAGCTGACTGGAACACATCAAACCTGAACCAGCGTCTCTGCTGTAATACGCACTGTCTGGTATTGTTTCCATGTTGTCACTGTCTTTGTGTAAGGTCACAGAAGTACCGGATGCATCTGAATCTGACGGCATGGGGACAGGTTGGAAAGAGGAAAGGTGCTCTGCAGTGCAAGGATACATGCCTTTGCTTCAAACACTTGGATTCATGCTTATTAGGTGAAAAAAAAAAGACACAAAGGAAAAGTACTATTATTAATTATAGATAATGAGCATAGTGAAGAAAAAGAAAAATGCATCCAAAATGTTTTGTTGTTGTTGTTGTTGCAGATTATAGAGCTTTTATACAAACGCACAATTAAAGTCAAACTAGTAATTAAACTACTAAACATACAGCATGTATCTGAAATATTATACAATGCAGACGCAGTATATAGAGCTGATAACCTACCTGTTGGGGTTAGGAGAGGACCAGAGGAGGCTGCAGGTCTGGAGGGTGAAGGCGGAGAAGACGACTCAACTGATATTTGTACTGGTCCAGATAAGAGCCCCTCCAAACACTAGGAGGTGTGGTTTAATAGGGCGACCTATCCCATCCCTGCCTGCCACATAATAATATTAAATATATTATTTAAATTGGACAGCTCCAGTGAATAATAAATTATAACGATGTGTACTATGTTTTCCCTACTGTTTTAAGCGCTTTTTGTTGTGGGGTTAAATCGGTTTAAATACTTTTGCTTTTGAAGTATAGCAGTAGTGTTTGCTGCTCAAGTCAGGTGATGGTACAGTCTTGTTATACTTAAATTATTATTATTTATTATCTAAATAAGTAAAATTTAGTTTAGTTAAGTATTTAATTAAACTAGTGGTATTCTTATTTATATTATTCTTGTTTATGGTGTGGTAGAGGCTGAGTAATATCCGGTAATAACCTACCCCAGCTGTCGCCGCTCAGTACACGAACCACCCCTCCCGGCTGGCCGTAATGGTTCCTTCCAGTCTGACCGCTCACGCTCCTGGCAGCAGTGAGCTTCCGTACCGCTTGCTTCTCCTCCTGCCGGGCTCAGACAGTCTCAGCTAGCTAACGCTATGCTTTCAAGATCACCGTGTGTTTACCGGACGCTTGGCCGCTCTCTGTCGGCAGCTAGTCAGGTATGTGGCAAATAAAGTGTCCCTGTTTTAATATTAACACCAGAAGTACCTGTACATGTTAAAACAACGCAGTTAGCTGTTAGCTAACGCACATCAACTGCTAGCTTGTTCAGCGGGGCCTCGTCTACCAAGGACACACACCTTTAGGGGCAGCTCAAGTTTGTCATGAAGCTCAGAACAGTATCGTGTTAACTAGTCCGCAAATATAAGGTTGAATTTTCTTAAAGGAAAGCTTTAGACAGCTGGTCATAACAACTTGACGAGCTAACAAGGAAACTCTTCTCTGTCCCCAGCTAGCTGCTGTTTATAAGTGACTGCCGCAGTCTTGACAGGCTAATATTAGTGGTGCAGAATAGTTGTGTGAGTGAGTTGTGTTGACCTGCTGACCTGACTGAGATCGCCCGTGTCATTTTAAACAGTACGTGCTAGTCTAGCGGCCTTTTCAATGTTTTTATCATGAAACTGGGTAATTTGTACTAATCTCTGCTTCATAGAGCCCCCTGCTGCTAGTGTTGGTGTCTGTGAGAAAAACTCAGTTGTCAGTTTATTTCTCCCACCACCCTAAAAGTAAAGCAGTGTAAGATAACAACTCTTACACACATGAAGGTTGCAGGGTTCAGTTTTTATCTGAAAGAACTTGAAAGGTTGATCCATCCAGCATACTAATGTTTAACCCTCCCTCACTAATTATCATTTTATTATATATAACTAGGGCTCCAACTAATTATTATTTTCCTTGTAGTTAGTTTTAGTAACAGGAACTAGGGCTTTTTTTGTTGTTGCATTTTTGCATAAGAAATTTCTTTTGATTAGCTGATTGAATAATTATATAAATTAGGAACGCCATTAATAGCTAATAAACGGTCAACTGAGTTGCAGTATGTACTGGCACAAAAGAGTTGTTGGAAAGAATCCATCTGGAGATTTTATTAAAGAAACGACTTTTGCAAGAATATTGCTGTTTGAATAAAACAGAATGGAGTTGGTGATTCTTCAGTCTGGTAGATTTGGGGTCTAGAGATGACATCTACAACAGTTTACACTCAGCTGACAGTTTCAAACCATTAGCTTTGTTTGCCGTATTTGCTTGCTCGCCATCAGGGTACGCATGTTTTTTTTTTGCCTCTTTTGCTTCCCACACAGACTGTTTATCCCACTATCCTCAACACTTAAGACTGATTGTCAGTGACAAACACAAACCAAAAGGTTTCCACTACAAAAACCATGTCCCTTGCCTAAATGTTCTGCATATACACGTGTAGATATCTGTTTGGAGAGATTATCAACCAGTGTAACGTTGTACTCTCAGTTGTAATTGAGTCCATTTGTAAAAGCGACTGAAGCGCAAGTGAGTTTGAAGCAAATTATTCTGTGCGTTTGTGGCTACTCCACCCTCCTCTGGCTTCCCACATCATACGGTTTAGGTTAGCGTCACGAAGGACTCTACCAGATAAACATCAGTGTAAAAAGCAGACTAAACTGGACAGGCCTCTTCTGTCAAGGCCTTGCCCTTAAAATACACGTACATGTATGACTCATATCATGCCATTCAGAAGCTGGGTAGCTTTAGCGACGGCTGCTTTGTCAGCACCAGAAGAGCCCTGTGGTTTAGCTGAATGTTGAGGGTATGAATGTTTATTTCCATCTGAGAAGGAGCAAATGATTTTTCCTCAGGAATTTTTGAAAAATGTTTTTCCTGAAATGTTGGGAAACTGTACCCATGATGTGTATCCCCCGACATAATGGAGAAAATGGTCTGCTTTATTTGAAAGATTAAGATAATATAATCCTTTAAATTATCCCACGGTGGGAAAATAAATAAATTCAGACACTAAAACAAATGAATAATTCTATTAATACTGATCTCCACTTAAATCACATTAGGCTGCAACCATTTTCATTTTCAAATCAAGATACGTCTGAACTGTTCTGTTTTGTCTTTTCAGGCCAGTAATGCGCTCCGACAAAGTGTGTCAGGTAAGTGTGCTTCTGAGTTCGATAGCCATTTAACAGGATTTGAGAACCTTTAGCAGTAATGCAGCATCTAAGACTGCTGTCTTTACTTCACTGCTCGTGAATAAACATGTCGTGTGAGTGGGTCATCCGCGGCAGGATCAGTAATGCTTGTTGAATGGCTGAGATGCCTGAGGAGCCCATGAGTGGTTAACTGCAGCTTTCAGAGAACTCCACTTGTATATCGTGTCGGTGCTTGATTGGAAATAAGTATTTCAAGCGTTTGCTTATTTTCTTCTTTTGTCTTTTTTCTTTTTTTTCACCTTATAGGTCATTCAGTCTGCAGCCAGATAGTTTACAGGAACTCTCAGCCGTAAGTGCTCTTTCCTTGAATACCCTTCAGTAAACATTTGTAAACTGGTTTGTATATCTCTGCACAAAATTTCGTCATCAGAAAAGCAAAAAGTTTCTTGCTGATTGATTGACAAGTGCACTCAGTAAAAAACTGAAATATAACAGCTGATGATACAACAGTTGTTAAATTCTTCTCTCTGACATTTAGGTGTCAGTTCCCATCTTCAGCCAACGTCTGCCCCATCAGATACTTTAAGACATCTGCTGTTCACAGTATGTACTGCAAAAATCCTCAGTGTTAAGTATGAAACTGAACTCTGCTCCACGTTTTGCTTATGTTAACGGTTCTTTCTTTGCAAAGGAGATGAAGTGGTCACGGTCAAAACTCCTGCATTTGCAGAATCAGTTACGGAGGGGGATGTGAGGTGGGAGAAAGGTAACGTCTGAATTATTTTCAGCATTTCACAGCTGTTAGAGTTCCACATTGTGATAGCAGTGAGACTAATGTTACTAATTTGTTTGCACATTAAATGAATGAATTTTTATTTATTTATTTATTTATAGCTGTGGGTGACTCGGTGGCAGAAGATGAAGTGGTGTGTGAAATTGAGACAGACAAGGTATGAACAAGGAGACCTGTCAACTTGCAATCATTTGTTTGCTTATCTTTTTTTTTTTTTTTTTTTTTTTTTTTAACGGTAAAACTTTATTGTGTTGTGCTTACAGACGTCAGTACAAGTCCCCTCTCCAGTAGCTGGTGTAATTGAGGAACTACTGGTGCCTGATGGAGGGAAAGTGGAAGGAGGAACACCCCTCTTCAAACTCCGGAAAGGAGGTTTGCTTAGTTGAACATCAATTATCACCATCATCAATTTTCACTTCTACAACATAGGCCACATTTAACTGTTTGTTTTAAATGGGAAACCTCTGGGAGGTTCTTCAATCTGTATTAAGTGTGAAGTTATATATTCTGTTCATTTCTCAGAACGCTGATTTCAAAGAAAAATGTGTGTGTTTCTTTTCCTCTCAGCTGCTGCTGCTGCCAAGGCTGCTCCCGCCCCAGCTGCAGAGGCACCAGTTCCGGCGGCTGAAACCCCACCTCATGCTCCTCCAGCTGTAACCCCTGCTGCCACGCCTCCAGTGCCGCCACAGGCTGTCCAACCTAAGCCTGGTGTGTTTCCCTGTCTATAATAAATGTATTCATTTTAACGTATGCACAGACAACTTCCTTGTCATGTATTTATTTATTTTATTCGATTTGTCATTATTATTCTTATTCTTCTTCATATAGTTTCTGCTGTCAAGCCTCAAGCTGCAGCTCCAGCACCAGATTCTCCAGCAGCAGCGGTCAGAGGAGAAAGCAGGGTAACACGCATGTGGATTTGAGTTATTTCTATTTATTTTCCTCTTATATTGGAAAAGGTTCTGTCAAAAATTTACAAAACACGGTTTGTTCGTTGTCTTTTTCTTTGTCCAGGTGAAGATGAACCGTATGAGGCTGAGGATCGCTCAGAGACTGAAGGAGGCTCAGAACACCTGCGCCATGCTGACTACCTTCAACGAGGTGGACATGAGGTGAGACACAAAAACGTTAGAACTTTTTTTAGTATGTCACTGCTAAAAAGGATTCGAGTCTCAGTACAAAACAACATGATTGTAGTTGCGTCCAGAGTCTCTGTTTCTCTAATGTCCTCGGTTTTGCTTCAGTAACATTCAGGAACTGAGGAAAATTCATAAAGACGCTTTCTTGAAGAAACACAACATCAAACTGGGTTTTATGTCAGCGTTTGTCAAGGCTGCTGCACACGCTCTGACCGACCAACCTGCTGTCAATGCTGGTAAGAGCACAGTCTCCTTTTTTTTTTTTTTTGTTAATAATAACGATAAGTTATTTACCTAAAGGACTTTACTATTGTTTTTCACTACAGTAATCGATGACACAACCAAAGAAATCATCTACAGGGATTACGTAGATATCAGTGTTGCTGTGGCAACTCCAAAGGTGCAAATCTGAACTCTCTATACATTATATTGGTGTTTATACATTATATTGACTGTATACCGCATATTGTTGCACATAAATGAATCACATATGATTAACCAGTTTCTCGCCTTCCACCTGTAGGGGCTCGTTGTTCCAGTGATCCGTAATGTTGAGACCATGAACTTCGCTGACATTGAAAAAGCCATTAATGCACTGGGGGAAAAGGTATAAATCTATATTCAACAAGTGAGGACACCTAAGAGTGATGTGGTTTTAAATCGTTCACTGTGACGAGCTCTCTGTCTCTGATATTTGCCACTTAGGACAGCTTAACAAAACTCAACACATGTATTATCTTCTTAAGACTGCTATCATGAAATTTAGAGTCATTTGTTGTGTTCCCCAGGCTCGTAAAAATGAGCTTGCTGTTGAAGACATGGATGGCGGCACATTCACCATCAGCAACGGTGGGGTGTTTGGCTCCATGTTCGGCACACCCATCATTAACCCCCCCCAGTCTGCCATCCTGGGTATGCACGGCATCTTCGACCGACCCGTGGCGATCAGTGGCAAGGTGAGAATTATGTGTCCAAGAAAACAAATGCAGCATCTGTCGCTGTGTCTCAAAAGAAAAAGTAAAATCATATCTAAACATATCTCGACTTTGGCAGGTGGAGATCCGCCCCATGATGTACGTGGCACTGACATACGACCACCGGCTCGTCGATGGCAGAGAAGCGGTCACTTTCTTACGCAAGATCAAATCGGTGGTGGAAGATCCACGAGTTCTGCTTCTGGACATGTGATGTTTCTACCACACCACATTACTCTTATTTAAAGATATTCAGCTACATAAACCGAACTCCACATAGCAGACAACGCACAAATCACACAATGCCACCTATACAACTGTTGTTATGTGTTCAAACTGCAGGGAAATACTGAGGTTGGGTTCCAACACTCATGGCACTTAAACGTATGCTCTTGCTTGTAGGAAGGTATCCTTAGTATCTGCAATGTGGGCTAAATCGACAAAATGTTAAGATGGCTTACTATTCTTTCATCACTGATGGTTTTGCAACATTTTAAATTAACAGACACATTAAAGCATGCCATAGGTGGCACATATTATTCAAATTAGAAATTGGCAGGCTTTGCAATTAAATCCACATGCTCCTCAGATGGACTTACGAGGCAGTAGATAAACGCTCGCTGTGTTCTCGTCACAGTTGTGTAATAATGAAACAAAAAATGGCTTTTCCAGACAGCTCTTGGTTGCATAACCTCCTCGTTAGCTGGAGCCAGTTTTTCCACAGCCGGTCCAAACGGAGCTAATACAAATAAGTTCAAGATGTTGAATTTTAACACAGGTTTGAAAGGCTTCCTTGGTTTGCTGCAAAATATTGTAATGGGCAACGGTCTGGAGAAGAAAAAAAAGACTTGGCAACCAGAACACTAGGTTTCTGTATGGAAGGTGTACACTGCGTGCACAATTATTTGGCAAGTGAGTATTTTAACCATATCGTTTTGTATACTTTCCAACTCCAAGCTGAATAAACTTGAATGCCTATTGGATTTAAACATACTAGGTCGTGTGCATTTGTGTAATGTGGGAGGGTGTGGCCTTAGGAGATCAACACCCTATATCAGGTGTGCGCAATTAATAGGTAGCCAGAAAAGAGCTCTAACAGACTCTGAAAAGTCAAAAACTATAAAACATCTTTCAGAGGGATGCAGCACTCTTGAAATTGTCAAGCTATTAGGACATGACCACGGACCACCATCAGTGTTTTGTTGCAAATGGCCAAAAGTGTCGCAAGAAACGTGTTGAGAGAGAAAAAGACGCAAATTAACTGCCAAAGATTTGAGAAGAATCGTGAATCTACCCGGAACCCATTATCCTCCAGTGCTGTCATATTCCAGAACTGCAGCCCACCTGGAGTGTCCAGAAGTACAAGGTGTTCAGTGCTCAGGGACATGGTCATGGTAAGAAAGGCTGAAACCCATACCGGGTAAAGAAAGATGAGCTTGTTGGACCTTTTAGGATTGAAGATGGACTCAAACTCAACTCCCAAACCTACTGCCAGTTTCTAGAAGACACTTTCTTCACACAGTGATACATGAAAAAGTCTGCATATTTCAAGAAGACCATGATTTTTATGCAGGACAGTGCTCCATCTCATGCATCAAAGTACTCCACTGCCTGACTAGCCAGTAAAGGCCTTAAAGGTGAAAGAATAACGACATGGCCCCCTTCTTCACCAGACCTAAACCCTACTGAGAACTTGTCGGCCCTTCTTAAAGGCTGTGGTTGCTGCTGCACAAAAAGTTGATGGTCAAGTGATCAAGAAACAGACAGAGTCCATGGATGGAAGACTTTTGAGTGTTCATGAAAAGAAGGGTGGCTATATTTGTCACAGATTTATTTTTTGAAATGTCAGAAATGTTTATTTGTAAAGTTTGAGTTGTTTATTATTCTCACTTCAAAAGATGAAAATAAAGAAGTGAGAAGGGAATATTTTGAGTTGCCTAATAATTGTGCACACACAGATATTGTCATACAAAATCCAAAACCTCACTTTCACTTCCTTAAATATTCAGGTTTGAGGTTTATTAACATTTTGGATTGGTCAAGAGCACTGTTGTTGTTAAATAATAAAACTAATCCTCAAAAGTGCAACTTGCCTTATAGTTGTGCACGCAGCGTATGCCACTGCCATGACTTTAAATCCATGTCTGTAGTCTGTGTTTGAATGTGACTCAGTTCAGTCGGTGTCCTGGATCATTTCTAGTATTAAACTTGCCTCGCTATTGTCAAGACTACGTATTCTGATCAAACTAGACACATTATTTCACTATTCTGAGCAGAAACTGTACAAACCTTTTTTGTTTGTTTTATTTATACATTTATTATTATACATTTATTCTTTCTCCTTTATGGGCACTATTTGGGGAGTACTGTTCAAAACGCACAATTTGCCAGCAGGTGTTTATGTTGAGCTCCACTGTTGGGACGGATTTTAGCTGTCTTATCTTGTACATGAAATACTTCTATTTAAAGAAACAACTTTAAACATTAAACATCGCAAAAGTTTTATTCACTGAGACTTTCCTTGCACTCATCCATTCTCAAAATCTGTATGTACTGCTTATGTTGCCTATTTTATTTTTATTTTTTTCAACCTGGAGCAAGTAACGAGTTATTCCTGTTATGTTTTATACAAAACTGATACAAAAATGATTGTTTATATGGTGCCAAGCAAACTCTGTACAAGAGAAACTCGCATGTCACCTTAAAATTGATCTTCCATGAGGACCTTTTGTTTTGAAAAGGATTCGGGTAAATAATGACGGCAAAATAAAAGCCGAGGCAATGAACATCTTCATGGTCGATCTTAGCTGAAACATTTTATCTCGTGCCAAACCTGTTGTGTTCCCAAATTCTGTCCTGCAGTCTGAGTTGTGTGCCAACGGTGCATCTTCAAAGCTTCATTAGCCAGCCTGCCGCTCGACTCTTGAGAAGCTCCAAATAATGGGATCGTCTCTGACAGAGTCTTGAGGGTTGCTTGGCCCTTTTTTCCCACTTCACAAACACAGGTTCAAGTGTGTGCAGCTGTGTACGATACCTCTTCAGTGTTTCTGTTTACTTTAATAATCACGGGGGACAATGGCTCCTAATGTATGTCTTTGTTTCTCTGCCAGCACCTACACAAATGTCTGAACAACACTGTTTGGAGGGAAAAAAATGAATTCATTATCCGGGCACAAAAAACCAAAACATTAGATTACCATGAGAATACTAGAGGTCCTAATGGGCCTGAATACAGCAAACAATGATACAAGGGCTCCTTTAATTTAATTATTTACTTTTATTACCGCTCAAGATTCCATTAGCGCTTTCGAGATCATGTTAATTGGCAGCGTATGCCAGTGGGTGCATAGATATCTGAAGGGTTTGTTGGCAGGTTTTTGTTTCGTCTTCAAAATTTGGCCAAATCTGTGAATTTCCAATTGGACTGCTCAATAAGACGTGGGTTTTAAGTCTTTGTGTCCATTCAGATGAAAGATGGCCCATTAGAAATTGGCAGCTAGCTGTTTGTTTTCATTAAGCCACATCAGAGAGATGATTTACCTAAATTATTCTGTTATTTTTTTCTGTCTTTTAAATAAGCCAATTATTACCTGTGCTATTACATAAAGAATTGTATTTTCGTACAAATCAAAAGTGTATTTAGAGTTTAAGGACATATTTATTTTAATAGTCAAAATGTTCCTGTTTTTTATTCTTAAACACACAAGTTATTTTAGGGAGAGTGCTAAATTGTTAGGCAAGGGGAGACGTCGGACGTGTCCTAAATTCACTCTGCATCACTAAAAGTGACCACAAATATGCAGATGATCTGAACCCCAAAAGACGGATCTCGGCGTCATGGAGTGGGATTATATGAAGAGAAACTGGGAGAACGAACCCACTGAAAATACCAAGGTGAGTTCTCAAAGATGTTTGTGACCTCTTACCTGACAAGTACCTTGAGAAACTCATGAGAACTATAAGTTTGGTCACATTAAATGTTGTCACAAATGACTTAATAATACACAAATTAATTTACTATAATTTTTGAGAGCATCCTAATTTAGCCGTTGTCAACTCATCTTCACACATTTTGTCAGATTTATTGCTCCTCTGTCCACAGAGTAAATCATTCTAATGTGTTTAATTTGTGCCCAAGTTAGTTATTGGTTCAAACTGAATAGCTTACAGCAGCCAATGGGACAAATAAGCTCAGTGCATTGTTTTCATGCTATCATTATTTGGATTCACTTGTCATATAGATACTGACAGAAAGATTTATTTCACTGATGAGGGTCCACTATTTGGGTCTGACCTTTTCTGCACTTGGTCTAAAATGTCTGCACAGTTTATTTTATTTTTACTTGCAGGGTTTAAATATCACCAGCTGGATTGAGGTAAACCTGCAACACATTTATTAACTTTTGTGTCTGATCCTTTTTAATAAAATGATGGAAAAGGCAACAGAGGCTAGTTGAGGCTGACAGATGTTGAATAGATGAGGCCTCTCTGTGGTCTGGGGTATCTGAGAGAAGATCCAGAGAGAAAGTTGTGATGAACTAAGGAGTTGAGAGAGGTTACATATTACGACTGAGAGCTTGTAGAGCACCTCCAAAAGTGATCGTGACAGTACTAGCTCTGATGAAGCTGACAATAAAACAGGTGTTGACGTAGAAGTCTGCAAGCATGCTGAAGAAGACTTTGCCTGAAAGATCCATAAGAGAAGATGAGATGAAGGTGAAAGCAGCATCAACATTGTGAGTCTGACTATAAACTAGTACTTCTGATTTATTCCACAAATAAGATGTCCTTGTTATTCTACTTTAAATTCATTTTACAGCTAGGTAATTGTTATGACTGCAAATCAAGCTACTTGCATTTGAAAATTGAACCAAATGCAGCAACACATGTAGCTAATTAGTATAATCAGTAGTATAAGCTAGTATTAGTATAAGCTGTTAAAATGTAACGCAAAGAATAGGTGCCGGTGAGGCAGTGGATTCTGTCATTGTCTCCTCTGTGCTTACCAACAGAGCCACCTGACGGAAACGAAACGCACTGCTGGATATCACACCTTGAGACAATTCATCAGCACGCCCTTGATAATCCCACTCTGCAGGGCCTGCATAAGTAATGCTCAACATGCATATTCATGAGAGTGCCATTTCCTCTACAGGCTGCTTCATTCAAAGCTAACCCACGTGGCAAAACAACTAGCTTGCATCTGGCGCTATTCTTTCCTCCCGCTCGCTCCTTTGATATGGACGCCAGCTCTCTTTTTCTTCCACCTCTTGTTCTGTTGTCATACCAGAAGATTATTTTAGATGGAGAGAATGAGGCAGAGGACCCTGTGGCCCGACCGCAGATACGGCTGAGAGCGCTGAGGTTGGTGCAGCTGGTTGGTGTCAGAGGTTCAAGTAAAGCATTGGATTGAGAACTACATTTGACGTCACAGGAAGCGGCTATTGAGTTGCACCTGTCAGTGGTGCACAATACCTTTGGGCAAAGTCACACTGCGGCATACTGTTGAAAATATGCAAGCCAAGTTAATTTTCTACATTGGTCATTCATGCATGAGTAAGTGCTGCAGCATAGTTGATGAATTATCTGTGACAGATTCTTTGTATTCACTCATGACATAAGTGCAGGGTGAGAAATGGTTAGCCTGACCTTTACAGCCTGAGGCAGAGGTGGAGACCTTCATGGTTTCTGGTTTATCTAAATCCCGGAAGAAATCCGTGACGCTTTCATTTCGTTCTTCAAGTTATTTCTGTAAAACAATCCAGATCATGTTTCACACTAAGTGGAAAGTGGAAAAGTGGTTAGAGTGCATATATAACTCTTTAAAATACCTGGTACAACTTTTCTGAAGGTGTAATAATTTCATGTTCTCTCATTATATTATCATCACCAGTTTTCTCCCTCTTCCTAACAACTGACCTTGAAGGTCTGAATGGCAGATAGGTTCCTGGTGACAGAGCTCATGACACTGTACTGGACATCAAGAGCAGGACGTCTCTGACGGGCTTCTTGAAGCAGCTCCACAAAGGTCTCGCATACAAACACCCTCTGCACTCACACATGCACATACATACTGTAGGAACAGTAGGAACAGTAGTTATAAAGCACAGAAGTTTCCGTTCACATGCTGAGGTAACCACTTACAGAAATATCTATCTTCTCCACTGCTGATCTTGTGTTGTTTTTAACTGTTTTGAGCAGAGCCAGAGCTCCGGTACTGGTCATGGGGTTATGGGACAGCTGAATAAAATGTACACACCAAGCGTTACTCCTCTCAGAGTGCGTAATGTTTGAAATAATTATGATTATGGTCAACACTGCTCCGTAAATCACCCTTTTGTTCACTCACTTTGAGGACCTTGAGGGTGCCATTTGTTTTGAGGCCCTGACAGAGCAGCGCCACGGCTTGATCGTCGATATAGTTGCTGCTGAGGTCAAGCAGCACGAGTGTGTTATTTTGTTTCAGTGCTTGACCTAGTGACTCTGCCCCGATGTGGCCAAAACCATTGTGCGAGAGGTGGAACTGCTTCAGAGTAGAGTTCACCTTAGAAAGGAAAATGAGACAGCTAGGATCAGACAGTTACGTAAGTACTTAAGATGTGAGTGTGTTGTTTGTCACCTTCAGACCAGCACTCAGAGCTGCAGCCCCGCGCATACGAAGATGATTCCAGCTCAGATTCAGGACTTCAATACCTTGATTCCTGGCTTAGGTGGAAAGGAATTTAATTGAAACACAAAAATTACACATTAAATCGTATAAACTATGTTTTTTAAAGGGAAAACGTAGCCTTTTCCACTGTTATGGCAATTATGTATTGTTATGGCCGAATAATTAAATAAATGAACACATGCTGCTGGTGTGGTTATTATAATAATCCGACACATTTAAGAATGTCTGTACAGCATATTTCATGTTCTTCTCTCAACATGCTGTAGTTACTGTGTGACACCTTTACTATAACGTTCTGCAACATAATTGAACAACATTCCCATCATGATTTCAGGCACCTTTAGGTGGAGCACCAAACATCACAGGGGACACTGAGCATTACACTTAACATTAACACATGTAATGATCATGATCATTTATGTTTGTATCAACACCTGCATTTGTCCTGCAAGTTTATTGTTAAATAAAAGCTTGCTCTGCTCCTATATTATGTCCACAAACAGCTCGTTGCTATTTGGACAAATGGATAAATATGCTCATAGCTGTAGCATCATTACAGTTTAAAGTTGGAACTAAAGGGCATTCAGCATTTCATTTGCACTCTCAGTCTGTAAGCGTTTTTGCATTAGCTTCAACTTTATGAGATTAAATCTGTGTGTTCATTCATACAGTCAGAAATGAACTACTGTACCCAGCATGTGACCAAGGTATTCTCCTCCTGTATTACAGAATTCGTTGTGACTGAGGTCCAGCTCTTTGACCACATAGTCGTCCTGTTTCACAACAAAGAAAATGTTGAACTGAAGCTCATATGCACATTTAGATATAACGAAATAGCTTTGATTCATTAGGGAACATGAGAAGTGCGAGTCCAAACAGTCATCTGGCACATCGAGACAACATTTAGTACTTTGGACTCACCATTAAAGCGTCTACTAGGTATTTGGCAGTAGAATCACCAAATTCATTTCCTGAGAGAACAAAAGGGAATAAATTTTAATACTAATCCAATAAAAGCCTTCTAACACTGAAAAAGATCTTAAGAAGTGCAGTAGTGAACCTGAGAGTTTGATGGATTTGATGTAATAATTATCTAACAGCATCTTGGAGATGATGTACGCTCCTTTATGGCCCAGATGGTTGTCGGAAAGATTCTGAAGAAAGATGTTCAGTTGTTTTTTTATGGAAAAAACATTAGTGCTAATAAATTAAATTAGACAAATGATGGTGTTCGTCTTGTAGTTCAAAGCAGAACTTGAGTATTCGACATTATAGATTTAGAAACGTTACAAGACTCTGAATGGTGATGTTTGATCTAAGCATCTTCATCAGATAGTGGATCCCTTCTGCCTGAAGTGCGTTGTCCTCAAGCTCGAGGTGAGTGATAACATTGTCATTCTAGAAAACAAAAAAGAGACAAAATAGTTCTCTACTAAGTATTTGGCAATAGAATCATTAAACTCCCATTGTTAATAAATGACAGGAGATACTGAACATTTGATGAGTAGACGCTGAAACCCATTTCTGTCTACATCTCTTTTTCTCTGCCTACATTTAAAATGTATTTATATTTTACATCGTTATCCTTTAATAACCCCTCATGGGGAAATTCACTCTCATTATTTAACCTATCCCTTTGTAAAGACAGTAGTTGGCAGGGGTTAAGATACACATGGCGCTCCCGGGGATGCGTTTGTGGGGGATTATTAGGTGCTTACTCAAGGCACATCAGCCATGGATGTAGAAAGGATTCGAACCTGACCCCCTCAGTTTGATTCTCTAACCACTCAGACTTTTTAAAAGATAACAATTTACAAACGAGACAAACTCCACCCAAAATAAATGCACCAACTTAATTTTGCAGACATAAAATGAATATCAGACTGGCGACCTGTCCAGGGTGTACCCAGCCTCTCGCCCGATGAAAGCTGGGATAGGCTCCAGCCCCCCGCGACCCTTCACAGGACAAGCGGTTATAGAAGATGAATGAATGAAGGAATGAGTGAATATCTTGATTGAAAGATTACTTTAAGAGCTATTGCCAGAGCTTTGGCTCCAAGAGGTCCCACGCCACAGTGATTCAGGTTTGCAGTGGTTTCACCCAAATGATGGAGGAAGGAGGAGACAGGGATGACCCCTGTTTTCTGGCAGGCCCGCAGGTACAACTCTGCCAGGAAGGAGCTCTGTTTCTGATTGGTGGCATCTGGACGGGAAATGGGACAAAAGAGAATCAAGGAGAAAATACATGAGAACGTCAAGATTTTGCATTTACTCTTATTGAACTGTCTCTATAACATGCTGTCTTCCAGATCAGTGTCCCACTCATCACCAGTGTCCCCCTCTTGGCCCTGTGTGAGCTTCTCCAGGACCTCCATCTGATCCTGGCTTCCTACGGACAGGAGAACTGACTGATCATCCGCTGGCTGCTTTTCTTCTTGCTGTTCTTCACTGGATTGGAACCCCTCACTGTCCTCATGAAATTCATCCATCGCATCACAAAATCCCGGGAACCTCTCACGTCTATTTACACGTACGAGGAGGATAAACGTAAGATGAGCTGACTAAATCTAGCTTATTGTAGTAGTGTTAGCCTGATAGAGAAAACTAAATAGGGAACACACACAGAGCCTTAGCACAGTGTGGACAATGTTATAAGGTACACTGTGGTTAATTTAACATTGCTGAAGTTTAATTTGTTAAATAATATTTGACAATAAAGTCGAACGGCCGACGATTCAGATAGCTAGCAAGCTAATTCTACCACTCGATTTAATGATGAAGCAACGATAACAGAAAATAAAGAACATAAATAAAATATTAAATGTAGATATATTTGTATTAAAACAATTATATTTTTTCTGTCAGATTTTCTCTATGTTTCAGAGTCCATAAAACGTAAGCTTACCAGTGCAATTTTTATGATTATTAAAAATATGAACGTTTAACCGTAGAAAACTTAACGGGTGTTTTCACGATGAGTTCAATTTCTCGAGGAAAAATGCGACAAATCTATGAGACGACAAAAGTAATGAAACATAAAACCTAAAAATTGACTTTTTTCTTTTTAAATCCGACATTTCAGCAGTCGGCATTGTGTTATTAAATACCGACTGTCCATCGATTTATTTATTGAGATCGTGTAGTTCATTAAGGTATCCACTAGATGGAGCTGTTGACCGTAAACGCATCGCTACAGTTTATATGTTGTAGTAGTTGTCGTAACGCATATTACGGAAGATGCAATACAGGAGAGTAACCCGACAACATTTCTGGTTTTTAGTCGCCTTGAACATTTTATTAACTTCCCTTTTTGGATCTTGCACGTACATTTTGATGGGTGCCGTAATCAACCCCAAGAAAATTAACTGTACAAAATTATTTTGTTCCTACATCTAATTAAGAGAACAGAATAATAAAAATGACTATAATAAAATTTCATTTCAACATCTCTGTGAACAATCAATCTGATAAGTCTTATATATTTTATTATATACTAATTACTAAGAACAATTACACAAAGGAATTTTAAATTTACAAATGAAGCCATTACGGGAAAATCTAAAATCTAATTTTGTGATTTATTAATACAAAGTAAAAGTTAGCTGCAGCCAGTGTTTGGCAGTAACTCATGGAATGATATGTGGTTAGTTAAACCCCTGTCAGCATTGTCTGCAGAGGAGACTTTGTCTTGCTGAGCCCTGAAAAAAGGGAGCTACAGTACTGGAAGCTGGAAGAAACAAAAACATGAATGACCTTTTCAGAGTTGTGTAAATGAAAGTAAAGCCCTGATTTTGGCAATATGCCTCAGCTGAAGAAAACATAGTTGCACAACATCTCATTTTATAGTTCTACTGTCAGGACAGGAAGAAATACATAGACTTACTTCACTGGAGAAAATGTGCAATGAACATCTGTGAAGTAAAGAAACTATGAGATGCTCTTTCTTGTAGTTAGAAAATAAAATTTAATCTATTCAGGGTATCAGAGTTCATACATAGATACAGATGCAGAACAGACACTGAAATACTGCTCAGCTGAAGAGATTTCTGCTTGTTTTCACAGCTGTTTGACAGCGCAACATGACAGACTGGAAAGACTGAAGAGACAAATCACATCAAGTGATTAACAGGCATTTCATATATGTTTATGTATACAAAGCAGTATAAAACAAGTACAATAATGGACAGACAACAAGTCCAAAAAATAAGGGTGTAAACATTTTGTGTATATGTGCTTTTCATGACGCCAGCGTCACCACAAATCGGATCAACCGGTAACTGCCATCGTCAAGGCAGGGTATAGCAATCAACATTAAAAAACTTCTACTCCATCTGGTGTATTCATATCGAGTAATGTATCCTAAAAACTCTACACCTGTATATTTCAGCTAGCATACATAGGAAAACTGCAGAACACTAAGCCTTTGTGGGCCTCTGCATTACAACAATGCCACACAATCTATTCGGGGCTTTTGTATCGAGCACCATACAGTTATTAGTGTGTTTCCTCAGCGCTGTCTCCACTCACACTCTACTGTTTCCATTGGTCCCTTTATGTAGAGATGGTTGAAGTAACAACGAGGCACAGCGGGTGTCAACAACACTTTATGTGGAGATGAACCTGGGTAGTTCCAGTCTTCCAATGGACAGAGCCAGCTCATGTAGCAGTACTGAGGAAGCACCACAACCTCAGATCTTTGGGCAGAGTCTCCAAAAGTGTCCAGCTTGGAGTTCAAGTGCTTGTTTTAAATGCATTGCCAGTTATGTTTTCATTTAAATGGCAGCCATTGCGGTGCTAGTTTGGGCTTCAGGGAGCTTTGCATCCCTGTTCTTCTGGTCTCACTTGGCTTCGGTGGACAGCTGCTCTAGCAGGGGGTTGGCCTCACTCTCGGGTGTTTTGACACTGTCGGTTCTGACGATGCAGGTCGGCCGGTGGAGGTTGAGCATCACCATTAGCTGCTGCCTCTCCAGACGGAGCTCCTCGATCTGGGCCTTCAGCTCAGAGTTTACCATTTCCAGACGCTCTGATTCCTGGACACATATTGAACTATTAGATACTACTGGACATAAACAGTATCAGTTTTACAGTTGTCAGTCTTATGCCTAATAATCCGAGAAACTGTGCATACGTTTTAGCTCTTAGGTGGTGCTAAAATACTTACTAATGTAAAGTCAGCTTATTTTGTATTACCAATCCTTAGCTGCTCATCAGTATGCAATGCTGCGTCATGAACTCACCCTTTGAAGGAAGTCAGTCCGTTCCTTCTTTTTGTTTCGGCATCGCGCTGCAGCTACCTTGTTTTTCTCTCGTCTTCGTTTCCTCCTTTCTTCATCTTCATCCATCTGTAATTGCATTGTATTGTTAATACAGTACAGACTTTGACTATATATTACATGGAAAACATCTGATAATTGCTTTACTCATCTCGTCACTTTGTTGTTCTATCCCAAAGGCTATCTCAATTAAACTAATAATTACAATTGTAACAAAAAACACACATATTTTACCAGGTCTACAGTTAAATGAAATTAGTTACAACTCATTTTCCAAAATGCAAAACAAATCAGAATGGTTGGCATTTGAAAGCATCATTCTGTTGTCTAATGACAGATCATCCTGAAACTAATACCCTCTTGACCTGACACACATCTTTCACACATCCTTCTACTACACCATTTCCTCTTTTCTACACTTTTCTCTTCCTCCTTACCTCTGTCTTGATGGCCAGTGGCCTCTTCCCCAACCTCCCCAGAAAATGTAGCGGGGACAGCATGGTGCCCAGCTGGCGGAAGTCAGCCAGCTTTAATTGATCAGTGAGCGTGGTGGCCGAGATGCCCGCCAGCGGGCCCAGACTGGGCAGGGAGCCCGCCGCCAGCGAAGGGTCAGGTATCTGTCCCGGCATCATGTCCGACCCGGCCACCACCACCGCTGTGGAGGGAGAGAGGAGGAGAGAAGACGCAGAGAGTCAATGATTAGGATGAGAGAATAACTTGCTAAAAGCAATTTGCTGATAATGAATTTTCAGTGCTGCTTTTTTTAGTACACTGGGAAGGAGAGTGAACACACCTCTTATAGCTTTCATTTCCCCTTAGCCTAAAATAACCAATTAAATTCCTTAAATTGCTATTAAAATTAAAACATATTGTGTATTCATATATGCAGTATTCCCCGTTTTGTATATTTACTAAATAGCATGTCACAGTTCCATGTAGAATTTTTGTATTTTGAGAGCATTATAGTTATTTATCATTCTTCAACATCTGGTGATAACATGAGCTGTGCATTTATACTCATCATCCTGCAGCCATCTGACTGCATTTTTATCTTTTATATGTGGTGGCATTCATCCCAAAAAAGATCATTCACTCTCTTCTGTCCTTGTCATCAAATATCTTTGTAAATATGGGTTGCCGTTTCCAAGAATGCATTCAAAAGTTGACAGCTTTGACAGCTGTGTTATCTTCTTAGTCAGCAGCCGGCGAAAAAACAAACTCCACACTGTCAGCAGCTACACACTCATCTCTGTAGCTTTACATGCAAAGAGAAGCCACAAAGGCCTTTAGTAGGATCACTGAAACGGACAGTTACCTTTTACATTTATGCCTCTCACAATTTACCCAGTGGTTTTGGTCTTGAATGCTTATTTTGCTTTTCGTAAAGAGGATTCAAAAGCTATCAAAAGAGGTTGTGTCAAAACAGAGTGGGTAACACTCATGCATTCCATCACCACCCTCTTTCAACAATTTGGGGTAGTTTAGAGGGTTTGACCACAGCACTTTTTAATGTAATCAGGGAGGAATGAGGGACAGAGGAGAAAAGGGAGAAGTTGTGCAGGCATAAAGGAAGTGGCTGGAGAATTAAGACGTCTCTCTAATTACTGTAAGACCGAGACTGGGAAAACTTCTGATGGCCAAATAAAAAACAAATGTTACAGATGAGAACAGCGTAACATGAGCCGATTCTGCCCTGCCCATCCCTGCGATCTCAGAAAGACCAGAACTTGAAGTTGTTTCTCCTGCTGTAGCGTGGCCAGTAAATAAAGACGAATAAATAAAGGCAATCATTTCACACTGACCGCAGATGAAAGGGATAAAACTGTTACACATCTGTAACATCAGATTACAGATTACAAACCCAAACCGAGTTTTCAGAAGACAGATATCAGTGTAGCTTTGAGATTAATATTCACATTAGCCTCCTGAGCATTCAGCTGTAGCAGAAACTCTACAGGTTGGCCACAAACTGAACAAAGCCCCTCTCATATAGAACCAACAAAGACGTGTATTGTGAGGGGCAGCAAAAACAGCTGACTTAGATGGTGGGTGACTAGCTGACAGTATCTTGAGTTAAACCAAGTTTTTCTTTCTTGCCACTCTTTTTTTTTTTATTGCAGACTGAAAGACTCGCTCTACTACAAAGGCCATAGAAGAGCTAATGAAAAAATCAGGGTTATGTAACTCTATTCTAATGTACTCCACCCTGCATATGGACTGGTCCCAAAGCGTTTTTACAGTAGAGTTTACTGCTGTGCATGGCGCTACCAAAATCAGCTCACTTTCATCAGCAGTGATCAGGCACAAGCATAATGCAAATGAATTCTAAAGAAGCTATACAACTCTAAATACATTTAAAAGGAAGCTGCAGTTCAATTACAGTCAAAGGTTTCAATTAATCTTCATACTTTTGGACATGTTCTCCTCCATCTTCAGTCTGCATCATTTATTCTCTCCAAGGACAAGTTTGTGTGTGTGGAGCCAGTGTCTCATGAGGCATTTTATTACAGAAACCCTAACAGCCCCTCCCTCGTCTCCCACTGTATGTATACTCCCATTTACACTGCACTTGGCAATCGCCTGTTGTTTTTGCTGGAGAGGAAAGGAACAAGACAGGCCTGGTAAAAAATCTCTTTCAGACAAAATTCCTCTCTAAAACTCCCAGGAGAGGTGTAGTGGTGTGGCCAGTGCTGAGGCTTTCTCGCTGTGTAGAGAGACTGTCTAAGAACAAGGAAATATGTGTAATTGTGTAAAACGTGACTCAACGACTGCATTTGCTGTAATTGCACATCTGTAAGTTTTTCTAAATGAATGAAGAAATTATGCCAATGTTAGCAGAAGATCTTGACGTGTGACTAAAAAGTGTTGCATTATTTTTTGATTGCCTATTGCTGATCAGTAACTGCGACAGAATTCAAAAGATGCAATCCGCACTAACCCCTGGGCAGAGAGAACAGCCATAGGAACTGAAGCGCCCATTAGGAGTGACTGAGCAAATCACTTTCAGAGTCAAAATGGAGTCCACTATTAAAGCTGGCCAGACACTCAAGACTCAAATTAGGCTCAAACCTGGACAAACGCAGTTTTTCCAAGTAAACTAAAGGTGCTTAAAAAAATATGTCAATTCAGGAATAATCTTATTTTAGTCTGTTAGACTGACTCCTCTTACAGCACAATGTAACTGAAGGAACTGGCAAGGAAAGCCCCCATTCCTTGGTATGCTTGTTGAAACACGCCGTTGAAGCCAGCACTTACCATACTCACAGACACTTTCAGTATGTAAACATACCTAAACCTCATATTTAACTGCATAATGTCAGATCACATGAATCAAACCCCCACAGGGGTAGTTTAGCCTGCAGCCTCCAAAACAAAGGTGAAATGATGCATGCAGCAAGATGCCTATCAATTATGTGACTTAAAAGTGAGTTACACACCGTTTCAGACAACTGTTTTAGGTTACAATATATGACAGGACAGTCTCTTGATGTGAATCACTTTTGAGTTAAACATGACTTTTAAGTTGAGTATGTTTATTGTGTTTACTCTGTCTTTACCCGCCCGCCACACAAGTGTCTGAAAATCCCCCTTGCAAATTCAACACCCATTCAAGCCTTGAGACATGAAACCCTATAGAAGTCTCATCTGAACAAAACAGGGAAAGTTTGCTGATGCATGTCTTGCAGAGTGTAATTACACCCCAAAAGCATGAGTCAAAATGAATTTTACATTTTTCAAAGGAAGGGTATTTTTCTTTCTTTTTTTTCCCTCGTCAGTAGCAGCCTGCAGCCGAGGATTAGTGGTCAGCATTTGATGATGCAACGGCGTTACTGTGCTTTTGCAGTCAAGCAGAAAAGCTAGTGCCACAGTTTTTAGGCCCACACTAGCCTCAAACAAAAACACCTACACAAGTCAGCGGCAATGTGGGCACCCCAAGCTCTCAGGGCTAACTGAGAGGAGACGAGCAGAAGCCAAGGGCGGGGAGCGGAAATGTCATGTATTGGATATGAAATCTAGGACCATACCAATGCAGACGCTGGCAACTGCCCAAAACTAGTCTAACTGCACGTGAGTGGTGGCTAGCTGTAGGTGTGTGCAGACAGCTTGCCAGGAGGGTGCATGTGAAAGTCCCTATGTCTAAACGTGCACACAGAGTGGATAGATAGATAGATCATACTGGATATGTATATGTCCAAGCCACAGTTTCTATGCTCACATACTTTATCTGTCTTCAGCTTAACCAAATGTGCCCATTTCCTGAGAGCAATTAGCAGCGGCTGAGGAATTCAGCCCCTTACCAAATAGCCAGCAGCATTTCTTATAGGGAAGGTGAAGAAGAGAAGGGGGGGTGGGGGTGGGGGGTAGGAGTTTTCAATGGCTACTCATTACCTTTCAACTGTTACTTTTTAAAAGGGAGCACGCAAATTCCTACCTGTGAAACAATTTGGTTGACTGAAAGCAGGATTCCTACTTATCTGACCAAAACACAAAGGTACATGTTTGTGCTGCATGACTGCTCAACTTTAAATCTCTGGATCGTGGCATTACAGGAAAGACGTGCAATTTCCAAGATGCCTTGTGACCACTATTTATCAGTGTAATTTATTAAAGTCTAATTTTGGATGACTAAAGCATTGCATGGCCCACACACCAGCATCTTGCAAAACTCTTGCAAACTGCTTCAACAGCTTCAACTCAGCACTGAAAGTGAGCAATGGGTGCGGAGGCCAAGGCACACTCTCTCACTCTCCGGCCAAGGTCTCGGCGATCATCATTACCGTCTGCACTCAGTCAGGCAGTGTGTTGAGTTACAGGCTTTCGCAATTCTCTGAGGAAACCAGGGAATTTGGCACCGATTTTCCTTGAGGACAGGACAGTCCAAATATACAGTATCAACATTCCTCCAACCCCTCATTATATTTTCATTGCAGGGACAAGACAAGACACAGGCACGGAAAGAGAGGAGACACAGTAATAACGCCTCTGATCAGGCTGGTGTCATCTCTGACCATTAAACTTGAGGATGATTGTGTGTAGGAGTGGAAGTTATTATCAAAACAGAAAACTGGATCCATTCATTTCAGCCTCCACGTCTTTTTTGGATGTTCTTATGGGCTAAGAGATGCCACAGCCAAAACTCCTCCAGTGAAGAGGACACAACGCAGCATTTTAACCTTGCAATACTGTCAGTGATGATGAGACCCTCATCTGCAACAATAATGAGCAGAGCTTAATTTCCCCACACACTTTGAATGCCTCAGCAGTGAAGTAAGCTGGAGTGCATTCACGGGTCATCTTTTGTTGCAATGAAATTACACAAGAGAACAGAAAGTTTAACTACTGCATTTTATTGTAGACTTTAGCCTAAGAATGAAAAACTTCAGGCAAAACCAAACACTAAGCACCTGCAGATATGGACAAAGCACGGAGTCTGTGGCTGCCTTCATTCAAACATTACTGTGTGATCATTGGCTGGGCTCCTGCTTGGCCTGCTTCATGCCATTCAAACAGTCACACATCTATATTCCGCATCTGGGTGGTCCTGGTTGAATTATTATAATGTTACTATTTTTCTCCGCTTTGTATGTCAAGATTTGACTTTGCATGGCACAGAACTTCGGCTTGGCTCAGACGAGGATTAAATTAATCACTTTTTTTAAGATGCAGACAGAAGCCTTTTCAGACGTATGGAGTCCACGTCTATGACAAATCACAAGTTATGCGCAATCTTTGACAACAAGATATTGGCCAACCAAGTCCAGAAAATTAAATTTAATGCCGCCTGCTGAAGCAATCACTATTATTACATAATGTGTGGTTGTCACTTCGATACTGCTTCATACTTTGTCCTCTGATATTTCCTCATCTGCCCCACGTCAAGCAGACACTTGTACAGTGCAGACCCTGAAGGGATTAAATAAGCCCTAGTGGAAGCGTTGCACTATGTGTCCAGTACTTCTGTGGCTCTCAAATACTGCTACAAGCTAGAGGTCAGTGTTTAGGTCACCATTTAGCAGCAGGGGTGTTTTCTGTGCAAACAGAAAAGACAGGCTTCAGTTCCAAAAGAAATTCAGGAAATCTGGAAGTCGTAATTGTGTAAAAGCTTCATTTTTTTTATTTTTATTTTTTTTAATAAAATAACTACTTTAACGCTTCTTCTCTACATTTGGGTGTTTACTTCCACAGTGTTCATCTAGTCTGTTTTAACACACTGTTTTTACGAACCATGTGGAAAAGCTTATGGGGGGGCTAAAATGTGATACTGATAATGTGATGCCCACAGCAGTGAATAGCTGTTCCCCCAGCATTAGTATTAGTATTGAGCCTAGCTCTTGCATAGTTGGCTCACTCAACTGCAATGCGTCTGCTGTCTATTCAGTGTACAGGGGTGCAGCTTGGCAATTCTAGCTCTCCAGAGACGCACTGGAAGGCATTTCTACTTAAAATAAACCCTGTGCGCCCACGTCGAGCCTCTCAGCCCTGTCGGCCCTGCGCTGCTTGTCGGCTCGCCAGCCCTTCCCCATTAATCCACTGCAGCGTTCCATTTATGCGGAAACCATCCTACGGATGTGCCCAGGCAGGCGCTGGGGCATTTAAACCCTCTGCAGCGCACGCTCATTTACTTAGACACACATACAAACACCAATACAGACACAAAGGAAACATATATAAAGAACCCACAAATAGTTTCCCTTGCGTGGCATATATTTGTGAGAGCAGGCACAGCAGCAGCTGAAGGGCATGAACTCACTATATAGGAAAGAACTGAATCTATGAACTTGCAAGAGACAACCCCCCCCAAAACAATCATACTTCCTGTGCAATGATTGGCCTTTAACCTTCAGGCCAACAAGGGCAGATACGCTGGCCAAGACAGAGTTACTGTTACACAGGATTGTGTAAATCTTTTGAAAGAACTTCAAATAGTCAAGAAGAGTTAATTTACTAGTTTGTTTATCTGGTAGTCTGAAATTGTAAACATGGGGCCTGCACATACACACGAGTTTCCCTCATCCAGTATCCATGAAAATATATTGAAACATACAGAGCATGTACGCTACAATGGGCCAAAGCAAAGATTACGAATCCAATCTGAGCACGCATTCTTGGCTGTCATCCCATGCTGTCAAAGAAACTTCACAGTTCATTTACATCACTTATGTTTCAAGGTGAACTAGCAATGCCAAGATGTTTTTTCTTAGCACAGCAGATGGTGAGAGCAGCTCTGATTAATTTGCCTAAATCTGTTTTAAAGGCAGAATACTTACTCAGAGAAAACTTTCCAGTTGTCTTCTGTCAATGATGCAACTTTGATTGGACGCTGTAGGAAATGAATAAGACACTGATCACTATTTACAGTGGAAGCTGAATAATTGTTTGACAAAAAAGGTAATGATAACAGGGTGAATTATCAAATAGTACCAAATGTGACCTTTTTTTCTAATGTGAAGACCAAACCAACGAACTCAACTGGCCGAAAATAAATGCAAATAATTCATTCGGTTGCTAAATTGAAAGATGATTATTTCTAAACCCAAGCCCACAGGAAATCTCCGTTCTTTTTAAATCGTACTTATATTGCCTATATTACAGCAGCATGCAAAGTGTTTACTTTCAATAAACGATGTCTGAATTGTACGAGTTAGCCGATATTAATTTCACAACAGTCTGATCAAATCCAGTGACTGTACGACTTTAACAAACTTTAATTTCCGTGTTTCCTTAACGTGAAAAGATAAAAGCTTGCAGATTCCGTGTAGCTCGCTGCACCCAGCTAGCTTAGCTTAGCGGTTAACTACTTTGAAACCCACAATGAGTGGCGTGTATTTCGTTACATAACTGCCTACACACACACACACACACACATACACACACATAGACGAGGCAAACCGACAGTTTTGAGTTTAGTAACACTGAAATGAAGGATACCGAGGTGAAAATACCTCCTGACATAGCCCGGCGTCTCATTAAGCTAACGGCTCTGTAAATAACGAGCTGTAAAGCGACAGTTGCTACAACAGTTGTAACAACAACGTACTTGACGGCTGTGGCAGCAACAAACGGAAAACTTTAAAACTGTTCAGACTTTTTACGACAGTTAAATCTAAATACAACAATTTATATTACGGAAACAAATTCAACATAAGAAATCGCATACCAAACAAAATACGGTGTAATAAATTTGTAAAACGTGGTGTGAAAAGTGTTGAAACAATAATATGCAAATAGGTGACGCTCGTACCGTTTAGCTAATAACCAGTTCAAAAGCAAAGATGTGATAAAAACAAAACAAAACACTAGAATGGCTTACAGTGCGAGCCATTCTAGAGCCATTCTTTCGCACACAGACTTACCTGCTGTGCGTCCAAAAATCCGCAGTAATAATGGCACGGTGTGGGAGTCAGGAGTCGGATGTAGGTTTTGGGACTAAGTGAGGTCGTTGCATCAGCCCCGTTTAAGTACCGATCTACTCTCAGGAATGCGGAACTGCTGTCCCAGACGTAAGCATGGATGAAAATAATGTAGGAGGGCTGAAGACACAAGAGCTTTGTTTGCTCCACCCATAGCAACCGAAAAACATACACAGAGCGGAGGACAGGAAAGTTTCAGCGGAGGGACCGATAGAGACATCCACACCGGGTACAGTCTATGGGTAAAACACACGCCCACGTCCGTAAACTCGTCAATTCATAATATGCACTGGAATTAGCTGCAGGTGTTTTAATGTTCGACACGAGGAGGACTGCCAGCAATAAAAATATATCGGTCCGAGCTGTTATTTATAACTTCTATTACAGTATTGAATTGAAAAAGAAAGAAAATAGTTGCAACAGATTTTATTACAATGTTTATACACTCACTTGCCAGTACATTAAGTACACTAGTAAAAATGAATGCATTCTAATGTAACAGTAAATCTTATATGTTCATAAAGGTTATGACATTTAGTGTTTAAAATAACTGAGAGAACTGCCGATTCAACTGTGTTTTTATTTTGGAGACTGTGGTATGTAGTACTATTGAATTATATTGTGTTGTACCAACACGTGTTTCTATTATTTTGACACCCCCATTGTAGTCAGTGGGTTAGGGTAAAAAAAAAAAAAGTGTTTCATTCAGCACAGCACCACAAACTACATCCTCCAACATCCACCACTTCTACCACTTTTCTTATGGTGTTTCAACATAAACAGAACATTATAACCTTCAAGAATTTAAGATTTACTACCAGGCTGTATTATTAGAATGCATTTGATTGTACCTAATGAACTGGCTACGTACTGTAGGTAGTGGACATATGCTGAGTAAGTCAACCAAAGAGAAATTTTGAATTTAAAAATAAAATAAAAATTGAGCAACAATTTTAAAAGAAATTGAAAAAAAGTCTTCAATAAAATTTGTATTTTTCTTTCTTGTATAATCCTAATCATCGTGACTCCCTATACTTTCAATTGAACTTTATTTAAACTGTTAGCACATACGCTCATTCATTTTTTAAAGAGTAAAATCACATTTAAATCCATCAGAAGACTGAGTAAAGGATGTGGATTAGCGCCATATTAAACAGTGTTTGTTAAATGCTTGTAAACAGCCTAAGTAAATTACCCATTTAGTCTTTTACAAGGAATTGAGTACGTCGACAACATTTTGTAACCCTTGAATAAAATTGCAGCCTACAAATAACAAAAACAAACAAACTGTATGCCACCCATATTTCTACAAAGCAAACATTGAAATGTGTATGTAGCCCTCCATTGAGAAGTCATGTTTAATCTTCAATGTGCAGAGTAATGATTGCTGTGTATACTTCTGCTGAATGTGCATCATTTCTATAAGCTCCACTAAAAGTTTAAGGCCTACAAGCAAGAATTTGTGATATCATAACTATCATAACACTCTTCAGTAGGAAACTTATGTGGAAACTTGAAGCCTGATTTGCATTTGGATGTTTAGTAAATTGGGTGCTTCTTGTAAACAGTAGTCAAACTTTTCAAATGAATAATATTCGCATGTTTTGTTTTTTCAGTAATGGCACAAATTCATATTTGATGCAACATATTTTATAAATATTCAAACGTGGAAATATTGAAGACCATTTTTTCAAAAGAAGACAAGACTTCTCACTTCCTGTTTAATCTAGCCATGGACAGCTGCTATGACACATTTTCACTACACTTATTTTCACCTTGTTTTTCACCCTTTACCCTAAATTCATTTGGTCCTCAAAGATGTTTGTGCAGATTTATCCCCAGTATGGTGTTTACACATTGTTACCCTGCAGACAGCTTCCACACACAAGTTAAGGTCTTACTATTTTCTGCTGGTAGAGGAAGTTAGATGCCCACACTGCAGTAGATTCTGCACGTGTAGTTTTAGCTGCTACTTGATTCCTAAATGTAATATCCAAAACACATATGCAATAATGTCTGAATATTTCACAGGGTGTTTCCAGAAAGTTCCAGAAAGACAATACCCCTTCCTGCTGCTTCCCTCTAGTGTGGGCCACCGTAACTACATCTAATCTTATAAAACAGGTTCCTTATTGAGACAGGTCGTTATAGCCATAGCAAACTGAAAACAACTCTTTTTGAAATAATTGTGATTATTTTCAGATTGTTTTGTGTATTACTTGAATGAAATGTTTGATTTATTGGTGATATAGCAGATAAATAGTGCCAGAATCATAACCGACTTACTTTACAAATCAATGCAAAGGTCACGACTGACCTACAATGTCACAACCAATCCCTGTTATCAGTTTGGACGTAAATTGCAATAAAATAACACATATTAATATAATTTTATTGCTGCAAGCAATTAAGTCATTCTTCACTGTGGCTTTTATTACATGTCAGGTTTTATCACTTTATCTGAGGCTCAGTTGGGTTTTACACGATGCCAGCTCAACTGTTCCACCTAGAACAAGCAGCTGAGTTATTAGAGGCTCACCAAAATACTCCACTCTGTTCCTTTTTTTAGATTCTAATTTGGTTCTGCCATGATTTATGTCTTGCTTCTGGCGTGAGGGGGGTTGGGGCAGTCTGTGCGTCACGGTCGCTCTTAACATAGATGACAAATTTTAGGGGAGACATTTGGAGTTAATAAAGCAGAACTCGACAGATGAGCAGACAGATTTCATGAATCAGGATGTTCACAGTTAAGGCGAGACAGAGGTTTTCCCCTTGCAGGTGTAGAGTTTCAAGCGTTCAGGGTGAAAGCCAGCAATGTCACTCAGTACGCGAACACATATGGTGCAGCAACATTTGGCACTTTAAGCCCCTAAGAGGGAACTGTCTCTGCCAAGAACAATAAGCTCGATGATTACAGTATAAAAATATGCCAGCCTGGTATACACTTGCCAGTTCATTAGTACACAAGTGAAAATGAATGTATTCTAATATGACAATTCTGCACTAAATCTTATCGTCCTGACTTCCTAACATGACTGTTATAAGGTTCAGTTTATGTTGAAACAGCAAAAGAAAGGAGTTTATTCAACTCCATGATCATTTTCACAAAAGCACTTCGGTTATTTAGCCTAGACCACTGACTACAGTGGGGTTGCCTAAATAATAGAAATATGTATCGATATAATTCAATAGTACAACAGACCACAGCCTCCGAAATGGAAACACAGTTGAATCAACAGCTCTCTGTTATTTGAAACAAATGCTGCAGGACTGTTACATTAGAATGCATTTATTTTCATTAGTGTACCTAATGAACTGGCAAGTATGCAAAGAATGAAAAAGAAAGTTGTTACAATACACATAAATGATCATTAACACCGTTGTTATAGAAAATAATATCTGCTTCAGGATGTGACTTTAAAGCTTTCCTGTTTGAAAGTAAAGAATCATGCCTCAACACACATTACAGTACCTATCCAGATCTTTATTTTTGCCTATTGCAGTTCTCCAGAGAGTCTTTAGCAACATACACTTGGGTGCACTCTCCAACAGCTGCCAAAATGATGAATGGAGAGTGACTGCACTTGGTGGTTTTGCAGCTTTGCCAAACTCCTGCAGAGTTCTTGCTTTGTGGGCGTCAGTAGTCAAGGTAAAAACAACTTTTTTTCTGCTCAACCAAAGCCTTTTTAATAGCTCGTGATTTTCAAAACGGGTATTTACTCGTGTTTGTTAGTGCACTCAGCTAAACGAACAACTTACTTAACTGATTAACATCTTCAAAATGAAGTGTTTTGCCGTCACATTATCCAACATCACATCTTTGGGAAATACCCAGTGAACCAGACACCTCCAGACACAAACCTGAATCATCACTGCAGACATTATATACAAATATTATTTTTACCACTGCTCCATTTAATTTCCTTCCTTTCTTTTTTTTTTCGTCTTTCCCAATAATCTCTGGCAGTTGGAAGCCAAGTCTAAAATATGCCTGCTTGACGCATGATTTATGTTTTTGACAGAAGTCCTGCGTTTTGCCACATTTTGTGTGACATTTGGAAATGTTGTATTACTACAGATTGATAGTTCCCATTTTCTGACAGCAGTGGAGCAAATGGAATTTCTTATTTTGTCACAGTTTACTCAGTACAGACGCATCAACACAGCGGTGGACACAAATTATTCCAAATAATGAGGCACATACAATCTTTCATGGATAAATCAAAGTCCATCCTCCTCGTGATCCTGTTTCCATTTGTGTAAAATCTTCCATTGTTGCTGTATTTCAACTAAAATCTCTGCAGTTTTATCTTACATGGGCAGGCGATGATTTCATCTTTTGTTGCCCAAGAAAAACAGGCAAGTCATTTCAAAATAAAAGAAATACCAGCTCAGCACAATATCTTCCCACTGTGTCAACCATTGTGCCAGCTGCAGGTGGAACCAGACAGTGAGTTCATGCACGTATCAACAGCATCTTTGGAACCGGTACAAGGTTGCTCTCAGACTGCAGGTCAAGTGATCCAGCCTTCCTAAATCAAATGACGCTGATTTATCCATGTAAATATAGCACTTCCTTGGGAATATTGCAGCAAGCAGGAAAGAGTGGTCAGAAGGTGGATGAGATAACACCGGTGGAAGCAGTGAGCAACAAACAAATCACTGGTTGAAATCTGTAACCAGGCGTGTAGTGTGAGAGAGGGTAATGATGTTGCTGGAAGAAATCTCATTCTGAAATCATTCAAACCTCTTTGTGTTTGGTAGTTTTTTAATGCTAAGTCAGCGCTTTATTGCACACACTTTCTATTAGTTAGTAACACGCATTATGACCACCTTCCTAATATTATGTAGGTCTCCCTTGTGCCACCAAAACAGTTGTGACTCATCAGAGAATGGACATGGACCTTCTGAGGGTGTCCTGTGGTGTCTGGCAACAGAATGTTGTTAGTGGGGGCCTTTGGGTCCTGTGGGTTGAGGGGAGGGGCCTCTGTTGATCATTCCACAGATACTTGATCAGTTTGGGATCTAGTGAATTTGGAGTCCAGGTCAACACCTTGTGCTGTTCTTCATGTTCCTTGAGTTGTTCCTAAACTGTTTTTGTGTGTCTGTGTCAGGCTGTATCCTGCTGGGGATGGCTGCTGCCATCAAGGAGTGTCATTGCTATGAGGTGGGGATGCCTGGTCTGTCTGGTCTAGGTGGGTGCTACATGTCTAGGTAACAGGTAAGTAACATCCACACGAATGTTTCCCAGTAGAACACTGAATTTATCACTTTTATTATTATTTTCTATCTCTAAATGCAAGCTGAAAAGATGAATATGCCTTTATCACAGAAAGCGTTTCGACAAGTCAGATTAGAAAAATCAGGAGTAAAATAACAATGTTAACAACAGCTGAATTCCATTTTGCTGTTTCACTTTGAGGCCCGTGGTATTGTGCAGGCTAGGACACTCAAACAGACAAGATCCATCACTTAAAATGTAACTAATTACATATATTCCAGCGCTCTGAAGTGTTTTCGTTCATTCTGGGCGATTAGATATATGGTCAGTTTAATGTTGGATGTGGTATTATGGCAGGAAATACTTTTGCGTAAAGGTCACCAAACTTCATAGGATAGTAATGATTATAGAAACCAAACCATTTTCACACATTCAACTGACTTGAATCAACCAGAAAATTGCCCCAGGAGGTGAAAGATGGGTGTGTTGTACCTTTGTTTATGTGTTGGTTACATGTGTTCATACAGTTCTGAACAAGTTGTGCTAGTTTCCATCAAACTTCAGAGTGAAATATTGCACTTTTTATTTCTCTGCATTTATTTTCACAGCCAAAATATTGTTTAGCTAAGATCGCTAAACAATATTTTATAGCAGATTGGACACTAATGCATCAGTATCCAACAATGATGATTTGGCTATACTGAGTACTTTTACCTTTTATGTACCTTTAATTGACTGATACCTCACAGCAAGAAGGTTCTGGGTTTGATTCCATCTGGGCCTTTCTGTGTGGAGTTTGCATGTTCTCCCTGTGTCTGCATGGGTTCTCTTCGGGTACTCCGGCTTCCTCCCACTGTCCAAAGACATGCTCATTAGGTTTATTGGTGATTCTAAATTGGCCATAGGTGTGCATGTGAGTGTGAATGGTTGTCTGTCTCTCTGTGTTAGCCCTGCGATAGACTGGAGACCTGTTCAGGGTGTACCCCGCCTCTCGCCCGATGACAGCTGGGATAGGCTCAAGCCCCCCCGCGACGCTTCACAGGACAAGTAGTTACATAAGATGAATGAATGAATGAATGTATCTTTAACTGCACTCAGTAAAAATCTGAATGCCTCATGTAGTTTTACATGGTGATATTGTTATTTTCCTAAAATATATGAAAGCTTTTTCCACCACTTTTTTCATTCTGTTTCAAGATTTTAGGGGATAATAATGCATATTTATGCATATACTTCTCTACATTTGATACCAATGACTGTTACTTTGCAGATTTGGATTGTTCATGAAATATGTTCCTTTATAGTTTGAACAATGCAGATCTAACCTTTACCAGCTTGCAACAAACATTTCAATCCCCAGTCCTAATCTTTTCATTCATTCATCTTCTATACCCGCTTTAGTCCTGTTAAGGGTCGCGGGGGTCTGCTGGAGCCTATCCCAGCTGTCATCGGGCGAGAGGCAGGGGTACACCCTGGACAGGTCGCCAGTCTATCGCAGGGCTAGTCCTAATCTTTAAAAAGGTAAACTAAAATCTTCTTCACGTCTCGCACAGTTGGGCTGCGACTTGCTGTTTGGATGGGAACAGCTCTGTGATATTTTATAACTGTGAAACTAACTACGGAGGTGAGAAGCATCCCGCTGCTAAATACACAGAGTTTTATGGAACAAGTGGACAGAGAGTGAGTCAGGAGACATCAGAACTGTTGACAGACCCGTCTGTCATCACTCTAAAATAGCTGTACACCAAGACATCACGCACACATGGTCGATAGAAAAAATGTTGCGAAGTATGGTGGAAGAACAGGTTCCTCAAAAAGTATTAAAAGGATTTTCAGATGTGGCAAGCTAGATCATTATGTTGAAACAGCTGCAAAGAGTTTATCATAAATCTCATGAAGTTGCTACCAAGTAAAATTATTATTCAAAATTGTGTAATTTTAGGATTGACAATATTTCTTGTTTAATACCTTAAAATATGATCAGATTACTGTTGTGATTTTTACAGTTTTATGGTTTTGCTCTGCAAATATCACTGTTAAAAAATAAAAAATAAAATTATAAAAAAATAAACCAGATATATAAACTCACTTGCCAGTTCATTATGTTGACGCAGTGTAAGAGCAGTTTTCACTACTGTGTACCCTGGCAGGTATAAACTGGCAGGTAAAGTGTAAGTTATGAATTCACAATGACTTTCTGTATTATGAGGAGTCTGTCAAAAGTGGTCGCAAGCTTTAAGATGAATATTTTTTCTTGAGTCACAGCGAGAAGGTCACCGGTTTGAATCCATGGGCCGGCTGGCCTTTCTGTGTGGAGTTTGCATGTTCTCCCTGTGTCTGCGTGGGTTCTCTCCAGGTACTCTGGCTTCCTCCCACCATCCAAAGACATGCTCATTAGGTTCATTGGTGATTCTAAATTGGCCGTAGGTGTGAGTGTGAATGGTTGTCTGTCTCTTTGTGTTAGCCCTGCGATTGCGACTGGCGACTGGCGACCTGTCCAGGGTGTATCCCGCCTCTCGCCCGATGACAGCTGGGATAGGCTCCAGCAGACCCCCGTGACGCTTAACAGGACTAAAGCGGGTATAGAAGATGAATGAATGAATGAATTTTTTCTTGAGTTTTCTATCTTGCATATATTTGGATTTAATCAAATTTTCAAATTACTACTTGTGCAGTGTAAGAGGCTGAGGCATGCGTCTTTAAGCATCTTAGTTCACTTTGATTCTCCAATTAAAATTGAGGTAAAGTCTTAAATATCTAATCTAAATAATGTTGCATAATCCCAACTGTTGTTAGTATTTGTCCTATAGACAACAGATGTACTGAAAGGTGTGCATTATTTTATCTGCTCCACCACTCATTAGATGAATGTGTAGACATCAGTGGCAGAGGCAAGGACCTTGAACAAATTCCGCCACCCTCTACACGACACCATAGTCAGGCAGAGAAGCTCGTTCAAAGACAGGCTGCTGTCTCTGTCCTGCACCACAGACAGGTCCAGGACAGAGACAGGCCATAAGACTATACAACACCTCCCTGTAATGAACCAACTGGACTGTGATTATAGGTATATAGTTTTATTTTTATTATTACATTGTTATTCTATTTTTTATGGGATGAAGCTACTGGACATTGAATTTCCCTCGGAATATATAAAGTATCTATCTATCTATCTATCTATCTATCTATCTATCTATCTATCTATCTATCTATCTATCTATCTATCTATCTGTCTATGTTGTTTGCTCGTTGTCTCCCCCTACCGGTGACAAGAAAAGCAAACATGAGACCTGAGACACAAGGGGTCCGGTACTGTCATGCAAAAACGAGTAATATACAATCCTCTGGGCTTCATGTGGTTACATTAAGTGCATCCAGTTTGGTGTTGAAGGAACTATTATACATAATTTACTCACTGAAGGCCGAAACCAAACACTCTGTGGTCATTATACCCTCGTTTGCTTTTCCGAGAAAGGCTTTGGCACTGCTTAATTATTTACCAATTATCACCAAGCACGTGATTCCCGCTCTGCAATTGATGGGAAAGTTTCATCTGTTTACTATAAACAACCTTCCTTCTCGCTCCTGTTTATATATTTTTTTTATTCTCTCCGTGTCGTTGCGCCAGCCCAGAAATTGGACACCGGTTGCCATGGAAACAAAACAACTGCAGTTACCCAAACATGGTCATGACGGAAGTGAAACAACAAGCGCGTGTTGACGTCAGGCGCAGCACGCATTGACGCTCTGCGCTGCGTCGTTGCCGTGTACAGTCTATGGTGGAATCGGATTCCCTTCGCCGTGACAAAAGTGGAGCAAAGAGGGAGCCGTGAATAAATAATTAACCTGCTGTTTCTGCGGCTCCCACTCATTTTAAACACGATTCACACCTTGGCTGTAGTTCTTTATGTAATCCTCGGGCTAAAAATAGGGATCTTTTACCTTTATCTTTATCTTTTACGGATGATACTGGGGTGAAAATTATATTTTGAAGGTTTAGCTGTTTAGTGAGCATCACACCATCTTTATTAGCCGATGGACCGATGGACCCCCCCCTGAACAGTTTAAGGACCTATCTTTATCTGTGAATGAAGAACAGTGGTGGAAGTAATGCGACTGAAATCCCATTGTGGGATAAATGAGGATTATTATCTTAGATTGTCCATTTAAGTGAATTTTAGTGACTCAATGACTCAATGAACTCAACAACAACAGCGGCAAGAAATGATTTCTGGTTGTCTTATTTTATTTCCAGCATAATTCAGTTTTTGCATTTGCATCGTTTTTTGATAAGTAAAAAAATAAACTATGTCATAAAATACATCTCGATAAAATACATGGCATGATCTTTTTTTTTTTTTATGGAAAATTTTTAAAGGAAGAGGACACCTTACAGCAAGATGTTACACCTACACGCTACATATTAGTAACCCTCTATTTCCAGTTGTTACAACACAGCTTTGTTACAGTAACAATGTCACACACACATTAAGATACTGAGCAGGATTTAATTTCACAAAAACACAGGGTGCTGTCTCTTCTTGGATTACAGATGACTTGTATTTGCATGCATTTTTGATACTCTCGTCTCCGACAGTTGTAGTGACAGCATGGAAGAATTCAACCCTGTTACAGTCACAGAAAACACATCATATACACAACCTCTGATCTTACACTACATCAAAACTCACATGACAGAAGATAATTTGTGAGAGATCATAGCTTGCTGGCTGGTTAGAATACAAATACTGTTGTTGCATAAATTCTTTGCATTCACAAGGCCAGAAGTGTTGGTGAGTTAAGACTATCTTTCATTAACTCAGACGCGCTGGGGCTGCCTTTGAGGCTCTCGCAGCCCTCAGCCAAGGAATCAATCTCAGAGTAATTAAAGGAAAACACTGTGCGGTAATTGCTACAAGTGGGACTGGAAGACATGACTGGTGTGCTCAAAGATTCAAGGTCGTTTGCCACTGACTTGTACAGGGTTTCCCAGTCTGAGAGGCAGAAGGGGCCGCTCAGGTCTATGTCGGGGACAGAGGCGGCTGTCTCACACGTCACTGCCATCTCTAGACTGGGAACCAAATCATCCAGGTCATCTCCTTTTAAGTCCTCCATGTCCTCCTCTTCTGCACTGGAACACAGGAGGATGTTGGAGTTCCCCAAAATGGCTGCAGCAGGGATGCAAGGGACACTGTCCATGTCTTGACCAATAGGGGCTTCTCCAATTGTAGTGTTGCTCTCTGGGGGTTTTCCATTCTCTAAGATGGACAGCAGCTGCGGGGAGGCCGGAGGATCCTGCAGCATTGTGTTAACATCATCTTCATTGTCGTCCTCCATGTTGTCATTCTCATCACCTGCAGGGAGTTTGCAGGATGGTTTGTGGGAAGCTAAGGCGTCCTCCAGTCTCTCCTTCTCCTTCAGCAGGTTGGCTATCTCCGTCTGGAGAGCTGACTTCTCTTCTTCTAGTGTGTCAGTTTCCTAAGAAGGGACACAACATGAAAAAAATATTTGTATGAGCAAAGCTTGAATTTACCCTGTGTTTCTCTGCCATAATCCTTGTTTTGCTCTTTAATGACATGTCACATCGTGTATGTCTCCAGCTCTGGGGTGTGCGTCTATCTCCTGTGTGAATGTACATGATTTCATAAAACGGCATACTCACAGCTTGAAGGGTGTCTATCAGCTCCCTCCGTCTGTTACGACACTTTGCTGCAGCAATTTTGTTCCTCTCCCTTCTGATCCTCCTCCTTTCCTCCTCCTCTTTGGAAGGCTAAAATCAATCACAAATAGTCAGTTTAATGGCGCATCCTGCTAATTCCTGCCATATCGGCAGTTGGCTCTTAAACACCATTTAATTTGCCAAAAAAAGGAAGAAAAAAAATCTTCTTGGCAGAGTATGCTGGGAATACTGATCTAGCCGGTGCAGACTCTCAGCTCAGGCGTTAAAATGCTGCACCACAGGCACGGTCTAGTCAGCTCACGTGAACGCGCTTTTTCGCAATTCCCTAATCCCATTCATATACAGTACTCCAAAAAGTAGCTGCACCAATTAAACATAATCAGCTCCCGAATTACTCCATGCAGTAATTGATCTACTCCCTATATTAATTTTATTAACAAAAGCAGATGTCTTCCTACTTCATCCTCCCCCAGTTAAAACATCGCGATATCTCAGTTAACCTGAACATTAACCTGAATCGTGGGGAGGAGCTGGTTTGGATATCATTGAAGAACAAAACAACCTCCTTGATTGCTTGCTTTATTAACTAGCTGTTGATCGATTCATTAAGAGTCAACCAGAAAACCGCCCTGGTCTCTTGCATACCTGCTCCTTTTGCCCTTTCCTGTTGCAGTGTTTCGCCTTAATTGCACCTGCCGGGGAAGCCGACTGGGTCGCGGCATGAGTTTTGGTCTTTGCACGGCCCGACGACGGGGAGACAGATGTGATGACTGTCGGCTGCACCATCCACTTTAGTTCCGGCGATGTTGAGATTGTAGTCACAGTCGGAACAAAGGGTGCTGCTGCACAGATCTCAGTATCCTGCAAAATTCCACATCACAGAGACATGCATGTGGAGCCAAACATTAATTTGGCGCATCTGAATCATGGCTGACCTTTACCAATGTTTAAATGGTACATCAATCATTTGGCTGATAAATGTCATAGGAGACAAATCTATCAAAATCGGCTATCGTGCTTATCACTCACTGGCAAGTCACCACCATCACCACTGTAGAATAAAAGGTCACGACCATGACAGTTTAAAGTATATTACAAAACATAATTTACAGATTTTCTACACGAAGATACGTTTCAATAGAATCATTTACATTGCTGGACAGTAACCATGTGAAAGAAAACGTAGTTTCTTGAGATTATACTTGAAATTGTGAAAGAGTATTTGATGACCTGTATTAATCTTATGTATCAATTATCCGGTAGTATTTCGTTTTTTGTTTTTCGGTGATGTTTTTTAAAGATCAGATCCCGTTCTACCTTGGCGCTGTCCACTGATGATGAAAGCGAGTCAGGAGGATGCTGGCTGCACCCAGGGGTGTCCCCGCCAGGCGATGCTGTGCTGCAGCTGGACGACAAGTCGAGCTCAGTGTTGGAGTCTGGACGCATTTTTTCCTCTAAAATCGCTGCATAAAAAGACGAACTCGTCTTTCTGTTCCAAGTTTAAAAAATAACACGATCCCTGAACGCCTACCTATATTCCATTTGCCAGGTTTATAACTGTACAGATAGTGGAGAGGCCCGCCTTTTATAGTGAGCTGGAATTTTATGAATGAAATCTGTGTGGTGAGACCAAACCATTTCACAGAGGGAGATGTGATGTTAAAAAAAATAGTTGATGGTTTACTGTTTAACATTTAAATCCAATAAATGTCTGAGTAACAACACTTAACAATCACTGCATTTAAAATGATCTTATTTAGTCAGACATTATAAAAAACAGCGAACATGGATAGGGTAACACCCCTGCATGAAAAAGGTGCCCACTGCCATGAATGAACTACGTCACGTCATGTATGCAGCATCTGCATCCTATACATCATGTTCCCGTTATGTCCTCATATGTTCTCTACATGTACTTTGACGGTATTTGGGCTTTTATGTTGCCAGAAATGCTTTTAATTAGAAGCAAGGTGATGGTTATGCAGTAATAAACAACAGCCTATTAAACATGGCTCTGGTGTTTTATTACCCTCCAAAGAGCACAGACTAAAACAAAGCTGATGCAATGATGTCCCTACTATTATTTGGCCAGTGTTGTGAAATGCAGCACTATTTAATTAAAGCTCCCAGCAAACTGTATGATCATTTATGAGCTGCTAAATGAAGTGTCACATAAATATATACGTATATCTATCACACTGCCTTTCACCTGCCTCTGCACATGAATAGTGCTCCAGCAACAGAACTGTCGCTGTAGTAAGGCAGCCAATCGCCGAATGGACCGGTCGAACCATATATGGTGTTTCCGGTGGAGAAGGGCTGCGCCGTGGTGCACCGTGAGCGCGCAGACGGACGTTTGGCTGCGTGTGGCCCACTCACTCACAAGCGGCCACAAAAGAAAGCGAAACACGCACTAAAAGGCTCGTCATGTATAGTGACAAGAGCGTCATTAGCTGCCTCTTGAACGACCCACAGAGGCGTCACTTGAAGGAGGTAAACCTGCACTTGACCCATTTTTTTTTAAGTACGAGAAGAGCTTTTATATGCTCATCTGTAATCAAATTCATTATTAGTGAATTCAAGATGCTTTTCTTCAAGTAGCCTTTCACTAATTGGTTGACTTGATGGGTGACTTCTCTGTAGATTGTCAGTGAGAGAGCAGCACAGTGTTTGTTCTACCACAAATTCACCAGTTGATGCAGTTTATCGGAACCAATTACGTACACATTGTCCCCGCATATATTCATTCCTATAAGAAAGGGGTTCTCTATAGGCTGCACATGCTATATTTAGGCTTCAGATGACCTCACAAATCCAGTGAAGGGAAAGGGACGGGTTGGTGAATAGAGGGGGGCTCTCCACTCAGAAGGGCTGCGCTCCCGGCTGCTTCCCGGTAGTCACAGCCCCCTTTTCTAGGCTTATTTACCGGCACATCAGTGGATGGTCACTGACCCTATTCAGTCGCAGGAGGCCCAAAGAACAGAATAGTTCAAAGGTCGGACATAACATTACGCACCTCTCACCACAGCTCAAAGACTTGTTTTCTTCAAAGCAACCTGAGCGTGAATGTGCACAGACTGACGGAGTCTATTTTTAGACTCGGGGACATCAGCGTTCAAAGTTCATGTAAATTAGACAAACAGATCATTTTGTTAAACTAACCATGCTCCTGTCAGTTAACACTACAGTTTCTAATAATTTTAAAAATAAACTGGATTCGATAAAATGAGAAAAAATAAATAAATTAACAATGGAAAATCATAATGGCATAAAAATAGCAAGTATAACTCACTACTTTTGTGTCATTTTTATTTATCCTTTTCGTGTTACTGCACGCTTCCTGATGCTGACTTTTTCATTTATTTTGTGGTCACCAACTAAAAGAAGCCTACGAGCTGCTGATCTACTCTCACTTTCAAAGATCTAAAAAAAAAAGATTAACAAAGTTAAACAAATAGTCCCACTCAGTGTGGCTGATTTGGAAGCTTCTGTTCCTGCCAACTAGTCAAACAATCCACAAGGTAAACGGCTTGTTCGGTGTCCTGTTTCATTCCACTGCTAAACAGCCTGAGAGTCACGAGACAGACAGAGCTCTCACTCTTCCGCTATTTCCTGGAACCGTAACTTTCAGTTTACGCGCTGACGCAATGACGTGTTGTGCGGATCCTCTCCACTGGCGACGAATGAGAAGTCGGTGTCGATTTACTTTGTTGAAGTGGCGGGCCTTTACAACACAAACGATCTTTGTTGCTATGCAAAACGATGGCGTCACTGACGCGAAGGGGTTGGGCGTTGCTATGGCGACTAGGAATGTTCAACAAAACACGAACGCGGGAAACAAAACACAAGTCTTTTAACCTGAATAGATGCACTTTGACACAATAACACCATTATTCACGTTTTATATCTCTATTAATGGCAAGTGACCGCGAAGAATACTTTTTATATTTAACCCATATATCCCTAACCCTATCAGCGGCACAGCCTGTGTACTTTCCAAGGAACTGCTTAGTAATAAGCAACATTCCTCAAAGAAATCGCAAAAAAATAGCAAAACTTAACTTTGTCTATGTTTGAATTCACCATTGTAGCTTGAGATCTAATGTATTTTCCCATTTATAGCTCCTTATAAATGCAAAACGACAAAAAACTTGTCAATAAAATGTTGCAGACAGATTAGGTCACTGAGTTACATTGCTTTCTAATTTCCTGCTTGTTAACATCAAAAATGTGTTGTACAGTTCTGGTGTGGATTAGGGTGTGGATGTGAATGAAATGTTGTAAAGCACTGCAGTAACTCAGGTGAAGAGCAAATTAAAGTCCTAATGCTGGCTCCATGTCAACCTTTATTACATGGACTCAGTTCATGTCATTGTCTAAATCTCAAAGGAAGTGGAGGATTCCCTCTGTCTCAGGGGAAGACCTTTATGAAAAAGTCGGTCACACCTGAGAAGAGCAAGAGCTGTCGTGGAAAAGTACAAGCAACAAACCAGTTATCTGCTTGCTCTGCAACTATAAACACACCCTTTCCTGGATTGCAGGCAAATGGTACAAGCCCAGCCTGAGGGTGTAAGACACACGTAACAACTGAGGCTCTGACATGCCTCTTTAATGTTGCTGGTGTATGTTTATATAGGCAAATGAGTTATCCAGTACACATTGCTGCATCAACACAAGCTTAACAATAGTCTAGTTGTTCAGTTAAAATGAAACATTAGATATGTATAATATGTTTATCTTTAATATTTCTATTCATTATCTAATGCTCAACTTGCTGTAACTATTATTCTTTGCACACTTTTTTATTACTTGGCTAGAGTTTATGTGCTGACAGGTAAATTCTAATCTAACAAGATTTTCTGAAACTTGTGTAAATTCGGTTAACAAAAGCTCTAATCTATAAAAATGCATACAATTATACCTGAATAAAGGGGGTAAAATTAAGAATAAAGAGTGTTTAATAAGAGCGTTGTAATGACTTCAGGGAAACAAATGTCAAAACAGCTGTACCAGAGGTGTGCGTTTGAAAGCGTTTGTTTGATACATTTAGTTCACAACAGACGCATATACTTGTTTAATTTTATCATTTCGTGTTGTCTGATGTGTAGGGTGCACTTTTGCTGTTCTTCAGTTTTCACAACAGCCTCTTGTGTTTGTTGTTTGAATACGTCATTTCAATGTATTTCCCATCAAGGACCGCCCCTTTTTACAGGATGCACCATATTTGGAAAATTACGTATCGGGGATCCCGTTCTGGAATATTCCATTTTGAGGGTGAGTTCGAAAAATATTTTAAACTGCTGTCTAGTTTTCGCCATTAAATGTTGCAAACAGAGTATTCGTGTTTAATATTTAATAGATTTAAAGAAAGTAAGCGGTAGTCGGCGTTGTTAATGGGTTGTTGGGGCAGTGTTTTGGTGTTTTCCTGATCGCGGTGTCGGGTGAAGAGCACTCCCTGTTGCCGACGTCATACGGCATGTCTCGATTTCCTATAAAGGCGGTCCAAGCCTTCAGAGTTGGCAGTCTAACTTTCAGTAGCACAACAAGGACAAGAGGAAAAGGACCGATAGCAGCGCTTTAAGTTTCTCACAAACTTACGAGAGGGATTTCCTCATCTCAAGTTTGCATTCCCACGCAGTCGAGTTTGTTTGGATCTTACTTCTTCATTTTCTTGGGAACGATGATGTTCACCGGTTTCAACACGGAGTGCGATTCTTCCTCCCGCTGCAGCACCGCTTCACCGTCCGGAGACAATCCTTACTACCCATCACCAGCGGGATCTTACTCCAGCATGGGATCTCCCCAATCTCAGGTATGTGCCGTCATAAAACATTTATTACAATATAACTAGCCATGTATTGTTTGAATTGTTGTTGCAGGGAAGAACTTATTTAGATAAATCTAATGGAAAATTCACTCAAAAAGTTAACAGATAATAAATATAGACTGTCTGACAAATAATAATAAGCCATGACTGGCCGTGCTTGAAATAGCTTGTTGACCTGCGCTGCATACAGTGCAAGGCAGTCTTCATTCATCCACCTGGAAACTCCATAGAGAGAGTGTAACGTCATAGTTGACATCATAAGGATATTTTTAAACCGTCCAGCTTTTTATAGACCCTCTGTTTCATTCATAGATCTCTTGCATCGCTGCAACCCCCTCCTGAAATCATACCCAACGTTCTGACGATCTTTGCTTTATTTCTTCTAGGATTTCACTGACCTGACAGCATCAAGTGCCTCCTTCATCCCCACTGTAACAGCCATTTCTAAAAGCCCGGATCTGCAGTGGATGGTCCAGCCTTTGATCTCCTCAGTGGCACCTTCTCACAGAGCTCACCCTTACAACTCCAGCCCCAGCCCTGCCTACTTAAGAGCAACCATGAAGTCTGCAACATCCAAGTCTCACAGCTCTACCAAGAGGGGTAGAGGTGAACAGGTAATTATCATCTAATCAATATACCTCAAGCGTTACAAAACAAGTAGTAAATTACATTTTATAGTGCACTATAGAGCTGGAGTCTTAACCTTTTCTTCCATTTTATACAGATTTCACCTGAGGAGGAAGAGAAGAGGAGAGTTCGCAGAGAGAGAAATAAGCAGGCAGCAGCTAAATGCCGCAACAGGAGGCGAGAGCTTACAGACACTCTGCAAGCTGTAAGTATCCCACCAGATTTACCCTCATTCTTCAAAATTACTGCCAGAGCTAATAGCAGTGTTGTCCGACAGCCAATTAAATGCCACTTCCTCTTTTTCTCTCTCCCTTACAGGAAACTGATCATCTAGAGGATGAGAAGTCCAGTCTGCAGAATGATATTGCCAATCTGCTCAAAGAAAAGGAAAGGCTTGAGTTTATTCTGGCTGCCCACCAACCCATCTGCAAAATCCCATCAGAGCTGGACACGGACTTCCCAGTGACCTCCCTCTCTCCTGTCCACGCTTGCCTCTCCTCCGCCGTGCCCTCCCAGCCCCAGACCACCATCCCACAAACATCTACTGTCACTTCCAGCCAGCCGACTTTCACCTCAACCTCCAACTCTATCTTCTCCAGCACCAGCTCCATCCTGTCCACCGCCACAGTCGCTGACAGCACGGTCAAAATGACAGATCTGGAGGCCTCCGTCCTGGAGGAGTCTCTGGATCTGCTGACAAAAACGGAGATGGAGACCGCGCGATCAGTGCCAGAGGTTGACCTGTCCAACTCCCTCTACACAAGTCAGGACTGGGAGCCTCTTCACGCCACAGCCGGTTCCAATGATTTTGAGCCCCTGTGCACACCCGTCGTGACCTGCACCCCAGCCTGCACCACCTACACGTCTTCATTTGTCTTTACCTTCCCAGAGGCCGAGACCTTCCCCACTTGTGGCATTGCCCACAGGAGAGAGAGCAGCAGCAATGACCAGTCCTCCGACTCCCTCAGCTCACCAACCCTGCTGGCTCTCTAAAGACTCTTCCAGACACGAAACATTTCTTCCTATTAAGCACATTATTTCTTACTGTATGAGATAAGTGCGCAGATCACAGGGCTATGGAATGGACTTGTACCAGGAAGCAAATTATTTATGATTTTATCTGCCTTTATCTATACTTGCCTATTACACCAATGTAGCAAGTTATAAAGCATGTTTCAACTAATACCACTTAGTCGTTTTATTAGTTTCTATATGATTTTATGGTGCTAGATAACAAAAAGACTTGTTGTATATTGATGTGTTTTCAGAGCAATAGCTATAATTATTATTACCGATCCAGTTTATTTTCTGGTTATTGGAATGTGAGAGTATTAATGTAGTGAACTGTCTGTGACACTTTAAAAACTGACGTGCTTTGTCTTAACCATGGTCTGAGTGGTCTATCTAAGGTTTTCTGTGAAAACATTAGTGGTTTTAATTTATGAAATTTTCAATTTATTTTTTTACAGAGAGAGTAAAGACGAATGTTGTTTGTAAAATGTGTAAATAAAAAATAGTAATATTTAAATTCAGTAATTTGTTTGGTTGAATTTGTGTTATTATTTGCTTACTATTTGTTTATTTATTTATTGTTTTGATTGATCTTGAGCTGCAGTGGTAAGCTTTAAAAAACGAAAAAACTATTGAAACAATCTCAAAATTCAGCCTGTATCAGAGATAGCAGTAATTTTCCTGCACCTCTACCAGCTCTATTTATTGTTCCGTCTGTTGCCAAGGTTAACTTTACGTCAGGGCGCTTACGTCAGTGCGTTCTTTCCATTTTTTTAATTTGCAAGCTGTGCGCGTTGACGTCAAACTTCCGTGCCCAAATATAGAATTCTACAAGGAGTCGTTGCTGCCGGTTCTTTCTGCCAGCAGAAATGAGACGTGCTGTACGGCCATGGGTATTTTTTTTGCCTTTATTTGTTGTTAGGGGTTTCTCTGCAGGGAACGTCCGTCTGATACATGTCATGTCTGTCTGAAAAGAGGAAAACCTCCTGCTTCTCTTCCATAGTCGAGGCCACATGCTTCTCATTTCTTCTTGCAAGACAGCACACACAGGCTACAACAGCTTACAAGAGAAACTTGCAAGAGGAACCGAAAGCAACGTTTAAACCACGATATACGTAGGTCTCATGTATGGCGTTCGCTCGGAAGATTCTTCCCAAAACGGGGACGCAAAAAGACGCAAATGTGAGTTACAGCACGATACGAGAAAAAAAAAAGTCCTCCTAAATAATTCATCAAGGCCCATACAACATATTCGGCTTGGTGTAGACTAAATGGACTTTGACATGCAGACAGTCAGACGTAGGTGTATGGTGTCTGCAGGGTGTTAGACAGTCTAAATTGGCCTCTTGGGTCCTTCCCCAAGTTGGTCCAAGATTAATATTGATCAAAAAGATCTCATGAAAATTCTCGATTTGGAAGATAGCAAAACCAGGATTTTAATTTTCAAACAATCTTGCGTGATATTGGTTGTTTACGCAAATTTAGACGGGATGCAGAGAAACACCAAGTCACATACACTACACATTAACGACAATAGTGAAAATGAATGCATTTTGATTTAACAGTCCAGTCCTGAATGCTCATAGTTATACTGTTGAGTTTATGTTTAAACAGCTTAGGAAAGGTAGTAATTCAACTGTCCTCTTTTGGAGGAACTGAGCTTAATTAAACGTTAAAGTGTGGTTGTTTAGTCTAGCCCACTGACTAAAATGGGGTTAAATAAACGTACAAGTTTCTATTGCACATTCTTTTAGAATTTTCTCAAATTTTGAATCCTTGCTGCAGTTAGCTTAAACATATTTTTTAACTGCAGTTCGTTAGGTACACTATTAAAAACAAATGCTTTCTAATATAACAGCCCTGTACTAAATCCCCCATGTCAAAATAATAGAAACCTGTGTCAGTGCTACACAATACAATTCCATAGTACTACAAACCACAGCTTCCAAAATGAAAACACAGTTGAGTCAACAGCTTTCACAGTTATTTGAAACAAATGCTGAAGACCATAACCTTCATGCAGCTATATTTAATGCAGGACAGTTATATTGAAGTGGATTAATTTTCTCTTGTGTACCTAATGAACTGGCAGGTGAGTGTATATGCATCTTCCATCTTGTTAATCATCATTAACTCAGTGTTTATTCATGCCATTTAAAATTAATCTAGGCGTGGTACTGTGTTCCAGTACTTTCCCACAAGTTTTAATGAAGCAAATCAAGTTTGCCGTGTTTTTATTCTATCATCGATATCTTTACAAATAAAACTTTCCACCTTATTTTTCCTTAGTTTGTCATCAAAGCATTCCCACCCTTCCCTTCTACTTTTATTCACCTCTCTTGCCCATTTCACCTTTAATTAGTATTACGTGGAGTGTGTGAGGGACATGCTCAGTGGAACATCCCACAATAACTAACTCTGACGTTTGAGCACTTCCAATGTAGTCACACCCTTTTTGTGCAACACAAGATATCAGCAGTTCTACTTCCTGTATGGATACAGTGCCACTCCTCCAAAGCCTGAAATGAATCAAAGGAACATTTTTTAAAATTTTTTTAAAATGCCTTAAGTACAATACTTCCTCTTGTTTCGTACTTGCAGATCACTTTTGAAATGTCTGGATGAAACCTGTATTTTTACAGAACCTCTTGTTTTGTGCAAGGTGCTGTTGCATAACAGCCTTATTCTGAGTATCTGTTTTCCTTTGCACTTAATCCGAACCCCCTTTTCTCCTCAGTAAAGCTTCTATGTGCGACCATGCAGCGCCTAATAACTCTTGTCTATTAATACCACTTCGCTGTGTCCAGGGAGATGGGTTAGCAGCAGAAATAGCAGGTGCCTATTGCCAGTTTTAACATCAGCATCAACAGCAGTAAAATTAGACCACTATGACGCCAACCTGCGTCGGTACTGCAACCCAGGGGAGGAACCAGGCAGCGTACGCCTGATAAAAGAAGAGGGAGGGTATGATGAGGAGGAGGAAAGGAGAAAATGATGAGTATATGTGGATACAGGGAGGGAGCTAGACAGAGATCCCTGCCTCAGTGTAATTGTGAGTACACTGATGATGAAACGGGCAAGTTCATATGCCACGAAGACAGGAGCTCAGTTTGGCTCGGATCCAATTTCATAGAATCCCATCTCCTTATACTTTTCTGGTGTTGAGAGAGGAAAGCTTCGAGAAAACATGAATGCTTTCCCCTGTGTGTGTATCTGCCTGATACAACAAAGTGTTTACACTGACACCCAATTACACTTTGACAGCACATTCAGTTTTATATTTGTTCCGGATATGTTCTGTCCTTGGCTTTACTCGTGAATGTCAACAGAATGAGTACGTCTGACAAAATAAAAATAATACGTGTTCACTGTCTTGCAGTTCATGACAAATCAAATTTAGGTTTGAACTGGATCACTTTATGCGCTGTTATCTGCGTATATGTTTGCTCTTTGTCTCTATTTTCAGTATCTAGAAGTGATAACTTGCACAATTCGCAAACGACATTAGTTAAAGGGTGTGTAGACACTTGCGTCAACAGGCGTGCTCTTTTCAGGAAGTCTTCCGTTCTGAATCAGGGCACAGAGGTGATAAACTGTTAGTCAATCAATAGCAAGATTACCAAAGCACTCTCAAAATGGCCTACAGGCTGCTTCACACATAAATGTGTCCTAACATTCACTGTAAAAATGACCAAGACTTAAATTTTAGGATAGTTAAAACACGTACAACTGTGGATTATTCATCAGTACAAAGTTTTGTGAATTTCACTTCCAGTCTAAAATCTCCACACCACGGAGGAGTGTGCGACATGCTATTCTTAGAGGTTATTTGACGCACTAAGCTACAATACTGGAGGGATTTCTCTGTCCAATAATTACTGTTCACCTAGTGCCAGACTCCCCACTCTGCAGCGTGTCCTCGTCTCGTCTCGTAGGATCAGTAACAAGGATGTTTCCCTGGAAACTAGACAGCTCTATCATATATAATTGGGTAATCCCTGGGCTGCTGACAGAAAAATAATAGCTTTCGGGATGGATGTTGAAAATACCCCCAGCCAGCACTGAGCACGATATGCCTGTTTCATAATCCAGATTTACCAATCGAATGTTGGATTACTATGCAATTGTGGTAATATGTCAGTGAAAATCTTTAAATATCAATCAGCTAATTGTGAGCAGAAGAATTAATGTGGTGATGGAAGTCACCAAGTCCCTGCTATTTATTTAGTAAAACAGAGAATCTCTGATCGATCTGCTGTGTTCCCACTTCCTTGAACTGACATGTTTGCACAAGCCTTCCCACACTCTTTCACTAACATCAGTGTCAAGAATATAGTCATTTTGTCCCACTAGGGGGCCCAGGTTAAAATGTTTTGCTGTCTATGTAAAACTCCCACTGGAATTCTCTGACAAAGATGGTTGACTCATTTTTTTTTATTATTTTAAATTTGTTACTCTTATTTCTTACAAAATCTGAGGATGACACTTCTCTGATTTACTCTGTATATCGATATGAGAGTCTGTGGCTGCTGGGGCCCTGCAAGCTCAGGAAACCACTTCCTCTTGCAGAGTGGGCATGTATGCATGATCAAGAACTATGCCCACTCTGTACAAAGCTTAAAACACACTCCCATTTATTTCCACTCAAATTCCTAAGCTGACCACTACTCTATGATGCTGATTCATAACATTGCTGGAACCTTAAAATACTGATATTTACTTATTTTACTTTATTTAATTGAATTAAAATGTATTTATATAGCATTTAGGATTTGTCTATTGTCTTGTACTGTCACTCTGTTAATACAAGGTCAGGATTTACTATGGAGAGTACCTAAGTAGTAAGTATTTTCATTTTTTGGTAAGTTATACTTACATTTGATAGTTACAACTTACTTGGTTGGTTCTGATCAATAGCGTATTTGATCAACAAATACCTATTTATAAGTCATTTTAGATAGTTCACCATCTGCAACAATAAAGTTATGTATACATTCATTAATAAGTATTCTCCAATACTCTGCTTTTAAACAGCAAGCTATGCAGATTCCATTACTTTTTGGAATTTGTATAATTTAATTCTAATACTTGTGTAATTTTAAGAAAACTTTGTGACTTTTTCCTTGTCCAGATTATTTCTGCACAGTGGAATTATTGTGAAGCTCAAATGCATGTGGTGTAAACACTCCATCCCATAAAAGACTACTGTCATGAGCAAAACATGATACTATACAAGTTGATTTAAGATCAGATGTCCAATTTCCAGGTTTCCAAGCTTTCAATTACATCTCACTGAGTCATTCAGAAAATCAGCCTAATCAGTCTTCATGTTATCTAAGGTAGACTGCTAGGCATGTAATATGAACAACGCAAGGTGATATGCGGGTGACTGGGGTTCTTGAAGATTTCAAGATTTCAATCCCTTGCCTGTTGATGCTGGGATCGGTTCTGATTTAGTGGACACTTGACGTTGTCCTGTCCAGCAGATATTGCCCGTAATACTTCTTCATTGGTCAGAGGCTATACCAGCAGAGATCTAAAGGTGTTGATGCGGTAAGGACTGACTCCATGTGCGTCGGCTATTGTTTGGACGGCCTATCCACAGAAAAGAACCCCACAGGGATGCTTCTTGTAGTTCCTTAGTTGAGATTTCTTCTCTTATTTATTTGAGATTTCTTATTTATATTTGGGGATTCATATCATCCACTCCTCGTAGATGAGCACTCCACTGGGTCCTATCTCAGTTTGCATTTGTATTTTAAACCCTGTCTTACTTTGTACGGTGTCCTTGGGTGTTTTGAAAGGCACCTATAAATAAAATGTATTATTATTATTATCTTCCTCTTTACTGGCAAGGTGTCCTTATCAATAATATAAACATCCTCCCCTCTTATACTCCCCTTGTATTACACAATTGATTTTTGTGGGAGCCAAGGGAAGGGGGAGCTGGTCCATCTACAAGTAAACAAAGGAAACTCCCCTGGTATTCAAGAGGCACAAACACCTTTATTCAGACTCACTTTGACATCACCATAACCTCAGAGGAGAAGGGTCGGTAGTTGGGCTGTAGTTCTCCCTCCGGCTCAGCGGCGGCGCTGGAGTGTTCAGTGAAGCCGGCAGTGTGAGCTGGAACTCGGTGTTAAGCTGGTTGGCTGGCACGGGCTGGTTGGTCGGTTGGTTGATGGTAGCCATGGCTCGACTCACTGCGCTACTGCTGTTACCGGTTCTTATTGAATCGGTATTTTCAATTTCCTTCTTTCTACCGGTCAACTCCAGAAAGTGTTTACGAGAGGAGATCCACAAAGACGTTCTCGTCACGGGGGAGTATGAAATAAGCGAACAGGCGAACACCAAAACTAATCTGAAGGTGAGCTCAGACCTGCGGCTAGCTCATTGTAACCAAGTTTGAAATGAGGCCGAAATGGCTCCACTCTCTTTACGTCTTATGGTAAAATGGGCTTGCGGCCTGGATTGAAAATCAAAGTGTATGCTTGATTGAGTGTGAACTGCCTCAAATGTGTGACAGCTGTTAGCACTATAGCTAACCGAGGCCTCGAAAACTCGTCTTCCTGGTTGTAGCGGCTAATTAGCTAGCTAGCTAGCTAACGTCAGTGCTTGCTAATATTCTCTTTAAGAATAATTTGACGTAATTTAGTTATGACATAAACGAACTTAGTCTGACTAAGACGATCGCCGTTGTGCGCGTGTCTGTGTGTATTGCACATTTACTAGGTGTTATGTGTAAATGAATCCCGTCCGTTTCATCGTCTCGGCTCTGCTGCTGTTACACGTCAGTCTTACCGTCTATTCATCTGGCAGACACAGGCTAGCGACATTAGCATATTAGCTTCTTCTATACATTGTTATTAAACTAAGTCTTACGTTTTTCTGCATAATACAGACAAAGATGTCCGTCTACTTATAGTTCCAGACAAACTGCATCTTCAGTTTTTCATGGATTTTAACTATTTAAATAAGGTTTCACAGTCTCCATATCATAACAGCTGCCAGCTTGATGGTATACATACCATTCCAGTTAATCACATGGACACCTTTGAAAATATTTCTATGTTTGTTTCCTTTAACTCTGTAGATCACAGACTCATCCAGCCACACTCTTTACTCCAAGGAGGATGCAACAAAAGGAAAGTTTGCATTCACCACAGAGGACTATGATATGTTTGAGGTTTGCTTTGAGAGCAAGTCGCCCATGGGTAAGTGTGATAACCCCCCAAAACTGGTCATAAAGGTTTAAATGATTCAAAGATGCATTCACCACATACCCTCAATACAAAGGCTGTTTTGTTATTTTAATTTTAATGGCAGAGAGACATTTTTATGCTACAGCTATTCACATAGTTGGTTTTATGTATTTATATTTGAACAAAAACAGAGAGAGCACTCAAATACATTTGGATAATCCATATTTTGGTATGTTTGTATTGCTGTAGTAAACAAGATGATGGATTTGGAAATTCAAAGTCACAGAAATGAACCTTGTGGATGTGATTTTAGATTTGCGCAGAAAATATGAAGATTTAAAGGTAAAATCTCTGCTCTTTTCTCAGGAACTGGAAGAGTACCTGACCAGTTGGTAAATCTGGACATGAAGCACGGCGTTGAGGCTAAGAACTATGAAGAAGTGAGTGTGTGTGTGTGTGTGTGTGTGTGTGTGTGTGTGTGTGTGTGTGTGTGTGTGTGTGTGTGTGTGTTGATTTTTTTATTTTTATAGAATGACAAAGAGGCTTTACATGAGGAGTGTACTGTACATTAGGTCAGTGGATGTAGGACGTTGGTCTTGCTGTAGGGATTTTACAACCAGCAGAATATTAATTTTCCTGATTTGAAAAACTAGAGAGGCACAAGTTAATTTCTTACATTATGGAAATGTTAGATGGCACACACACCCCCCAAATATAGTCCTATGGACCTTTACTTTTCTTCCACTTTGAAATACTTGTTATTGACGTCAAGCGGTATAGAAGCTATTAAAAGCTGTGGAGGCGTTTCTTTGCCTCCACATTCATCAGTACTTTCATATATAGGAAAAAAACTGATTGTGCATCATCGCATTATTTAAAATTCCTACTGAGAATTTGGTAGCGTTTAATGTGGTTGCCTCAAGCAACTCTTACTAAAGAAGTGATACAAGCTTGCCAGCAGAGAAACACCATCCCTCCCCGCCCACACATGGTGCATGAACATCGCATGCTCCTCTGCTGAACATTCAAGGTTAAGGAGAGTTCAAGTAGGCATTCCTGTCTGTGAGCGTGGCGCTGACGTCGCACTTGTATTCACCTATGTAGATAGATGTGTTAATTTGGACCAACATGCCGGCTGTTCAGTTGACGGTGTAGCTGTTGCACAATGCTTGAGAATGTGTCCTTGGCAAGCTGTAGTAGGTAACGTAATTTTATTCTCTGCTTGTCTGAAGCTGTAGTATCACAGTCGGATTTCTGCTTTTCCCGCTCCTTACAGGCAATATGTCAGCTAAATTCATTTGGTTTAGACTAAACAGAAACTACTTTTTGTTACACTATTCTATGTAACTTTAAGTTACATAGACTTATTTATTGGAGAGTTCTGTGTCTTACAGACCACTGAATTTGTTCAGATCATTCTATAATGTTTAGTTTTCATCATCATCTTAACTTATGTTAAAAAAAAAAATGTCCATAATCATCATTAAAATGTCGTACATTTGTCCTGTTTAGCTCTTAAATTTATATAGTCACATCCATCAACCCACCATCTCAGCAGCAGCTGCTTTGTCCACACTAGTTCAAATGGCAGTGTTCTCGCATCCTAAATAAACAGGATGCATGGGTAATTAGTGTTTGAACGTACAGTCTAAGAGTGACACCTGGTGGACAAAGTATTTTATGGCACTGCGGTTTCTATCATTTGTATGCTTTCACACCTATATTTAGTTCTGATTCAGGGAGTAATTGACATAACATTGCTAGTTCATGTTCACAGTGCAATCTAGGCAAAGTTATATCAACACTAACACACTCTCCTAGTGCATCCAATGCACTGTCTTTGTGTCAGAACACCTATGGTTTAATAATAATAATAATAATAATAATAATAATCATAACCACCTTTGTTTTGTCCTTCTAGATTGCCAAGGTGGAGAAACTGAAGCCTCTTGAGGTTGAGCTGAGACGACTGGAAGACCTGTCCGAGTCCATTGTGAATGACTTTGCTTACATGAAGAAGAGAGAAGAGGAGATGAGGGACACCAATGGTAAAACAGCTGCACATGCACAACTTAGTGAAATAACAAGTTTATGAGGCCATAATAACAATAAACCATGATTATTGTTTTATTGTTGGAAGTATTTAAAATATGTTTCTTTATTGGAAGAACAAAGAGTATTATTCACTGTCCAATAACATGACTACCCCATCTTTTGTTCCCCCACTGCAGAGTCTACCAACACACGTGTGTTGTACTTCAGCATATTCTCCATGTGCTGCCTCATCGGTCTGGCTACATGGCAGGTCTTCTACTTGAGGCGCTTCTTCAAGGCAAAGAAGCTGATCGAGTAGAGCAACCCCCGCTGGCTCCTTAACTGGAGGAACGCTGCCTGCTGGTCAGCCAACACATCCCAATATCCACCCTCCTCGGACTAGCTTCAGCAAAACAACAGCAAGCGGGGTTGAGGGGCTCAAAATCTAGTTTTCAAGGCTGAGCGAGAGAGAAGTTTGTCCTCTGGAGAAAAAAAAAAAATTCACCTGCTTATTTAGTGGTTTAAACATGACAAGCACTGTAGGGAGAAATGCACTGTGAGACATGGGAGGAGTACGTCACTGTATTAGTGAGATATGTCCATGGTACACATTTCTGTCTGCACTGTTTTGACTGTTGCAGCTTACTGAAAAAGAACTTGTTCCTTCAATCAGTTGAACAGTTTGATTCTGAGCTCAGTTTGAATGGATGTGCCATGAGCGAATGTCTTTTGCCCTTCTGTTGATACACATATTCTTTGCCATACCAAGCAAAACTAGATCCTTGGTGCCCTTTTATCAAGTGAAGGCTCTTTGAAAACGTGGTTTGTTGTTATTTTGACGAGACAATTGGCAACCACTGAACAACTGTGTTTTGTCACTTAATTTGCATACATGTTTGGTAGCTAAATTTAACCGTGTCTTTAGTTTGTTTTCATATTGTAACTGCCACGTAGTTGCTTCTACTGGTGTATTTTTTTTGCAGGGGTTGTAAGTTGTCAGTAATATTTGCTTATTTGTAAATTAGGTCACTACTATAAGCTCTTGCACGTTTTAATTTAGTTTTTGGAATAGTAATATCACCAATCAAAAGTAGCCAGGAACCAAAAACCTTGTTCGGATGGTCATTGTGGCTCTGAGTAAAACACCCACCTGATTCCTATCATACATTCATACATATATTTGTGCAAGTCTTTCTTGTCTGAGTGCAGTACAGGGAGGTTTTGACAAGAAATATAAGCCTATCCAAACATTTCCTTTCAGTCATATGGCCCTTTTCTTTACACTGGTAAATATTCTAATTTTATAGTCTTTGCAGATCGATCCAGCGTGTTTCTTTTAATTAGAACTGTTTGAGGCTTGGGTTACATGTGGGTAGTTGCAGATATTGAAATGGGAGTAATTGAGGCATCTGTCATGGGTACATTTTTAACAAGGAACATGCGCATTGTGCGCAGTCAATGATTTTTATGTTGACTGGTAAATTTTGTAAATTTGTGTTGGGCTTTTATTCAATAAAATATTGGACAGATTTACATTAGTTATTTTGTAGTCTTACATATGCATTTTGCCTCATAGCACATCATTATAGCGCAGCCATATGATGAGTTCTAGACTCAGATTGCTGAAGGAGAAAGTGGTGAAGTGTTATAGGTAATAAATATAAATACTTCCAAATATGTAGAATAACAAAACAGACCCACATCTTCTTCACATTTAGTGCATCAGATAATATGCACTGGTTATATGTACTGTTAATGGTTAATAACTGTGTCGACATTCTCATACATAGGAAATATTGGTAGTAATACTACTACAGAGCTGGGCTCCCTTATCGGTCTAAGAAGTCCTTGAGAGGGTCTCTGCACTCCAAAGGACCTGTGTTCTCAGCAGATAGATTAGAAGTACAATGTTCCTCAATAATTAGGGATCAGCTTGTCCTGCAGATACCTATGAGATTCACCTGTTGGGCGTAGATGACCATGTGTTCTTGTTGCAAACGAGGAGAGGACAGATTGTTTATTGGGCAGATACTTTTATCCATAGCAAATTTCCAATAAATACATTCAAATTCCACCACAAGAAGAGCTAAAAATCATCAAACCCTGACAGCACCTCCCTCTAACAAAAGCTGCAGCATGGGGCCTGTCATCAAAGCTCCACAACAGAAGGTGGGTCTGCTATTACTTCATAGAGTTTAATAATGATAATGAATAATGACCCTAATCCTAACCCTAACCCTCAATGAAATGGAGTCCCACCAGCCACAATTTTAACAGATGACACTTTAACCTAGGCTGAATATAATGTATAATATAAAATGTTATTGCAACAGACATGCTGTCTAAAATATGAGGTCCTTTATGAGAGTATCTCCTACTATGACTGATATAGGTGCAAACTGTTTATTAGAGAAAGACAGTTTTATTTATTCAAGTCCAGTCACAAACAACTGTGGACTGGACTGTGTCCTTGTGCTTTTAAGAGCAAGCAAATAAGCCTCCAAATTGGCAACCTCCTTATTCCCTTTCCTGTTACTGATGACAAGAATTGGAGGTACTAAATGTCTACTATATGTTTCCTTTCACAACCATTTGGATACTTTAAAATGATTTGTTGGCACAAAAAGAAAATGTTCAAATGAAGGGGGAGTTTTTTGTTTTTGTCCCATTATAACTTCCAAAAATGATCATATTGGCAAATGGACACCTCGTTTTCAACAAAAACAGAACCCATTACCTTCACAAAAGTAGGATTTTGGCTTATCACATGTTTGTAAATGTACTGTTCTGCAGCAAAGTCACAACTGAGACCAAATAAGCAGTGTCTTAACTAATCTCTCCATTATTTTTTAACAATAGATAACCTATACATATTCAAGTCTTAACATATCAGAGAAAATGAGGATTAAAGACTAGAATTAAATTGATTATATGATTTCTTATAATTGCCAAATAAGAACATGAAGACAATATTCAGGCTCTGGAAGTGTAGAAGTTATTGGCAGTACACTTCCTGCTAGTTCAGATAGTAGCAAATATAACTCGGACCAAACTAATTCGCACCTTTTGTCCATAAAACGTTTTAAACTGTCGTAGTTGAGCTGACAAGAGGCGCGTTCGACTTCATGCAGATCTGTGCAGATCTGACTTGACGTGATGCATGCTGGGTTGTTCATGCTCATAGACCTCGAATATGATTGGTTAAAATGAACTTGTTCAACCCAGCATGCATCACGTCAAGTCAGATCTGCACAGATCTGCATGAAGTCGAACACGCCTAATACGTTGCCAACACACCGCAAAGTTGATGCAACAACTCGCAAAAACGCTCCGCCAATCAGATGACAGCGCAGTCATACTCACCCGGAAGTACTCGTAAATCACTTCCGCGTCAACACAGTTTGCATGGTAGAAATACAGAAATATCGGGGCCTGACTCTGACAGCTTTCTATAACAATTATGCCGGGCCCATACAAAGAAACAGACTTGACGGAGAGAGTTGAAGCGTTTCTGTCCGACCTGAAGCGTGGAGGGAGCGGCACGGGACCTCTGCGTGGTTCGGCGGAGACAGCCCGAGAAACGACAGCCCTGCTCCGGAGAATCACAGCCCAGGCTCGGTGGAGCAGCGCAGGTACTTTATGCTACTCTGTACTCTGTTTACAGTCAACTCAGACATTAGCAGGGCAGCTAACTACTATGATAAACTGACATAATATCTAAACAGTTTCAACTTTTCTGACTATCACTCAAAAGTCTGGTAAGAGAAGGATATTAGTCTTGTTTTTAAATAATAGGAAGGGTTTGCTCAGTAAAGGTATTAGGTGAACGGTATACTGTTAATTAAAGTATTTAGTAAAATAAATATATATAATAAATACGATATTTCCGTATATAATAGAATAAAATATACATTTGGAGGCGATTGGAGAAGTGATCAAAACACAATGACAACATAAACTATTTCGTATTGAGTTTTTTTTTAGCATCTTCATCTTTAGCATTTCCAAACATCAAAATGTCGTCTGTTTTAGGCGATCTGATGGAGATAATCCGTAAAGAGGGGAGGAGGATGACTGCCGCCCAGCCGTCAGAGACCACTGTGGGTAACATGATCAGACGGGTGCTGAAGATCATCAGAGAGGAGTATGCCAGGTGAGGAGGCCTTGGGAGTCTAAACAGAAAGGTTGTTTATCATAAAAACTCAAGTTGTCCGTGAATATTGACTGCTGATTTGTATTTATTCTACATAGATCCAAAACAGGATATTAGATACTTAAACTGAAGCTCTCGTGGACTACCCCTCTTCTTGACATATCCCATCTGCATCACTCAGTGTCAAATATACAGAATGTCTGTACAAATAAATATTTTTTTTGCTAAGATTTCTTGGCTTTTGTAGTTTTATCAAATAAGCTATGATTTTTCCTTCAGATCTCGAGGTAGTAGCGAAGAGGCAGACCAGCAGGAATCTCTCCACAAGCTGCTGACCTCTGGAGGACTCAGTGAGGAGAACTTCAGACAACATTTCACTGCCCTTAAAGCCAATGTCATCGAAGCCATCAATGAGTTGCTGACTGAGCTGGGTAAGTTTATTTACTGTTTATTCACATGTGTGTATTAGAACAAATTCAAGTTAAAGTTATACAGGTGAAGTATATGTTTAATATTTAAAAGTGCAGCGTCTCAGCTTTCATTTTAGGGTATTCAAGTTACAACCATCTTTATACAAAGTCCCTTTTTTCAGGGGCTTGTATTGTTTACCAGAAATGTAAATGGTAAATGGTAAATGGCCTTGCTTTTATATAGCTCTTTTCTACCTATTGGTACTCAAAGCACTTTACAGTCATAGACACATCTACCCATTCGCTCACACAAGCACACACACATTCACACACCAGTGCCACGCACTGGGAGCAACTGGGGGTTCAGTGTCTTGCTCAAGGACACTTTGGTATGTGGCAAAATAATAAAGGGATTTTATTTTCAAAATGTCAACTTCACTGTACCATTATAATGTTATACAAAAACGATTTCATTAAGTTCCTTTCAAGTCTTGACTTCTATTAGATGATAATGGATATTTGACAACTGTACTTAATCAAAGTGGGTATTCACCATTGCACTTTTCAGAGGGAACAACAGACAACATCGCTATGCAGGCTCTGGAGCACATTCACTCAAATGAAGTCATCATGACAATAGGCCGCTCTCGCACCGTGGAGGCCTTCCTCAAAGATGCCGCACGCAAACGCAAGTTCCATGTCATTGTTGCAGAGTGTGCTCCCTTCTGCCAGGTAGCTCAAACACACCCAATGTTCAAGAAAATGATTATTGTTCTTGAGGAGAAAACATCAAAAAACATTGTGTTTAACCTTAGTTGTTCATATTCCATCAGGGGCACGAAATGGCCACCAGTCTCTCAAAAGCTGGCATAGAAACGACTGTGATTGCGGACGCTGCCATTTTTGCGGTCATGTCTCGTGTTAATAAGGTACTTAACACCACCAAACCCTTTAAAATAGTCACACTTGGGGATGTGGCTTAACTTGCTCTGTGATCTGTTTGCAGGTCATCATCGGTACACAGACAGTTCTAGCAAATGGAGGGCTGAGGGCCGTTAACGGGACACACACTCTAGCCCTTGCAGCCAAGCACCACTCAACACCTTTGATCGTTTGTGCTCCCATGTTCAAACTCTCTCCTCAGGTAAAGAAAACAGTTGAGACTGTCTGTTTCTAATGTTCTGCCAACAACAAATAATGCTAAAGCTATATTTTGTCCTTAGTTTCCAAATGAAGAAGATACTTTCCATAAGTTTGTCTCCCCACATGAGGTGCTCCCTTTCACCGAAGGTAACTTTTCCAACAAAGACATGGTTTAAAACTTTTCTTTGAATGTTCCACTTTTACGAGATAGCATCCTTACTTAAAGATTTTGGAGAAGTCACAGTTTCCAATTTGTATTTCAGGTGAGATTCTCTCCAAGGTGAACGTGCACTGTCCGGTGTTTGACTATGTCCCACCTGAGCTCATCACACTGTTCATCTCCAACATCGGAGGACATGCACCGTCATACATCTACCGCCTGATGAGTGAACTTTACCACCCAGAGGACCACGAACTTTAATTAGTGTAAATAACTAATAAATAAATTTAAATGATTGATAAAGGTTCCTTTGTGTCTCATTTGATGAAGTGTCAGTTACATTTCTTTCCTAATTTTAATTGAAATAATATTCCATACCGGAATGTTATCTCCCATTATAATTTTGTGTTGAAATATTATATATTATATTAATATATTTAAGATATATGTGATCTTATAAATCAAATGCGTTATGTTAACAAGGTTAAATTAAACAGTTCACAATAATTCTAAATGTAAAAAACAAAACAAAAAAAACCTTATTTAATAAGATAAGATAAGATAGGACTTTATTCATCCCCGTGGGGAAATTAGGATGTTACAGCGGCAGGGAATAACAATGCAATATACAAAAAAATAGAATAAGGCAGACAAATATGGTACAAAAAATATTTACATATTGCAAAAAAAAAAAAAAAAGTCCAAAAAGTAAAAAAAGACAAAAAAATAATCTCACAACTTGCATACCATAGTGACACTATGGGTTCACTGGCCCGAGATTGGTGTAGAAACAACAACATGTAATCCAAAAAACAACGACAAAACACAAGACGAAGAAAGTAAAGTGCAATTTTACTTAAGTGCAACCAGCGTGTGGTAGTTACAGCAGGCCTCCAGGTGGAGTCGGTGTAGGACAAGCAGAGTAGCTGCTTTAGAAAGGTTTTTGACGAGAATAAGAAGAGAAAGAAGTGTAGATTGAGTTACTATGTTACGTGAAGAAATCATGTTTGATGAGTGTGTTGTGAAAGTAGTTTAGTGATGAATGTAAAAAGACTGGGTCCCGCTGTATTACTCAGGCTGCACTACAGCGTCTATTCACGGGCGCGATCCCACTACTGAGCGGCACGGGGGCTTTGACCTGCTCCGTTTCCGACCTGGGCCGGTGCACCCCTCCTTAGGCGACCTGGTGGTCCCGGGCTCCCCCAGGAACACCATATCGATACCGAGCTTAGTGCGGACACCCGATCGGCATAGTCCGCTGCAGCCCAGATCTCCTGGGCTCAAACGATCCGCCAGCCTCAGCCTCCCGGTAGCTTGGATTACAGGTGCGCGCCACCGCACCCGGCGAGAGACGGGAATAAACACAGGGCATTTAAATGCAACACGAGTGACGTCACGAGGAAGCGCCAAACAGCGACTTCTAGCGGCCGAAAATGGAGCTTCTTTACAAATCTTGCTAACTTTATGGTGTTATAAATTTTCCTCTCAATATTCCATAACAACAAAGTGAATATGATATGTTCAGGCAAGTTTAATATTTTTTTTTTTGACAAACAGACCTCTAATCTCATTTTACTGACTCAAAAGCATACCCCACTTACAGTCATCAGCCTTATTAAAACTATTGTTATGTATATCAGGTACAAACTGTACATAATTTCCTAGTACATGTCATAGCATTGTTTATATACATAGTTCAATTCAATTCAATTCAATTTTATTTATATAGCGTCAATAACAATACAAATCGTCTCAAGACGCTTTACAAAAACCCGGCCTGAAACCCCCAGAGCAATGCAGTTGTCTTGTCTGCTGTCATTACCACAATTATGTCACATTTTACAGTAGATACAGCACATGTACATATTTCCTGTATGCTGATATCAAAGACGTTGCACATGTCTCTTTGAATTTTTCCTACCGCAAATTAGTAAAGGTAGGCTACAGCTACATAGATAACTAGATAAAATGCAATAATGATATCTGACCACAAGGTGGCCCAACCTGTTTTGTTGTAGGATATTTTCTAATACACAAACACCTCTGCAAATGAAAAAACACTGATTTTCTTTTTCTTATTTTTTCCAGACCTGCCAAGCGTAACATTGTGTGTAGTGGTTGGACGTGAAGGCTGGGGACGAGGGTCAGAGGGGAGCATGTGAAGGGTTTTGGCACCCTGCTATGGTCTAGCAGAGAGAGTGCATTGTTCTCTGACCTAAATTTCATGACATGGAACTGGAGGGAAAAAAAAGGTCAGAGTGAATGGGCCGCATCACCAGCAATGTCTTCACTCTCCACTGCCCCACGCTCGCTGGTCAGACCATGGCATCATCCAACTGTCAAACAGCGTTTTAGGACTGTTCAAGAAAGTTTGTGTTAGGAAGGTTCAAGACCCAGAAAAGTGATTAGCATGTAGCAATCCTTTTCTTTTAGTAGGAAAAGACAAAGTTTGCTACTTTAGTTTGCTACTAAACTCTGATCCACCTGATGCTTTGTACATATTTTTTCAAGAGATAATCTGTGCATCACTAATTAAGTTCTATTACCTGTATAATGGAGTAATGTGGACCTGACCTTCAACAGAATTACTGCACAGACAACAGACACATCACACAATTGTACTTCTGGCACACAGTCATGGTTTAAGGCCACACACGAGAAGAGAGGCAATAGAAATTTATTTTAGTTTCTGTCTCAGAACCCCAGTTTAATCATGAAATGTCTGTCTTTTCCTGCCTTGTTTCCACCCGTCAACACACCCACACCTGTGATCAGCCACTATACTTTCCCACAATCATATTTGAAGTCCAGATAGGCTGTTTTAACAGAAGACACTTTACAAGTGTTGGTGAGAAAGGACAGGTGTAAATGATTAGACTGGCCTCGGGGTCCTTGTGTTGTTTACATTGGCTCACTGCCATGACTTACTTACAGAGCCAATCTCCCTACCGTTTGTGTGAACATCAGTGTTTCTTCAGGCCTTTGTGCTCCAGTCACATGTTCCTGTTCTGCCTTTGCTGATAGTTACTGATTACCTTTTTTTTTCTCAAGTAAGCCTGCCCTTCTGTATACAGTTAGCAACCCTGTTCCCCAGTGTGAAAAACAGATCAGAAAAACCTGATCTTTCTTTGTCCAGCCGACTCATCAGCATCTCAAACACATCCAGCAGCATCATCACATTCATGGGTGTGTCTTGCCGAGGCCCCGCTTGTCATTTCTCTGCGCTTATGAGCTCATCCTGACGCTTAGAGGAGGAGGTGGAGGGGAAAGATAAATCTCATTCTCTTTTTCATCACACTGACTTCATTCTTCACAACCCTTTGATGAGACAGGGGAGCAAACCTGGGTGGAGTCTGGAGATTTACGGCTGACAGAAGCGTGCAGGCCATTAAAGCCCGGGCGCCCTGCTAATGAACATCCACTGCAATCACGCTGAGAGGAGTACAGTATGTATGGAGCTCATCGATCCAGAGTTGTCCTTAGGGACGTGTAAGCTGTACTCTGACCCTGTCACATAAAAGGACAACAAGATCCATCTCTATTTTCTTATCACAACTCATGTTGGATTATGTTATATATCTGATTCCAGACATCATGTTGTTTAACCTGTACGTTTTTTTTTTTTTTTTTCAAACAGACCAGAAAACACAGCAAAGCATAGATTATTAGATCAGTTTAAGATGTGGCTGCAACATGGCATCATGGATTTATCCATTGATAGCATGAATAAATGCCTCAGCTAGCACCCCCCAAAATCCACCATCATTATTCCTCCCACGCCCCCTTGGGTGTTGACGTGTAGCCTGCAGCCCCAGCTGTTGCCTGGTGATGCAGCACACCAGACTGTTGTGGCGTCTCGTGGGACAGCAGAGATGAGTGCTGTAATTAGCGTGGAATGAGGCCAACGGCAAGCCGAGTGTTCCTGCGAGGCCCCTGGAGGCCTCGGGGGACTTTGAGACGCGTGGCTAACCTGTGGTGCCCTACCTGTGGCTCTGGGGGCTGATTGGTTGCACTTATCTTTTTTAATAGAAGCCATTTTAACAGGACACAGTAGAAAACGTAGGGGAGCAAATAATAAAATGAACGATGGTGGATCAGTCGAGCTGCTTCAGGTGCATTATGATGCACCTGAATATAACAAACCCACTGTTAATATTTTTGGTAACATTTATTCTTTTACTATAATGAAATGCTGTGAAAAGGTTTAGAGATCAGGATAATAATAAAGATGCCAACCAAAAACCAAGCTAAACCAACAACCAAAACAAATGACAGAAAAAGTGTAAAAAACACAGGCCAGAAGAGGTGCTGTATGAAACCATCGTGCACCAAGACCAAAAGCAATAAAGCATCTACAGTAAACTATATTTTAACACACAATATGCTAATGAAAGATACAGAAGTCTACTGCTACTGCAGCTACTCCCACACTACATGTACTACTCTAATTACTTCTCAGACTAAGACAAGTCAATGAATCTAATAGCGGATCGACAGGAAATTAATTAGAAACGTATTTAATAAGTCAATAAGTCAATCTTCTTTATTTATCCATCTTTAAATTAAATTTCAAATCGTTGGAAGAAGCTAAGGGTTCTGGGAAACTGAGGCTGGCTAAAAAAATAATACAAATGTGAGCAATCTACAGTTTTTAAAATAAATATAGGGCAATTTTAGTAAGAATTCATACATTAGAAAGACTCAGGTTTGAGTTACTTGTATCAGTTGTATTTAAAAAATCAGACAGATTTGACCAAATGTCTTGTTACCTTTCCACTGCACAATAATCAATTGTGTGTGTGATATCCAGGCCCTGTCTCTGTCTGCGTGCGCTGGTGTGTGCAGGTGTATGACGGCTGCTTATGCTCCATCTGCGTCGGCCGCTGATGAGTAAAGCCATGAAATAGATCCAGCTGGAGATGTGCAGAGGAGACTGAGGCCTCCTGGGAAATCATCCACACCTCCACCAGCACCGTGTCCACTCCTCCAGTACCCCAGAGAGCTATCAATAAGTGGGTAATTGAATTTTAAGCACAAACACTGCTGTCAAATGAGCATCGCTGTGTGTGTGTGTGTGTGTATGTGTGGTAGGGGGTGTTTAGCTGCGTGAACATGGCGATGCTGTCATCCAGCTCCTGGGTGGGGGGGTTGCACAGGAAGGATGAATGTTTAATCCATTAAATAACAATTACAGCCTGTAAAGATCCAGATCGGCTGCTGGGGGAAGGAGGGAGTGAGGAAACATGGCTGAACTTATCACATGCCTCGCTGACAACCAGTGATTTAACATGATTACCAAGCACACACATGCAGACAAAATGAACCTGTAAGAGTACACATTTATAGATTCCCTGTTAGGTGCTCTGGCTAATATGTGTGCCTTCTGTTATATCAGGCTTGTAACAATTAAGGACAGGGAGCTCATGTGTTTGTGGTGCAAATTAGGCCTTTTTAAAAACAACACCCCCAAAATTGACATGCCTCACAGCTGAAATGTTATTTTTAGGTTGATTCCTGTAATTTAGAGTTAATTTATTATAATATAATGTACGTAGCTGTCTATTTTCATCACGGGACTTTATTCCTCTATGTCCTAATCCATTTTTTTTTTTTAACTTACTTTGAATTCGTTCATTATAACATTTTTCTTTGGAGAGCTAATCTTGCCAAATGAAATAAAATTTGAGTAGAACACAGTCAAACAGCTGACATTATTATCTGTTTGTGAATAAAAAGTGTGGCTTTTATGACAGCAATTAAGCAACCTTCAAAAACGACTGTGTAATTGAAACATTAAAAACTACCCTCCCTTTGACCTTTGAACCCACATGTGTACAGAACACATGTTGATGACAAAATGATATTCAGCCTAAGATGATGGCATTGTTCTAACCCTACCCCCCACCCCAAAACGAAAGAAAAGTCGTGCTAGTGTGAAATAACAGGCTCTTGAACAGATGTTTGGAGAGATTACGTTTCCACCCCATCTGTAAATGAAGTATGTGTTCCCCATAATAAAATCATTTTCTGGAGGCTGAAAGTGAGAGAAACTGTCACAAAAGTGTGCACAGATTACTAATTAAAGGTAATTTATGTGAATCTAAATCTACATAACCTGAGAAGGTTGAGCAGACTCCTCATCTAAATTTTTGGTTTATGTCACTGGAGATAAACAAAGAGTTATCTGAAAACATAATCTTATGCTGACCGATTTAAAACTGTAAAAATGAATTACATTATATGTTTTGTTTTTATTTAAATTTATATCAGTCCCACAGAGCAAATATTTGACATAAAAATAAGAAATCTGGGGGAATTAGAAGATTAGGGAAAAGCCAAATGGAAAGCTATTTTTAGAGCATGTGTGTATGTAGGGATAAAAATCTGAAAGTGGGCTAAAACCGGAGAGTGCTGGACTAACATCTTGCATGTTATCTTACACATAAAAGCTATCATGTTGCTCAGGATGACAATCACACACACACGCACACACACACCTACCCACACACACGCACGCACACACACGCACACACACACACACACACAGACATACACACACAGCTCAATGAACACAGTTTGTCAGTGTGATCATTAAGTTGCACTCGTGATCCAAAACGAGTTTGCTAGCTGTGGTTTTCTCATGCTGCTCACACAATGGCCCGTATATGGGAGCTGCCTGGTGGCATTGCTTAATTAGGCGAAGAGTTGATTCATTTGTACTAATTGACAGCTAATTAAAGGAGTGAGGGCACATCGAATTGACGTCCCTCAGGGCTGTGCCTCGACTGGAGGCTATGCTGGGGACGGGCACTTATGAAATATTGAATCTTCTGGGTACCACCTGCCATTAGAAGTGGCGTCAAGCATATGGGTCCTGTGCGGTTGAACAGGCTCATCCTCCAGTGTTGAAATGCAGCCTGTTGAGCCCAGCTGCTTGTGGTCCAAGGTTTTTATTAACTGCAAGAAAAAGGAAAGTTCATTCATTCATCCATTCATTTTCTGTAACCGCTTGTCCTGTGAAGGGACGCAGGAGGCCTGGAGCCTATAGAAAAAGGAAAGTGAATCAGAAAAATATATCTGAACCTGGATACAATAAGATAAGACAGATGGAAAGAAATGATTTGGTCACATTCATCCACAGTGTCTGGCGAGTGTAGAGTGTAGTTAAATAACATCTCTTAATGTTGTCCAGTCAGCATCAAGCCATGAAGTACTGCTGGACTGCCCCTTTGGCACTGGGGTTGAGAACGTGTAATGCAACCATCACATAACTCACTGTTTAAATTATATCACTTACAGTATGTTGGCACTGACTAGCTGCCTCAGCAACTGAAGTTAAAAAAAAAAAAAACTGCATTAATATGAGAGAACCATCTGGGCGATTTCAGCCATACTGAAATCTCCTGACCATGTAATGTTGCTACCTTGAAAGAGAGAAGTCCAAAATGTCAAGAAAAGTGAGTCCTGTAGTTTAAATGTGATTGCACTGTTGTGCAAGAACTAAAATGGTTGAACTGTAAAACCTAAAATGAACTGTGATGTCATCAAATGATTGTGACGAGTCATTCATTCATTCATCTTCCATACCTGCTTGTTCCTGTTAAGGGTCGCGGGGGTCTGCTGGAGTCTATCCCAGCTGTCATCGGGCGAGAGGCGGGGTACACCTTGGACAGGTCTCCAGTCTATCACAGGGCTAACACAGAGAGACAGACAACCATTCACACTCACACCTATGGCCAATTTAAAATCACCAATTAACCTACAACAAGCATGTCTTTGGACGGTGGGAGGAAGCAGGAGTACCCGGAGAGAACCCACGCAGACACAGGGAGAACATGCAAACTCCTCTGGCTGTGAGGCATCAGTGGTAAATGGTAAATGGCCTTGCTTTTATATAGCGCTTTTCTACCTATTGGTACTCAAAGCGCTTTACAGTCATAGACACATCTACCCATTCGCTCACACAAGCACACACACATTCACACACCAGTGCCACGCACTGGGAGCAACTGGGGGTTCAGTGTCTTGCTCAAGGACACTTCGGCATGTGGCACATTACGGGGATCGAACCGCTAACCCTCTGGTTCGTGGACAACCCGCTCTACCTACTGAGCCACAGCCGCCCAGTGCTAACCACTTCTCCACTGTGCCGCCCTGTGACGAGTCAGTATTATTTTATTTTTCATTAATACTAAAGTAGTTTATGTGGAATGGAGAAAAGGCAACCAACCAGGGATATCTGTGGTGTGCTAAATTAAAGTCTAGTTAGCCTGCTGTTAATTTGAACGGCTCATCTTAGATAGAGATAGATAGATAGATACTTTATTGATCCTGAAGGAAATTCAAGCATCCAGTAGCAGTTACATACATTGAACATACAATACAAAAACTATATAAAAAATAGAAAGTAAGTAGAAATAAAATGTTTTATACAACTATAAACTATGTTAAAAAATCTTAACCATCACTGCATCATTTTCCAACACTGTGAGCAATGTCCTCCCTGAGAGATTTAACATTTAGATAAAACAACTTTATTTTCACACATTCAAACTGTTTTGCCGGGAAATTGCATTGCTTGACCAGGTAGCATTAAAATAAATACAGAATATTTTTAATAAAGACCAGATATTGTAGAAACATAAGAAACAATTTTCATTGCCTTTTCAAACTCCACCATGATTTTTTGATCATTTTAGGATGTTTACATAAGGATGTAAATCGTCACTAGCCAGCATTGTTTTAGTACAAACGATCGAATCACTGCTTGTATGTGGAAAGTGGTGCTTATTGTGTCAAACCTGCTCAAAACACCACACATGAATCTCTGCACTATGGAGAGTTTTTTCGTCTTTTTGGATGTTGGTTTTGTTTTATGTATGGTAATTTTCAACACAAATGCTGTCAAAACCAATTGTATGCATCATGGCCAGCATCGGACACCAGAAAAAAAAACAGTGTAGCTGCTGAACACAGTCGAAGCCTTTAGCAGTTAAAGACACAAATAGTTCACTGGGAAGTTGGTGGAGACCAGAAACAAAGCTTAAAGGAGAGTAACATTTGTCAGGCCTCTAGAAACTCATCTCAAAATCAACGTTTCTCATTGTCTGTTGGGTGCTCATCTGTTTGCCAACACTTACGCTCTTTTACGGTCTGATGCCTTTGTTGTCTTTGTTTACAGCTTGCACGTACCACTTTGATTTGCCTAAAAAGAAGGTAAAAGTAATTCTGTTTTAAAAAGAGGTTTGGGTCATGTTAACTGTTAGTTATCTAACTCTTCATTTGTCGATGTCCAGAATTATGTCCTTATTTTTTTTTGACAATAGTGTCAAATTGTGATGTAATGAAGCTGCATTAAAGGGACAGTTTGGTTTCATTAAAATGGGATCGTATGAGGCACTCATCCACAGTCAGAATATTAGTGGAAACCCGTTTGTAGATAAAACAAAGAGCAGTATCGGCACGAAAGACAAGCAACGGCCATGGGCCAAAACTAAGTCAACTTAAACAAGGCATACCTAAACAATGTATGTCAGTTGAAGTGCCTTTTCCAGTGTTAAACTGAAGCTCCCTTCAAAGCCACCAGACTCCATTGACAAAAACATTGTTGACAATTAACCTCCATCATAAATGTCGGGCTTAAATGTCATACAGATTTTTTCATTCACAATTTATAGAAAAAGTGTTATATTTATCCAAAGCATTAGAATATCAGACTTCCTCTGTGATTTTTGAACAGGTTTGGGTACATATGACACTTCTTGATACTATAAAGTAATGTTTAGTGTAAATGATGACAGCATTAGCGTCTGTTTAAAATTATTCCTCTGTGTCTGCTTTCAGTCTTCCAGATTTTGAATGCTGTCACAGTATGTTAATGCAAGTTCTCTTGAATTTAAGGGCCAAACACCAAAAGCCCCAGAAGCTTTCAGAGACCACTCAGATTTCCCTTTCCTCTGGAGAGGGGACCACGCTCTCTGCAGGAGACCAGGAATAGACTGTCTTCATGTCTGCTGGTGCTGCCCATGTGAATCAAAAAAAGACAATTAGGGGCTTATTAGGGTTTTGGGGATGTTCACCTCACGGGGCATCCGCTCGCCTGCTTGGCCCCAGCTCTGAGCCGCTGCCATGGCTCAAAACAGTCAGGGGCTTTGTCTCACCTAATTACGCTGAAACCAGGGGCCCCTTTTTGTGTTGCTACTGCCATGCCTGTCCAGTTCCCTTCTCCTGCCTAACTGCTAGTCCCTATCCACTGTGGAAGTGTGCTAATTAGACAAGAAATGGGCCCGAGTAATTATGTCAGGTCTTGTTAGGTGCAGCCACAGTGAGGAATATTATTTTGTCAAGAAAGTTTTGGTGTTGGGGGCCTCTCTCCCATGTTTCCCAGAGTATTTTCCTCATTACGCCAATAACACATCTGCACATGCAACAGGGGAATGTGGCACACTCGGCAATTCAGGGACCCCGACAAACTTCGGCGCATAAATAGATGCACTCATACAGAAATGGAGACTATAGAACGGCAATAGCATGAAGTTATTGCCCTAATTAATGCTTTGTGGCCACGGAGCAAACAGTTGAATCACCAGCCGCACATTGTCGGGATTGTGAGAGCTTTTTGTTGCTTCACCCTAATAGGATGTTTTGATCAACGGCTGTTTGGTGACCCAGCTCTTCTTCTTAAATGCCATGCTCTGGAAAACTGCAATTAGCTAGATTAGAAGAGCCATTTGTGGAGGCTCAAACAAAAACAAAGATAGATCAGACAGTGAGATCTGAGCGTGGTTCAAAATGCCAGAACCAGGACTGACCCAGACAGAGTCCTTTTTTAAAAAAAAATCATTTAGAGAGCATGCATTTTTTTATATAGTCAAGTTGTTTCTGTTGTTGTTGTTTTTGTATTTGCAGCACTGTGTTCATACAGTGTGAACTGAGCTGCTTGATACATTCACCTCCCTGACACAAGTTCAGTCTTTTTGTTCCCAAATATCCACATAGCTGATGAACTTTTTTTATATTAACTCTGAGATATTTCCTATAGTTTCATCAGCATCTCTGTGCTATTACTATGTAGAATGTTTACTGCTGTGTGTGCCCCCCCCCCCCCCCCCCCCCCCCCCCTTCCCCTCTTCCCCCCTCTTCCCCCCTCTTCTTGTGAGTATCTCTGGCCTGGAGTTGTGCGTTTCCTGTAGAGCTCCATACTACATCTGTTGTCGTGGTCTCATCACCCTGCCTATGATTCCTCTTACATTTTCAAACTGTCATGTAACATCATCAGTTTGTATCATAAGATTCCACATGTACGCTTTAGTCAGATATGTGTATCTATGACAGATGTATGTTTATCTTGCTGTTCTCTTCTCTCTCTTTTCTGTCTGTACCCGGCTGGCCTTAGGCAGATGGGTCCTTCCATATGAGCTGGGTTCTGCTCAAGGTTTCTTCCTGTTAAAAGGGAGTTTTTCCTTGCCACCGTTGCCTTCAGGCTTGCTCTGGGGGTTTCAGGCCGGGTTTTTGTAAAGCGTCTTGAGACGATTTGTATTGTTATTGACGCTATATAAATAAAATTGAATTGAATTGAATTGAATTGAATCTCCAAAATGAACTCAACAGAACTACAATAGTTTTAACGACTCTGTGCCATTAAATTACTCTTGAATAAATATAAGACAGAGGCCATTTCACTTGATTGCTTGATTGGTTCTGTATACTTTTGCAATAGTCAACGATACCATCTCACATCTGGGCCTTAAACTGGCATCATTTATTATTTCAAACTCAATTCAATTTATTATATACATTTATCATTATTTATTAACAGTATATTATGTGATTTAAATCATAGAAATTAATTCTTAAATGTATGATTATTCTAAGCAGGCCTTCTAACAATTCAATGCAATGTCCAAACTATACTCCATTTACAGAGATTATACTGAATTAATAATAAATACTTCCAGTTCATTGTGTTGAATCAAAAACTCTGCATATTATATAACTGTATTCAAAGTTTTCCCTCAATTATAGCATCAATTTATTCCTCTCTCTTTGAACCGACGGTCATGATATAAAACCTGGTTTCTAGCTGCATCCTGATCCCAGTGGAAGGCCGTGAGTGGTGGAAGTCATCCACACGTGTGCGCTGTGGAAATCTCATTAGCATGGCTATTGGTATTTCATTGATCTCTTCATTCACCTCTAATGAAATGCCTCTCTCTGATAGCTTCTCATGAGACGCCGAAGGTAATTTAAGTTGCACCATTCTCCCTTTCTCTCTGTATAGAAAATGGACCATTTAGAAGCTTTATTTGGTTTTAACCTTTTTTTTAGAAGACGTAGAATACAAGAGCTCCTGCCTAAGCCTAAATGACAGATAATAGTGTCAGACTTAATTTTATTTTGGTATTATATTTAATTTATCAAATTCCTAACAGTTCTGGTCTGTGGCTGCAGGTTAATGGTGCGCAGTTTTCCCACAAAGAAAAACCTGACGCGCAGAAAGAGTGATTGACTGGATCTTGTTGATGCCTCATCTCCTGATCATATCTCCGATTACAAACCAACACTAAATCTCTCGTGGGTTTGACAGCCTGACGCAAGGGTGCCAAACGGTCCCACGAGTCCACCTTTATTTATTTATTCATCACCACATGCCCTATTGAAAGTGCCGCGTCTCCAGCGCGTCCTCTCATCTCCATAAACTCTCCTCCGCGTAATTATCTGTCCAGATGTCCAAAAGTGTGCCGCAAATTATCTCTGCAATAATTGAATAATAGCTGATTAGAGACTATTTGGGGTTTTTTTTTTGGGTGGGGGGAGAGAGGGAAAGTATTTTCACCTCATTTCACAACTCAGCGGCTTTGAATTTGAGCTGAGCGTTATTCTGTGATGAATGAAGGGGAAGTTGCAGATGATTTCCCCTGACGTCCTAAACGTCTTTTCCGTTTGCTCTCACTTTCAAAAACGGATTAAGCCGCTGAAACACTGTGTAACCTTTCAGTCCGTGTCATTATTTTATATCTGCAATCAGCTCACAAGCTAAAAAACACATTTGAACCTCGAGAGGCAAATAAATCTGTGGCTACATTGTGTTCTGGAGTTTGGGCCACTGTTTGTCTCATATTTAATTGCCACCCTGGCGTGCCCTAAATACCCCGAACTGGGACATTGTATTCTTTATCCGGCCCGACAAAGAATAAAAAAAGAAGCTTAATAACCTATCAACAGATGCGCAGACTGTAGCCAAAGACAAAACGTTTAGTGCGCAAACCTAATTAGAATATGCAAATCGCAGTGTGAGTTATATGGGACGTTGGGGATGAAGCTGGAGTCTGCTAACGGATCAATCAGTCTATAGTCCTTCTAATAAGAAGCTAAATTGATTAATTAACCGATATTGAGCTTATAAACGTTTCTTTAAATTTGAACCCTCAAAATTTTCTTGTTTTTCATTCTTTTCGTGCATTTGTCGATGCCCCCCTCTCGTGTGCGTAGTTTTGATTTTATTTTTAATTGGAAATAATCGTTTTTAATGTTAATCTGCAGCTCAGAGTTCAGAGTTGACCTTAATTATTGTATTTAGGTGAATGGCGCCATCATGAAAAGGTTCTTAAGATTACAAATGAGGAGTTTTATACTTTGATAAAATCCAAACAGCTTTCTTCCAAAATGCTCCATAAGTATATATATTTCTAAATGCCTTACAAGTTAATTACTTAGGGGAAACACACACATTTATCCAAGTTCATTACCTAGACTCGAATTACTTTTCTATTGCTTTAAATAGTGATTTATTTATTTATTAGTTAAACAGGTCGTTGTTCACGACTTGACTTTAACAGTGTTTGAATGCAAACTAAATTGAGTTTCTTCAACTTGGGGCATTTGTTCGGCTAATCAAATCTACTTGACATGAAGAGTTACAGTGAAATAAGCTCTTTATTCCCCAACTGGTTTCACTTTTAAAAATAATTTCAGAAGATGTACTGTCTCCCTTTTCTCTGTTTTTAAGAATCACAACAAAAACTGTCACGAGAACGTTTTCCAAATGATTGTCTCTAAGTGAGTGTTGCCCATGAACTGTGGTATCAAACTAATAATCGGCCTTTTCCAAAGCCACAAAACAAAAACATAAAGGTTTTCTATAGAAAAGAAATACGTGATGCAGCAGGATGTAGTAGGTCCACCATCAACAGCTGAAAGAGAATAAGAGGCTGAGACATGAAAATCCCAACATATCCTCAAAAATGTCCCCACAAAACTGTAAATATTCGGTTATTTTGTCACATTTAATTGTCATCTCCATCAGCAAAAGCACCACGGAGCTGTCACAAACTTTAGCATGCAGTCATTCCCCTCTTGTGATTGGCTGCCGCCTGTTGCCTGTTGGATTAAAAAGCGCAGCAGAGGAGAAGAGCAGAGATAAAGAAAGAGCATCATCACTGCACCAGGGACCCGAGCTTTTTTTTTGAGAGAGAGAGAACAGAAAACAAAAAGTGCGCCGTCATGACAGGGAAGGAGGGAGTTGTTCTTTCAGACACCGAGAATAAACAGAAATCAGCCTCACAAACCGGTGTGAACCACGGGGGATCCCTGCAGCCGCCTGCAGTCTGGAAGATGGCCCCCACTGTGCAGCGGCGCACCGGCTTTGGGATCCAGGAGCTGCTCGGCCTCAACAAGGAGCCGCCGGCCGTGCCGAGGCGGCCGCTGGAGGCTCTGCCGCACAGGGCGCACGCCCTGGCCGCCAGGTCGGCCCTCGCACACGGTGGGCTCGGAGTCGGCATGGGTTTACTGGGACCGGAGGGAATACACTCGTTTTACAGTCAGCCTGCCTTTCTGGAGGTGCTGTCAGAGGCGCAAAATATGCACCTGCAGCCGCTGCACAGGACAGTGCACATGGACTCACAGATGGATGCACAACACTCAGCCAGCTCCGGTGAGTCTCTGTTACCTGTCACTTTAATAACTTCATTCATTTTGTTGTCGAACGACAATATTTTAACCAACAATATATGTAATGATGTTACTCATATTTGTTGCTGCTGTATTCGTTCAGTGTGAATTTGAAAGAAAGCAGGAATAATTGTTTAACAGAAAAGTGCAAGTGACTGATTAAAAGTAAAATCTGAATTGAGCAAAGCGGGTTAGAAGTGGTACTTAAAAATGCAAAAGTGAATTAGTATCAATAGGATATGCATTTATATATTTATATAAAGTGCATTGAAGATGATTATTTGTTTTTAATGTCGCCTACACAATTTGGTATTATAATTTTGGAAAATCTGTGCACAACGATAAATAGATTGGAGACAGTTAATATCAAGTCACAATTCTGAGAACAGTTTTGTTCTTGTTTTATATATTTATTATAATCATTCATTATTATTATTTTATTTTTCCTTAATTTACGTATTTCCTAACATTCACTGATAATATTTAACAGATAATTATTGGAAATCTACGTCTGTATGAAAATATATTAAATAGTTCACGGATGTTTCCTCACAGACTCTGATGACTTGAGCTCCGGCGATCACAAATTCTCCAAATCATCGATGAGCCAGAGCAAGAAAAGGAAGAAAAGACGACACAGGTAAAACACAAATGACAAAAAAAGGAAAAAAGAAAAAAAACCAACAACAACAACAAGAAAATGGAGAGAAAATGATTCCTGTTTGTCATATGTTAGGCCTCATGATACTACCACAGCTTGTATATTAGATTTTGATGTATCAACCTAGAATATATGAAAAACGGATTGCTGTTTTTACAGAATAAATCATTGCTACTTTTTTTTTAATTATAACGAATATGTGAAAAACAATTCTCTGTGAGACACAGAAAAAACAACTCACCTGTCAGTAATATAACACCATTTATTGTGTCTGTATAGCAGCTTGTAAAGTGTTATGGTTTTAAATGGAAGAAAATAACCTTTTACCAAGTGTTTTATAGCTTGGCCTCATCTTGAATTTTTGAATAAATTATGAATTGTAAATAAATCTGAGTCATTTTAATGTAATAAAAACAAAATTGCATTTAGAATTTTAGGCCGAGATTTAAAATAAAAAAAAGGAAAGCAATGAGTTGGAGTAAGGCAAACTAGGCAGATATGACTGAAATGTAGTGTTTAAAAAATGGGATTTTCAAAACAATGGTATAATGTGTCTTCTTTTATTTCTGCAGAACCATTTTCACGTCCTATCAGCTGGAGGAGCTGGAGAAAGCTTTCAATGAGGCTCACTATCCAGATGTGTACGCCAGAGAAATGCTCTCCATGAAGACTGAGCTTCCAGAGGACCGAATACAGGTGTGTGTTCATGCGTTCATGTGTGGATGCAGGAACGTAGAGGACCCGTGCTCTGTTCAGTTTTTAATCCTGGGGATGCTTCCATCACTATCTTCTTAAACATCTAGTCTAGACACATCTTTTAGATATGTCCTGCATGAACATCACTCTCAGTCACAGACACTTTCAGATAAAAATACATAAAGAGTCACCAGCTCCATCATCATCCTCACACATTAGCAGCCAATTCACCCTCACACTGTAATTAGTTAATAGTGGAGAACTTATCACATCTTTCCCTGGGAGAGGCAGCCATGAAATGAAATGATAACTACATAGAAATTAATTAGCAGAGGTCAGTGGCTGAGCAGAGGGTCGCGCCCGGCTGCTATGAGCATTTTAATTTCCCGTGATATTTGAGCGCCTGTCCCCCATCGACTGGGGCCTGGAAATTAACTTATTTTTCAATCAGCCTCTTTGCCCCCCGGGTCACCTCTCACAGGAAGCAAAGTCACACACGCTGTCATGCACACTCACACTGTTGCTGTCAAAAAGCATGATTGCTCATCCGGGGCCCATCTTTTTTATGAGATGGAGGTTATCGTCAGATCTACCTGAATGGCTTTCCAGGCCTGGCTTTGATCGTTTTTAATTCCAGGTCTGAAAACCCCCCTCATGTACACACACACTCACACGCACACATTCTCTGTAATCTCATCGGCCATTTTAGGATGCTCATATTTCTCTCTGTTCTCCTCATCCATATTCACAAGCGTGCTGAGACTATTACAATGTCTGGCATAGTGGAAATCAATTTAGGCACTTGAGGAGCAGGAGCAGAACAACACACATGCACACACACATCTGAGAGGAGATAACATATTCTACATGTGAAGCAACAAATGAAAAAAATAGATATTAAAAACTGAATTCCAGCACTTGTGTACAACACTTACATTTGAGTCTATAATGAAACCATGAAACACTCAATTTTGGTAAAGACTAATGTAAAAGATGTCTCAGGATCAGTCCCTTTTAAGCCTCCAGTAGATATCATTATTCCTCCGATATTTACATCCTGGTCCACGAAATGGAAATTTCCTGCCTTCATACTATAGATTGAGTATGAAAAGTTAGAGAAGCTGTAACATGTGGTCAAATGAAAGAGGGCCTTTATATAGGACTTGAATCATATTAAATATCCTCTAATCAAGTATTTAAAAGACTTAAAACTAGTCTTTGCATCTTTGTTTTCCACAAAAAAATATATAGTTTATCAGATTTAATCCACTTCTTCTCTCAAAAATACACAGATCAGCCATAACATATATGACCACTGTTATAAGTTTCCCAGTGTTCTGTTGGGAAACATTTGGACCTGGCATTCATGTGGATGTTACTTAGACATGTACCACCCACCGAGACCAGACCAGGCCCCCCCACCCCATAGCAATGACACTCCTTGATGGCAGCAGCCATCCCCAGCAGGATGCAGCCTGACACAGACACACACACAAAAACACTTTAGGAAATACTCAAAAAAACTGACCTGGCCTCCAAATTCACTAGGCCCCAAACTGATCTGTGGGATGATCCACAGAGGCCCCTCCCCTCAACCCATAGGACCCCAAGGCCCCAACTAACAACAGAAGGCCCATGTCCATTCTCTGATGAGTCACAACTGTTTTGGAAGCACAAGGGAGACCTGAACAATATTAGGAAGGTGGTTAAACTACTTACTCAAGATCTCCTGAAAAGTCTTCTCTTGTGCATTGACTATTGAAAAGTCATGCTCCGTTTTTGCTGTCTTTGCATGGTGAAGTAGGAATTTAAGTCATGTTTCGTTCCAGGCAGAATAAATCTGACCCCAAACTATAGATCATTTAATAGATTCCTTGGAGTAATCTTTACGACTTTAATCTCCTCAGGTGTGGTTCCAGAACCGCAGGGCCAAGTGGAGGAAAAGGGAGAAGTGTTGGGGTCGCAGCAGTGTGATGGCGGAGTATGGCCTGTATGGAGCCATGGTCCGTCACTCCATCCCGCTGCCGGACTCAATCCTCAAGTCAGCCAAGGACGGCATCACAGACTCTTATGCTCCGTGGTTACTGGGTAAGAGTTTTTAAATTGGTTAACGTCTGTTTTCACAGAAGCGCAAAAAACTAAATGTCTGCTGTGAGAGCTGAAGGTTTATTCTATCTTTTTCTCTACAGTCATAGCTAATAATAGCTCTTCCTCACACACTATCACACCATAATAGTTGGAAATGAAACATTAAGTGTCTTGAAACTCAGATACCAATACATATACTGGAACATTTTGTATAGAAGCAATTAAATCTGCTATCTGTAAACTACCTGCTCAATTAGTTGAACTCTTCTTTCACAAGTCATGCAATGGTCTAAACTATAAAAGCTATCTAAGCTATCATCTGGCTGAAATGGAGAAATTGATCATTTACCCATATTTTCGTAGCATAATTGTGGGTCCAAAGAAAGTCCTAGAGCTAAATATTACTCTCCTGTTGCCTGATTGTGTTGGAGAGCTGAGATGAAGCTGTATTCTGAGCCTGACTCCCATCAGGAGCCAATAAGGGCATCAATAAAAGGTGGAAGTCAATACAGTGATAATTCTACTCCATCAGGGCAGATTAGACTAAATCTGCTCTCTCGCCTCATGTCAATTGATTAGTGCGAATCAATTAGGTAACTCTAATTGAAAAAGTGGTCCTATTCACCAATCTATTCCCTCCGTCTTCAGCTTCTGTCACTCTCCTTTTTAATGTCAAACACCTCAGTTTATAGCAGATGAACTAAATTAATTGAAACAAAAGAAAACTCTGAATAACATTCTGTCCTTTTCCATCCAGGTATGCACAAGAAATCAGTTGAAACATCTCCAGGAAAAGTCAGCAGCCTTACACCACCCCCACCACCCCCACCACCACTGCCAACACCTGCACAGGAGAAAACAGTGGACAACGTGTTGGAGGAAGAGAAGCAGAATCAATGCAAAGACTCTAATTCGCCTATTTCCAGAGACGAACTGAGAGAGAACAGTATCGCTGCGCTGCGAGCGAAGGCGCAGGAGCACAGCGCTAAGATGCTCGGGACAGCTCCTGACAGAACGAACAGCCACACGACGCACAAAGAGGAGGAGATGACAGAGCAGGAAACAGCAGAGGAGGAAAAGTGTAACTGAAACTGGCTTCAGGATATGGACTGATGGTGATTCATCTGAGTTGGTGAACATTTCTCAGAGGCAGAAGTCTTGTTTTATTGGTTGAATTAAACCTCCTTGTGGTGGCGTCTAAAAACTGCTGAACTATATTACGTATATCACACCTTCTCTGAGGCTTACCTGTCAGGTTACTGATTGAGGTTCATTAACTCAACCAATTATATTATTTCTGCCTCTTAGAGCTTAGTAATATGTGTATAGCTAACCAAAACTCTACAATACATGTCTCCTTCTGTGAGAGAGTGAATGAGGCCTAAGCACAGAAGTGTTTCCCTAACACTGATGATATGGAGCTGCATTAGAACATATTTATTTTCTTCAACTTACAGGTTATGTGACATGGCAGCTTTTTAAAAGAACATTTTATCATGGATATCTGGAGCAGAAGAAACTGGATTCAAGCATCTTGAGTGAGAGACTTTTTCAGGTGCTAATCAGGAGCTTATTTTGACCTCTGACCTCCCTGTTGATGACAGACTCCAGACTGTTGGTACCAAATCCTGTGCAAAGGTTATAATGTTCAAATAATTGTGATGTACATGTAAAATGTTATCTGTTTGTCTCTGTATAAATGTGGCTGTAGTCTGATTAAAATATACTGATGTTTAAGATCTCTCTTTATTCAAATGTTTTTCTTACGATTGTTGCAAGAGTTTGACACAAAATTAATTTTCTGAAGAATAAGATTTATTTTATTCCAATAATACCTGATTTAAAGATGAGATCAGGGCAAAGGACACCGAACAGGTATTTTTAGTAATTGCTCCACAGGGCTACTTACAGGAAAAAATACAGCTCATGCTGCACAGAACCTGCAAATAAAAGGCCAAAAGCAGCTTAAAGAAGACAGATACTCTAAAATTATAGAGAAGAGAAGCAAATCTATACTGGTGACACATAACATATTGCCTACATATTAATATATTTGATCCTATATTCCTCTTAGCTATGTGGAGTAGTTTATTGTCTCTCAGTTTATTGTTTTGTGACACTTTATACTGTACACAGCGTGAGTCTGTGTTTTGTAGATGCATTCAGGTACGAGTTGTGAAATGCCAGGACTACATGCCACACACATTTCTGGGGAGATTAAAACAAGCTGTTGTTGTTTTAGAATTACGCCACATAGGCAAATCCAGGCATTTTAATACAAGTAGCCCATCAACTACAAATCCAGATGTTTGACCTTGGAATAGCCAGCTGTAAATGTGTTCTGTCCAGGCACTACAAAAGAATCACACTGACATCCTCTCTCCATGAAGAGCCAATGGTATATATATATATATATATATATATATATATTGAGCTTTTCAGCTATAAAACATGTCTTTTAATGCAGGATTGTGGCGTATATTGTACAATGACGAGAAGTAAAACAGAATTAAAAATAATATTGTGTATCGTAAAACATTAAAACAAGAGTTGCTCGATGATTTGAAACTAACAAAAATAAATACTGAGATGAATAAATTAGACCTATACTTATTTGCATATTCTTTTTTTGAAACGAGGAAGTAGGAATACGTTGCAAGATTTTATTTTAAATATTGTGAGGGGAAAGGTTCAAAGCAGAAAGGAGATTGTTTTATATATCTATCTATCTATATATTTTTTTTCAAAAAGTCTGAAGCGGGCTAAAGATTAGGTGCGCACTTTGCACGAACGCAAAGGTTTTCTTTCGCAGCACGCAGTTGCAGCAGACTTTGCAAGAAAGAAAGTGTCGGCACATTGTTAGTAACCGCCCTTTAACGCAACCCCTCTCAAGCCCTTCCTCTCTGGAGTTTCCAAGTTTTCCTCACAGAAGTTGTGCAGGGTAATTTCCGAAATAGTATAACGGTCTGATCGGGAAATGGTTTTCAATTACACTACGGACGGCACTGAGGACCTTCACTGAGATTATGTGGCTGCCTTGCGGATGCACCTCGAAGTACATCGCTACTTCCTTTTGTCGTCGCGTGTTTACTTCTTCATATTTCCATGTTTTGGGTCGAAGGAGATGCAACACGGCGGCGTTCATGCCCGAGGCAGCGGGCTTTGAAGGAGTCTCGGGCCGCTCGACGCTGCAGGAGTTTTCCGTCTCCAACAGCGAGAGCTTCTGGGCCGCTGTGGCGCGCCAGAGACTGAGCTGGATCACTCCTTTCCACACGGTACAGGACTGTGACCTGAGCCGAGGCAGGATAAAGTGGTTCGAGGGAGGAAAGCTGAATGTTTCTGGTGAGATTATGTTAACCCAGATTATTGTAGAATACGTCCAGTTCATTAAAATAAAGAGATAGATAAAGTAGCAGACGTGGTACGCTTCCTTTTTATTTTTTTGAGAAACACTTTTCCAAAGACAGCGAAGGCATCACCATATCTATACAAATAATACCCTGAACGCACCATCTGGTTATAAATGAAGCACATAACATTTACCATCTCTCTGTCTTAATGGGCGCATACAGTGAACTGCCTGGACCGCCATGTACACACCTGTCCTGAGAGGGTGGCCCTGATCTGGGAGAGGGATGAAAGGGGGTCAGAGGTCAAGTTCACCTACAGGTTAGTAAATGGTGCAGTGTTTATTGACATTACTTCCTCTTCAGTTTGTCAAGTTCAGTTGTATGTTTTTGCAGAGAGTTACTGGAGATGACTTGTCGCCTTGGCAACCTGTTACGGCGGCACGGCGTGAAGAAGGGGGACTGCGTCACCATTTACATGCCCACTTGCCCTCTGGCTGTGGCGTCCATGTTGGCCTGTGCCCGTATCGGTGCCGCCCACAACGTGGTGTTCGCAGGCTTCAGTGCAGACGCCCTTGCAGAGCGAATCAGAGACGGTGAGACTGACTAACACAAAGTTTCACCTGTCAATATTTATATATCAACAACAGCGAGTGTACATCATCTTTCAGCTATTTTAACAAATGAGTTAGGCAATAACATGCCCTTTAACATCAATATGTGAGTAATGGGTCTGATTTGTTTCTGATAGAGCTGTCAACTGTGTTTTCATTTTGGAGGCTGTGGTTTGTAGAACCATTGAACTGCATTGTGTTTCTATTATTTTGACAGGTGTTTAATTTTGCATAGTTTAACCGCACCACAAACTACATCCTCCCGCATGATCATACAGTTGAATTATCACATTTCTTACATTGTTTCCTCATACAACTGAACATTATAACAGTCATGAAGAGAAATTTATTGTGGGGCTGTTATATTAAAATTCATTAGTTTTCACTACTGTACCTAATGAACTGACACGTGAGTGTGTGCATACTGTGTGTTGCAAATACTTTCATCCGAGGGTTACAGGCTGAGTCAACAATGTTTTATCTCGTTCAGCAATAAAGACTTAACAGACAGTTACTTAAATTAAAATCTTTCAGATTGCCTCTTCTTCCCAGCACAAGAATCAACATACATTTGCAGACACACAAACATAATTGTATGTCTGCAGAATATGCTCATAGTGAGCTGTCAGACATTATTGTTGTAGTTTCCACTTGTTCTGAGTCACACAAGTGATTAAGGTACCACACATGGAAAAACAAACGAATGTTTCTGGAAACACTGCAGGTGATGGCTATTTGTGTGTTTTTCGCAATGAATGTCATATTAAAAAGACTTAGACTTAGATAAACTTTATTCATCCATAAGGGAAATTGCTTGGAAGCTGGTGACCTGCTGCCACTCTTTCAGGCGCCCAGGTTCTTTCAAAAAAGTAAAAAAAAAAAGTAGCTGTTAGTTTAAAAGTATAAATCTGGGCAGCTTTAATTGTGAGCATTAGCTCTAGCATTACATTCATCCATTCATTCATCAAAATCCAACACAGGTAACTTTTATCTCTCTTATATAGTGTTTCAATTTAAATTGATTATTAAGGCAAGACAGAAATGATAGAAACAGTTCATCTTTTTAACATTTTCCATCACATTTGTAGCTCAGTCCACCACCGTCATCACCGTGAACCAGGGTGTCAGGGGCGGTAAGGTCACGGAGCTGAAGAAGACCGTGGACACGGCGGTGGAGAGCTGTCCAAAAGTGCAGCAGGTGTTTGTTGCTATGAGAACAGAGAATCCGGTCACCATGACAGCCAGGGACATCGCCATGGAGGAGGTAAGAGAGCCGAGAGCCAATCAGAACTTAATTAAAATCCTCATTCAAACTGTAGCGGGTCATTTTGGTGGTTTCGCTTGTTGAAAAATCAACTGATGTCCGTTAATGTTGACTTGATAAACTAGTCAGTCAATCAATTCATCTTTTACTTTGAGAACTTTAACAGTTAGTGTCTCTTTTTACGCCTTTAAAAGTATACACTATACGTGTGGCATATCTATGTGAAACTAGAATAAGCGATAGGAAAGCGATAGTTTGTGCATTCCTAGTTTCAGGATTGTCATGATTGTGTCGTTGTGTTGTGCAGGAGATGCTAAAGGAGGATGTGGTGTGCGAGCCAGCCGCCATGAACAGCGAGGACGTCTTGTTCCTGCTTTACACTTCAGGCAGCACAGGGAAGCCCAAAGGCCTCGTCCACACTCAGGCTGGATACCTGCTGTATGCTGCACTCACACACAGGGTAAAGGGCAATGACTGTAATCATACTGCACAACTGACGTTTTCATTTTCTTATCACTGGTGTTGTGTGCCAGCAAAGGCCATAATGTTATCCATAATCCAGCGTGTGACCATCTGCAGGGGAGAGATTACAGTGGGAGTTTTGTTAAAACAATGCTCCAGTTTTTTGCATGATGCATTTGTGTAGAGCAGTAAGTTCAGAATGTGTTTATAGCTCCATACATATAAAGCCTAAAGTGTATAAAATACTGTTAATCAGTTTAAGCATATAACCCTTTTCTTCTAGATAGTTTGAGTTCTTTTAATGTGATCAGTCTTCCCTCTCACCACCAGTATGTCTTCAGCTACCATGACGGAGACGTGTTCGGGTGTGTGGCAGATATTGGCTGGATAACGGGACACAGTTACAGTGTCTATGGGCCCCTGGCCAACGGGGGGACTACTGTTCTGTTTGAGAGCACTCCTATTTACCCTGACCCAGGTATGAGAATATTAACATGTTTAAAGATTCCTCATTTCCAAATATTCAGTTACAAAATCATCAAAGCATCACAGTGATCACATGAAATGTGTTATTAATTTCTAAATGTTAAGGTGAAAATTGTATTTGATGGAAAAGCTGAAAGACTAAAGAGCTATTTGAATTAATAACCGGACAATCCTAAGAACTATGTGAGACATCCTGTCTCTCTTTTATTTGGAAAAAGAAAGGTTAACATCAGACTGGTTGACAAATTCTTCACAGAGTTTCTTCAAATTTGGCACGAACATCCACTTGGACTCAAGGATGAAGTGTTTAGAATCTGTTGTCAAAGGTCTCTGCGAACTCACTTAAAGATCCAGCCAGTTGGACGTGGCTGTTCCGATGACTGTCGCTTTGTTTAGCCATTGAAATTCTGAACACATCGACATGCTGGTTCAGTCTGTAGCTTCAAAGCAAAGGAGAGCATGTGGAAAGAAAACTATCTACAACCCAGTATCTGGTGTGTCTGTTGTTTGATTCTTCTTTCGGAGAGACAAGTTTCGAATGGTCACTTTTTATGAGAGCCCCAGAAGAGTTGTTGACTTTTACCAATTATGTGACCATGGTTTCCAAGAGTTTATATGGCGACACCTGGGACTAGGTACTGGTTCATGGAGTTGCTCCTTTGTCACCTACAGTTACCTGCAGGTGTAGGTTTACAGAAAAGCTATCAAAAGGAAACAAAACTGTGTCTGCGCTCCAAATTGTTGAAGAGCATCTTTCAGTTTAGTCTGGGTGTGCATTGGATAGGCCCTTTAACTCAATTTTGCAGGAATGGTAAGGAGTTAAGTCACCATGTCTAATTACAACACACGTTTGCACAAACGATAAAAGTGAGTGACTGATTATATTTTATACCCCAAAGGTCAAAGTCCATCTTCAGAGTGACATAAAGTTCTTGTAGTAAATCTTGTGATAAAGTCCTTCAAAGTTTTTACTACATCCATATATTATATGAGTCTGGATAGGCATGGGAGTAAACTCCAGACTGACACAAATCAGTGATTCTAGTTAATATAAAAATGTGAAACATGTGCTGACACATCCCTTCTCAGTGTTAATGTCTTTTGCCACATGCTATGTATGTTTGTCTCTCTGTCCATGAATAACTGTTTGCAGTTGAACGTACCTTCCACGCTATAATTAGCAACTTTGTACACAAAGGATGAGGACCACAGTCGTCATGGGGCTGCACTCTCACCTTATTGTTGTCAAGGGTAAACAACGGCAATGATAAGAACTGGAAGCCCTCAGAAGTTGAACTCTTAATATCTATATAAATAATATAAACATGCTTTCTTATTCACAGGAAGATACTGGGACATGGTTGAGAGACTTAAGATCAACCAGTTTTATGGGGCCCCCACAGCAATCCGTCTGCTGCTCAAGTACGGAGACCAGTGGGTGAACAAATACGATCGCTCCTCCCTCAAAACCCTCGGCTCTGGTATGTGAAACGTGATGCTCAGTAGTAGCCTTTTGCAGTGTGCGGAGTAATGTGGAGTGATGGCCTGTTCTGCTTTTTAGTTAACATGTTCCAGCAACATTCCAACAAGCTACACAAGCAATCAAGCCATCATAGGTGTGCAACTACGCAGTTTAACAATATTATCTGTACTTAATTTGGGCGCCCAAAAAAATGTGAACTTCCAAGTTCAATTTCAATCCACTCTGTGTATGTGCAGCTTTTAAAGCAATAGGTGGTACTGTAGATGGAAACGGACTATATGCCACAAGGACATAGATGCTGGGTCAGAAAGCAGGCCAGTGAAATCTCCACAGACCCCTCACACCTTGGTCACAATCTGTTTAGACTCCTCCCCTCAGGCCGGCGTTACAGAGCACTGTACGCCAAAACCACCCGCCACAAAGATAGTTTCTTCCCCCGGGCTGTCGCTCTGATGAACTCTGAGAGTGTGAGACCATTTACATGAATAATAACAATAACTCTGCACTATTGTAAATGCACACTGTACAAACCCCTGGATCGGTATATACTGTATCTTCCCTTATCCTCTATTTTATGTGTACAAATTGAGATTATTATTTTTTTCACTTATTTAAGTTCTGTGTGTTTCTGAACAAGAGAGCACAAGTTACATACTTGGCCAATAAAGCTGCTTCTGATTCTGATTCTGACATTTCTTTCTATACTCATACAGTTATTTAAAAATACAGTATGTAATACAGTACAGTATGTCTTGTGCTAAAGAGTGTGTCCTTTCCTCTAAGGACACACGTGTTACTCTTAAAGTCAAACCGTTCTGGTATGTCAACATACCTCAAGCCCCAGCAAGAAGAACACAAGCATTCAGTGAAACATGAAGTTATAACACATTCAAACACATTACATTTAAACCTCCTTACCCAAGGAAAAGTGTTTTTATGAATACTCTCATCTTTGTGACTACAACACATAAGAACATCATACATTTTATGCTGCCCTTGTCTATCTGCAGTGGGGGAGCCGATCAACACTGAGGCGTGGGAGTGGTACCGCAGAGTGGTCGGAGAGGGACGCTGTCCTGTGGTGGACACCTGGTGGCAAACTGGTAATTACTCTAAGAATACAGTGAAGTGTGGGATGTATTTTAAAACAATATCAAAGTATCAGTTGATTACAGGAATGAATTTACACATTAGATCATAGAGGAATGGAGCCACAGTGTCCTTTTCCAAGAATAATGAGCATTAGTAGAAGCCCAATCCCGGACTCCATTGTCACTCATTTAAACAGAATGAAAAACAAAAGGCATGTACATTTGAATATCAGGCTACATGTGCAGCAAAAGTAAAGATTTGTAATCCATTTGCTTCCAATTTGAAACAACCAAAATAAAACTTACTTATTAGTTTTACAGTCTTTTGGGCCACAGACAGTTCCAGTTGCTACCCACACAAAGACTAAGATTAGGACTCTTTTATTTGACCCTTTGTGTATTGACACACTGGGAGTTACTTATGGCTTCCAGCATCTCCCCACAGATATTGCAAAAAAAAACAAAAAAAAAACACAGTATAGGAAAAATAAAATAAGACAAAAGCTAAAATGTACAATTTGAATAAAATATGTAAATTAAAAATAATGTAAAACCTGACACGTAATATGTGAGGACATTGTTTCTCTACAAATTGCACAAGGTCTTTTGTAACTGATCATATGAAAAAGCTGTAACCAGAGCATTAAAATCAATTCATTGTATTCAGTGTTAAACACTTAAGGTGCATGAGCTCAGTGCAAAATTTAAAAGTAATCCAATTTTGGATTTTCATGTTCGCATTGTTGTCTGAGTGGATCATTTCTTCAGTATATATCATGTTTGTGAACGTCTTCTATCAAACATTCAGTGTGTACTATACATGAGGCTACAGTCTGTCGCACACCTGCAGGGGTGCAGATGCGATGTCAGGATTGGGGGGGACACAAAAGTGTTTTAGTTTTTTTTTTAACTCATGCCATGCCACCATAAATCACAACTACGTAGAGGCTTGCCATATCATTCAAAAAGTACTGCACATTTCAAATAATTTAGGTTGTTTTTATTGGGGGGGGATTAATGTTTTTCAGAAATTTTGGGGGACATGTCCCACCTGTCCCCCCCGGGATCACCCATGCACACCTGCATTCTTTGTTAAATCAACCATTTATTCGTCAGCTTTTGTGCTCAGTGTGTGAATTTGTTTCTCTCAAACTTTGAGTCTGAAAGCACTAGTTCAGTCAGTTGTTGGCACATTCACAATCCCGCCACACTATGGGAAGTTGGTCTCATGAACCCTCCCTTGAGCACAGCCACGTCTGCAAGCTCTAAAACAGTTCATCTTAAAGGGGTGAGCAGTCGGGCTCATTCCATCTGGCAATAACATTGTTACATAAGGAGTATGAGCTTATGTGTGTGTGTGTGTGCACCATAAACACACAATATTATAGCTTGTGGGTGTGTACACATGCATGAGGGAGAATTTGAATCCCCCCTGGACTCCAGAATCCAGCCAGATGTTAAAAATTATTTCAAGAGCAGCATAAGAAACCAGAGGAATGAACTAATCCACAATGTAGAAACAGAATAATAGCAGCAGTCAATATTAACACCATGCAGAGAAAGTCAGATAGAACAAGTTTCTAACCACTTCCTCTCCATTTTGTCAGTGTGGCAGTTGGATAGGTTTCGTCATCAGGATGCAGATGTTAAGACTGAAGTTGCCAAAAGAGTCTCGTGACAAAATGATCTTAGATCATGGGTCAAGCTGAAATGTACTAATTCTAATAGTTTCTGCCCTGATCAATCATTAGTGACTGCACAGATTACAGCAAAACTGGCCTAAACTGCAGTGGAAAACTGTCCTTCAGCCTTTGATAAGCTCCAAAATAACCACTATGCCTCTACAAATGTAGCTCATGATGGCACATTATGACAACATGTTTGAAATCAGCTGATTTTGCTAATAACATCAATTATGCAAATGAACACGGGACCCTGCTGACACTATGTGTTTCATCCTTGGTCCTTCCAAATTAGATTGAGTAATGAGCAAATGGCGCAAAGCTGTGTTAATTACCATACAAATGGCAAAAGTCTGTAATTAATTGATGATAATTAAACACCAGGGTACCATGAGCTTGAGAATTACAGATACAGATATGACCTAAATATCCTACTTCAGTAAAAAAGGATTATGTTGTTATGTTATTTTCCTGGACCACTGTTTTCAATTAGGACTAAGTGGCATTATTCATAAATGCCATTTGGTTGATCTGGAAGCAAGTAGCCTGTTAAGGGAGAAAAATAGATTTTGATCCGCTGTTGGCATACGGCCTCCTTGTTGAATCATTCAGGAGAGGTGAGAGGATGCAGGAGGACGAGAGATTTAAAAGCGCTGCAGAGTCTATCCGTACAAAGTCTTTGTTTGGACTAAATTTGATGGTATAGCTTAGCTTAACATGATGACCGGAAACAAAGGAAAACAGCTAACCTACAGCAGAATACAAGTTTGGAACTTGACTAGCTGTTTCCAGTCTCTATGCTAAGCTAACTGCCCGTGTGCTGTAGCTTCATATTGGATAGACAGATGTACAAGAGTAGTGTCTCTTTGAAAGCCAGCTAATAATTTTAATATGCCAAATTATTTGTGGGAGGGACTTTCATCCAGAAGTCTCACAGTTACAGTTGATGGAACAGGATGCCAGTTGCTAATGCTATTGTGGGCTCATCTGTTGTGTCCTACTTTGGGCCGGGTCCCCTCTGCTGTTTCCGGTACTGTCGCCACCAACACCACCAGGCGGATTAGTCCCATAGGTCCACGCAGACCTAATTGCATTTACTTAGTATGGCTGTATTTCCTCAATCTATATCTGTAGTGATGAGAAAGGCTTATGATAGATTCACAGAGCGTTATTCAGCTCTGTCACTTACCAACCACTGTTCTCTCCTGTAGTTTTGCCAGTGGTTTAAAAGTAACCAGTGGATTTTCAGTCAATTTGGAACATACATAAACAGGCAGCTTGTCTCGTCTTGTTAGCAACATTAGTGTTAGTTTAAATTCAGACAACTGCTTCCTGCAGCAGTTGAGTTGGTAGCTGTTAACTGAGCGCATTACATTGTTCGAGGTGGGAAAAAAGCAGCAGCGAAGAAATCATCTAGACTTCTGGAGTTAACAGTTAGGAGAGGGATACCAGTAATGGATAAAAGGAATGTAAAACACAATGCCTTAATGTGCCTGAGGGGAAACATATATTGTACAAATCAACAGTGCACCTAGAATGGAGCCTTGAGGAACACCACAATTAAAAAGACCACCATTCATATTTACTGTGTGTCGGTGTGATGTAGCTTAGAAAACAGCACCACATAGCTGCACTTTGTGTCATGTTCAATCCTCACATAGGTACACCTTTCTTCCTGCTGTAAATACTCCTAGATGTGTGTTCTTCCACAGCTGAAAACCGTCCCTAAATTCAGTTTTTAAGGTTGTTGAGTTTGAACAGTTGCAAAAAACAAACAAACAAAAACTGTATTAAACATTATTAGAATTTGCCTTTAAGTAGTATTTATTGTTGTTGCAAAACCAACCATGGAACAATATTATCCTTTTGTGAAAGTGCACTTGCCTTGTTTTGCTGTGTGTTCACAGAGACAGGTGGCATCTGCATCGCCCCAAGGCCATCAGACCCAGATGCAGAGATTGTCCCAGGAATGGCTATGAGACCCTTTTTTGGCATTAAGCCAGTGCTCATGGACTCTGAGGTGTGGTGCTTGTGTGTGCGTGTGTGTAGCGTGCCATCCCTGTGAATGCTGAATGGCTGAAAGCAGCCTGGAGGAGAGGGTCAGATTAGGATTATAAAATAATCACCAGCTGTGTCACTTTTGATACCCACCCTGCTCCCACCCGTCAGACCCACTCTATGTGTGCCAAACTCCCTATTAAAAAGCTGTTGCACCATTTTGTTGCTTTTGAGGTTGCTTTTGCAATGCACAATCTGTGCAGACAGTTGGAGTGGTGTCTCTGAGCTCTGGTGTCTCTTTTACTCCTTTGCAACCAAAACACACAAAATATTTAGAGCTTCAACATTCATAGGGTGTAATGTTGTAGTATTGTCTCTTGTTTGGTCACGTGTTTTTACTGGCACTAAACAGAAGTGAGCCATCATTATGTTTTTTCTGTTTTCTGCATTAACTTTTTGCACCATTTTGGATTTCTTCAGGGCAAAGTACTGACTTCCAACAACACATCTGGAGCTCTGTGTATGGCTCAACCATGGCCTGGAATGGCCAGAACTATTCATAACAACCACCAAAGGTTCATTGAGACCTACTGCCAGCCGTATCCCGGTACAGTATGACGCATTCAGGAACAAGCTGCCTTGGTTTTCACGGTGTTTCTATGTCTCTGTGCGGGTGACAGTGGTGGCTGGAAGCATTTTTGACTGGGGTGTCTGCACTATTCTTGTGAACACACAATGCCTCAGGAATGCCTTGAAGGAATTTCTTTGACCTTCAAATTCTAAGTTAATTTAAAAAAAATCACTGTGATTTCACAAAAAAATGTTTTTGGCCATAACTCAAATATTCATACTAATTATGAAGAATAGAACGAATAAGTTTCACACAGATGTTTAGTGTGAGTCCACCCTTATCACTTCCTCACTCCTGTCCCTCTGGCAATCCACCACAAACTCAGCGATTTTTGCTGATGCTGGCCAAGCTTGCGGTAAACTACAGCTTGACCAGTTGTGGAGGCAAAACACCACAAGGCAGTAATTCTAGTCTCAAATTTTTCAATAAAGAGAAAAACCATCCAGTCTCTAAATGCCTCTTCATGTAGGTTACTTCCTCACTGGTGACGGTGCCTATCGCTCTGTGGAGGGGTACTACCAGATTACTGGTCGTCTTGACGACGTCATTAACGTGAGCGGCCACAGGATTGGCACAGCAGAAATAGAGGATGTTGTGGTAAGGTTAATGATTAATACATTTTAATGTCAAAGGCTCTGGTCAGATGACTAAGTGGATTTACATGCCTTGATTAAGACAGTGTTGAATCTGAGCATTATTAATTACAAGGTTTATGACTGAGGATGACCTTTCTGGTTATCCTGTCCTGGCAACTTGGTAATGTGTAAATTTGGGCTCAGATCATTTTCTTTTGAGTTCATGTTAAACTTAATGGCAATCCATTCACCACCAAATATTTAATTTTGGACCACATGTTCTCAAAAGTTAAATTTTACCAAAACAAAGGAGCAATAAAAAGAAAAAAAAATACCTCTTTAGACTTTGTTGAAGGCATTTCCATTTCATTATCTTTCTGCCCAATGTTCAGCCAAAGATAAATGTGTGTTTTTGAGACATTTCTTCCCATAACTCAATATGTTAAAATGATCCTGGTTGTAATTTCTGTAACAGAATCAGTGTTCAGCCGTGGCTGAATCTGCCGTCATAGGATACACACACAACATCAAAGGAGAAGGTCAGCGACATTCTTTACGGAGTAAATTTGTCCATAATATGTTTTGTTGACAGATTTAGATCTGCTGTTTTTTTTTTCTTTTGCTATATCAGGTGTGTATGCCTTTGTGGTGCTTAAAAAGAATGTCGACGTTCAAGAGGAGGACTTGTGCCGAGAGCTAAACAACATGGTATCAAAGAAAATTGCTAAGTACGCCTGTCCGGACCGCATCCAGGTAATTCTGCCTTGTTGACTGTAGATAGTAAACTGACATTTAAGACTGACTCAGTGTAGTAACTTTTTATTGGTCTTCGTCACAGCTTGTCCAGCGTCTGCCAAAGACACGCTCAGGTAAAATAATGCGGCGGGTGCTGCGTAAAGTCGTGGATTGTGACTTGCACAGCTTGGGTGACCTCAGCACGCTGGATGATCCCGCAACGGTTCAGGAGATTATTCAAGGTCACAGTGAGCTCTTGAGCAAACAACAACAACAATAATGATGATCAGAAAACTGTCACATCTAAAGAGGACTATGAATGTTGTGCTTGCACGTTGCTCTCCATTTTAATTAACTAGACTTGTGCCTAAGTATGAAAACCAATTTTAATGACCAAACACTGTGTTTTTATTGTAGACATGAACACTTTATGAAATCAGGTAGACAACTCTTTGTATGTATAATCCACAGACATAATCCGCTTTTAGTAAGAATTTCTAAAAGCAAAGAACATTGTTTGTTTTTAATAACAAAATTGGGCTACACAGTTGTAATAATCCCACAATGTGATTGTAAACATAATACAATGAACAACTGTAATCTTACATAAATGTACACAAGATTTACAGAAAAGTGTTTTTCTTTCCTGGTTTTTGTTAAGATGGGTGAATTGCCTTTGTTCTCGGAACATTTTGGTTAGTTCCCAACCTACAAGGCCCCTTCAACCATTTTGTCTACAACTGTGCAACTAGGCTTAAAGTGCCTTGTTGAAGAGCACTTTAATATTAGTAACAAATGAATTAAAGAACTGTTGTGTTCCCACCTCCAACATTGATGCTTCCAGCACGTTCAGGATTTTAAAGATGTCTGTGTTCACATGTCTTCTTCTCTGAGACTGAGGCTCCCCCCAGTTCCTTTTAACTTTATTAACTCCCATCTGCCTCCTCCACACAGTTTTAACTGGACGTCATGATACTGGGGAAAACAGAAGTACAGTCATTCTAATCAAATGATATACCGGCATTTAGCTCAATAATAAAGTACATGTATCAAGCATAAAAGATAAAAGCTTAAAACATCTTTCCCATCATGGTAATTTGAGTTTATGGGCTGTAGTTTGCAAACATTATGGTCCTTTTGATTCCTACTTATTCCTTTAATTCCAGAGAAGTTTATGGGACACCTTGTGTTCAGCCTACCTTCTCCAAGCTGCTCCGGTGTCCCAGACTGACCAGTGTCATGCCCAGCTGTTTACAGGTTCGGTACAGTTGTGCTTCTGCCTCTTCAGTCAAAGCGCTGGTAGCCTCATCTAAAACTGAAGAATAAAGAAAGTTTTAGATCATAAAGCTTTTACACCTAGAATAATTGAATTGTCTAATATTTGTCCCGGGATGCTCTGATGAGGAACACACTTGCATATTTGGGCTGCAGGTAGAAGAGTCGAGCAAAGCAGAGACGCTGCATTTCACCTGGGGACAGAACGTCGTACCTGCAGAGAAAAATCTTTCAGATTCTGCATCATTTAAGGAAGTAATGTATGACTGACTGACTGCACAGTAACACAGTTTAACTTTGTCTGCTCTCACCAGTTCCAGTCCACTTGTTCATCCAGCCCCCCGGTCCGTTTCAGGAGACTGGACTAGAACACACGTTAAGTTGGATTCAACATTAGTGTATGCCCAATTAGAAATTAACCTAATGTGAATTAACAGCTTAGAAAAACAGATTTAAGATTGCTGATATTACTAGTTTAAATTACCCACCACTCCAGCGAGCTCCAAGAATTTCATAATTCTGTCATCATCCACTGACCCTAAAAGAGTACACATTATAAATATCTCTAAAATTGTTCATCAGGCAGCATTAAGTCAAAGTCTTCCAGTAAAAAAAACAGGGTCAAATAAACACAGAAATGCATAATATTCTAAAACACACAGGCTAAACTGTTGTTTTAATGAAACAGGTTGATATAATACCTGATGCAGGGTAGATATCCTTCAGTGGATATATAACCTGTTGGAGAGATGAGTAAATTCAGGTAAATGTTTTATAGATTAACATCTATCCATACAGTATATGTATGATATTGTCAACTTGCAGGCTATACAAAGAAATAACAATTCAAGGAAAACAGCAGATGATGACCTGTTCACGCAGTGTGCCATCAGTCAGGTAGGGTTTCTGTGGCAGGAAGAGGGTTCCTCGGGGCCCGAAACATGTGGTCATCTGGACAAAACCTGAGAAGAAGAAACACAAAATGGAAAGACAGAGTGAAGTTACAGATGTGCAAGGATTTATTTCAGACATAAGGTCTCTCCTCACATCTCTTCTCATTAGCAAAACAATAAAGAAATAAGATACATTAGAAGGAACATTTACCTTTCTTGCGCCAGCAAGTCCACATTTTAAGGTGGAAGCTACAATACAGATTTGTATTGGCACAAAAGAAAAAGGCTTTTTCTCCCACAGTCCAAAGACATGCTCATTAGGTTAATTGGTGATTCTAAACTGGCTGTGAGTGTGAATAGCTGTTTGTCTTTCAGTATTAGCCCTGTGATAGACTGGCGACCTGTCCAGGCTCTCACCCACTGACAGCTGGGATAGGCTCCAGCCCTCCGGTGACCCTCTAGAGGACAAGTGGTTACAGATAATGAATGAATGTTCATGGAAAATTTGTATGGGGAAACCTTCAGTCTTCAGAAATTTTTCACAGTATATGCAGACAGTACAGATTTTTTTTTTCTCCACATCTGTAAGAAGTTTCCACACCTTCTGATTGAGGCTCCTGTCGTTTGTGACATTAAATAGATCATAATGACCAAAACAACCTCAGTCCCACTGCTCCCTCGTACCACTGTGTGCTTCCCAGAGACGGTTGAGGACCCGCAGTAACGATGTCTTGCCGGTGCCGGTGTTCCCCACCACTAGCAGATGAGTTCCCTGGCTGATTTTCAGACTCAGGTCCTCCACCAGCAGCTCGTCTGAGAACGGAGACTTGTAGGACAGATTGTCTATGATGAAGGCAGTGTCCACAGGGCCTGCGTGGACGTTGAAGTCGCTGTGTGGAGAGATGGCGGTTTAAACATTCATATTTACCATCTTCTTTACTATTTGCGATCTTGTTTCTACCTCTGTATGTTTAATGTCATCTCTGCATTCACTTAAAACGCAGCCATTTTCCTAAATCATCTCTGTGGGACATTTTTCTGCAGCAGAGATTAATATAGGGTTTTCACACAAACCTGTCAAAGTCGTAGCTTTCTCCTGACGCAGGGTCATAGTCGCACTGCTTGCGTAGGATGTCATCCATCACCTCCCTCAGCTCTCCAATCCTGACCACAACACACACACACACATATACACACAGAGTCAGAGTATGGCATGCACAAACCCCGCTGTCATCATTTGTCCTTTAGGAGGTGAATTAAGACATGCAGCAATGATACCTGTGGGTGTATCCAGCCACGTCTGACAGAGTAGTTGACAGGTCTATTAGCTGCGTGAAGCCATTTATCAAGTAGATGCACACAAAGGCATTCTGAATATGAACGAGGAGAGAGAGAACCAGAGCAGAGTGCAAATAAGAGATAAGATTTTAAAAGAAGTCTCTGAATGCAGAACAATCGACAGCAACAAAGACAAGAGGAATTTAATACTATGTATACTATGTGAGATTGTGACAATTATGACGCTACTATAATACTCCTGAAGACAGTGTGTATAGATACATCTGTGGATGCGCTGGAACACATCATCACTGTATAAGGTAGGAAGGCTTTTGGTGCCACCTAGTGGGTAAACAAGCAACAACAGTTCTCTTTGAGGCAGTGATACTGTCAACCATTTCATCTCCCAACAAAACTGTGAGTAAAAACCTAATATAAGCACCTTTATTTAGGTTAATAACTCATTATATTATGTTTTTATTTGTAATTAATTTTTTTAATTGTTAAAACAAGTGTGCTTAGCTTTTTACTCATGTCCACCCTGTTTCTGTTTCACTACTGTACTCACTACAATTACCCAAATAACAAAGTCAAAGATTAGATCTTATTACCCGTCCAGCAACATTTCTAAGGTTTGTTCCTTTTACATGTGAAGGAAGAGGTCAATTTAGGTGGAAAAATAAGAAACTAAAACAAAAAAATAAATAAAACAACAAGCCTACCTTACTGATGAGTGCACTGAGTTCACCTGGAGAGAGACCATCATAAATACCAGTAAAGATTGGAATGGCGATGATAATGTAGCTGAGGAAACCTCCGAGATAGTCAAAGGTGTTGACCCCAACTAAGAAAGGAGACGTGACAGGTTAAATCTTCACGTTTAATCACAACACTGAGAAATGGTAGATATGGGTGTCAAAGTTTTTCTTACTATAAAGCCAGAGCTCTTTGTTAATGAGTCTCTTCTGGGTCTGCAGCAGAGCCTGCAGTCTTCGGTTGGTCCTCATGTGCTCCACTTTGCCAGCTCTAAAAGCAGTAGACAGGTACATTTTTTCCACTTGCTTTTTGGTGTGATTTAATGTTCAACAATGTCAAATCAAGTACAGTTTGCAGAGTAGAAAGCTAAAAATTCAACCAGATATAGAAATCTAGTGCTTGAGTCTCACCTGTAAAAAGCTGCAGACTCTGCATTGACACGGATTTGCATGTGTTTAAATCTGGACATTAAAAAAAAAAATAAAAAATCAGTGTTCAACTTTCAAACAATGTAATGTAAGATTTAAACACAAAGATCTTTCATCTTTTTCCTCCTCAACACAAAATCTAATTGTTCCCGCTAGTAAAACATTTCAATACAGGAAATAACTAAACTGCAAGCTGACGCATATCCTGTGTCGTTTAGAAGGCAGAAGGCATTGGGCCAAAGTCTACAAATACTTCCTCTTAACAAAGGGCTGGTTTCCTTGACAATAAACACTGGAAGGATTTGCATTAAATAAAGTTGACAAAACACCCAACCACTCTGTTAAAGGTCAGGGAAAACAGCAGTCCATCTGCATTCTTTTCACAGCTCAAATGTTGATTTACATCAACATTTTTTGTTTGTGAACTTACCTGAAGTCTCCCTCTAGTTTTTCTTGCTCAAACAGAGTTGACACAATTGGCCCCATGAGGACTTTATTGGCAATGGTGCCGATGACAAAATATCCAAAGATACTCACAGGACCGATCCAACCGGTGCTGCAAAGTAAAGCAAATATAACTATGTAACTATTTTCGAACACAGAAAAGTGTGTTACATAAGACAGTAAAACGACACTACAAATAAGTAGTCTCCAGCAGAGCTGCAGCAGCCCTTTCGTCTCTGATAAAAACAGGACTCTCTCGTCTTTTAACAAGCTATGAAGAGCACATTTGTTGGCTAAAAGTTATATCTATTTTGACATATTTAACTTTATCATTTTCACCTCTCAGTCTTATTAAACACAAATGTTATTTTTAATTAGATACCTCAACAGATCACAATGTCTCCGATGAGGCTTTAACTTCAGTCACACATGAAATACAAGTGCAGCCTTTTGAAGTTCAACATCTGTTGCCACCATACACACTCACCTTTGAAAGCAGTGGTAGGTGTAGTATGCCAGAGTGAACGGTGAGACAATCAAGCGGCTAGCCATGGTGCTCATCTGCTTACACAACCTCTCAGCATCCTGACTGATCCGCTGGTCTCTGTAAGGTACACAGAAACAAACGCACATTTGATTTAATACACAAAGCTGTTCAGATGAAACACTTACATGGACACTACACAAACCACATATGGTAAAATCTATAGTCTAGGAACAAATATCCAAGTAAGAAACGTGTTATGCTCACGGGTTATCAATGTCCTCTCTGAGTACATTGAGTGTGTAATAGACTCGGCCCTGAAAGTAGGCCGAATGGAGGCTCTCGGTTAGCGTTGTCCTCCAGCTAAGATACAGCTGGTTGCAAATGTATTGGTCAATACTTTTCATCTGTTGGGGGGGGGGGGGGGGGGGGGCGAGAGAGACAGAGAGAGAGAGAGAGAGAGAAGAACACAAAGATGGAGGAAGAAGCTGCACGTTCGTTAGAGAGAAAAAGTAACAGTGAAACAGTAAAGTACACAATGTAACAAGACTAAGAAAAACAAACAAACATTATTTATAATGTGTCAGAAGAGGCCCGTGACTTGTGTTCATTTATAGAGCAATATCGTACAATAAAGCATAGAAGATCCCTGACAGGTAGCAGTTTCTCAGGTCGCTCAGGTCAGGTTGACCTTATAAAGCAGCTACTATTGTAGTAAAGATACAAGATCAAATGTGATGCTGTGTAGTAAAATATAAACATCTGGCTTTTGGTTAAGTACATCTCCATGAGCAGAGAACCGATTCCATTTTGATAAAAGAATTATATTTGATCAAATACAATAAATGACATTCCTTTTAATAACAGGATACATACATAACAGTGTTACAGCTGAAATATCTATGTGGTTGTGCGTTAAAGCTTATCTCTCTTTTTTGCATGACTTAATCTCTTTTTTTGATCACAGTTTGTCATGAAGGCCGTGTAGAAAGCTTCTGAAAGTATTTTTATCAATCAGCAGACTGATCAGAATCAGAGGTTCACACAAAGGAAAATGATAAGAATTCAGTCTGGACATGCACTAAGCGGAAAAACTGTTGAATGGCCAGATTCCAGGTTAAAATACGATCCATTTTTAATTTGTTGCCAAAGTACTATAGCTTGACTTCAGCACTCACTGCTACTACCACTTACTGAGGAGTTGAGTATAATGAGGACCATGGCTGTGCCCACCAGACTACTGAAGGCTGAGTAGTCTTTGTCTGCCAGCACATTGTAGAAGTGACTGGGGATGACTCCCACTTGGTAAATGATCAGCTGTTCTGATGGCAGAAAAAGATGTGTTAGCACATTGCACTGTAAGGAGGCCAGTCGAACAGAGACTTGTAAAAGGAAATTAGGAAACACTTAGAGCTAAAGGTCAGCAAGGGGGAAAAACATAATATACAGTATTTGAAATCACACACAAGTACTGTTCAGGCTGGGAATGAGTCTTTAGGCTTAAATATCAGCTATTTGAAGCTAGTTTGACTCAAGTGTGATAATGTAGTTCCTCTTTTTGCCATTTCCCCTCTTGTACAAAGAGTTTTTTTTTTTTTTTTTTTTTAACTTCAGCTGTTACCTGTCAGAGTAACGCCAAGCAGCGTCCCAAACATCAGAACACTTTGACTGGTCCATGATGGGAACAGGACTCTCTGGATGCTGCAGAGCCTCTGAACAAACTTCCAGTCTAATTTTAGCCTTTTGTTATGGAGAGGAAATAGTGTATTAGACAACTAGAGCATTTGAATTCATTTCTGCATATGCTGCAATACCAACAAAGCACAAACAATAGACTGCCAATACCTCATTTGTTTCTTATTTTATTTATTGTCTGAAATACAGACATTAAGAAAGGTGGTGGATTAAGAAAGCTACCCAGACGTTAGGAAAATTTATACAAAAACACTGAAAGTTAGCATAAATTAGCAGAGCAGTAAGAGTCACTTTTCATGTCTGGGTTACTTTACATCTCCATCTGTTTCCACGCAGGTGAAACTTCAAGCCTTACCTTTTTGTCCCTCTGCCATTTGAGTTTTCCAAACGAGGCATCTGCACTGCAGGCAGGGAATTAAAATTCCCCCAGATAAAACTTCATATAAATTGTACGTATGTCATTTAAGCTGCTATCTTCCAGCAGGTCAAGCTAACTCTTGTCTAACTAACCAACGCAGCCAGTGACACTAACAGCGGGTCCACGGTGTCAGCGGTCAGCGAGAGAAATTACAAACTATAACAAAGTGACTAATTAACTAATTTATTTACTTCACGGTCACATTAATTTGCTAAAATGTTACTGAAATGCAGCATCGTGTCCAGCCCTGCGTCTCCACTTTCACCTACTGAAGTTAAATGTTTTGACCGGTATATGTAAAACTACGGACTTCCGGTTTATCCGGAAACACATCCTTTTCAAAATAAAGGTTCCAACAAAATTTCAAACGGAATTTGAAAAAATAAAAGAGGAAAAATATTTGTTGCAAACCATTTACAAGAAAATCGTGACTGCAATTATAACATTGAGTGAGATGATAATAATAAAAATAATAAAATCTTTTGCGAAGGGTATGATACTGAGGTTTTGTTGAAAGTAAAGGTGTTACTTCTGTATGATGATTTTGAAGCTTCAACAGTTTTGGTCATGACTGTATTATGTTTTACTAACAGGTGTTTCTATTATTTTATCCATTCCAATATAAATCTCTGAGGTTGGGCTGAATAATAATAAAAAAAAACACCCCATTCACAATACAATGATGTATTATTATGAGTTATAATAATTACTTGTTATATAATTTAATAATTATTGTGTCTTGAAACAGCTACAGTCAGCTTGTAAAAGTACAAAATATTCTCATTATGCCATGAGCAATTATTTTAAGTCATGCTCAACTACGTGTGAAGTATTACAGCTGACATGTTTTTGCCAGCCTTCAGAAAAATCATACATACTGTACTCTCATACGTTTACTGAGATAACATATATGGAGATTACTCAAAATCAAAACCCATATACATGACTCCTTTCTTATTAATTTCTTTGCAAAAAACATGAAGCAACTTTCATTTTATAGTCTTTTATTTATTTTTTTGTTTGTTTTTTCCATAGATTTTCAGACACAGTCCTTGCATAACAAAGGAACGTGATGGGAGATTTGATGAGGACAGCAAAACCTATAAACAGTCCGACACGTTTTCATGATACACAGTAAGTTGAGGGTTAATATTCTGAGTTTAATAATTCAGTTAACCATAATTAAAACAATACAACAAATTACAAATGATTACAACAATCAAACAAGTTCCAAGTGTTTATATTCTGCAGAATAAGAACAGTTGAAATGTCTCAGGAATTTCTAGTAATAAAGGTTTTTCCCTATAGAGCAGCAACTCAGCTGATCACATTGATAAAATAATTTATCAAAAATATTTGTTTTTCTTGATTCTCTACTTTCAAATGACTTTTTGGGCCAAGATTACAAACAAACAATTTTGTGGCACAAGAAATATACAAAAGATAGGCAATAATATAATGCTGACTATGGTAAGTGATGACACAACAGACCTGCTTGAAGTTAAAAAGTCTTCAACGTTTAAATAGCGCTCATTACTATACTGACACCTGAGAGCTTGAATACTTTCAGTATCTTCTTATTACTTTCAGGCTTTTGATTTAAAACACGGCAACGAATGAGAGGTGAAGTGACTTCAGACTTTACTGCATCATTGTTTGGTTTATTCTTAGAGCATGAAACTCTCTGATAACATAAGTCCTGTATATTTTGACAGAAATGTACAATAGATTCCTTGTTGATGAATACAAGCATTGTTACAGTACATCAGATTTTGCTTGCAATGTTCCAGTTCACACTTAAGTGCGTTGACCACAGGTGATTGTTAAAGGATAAGGCAGGTGATATTCAATGCATTCGATGCGACAATAAATCCCATGAAAAGACGAAAACCAGCCGTGTGTTAGCCATGTTTAATATTTCCTCCAACCTGCGTGTGTCAGCTCTTTGCATTAAGTCAGTGTATAGCTAAAAACAGCTAGGGTCTGAAGGTTTTATCCAGTAACACTGAAACTAAAGAATTAATTGGTTTAACTATTTTCCACTGCAGACCAATACAAATAAATTCTTAGGTTGTATTTATAGCAGCACAACAGCGCATGTGAGATTTAAGCTGATTTCACACACACGGATGACAAGAAGAGGTTATACATTATGTGTCTCACTAATGGAAATATTCTTAATTTAAGCAACTGGCAAGAGTGTGCAGGAAGCAGGATATGGCGTGCATCACACACATGCTCAGCTGACGTACAGTTTTCTTATAGATAAGCTCAGAGTTAAATCTATTTAATGTCTGGTCTGACTGATTCTGACATTTGCCTTCTCCTATACAGGTCCTCTAGATGGTGTGTAGAAATGTTCCGGGGTGCATGAAAATGGCTTTAAGCAAAATAAATTAAAGTGGTGTATGACCCAGTTTCCAACAGCTGTGCAGCCCACCTTTTTATAGTTTTTGGGGTAAGCAACATTAGGCTTTGGCTACATAAACAATACTCTGTGGATCAGTTTATTTTAGGTTTTGGATCTTTTAGTGGGATGTATCGACAATATCATCTGATTTATCCTTTACATGAGTTTTTTTATCATGCAGAAACAGATCCTTCATCTTGTGTCTAAACAAGAAGCACTGTTTCCAGGTGCTGTCGGCTTTTACCACATCGGTGAACATGTCAGCAGGATGTGACAGTTAGCACCCAACACTCAGGCAAGGTTCAAGAGCCTAAATAGGAGAGGCACAAAGCACACGCAGACAAAACCCACAACACTGTAGACAATGTAACGATAGGGCAACTCTACTTTCATGTGCTGTCTGGCCCTTCTCACATCATCTGTGGGCAGCCCAGACAGTCGGCACAAGAAAGGTATAGTGACTGCTTTCATGGCCATCCTCGTGACGAGGATGACAGCAACTCCAATGAGGAAGCGCAGCAGGGAGAGTAACACCAGGCCAATGCTGAGTGGAGGTAAAGTTAGAGGAAGTGAGGACAGTGGCGGATCCAGCAGCAGCCCCAGCTGATAGTTCACATGAGTTGCCAAAGCAGCTCCTGCCCCAGTACCCAGCGCCTGAGCTGTGTCGCCCCGAGAGGTGCTCCATGAATCCAGAGAGAAAGCCACAAGTCCCAGGCTAACATGCGACACAATAATCATAAGCGGAGCGTAGTGGTCTGTCATGTAGTAGTTGTCGATCTTGTCCAAGACTGGCTGGAAAAACGCAAGGATGAGAAGGCTGTACAGGAAGCCAGTGATTACCTCCTGCAACACAGGGACATGAATCATTGTAAACCAGGAGCCAAATTTAGTTGCTGGATTTAATCACAGTCTGCATATTTATGTCTGACTGTGTACATTTTACACAATTCACATTTGTGCTCACAAAGTTAAAATAAAAACTTTAGGCAGCTCTCTTCCTGCCCTGTGGGAGGCGCAAGGCAACACTTTTCACAAAGACAGTCATCCTTGCAATCAAAAAAGCCCCGTAAAATCAGGTGAGCTCCTGTCAGATTGCATGATTATCTGGTGAGAGCAACTGACCGGTCACAGAATCTAATCTAAGCCTTATCTACTCACTTTAATTAGTTTGTTTATTGGCTTTAAGCAAGAATCATAAATTTTAAGTTCCTTGCTTTATTATCAACATGATAAAGGGTCATTAGTGTATGTTGTGCACTAAACTAAAAACGTATAAATAAAGGCAAAATCTCCACATCTTTTTCAAGAACTCAGTTTTTTCTTTCATTGTGAATGTTAATTTTACATAAATACTGAAAACACTTTCTCACTGATGGCTAAGAGATGGTTTACAGTATTTAAAAAACAAACTAATTACATATGCATCTACCTCCTCTCCTTCTTTAAGTTCCATTAGAATGGAAATATACCAAGCAGATAGAAAAGCAATTCACTGAAATGTGTGCTGTGGCCTCACAGAATCTTGTTTCTAACAACTGGTCCAACAAGTCCTCTCACAGTGACCTATCAACTCATTTAAAATATGTGCAGTTGATTTCAGAGATAGGCATGTGAGCCGAGTTGAGCCGAGCTGTTTGAGGAATCCTCCATAATACAATGATGTGTAGCAGGTCTGATTGCGATCAGGTGTAGAAATCTGCAATGCATATGAAGGTGGTGCATTTTGTTTTTCCAAAAGTTTTCTTGAAGACATTCTTGACCAGCCCAAGTTTGATGTTCCCAAGTTAACCTGCCAAGCTATGACTGCAGTATAAGAGGTAAAGTCTTGTCCAGGTGCAGTAGCATCACTTTATTTTATCAATACATATTTCACTGATTTAATCTTCTTACCAGAACAGAATGCATCCCCATGTAGACTCTGCTTACACAAACCAGGACGCTCCAGCTGAGAGCCACAGAGAAGCCGAAGAGGAAAGGGTACTATAGGAGAGAACATAAATATTGCTGCTTCAAAAAGTTTATACACTGTATGTTGTAAAAATTAAAACATCTAGATCATGACTTTGTAGAACAGTGTGCTTCCGTAGCGGCCTAATGTAGATATTCTGCAAGACTTTTTCTAACATCCAAGGCATTGTTCTTGACATAGCATTAATATCTGTGAAGCCATCTGGACAGGAATAACCGCTTTCAAACATCACTTCTAACAGTAGATAGTGTACATTTATCTGATATCTGTCCTTGAAACCATTCATGCAAAGGTCGCTGTGAAAACACTGCTAGCAGCTCTGTCAGGCTGTACTTTGGCACTCAAGTGCATCAAGTTAAACACTAACATCAGCATGCACACAGTGACGTCACTGTTTAGCATTGCTTTTGTACCCGGTTAGCATTGGCCAAGTAGCGCTCTACAAGACTGAAGTGAAGCCAATGATAATGTTGTCACTTTTGCAAGTATTTTTGTGCAGTGTGACCAGATGGTAGCTCTAGATGAGAAGTCAGGATAAACAGATTCCAATTAATTCAGGGCATGAAGAAAAAGTAGTTGAGATATTTAACTTAAAGCCAAAAATGTCAACTTCAAGGTGGCACTTGAGGACATGTCAGGGAGTCACCACAGTAAGTGGGCTCATTGCTCTTGAGCTATTATATCAATAGTTAAGATATATACTGGTCCAGACTGAATGACCGAATATCCCTAGAGCCATTCCTCTGGCACAGCTAATAAGCTAATAAGGTCTTCAACACCAGATAATACTTTGACTCTTCCTCCTGCCTTAAAAGCAGTTTATTGCCATCAGCTTATCTTTCACAACCTCTTTCTTACGAATTATTTCAGTTCCTCCACCTTCAAAGTCATGACACTGCATGAAACTTGAAGACACTGAGACAGTTCATACAGTTCAGACAGCTGCATGGATTCAGTCCAAGGCCGTGTGCACAGATGAACAACAACAACAAAAAGCCCACTTCTATTCAAGCTCTTCCTTCCTGGTGCCGACCTATTGGTCAATTTATTTCTTCTTTATTCCAACGCAACACATCCTCTTTTTCTGTTGCTTCCTTTTTTTGACAGCTCTTTCCTTCATCTGCCTTCAGAGTTCTGATCATTTAACTTGTCAGTACCCTTGTATACTGTATGTCTGCCAATAACTCGAAGAGAAACTGCAACAGAGAAAAAGCAAAACACTTCCCTTTAGGAACAGAGTCTCTCCAACTTTAAAAGTAAAACTTGATTCCAGTTCATATCATATTACAACTGCTCTTAGCGCAGTCATGATGGTGAAAAAAAGAAGTTTCAGTTCTTTGAGACTGCTGATCTGGTTTTACCAGTGGAGATGTTCAGTCACAGGAAAAGTTTGAAACTTTCTTTTACTCAAAGTCATCCCCACCACTCCCTTCTTTGTCCTCTGCCAATATGAAACAGTGAGTCTTTGACTGCTTTAAAAAATCTTTCTCTTCTCTCACATGCAACTCACACAGTCAAATTAAACAGAGAAATGCATGTTATGTTGCTTGTATGAGTCACAGCAGCTCCATACATATTATTGAGTCTTATTGAGTCTCCAGGAAGCAAGGATTACTAAGGCTTTAAAGGCAATCTTTGCCTTTTTGTCTTGTTTGCTCAGACTGACCCATTGACCCTCCTTGATACCGAGTGGAAAAAATACAAGCTGGATTTTTTTTTTCTCTGAATCTTTAAATGTAGATTTTACCTTAGCAGACCTATACACTCACTTGCCAGTTCATTAGGTACACTAGTGAAAATGAATGCATTCTAATAGAACAGTCTTTCACCCATTCTTATCTTTATGAAGTTCGTGGTATTCAGCATTTGTTTAAAATAACTGAGAGTGCTGTTGATTCAAGCGTGTTTGTTCATTTTCAAGGCTATTGTGTTGCACTGACACGTGTTTCCATTGTTTTGACGACCCCATTTTAGTCATGAAGGGTCATGGACTGCAGGACTATTAGAGAACACATTTGTTTTCACTAGTGTACCTAATGAACTAGCAAATGAGTGTATATTAAAAGAACGTCGTATTAATTGAACGTCTTGATCAAAGTTGTGTTCATATCCTGTGGGTTAAGACAAGACCTTTGAAATCTAATATAATGTGAAGGTATAATGTGAAGCAGGACAATAGCACTGATGTAGCACAGTGATATTTCTCTGTTTAGCTTTAACAGCCTGCAGCTAGTGGACGGTACGTATTAACATACACACACTGCACATCTACCACCTGAAGCATCTGCATATTCATGTCACACCTCAAGATTCCATGGGTGCAGATCCCAGGGGGGTTGGGGGGGACAAAAAATAACCTCTCTACGTAGTTGTGATTTACGGGGGCATGGTATAAGTTGCATACCGGCAAAAAAATTAAAAAAAATCACTTTTGTGCCCCCCTCCCCCGAATCCTGACATCGGATCTGCATCCCTGCAAGCTTCATATCTAAAAACCTTCTAAAAATGTTCACCTGCCACCGTCCGTAGGTCAGCATGAAGAGGCAGAAGGGTATGGCTGTCCCTGTCATGGCGTGGGTGGAGGGCATGCTGTACTCGGAGTTGTAGAAGACCTCCACCTTCACCACGGGAGGGGAGGCTGGCCGGGACCAGCGGACCATGTCCTTGGTGGACTGTCCCACGAACAGGTTCCAGGCCCAGACGACGATGAGTCTCCGGCTGACCAGGGCGTCGATATTCCAGAAGAGGAAGGGGAAGAAGATGATGAAGAACATCTCGTTGCCCAGCTCAGTCCCAAACGTGAACAGATAGAAGAGAAACTTGTTGTGGACCAGGAACTCCTGACCCACATCCCCAGTCAAGGAGTTTCTCCGGAGGGGTTTGGCTCTGGTGGTTTCTGGGTCGGCGTCAGCTGCTGATGCATCGTCGCCCTGCATCCCGTTAACCTGTGGCACGGCGGCATCTCCAGCGGCTCCGTTACCAACTCCGACCTCTGAGCTCTGGACCCTCCTCCTCAGCCCGGGACCGTCCGGCTGCGACTGTCCACTCTGTGGCTTGGCCGTTTTTTCAGGAAATGTTCCTTTAATGCCGCAGAAATTTTGAAACCTCGCTACATGGCAAGGCTCTTGGAGATAATTACACATCTGCACAAACGTCTTAATGAAGACGTTATCCATTTTTTAATATATATATATTCTTAAATTAGTTTAAAAAAGACTGCTGTGTTGTAAAAAAAAAAGAAAAAAAAAAAGTTCATCATCCAGGAAGCTAAGCAGAAGTACAGCTCGGCGGACGTCGCATTCCTCAAAACGGAACAAAATCAGAGAGATCTAGCAACAAGCTCGGAGCAGGAACTCTTCACCACCGCCTGGTATCTGTATTCAAAACACCGACCTCGTACAGCGGCGTGGAAGATCTGGACAGCAGCATCCAAAGTCCGTTACAGTTAACCATTACTTCTCGCAGTGTAACGCTAATTCATAGAGACCCACCTAACTGCGTCAGGCCGTTATTACGATTTTAGGTCGACTTCTTCTTCTTCGGTTACGTATCTTCTTCGTTTGACTTAATATTAGTCGGTCAAAAGTGTTCAAGTGGGATACCTCCTCCTGCTGGACATGTAATACATTACACAGCTTCGAAAATTAAAAAAAATATATACGTTCAAATTAAATAAAAAAATCCCTCCATGAATAATTGATAACATTACAAAATTACATACACAATTACAAAAGTAAAGTGACAAAAATAACAGTACTAATTATGCATGAAGCTCTTTCTATAAAATCTATACAGCATTGTGATTTAGTATCTGCAGTTTTAAAAGAAGTAATCATATAGTTTTGTATTAGATCTCAATCCACCAAAGTGTTGCTATCAACTCACTGTTACATAATTGCAGTGAAATAAAAAGAAATGTATTTATTTGTCAACTGTAGTATAAAGTGTAAAAAAGAGAGAAAAAAACCTGAAGTAATCATTAAATACACAAGTATCACATTTATACTGAAACGCAAAGCATGGTTAAATATACTTCTTTCTCCATATATGACACCTTGGACTGAAATATTGAATTATACTGTTTATAACAAATGATCCAATAGCTATATTAGTATATATTTTTTTTTTATCTTACAAGCAAACATTTACATTTAGTTGCATTTAAAAAAAAACCTTACATGAAATATATTACATGCTGCAATCATGATAAATACAAATAATTCTCAAACTCCAGATACTCGTCATCACTAATCAAACATTTAAGGTATAGGGATAATACAGGTTTCAGGCCAGCCCATGTGTCTGGAAAGTTAGAGACAATAGTAACAGTAGATGGTCAACGGGATTTCCTTCAAAATAAAGGTATCATTTTCACACGCCAATAAATGCAAACCCTGCTGTGACTGTCGTATAATACTTGTTCAAGATCTGAAAACTGATCTTTGTTTTGTGTGTTAAGGTCCTTCAAAGTTGACTGTTAGCCCTTTAAGTTTCAATGTATGTGTTGATGCTCAGTTGTTCCAGTTCATAGGATTACAGGCCTTTCATCTCTACGTATGTCTAGATTATGACAGTTCAATATAAGTACCATTTACCATTTACTGATTTGTCTTTGTATTTTTTTGTGTGTTTTTTTGTCTTTCATATTTGTTTTTACTACCTGTAATAAATAATCCTTTCATCTCTCTGATACCACTTTATAAATATTTAATATTTTTGAATCTTATTGTTTGCTAATTTGTTTGTGTTATATGTCTTTTGGGAGGTTGTAATAACCACTTTCTTGTGTTATGAAAGGTGCCATGTAAATAAATTGTATTATTGTTGACGAAGTCCACGTTCTTCGACGAAGGCTTTTATTTTTGAAACCTCAATCCGGACATCCTGTTATCATTATGGTTAACTTGACTGATCCACGCTGCTGTCGGGCAGACAGACCGGGGAGAGGGGTAGTTTACACCGGAGAGACCGCCGAGCAGCACCGAGTCTCTGTCCTAAAGCCTCCATAATGCATGGGGGCAAGAGGGGGCTGGTGGCTCCGCAGAACACTTTTCTGGAAAACGTTGTCCGGCGCTCCAGCGGTGAGTTTCAGCCTGGACTAGAAACAGTAATGAAGTGATGTTGTTTTGATGTATGTTAGTCGAGCTACCATAAGGAGTGTGACGCTGAAATTAACAACTCATGATATTGTTGTTTATTTTAATGGAAAACAGAACCAATACCTTTTTATTTATTTACTTAAATTCATGCGAAATGATGAGTTATATAACAATTTTCCAAATTCCCTGCATCGATTATCTGAAATCTAATAGACGTATGTGATTTAGATGAGAGTGGTCTCTATTACTGATGCTTATATGATGCTTCTCTTTCTGGTAAATTCTTCTTTATTGGAAGAATAATTATAATAAACCTGATGTGCAGTGTGTTTTTTTAGGAAGGGAAAGTTTGATTGATTTTATTTGTAGATGAAGTTCTACATTGTGATTATGTTCATTTCCAACACAACAAATAAGTTTAGCAGTCTAGCAGATGTTGCAGACATTATGGTCAGACATGACTTATTTATTGTACCTGCTGCTCAACGTTTGATGACATTTTTGAGAGTCAATCTGTATAATTTACTGTTTTGTTTGATTTTGGGATGGGGTCATGTGAACAAAGACAATAAAAACTGTAAATAAGAGCAAAAACTGAATTTGCAGCCGTTTCTTAAGGAGGGCTACTTCATTTTCTTTTGTAGGTCGTATAATGTGATTTCCACCTACAGTAGCACAGTTATTGTTTTTATCTCGGTCAATGTCTACGTCCCACTGAGCAGAGTATTGTTTTGCTGATATATTTTTCACAAAGGCAGCACATCTCAGCAAAACAGTCAATAGTTCAGTTCATTTGGCAGATTTAAAGTCTGCACAAGATGCAACTAGATGAGTTGCAATCTGCCTGAGACTGAGGGCAAATGTGTGTGAAACTGAGAGTTTTCTTATTAGAAATACAGATGCATCACATGTTAGACAGCACTGATTAAATGTCTGTAAGGTTATTGTTCACCTTATATAAATATAATCAAAAATTCAGCTATTATTGTCTGAATTTCTCAGCTCAAGTCACTGCAGAGTGGAAACGTTCATAAATACATCTAGCACCCTGACATTAAGATCAAAACCTGCTTTAACCACTTTAAATCCTGTGCAGTTTCATTTGGAGAAAATGTTTTCACTCCTTTCTCTCGGGAGACTGCAGCTCCGTCCAAGCTGTTGTGAAGCCGAAGAACTTTTCAGCACCTCATCCATATTTAATTCGCATTAAGGAACATAAACATTTTATCAGCGACTATTTCTGTCCAGCGACTTGTCTGATTACTGCTGTTTACTGCTTTAAATATTGATGGCGTTTGCCCCCATTGTGTCTTGTAATTAAAATGGTGTTAATGGTGCTTGGCAGATTTAAAAAAAAACCTAACTGAAGATTTCATGTACAAATGAACTCTAATTCCCCTCATGTCAGGACAACAGAAGAATATAAATATGAACAACTATATAATTTAATTAAGGTTTAATTGCAGCTGCATAACTCTAGCTGCAACGGTGGTTGGGTGCCCAGACGTTCTAAAAGTTGATCAACAGGTGCAGTCATCTTCCTGAGGTTTGTGTCCCATGTGTTTTTTGTCTCAGAAACCAGTTTCCTGTTGGGAAATGCACAGGTCGTGGAGTGGCCGGTTGTGTACAGCAACGATGGATTCTGCAAGCTGTCTGGATACCACAGAGCTGAGGTTATGCACAGGAGTAGCACATGCAAGTAAGATCTAGCATAACCCGTGAATGTGAAGCCACAGAGGGGAGGCTATATTATAATATGTTTTCTTTAGAATTTAGTATTTAGTATCAAAGTTCACGTCCACACATTAATACTGCACTGGTCACAGTGTGGGGTTGCTTGTCCTGCTTATTGATACTGAATCTCAACTCAAGATAAATGTGAAGATTCAGTCCTTCAGCTCATGCTATGGTAATATTGATGTCTTTAAGAATACTTTAACAAGTCCAGTTTGTTTTTAGATTGGGCTGTTTTTGGTTTCTTTTAAAAGACAATCTTTAAGTACAAAGTTGGAAACTAATTCTAGGTCACGTTAATTTCTGATTTTACCCTCTCTCTAATTTTGCAGTTTCATGTACGGTGACCTGACTGATAAAAACACCATAGACAAAATCAGACAAACCTTTGACAACTATGAGTCAAATTTCTACGAGGTGCTCCTCTACACAAAGAACAGTAAGCACCCAATCATGTGATCTTACAGAAAATCATCAGATATAGAAGTGAGATTTATTCTTTCCATTTCCCATGAGTCCTAACGGCACGACTCTTATTTCCAATATTACAGGAACACCGATATGGCTGTACATGCAGGTAGCTCCAATCAGAAATGAAAATGACAAAGTGGTCCTTTTCCTCTGCACCTTCAGAGACATTACGGTTTTCAAACAGCCAATTGAAGATGAATCAGCCAGAGGTGAGAAAGTTCTTATTGTGTTTGTGAACATTATATACATTTTCGGGTTATCTCAAAAAGTCCAGTCTAGTGTGAAAGACAATGGAGGGTGAGACGCAGCACACACACAAGTGGCTGTGACTGAACAGATGTTCGTTTCCTGGAGTGTGACATACAACTGTCCAGGTGTTGTGTGTTCGGGTCAGTGAACACTGGTCTCTGTGGGTCTGCATGGTGCCGTGACCCAAGGGATAAAGACATTTTTACGTACATCAAGCGGAAACGACGGACAGTCGGACCACATGGGGAAAAAAGAAGCTGCATGGAAATACTGCAGAGGAAATAAACAGATGTGACAGGTCTTACAGTGAAGACAGAAACACCACTGTGCTTTTTTTCAACCTATATGTGGCCCTCACACCTATATTATCCAGAGTTTCCAAATCACGTTCTATTACAAGGAATACAGATTTATTTATGTAACAAAACATGCACAAATATACTGTCATTTTATTGCTTTTTTGTGCACAGAAATGGAGTTTATAATCTGTCTTTAATGGTTGGTGACAGAACACATGATGCATTCATGTACAAACTTATAAATGAGAGAAGTTCAAGATACAGTACACCTCACTGAACCTAAGTTTTAATTCTTCCCAACTCTCACTGATAACTTGCTATTAATTTTCAAATAAAATATTAAAATATCTGCCTTTTATTGTTCTGCTTCGTTCATGCCACTGGAACTTGTAAAACTTTGTATCAAATCTTGTTTTATTTTTGGAAGCAAAGCTGTGTTGTGTGCCTTGATAATATTGTCTGTGCTGCTGTCAAAGGATGGGCAAAGTTTGCAAGGCTGACTCGAGCGTTGACCAACAATCGAAACGTGGTTCAGCAACTGGCGCCGCTGAGCAAGACAGAGGTTCCCCACAAACCCTCCAGACTGGCCGAGGTGAGCACATCTTTCAGAATCAGCTTTATAAACGATCTGCTTTACGTACCATTCCGCACTCATGATGCTAAATGTCGCCTCTCAATGAAAGGCTCTCCAGCTGGGCTCAGACATCCTGCCTCAGTACAAACAGGAGGCCCCAAAGACTCCTCCACACATCATCCTCCACTACTGCACCTTCAAGACCACGTGGGACTGGGTCATCCTCATCCTCACCTTCTACACCGCCATCATGGTGCCCTACAACGTTTCCTTCAAGACCAAGCAAAACAACTTGGCCTGGCTGGTGCTGGACAGTGTGGTTGACGTCATCTTTCTGGTCGACATCGTGCTCAACTTCCACACCACCTTCGTGGGTCCAGCCGGGGAGGTCATATCGGACGCTAAGCTGATCCGGATGAATTACCTGAAGACGTGGTTTGTCATCGACCTGCTGTCCTGTCTCCCCTACGACGTCATCAACGCCTTTGAGCATGTAGATGAGGTGAGTGACCCTTGTTGTTCATAATCATAAATGTCGTGGTCGCTGGTTCTTCAGAGAGCGTGTAAACACTGACATGTTCCTGCTTCACTTGTTTTCATGAAGGACGTCCTCACACACTCCTCTCCAGTGAGTCATCTCCCAGAGTCTTTCCACAGGAATGTGACGCGGACAGAAGACTCTCTCCTCCCAGTAAGTGAATCCATGCCTTTCTTTTAAATAAATTTTGTCTCACGTTACCGCTTGTGTATAAAAGGAGTTAGTTGAAAAATTCCCATTATTATATGGAGCATTTTAGTGTCTTTGAGCGCTTTGTTTTAATTTTTCAACCCACAGCTTTACTGTCTTCGGTAAAATAGGCCTAAAAATCAACTCTACACTACCTGTCCAGCACCAACCATCAGACACATGCTATTAGCAGCTAGCTCCAGCTGGCTCCATTTCCGCCTGATGCATTGTTTTACATTGATGACTGTTTGTTTCACGGACAAAAAACATCAGTTACCATGGGTTTAAAAATGATGAGAGCCCCAAGTTACATGCTGTAACAATTCAACTGACCATTGTAAGTTGCTTTTGGTGAATATTTTCATATTGAGCTCATCTGGTAATTATTTATTTATTTATTTTTTGCTGATTATTAATGAAGTATTTAATAAATAAAATAAAAACTGTGTAACTTTTGATATAAAGATATTCAGTTTGATGCTATGAAAAGATTCACATTTAACTGGCGTTAAATAGGGGCTATGATTAATCCGTAAAGTTCCAGGTTACTTTTAAATCAAATGCCTCCACTTTACAACATAATGCTTTGTGTCTGGCTCAGTTTTTCCCCGTCTCACTCTGCAGGGTCTCAGCAGCCTCTTCAGTTCTCTAAAAGTCATCCGCCTGTTGCGTCTGGGCCGAGTCGCCCGCAAGCTGGACCACTACCTGGAGTACGGAGCGGCCGTCCTGGTGCTGTTGGTGTGTGTCTTCGGCCTGGTGGCCCACTGGCTCGCCTGCATCTGGTACAGCATCGGGGACTACGAGGTCATCGACGAGCACACCAACACCATCAAGACCGACAGCTGGCTCTACCAGCTGGCCCTGAGTATTGGAACTCCTTACCGGTACAATGCCAGCGGTACAGGCCAGTGGGAGGGCGGCCCCAACAAAGACACGCTCTACATTTCCTCCCTCTACTTCACCATGACGAGCCTCACCACCATCGGGTTTGGCAACATCGCTCCGACGACAGATGGCGAGAAGATTTTCTCCGTGGCTATGATGATGGTGGGCTGTAAGTACGCGATCATCTTCCCCCATATTTACCACTTCTTCCAAATGTTGCAGAAAGCCTTGCAAATCTTCTTTTGCTTTGACTTTCAGCTGAAGCGGTAACAAATCTAATCTGTCTGACATTGCAGAATACTGTAATAGTATCATTTTAACAATTTTCTTCTTCATTCAGTACAACAAGTTCAAATTAATCGAAGGCGGCTTCACTGGGCACAGAGCTCAAAGGCAATATGTGCTCAAACACTGATTCTTAAATTAAAAAGAGACATGTTTGTGCACTCTCTCTTCACTAGAAAAGACATGTGGTTTACTCTCAGTTACCTCAGTTTCTACTGGCATACTGTATGTCACTGACACCATGACATATGGCTCATATGCCAGTATTTTAGCTGTTGATTATCAAATCTGTGTCCTGCTGTACATTTCACTGAAAACCCCCAAATTAATATGTTTTATGTTTTTTTTAGTCAAACTTTGTGAGGTGCCATAAGCTATGTGTTCCAAACAGCTGCTTGAGGTGGGAAGTGATGTTGTAATCTGTCAGTGAAACATATGTGCAGCAGCAGCATCATTTACGAGCTCAGTCTGTCAGAACAACAGCTGCTTACAGATAAGAACTTTTCAACCTTTCCATCAATCTACACCAAACAAAGTGGGCGTCCTTCGATGCTGTTTTCATCTTGTTCATGCATTCATCTGTTCATAATGTAACGGTAGCACTTTGCATGAGATTAAACAATCTGGAGGCACTTACTTGCACGCTAGTCGAGAGACAGCCAGCAACGGTCCTGCTGGCTGTCTAGCAGCTGCCAGGAAAGCAGCATATGGTTTAGATGTTGTGCAGGATGGGGAGTCCCCACATGCCGTGATCAATACACTGTCATTTCTATATATCTATGTATATATATATTTTATATATCTATATATATTTAAATTGTTTCATTTAGACTAGAAGTTATAACTTATATATAAACATTTCTGTTTATAACAATTTAAATTTAAATAAGTAATTTAATATCTTATTGACAGATTCGGCATTTAGTGAGAGAAGTAAATCCTTTTCCCCCACCAGGGTTAAGTAATCCACAGACAACATTTCCCTCTCTTCTTTCTGGTCGTGTAATTCGCATTTAGCTGCAGCCGCGGCGCTTGAACCGCGGCTGAGAGTTTAAGGACTTTGTGGCTGATAAAAAGTGACATGCTCAGCGCCCCTCACAGCCTGCTCTGTGATGTGTCTGTCTGAAGGCTGCTGATTGCATCAGAAAAGAATTGTCTCAGCGTGTTTGTGCCTCTTTTCTGTGCTTTATAGTAATTTGATAAATCCAAGGAGTAAATGTGTGATGTCTTGATCACTGTAAATTCAACATACTGGGGATACACAACTTGTTTTACGTGCTTAACTGAGATGTAAGTCCAAGTGAAAGCCATTATTGCTGGATTTATTTACAGTTCTGCACATTGCATAGTTTTGAGTTGCAGTGCTTACTTGGACGTAACTTAAAGTTAGATTAAGATAAGTCTTGTGTAACATGAACTCAGAAAAGATGCTGCGTTATAGGACAGTCCTCGTTCTGTGCACTACGGTTGTGTAACATTACGAAGAGAGTATAGTCTGTGCATCATATTCTTAGCTGTAATTTAGGGCTGTGAAGCCTTTAACATCACCTAAAACAACTAATTTATTTTCAGAAGTTACAGCCATTAAATCACACCAATGTAATTTAAATTACACTGAACCACTTGATAAAAATAGAATAGCTATTTTTATGCCACCCACTGTATATATAGTAAAGGCTTTATCTCCCTCATAACGCCCCTTCGTGCATGACCTTTGACCCACGCCTCTAAAACAACATGTAAAGTGATGCGATGAAAGCAGTGAGGACACAGAAACTGACAGCCACGCTCCACAGTTTTTACTTCCGGAAAGTAAACACCCATTACTCTGTTGGTGCCTCGATCACAAAGATTACTCGGTCGCACTGCAGTGTCGTGTTCCATTATGGCTGATAAATCTCCTGCTACAGATACAGTAATTATGTGAGTAGAAGAAAGGGAGAGAGTTCGCCCGCAGGCTCGATTGTAGTAAATGGACAATGAGCCATCACGCTATATATCTGCAACCCTGCTGTGGTGACTGGAGACGACACGTTCCCCTTGAGTGGCTAAAAAGCTCACGACAAGAGATGCTGACTGACTCTTTGAGGTCACTGCAGCATGGCCCTCTTACTGACGAAACCTGCACTGTAAATTATATCATAGACTGAAGACTTAATCGAACATGTAGCGCATACATGTGGCTGTGTATGTGTTTTGTGAACACACTGTAAAATATTCTTTGCTGTATAAAAAAATACATTAACAATAAAGTGAATTCCATCATTTGTACTCAGCATTTTCAGCCAAATTAAACTCATCATTTAAATATTGTCTACTATCACTTTACTCTAGTAACACATTTTTTCACATGGACACCAACTTTAATGTTAAGGCTTTTAATTTGCTCTCACTATAGAAGAAATTCCCTCAATTTTTACCAAAAACGTCTTTTAAGTTATGCATTTATCAGGATGGAATTAAAATATTGTGGCTAAATTAATAAGAAAAAATAAGCAAATGTACATCAGACATGAGGCTTTACTGGCAGTGCACTATTTAAGTATCCCTCTACTTGTAAAACACTTCATTAACCCGTTGGTTCTAAATCAGTTCGGTAGAACTTCTAAGGCAGGAATTGTCATTAGTACAAGCTGATTATTTTTCCAGACCATATAAACTATCTGCCTCTTCAAACCTAACACTCAATAACCATCGGTTTTTCTAAGCCACTGACTGTGGAGCTGTAACACGAAGCTAATTTCCACTGCTCAGGATAAAAATGGTCAGTTAAGGGAAACTGTGAAAGTGAAGACCAAGAAAACTTAAATCTGTGTCTCAGAGGGGCAAAAAGAAATAGCAAAAACCAGAGGAGCTGCAAGACGTTTTAAGTGACAAACGAGTGATGGAGCCGACATACTTGTGGCGATTCACCTCATCATCAATAAATGTACAAAGCAGCATCTGGACAATCCAAAGTCATTTTAGACAATGCAGACCACAAACTCCAATAGGAAGCACCTCAAGAAACACAAACTGAAGCTTCTAGAGTGGCTCTTTAAGGAATCTGTGGATAGATTTTGGAAGAATCTAAAAAGATTTTCTGAATTTGATGTGAAGTCAGGAAGAGTGAATGAAAAATTCATGAATCAAGAACAGAAAGCCATCTACAAATGCAGTTTGCAAACTGTATTTGCGAAGTTTTCATGTTTTTTCATGGGTTTTCAAGGATTATTAATTATGTCTTAAACGGCTAAAAATACATTCATATTTCAGAATTGATTAAGTCAACAATGGATTATTTTGATGTTTGGTGACTCATAAATGACAACGTTGCCTCTTAAAACTTGCATATAATACATTATAAACCTCAGTTCTTTATAATACATGCATTTACTCAATATTTAACCAACTATTTAAGCTGAGATACCTTGCTTTTTTTTTTGTTTTGTTTCAGCGCTTCTATACGCGACCATCTTTGGAAACGTCACCACCATCTTCCAGCAGATGTACACCAACACAAACCGCTACCACGAGATGCTCAACAACGTGCGCGACTTCCTCAAGCTTTACCAGGTTCCCAAAGGTCTGAGCGAGAGGGTCATGGACTTCATCGTGTCCACCTGGGCCATGTCTAAAGGCATTGACACGGATAAGGTGCCATTATGAAAACAGTTCTTTATGTTGGGGATCGTTGTCACTGTGAATTTGGGAGTGATCAGACACCTACCAACCAGAACTGTGTGATAAGAATCTGACTTTTCAGCTCTGACAAATGCATCTGGAGGTACAGCCATGTTGCAACTGTTGCCTGTGCTTCCTTCTCATGTGCATGATACAATATTTTGTCCAGTGGAGCTGTAATCCTGCTGCTGAGGACATACAGACTGACCTTCAGTGTAAGGGGTTGGGTCAGCGCTAAAACACTATTTGTACTTTATAAAATCAATTATTAAATGAAACGTGTATTTGAGTGTAGAGCTGTCACCATACCGTGATCGAGGTTTGTAGTGCGCACTTGCATTTTAAGGTCTAAGTCTGTCTGACTGAGCTGTCAAAGAGTTGCTGCTGTAGTAAGTAGCAGAGAGGGATGTGGAAATGTGAATAACGACCATTTAACAAGCCTCAGAGGTCAAAACAAAAGACAGTGAGGGCTCTCATTGTCTCTCGGGGTTAGAAACCTTTTGCACTTTAGGTTCTGCAGAGCGACAGCCGATAGATTGGCTTCCATTGATAGTAATCTCAGGAATTACCTCACCACTTAATGGAAGCTCTGGCCTCTAAAATATTTAAAAGAATAGTTGTAAAAGTACACCTATTTGCTGCATTGCTGAGAATTTGATGAGCAGATCAATTTCACTCTCATTTCTGTATGGGGAACAGGAAACTATACACCTAGGCTATGTTTAGCATAGCCTAGGTGTATCAGGGGATCACTGGAATCAGGGGGAAGCAGCTAGCCTGTCCAAGTGTGAATCTTGCTACAATAAACGTGTTATGTTTAGTTTAATCCATGCAAAAAAAAGTGAAAGTGGCACATTTTCCTCCTGGACTGCTTCTGGACTGTGTGACGGTTGTTTAGTAACCTCACGGTGACAAGACTCCACAAGTTGCCAGAGTTTTCACTTTGCTTTTTTGTATTTGGTTATAATCTTACCAAACCGTACAAGCTGTTTGTTCTTTATTACAGATTTGTGTGTTGAACTAAACAAACTAGTTTCTGTCTTTAATCTCACAACACATAACCCTACCTTCTCCTTTAAAATTTGTCAGGGATCTTCAATCAGAGACTTTATTTGTTCTTTTACCAGAGATCTGACTGCTAGCTGTCAAAGATCATTACCTCTAACGTGTAATTTAAAGATTATTCAGCTTTGCCAGAAATATAAATCTGACTAAATGATTAGTGTGACAGATTATACATTATCTCAATTTTACTGTGTGTTTCCACCGTATTACAATGTCTGGTGAAATCCTGTACTACTTACTTATCTTTAAACGTGCAGTTTCCTTTAAACCTCACCTTCTCTCACTCCCAGGTTCTCTCCATTTGTCCCAAAGACATGCGCGCGGACATATGTGTCCACCTCAACAGACAGGTGTTTAACGACCACCCGGCCTTTCGTCTGGCCAGCGACGGCTGCTTGCGCTCTCTCGCTGTGGAGTTTCAGACCACTCACTGCGCCCCCGGGGATCTCATCTTCCACATCGGAGAGAGCGTTGATACGCTGTGCTTTGTAGTCTCCGGTTCCCTTGAAGTCATCCAGGACGATGAGGTCATAGCAATACTAGGTAAATACATTTCACTATGCATTGTACAATGTATAACTGCATACCTATGTATAACTTATCTAATACAAGCAGCATTTGGTTAGCTTCGATTTCACAAGGTTTGAATTGTCCACTGTCTGCTGCTGAGCGGGCCATACAAGCCAGCAGCATTTACTCAGTTCATTTAGATTGTAGGTTTAATCATCATATCTCATGACTGTAGGTTTGGTAGGGCTTCTCAGTTGGACAGGGCCTTTAAATGTGTTTTGCCTGGGATCTTGGTACAAGGGATTGTAACATCTTATCCTGTGTATTAACGAATGTGCAAGTTTTGTCTGAACCTGTTCTCAGTGTTGAAATGAGAGCAATTTAATATCCAACCCTGGATGTTTTCTTCATCTCACTGCTACTACCTAAATATGACATCCTGCATCCACTTTTATTCCTGGTGTAATTTCACTTTATTCTTTAGCTATGTGAAAAAATTGTTCATGAGATGTCAAATAATCTGTTGACGTCTTGCCCCGTCCAGGTAAAGGTGATGTGTTTGGAGACGTGTTTTGGAAAGAGACCACGCTGGCTCGGGCCTGTGCAAACGTGCGAGCCCTGACCTACTGCGATCTGCACGTCATCAGGAGAGAGGCTCTGATGAGGGTCCTGGAGTTCTACACGGCGTTCGCCAGCTCGTTCTCCCGCAACCTCATTCTCTCCTGTAACCTACGGAAACGGGTAAAAACAACAGCAGCGCTTGAACCTTACAGTTAGTCATCAGATGATTTGAGCATAATGCCTCATGGACTGAATGATACATTTAAATCATTGCATGTTTCCAACAATAAAGTTTAGATTTATTTGGCTAAAAAAGGAAATAAAAAAGTCATAGTGCACCACAAAGGAGAATTTATCGGAAGAGTCCTCCAGTCCAAACTAAAACTCTGATAAATATTTGATAGAGGCTCTATATTAATCCCATCAAGGTACTGAGATGTATTGCTTTTCTGCCTTGAGAGTAAGTTTCTTATATGTATATATATACAGTATGTATATATCGCTGGTATATTATCCTTTGAGATTAACTTCACATAAATTCTTAATGGATATTCCTCTCAAAGTAAACCCTAGTACATGAGGTTTGTTGTGGTCTTTGTTCTGTATTCTGTAATTGTGCCAATTAAAATATGAACTTTTATAAACAGACTTTTAATTACTATAATCTCTCTATGGAATTAAAAACTACAGAAACAGGTGGATTTTTACAAATTATTTATAATATCTTTGTTTCCATTTTCCTCTCCTGATTTCTCTCCTCTGGTACAACTCTGCTAAAAAGCCTTACGCAATCACATTTACTGAAATCACACGGCCTCAGCAAATCTAAACAGTTTTAAGGCAAATTGTGGATTACGTGTTGAAAGATTTATGGCACATGCTGTATTCAGTAAGAAGAAAGACATCCATTATTAATTTGATCAGAACTGTTCAAGCCCGAAATTGAAATTTACTCTCAACCCATTTAACTGTTCGGTATTCAAGTCGCTTGCACGTGCAGGAAATAAAAGTGCCTGTTGGAGCTCGCTCACGGGCAGCACAGCGAAACAAGCCCAGAAAAATGAACCGAGTAGAGATAGAGACACACGTGTTACCTGAACATCTTAGCAAGTTTACTTCACGTGACGTCACAGATAGATAGATCGTTTTTAGAAAACATCATAAATGCTAAACGTTTAGAATTACAAACATTTCTCAAACCTTTGGGTTCTGGGATCAATAAATCTGGGATTCAGGGTGGTCTGTGCTTTACAGATGAAAATAATGTGAACATCTGGAAGTGCTGAGAAGTTATTGTATTAAAGGTTTCCAACACAATTATGTCAATATCATGTATTTAAAATTTAAAAAGTGGGAAAAGAAAGTGAGACGCTGCAAGTTGATCAACACTTCTGTGTCTTTGGAGGTAATTCATTGAGTCTCTGGGCTGAGATATCAATCTATTATTGAATTATTGCTCCATTAGCTGTTTCCCTCTTGCATTGCAGCTTTCAAGTCGTAAATATTTCAGCATACACAGCAGCTCTAGATGGTTATCCTTGCCTTAAAGCTACATTATACGTACATTCTGCTTCACTGAAGTAGGGCGCTGTCTTATGTGCGGTTAGAGCAGAATAAATGGTGTATATTCCACATCACTGTCCTCATGCTCAGCCTTTCCTTATTGCAGGTCATCTTCAGAAAGATAGCTGATGTGAAGAGGGAGCGGGAGCGCCAGAGGACAGAGGTGACTCTCTCTATTCCTGAAGACCACCCTGTTCGCAAGTTGTTCCAGAGGTTCCGACAGCAGAGAGACTCTCCAGCACCTGGAGAGTCTCACTCTTACTTTGACCATAATTGCGTGCAGTTGGAACCTCAGCACCACCACCAGCAGCCCACCGACCCAAAGCCTTATACTCAGAGTCAGGCTGTTTCTCCTCAGCAGCAGGAGTACGGCTCCTCTGTGCTCAATAATGCACCCGGCATGGGAGGGGGAAGCACAGGCGGCAGCTGCAACGTGGCTGCAGCTCCACAAGCATTTGTCAGTGCTGAAAAGTCAGAACAAAGCAGCACACAAGAGGTGGCGGCGCCTAGGCCCTGTGCAGAGAGTCAACAGTGTGAGAGGGGCAACATCCCAGCACAGAGCAGTGGTGCAGGTGGAGATGGAGCTGCAGGAGGTGTGAGCAGCGGCGGCAGCAGGGGCACCAGAGGCTGGGCCAAGTTTAGGAACGCCGCATCTGCTGAACCACCTTGTCCTGCTGTTGAGAAAGAGAAGCAGACACAGAAAGTAGAGCGGTGGCTGAAAGTGTCACACCCCTCTGAGCAGTTTGCAGCTGCCAACAAAATCCAGGAGTCAGAGGAAGGTGGAGAAGGCACCGAGGGTGGCAACAGTGCAGAGGAGGAAACGAGCGCCCTGCACAAAACTGACTCGTGCGACAGCGGTATCACGAAGAGTGATCTGCGCATCGACCGAGCTGGAGATTCAAGAAGCTCTTTTGAGCGAAGCCCAATGGAAAAGAGCCCGATGGAGAGAAACCTCTTTGAGCACAGTCTTGGGGTTTACAGCGAGGCCTCCGTCAAACACTCCTTCACACAGCCGGCGTCTGAACAGGCTCTGCTTCAGGCGATGCTGCACGAGGCCAAGCTGGAGCTGAAAGGAGACATTCAGATGCTGAGCGGCCGACTCTCGCTCCTCGAGTCCCACGTGGGCGAGATCCTCAGGTTGCTGTCGATAAAAAGAAGACTCTCGCTGCCTCCGACCTCTTCTGCAAAAGCAAGAGTGAGGAATCAAGACCCAACCACTGCCTCCCGGCCTGGCACACCAAAAACAGATGAAGGGCCTTTTTGAATTTACTGATTTAAAAAACTAAATAAATAAAAGACTTATATAAGCATCATGCATGTCCTGCTGGACTGGGAGACATTTGCATTAAACACGTGACTGCATGCAGAAATCCTTTTCATCTCACCTTAGCAGCACAATAACGCAGGGATTTTTCTAATAGTTGTTTGACCATTTGGGCCACTTTTATGTGTGTTCTACATTCGAGAATGCCAAGAAGGAGCAAATAATGAACAAAAGAAGCTCATACTGGAATTATTAAAAAAAACACCTGAGACCTGTTATGAAGGTGCTTGTCAGCCCGAGGTAAAAATGTTAGTACTTTGTTGAAATGTTTTTTTTAAAGCTGTCATTTTCATGGTCTTCCTTAAGTTTTATTTTACTGGATTTCAGTCTGCGGTTTTTGCCATGAGTTTTATCTTTGTCAACTTCATCTCAGAAGAAAACACACAGGAACTCAATGAACATTTTCACATGCACAATGTGCAATAAATAAATGATTCTCTTTATCTTCTGCAGGAAAACTCCTCCGTTTTCAGTTTCTATCCTCACTGCAGTGGCTACTTGTACACTTATTAACTGTCAGGTAACTATATGTGCCTTACAATAGCAAAGCCTCAGAGACATGTTCAGTTCTTTGTGTTTATGAGATGTTTTATGACTAAATGTTAAACTTCCTTTTCCAAAATACTGTAATTCATAAGATAATACACAGCAGGCAAGCAAAATATAAAAGGATAAGGAAATAGTTTCTCTAGTTTGAGTTTCTGCACTCAGCATTCATTTTATGAATGTCTAGAAATAAATTTCCCCATGCACGTATGGAATAATAGGAATTTTAATTCAGTAAGGCAGTTTAGTATTAGATATTAATGATCATTGTCTAAGTTTTTTTTGTGTGAATGAATTTTTTTTTTTCCTAAACAAACAGGTAATTGCAGCAAACACTGTATGTTCCTTCATGTAACTTTGCCTCTTGCTCAGGTTTATATGTCCTAAAGTTGAGGTCCAGTATTTATTTCATTATGAGTGATCTTGTCTACTTTTGAGACTAAACAGTAAAGCATAATGTGTCTTTAATGAATTTTAAATGAGTTAATTCACACTGCTATGCAAATTTACTGCACTTGGTGATGCAAACAACTGCATTCGTTTCTACTGCGTGGATAAAAGTGAAGGATGTAAATGATGGTAGTTTTCCCTATGACTGGGAATCATCTCAGTGCTAACTGTAAGGATGTCAGCATGTTACTGGTAGTTGATTTATTTTAGGCTATATGTAAGTGACCTTGCATGCGTCCTGTCAAGGGAACCTGTCAACTGTGAAACGAATAATGAAAACTGATGCCTGCTCACCATCTGGTGTTCAGTCTCTTCTGTTTTTGCAACACAAATGTCTGTCTTTGTGTAAACGCGAGGCCTCGAAAAACAACATGTAGCTACATGTGTGTTTGGCTCATCCAGGTAAGTCGCACCAGAGTTTGTGAACGTGAAGAGGATGATATAGTCCAACAATGACACATTAGAGCACTTTAATTCAGTCATAGTTGAAACAGGCCACTATTTATCACGTCTCAGTTCAATCTTTCAGAGGAATAGAGCACAAGTATATTTGTGTGTAAGAGCCACTTTTTGTGTATTTTTGTGGATTGTATTTCCCAAATGGCACACAATGACATCTTCCCTTAGATACAATCTTAATCGCTTTTATTAATCAGTTATAATGTTTTCTTAAATCAATAAACTATCAAACGTACTGAAAATGTAAAGTCCTCCAAAACGGAAGGCGGCGCTAATGTGATATTTCAGTGCCTAGGTAAATTGTAATACGCATGCGCAGAAAAAAAAAAAAATACAAAGACTGCATAAGTTTGTCAGACGGGAAAATTAGAATCAGGTAAATACTTAAACACTTTCTGTTGTTGTACTAACTAAATTGGCGTTTTATCGGAGTCTGATTCTAATACTCTATTCAGTTCACTTCTGTTGAAGCCAACAAAACTTTTAAAATACATCGTGAAACTTTGTTCCTAATAATCTTATCGAGTTAAAGAGCTTGTGAGTGAAAAACTATGGCTTTATCACTTTTCCTCAAGATACAGAGAATATAATGTGTTTTATCTGTGTTTTTGTAAAAAAAGAAAAAAAAATCATAACGGTGTCTTGTCTTTTTCTATATTTTTCTATAGTGTCTATAGCTCATCAAAGTAGATCTTTAAAAAAAACTAATTTTTGATATTGTCCTTTTTATTGAAAAACATAGGCTCCATAACTGACATCTAAAATATATTTGTTAAATACACTGATAAGAACAAGCAGGTAAAGATCTGTACATAATTAAATTAATTAGAATATAGACAAAATGACCTTATCTGAAAATCTAAATTTACAGATTCAAAATCCATTCATGCCCTGAGTTAGACTGGCGACCTGTCCAGGGTGTACCCTGTCTCTCGCCCGATGACAGCTGGGATAGGCTCCAGCAGACCCACGACCCTTCACAGGAACAAGCAGCTACAGAAGATGAATGAATGAATGAAAGAAAAATGCATTCATGAAATCAGACAATATGACACAATTGATTCTTCACACAACAAGAAAAGCTCTTAGAAATGTTGATTTGCCTCTATGCTTTTATTTAGAAAACACCCCTCTGGTTTATCTTCTTTGAATACATTTTGAAAATGAAACGCGACTAGAAACTGGTCCTGAACAGTCAGTAGTGTAACAGATCATTTAACTTCTGTACTTGTTTAAAGTGTGACTGCAGATCTCAGTTCTCCAGGAAACTAAAATTTTCACAAAAAAAACTTTCACAATAAAACGTCTTTACAGTCACATTTGCTGTTTGATCAAAATATCTTCTCCCACTTTTTCTAATCACATTTACTTACAATGCTTTGCTTTAATGTTGCTTTTCTTTGTCATTAGTATATAGTGTCACGGATTTTATAAATGATAAATCATCAACCTCGAGGGCAACTTTCCCAAAAGTCCTACTTCCTACTTTGGTTCATGTGCCAACTGATTTTGGAATATGCACCAACTAGAGCACCACTAGAACATGTGACTGCAGAGTTCATCTTAAGTTGACGCATATAGGGACACTGTCACAAATGATGAGATGTTGTTTGGAAAAAAGGTTTTGATAAAAATAGATCTGGCAAAGAATAGTAGAATTAAAAGACATCATTTGTTACTGAAACTCATTAAACACTCATACAGTATTTGGTTCTTAACAGCTGCATTCTGATATATATGGTCAGTATATTAGCTACACGTAAAACTAATGCAGTCAAACACAACAACAGCGTTACAATAAATCTTCTCTTTGTGTAATGTTGGAACTGCTTTGGGAGGTGTTGGTTCGGCTGTATGGTCGTGTTGCAGGGTGTGGTGCTGTGGAGCTTTATTCCTTTACATTGACAGGTTTCTACTCCTTCTACACCATGATAAATGAGGTGGAAACAATCCTAGAAACACTTTAATCAAAACCTCTCAAACTGTGTCAGCATTAACTGAACATTATAACCTTCATGATTTATTGCAGGACTGAAATCTTTTAATCTAAAATGTTTATATTCCTTTTAAACTAGAAATGCAGCTTCCACCTCACGAGGGACACGAGCTCTCCGTAGTCGACATGCACACGGGCGGAGAGCCGTTACGGATCATCCTCAGCGGCTACCCAGAGGTCAAAGGTGACAGCGTGCTTTCCAAGCGCCGCTACGTCCGGGAGCACCTGGACCACCTCAGGAGGGTGCTGATGCATGAACCCCGGGGACACTATGACATGTACGGGGCCCTGGTGGTGGACAGCGAAATACCCGAGGCCCACCTTGGGGTGCTGTTCATGCACAACGAGGGCTACAGCACCATGTGTGGACACGCTGTTATCGCGCTGGGACGCTACGCCGTGGACTACAAACTGGTGAAAGAGCCACGGTCGCCCGAGACACAGGTGAACATTCACTGTCCCTGTGGGCTGGTGAAGGCTTTTGTTGAGTACTCTGAAGGGAAGACGGGAGCAGTGAGGTTTCTCAGTGTGCCAGCGTTTGCATTTGCTACAGGTACTTGTTTTTTCCTTATAGGAACCCAGAATATGTTTTCAGGGTTAACTAAATGAGTTTTCAGCAGATGTGACGGTGATGGTGGAGGGGTTTGGTGAGGTGACGGTAGACATCAGCTATGGAGGAGCCTTCTACGCCTTTGTGAGCGCACAGAGGTTTGGTTTAGATGTGAGCAAGTCCAGGACTCGAGATCTGGTGGACGCAGCCACAGCAGTGACCAACGCTGTCAAATCTCAGGTAGGAAATTTAAACTTTAAAGCTGACAGGAAGTAAGAACACCTGCGTAAAAATATCTTCCATAATTCAATTTTTTTTTTTTTTTGTGAAGTACTAAAATATTGATTAGAAAGAACCGGATTCACACATAAAGTCTTTTGTGGAGCAGCTTTAATCAGGAACTTTTTCTTATTAATCAAATGTGCATTTGTAGTGTAGAGCTGGTCATTACTAACTAAATAGAATTATTTTTATACCAAGGAGGACATCTGGTAATATTTACATGGCCAACAGCGCAAGATTAAAGAGCTACAAGTGTGTAGCTGCAAATTTAAACACCACTCATTTGTCAAATGTGTGTGGACAGCCACGTGGAAGAAAATTTTAACCGTCGTATTGTTTGTGGGATTTTTTGTAGGTGAAGTTGCATCATCCTACCAGTGACGATCTGGCCTTCCTGTATGGCACCATCCTCACAGATGGCAAAGACGATTATTCACCAGAACCCACCGCCAACGTCTGTGTGTTTGCAGAAGCTCAGGTACGTTACTGACTGGTCCTGGAAAAACCCTAACACTTTCAGGACAGCTGTCTCAAAACACGCTTCTTTTGTGTCTAGTAAAATGATCCAATAATAGCTTCAGTAAATGTGACAAGTTAAGGACCAAAAGCTGCTGTGTGGTTTATTATCATGACCTTGAGCTGTGAATGGTTCAAACGCCGTGTTTTCAGGTGGACCGAAGCCCGACAGGTTCTGGTGTCACAGCTCGAGTGGCTCTTCAGTATCACAAAGGTCTCATCCAGCTGAACCAGACCAGGACATTTCAGAGCGGAGCCACTGGATCCCAGTTCACAGGAAGAGCTGTCGAGGTATCAGGACTTTCTTCTTCTTCTTTTGTGCTATTAAATATGAAGCCTCAGGTTCAAGGTTTGCAGGTCAAGATATTTTAGCTTTATTTGATTATTCAGTGTAAATAATTAATGTTGAATAATCAGTGTTAAATATTGTAACAAGATAGATAGATAGATAGATAGATAGATAATGCTGTGTAAAAAATATACAGTAGTATCAGTAGTAGTAGTAGTAGTAGTATTAGTATATAGTTCAGTTGTTTCCTCACAGGGGGTTGTTGTTGAGTCTTATGGCCTGCTATGTGTAACTAATACACTAAGACAACAGTACCACACTTCCTACATGACACCAAGATATAAAGATTGGTTCTTTGTTGCCATTTGTGCATTTTTGTGTGTATGTGTAGTCATTATTTGTCTCCTTGTGGTCTTTTAGTTTAGTTTACTGTATTTAACTGTGTATTGTTCCAGCAGCTAATCTCTAAGCACCAGTAGAAGTAATGCAATCAGTAGTACAAAATGTAACTGAATAGTAATATTCACCCTACATTTCTCTTCCATGTCCCTTCTTCTATTTCTGTCATAAACAGAAATCAGTATGTTGCATAAATATAATTGCCAATTGCAATTTGACTTGATTTTCCTACAAGAAATATCCCCCCTGTGGTCCAGTGATCTCTGAGCTTGTACTCAGCTGACCTGTTCAGATGTCAGTCATGATTGTGTCCTTCGTGGTCCTGCACCTGTGTTGGAAGTAGATAAAAGGTTTCTGGCTCGACTGTCACAGTCAAAAAGTGTTATGAACCAAAGGTCAGGGGTAGTTGGCGATAACATCACTCTGTTAGACGCAATATCCAGATAGCTCAAAACCTTGGCAGAACGACTAAACTGACTTGTTGATGCCGAATTAAAAAGTTCACTTGAAAAGCAAAATCCACCCCTAAACATTTCAGCTGTCACTGTCTGAAGATAACTTAGACCAAGACAGATCATTTATTGCTTATGTACAGCTCTAAGATTTATAGATGATTTTGTCTTATCAAACCGACCCACATATCCTGACAAAAAAGAGAAAAAAAGTGCTATTTTTATGTTGATTAAAAAAAAGAAAAAAATACAAGTTCATTTGTGATTTTGTGCTTCTGTTCAGGAGACCAAGTGTGGAGACTTCAAGGCTGTAGTGGTGGAAGTTGCTGGTCGAGCTTTTTACACCGGAGTTTCACGCTTTGTGCAGGAGACAGACGACAAGCTGACACACGGTTTTCTGCTGAAGTGAGCATCAATGATAAGGCTTCTGTTTAAACGTGAGCACTCATAGGAAATGCATTTAAAACATCAGCGTTATAAAGGACTAAAAACATCTACCGACAGAAAATCTCCGAGATGTTTTGATAAATCTACAAAAAAAATTGTCAGATTACATTATATATATATATATATATATATATATATATTTTTTTTTTTTTTTGTTGTTGTTTTAAAACAGGCAACTCTTGTCTGCTTTACCAGAGTGGTACCTCAAGAAACAATGTGCTAAACATTATTTAACACAAAGATGTGATCAGTAACTGGCTCTTGTCAGTGCAATTTACCGAAATTAGTGACACAACAAATCCGAAAACAAAACAACGAAAACGTTCTTTATCCCCTATTGTGACATTTAGAATGAATTAATGGATGAGGTTAACACTGTGAAAAGTGAAACAGTGCAGGCTGTAATATCAGGATATTGTTGGATTTGTATTAAATCTTATTAGAGTTGAAAACTGTTGCGTTACACTTACTGGCCACTAGATGGAGCCATTACATTGGACGCTATGAAAAGATGCTTTCATCCTAACTTTTTGACACATAATAATTGTATGCATGTGCTTCTTAACTAAACACAAAAAACTCAGTCGTGTTTTCTCCCATTTATTTATCATCAGGTCATTGAACAATGGAAGGCAGTATTTAAATTATAAAAGTTCAGTGGAGGTGCCTGACGCTGGTTGGATTCACACAGCTGAAGAGACAAATTAAAACCAGAAGTTTTGTTTTCTGCATGAATGAAATCTTCACATGTGGATCAGAGTTTGAAATATATATATATATATATATATATATATATATATACATATATATATATATATTTTTTTTTTTTTAAGGCAGCGTGAATCCAGCCAGTGTGCAGAAAACATATTTTATCTATTCAAATAAAAACATTAAGGGAGGGCACTCTCTTCGGGGTGGGGAGGGGGGGTATTGCATTATGGGTATAGTTTTAATGGCATTTAGCATAGTAATTATGAGTTCATATGTGCATGTGCAACAAGCACACACTTATATATTGATATACGTAATCTATGACATAAGTGTCCACACTTGTAGAGAAATTGCAGATTAGGCCCAGGCCTTTGAGAGTACCGCTCAACAATTTAAATCCATAGAGTTAAGGCCAGCTCTTAACAGGAAAAGGTTCAAATAACACATACAATGATCGGATGTATAAATGTTGCACGTCAATAATGATGAATAGAAAAGAAACTCTGCTTCTCAGCTGCGTTACCTGCAGTTAAAACCACATCTGTCTCGACAACGCAGCGCCTCAGTCCCGTCGTGGTTCTGACTGCGAGAGAGTGGCAGCGTCAAGAGGAAGTTTAGGTTTAGTCTTTCTTCAAAAAAATTATCTCTTGGACAGTTCAGGCATGTGAAAGCAGCCCCTCTAAATCTATGAAATCAGCCTGTACAAAATGGCCCCTTGTGTTTTTAATGGAATCATGTTCCCGTTTGGATCGAGTGTCCAGCCCTGGAGGAGTCTCCTAGCTGCACATTTCTCTCTCTGTGCATAGATTCTCATGTACAAACTTCAGCACAGAATGGATCCTGTCAAATAAACATCTCTGGAAGGGAACTTTTCTCCTGCATGACATTGTCTTGAAACATTTCACCTGATCAAACCAATCCTCCAGTAGGAATGATCTAATTTGGTCAAACAGTATCAACTTTTGGCTTCTGCTCTGTTTCGTATCAAAATCTCTGAGGATGAGAGGTCTAAACATGTTGTGCTGTGTGTGGCTCTGCTGCCATGATGCAAGGCCATGGATTATTCAAGCCGAGCTGGGTGGGAGTGGAGGAGGGTGCAGAGGAATGTGCATGTCAGTCCGACCCACAGAGAAACCAATGGTGAACAGGGGTGGGAGAAGGACGACCTCAGTCACGCTTAGAAGTTGAGCTTGGTGACCGGTCGCTCTCTGCCCGAGTCCGTGCTCTGGCTGTTGATCCGCTTGCGGTTCCGTTTCATCTTGGACAAGTCCTTGTCAAAGACCTCGCCTGAACGCAGAGCTGACACCAAGTCGTCAAACTCGCCTCCGTCGTCTTCTCCGTTAGCTTTTGCTTTGCGGGCCTTCCGCTCTTTCTCCCTCTGTTCTTTCAGCTGGTGAAACACAAATGAAAATGTATTTAAAGAAACGGTTCCCTCTACTGTCAAGCCAGCTAGACTGGAAATAGAAAGATTCTGCCCAAAGGTAACATAGTCCAAACACCAGCACAGTGACTTCCTGGTGTCTTGTCAACATGAGGCTGCTACGCAAAATAAGGCAGCCACTAGAGAAAAAGTGAAGCACACAACGAACAAAAACACAACTGTTTTTAAACTTCTGTTTTTGTTTTAAGAGACAAATGAGATATAACATGTTTTCAACGTGTAATTAGTGGGATTTAGAGAGAGTAGCTGTTTCCTCATGTTTCCAGTCTCGTGCTAAGCTACCAGCTATCAATCTTCCCATTTAACTTGACAAAAGAAAGCAAATTAATTCCTAAATTGTCAAACGGCTCCTTTCAAGTGAGATTATGTGTTGAACAGCCGGCTTTGTAGGGTCTAGTGTGCTGAAGATGCTAAAAAAAAAAGGGGTGGGTGGGGTGGGAGGGGTTTATAGCAACAGATTAATATGACTTCATACCTGAGCTTCCATTTTAGCCCTGCGCTCCTCCTCTTCCTTGCGTTTTCGCATGTTCTCGTTCTCCTGCTGAGCCTCGGCAAACGACTGCAGAAACTGGTCAAAGATGCCAAAGAACTCATCTGGCTGCATCTTACTGGCATCCTCACCAAAGTGCTTTACTGCCCTCAGGAACTGTGGGACCAAAGAGAAGGGGCACGCAGAGAGGGGCACATGGGATTAGATTTACAGCAAGACACAGCAGAACCATGTTTTACTCCGTCTTCCACCGTTTTACAGGAGACTCATTAGGGCCCAGCTCTTTGAAATCAGACCAGGGTAGCAGTAGTCGTGCTTTGAAGCCCATGTTAACCCCGATCTGACTGACTACTGATTGCAGCTCAGGTTGGAGACTGGAGCCAGAGCCCAAATTAAGGCAATGTGTTTGTAGAGTGTTTTCCACAGTGAGTTAAACAGGAGGACATCCAGATGCAGGATCATGCTGAGAGCATATACCTTCCAACATGTGTATGTTGACAGCAGCTCTGTCCGTGACACGCAGACCCGGTCAGAGGAAGCAAAGATATAAAGGATTTAAAAAGTCAATTTAATAGTTTCTGTTGTTTTTTTTTGTTTTTTGTTTTTTTAATTATCACAGCAGCATTTAAGAAAAATAATTTCTGTGATGTGCGATTCCTGAAATGTCCCTTTTTTTTCTTTACATAAGTTTTATCCTATGAACATATCCACAAACCAGATGTTAATGAGCTCTTCACAGGGTCAGCAGGTTCTCTGATTTCTGATCATGAGTACAGAGGACCACTGTAAACACTTCAAATATTTAACTGTGGGACACCATAAATGATTCACAGAAACTAATGGTTGCCATGTGACCAGCCGAGCACTTGGGTCAATGTAGCACACTATGAGGTGAAAAACATGCTCAACTCTTCCTGCCTTACAGGAAGACAGACACATAAATCTAACATCAGGGTGTCAAACTCTCTTTTGAAATGTGAATATGATCAGTTTTAGAATAGTACTGGTCCATCTTCCATAAAAATGAAACAAACATTTGTTTCCTCTTTTGCTTATGTTTGTGCTACACATGTACGATGATAACATGTTCAGCCAGTTGGCAGGTGCAGTCAAAGACCTTTAAACCATAACACGGTGAGACACACATTGTATATACAACTGTGTGAAATAATATCCAAGCCTCTGTTCCTGGTTTCACTCTTGACCTGCACACATGGCAACGAGCGGTCGGACCAATAAAATGTCAGTGGCGCTGCAGCAGGAAGCTGAAGCGCTTCGCTCCCGCTGTTAGCTTTCCTTGAAAGGTGACTGATGAGGTCAATAAGGCATGTAGAAACAGCTGCATAGAGAGGAAATAGGATGCTAGCTTTCACTGCCTGTGTCTACAATCGACAGTGGTGCTGTCTGGTCGGCTCAGACTTTTTAAGTTCTCTACAGAAAACATGCAGCCATAAAGACGTACCAGCTCTTTGGCCTCAGTGAGAGAGTCTTCCACATCGGAGAAGCTGAAGCTCGCCACGGTGATGAACTGACTCACCACGGACACAAATTTGTCTCCCAGCTCCTGTGGTCGCTTCTTCTGGTATTCCAGTTCCTACAAGGGGATTGAAAGGCAACATGAAGGATCTCAATCTGTACTCAACATTTAATAACTGCATGTCCAAGGCAAAACACGAACTGTCAAATAAATCTTAGCCACTCACGCTCTCTACACTTTTTAAGCCGCTGCGCAGGTTGCCTATATCTTTTTCCAGCTCTGTCATACTGCAGGGAAAGAAGGAAAGGTGGTCAACGTATACAGAATGGAAGGACTGGTTTTATTTAAAAAATAAGTATTTAAAGGTTTGGTAGCAGAGATAAAAACAATCCAGAAAGACATAAACATGCAGAAACACATTAGACAACAGCTAGAATAAATAAATATAAATGGCAAGCTAAAATATGTTTGATTTCTATTTTTGTTTAATAATCTTGCAGACTTAAATTTTATCCTGTGACTCATTCCATTGATGGATCCTGACCCCCAGATTGGGAACCACTGCTCCTTCACTTACTTGACTTTGGCAGCTTCTGAGATACTCAGCAGGTCCTCCTGGAACATCATGACTTTGGGATATTTCTTCTCCAGGATGGTGATCAGGTAGTGCAGCAGAGTTATGTTTCTGCAAACAGAGTTGACAGAGAGAACAAATGTGCAATATATTGCTTTTATTATGGAGTTTCAGATATGAATAACCATATGGAGTTCCACCAGTACAACATTCCCAGTTCCAGATGTGACTTTTATATATTCCGTGCAATTCTTTCTGTGACTGCCTGCAGAGTTTCAATGTTACAAGTGAAAAATGTTATTACTTGTCGATGCTGGATTTGGTATCAGCGATCTTGTTGAGTGAAGACACCTTGAAGCCATAGGCGTTGCCTCTCTGACCCTTATTCATGTAGTTTCCAAAGGCCAGCACCACCTCCAGCAGCTGCTTCAGGTTTCTACTGTGTAAAACTTCCTTAGACGCCTTGGTCAGAGCTAAAACGTTGAGAAAAAAGTGTTTCCAGTGGATTAAAGAGTTCTATTGTTGTAAATATAACCTTTCTTTAAATTATCAAAAAAATCATCTGAGATAATGTCATTCATGTATAAAATAGAGACATTTCCCACCTTCCACTTTGGGTTTGATTTCAGCTATCCTCTCTGCAAACTTCTTTTTGAAGTATAGAGACTGCAGCCTCTGCTGGTAGTGGTTTATTCTGGACACAGGATGGAAAATATGTGTCAGAGAAGAACAAAAGCAGATAAAAATAATACATTATTAACATGGAAAACCGTCAATTTAGACAAAAGCCACAAACACGGACACTGCTTGAGCAAACTAAGCTAGGCGCCCCCACTGAATGGCTCATATGAACATTTTATTTGTGGTAATGAAGCTTATTTTTGGCAGAGTTTAGATTTCAGCTTATAAACCACAGCTAATGAATACAACAGTGACAGCTGTTCTCCAGTCCAGCTTCTATGACAAAGAATTTTGAAAACTACAGTAAATTATTCAAATCCAAACAGCAAAAAAACAACAAAAAAAACATTTGTATTGACCTGCTTTTAACCGTTACATGCATTTCCATTGTGACTATGCTGTAGGAACACCAGTTACTATAGTTTCTGATCTCTGCTTAGCTGGTCTTCATGTATTTGTGGCCCAAGTTGTTATGTTGCCTTTGTTCCCTTTATCTTACAAGACTTGGTTTACAAAACTGAAATACCAATACTCTTATTAAATTACTGCGTCTGTTTACTCACCAGCATGATTAGAAATAGTGATTCATACTGACCGCTATTGTTCCCTGCTAAGTAGAAACCCATGTGTCACTGCATTTATCGGCTCTGACTAAGAGGAAACAAGGCCTATTGTTTTTTCAGCAGTTTAACATGAAGTATAAAATAAACACAAGCTGAGTACCTGCTCATCTCGTAGAGGAAGCGGTCGGGTTTGGCCATTCGATCGAGCTCATGTTTGTGCTCCTCCAGGAGATCCACGTCACTTTTCTCGGGGACAAACTTCAGCAACTAAAAGGGCAAAAAAATCACAGTTGATTCTTCAGGTACAGTTGCTACATCCATTGTTTTTCATACATGCATGAAAAATATAAAAAACTGCGTACCTGCTCCAGCATGTCTTTGGGAAGGTCCTCTTGTTCGTCCATGGTCAGAATGGCTCTCTTGATCTCCTCATTAGAGAGCTTCAGTCTGCAGATGAGTCAGTTAAAAATATATCATAAACTGAGCTTCATCAGTATTTCTGAAGGGTTATAATGGACTGAACTTACCGTGAGAGGAGGATGTTGCAGTTCTGAGCTCGACGGCCATCAATGACTGACAGCTCTTTGACTTTTTTGGAGCTTGTCTCGTCTTCTGCCTCTTTCTGTGAGCAGAAGCGGTTAGAATGCATTGAGCTATTTTAATATCTGACACACTTTGTTTTAGTCACAGTCACAGAGAAACACGCGACATTGAAGATGTACTGAGAAGCGCTGAAAACACAAAAGTAGTGACACGGGTTTAAGAGATAAGATAAGACATCCTAACTGAAATCATTTTGATTAGATTCCAATTTGTTTACATGGGCACTAAATAAAATGATCTGTTAAGATATATACTTTTTGGATATGTGATCAGAAATTTAACAAAATAATTATTACCTAACCTAACATTATTGGCTGCACAGAATTCAATAGAAGATGACCAAAATGGACGCACATTTTCTTAAGTGCAATCTACGTCAATTTTGGTTTTGTTAATCTGTAAATCCTTGTTGAACAACTTGTTTCAAGCCTTTCGACCATTTAGGTGTTCAACAATTTTTTAACTTCTTTGAGGTCACTAACAACATTGGTCTGTGACAGATGTTTTCATCCCTTCTGGAAACTCATAACATCATATGTTTGCAGAAATAATGTGTTTATACCAACCAGAGAAAAACGATCAAGTTATTAGGTTATTAGGCGCCAGTATTTCACTGTTCACCACGTCTCTCAATCCAAATTAAAAATATATTCCGATCCGACCAGTCTGTAATGTTTGAGGTGGTGACATAAAGCATTTTTATTCTGATTGGGCTATTATTCTGATTATTAGTGAAGTACTGGTGTCGATGTAAACGCAGCAACAGAGAGCAATCGTCACATCCATGAGTATACACAAACACAACAGAAGTAATGGTGGTCGATTCTGAACAAAATTTCAGAGGTTTTATATTCTCCTAGACTCGTATTATGTAAATGAACAACATCAAATACACATCAAGTACAACATGAACAAAAGTCAGATTAAATCCAGAATGAGACTATAAACTACTTTAAGTCCACTCACCTGTTTGCTGTTATTGATCATTAAGAAGTCCTAAAATGCAGGCAAGAAGCAGGGAAGATGTAAGCACTCATTAGAATAAGTCAAGCAGTTACGTGATTGCAGCCCATAAGAACAGACAGCAAATGAATTAAAGCACATTCAGCACTTAAAGGGATAGTTTGGTTTCTTTGGTTGGCACAGTGAACAGGAATACTGAATGGGATCAGCAGCAAAACGTATTTAAAGTTATTTTTTTTGCATTCAAACAAAAAACAAACTGTCCCTTTAAATGACAATGGATCAGCAATGAAATGAGCAGCATTGAGGCACAAGTGGGAGTTCAGTCGATCAATACGTGCGTATCATTCACATGCTGTGCACACTGGAAATCCAGTTGACAGCTTCTTTGTGGATGTCAGAAAAATCAAAACTATCAGTGTGTTATTTTCAGACTTTGTTGCAGCTTATGTGTAATTTAAATACAATAAATCTGATACTGTGTGCATTCAACATGGTTAATGTCACGCTTGAGCACTGACATTTTAAACTTAGAAAAGACATGCTCATCCCTAGAGTGCTGATTATAAATATCTAGTGATACAATAATTGCAAACTGAAGCCACCAAAAAGAAACTGTTGATTGTGAGCAGCTCACTCATGCATTTTCAATCACAATTTGCAGAATTATCAAAATCACAAAAAAAGCATTCCATTCAAATGTAATACGTTTTAATTATTAGAGCTTGGCATCTAATAAACAGACACGTCTATTTCTCTGTCATTCTTTTTTGATGTCAGACTGACTTTTGTTTTTAGTTATCTGACCTCTGCTCCCATACCAAACTATGTTTGAGAAATTCAAACGCAAGCCACGTCTAAATCCAAAAATAAAAGCCAGCTGACCCCTCAGCCCAGCCCACTTATCTATCACATGATAGATGGTAGACATCAACATTTGTGGAGATTTAGAGATGAACTGCATCATCCTCAGTACCTGCTGTCTTTGATAGGCTGAGAAGGTCTTTTCAATGTCCTCCAGGTCCAAGATTTTGAAAACCTTGGCATCATCAACATCCATCCAAACAGTGCCCTCCAGCTTATTCTGTGCAGAGGAGAATCAGACATGTTACATTTCATGGTTTAACACAAAGCAGAAATGTATTCAAGTCTTTTGTTTCCCAACTGTTCTCACCTCAGCTAACTTGGACCAGTTGAAGGACTTGAGTGGGTTGGATGGCTGAGGAATGTTCTTCCTCTTCAAAGATAGTCCCAGGGGTCCTCCTGGCGGCGGTGGGATGCCTCCGATGGGTGGGAGTCCAGGAGGAGGTGGTGGGCCACCTGGCGGAGGAGGCGGGGGAGGTGGAGGAGGCATCATACCACCTGGAGGTGGTGGAGGGGGGCGGGAACATGCCTGCAACTGCTGGCATGGGTGGCGGAGACACAGGGCCGCCAGGAGGGCCGGGGGGTAGAGGAGGGCCGCCAGGAACAACAGCTGCCTGTCTCTGCAAGGACACAAAACAATATCATTTTAGTCTTTCTTTGGGATTTGGCACCAAACACCAAAAACATCATCCTTTTATGTTTCCATACAAATACAGAAGGTGACCCTGATTTTTGTTTATTATAAAAATACTCTCCTCTCTTTAAATGAAATAATCTGAATAGGGTAAACTTATTTTCACTCATGTTTATGAGATGTCATTTGAAGGGACTATAAATCATTCAGGTACTGAAAGTACTTCGTTGTGCTAATTTTATCTGTTTGTAGTACACAAATAACTGCTTTATCCATTTCTTTGAAGGGGTAAGTGCAAGAAAATGTTACTATTTTGAACATAAATCAATATTCATTGGTAGTTTGAGTTTGTGACAGCAAAAAAAGAGTTATGTTCAGACTTTAATTGATTTCTTCCATACTTATATATATGAATAGTGGGATAATTATGCACAGCTTTAGTGGTCTCTTAAATCAACTCATCTGATGATCACCATTTGTTGTCAATGTCAATGAAATTTTATAAGACAACGTACAATACTGAGTTCGTGGAGTCGTGCAGTGAGTTCGGCCACTTGCTGTTTGACATTTTTGTGCTCGTTGCTCTCCTTTTCCAGCTTCTCTTTCATCTTGTTGAGCGTCTGCATCATGTCCTCTTTCTCCTGGGTCTTGGCATCACATTCACGTTCCTTCTTCTCAAACTTTTGCTGCAGCTCGTGGTGCTCTGTGTTAGGAGATCAAAGCAACATATTCATCATATTGAGTTTATTAAAACATGATTTTAAACGGTCACCAACTCAAACAAATTCATAATCATACAGACCTTTTCTCATTTTCTCTGCTTGCTCTTTCCACTGTTTGACTTCGTTTTCATTGACCAGCCTGCAGAGGACATGTCACACATCATTAATTACTGCATTAAGACTCCACTCGTTGTTTTTCCAAACTTAAAAGGGAAGCTATTTTTGTCCAGCACTGTCAAGCACATGGCTTTCAACTTCTCAACAAACACAACAATGTTCTACATTCTTCAATCCGGCAGCCAAGTAATTAGTTCCATACATCCTTTAAGTGTCTCTCTGTTCAGGGGAAATCAGAGCACTCACATCCGGACAACGTTCTTCACGTTAAAATTCTCCAGCGGTGCGACGTCGGGGTCGTGACCTTTATCGTTCTGTAAGACCATCTGCTGAACGATGCGATCCAACAGCAGCCAGTACTGTACCGTGTTTCCACTTCTCTTGTCTGCAGACAGATTAAAAAAAAGGTTCTTGACTAACTTTTGAAAAATGATTGGTTAAAGTTAAATACACAGTGGTTACACAGCTCAAGGGAAGCAATGTAGTTACAACTCACAACAAGATAAAACATGTATTTGTTAAGAGATTATTGACGCTGCATCATTCATCAGAGGAAAAATGGTAAATGGCCTTGCTTTTATATAGCGCCTTTCTGCCTATTGGTACTCAAAGTGCTTTACAGTCACAGACACATCTACATCACTGGGAGCAGTGTCTTGCTCAAGACACTTCGGCATGTGGCTCATTCGGGGATCAAACCACTAACCATCTGGGTCGTGGATAACCCGCTCTACCTACTGAGCCACAGCCGTCCACTTAATGTTATTAATAATGAAATCCCTGTAGCCACATCACTACTGAGGAGCATCTTGTTGTTACCACTGTATCTGAAATGTTCAATGCATCAAATCACATTCAGTCTATTGATTTCTCTTTCTATTTTAGTACCAGCACAACTTTGCACTCTTAATCCCTCAGAAGGGTAACTGAGGACAGATCCATTAAAAAGCTACACAGAGTTGAAGGTGAATATAAAATAGGCTAATAGGCAGTTTATTGACTGTTTCACTACAAATCAGATAATGTGGGAAATCAGGCTATGTACGTTTTCCAGAACAACAGCTACAAAAGTAAATATTAGAATAGTGTGAATCAGTGCAGTTTTTCATTGGACTGGGAATGTGTGTCCAATTTCTAGGGTGACTTATCTGGAGTCAACATTCTTATCTTTTTGGCAAGAACCCAGAATGTACAGATATGCTTCGTGTGTATTTTATGGGAGTATGACTACTAACTTGTTTGGAAATCCTTTTTAATAGAAAATGTTTATATCCTGCCATTAATTAATGAAAGACTCACGTGGCATGAGCAGACAGTGATGCAGGACAGACATAAAGTGCGGGTATGCATCAGTGTGGTTCATTTTCTTGCGAATGAGATCAAAAACTTGGGTGGCACTTTTGGTGTCAATATGTACCTGGAGAAAGGGGGAAAAGAGGGACAACTGAATTAGCACCTGAACAATATTTATGACTCAATTCATGCAAGAAGAAGGGAATGATTTTTCACTTCCTTACCGACTCAAAACGTTTTGACAGAGCCAGCTCATCCTCATTTCGCAGCATTTCAAAGTAGTCCAAATGCCTGAGAGTGTCAGAGGGAATGGTTGAATTAGAGAGACAGCTGCACATAGGAAGCACTCATATACTCATAACCCAACTGAGACATGACCTGAGTGTGGATTGGGAGGCATAAGTGTGTTTGTTGGATAAGAATCAGCTTTATTAAGGTTCATATCATCCTCTCTGATTTCACATTAGTTCTGCTTCTGATCAGTAAACATTTTTAGCAAAATCCTGGAGTGGGTGAGTTCTTCCAAACAAGAAATCATATATTGAAATGAGGTTCCTTCTCACCTGTCTAATGTGGAGTTTTCATGAGAACGTAGCTTATCGATCACAGGTTGTATCCCCAGCATAAGAAACTCGTATCGGAGGTGGATACGGAATTCTAAACTAGTCTATATTTAAAAAACAAACATACAATAAATTAGCTGTAAAAATGGAAACAAAGCATTTTAAAGAATCTCTTCAACTTGTTACTTATTACATCTGGTATGAAAGGAAGCATGACAGCTGTGTATAATTTACCTCTCCAGCTCCTTGACTCAGCACAGCATTAATAAAGGACATGATGGCTGTTTTCAGGTTGACCTCGTCTCTGTATCGTCCTGTACTTCGGTCCAGATCATTTATAAGTGTCTGAAGGATGACAAGCAATTACCAGGGTTAAATATCTTCAGGCTTTTGAATTGCTTCATATATCTGCAAAGGATTTAAAACCACAACTGTGCGTTTGACTTGCTCCCACTCACCTGGAAGCGCGTCCTCTCGCTGGCAAAACGTTGATAGTGCAGCATGGACTCCAGGATTTTTTTGTGCCCGCCGGGCACCAAACACACAGCACCCATTATCTCCAGAACTGCCACCTTAGTCTTAATGTTTTCTGTGGCCAGGCTCTGAGCGATGATGTTGATGCTCTCAGAGTGAGAGAGGACATGGGCACGGCCCTGAGAGTTGTTCATCAAGGCCTTGATGCAGCCGATCAGAGATGTGTGGATCTGTGACTCTGTGGTGTCGTAGTCCATACTCTTCAGGAAGTTCAGGATACACGTCAGGCCATCCAGATCGATAAAACGAGTAACAAACCTGAAAGCGCAGAGATGTCATCTTGGTTTAGAGACAACTAGATTTTAGGGGAAGACTGGTTTTATGATAATACTGCCCAAATGTCCTGGAATAAAACTCTAGTATCACACATAAAAAAGCTAAATGTCTATGTATATGTGTTCAGTTGTTCAGTTGCCTCTATATTCTCATACTGATTATGATCATACATATGATTTCATCATCTTAAGTAAATGTAACGTTATTATTTAAATGTATTGAAAGTGTAGTAATATCCTTTAACATACATTTACTTCAATACAAAATCTTCAACTAGCGCTACAGTGAATCAGTGTTTTAAAGAACTAAATTGCATACTGTTGTGAGCAACTGAGAAGAGTTCCATTTGAAATAAAGCACAAGGAGGAGATCAGAGGACAGAGTGAGATGTAGAAAGCATTACCTCATAGGTTGGGTCCTAAGAGCAGTCTTCAGGCTCTCGATGGTTTTGTTCCTCTCTTCCTCCTCTTCTTTCTCCAGAGCAAGGATTGGCTTTCTCTAAATAAACATAATAACAAAAATGAATTTACTCAGGACACAGATTTAGTTAAACACAAATCTGCTTATTGGTTCAGATGAGGTTTATAGGTTAAATTCCAGGATACACTATATAGTTTTTTCTTCCAGGACTATTTTATAGGCAAGAATAAGAAGAAATAAACTACGTTATTACTTACAGCCGCCATTGAATTGAGTTGATCGATGTAATACTCTGGCCAACTAGTTGCGCCTTTGTTTTCTTCTTGTTCCTGAAAACAGGTTTATCCAGAAAAAATAATGAGGCATTGTTGACACACAATAAAGACATAAAATGAACATGAGGTAAGTGAATTAAAGACATGTGTTCAGCCTATGAATATTGACTGGGTGACTGGAGTGGGACTGGAACACACACAAGCAGGAAATATTTCAGAAAGTCACATGAGAGTTTTTGTTTGCTTCATGTCATATGTTTGAAGTCTAACATGAAAGCAGATCAACTTTTCCCCGTTTCCTCCTACTTTCCATGATTTTTCGGATGAACTGGATTTGAAAGACACATGCAAACAAGGTCCGGTCACTAGTAGCCAAAAGCTAAAAACGGAGAAAGAACTCAATGTAGGGCGACACAGATATTCAACCTAGTTTATCCTCCGGTGGTTCACTGAGTTTCAAGAGGTGGTGAAAAGTGCCAAAAAAAGGGAAGCGCAGCTGCTTGAGAAAATCTTGAGATTAGCAAATGAATGTTTAAACTGTGGATTGAGGACATGGCCAGACTTATGGTGAGATTAATCTCCTGACAGTCATGTTTGCATTGCAAATAAAAAACACCGCAAGGACTATGTAAGATGTTTTCATTTTTAGAAAATCTATGTGCAAAAAGTAACTTGACCCTGAACTTTTACATAAAAGGCCTCCTGGCTTTCAGTTTATGTCTTGCTCCATTAAGCACCAGTGAACTGTGACGATCAGAAACTAATTGGGCGTCACTTAATAAAGCGGCATGCAGAGACTTGGCTGCTCTGGTAGAAACTGTGGGCCTTGGCCGGTCTACAGGGACCGTGCAGAGACAGGAAGGCCAGATCCTGTCGTTACACTCATGGCCAGTGCCAGCTTGACCAGATGGGTGCTGGAAAAAGTCCAGTCTATTAGAGGAGCAGATGCAGAGGTGGAACCACTTCCTTTTACATCTTAAAAAGTTCATCTTTTAACTCGGATGTCAGCAGTCTTCAAACGCTACAGTTTATTTAGGGTGAGGATGAGAGAGAGTGCATATATAATTTCCACACTGGAAAGATACGGATCAAAGGCACATTAGGAAACAGGAATCAATTTCATTCATTTAATGGGACAGTCTGCTTCAAAGAGAAGTTAAGTTACAGCTCTGTCCTCTCAGATGTTTAGCTTTTTTTTGTGAAATTTGAAACCCAGCTACAAAATCTCTGCTAACAACCAGATCAGTAAATCTTCTTCTTGGCAGATGATGTAGCCTTGAAGTGAGCTGACAAGACGCAGGGAGAAGATTGATTCTCTCCAGCATGATTTCATCAGCTCAGGTGCCTGGCCAAACCAAACAGCTAAAGCCTGGACTGACATCTGAAGCCAAGAAACGATTGTTGAAAAAGACTACCCTCATCACTTGTGGGCTTTGCCCTGATAATGACCCCACCTTCCTCCTTAATCACCCCCACACCACTCACATACAAAAGCTGCACCTGTGGAAGTGAAGCCTTCCTGTTTTCCTTGGACAACTGAGTGCTTCCTTTGGGTCTTTTCTCCACACACACACCCTTCTCCTCTGAGCTCAGATGGTGAGTTTGTATCTGTCTGGGGCTGAGCCAGAGCCTGCTGCAGACTCAGCAATATTGATGCCTTTCTGACTCGCTTCCCTCCCCCGTTTCTGCAGGTCGATGCTGCACTTAAAGCAGTGATTCACCCAAATCCTCCCCCACCTTCACACCAACACTGAAACAACCCTGTTCATGATCTCAACAGAAGCAGAACATGCTGAAGTCTATTTTCAAAACGCCAAATGATACTACTGTGGGACTATTTGTAATAAGGCCAATAATTGGGGCAGAGTAGAAACAGAAGCACACACTGCTCTACCCTGTTAGAGACTGGGAACTGGGGACGACCTAAAGGCAGAGTGATTAGGGCACACTGCACATGGGCAAACACACTCTAAATAGCTGGTTACTTGGTTTTACTTCCCAGTTGTCCAGCACTTTGCCACATGTCATTCTCCCGCTGTCTTGCCCACATTTCCTGTCTATCACTACAACTACCAAAAAAAGTAAATAGGTCCAGTTTATTCTGAAAACATTTGAACTCATATTAACTTCCAGTAGGACCAAAACAGTAACCGGATCAGGATGAGTTGGGACTGGTACATTTGTTTCACAAGTGTTTAAACTCCTGGGCTTACCAAAATGTTAAAACAAGGATTAAATGTACATCAATTCATTTAGGGAGAGAACTGACTTTTTGTTTTCCTATACAACACTATACGTTGACATCTTGCTCTGCTACAACTTGTATAGCTTTCTGCAGCTTTTCTGGGGATTTCTATTATACACACTAAAAGCCAGTAATCCTCACCTCCATCTGTTACCAGATGTGGGAAAAGATTAATAAGTTTGCATATTAGTCTGGGCAGGATATCCTACACATTTGTGCATACGGCCTTGAAACTGCTCTAAAAATGTGAGGGCACATTCAGCAGTAGCCGTGCAGCTCAGCACGAATTGATCTAAACTAGAACAGGCGTCTGTGTTTTCCTGCATGCTGAGGATGAGTTCATATAAAGAGAAAAGCAGAACGGCTGACAGTCCTTTTATCACAAAGAAAGGCCATAATGAAACCTGACACTGTTGCAGAGTGGAGTATGTTATGGCTACGTGAATGCTTTGATGGGAAAGGTGTAATACCTAAAAGGAGAAACCGCATGATTAAAAATCCTTGGTTTAGAGGAACTGTGCTAAACCAAGCAGGGAAATGAAACAATGAGACAAGAACCTTATAGTGGAGGAGAAAATCTTAAATCAATCTCTGGATTTACTAGAAACAAGCTATACTTTTGTGTTCTTCCGTCTTGGAATATATTTCAACACTTAATAATTCCTAACAGAGCCTTCCCTTTTGTGGATTATCTAATGGACCAGGCTAGATTTAGCCTTCATCTTACTCCCTCTGTTCATCACTATTTTTATATCCACCTTGTGTAACAGCCGTTTAAGTGACTTATTCATAGTGGAGCTTTTTCAGGTTGAAAAGATTTACTATGTTTTGATGGTGAAGAGACTGTAACTCAAAAGATACATAGACTTGGAAATTAAATTATTAGACAGTACTTGATGGTACAAGAATTAAGTGTTTTCTGGTGTTGTGGTTTAGATGTTTAGCTACACTGCCTGGCCAAATAAAAAGTCGCCACCTGGATTTAACTAAGCAAATAGGTACAAGCCTCCTATTGGATAATTATGGGTGATTATCTTTCAGCTGGCAACAAGTTATTGAACCCCAACTGATGCAATGAGTAGCTTCACGTTTTTCAAACAACCATATCGAAAGACACATCCCTTGGTCATGGAAAAGATGTAAGTCTGTTTGAGAAGGGTCAAATCATTGGCATGCATCAAGCAGAGAAAACATCTAAGGAGTAGGGCTGGGCAACATGGCTGAAAAATGTATCACGATACAAGTGTTTCATATCAGACGATATCGATAATTATTGATTCGTTTTTAAATAACCAAAATATTGCCAAACTGGTGACGTGACCTTTCCTTTTTTATCTACAATTTCTGTCGCACTCATATTCTCCTTTCACTCCACGCCGTTCTTTTTTTGTTGTTGTTGTTGATGCCACCAACCTGGCTTAGCTGGCCCTTCCTCTGCCTACATCCCCCAGAATGACTTGCAGTTCTGGCTCGGGGCTTTCTTCCTATTTTTCTCTAACGGAGTTCAAGTGAAATTATCGAACATTCTATCGAACTTATTTTCTATTGATATTGATCACGTGTCTATCGCAATAGCTATCGTTATAGTTTTATCGCCCAGCCCTACTAAGGAGATTGCAAAAACAACTGAAATAGGGTTAAGAGCTGTCCAACACATTTTTAAAAACTGGAAGGATAGTATGGAACCATCGTCTTCGAGGAAGAAATGTGTTTGGAAAAAAATCCTGATTGATCGTGATCAGCGATCACATTTGGTGAAATCAAATCGAAGAAAAACTACAGTAGAACTCAGGGCTATGTTTAATAGTGAAAGTAAGAGCATTTCTACACGTACAATGTGATGGGAACTCAAGGGATTGGGACTGAACAGCTGTGTAGCCTGCAGACAAAAATTAGTCCAGGAAAGACTTTTTTTTAATGCTGTTATCTCAACATCACATGGCTATTTTACATGAGCCATGGTCTCTCACTAAACCTAACCACCTACTTGCTGTCTAAACCAAAACAGAATGTGACTGAAAACTAGAGAGAACCGAAAATAATTAGTTGGCAAATAGTCAACAATCTGGTTTTACACTTGATATGAACCCCAGTCTCATATTTAACCCATTCAATCGCTACACCTATCTTCCCTTTCAGACAGACAAACATAAATTGTCTCCTGGCAAGACATTTACAACATTTTAGTCAACATTTTCCATTTATAGCAAGAGCACCATTTGGGGTTTTATTCAGCCTGGATTATAGCTAAAATATCTAGTGCAGGTCACACCCTGTTAATACTTAAAAGCTAAAATCAAAGCTCAGTTTAAGGTCAAAAGTTTGAATTTAGTGTGTGTCAGAAACAAAAGGTTTATTGTGTCCTACACATTAACATGAGTTTCTGTCTTCTGGCAGTAACATTCACCTGACATCAAGATAAAAAATTAACAAATAATAATCATCTGCATTCCGCAGATACAGTATGCAGACAACACACACATGCTGCAGCCTGCAATGACCAGAGGGATACAATGATGAAAGGTTTTGTTAAACACCCAGTCAGCATCAAGCTTGTGAGGGTGATGTGGAGTGATGCACTGTGGATTCCTTTTTACCTTCTTTTTGCTGCAGTAGATTTGCCATTTCTTCTCTGCAGGCAGGGCAAACATGGCTTCCCTGTGTTTTTCTGTAAGGTCCAGCTCATCCTGCAAAGAAGGAAAACATAGTAGATTAATAAATGTTTATGCAAAGGGAGGAAGAGAATGTCTAAAATGTCAAAAAATATGACTGTAGAAAAGATAACAATTCACTGATTGAATATTGAGGATTTTTCAATTAAAACTATTTATGAAAATATCATAAATCAAATTTGTTTTTCCCCAAATCAAAAGCAAGTGTCAGCAGTAGTTCCACCAAAGGTCTGCTTTTAGTTACAGATCAGTCTGCACTCAATCTCTTCATTGCAACTGTGGGATATGACTTGTTGGTCTCATCATTGATTCGGTGCGACTCTGAGTCAAATCAGATGCCTTCAAGGACTTAGATGTGTGAGTAATACTGAAGAGATAAGGCGTGGTCTGAGTGCTCGACATGTGGTAACAAACATCTGGAGACAACATGTGTCTTAATGTGTAACAGATATTTCACAGATGCACACAAAGGGTGCTGTCGGGAAGTGTTTGACTTAATATCAGAGAAGATTCTGACAACCCAAGACCTATGGGAAAGATCTGTGACTTACTTGAGAGATTTCTGAGCTTTACGATCTGAAGATAACTGTAGTTAAATAAGCTTTATGTTAAATGGGTGATGGTCACACAATAGAGAAACAATAATTAGGAAGCATAAATCATGTCTAAACACAGATTGACTGTTTCTTGGGGATATTTAAGCAATGCATTTATGGAAGTTGCCTCTGGGGTTTTATTTGCAAAATTAATATGTGCAATGATTAGCACTGAGTGGAAGGCAAATGTTTTAAGTTTATGTTTTTTTTTTCTTTGGGCCATAAAGGTTAACTACATGTTTTATGCAGCAGATCTGCTGCTTACTGCTTTGTTTGAATATGTCTCTGTGTGTAGGTCAGGAAGCTTGACTCACTGTTCAAGTATATTTAAAGTTCAAAGGTTGGCTATAAATGACTGTAGCAGAGCAGATGACTACTATCAACTTCAATATTTTTTCACAATGTGTGCCTTTTTCTCCCAGCAAACCCATTACGATTATGCACACACATGGTGGCTCACGCTGGATGAAAAGGAAAGCACGTGGCTATTTTCTTTTAGTAAACAGAGCAACTGAAAGCCTCCTTGTCTTCACACTCAACTTACTCAATTATGTCTTCATAAAGGGTGGTAGACAAAAACAAGCAATTAGCAGATGGAGGAGGCTGAGACATTAAGAGCTCCTGAATGAGGTCCATTGATGTGCAAAAATGTCATGCTTAGATTACTGTGGCAACCATGAGAGGGCTGAGGGGCCAGAAGAGAGAGGAGGGCACGACAAATTAGAAGTGACAATAAGACAGAAAGGAGGGCAGTCTGGCCCCGTTAATCAAAAGACAGTGCAAGTGTAAAGTGGGAGGAAGTGACCGCTCATTTGTAAATGCCTTAAAATGTCACTGCAAACAATGAAGTGAGATTATATTTTAAACATTCAGTTTAATAGGGGATACATAAATGTTTAACTTAATAGCCTTCATTGCAAATTAGAAAAAGGTACATCAACATCAAGTGTATTGTATATTTCCACTTATTTTTTCCTAATTTTTATGGTATGTGTGGCTCATTTGTGTATTTTTAATGGACAACAATGGAAGTCTATGACACAGCTGAGGAAGCTATGCCAGGATTTATCTACTCAGGCTTTCAAGTGTTGGTCTCAAGAGTTGTTCAAAAATGTTTACTGAAACATGAAAAACCAAAAACAAAACCAGTAAAAGAATTAGAAAAAGAAGAATGCCTTACCACCAACTCAGCAAACATGCCATCCAGTTCCTCGGGTCCTGGCATCGGTAGTGAAGGCTCCATGGACTGCAGGGCAAAGTCCTCCCGCAGCCTGTAGGTGATCTCTGGGTGATCGCTGCCGTTAAAACAGCAGAAAATGAAGGAGAGGCCACCACGGCCGCCACCACCTCCACCACCACGCTTCCGAGGAGCCATGGCTGTCCAATGTGTCCAATAGGTTAGGCAGGGAGGGTTTGAGGCTCCTTCAGGGCCTCTTTACAGCCTCCTCCACCTCTGACTTTGGCCTCCGTCAGAGAGTACTGCAAACAAAAAGAAGGACCACACTGAGTTTAAGTCAGCTCTCACAGAGAAAAGTGAAGCCCTGACCACATAAGTTCATTGTTTTTAAATGGCATCTAGAAAAATGAATCACAGAGGCAGAGTTTTCAATAGACGATAATAAGTACCATAAATACTGGGGGGAGGTTTATGCTCTGTAACAACTAGTTCATAAGGTGCTGTCTGAACACGATGGATCACGATCAATAGTGTTCATACACCAATTGGGCATAACATTATGACCACCTTCCTAATACTGTGTAGGTCTCCCTTGTGCCTCCAAAACAGTTGTGACTTATCAGAGAATGGACATAGGCCTTCTGAAGGTATCCTGTGGTGTCTGGCAACAGAATGTTGTTAGTGGGGACATTTGGGTCCTGTGGGTAGAGGGGAGGGGCCTCTGTGGATGAGGCTTGTTCCAGTGCATCCCACAGATACTTGATCAGTTTGAGATTTAGTGAATTTGGCAGCCAGGTCAACACCTTCTGCTGTTTTTTTTAGTTGCTCCTAAAGTGTTTTTGTGTGTGTGTCTGTGTCAGGCTGCATCCTGCTGGGGATGGCTGCTGCCACCAAAGAGTGTCATTGCTATGGGGCGGGGCTGCCTAGTCTGGGCTAGGTGGGTGGTACATGTCTAAGTAACATCCACACGAATGAATGCCAACTATCATTAGAGAGGGGAGAGACGCATAACTTACATTTTCAGGCAGTCAGAAATACATTCATAGTGCGACAATCGGGTTATTTACATGGGTGCAAGTGCCAGTTGTGTATCAAATGTCCAAAGAAAGCCAGAGAGAGCTGAATACAGCTAGCATGAAGTGGGTGTAAATTTCCAATTGTTTTGGAAAGTTACACAAATGGTCACGAACCTACCTAATCCCACATCAGAACAATGTGGAGGGAGGGAGTTTCCAAACCATTCAACACCCAGTTTAGACAGAGTATAAAGCCAGCTAAGTGGTACTAAGTACAAAACTTTCTACTGTTTTAGATGGAGTTCACAGCAGTCCCACAGAAACTATTAATGACTATAGCTGCACAAACAAAATGTTTAAAAGCTAGGAGTTTTGCACCTTTTCAATCTGAACTTTTGATCCTCTTCATAGTTAATAATGAAGGGTCGTAGTTTTTGAAGAGAATGTACAATATACTCACTGAGGGACTCACAGGGACTATAACATTTAATTATATCGTTAACACAATAGAACCCTGTCATGAGAGTGTGATGTTTGAAATTGAAACCATAATTCGCCAGGATTAGAGCATTCAGGACTTCACATCTCCTCTTCCTTCCTATTCACCACCGGCTTTTCTCTAAAGATTTAACGAGTAATGATTAGAGGGATGTGTTTACAATGACCGTGGTGAGTGGTGTGTGAGACTTTTTGTTGTTTCGGAGACTGGCCTGTAGGGAAAGAGCTATAACAGGCTTTTTTGTAAACCCTGCGATGGTGTACGAGTCAGCCTGCAGACTATTCAAATAACAGCTGGGATCTACAACATTTAGAGACTATGTCAAACTCAAATATACAATGCTTCAATCTTCCCGATATCATCATCATCTGACATTCACTTCCCACCATCTAACCCAATAGTCATAAGGACACATTTTGTTTTCTCTCTAGCAGCTGTAGCTTTGTAGAAATTTGGGAAATATGTGCAATCCTGCTAAACTATTGCACCATCTGCCCTGCCTGTATATCACAGATAAAATTACATAGAGATCAGTTGTCATAAATAAGCAACATTGCTGAGGAGGGTTGAGCAGATACCAGAAAGTTTTAGCAAGTCGAATGAGCCTGACACAATTGAAGGCGACTGCCAAATGCCTGAGAGTATATTTTATATTAAGGGTTTAGAGATGGCAATGTCAGTCTATCTGTTGTTGTACCACTTTCCAGACTGAAATATCTCAACAACTACTTAATGGCAGTAAGACTATAAATCTTGATGACTTTGGTTATCCCCAAGCATTTCCTCAAGTCCCATCACGAGGTTGACATTCATGTCTTTGAACAAAAAATCCATACAAACTTCAACATCAGCAATATAGCATTGTTTCTGTACACACGTTGCCATATTAGCTTTAGCATATACAGTATCTTAAAACACCAGTGTATCAAAGCACAGCTGTAGCCTCTTGGTCTTGCTTAGTGTTATATCCCTTTTGACAGCTCTCTCAAGAGGTTAGGACTGAAGCATGTGGTTTTCTACTTACAGCTTTCAGTCATTAAAGGTCCAGATTCGCCAAAGCGACATAAAAAAACTAGACAAAAAACACTGACTGCGACCTGAGCTCATGGTGAACTTGAACTCACTGCAAAGACTACAGCCAACGGCCAAGTAGTGTGCATGGTGTGCACCTGCATGAGACGAAATCCATACTTCAACTGCAGATGTACACAAACTGTTGTACAGTTACTCTCTCTTGAATTATACTGATCAGTCATTCCAGATGGTCGTGTAAAATCTTCACATACAGGATTGTTCAGATGTGATGAAGATGAGAAAATGAGTGACAGTTGCTAAAATTGTGGCTAAAGCTAAAAGCAGAAACCAGAGAGTTACAGAGTGTGCTCTCTGACCAGAAGGTTCATTTTAAAGGGAATTGGGGAATCAAACACACGAAACCTCTCTGCTGTCTGGCAAATGAAGATGTTATGTCCAGATATCCACTGGGATGCTGTCGTCAGCATGTCACAAAAACAGCTCTTTGGCCTCTCTCCATGCTGTGACCAGCGGCGTGAAGCCAACCATCATAAACCACAGAGGCTGCGCTGACCTGCAGGAATTTCTGGACGCCCGGTAGCCCGCTGATCATAACCACGTTCACTTCCAGTGATTTCCTATAAGTCAAATGCTGCACCCAGACAGAACGCATCATGTGCAGTGTAATGCATTTCTAAATTTAGTTTGGTTCCTAGCTGTAATCGAAGATTGCGGGTCACTATTCTCAGTAAGCTGAGGCAACAGACTACATCTAAAGTTATTTCTTCCAAAGGAGAAAGTGAGGACATTTCCGATGGCAACTTTGCCTTAGTGGAGTCAAATTATAAATAGTAAATTCTGTGGTCTATCTAAATACAGACAGATTCCATTTTAGTCACTTTTTTGGTTCATCTGGGTTTTTACTCTGTCCAGCAGCTATATGTTCTAAACAAATCTGCCACCAGAAAAGCATGAAATCTGTGATATCATTTTTATTCTTCACCTTAAATAGGTTTTAAATATGTTGGCTCAAACAAAAATAAAAGGATATTCCTAATTATATTCCTAATAAGGAATATAATCAAGCAAAAAAAGTTTTGTCTCAAGGTAAACTGAGTTGAATTGCTGAATGGCTGCAAAGGTCATTTAATAATAAAAACTAGACATACACTATATTGCCAAAAGTATTCGCTCATCCCATTCTTAATCCATAGGGTTTTAATATGACGTCAGCCCACCCTTTGCAGCTATAACAGCTTCAACTCTTCTGGAAAGGCTTTCCACAAGGTTTAGGAGTGTGTTTATGGAAAATTTTGACCATTCTTCCAGAAGTGCATTTGTGAGGTCAGACACTGATGCTGGACAAGAAGGCCTGGCTCACAGTCTTTTCTCTAATTCATCCCAAAGGTGTCCTATCAGGTTAAGGTCAGGACTCTGTGCAGGCCAGTCAAGTTCTTCCACACCAAACTCGCTCATCCATGTCTTTATGGAGCTTGCTTTGTGCACTGGTAAGCAGACATGTTGGAACAGGAAGGGGCCACCACTTTTTGCATAGGTGGCATCCTATCACAGTACCACACTGGATTTCACTGAGCTCCTGAGAGCGACCCATTCTGTCACAAATGTTGGTAGAAGCAGTCTGCATGCCTAGGTGCTTGATTTTATACACCTGTGGACATGGAAGTGATTGGAACATCTGAATTCAGTTATTTGGATGGGTGAATGAATACTTTTGGCAATATAGTGTATATCCATAATAGCACTTCCGTCTCTTGGTGGCCAACAAAGTGGTATTAATTGGGCAAACTGTCAAACAAAACTAACAAAAGCCTAATTTATCACAAGACATAACCACTCTTTTTTGTAAATAAAGACACCAAATGTACTAATATACAATGCGCTGTGCCTGAAAACCATGTAATCTACTGCAGAAAAAAGGTGCCTGAAGTCAAATGGCCATATGTAGGACAAAGTACACAGCAGCTCACTCTTACTAACACACTGAATGGTGTATTTATTTTGACACATCCTTGAGTTTTCCAGATTGACTACTGGAGGCCTCTGTAGCAGCTGCTTGGCTTCATTCTCACCATCTATTCTAGCATGACGGGAAGAATCAATTCAAAGCCCTCTCTGACCATATTAGTCCACAAAACTGCCCATCTTTTCCATTAGCTAAAGCAGGCTGTAAACTTTGTATAAACTTGCGAGCCAGAGCGGGACAATGCTGGTCCCAAGCCAGATACAGGATCTCTTGGATGTGCCACAACTTGGCCATGTGAGGAGGTTTCTGGGAAGGTTTGAGTATGCAGACCATGTCAGTGTTAAGTCTTTGTGTCTGTGCTGTAATTGTTAACCTGTGAGACCTGAGTGCTCTCACATTAGCCCCTAGAGGTTGTCTGTCAGACGGTCAAGGTTTCAAACACAACAGAGGCTTGTTGAAACAGGAGGACATTCCTCTCATAGCCAGGTGAGCCTTGTGACCCCGAACAACACCCATACAACAACACCTTCCACTGTCACCTGCTCTTACTGAGAGGGAACATGGACTGTCTTGAATGAACAGTTGATGTAAGTATAACCTATCCAGTTGAACTGATCCATATCCGTCTAAGCAGCAAAGCTTAACAGGATTAATAGTTATTTCCAAGAATTATCCTTCTCGTAGGCAGGTTTGAAATGTTAACGTTGGTAATAATGCTTTGTAACAGCTGCACTTTCCATGTAATCACAAAGAATGCTATTTATCTTGACATAAACCAACTCTTGGACTGTACCAGAGAAACATCAGGCCTTAGTAAGCTGCTGTTTACAGTATAAAGCAGATTCTTTTGTACTCCTTCATTCATACACATCCAATAATTAGACGCGCCCACCCATATTCAAGCAAACACTTCTCTCTTTGTCTGAACACGATTTTGGTTTGTGGATAGCCTTGTTGTTTTCTTGACCATGTGGTTTGGCGGGTGACCTGGCAGAAGTCCAGACTGTAAAAAGAATCCCACTACTTGTGAAGTGAGTGAGATCCCGTGCATTGTGCTTGCGCAAGACCTCTCCATTAAAATATGTATGACTGTCAGGTCTGCTGGAGAAAAGGCAGAAGTCGAGAAGGGTGTCTTAAGCTTAACGGAGAGTTGCTACACATGTGCGAAAAAGAATGAAGCACAGAGAGCAAGAATTCAAAGATGACAGTTTTCATCCAGCTGCCTCACTCCAGTTTTGCCAACACCTCTCTTCATTTTCCTTTCCTCTGACTTAGTTCTGTCCATTTTCTTCTGCTGATTCTCCTTTTCTGTTATCTACAATAACATGGGCTGGATTTCCCTTGTGCTACTTGGGTCACTGGTGCAAAAGCCATTCTAACAACTCTCCTCTGAGCCATAGTAACCCTAAACAGAAAGATATTTGAGAAAACAAACTATTCATTAAAGACAAAATCTACTCTCTATACAAAATCCACACAAATGCATAACATCTAAAGATAATTGTGTAGTGATAAAATAAATGCTATCATAAATAGGTAGTGTTGTGTTTAATTCATTCATACTAAGAGGTCATCTTCAAGCTGATGCTAATAACCTGACATGTGCTTGTCTTGGAGCAGGAATTCAACCTTGGAACGAGAACACAGTGGACAGACATGTATTGAAAACAGATGTGTAAAATACCTTCTTCTGCACCAGCTGGCATCTCTCAGTACTTTCTGGCTTTGAGACGTACTTTTAATTTTTGATATCTAAAGTGACTAAGATTATCTTAAATCAAGGATTCGCATTAACAAGGAAAAGACAAGAAGTAGCACAGAAAAAGGCAATGAAAGAAGTTTTGAAGAAGGTATTAAGACAGTAATGACAGCACATATTGGGAAGCAGGATTGCTTCATTTGTTTCCTCTCTTCTGCTTGTACACTATAATTAGCGATAATGTACCTTTGTGCAATGCCCCTGAGCCAAGCACTGAATTATTCGCTGCTCCTGGGACATTTTTTTTCGCTCCCTCAGTGTTGCTCTTCTGTGTATAAGGTGCAAAAAAACAAACAAAAAAAGATTTTTTTCCTACAAAATATAGTGCCACTTATATTATTATCCTTACTAGGGATGCACCGAAATGAAAATTCTTGGCCGAAACCGAAAATGAAGCGACCCGAGCCGAAAGCCGAAACACAATTATTAGTAACATTGCATTCATGGCTATGACTGTGTACTAACCTCACTAAAATCAATGCATTGCAATTGCATAATTAATATTAGTGTTTCAAAGAATAAATCAATTACAAAATTATGAAAATATTTATTTAGCACATTCTAACAATGCACAATATAAAATAAAATAAGATTCAAAATAAAATGTTTAACTTGACCCCACTCATGTTAAATAATAATGGAGCAGAAGCTTTTACAGATGGAAATCAGCATTGATCCACTGTGCATTTAGACTAAGCATATTTGTTTTTATTTTTATTAAGAAAAATTGGTACACTGCAACTTTAGAAAAATCGCGCTGTCCCTTTAAGAAAGACGGTAGTCTTAATTGAAGTTGCTCATGGCTGTGGATGTGTGCCGCTGAATGGGCACATTGCAATAAAAGGTGAAAAAACAAAACAAAAAGATGAACGTTTGTCCTTCTGTTTGTTTTGGAGGTGCAGCAGATAAATGATCAGACTAACATTTAAAACATTTTTTTTCCCAATGGCACGCGATCTACCCACACTGCCTTCGCATCTACCGGTCATCGCGATCGATGTATTGGGCACTCCTTTTGCCTTGGCACACTGGGAAACTTCCTTGCTTGGATGTTTGGAGTTCAGTTGATATATTAAATGCAAATCGCCATCAGTGGGTATTTATATAATATTTATACAATACTTTATATAATGAAATACGTCCACACGACAGACATGCCCGTGCTGGCTACGGTTTTTGCTTGCGTCATCACAACATCCTGTTTTGGCCGTGTTGTTTCGGTGATAAAAGTCTTTCGGCCATTTTCAGACAAAATTTTTCGGTGGCCGAATATTCGGTGCATCCCTAATCCTTACCCATCTGTTACATCAATAGCAATAGATGTTTGGGGGAAAAAATATTATAGCTGTTAGCAGCATGTCTGGGTAAACAGACTATAACTGTGGCTGCGTTATGGGCGGACCAAAAAGGTATTTGCTGCACAGAAGTTTAATCTTCTTTTCTGGTTTAGGATTTGGGATAGATCAGATTTACAATTTGATGATCATCTCACCACAGTGCAAAGCAACTCGACATTGCTGATACAACTGTTTCAAAGTACTCCATTATGGTGTCTCTCACACTGACAAAAATTATATTTGAAAAGCATAAACATGCTCTTATATGTTAAACTGATACAGGAGACACAGTTCACGGTTTGGATCTGTAGCACGCTGTACTCAGTTTCAAAGCCAGAGACCTTTTGGAGGCCCCCAGGACTGTTGTGCCCTGCTCTAAGTAATTTATTTTGGATCAGTGTGGACAGAAGCAAATAAAAGGCTCAGGTCTCGCACAGAATCAGTCTAGTGGAGATCCTTTCATCAAAACACACAGCCTGAGCCTGGCGCTGGCCAAGTGAAAATCAATCAGCAATCCTGCATTTTAACAATGAGTGTTTGTTTAACCTCTGAAACCTAAAACTGTTTCAATGTAAGAGCAGCATTTGGTCACAACCACAAAATGTCCAACAACAATCCAAGAAAAAAATCACAATGCAACTGTAGCATATGTATTGATAAGCTTTTGTCTGACTATAAAATGTTATTTTATATTTTCATCTCTGGTTTCACTGTGGTATAAACGGCACAGTGATGCCAAATGATCTTGCCCAGTAGGATAGTATACAGCTATGATTCTGCCAATTACTTAATGACACCCTGAGTATACAATGAGTAAACACAAGCAGTCTTGGACACTCGTCAGAAAAGAACTGGGCCGTGCTGACTGGCAGGTAGAGAGGAGATTAAAATCAATCACTTCTTATGGGCAGCCAGTCAACAGAGAGCTGTCAGGGCTGTCCTTAGTATGAAAGCAGCAGTGTTACAGTAGCAGAGCTGTTTGGCCGTGATGTGTGTACATGCTCATGTGCATTTAAATTACATGACTGTTTGTCAAGATATGACAAAGGCATAGCCTCTGGAGCATTTATGTCATATGGCTGAGAGAGCACTGCTGGAGTGGCTCTCAGATTACAGGATTAACATAAAGAGACCCAGTAAGGGTGAAGAGAAAGGGATAACAGCACAGATACAGACAAAGGAAGTATTTCTTCCACCAGCTGATACATTTTACACTTAACTACAGGGCTTTGGGTTATGGATGTTCAGTTTGTGGAGGACTTTGAAGCATTTGATTGTAACGATGTTAGTCCGAGCCATGACTGTAATACAAAGTCTACGTGAGAACGGAATGTGATTCTTTTGGTGTGGTGGTTTTTCCAGTTTGTGATTACTGGTTAGTTTGGAACAACAAAGGCTCTAATGCAAAATGAACATGTGTTTGAAGTCAACAGTTATTTTTAGAAGCAATTTATTAAGGTAACCAGCAGCCATTATGGTTCCACCTTCTCAAATGCAAGGATGTTTGTCTTTATATAAATTTAATATGAATGTTTTTGGGCTGGATTCTTGTTGTTTGGTCAAAACACGATACTTGATTCAGTCCCCGTGGTTTTGAAAATAGCCATCATCATTTTTAAAAGACAAACTATTAATTGTTTTTAAGCTACGACTGTTTGCTATTCCTAAACTTTTGGTCCTGGTTGAAATCTCCAGATTATTAGGATAAATATTACTATAACTTTAAAAAATAAAATGCTTCACTGAGTTAAAAATGTTTAACAGTTTTCTATCTAAAGTGCTGTAGATTTTTTACTTTTTTTTCTCAATTAGATTAATTTGGTATGACAACTGTAATAACATTCTAGGGTACATAAAGCCAACTATAATTCTCTACACTAAAATAGTGCAGTATCCATAGTGGCTAAAAACAGCTCATTCTATTAGACATGTTACATAAATGTAATGTAATTACTTTCCACATCTTTCCTCATTACAAAGACTCATGATCTTCACACATTTCATCTGGAGACAGAACAACCTCCAACTCGTAAAATGATTAACAATCAGGAAGAGAAAAAACTATGACTATGATGTAAGTATGATAACTTAATCAGCTCGTTGTTCATGCTGTAACTGAATGTTTGATCAACAGATTCTGTGAGAGTCCGAATTGTTCACATGTTTTGTCTAGCAGACCAAAGCATTACATAACTGTGAAAACCCAGTGCTGATAGGCCATCAGTGAAGCTGTTTTGTTGCGTTGGAAAGATCTGATCAGTGGTGAAACATAATATTTTCATTTAAGGAAGCCTTTAAAATGGCTCACCATGTGTTAGGTCTGACGATGAATTCAATAAGCTGCATAATAGAGAGACATAAACAGAAGACAGAAGCAGAAACTGCACCTCTGATCGACTGAGATATACCCTGGATGCTTTTATGATGATGAGTTCATTATAATAATTGTCAGCGTTATCAGATCAGACATTAGAATAACACATTTTGTCTAAGAGAAGGATGAATGTTCCTTATATAAACGCTGAACTGCTTCATACCTTTAAACAATTCAGTTTCATATCCCTTTCATTTTTAAATGAGAGAATAACAGCACAAAGCAAAAAAAAACTCTCCTCCTCCTCCTCCTGTACACTATGAAATGGGGAGTGTGCAGCTAAAATTTAGGGAGGACAGAGATTAAAAAGCAGGTTAGAAGGCTGCTCTCTCCACAGGCAAGGAGGTTGTCAAACTCGTTCTGCAGATAGCCTCTCCAAACCCCTCACCCTTAACATGTTAGCATTCTTCCACAGGTCAGCCCTTTGACTGGAGGTTAGACTCGGGGCAACTTGAACATGTGACAATAACCTCACCAGAGTTAGTTGCCTGGGTTCTAGTTGTTAGCTATGTTCCATAAAACAGGAGAAAATGAGCAGTGTGATTTTAAAATAGCACCTAACAATCAGTAAAATGATTGTTTTCTTAGCAACATTAATGCAATTGTGATTCATATCCACTATCTTTTGTAAGTGCATTGTCTTGAAACTTATCTACCAAAACATATTCAGTGAGCACATGATGAGAAAATGTTAGTCCTGGCCATGGGTATTCAATTGCCAAAAACAAGGTTGGGAAGATCTGAACTAGAGAATCAGTATGCCGTCGGATACAGGAGAAATGGCTGAGAACCATAATTGAATTAGAGTCATCTGTTGATGCTGCTGTCGTTATTTAAAATGTGACTATTACATATCACGACCACGGTAAATTAACAGTGAAAACTGGAAGAATCAGAAGAGACACTGAGTATTAAGAGAGAACAGGAAGGAATTGGGTGAGTTCTGATATAAACCCTGGACTCTGAATAACTGGAAACATTGTAAAGCAACAATAACTGTCATTGTGATTTTCCCATATACTGCAGAGGGAACATTCAACATTATTATGTGCACCACAGCTGGGCAAAGTCCAACAACAGCATTAACAAATGTATTTCCAAGTGATATAATATGAAACCCCACAGACTGTCAATAATGGGGCGTGGACTGCGTTGCAATCTTTTCTAGGATACCCTGAGCTGCAGTCTGTCCTTTAAAAATCCCTACCTCTTCCTCAGTTGCTATAGTAACCAGAGCGGTGGGTGACTGGTGCACGCTGGGTGGGTGGCTGGGAGGGTGATTTAATGTAAGCCTCTTCCAGTACACATTACCCTCCTTTTTAATCTGTTCTGGATGTTTGTAAGGAATAAAATAGGATTGTCTCTCTAATTCAGTGGACAAAAACAAATAACAAAACCATTAAGGATTACAGGGTAAAATCCAGCCGGCACATCACTCACTCAGAGGCACCATGAAATCCTTTAGAATCACATCAGTGTGTGTAGTATTTACATGCGATGCAGAACACGCATAGTCTCGAGAGTGGAGGAAGCGAGAGTGGAACCTGAGAAGGATGTGCTGCAGCAGGAAATGAGTGAGGGGAATGAGCAAACCATTCTCTGCTCAAGGTGACTTTCCATTTCATTGACCTGATTATTTGCACTCCACCCCCATCGTGGAAAAAGTATGCCATCCTCTCTCTCTCGCTCTCACACACACACTCAATTGACACTGATAATGGGCTGCGTTCACCAGACCAGAGATAGAAGCTGGTGGGAGGTAGCAGCCTGTAGCCTCACTGTGTGAGTGAGACCACATATTTGTACCACCACCTCAGCGTATTTCTAGAGCAGACTTGTCATTAAGGGGCATTCCCTGCATACAGACGACAACTCTCCCACCACGGAATCAGCCCTGGGGCCCAGTCGGATCACCTTGTCATCCTCCCCTTCCCCCCGGTTACTACGGCAACACCGCTGTCTGCACCAACACCTCTTAATTAGACAGACATGACACAATCACCTACGTATCGGAGAGAGGAATCCAGTCAGTGTGCTGGGGGAGTGATAAAGCGAAGCCCCAACTCCCCACATGCACACTCACACACTGATAGCCTCTAACTATCTACCGGTCACATGCAGTCCACACACAAACATTCTAGCCAGCAGATAGGCGGCTTGGACTATTGCACTCCTTTTCCTTGCATTCATTTGATTATAGCGTAGAATAGGCAGATTCATTGAGCTCATCTTACCCTGTCCGGGAGTGAGCTCGTCTCTGTTGTTCTCTGAGCATTCCCTTTATATCCTCAACTCACTGCAGCATCCAGCTTTGTGCATTGTCGACAGAAAAAAATATGATTCTACACAGCACGCAGTGGAGCATTTCCTGTGCAAGGTATGTAATCCACGCAGGTTCAAAGTCATCTACTTGAGGTTGGAGCGGCTAATAAGCACCTTCCCAGAGGCTGTCAAAAGCAGCCGAGAGGAAAATCCTAAAATTTTCTCTACTGGCTTGGGGACAAACAAGGGATAAACTTGCCATACAGAACAAGCCACAGTTTAAGATCTTGCAAAAAGCCAGCTGGCCAGCCAGTACTTCTGCTCAGCGTGTCCTCCTCACCCTCCCTAGCCTCCTTCTCTGAGCCTTTCTCTGCAGAATGCCGTGGGGGCAGAGGGGACAAGCACAGATGTTACTGGCTCCAGGCCACACCCCTTTTCAACACTCCCAGTCCTAATAGGATGCAGACTAGCCGTGGCCACCGCCCAGCTCCCTCCCTCCCCCTACACTGGCTTTGGATAACTTGTTTAGGCTTTGTTTGGAGATGGCTTGTTTGGAGAGCTGCAGGAAGAAAAAGCTATGGTGTATATGTGTTGTAAACGTGGGTGTGTGTAAAAGAGAAAGAGATTGGGGGCAGTGAAAGTGTGCCAAGGCTACAAAAGAAATCATATCAGAGAAAACGAAGAGCTAATCCTCTACCTTGCAGTGCTCCTGAGTCTGGTAGTTGTGACACAGCAAGTGAAACATCCAAAGGATTTTAATATAAACAATCTATGACACTCCCACATGATTTACAGCACAAGCATCACTCCTGCTTCACAGCTAATTATGGACTCATAAAATCCAACATCCATAAACATCCCTGCATTGCAACACTGCAACACACCAAAGCAATGAAATTGTGCCAAAAATTTGACTTTTTTTCCTCGACGCTGTCAAATTAGTACAATGTGACTGTAATCTGCCTTCATAGTAAAATTTCAAAAAGAGAATCAGTAATGTAATAATGATGTATTTCAGCAAGAACAGCGCCTCAATTCCATGTGTTTTCCAAAAATCATGGAGTCATGAAATAACCCCCCCCCCCGACAAAAAGTTTCCCAGCGCTGAAGAACGAATGTTATTTATTCATGGTGAGGTTTCTGATTAACTTTTATATATAAGATAGTTAAAACTTTATTAACTGGAACAGATAAATACTGCATTTACAGCTAAATGGCATTCATGCCATCAGTTCAATTTTGTGGGACTAGACACAAACAATCCAAACTAATACGTTTCACAAACGTACACAAACTACTACAATATAGTTAAGACTATGTTAGAAGGGGTGCTGATTCACCTCTGAGATAATGTTAGACGCCACATCATTCATACTAATCACTACTTTGTCCACCTGTTTATAGAGAAGGTGAGAAAAACCAGACATGTCCTCATAGCAGAACCAAAATCACCCACGTGATTCATGCCCTACAGGTTCCTCTGCAGGTGTCGACAAAGCAGTGTCATCTGTCAGTCATTCACTTACTGTTCTTCATAAGTGAGTCAAGCATTACCGCTGGGTGTCATGGCAACAAGACGTCAATGTGCTTCTGGTGTATATTTTGTGATGCGATACTGTTTTGTCCATTCAGAAAATGCGGCTCAATAAGAGTATCACATGCCGTGTGAGTGAAAGTGTAACTGAGACTATGCATTGTCACCAAGATGATTCTGAGACCAGACACTGTCCTGCCAAAAGGAAGTCATAAAACAATCCTAAAAGAAAAATTAAAAGCTTTTCCTTAACAGCTGTGAGAAAGCAGGAGATAAGACTAGAAATGTCGCCTGGCTTTATCACATCTACAAACACATTACACAAGCTGTTTGCAGAGGTTAATAATGTCACTTTCCATGATTTCGGGGTTACTTAAAGTTTAAAGTCTTCCAACGGCTGCCTTTTGCCCCCATTTGGAAATGCCAAAGTTACCTGAAGATTTCTAAACTACTTCAAAGTCACATGTTACGGCAAGCGGATATAATACCTCATCTTCTGAGACTCTGAAACTTTCAGTGCGGTCTCTACATCTCCATGTTTGAGTTTGCACTGTTGATCCACAAAACTGGGCCTGTGTGACACAGTTTATCTCTACAGGGCTGGTGTACCAGACATCAGTGGCGAGCCGCGCCGGTGCAGTCATGAATGGATAACAGTGGAAGCTGTACAGTCCTGGGTAGCTGCCTCTGAAAAGAATGTCATGCAGCTGGAATAACAGACAGGTCCTGTTCCCATGGAGGGCTTCTGTTCTGGTGTGATGGATTGTCTGTGTCAGTGATAGTCAGGAGGACTGGTGTTGTGTTGACACTGAGGATGGTGGCATTTTTGCATTCATGTAAATATTGCATTAGAAGATTTAAAGTAAAAAGTAAAGTTCTTCAGTCTGTTTCAAATGTGTTTACCATTATGTGATAAGCCTGTCAGATTCAAACAGCTTCATAAAACAACAATCTTAGTTTTTCTAACCGCTCTACTTCTGTCTGCTATCTATCAGCACCCATATAGGATAATGTCACGAGAAGAGGATGGGCTATTAAATCCTCCTCACAAATAGAGACTCACTCAACAGCAGACTGCTCAGGATCATCTAACAGCAGGAGCAGTCAAGCTTGAGTGACGTAATACATGACACATCTTCATTCCAGCACGAGCTTCAAACTGTTGCATATTCTCAATTGCAGATAAGAAACAGCAAAACCATACTGTGACAGAAAGTGAAGTGTAAAAAATGGTGCTTGAACCCTTTCTCTCATTTCTGAACATTCCTGTTAATTATTAAACAAGCAAGGGCAGCGCAAACTCCACCATACCATACCTTTATGTGTTTCAAAAGGTTATAATATTGTGTGCTGTTGCTTTGGTATTGACTTTCTTGGTTTGCTGAAATGTGTTGACCTAGTAAGCAGACCAGAGATGCAAACAAATCAGAGCAATATATACACAAGGAAGGTAAGCCTATCAAAACATAGAATCCAAATCAACGACAAGCTTGTTGACCGAGTTTCTCTGGTTATTTAGTGAATAAAAAGCCTCGCTAATGCTAATTGTTCAGCTTACGGCATTAAATATGTGGCCAGTCAAAAGCCAGACACACAGGAGCTGATAAAAATCATGGAAAAGGCATCTGTCAACAGTGAAGAGAAGCATGTCAGTGTGAGGACACAGAGTTCAGAGCTGCACACTAATGATATTCTGAGCTGAATCGTGACTGACAGCCCCTAAATACAAAAACAGTCTCTCAAACTACAGCAAAGGAATGTGTGAAGGGGGAACATTATATTATGGCTCGTATAATGTGGTGGACGGCTACAGCACCACACCGTATGCACATGTTTCATTCTGGGTGGGGCTGTATCCATAAATTCCAACCATGCTGCAGCCCTTCCCTTGCAGGAGACCCTGACATTCACAAATTAAATGCCAGGATTGGAAGGGGTCCCACTGATCTTTACCCACCCTCTGGGAAGCTTGTAATTACTCCCTGAACCAGGGAGAACCATGCAAACATGAAAAGGAAGTCCAAGCAACGACGCCTCTTATAAAAAAGGTTTGTAAAAAAAAAAAAGTGTCACAGCAAGAGAAACTGAGCGTCTGTTTCCTGTGGCAGTGTCCAGAGCTTCAAGTCAGATGAGCAAAACGAAATGAAAGAGCTACAAAAAGACAATGTTGACATGTTCTGAAGATAATCAAAGTACACTCATATATCTATCTACTGGTCTTGCAAATAATTACTTTTTAGTGCTGTTCTTGCATTTTAGTAACCTAGAAGTAGGGTACTTTCTAAATTGTAAATATACAGTATATATCTCTAAAACTTTATTCACACATGGAGAATTCAATACAACTAAAATAAAATATCTTCCTGGAGGAAATAGAAGATACTGCTGCAAAAATATTATGATGTGACTATCTGCAGCTGCACTGAACGTGCTTGTAACGGATTGACAGCAGTTGAGGGTTTAAAGGCTATGGCTTAACTTGTTGATCCCTCCAGATGTAGGTCAGCTCACTGGGCTGGGAAATCAGTGGTTAAGGTTTCAAGCTAAGAGACAAGAAAGAGGAGGACGCATAATGCATTCAGTATTACAGTAGAGGTAGCCTATAAACAAACAAACAAACAAATCAAAGTGAGTAATGTTAATCCAACATAATCCCATCAGTGTCCAGACCGCTCTGAGGGTGAAGACAGCTTCAAAGCACATTGTGCCTAATAACTAATGTCACACACGGTTGCTCTGAGAATTAGTTAACCAGACTAAACCCACGTAAAAAGGTCTGAGGTCCTGGCCTCATCTTTGACCGCTGACACGAATGTGAAACCAACTTATGGCCAGCCTTACGCCTAACCGACTCACTGGCACAGAGCCTAAGGTGGAACCACGTCGGCACAAAGTACACAGCAAGTTGCAAGCAGCTTATCTCAAAGTGTGTCATAATCTCATCAGGAAAAAAAAACAAATAATCTGGGACCAGATATTGTGTATTAAAGCTAGGAAAATCTGCTGAGGAGTTTGATCCCAGAGATGGAAGAAAAATTTAAATAATTTTTTAAGATTTTTTAAAGTCAAAACAGAAAGAGCTGAAAAAAAAAAATGATGTTTGGGAACTTTAACAAGGACACCTGCTGTTTCAAAAGAATGACCTGGCAGCCTCTGGCCAGCAGCGTCTCAACTATCAGCTGCACAATGAAAATCCAAGTCTTAAACACTTGAATGTGGAGAAACTGGCACTTTTTGTTGAGTAATTATGTTGTCAGAATATGCTAAAGATGCTGTAATTTTGCCAAAACCCATTCTTTTTTTTTCATTAGACAACTGAAAAACAAACCAGTTGTTCAAATGGATCACATACAAGTCACAACACTAGTATTAAAAAGTTAAATAACTGTGAAAAGAAAGAAACACATATGTGGATAACAATCACCAGTTAAAGTTCGAATACAATCACACATGAAGAACATATAGGTGTTGACGGAGCTGGTTTCATCTGAGTACAACAAAGTTTTGATGGCTTCTCTGCAGTAATGTTGTCTAACAGACATGTTATACTGTGGGAACCTGCTGGTTGTAGCAGTAGCCTAAAACCTTGTACAAGAAAACCAGGACATCTTCTGTTCCTGGAGGGAAAGAGAAGACATCTCATACCATTCAAGATTGTGCTTCAGAAAATATACGTCTATGTCCATGCTGTGACGAAGAATGTTATTTGCAAAGAGTCACAATGTGCTTTGCAACAAAAACAACAAAGAAACAATCACAAATTGCACTAATTCAATAACAAAGTGCATGACTGACATTACCAGTTCCTGAGACGCCAACTCAATTAACGGGAAATCACATTACCATGGTAAATATACCGATAACATCTCAGTTTAAGACTATACAAATAACATTGGAAACTTACAAATTAAAGTGGGCTTTCATGCACATATGGACCAATCAGTCACAACATTAAAACCATCAACCGATGAAGGGAATAACATCAGTGATCTCATGTCAATGTAATATTCTTCTGGGAAACCTGGAGCCTGGTACTTCTGTGGATGTTACTTTGATACCTAACACCATGTGAACATTGCTGCATACCACGCACACCTCCATGGCAATGACAAGGACCTTTTTCCATTACGACATGTTCCAGTTTTTAAGCTTACATGCCCATCGTAGGCACTTTCCACAGAGGCCACGGTCAGCATGGGCACCCTGACTGGTTCGGCGAATATGCAGCCCCAAACAAAACAAACTGTGATGCACTGTGTTTTGAGACATTTCTATCAGAACCAGCATTAACTTTCAGCAACTTGTCTGTTGGATTGGACCACACAGGGCAGTCTTAGCTCACAACATGCATAAAGGAACCTTGGCCACCCATGACCCTGTCTCACTTTTCCTTCCTTGGACCACTTATAGGTGCTGACTACTGAACCGCAAGAACGCCCTCAAGAGCTGCAGTTTTGGAGCTCTGACCCAGTCGTCTAGCCACCACAGTCTGGTCCTTTTCAAAGTCACTCAAACCTATTTGCCTATTTTTCCTGTTCTTAACACTATGAAGACAAATTGTTCACTTGCTATGTATTATATCGCACACACTGGTAGGCGTCATAACAATGAGAATCAGTGTTGTTCATTTGACCAGTGATTATGACATCATCAACTAATCCATGATCGGGCCAAAAAAAATATTTTTTTTGCAAAATCTCAGTCCTTGCCCTGTGCCACTGTGAACATCTGAACTGATAAATTTGTATCATGAATGAAAGGAAGATAAATGACATAGCCTAAACATATCGTTCTGCCTTAGCTCGACAACTTGTCGGAACTTGAGCATTGCTTTCTTGAGGGTGGGGCAGCATTTTAAAAGCAGGATAAAGCATGCCGTGCTCTGGCACTGTCTGCTGCTGAATCTGATATCTGTCTGCTGTTTCAAAGCCTGCAACACATGCTTTGGTTTGTGCCTGAGGAAGAAACATGCAGGCATCTGACCTGTTCCAGTCGAAGAAATTAATCAAAAAGGATGTATGTCATATTCTGAAAATATAAAACATTTCTAACGTGGTCCAAGGGAGCTATGTCAGACACAGACATCAAAACAAACTTTAACTTTAAATCAAATCAGATGAAGGAGTCTACACCCTCACGAATTCCAGGACTATGCCTCAGTCACTGTTTCCATTAAAAAGTATTGTGCATATACAAAAGTAGAATATTTGATAAAGATATGACATTAAAGAAATGTTCTGAACTTTAAAATGTAATGGCTGAAATGCTGTTGTATCTAAGTAACAAAGCTGTGTTGTTGTGCGTGAGATGGTTCATTTTTAATTGAGCTGCTATTTCCCGAACTTCATGTAGCAGCCTGAACAGACTGAATTTACTGTCGGACAAAATGCTGGCATCAGACCAGGCGTATCCTGCAAGAAAGACATATTTAAAAAATTGGACAGCTCATCAAACCATAAAAAAACTGCAAACTCATACAGAATTCTAATTTCCAACACTGCTTTGGGAATGAACGTTAATAATGTGACCTAGACAAAGGGGATAGAGGCGAGAAAGGACTGAAACATGAATCCCTCCAGGCCTATAAAACCCCCTCCCAAACCAACATCTTGGTTATGGGACTCCCCCCACACACGCACACACACAGGACAGGACCCACATGCTCCCTTTGTTTGAACCCATCACAGCTACACTCTTTCCATGTCTTGCGGCTGAGCCACACAAGTGATTAATTTTGATTCTCATTGTCATGATAATCTGAGGTTCGCATCATTTCATTCAGTCTGGCAACAGAACAGTCATTTTGTAAGTTAGTTAATACAACTGTGGACAAAAAATAAAGCAAGGCTATCAATTAAAAAACTATACAAGCTGAAAAAATTAAGCAATTCAAAGACTTCAGTCAGAACCAAAACCAAGCAAGTGTAAATATAGTCCCAACCATGTGACACACTGTAACAGCCTGAGACAATTACTCCAAATAACAGGCCCACAACTGGGAAAGACACGTTCCCAAAGTTTAAATGTTAGTCTGTAATGTGGTCACATATTTCCTGAGGTAAACCATTTGTCACAGAATAGATTTACTCTTTCAACAAAATGAGGCTGTTAATATTACAAAGGCCTTTGTAATTTCCTGCTCACTTTTCAGCTTGAAAAACTGGATGTGTAAATGAGAGTGAGTTCTAAACTCATATCACATTTGACATTTGATAGCATTTTAAACATTATGGGAAATACAACTGCAAATGCTTTATCTCTTCAGTCTCAAAAAGGAAAGTATCCCTGCATCACAAGTAGAACAGCTTGTACTGAGATCTCAAGGGTGCAACTGCGACAAGTTCAGATCGGCCCAAAATATAATTTCATAGGTCACCTAGTTCTACTTATATAAAGGTTTAGATCAAAGCCTGGTTCTCTGGAGAGCTGCTCTATGAAAAGACTTTGAAAAACCTCAACACACCTCATAATTACACTGGTTTCAGTGACGGAGGCTAATACAGTAACATGTAAACATTTACACTTCATATTCTTCTTAATTAGAATAAAATATAACAGCACATGAGAGGTAATGATACAGAACATCTGCTAGGATTGTTTTTCCTGGTGCTTTTTTTTTTTTATAGATCGAGTTCACATCATCCAGCAGCTGTGATGCCTTTTTCATTGCTAATAAAACTGGGTAAAGAGTGAATAGCTTCCCATGAAGGATCCGTTACTCACCAAGAAGTCTGAAGTCTGTCAACCGAAAGCACATTAATGAAATTTCTGCCAGTGCTCAGTGGCTGAGCTGGAAACTGGGTGTCATGGTCTTTCACCTCTGAACAATGAGGGAGGTCAAGAGTCAACGGTCTTGGAAAAGGGCAAGCAGTGTGGACTCATCGAGTAGGTATCTAAACTCATCTAACGCTGAGTGTTTAGCATATGTTCAAACTGTTTTAACTGAAAAAGAGGTGGTAGATAAAATCAAACCTCTATGTATGAAATCGGACAATAGCAATTTTCTGTTATGCTTGAAAATGGAAGTTGCTGAGTTCAAGCTTTTTTTAGCAGCGGTTTATTTTAAGTTAGGGCTTTTAGATTCAAGTTTGTGCAACACACTATATGTGTTTTAGGCCAAGATGACAGTTTTTACATTCTTTCTTAGAAAGAAAGTTACAACAAAGACAGCTGTCATCCAGGATTTCATTCAGTAGACAGTAAATAGACTGATACGTCAGTGCAACAGGCGGGATCCCCGGATGCTTAGAGCACATCAGCATGATTTGGCATCAAATTCAGTTAGCAAAGCGAGAGAAGAGAGATCTGCATGTTGCATTCCTAGACCTGACTAATGCTTTTGGGTCAGTACCACATAGTTTGGTAAAGGAAGCCTTCGACTTCTTTAGAATCTCAGGTAGTATAAAAAGCCTAGTCAAAGCCTACTTTTCAGATATACATCTCTGCTTTACCTGCAGTGGGCAAGGATGAAAGCGAAGCAGATAAAAGGTTTGCTATAAATGATGAGGTGGTGCCCACAGTGCAAGAGTAGCCATTGAAAAGTTTGGGGAGATGGTATGATGCAAGTCTCAGTGATAAAGCGCAGTTTGAAGGGTTGAGGCAGGAAATGATTCAAGGCATTTCAAGCATAGACCAGTCAGGGCTCCCAGGAAAGTTAAAGTTATGGTGCTTCCAATTTGGTCTATTGCCCCAGCTAATGTGGCTGCTGACAGTGTATGATGTTCCTCTTTCAAAGGTAGAAAGGTTAGAAAGGATGATTAATTCATTTATCAGAAAATGGCTCAGTGTCCCACGCTGCTTAAGCACCACAGCCGTGTATGGGAAAGGCATACCGGAGCTCCCAGTATCTATTCTAACAGAGGAGTTTAAGTGTGCTAAGGTTACACTGGAAATGACTCTCACTTAGTCGACGGATCCAGTGGTTACGAGTGCAGCGCCCACGGTTAAAACAGGGAGGAAGTGGAATCCAAAAGATCCAGTACAGCAAGCACAGGCAGCCCTAAGGCACAGGGATATCATAGGCCAGGGAAACCTCTGTGGAGCAAGTGGTATCAGTAGAAGAAAAGAGAAAGATGGTAGTGGAAGAGATACATAAACAAGAGTAAGCAGTAAGTCTAAAAAAAATTAAAAATAAAAAGTGCATAGTGCTGTCTGTGATGTGTGTGTGTGTTGCTTGTATGTCTTTATGCCACTGTCAAAGACAATTTTCCATTTTATGTAGGTTTTATGGACATTAAAGAAGTCTAAGTCTAAGATGCACTAAGGCAGTGCCGCAGGCTAAGCAAGGACAATGGGTGAACTGGGAGAGGATAGAGAAAAGGAAGGTGAAGTGGAGGGAGCTGTGGAGCATGGAGGCTAGTAGGATTAGATTTATAATAGGGGCTACTTAAAATGTGCTGCCATCTCCCCAGAACCTAAACCAGTGGTTAGGTGGACTGTCTAGTCCAGTTGCCTTTTTTTAAACCCACCCCAAATAGTTAGCACCTGGCTATGGCCTGACCTCCTATTGTGGTCTGAGCCAGAAAACCTAGTTTATTTTATTGAACTTACTGTCGTGGGCCTAACTCAATGAAATATTGGTGAAGGGAGGTGCCCACTTGCAAACCCCAATTACATGCGGCATACTGCCATTACTTCTTGTTAGTTGGTAGCTGGCTGTTGTGTTTTGGCTGGGATCTTGGCACAAAGGAATGTAACATTATGGTAACTTATCCTGTGTATTAATGAATGCAGTAAATTGTTTAAGTAGGGAGGTAAGCCACCCAGATCCTGACATCCCTCATCTTGTCATCAGTTTAGTTTATATGTTTTTATCATGTTAGGAGATATATTTTAAAAAAGGTAACGCAGGACACCAAGCAAGTGTGCTTCAAGCTTGAGGTTAGAGCTTACATGAGGTTTGATTTATAGCACTTGGCTGTTATGAGATGCAACCTATAACAACCATGGCAGAATGTCCACAAAGCAACAATCCTCAAAATGTGAGGTTGAGTCTTGGGCGTGGCCACCAATGACTATCTAAGCCCAGCTGTCCTAATAGCGAGAGCAAGTGCAAAGCCAGGCCAGACTGGGGGCAGGGCGTGGCAGGGCAGGGGTGCCATGGTGACAGAGCAGGCCTCAACATAGAAGGGATGCTAAATGAAGCTATTGTCTGGCCCAAGTGAAGCACACCACACAAAGAATGGCACATTCAAACAGTCATACAGGCCTATTGTTATGACGGGCCAGCAGAGTGCTGCAGGTCCACTACACAGATAGAGAGCAATCTCAGGAGATGAAGCTCTGACACCAGCAGGAAAAGGATAGGAAGGATACTGACCAGGAGGAATCCTCCCCCCTGAACAATGGAATGGCTTTTAATGTCCCTTCATCAGTTCAAATCACTAGACAAATCCACCTGAAAATAGCGGCTCTTCTAATTCATCTGCTGCTGAACGTGACACAATCGAGGGGGTAGCATTGTGATGGAGATCAGCAGAGAACAGAAACACCCAATTTATAGAGAGATCTCTCGCCTCATGAATGCCATTACCCTGTATCAAGTAAAATTAGTCAACCCACAAAAAAATAATCAGCAACTATTTTGATTGTTAGGATAATTTCATGATTACTATAAACGGCAAACATTTCCATCTCAGTTTCAAAACTGCAAGGAGAAATTTTAATAGTTTCTGACATATCTGTAAACCAAACAATTAATTGCATAAATAATAATAAAAAAAATGTATTTAGATGAAGCCCTAAAGTGGAGAAGGTGTGGTGATAAAATAATCATAGGAAAGGTCTTGGAAAATGTAGTGATAAATTATATATTTCTTTATATACTGCTCTAAAGAAATGATGGCAAAATCACTGAATGCAGACACATTTCTACTGTCTCACGGTGTAATTATACAGTAGCAGTACAGGAAGAGAATGAACCTGCGACAAAGCATGACTCAGTAGGTGGACCAGGGAACGCGATGGTATGTATACTAACTGGATCTGCTACTTTCCTCCTCACCTATAAATAACCGAGAGCACCAGTTAATACATCAGCACACACACTCACTTACCAGTTCATTAGGTACACTGTTGAATGTAAATGCATTCTATTATAACAGTCCTTCTTCATTACTGTTATAATGTTGAGTGTAAGAAAGGTAGCTATGAAACTGTGCGATCATTTTGAAGGGTGTAGCGTGTGGTTCTGTTAAACTGGATTGAATTAAACACAAAAAGTGTTTCTGTTATGTAGCCTAGCCCACATGTGTTGGTACAATTTCAATAGTACTACAAACCACAGCCAAAATGAAAACACAGTTGAATCCAGAGCGCCCTGGGTTATTTTAAACAAATGCTGAATGCAATAAAGTTTGTGAGGCTGCGATTTAGTGCAGGACTATTATATTAGAATTAATTTGTTTTCACTAGTGTATCTAATCCAGTTGGTGAACATCAAGTAAATGCTTCTCTTAAGTCTAACATAGACATTCACACATATTGAGTAAATGGGAAATAGTCAAATAGGCTCCACAGTGCGCGATTTACAAACGACATTAGAAATTCCAGCTGATGACTGGCATCTTAAATAAAGATGTATTCCTTCATTACTGGGGAAACAATCATCACAAGGCTGTGGTTCCACACCTGCCTCTCCACGTCAATGCCACCACAGCATCCAGGAACCATGCCGACATATGGTGGTGTTACGGGCTCAGCTGTGTTACAGCCACTCCTAAATGACATCCACCACTGAAACAATTATTAGTTAGTCTACCCCCCGACTCCCGTTGTTGGGGAGGTCGTTTACGCTTTCACTCTGTAGTGCTTAATGTGAGCTGTCCAGGGAGGCTGCCACCCCCCTGCTGCATTGCCAGTCCTGTGAAACTTGACACCCAGTTCATTAACCCGGTTTCCCAGGTGCTTGTGTGTGCTGACAGACTCAATCCATAGCTACTGTTTATGGACTGGAGACTGGAGTATATTGATGATTTGTTCTGTGGAGTGCAAACTGAACTGAATGCTTTGCCAGGTTTTATACAGGTTTTATACTAGCTGCTGCTCTCAATGCCAGATTCAGCAGTTCTCTATTGTTCTTGTTGGAAGAACTACAGTATTAAAGCGGCTCACTTAAGTCATTACCAGATTTCATTAATGCTCATCCTGCGGAGGATAGAGTCATCACCACTGAAAAAACAGTTTATGCCAAATACAACTGACTGTGTGTTCGCATGCTCCTCCACCTGTGCCAACTGAAACTGAGTCACAACACTAACAGACACCAAGGGCAGTTTTGGTCAAATTCTTTTTCAGTCAGCCTTACAGAGAGTGTTTGTGTCTGTGATAACAGGAGGATGACATGAAACATCAATAAGCGACCAGTGCCAACAAAAACAACACGGCAGTTGCTGTAGCTCAAGGCTGATTGTGTGGAGGAAGCAACGCCATAATGTTATCACTCAGTGTGCCTAAAGGTGACCGGCATAGTGGCTAACAGCATCTAATAAACTGAACCAACACAGAGCAACTACATGCACTGACTGTTGTGTTTGCTCGTCAATCATGCCAGAAGACATAGTAAACACTTGACGTCAACATTCGAATGAACGAACACTCAAAAATGGGTTGATGAGACGATTAGCCATCAAAAAACAATAAATAATAAATATTAGAACATTTAGGCTCATATCTAAACATGGAAAACAGAAAAGTATTGTTAATAAAAACAGCATTAAACTGATTTTAACTAGACACAAGTACCGACTTTACAAATATCTCTGGTAATACTGATATATCTGTGATAATATAGCCTGTGGACACAAATCAGGCTCAGGCAGAAAGGCTTGGGAAAAGCATGTAGTTGCAACACAGACTAATCATCTGCAACGTGCACCTATCTAGAAGAACACATAGTTCGATCGTCAGGGCCTGTCAGTCGTGATTCGTAAGCAGCCGACTCCCTGTCTGAGCATTAACGCTGTGAACAAAATAACAGCATGGTACATCACGTAAGGCTTCTCCGGTGTTTACAATGAAAACACGTCTGCAGATCACACCACAGCAGTAAGCCTTCTCACAAGGCGGTAGCCCATTACAAGCACAAACAGGCCCCTCAGTGATTTAGAGCATTTTAATTCTCCGGAATGTAAGCATTTTTTTGATAAGCACCTGGTAGAAACCAATCACTACAGTGATTAAACAGGGATAATCTAATGGGTTGTGCTCTCCGACTGACGTGCAACTTCATGACTTTGACAAGTGGATCTTTCCAGTTGACACAACTGAATATTAAGTAAGAACAAGGTGAGGTTACATGCGTCTTAAAGCTCCGCAGGGTGGGACTTTTACAAAGACTCATGCCACAAGACAGAAACTGTACTCAAGTAATCAATCCAGGATACATAGACAAGTTTATTTTTACGTTTGGTGCATGTGACAATCAACTTTAAGGGCTTCTTAATCAAAAATGTTTGTTTTTGTGATGCATGTGTAAAAAGTGAACATCATTACTGTACTTTCTTAAACCACTCAGCAAAGATACCATCTAGATTATTACATTTTGATATAGGCATCAACATAAATTGAGTGTGATCCTACAGAAACTAGGTGAAACCATTAAATATTAGCCACCACAGTTAGTATTTAAACTCTGTGTTTTGCCTTTCATTTGAATATTAACCAGATCTTTTTTTCATATACGTTAACAGCACTGGTTGTCCTTAATCAACACCCCAAAAAGAAGTTACTTTGGGAGACTTTAATACTTATAACATACTCTTTCACGTTGCTTGGAGATCCCTATGATCCTCTGCACCCGAGTTTAGACAGTAACGTTTCAGCTAGCGCGGACAGGTCAGCCCAGACACAGACTGAGGCGACACAACAAGAACAGCTTGCAAAATAGATGCAAATATCACCCGACTCCTGTCTGGACCAGGCTGCGCTCACTACAGAGTCCACAGCTCTGTGAAAAAGCTCGGGAAATTCAACTCGAGCTATCAGTGGCTGTTGTGTTGACTGGTGGCCACACCGGTACGGAGGTCACCACCAACACCGCAACCGAACGGCCCGGTGCAGATACTCACGCGGGCATTGTTCCAGACTTTTTTCTTTTTTTTTTTTACGGTGAGAGTTTTTTTGTCGTAACGACCGCGTGCTTACCTCGTCAGCGTGGACATTTTTCTTGATAACCGTGTCCACGAGTTCATCGGGTAGGAAAAGTAAAGCAGCAGAAGAATTACACAGTCCAGACAACAGGGAGGCGATTCAACCGACTGGTTGGTCCGGGCTGCGCGTGAGGTCATCGGTTTACTCGAGCAGGTAACGCGCATGCGCCGTTCTGTGCTAATCCAGTGCTTCATGGAGTTGTAGAAGCAGACAATGTTCTCCACGGTGACCACAGGAATAATAATAAAGCACATATGACAAAAGCGCACTTTAAATATTTGGTTTTATCTTTGTATGTTTATTTTATAGTAGTTTTCCAAATTGCTGCATCTCCTCAACAGAAGAGACGTTGTATTGCGCCTTTAGCTGCTGCTTTACAGTCCACACAAGAGCAGAAATACTTACTTCGCTGATTACCCCATAAATAGTATTTTTTTAAAGCAACCTTTTTTAAGTTTTGTAAGAGTTCTGAAGTATGTCTGTTACATATGAGGTTTTAGCTTTTTTTCAGGCTACATTGGACTAAAAAGGGAGTCCGAATATATTAATGTGAGCATTGAAAAATCACAACAGGGTTTAAATAAATAAAAAAAACTTTCAATGTATGTTACTGACTGAAAACAATCAATAAATTAAAGGGGCAGTCTCAAAAATTTCCATTCAGTGAAATGTCAGTTAAGTCACGATCTGTCAGCAGGTGTGGTGACAAAATGATGACTGAGCCTATGAAGTCATATGAAAATCACAGCATTTACCACATTTACAGTTGGGTGTCTGTGGAGACATTTCAGCAAAAACATTCCACTCACCGGCGCGGGAAGTCACGTGCACAAAATGCTTGTCGTGCAAATGATAAAAATTGACAGTAAGTCCTGAGAACATTGCTTCTGGGTAACTGTCAGCGACTGTGACCGAATTACATAATGTTTAAAATGTATGACAAAATATGAGGCTGTTGGGAATACCAGTGTTTTACTCACAGATATTATAAAACTACAAAGAAGCATATACAACTAAATTAAAATATAGTAACTTCTTATTCACAGCAGTCATTTCTGTAAACATCAGTAAACACTTGTAAACTTTGACCTCATCAAAAATTTCCACTTATGAGGTTTTCCTCTTTTTCTGCAAAGCAAATTGTCTGTGTAAAGTGTTATCTAAGTAAATTTTTGTTTTACACGCACGAGACGTGGCGAGACATTCAATAAATTAGGTCAAGCAAGTTTCATTTTGAAAGCATCTAACAGTTTAACTGGTACCTTTAAAACTACCATCATGTCCCTCAATATTTTATTAAAGCAAGACATCATCAAAGTCAGAGCAACATTAGCACAAACGTTAGCAAACTTCAATATTACTTTGAATATAGGCAAACACTGAAATGTGTTTAAAATCTCAGTGGAAGTATATGTCCTGTTACCTTTATGGTTCCCTCAACAGTCCAAAATCCTCATAATCCTTCTCCTGAGCCGCTATGGCCTCGCAGAACTCTCCCTCCTCTATTCCCTCACCTTCATACCAGTGAACAAAGGCACACACAGCGTAGGGCCTACATCAGATTAAACTTGCGTTGGAGGCGAGGCGAGCCCTGCCCTCTGCCATAGCCAAGGTGTTGCTCAGTATGCAGTCATTAATTGGTGTCCTTTAAACCAGTGTGGCACCATTCCTCAAACTGGATGGTGCACTTGTTTGGCAATGGCAGCACTGGCATCTCTGGGCACTACCTCAGCATGGAACGAAAGGCAGCAGGTTATGTAACTATTTTGCCATGGACACATTTTACCAATGGATGGATCAAAGCAGAGGTTTTAACAAAATGTGGCCGTGTTGACTATTCACAGAACAGCAAGAAATGAAGAGCAGACATCTTGGCAGACAGATGTCAGATCATTGGACAAGAGTAGAGACACTGAAATTGAGAATGCGCTGATTTTGACAGCGTGGGAAAGCAGAAGTGATGACAAGCGTGGAGCCGCAGAGATAGCTTCAATTGACTGTAAAAAAATAAAGAGACAGACCCTGAATTAACTTTATATCACCACCCTGCTAGCCTGCCTTCTGTTTGCAAGTCATTTTATTTGGGACAGCGCCCTCTTCTTCATGAGAACATGGTTAAAAGCTATAACAACTGAGATGAATGGAACAGTATATTAGAAAACAACCCCCTTTTTCTTTTATCTTTCATTTACTGTTCTCGAGCTATCAGAACAAAAACAGGTTTTGGATCACTAGGATTGAGGAAGTGTGCCTCTTTCTATTTACCAATAGGATCCCAGTGACAACAAGGAGGGGTATAGGTCTTCGGGGATAACGATTTGTTGCCCTCTATTGGCAAAAAATATGAACTGCACGATTTGAGTGAGTTGATTGACTGCAAAAATTTAGTTTGTGAAGTTTTGGAATTCCTGGTGCACCGACTTTGCAAATTCTGAACAGAAACAGAGCAGAGTCGTTGGCGGTAACCTCTTCCTCGCCAGTAACTGCCAGTAGATTGATCCGAATTTCTGTTGGATCAAAGGTTGCGTGTTTTTTTACGCGTACCGATTTTCATTGCAATTAATACTCAACTATCTGAGAATATTTTACATGTTAATACCCCAAATGAGGATAAAGAACATTAACTAAATCAGGAGAGGTCTCTATCACATAGAGAAAGATTTTCTATCCCAATTCCCATTACAGTTTCTAGAGTAAATATTTTCACTTGATGTTGTATTTATTGCACTGATCCTTTATGTCATGCTACAGTTGGTACTGATATGGGGACCGAAGAGCTTCTCAAATACTGCAGATGAGGTTGTAATCCAACTCAAATAGACCCAACAACGGGGAAGCATTACCGTCAGCTACAAGAGGACAAAAAACCCCAAATAACTTCCAGACTGAAGAAAGGGCACATGGCAAAACATACCGGCAAATGGTAAACAGAGCAAGTTGTTTATTTGCATTTCAGCGATGTAAAGCTCAAAGAAAAAGAAGATGTTCTGTAATAGCACGCCCAAAGTGGAAGGTAATTAACCGAAGGATACAGAGGAGACATTTGCAAGATATCATGATGATGACCTAGACTCGATGGAAAGTAAGGGATTGATATTGTTTTCAGAAACGGTGAATGTAACGGAGATGATTACAGCTAGGCTTAAAATGAAATCAGACAGGTTTATGGTGAGATGGGAACACTGGGTCTAAGATAAAGAAACAAAACAATGCAGCACCATGTTGGTCCTGAGATTAAGCTTCAGTGATTGAGTCATTTTCTGAATATGGAGGATATTAACTGAGTGTTGACTTTGTCTTATGGGGTAAACGTGAGTAAGATGGGTTTTGAGGTGCAAGGTTTGGTTTCTGTTAAATACTTGCAAGATTGCAGTTTCTTGTCAACATGTCTCATCATGTTGTCATGAAAAAAATCATTATCTTAGATACTGTAAATCTGAAAAATGATTGATCTTTGAAGTGAAATCCAACAAAAACACAGCGTATGATTTTTTTTATTGAAAACAGCAAAACTGACCTGATAACAGAAATGTTCAGCCTCTCCCCTTCTCTATGGAGCTGATTTTCATCTGCTGCACCAGTTTTCACCTACTTTTGACCTTTTTTCGGTAAAGAAAATACTGTTTTGTTGAGATGAGCAAAAATAAAAGCGCTTTCACGCAGTTCGATACACTTTAAAAATCACACGTTACAGGAAAAAAATGTCCAAAGGCTCACTTATAATTTATTAATGTTCTTGCCACACATCCACAATAATCCTGCATCCAGATTTTGAACAGATGACACTAAATGAAAAAAAAAAAAAAGAATATATATATATATATCTCACATTTTGCAGTGATGTTTGTGAAATGCAATTCATGACTATGTGCGAGCTGTCGATCTAAATTTATCTTTTAATACACTGGAGTTGTTCTGACTGGCCTGTGCAGTTAATACTGAGGATTTACAGCATGATAAAAAAAAATAATAATTCTGCTCCACGAAAAATTGAATCCTTGGATCTATTAATCGTTACTGATAGCAGCAAATCTATTGATTATCTCTCTCCTCAAAGATCCTGCAAGATCGTAGGGAATAATAGAATTCAAATCTTTATTCATCTTTGGTGGTTAGGCTACAGTCAAAGCACATTTTTAGGAGTTAAGTGTTTTTTTTGTGGGGATCAAATTTGCCATAAAAAATACCTAATGTTAAATAACATATCGAACAACGAATATCAGCAATTTCATTAGAGATTAGCTTCCAGCTACCATATAGTGTCATGTAAACCAGTGCCACCACAGACCTCACTAGGGAGATATAGATGGCGTGAACACTGCAAGAAAAATACTGAGACAAAGGTTAGTGTTTTGATTCTTCCAACTGATGTCTTGTTACAGAGCTGGCACTGAAGTGGGGTAAAATCAACAATGACAGAGCGATAGGTTGACAGGTGGGAGAGAGGTGGGGGCAGTCAGGATGGAGTCATTTAAGAGACTTTGGAGTGCTTGTGTTTCATTGTGTTTGTCTCCGTGTGTGCAGATGTAAATATGCGTGTCAGAGTTTTGTGCCCGACTGCTTCTGAGAAAAAAGAAAAAAGGATTTTGTGAAAGCACAAGGCCAGGGGGGAGGTTATGGCCACGGGGAGAAGACAGAGCACCAGGCCCCTTTGTTGTTCTCGTTGCTCTTGGTTGTGTCACGAGTCCAGCTGTTAGCCACAGGTCAGCGGACAGAGACACTACGCCAGGGAGCGCTGACGAGGTTTGATTCTAGGATAGAGCTGCAAAGAAAACAAATACAGAGGAAAATTGTTTAATATGAATTTGCAATTTGATGAGTTTGTATTTGTTCTTGATATAGTCGACATCTTCTAACGTCTGGTTTAGAACAGGTATGCATTATGTGTATTTCTTTCTAATGTCTTATCTAAAACCTGTGCATTTCACCACAATAGACTTAATTTATTGCCTACACCGATCAGGCATAACATTATGACCACCTTCCTAATATTATGTAGGTCTCCCTTGTGCCTCCAAAACAGTTAATTCTCATCAGAGAATGGACATGGGCCTTCTGAGGGTGTCCTGTGGTGTCTGGCAACAGAATGTTGTCAGTGGGGGCCTTTGGGGCCTATGGGTTGAGGGGAGGGGCCTCTGTGGATCATCCCATAGATACTTGATCAGTTTGGGATCAAGCGAATTTGGAGGCCAGGTCAACACCTTGTGCTGTTCTTCATGTTTTTTTTAGTTGTTCCTAAAGCGTTTTTGTGTGTGTGTCTGTGTCAGGCTGCATCCTGCTGGGGATGGCTGCTGCCATCAAGGAGTGTCATTGCTATGGGGTGGGGGTGCCTGGTCTGGTCTAGGTGGGTGCTACATGTCTAGGTAACAGGTACGTAACATTCACACGGATGTCAGGTCCAAACATTTCCCAGCAGAACATTGTATTGTCACAAGATGGTCAATGTTATTTCGATTTACCACTACCTACTCCTTTTGAGTAAGGTCCTCTCTCACTTTGAGAGGGAACAAGACCAAAAATGTTTCTGTAGTTACCCCCAGCAGGTTGCGGGGCACGTAGCCCTCATTGTCCTCAAGCCGCGCCCACCACCACTCTGTTTCGCTGTCATCCTGCCGTCGCACTATGGTGATGGCATCCCCCTCGCTGAATGACAGCTCATCCTGATTCTGGGATTCGTAATCCCACAGAGTGTACACCGTCCCCTTGTTCATTACACCTAGCTTCTCCTGGACACCTGAGTAACACAGTTCAAATCAGACTGTCAATGTTGCATTTCAGTGGATCATCAAATGTCTCATAGTGTGGGGGCTACAGTTTCTGGGATAACAACAATTCATTTTATTGCATTCTGGACTGAAAGGTGTGTTGCTTCTTACCGTATAGAAACTGGGAACACTGGATGTAGCCCTCTTCCATCTCCTCACATTTATCTGCAGCAGTCTCCACGTCACTGATGGTGCTGGCAAAGATGGCGGCCCCCGACTCAACCAACAGTTTGCAGAGGTGAACACTGTTGCAGGACGCGGCACAGTGAAGAGGAGTCCTGTTCAAACAGCAAACACAGACACAATTTTAAATGTAAACACATGCAACAGAAATCATCACCCAGTTGTACTGCGTCAGAGCGCTTAGACTCACCATCCGTCACTGTCCGCAGCGTTGACGTTCACACCAAAATCCAGTAGGAACTTGACTATGTGGTGATGTCCTGCACACACTGCATTGTGCAGTGGAGTGATGCCCTCATCATTTGGGGTGCTAGGATTCTCCACCTGGAAAACACAAGTACACAGACGAAAAGTTGAGTGCTTTTCCTACATGCAGATATCAATAAATTAAAACTTTACACATGCAGTCACAGCATACCTCATAGATAATCCTCTGAACCAGGTCAAATTCTCCCTCCAGCGAGGCGTCCAGGAGGAGCGCCAATGGGTTGAACTTCACCCTGAAGCCATGACCTGTACGTTCGGAGTTGGGCTTCCTTAAGTTTGTGCGCTTCTCCTGTAACAACATTGCAATTAAGCATGATTCATAATGATTCACAATATTTATTAAGAATGTAACTTTTTAAATACAATAAAAATATCTCTGTCTCTCACCAAAGCTTGTGAGACAGCTGTGTCGCTCTCCTCTGGAGAGGTGACCTCCAGCACAGGGCTGGGCAGCGACACCTCGGAGCCTCCCACGTTGTTGTTGTTGTCGTCCTCTGGTCCCTCTTCTTCAGCAGGATCCACAAGTCCTTCCGGCGGTGAGGGCAATGGATCATTGTCATTCGCATCAGTGGTGGTAGGAGGAGCCTCAGAGCTCTGCTCCTCTTCCCTTGGAGGTGGCGCTAGTGGAGTCTCAGACAGGAGATTGCCATTGTCTGTATCGGCTACAGAGTCGCCTCCTGGATACCCAGGAGGATTAGCTGGTTGATAAAATGGCATTCCATTACCAGCTCCGTTACCCCCTCCTGATCCACTGACTCCATTTCCCTCTATGCCTCCTGCTAGAGTGTTGAACCTCTGGTAGAGCAGTTTCTGGATGTTGGGTCCGCTGGGGCCCTCTGGTTCTGTGATGGAACTGCGCTTCTTGAGCGGCCTTGGTGCATTGGCAAGCTTTTTTCGGAGCACTTCGAGGTCGGCGTCACTTTGGTAACGCAGTGGGGAATGCACCATGGGTGTTAGCTTAGTAGGGCTGAGTGGTCGTGGGATGTTCTCCACACTGGGAGGAGGAGCTGACGGCTCCAGGTGCTGGAAGTTCTCGTGATCAATGAATTCTCCATCTAAAGCGTCCTCACTGCTAGGCTGAGCTTGGAACAAGGGGAAGGCTCCTCCTCCCTGGACAAAAGGTAGTGGCGAAGGGGGTGTCGAGCTGGAGGGGAGAACAGGTTTCCCGTACACTGGAGACAAACAGATGGTGGAATTCAAGTCATTTCTACCATCATTACTTTCATTGATAATTTACCTGCTGGTTATTATATAAATCTATGAAAACCAGAAAAGTATCATATTTCAGGATGCAACATTCAACCTCCTTTCTTGATAAACGATTAATAGAGAGTCATAATCAGACCATCCCTTACCTGCTTTCAGAGCAGGCTTGAGTGGCTGGCTCTTTGGTGCCGCCTGCTGAAGGTACATGTGATAAATGGAGCTGGAGTTCATTGTAGGTGGACCCTTGCGGGGCGACTGAGGCCTTGATCCTCTGTCTGGGATAAAGGGGCGCACTGCCACAGCTGGTGGAGGATCCAGTCGCTCGCTGAGGCCAGGAGGGAATAGCGGGGGGTTAGACTGGAAGGTGGGGCTTGGTGGCACTGAGATACGCTGCTGGATCTGCTGGGAGGACGAGCCTGTGGCGGGAGGGACACGGGGCCAAGCGGGAGCTGGTGGGTTCGGGAGTGGGCGGGGAGGAGGAGGTGCATCTTTGCGGTGCTCCAAGGAGCTGGCTGAGTTTGCGGTGATGAGGTGAGATCCATACGGTGGCGGCTGTGGCTTGGTTATGGCAGGGGAGGACACAGTCATTTTGGAGTCTAGCACCTGTGAAGGAGCATTAAATCAAACACAAATATTTATCATTATTAACAGAAGATTAATAAAACAAAAGATTGATTCTGTGATAAAAATTTAACAATCAATCTTCAACATTCTGAATACATCAGATGGAAAGATGTTTCAGGTAATATCTACAGAAAAAAGATAATCAATATACAGATATAAGTAACTTTATACATAAGGAGTTTAGAAGAACGAGGACTAACCTTTTCTGCACTTGGAGCAACGGGGGAGCCTGAGGTAGGGCTCTTGCCCTGGGTATCAGTCCCTGAGTCTCTTCTCTCAGGAGGCTTTAGAGTAGTGTTGGTCTTGCCTACAGTAGGCCACCCTGTGTCATTAGCTAGGGCACAAATAGGAAACCGTAAATGTGCAGCAAAAGAACAAACATGTCATATTCCAACATGGAGATGGAGTGATAAACCTCTCTTTTTTTAACAACTCAGGGTAGTGAGTCCACCAGAGCTAGGTCCAAATGGTTGTTTTTTTTGTTTAGTTTTTTTCATTTTTGAGATGTGGGTTCTTGTACAATTAACCACATCATTTGGAGTAATAGGGAGACCATTTCAAGAACATGGATATTTGGCACATTTTATACACACAAAACATGTGCACCATTTTGACCTTGGATTGGTATTAAATGGAGGGTTCAGGATTTTCAGAAGCATATCCTATTAACCAGACACCAGAAAGAGACATTCTTAAGTTGCCTTTTTGTTCAGCCTTTCAAATTTCGAGAAAGATCAGGGATCATATCAGTTCTTTAAAATATACAGATTCCTTACCGAGAATGCTGCAGGTCATGGAAGCAAACGGTTTATATTTTAATATACCATTTACTTGCAACAGTGATGATAAATCCACATTGATCTAGGCAAAAGGAATTTCTCACATATTCATATATACCTATATTCTCATTTTTGTGATAGAGAGAATTTTTCTATAAGTTGTTTGGGGAGGCATACTTTTATGATCCATGAGACCAGACACATTAGAGATTATAATTTTGTTTTATCACACAAGAGAACTTATTGATTAATAGGATAAAAATCCTGAGCCTCATGGCAATGATGGCAATGACCATGTAAGTATTAGTATTTTGCTGCTGTACTGACTACATTTAGTGATTCGGTGTTTTAATTTGGCTACTTTACCAACTACATTGAGAGCTAGTTTGTTAAATATCCCAAATACTGCCTCAATGTCAGGAGAAACTGATTTCTTAAAAATAATGTGTACATGAATAAATGTACTTTTAGACAGCAAGAATAGTTTGAAAAAGATAGATGGAAAAGGAAAGAAAGCAAAACAACAGAAATAGAAATAGTGTCATAAGCTATGACAGAAAATCTGTCAAACTGTTGTAATGCTGATGACCCCAATATGGATATTATCAGATATTAATAAACTTTTCAGATCAGAATTCTTGACTTGTCGTAGCAGGAAAAGGATTGTTGGATCAAATTTTGTTAAAGCTACAGTGCAGAGCCTTTGTCTCTCCCTTCTGGTAGTGAGAGAAATTACACAAACAGTGCCTGCTCCTGTTTGACATAAGATCTACAGTCTCTTCTTTCAGCACTCTCCAACAAGAAAAACTCTGAACAGAAACAACCTGAAACGATCGCTTCCTTTTTTAGACTGTAAATCCATCCTGTCTTTAACATCAGAGGGCACTTCCCATGTTCTGTTTAATTTTTCCTAATCACCAGATACGTCATCCAGAATTCACAGATAGAGCTTCTTCAGCTCTGGCAAACCAGCCATCGCTGGTTGAAAACAGGCAACGGATTTAAAACTTATGTGCGCAGAGAGATTTAACTGGCACTGATTAGCACATACTAGTTTTTAAAGGGCGTGAATGTAACAAACATCTTTCACTATAGCTTTGACAATCACTCAGTTCCATCTACGTCATCATTTGCACCTGTTCTTTTCCTGTGCAATGACAAGCCAACATGTCTGCAGTGGAAGAAGCAACTACACTATAAAAGCATACATCTTGATGTGGGTCTTTAGATTATCATGAGTGACCGTAACAGTGACTCATTTTAACACGCACAAGTGAAATTTCTTGTGCATGTAAAGTGCTTGTCGACTAAACGTGATTCTCACATCTTAGTTGTTGTGAGAATGGGGTGTGGAGGTTACGTAGCTCAGGAATGTTATGATATTAGAACAAAGCAACACTATCATGGACTGCTTTGGATGTGTCAATTTACGAGGCAATCAACTCAACGAACCTTCTCAGAAGTGTACACAAAAACGCACAGGATCAGCAGTGCTTCATCAGTGAAGCTTTCTTCATGTGAGGCGTGATGTCAACTAAATTCAAGACTGAATTTCCTGCAGATGGCAGCAAAGTGTTTCAGCGTAACACCATGCTACTTTGAGGTCATCAGCCAATCGACAGAGCAGAATGACAACATTGAGAGAGCTTAACGATCAGCCCGCAATTGATGGAGTAGGTCAGATTCACAGCTCTAAGCTTCACTTTCTCCAAGACCAAATCATCACTGCCCCATCACTTTTTTTGGAATGTAGATTGTACAGTGCTCATGGAAGAACTCAGGTGAGAACCCAGTCTTGGTACTGCTAGATACTCAAATGAAACTTCCAGTGCATGCTGAGGATCCTGTGCTACAATCGTGAGACAAGGTTCAGAAGGTGCCATCCCTCTGCTTATGCAGCACTATGCACTCACGGGACGTGCTGTCAGAGCCAGTGGAGGCTCCAGGGCCCGGGCGTGATTCTGGAAGGGACGGGGTTACCGGGTCCACAACGATGTCTAAATCAGACACTTTCCAAGGGCCGGGAGGCTTTCGCACACCGTCTGCCCAGGGAAGAGTCACCCCCAACCCCACACCCCAGCGAAACAGAGATGTAACAAAGACAAGACAGCATAGACACATGTTCACACAACACAGGAAGAGAGTGAGGTTAGAGGGGAAGGAAAAGGAATCACAGAAATACAGTCTAGGCGAAGATGGCAGGTAGGAAAGAAGCAGTTCAGGTTCAGGAGGAAATTTCAGTCACAAAAAGATCATGCAGAAAGTGGAGAACGTGTAGCTGGAAAAGCTGAAATTAAGGTTGGATAACATCAGAAATTCCCTTTACCTACACTTTGGAACAACTACATTTGAACTCCGATACGGATTCGAGTAACAATAACCTGCCTATTAGACTGTTTCTGTGGGTAGAGGTGTTTAAGCTTTTCAGTTGTTTTACAGTTTCTTCCATTTTTGGGAAAAAGATGCATGAGAGGAAATTTCATTTTATAGATTTCAGCCCACCTGATTTGGTGCGGCCATGGTTGGCTTGATTGTTAACACCCAGTGTCTGAGGCTTTAGTGGATCAGGAGGCATGTTGTAGCCCCCTTCCTGTCGGCCCGGGACAGGAACTTGAATATACGGTCCAACAGCAGCAACACGACCCAAAGTACCAGGAGCTGGCTGAGGGGAGGGAGGCCCGTTTGCTCTATTTAGCTGTAAAAGAGATTCAGAAAAGATTCAAGATAATTCAAAACAATCATCATGTCATGGGGGTGCAGATAATTACATACTATTTTCCAATACAGTTTACACAAATCCTAAAGGTACATTTCCAGCAAGACTTGACAAGGCTGGCATTATTATTTTCTATTTTATATTCATCTCTAGTGTCTAAACTGATTGACGGGACAAAAACGTTCAGCAGAAACATTTCAACCAGAAACAATCTTAGGAGGAGATGTGTTAAGTGCTCCTTGTCTTACAGGAAGGTTCTCTTTTTGACGTGCCTCAGCTTTTTTCTTGTAGAGGCGCTCCCGCAGCTCGCTGATGCGCTTGTCCATGAGCGTCACTTCCATGTTGCGCTTGTTCAGAAGCTCCTTTTGTTGCTGCAGCTTGCTGTTTTGTTCCTGGTTCAACTTGTTGCGAATCTGAGGAAGAAAAACAAACGCATGGATCCTTTAGACCAATCCAGACTGCTATCACTGCAGTCAGGAACCTGTAAAAGCCTGTGCTAAACGTTGCACCTATTCCGACTCACCTGAAGCTCCTGGTACAGTTTACGGAGCTCTAGGGCTGCGGCCCCAGTTACTTGGCCACCCAGTGCAGTCTGTATACCATTGAGCTTTCCTCTCCGCAGGTCCTCCAGCTGCAGGCTAAGCTGCTCCACCCTCAGCACCGCAGACTGCAACTCAGCCTGCTTCTCATGGAACAGGCCGCTGACTTGTTCAATCTCTGCGGCTACATGTTAAAAATAAAGTCATCAGCTTGTGTACAAACCAACAGGTTTAACTTAGAAGGTAAACTTTGTTATGAGCAGCAACCAACATCTGTTGGTTGTATAGTGTTAATGTGGAGGAAAATCTTCTGTACTGTTCATAAAAATAGACACATCTGCCATACTACGATTTTTTTGAAATTCAAAGTAAAGGTCTCAAGAGATGTGAATATAAACACATTATTTATATGAGTGAAAGTATACATACACAGGTTGCCATTGATGACCTTGCTGTAGTCCACCTGGCCTCTCATTGCCCGAATCTTCTTGAGCTTTGCCTCCTGGCTCTCGACACGTTCCTTCAGCCTCTGCAGCTTTTCGCCCTCTGAGACAGTTTGCTGCTGACGCCGCTCCTGCTGCTTCAGGTAACGCAAGCGTTGCTCCTTCAGAGAGTGAGACAGAGAATCATATTTTACTGGAAAAGAAAATTAATGAAAGTACACAATGGGGTCTAACCGTATAACACAGTCAACGATACCTGCTCTTGCAAGTTTGGGAGATAATCGTTATGACAACTTTAGTGAATTTCTATCTGTTCAGTCAAGTCTGAAATAAAAACAATGATATATCCTAAAACTGGGCTAAGCAGTTCTACTATGTGCATGAAATACTGTGCGGTGTCAAGACAGTCTGAAGGCTGAAGAAAGGGTCAAATGACTTCATCTCTATCCAACTGAGAACTGCTCCAAATAGGGTCCTAAAATAGGAAATGACAGGCCCAGGTTTCCAAATGACTGCAGGGCTTCAAGTGGGCCTACTTTTCAGACACCACAACAAAAGGCAATAAATAGTCTTTTTCTATGTGCGGGTTTACAGTGGGCTTCATCTTGCGTGACCGATCAGCACAGCACAAGCACGGCAGTCAGACTGAGTTAGTGTACTGAAAAGCCATCAAGAGTGACAAGGTGGTCTGCTCCCATGCTTCCATTACAATGAGAAATTTTGAGTCAAACCAATACCACTGATGAATTAAAAATCTACGACTAACATTACTGATAATGGGTGAGGAAGATGTAAAAATTAATCAAAATTCCCACAATTTGTGATAAACTGACAATAATGTGAAGCAGCGGCTGGTTAGAGAGATGCAGAATCATTTCAGGCTGTGACATGCTCGAGTACATGCTGTGCACTGGGCCTGTATTCAGATAATTTCTGACAGAGTGGACAATCCCCGCACCGTGACTCATACTGCGTCCGGTCCCATTCGTTACATAACGGTTTGCCCCCTTTTCAGGTCACGACAGATGCTTTGGATGAGACTAGTGCAAGAGTAGCCCACTTCCTCTCCAACAGGGAGATTCAAGCAGAGTCCTGAACTTAATTGAACTAATGCTCAGCCTGTGGCTGAGGGATTAGACTAAACCAGACCAACCTGTCCCACTTTGATTATGTATGAAAGTGTAAAAGATGGCAAGCAGCGATTGCACTTCAGTACGTAGTCTGACAGGTCTCTCAGCTAGGGGAGTAACCATCGCATAAGGCAAACATATGTGATCCCAGCGAAGAAGAAAATAACATTTAAGATTTAAGAGATTGATCATCATAACCTAGACAAGAAGGAATTTACTGCACCTGTATAGTAGACATGTGAACCTTCCAGTAAGTATTTTCTGAACAATAAAAGAATGTTATCATATCGAGTGGAAGGAATCTGAGCAAGATATAAAATTGAAGATGATACCTTTGCAACAAGCATCTGCTGCTGAGCCTCGATCTGTTGCTGTTGCCGTGTGGCCATCTCCTGCAGCTCGGACAGCGTGAGTTCCACACGCTGATTCCCAACCTACACACACACACACACACAGACAAAAGAATTGGTCAGCATATTAAAATCTGTGTAAAGTGGTCTTCAATCATAATAATGATCAACGAGGATTTCTAAATAAGTGTGCTTGTTGGTGTTGGGTCAACCCTCCTAATAAACACTACTGTATCTTTAATGAGGAGCCAAAAATAATTTACATTATGTACAACAGGCTCAAACGAATTAGGCCTTATACTAATTGATATTTGATTCTGAGCAGGACATAAGTCGACATTTATTTTTCTACTAGAGCTGCAATGATTAGGTTGAAAAAAGAATAATATCCAGACAAAACAACCAAGATTTAGTGACTTTAAACTAAAGCTAAATAGATAAAGTATTACTGGCAAGTAACTTTATGTATTTTCATGTCAATACTCGTTACTTGATGTGTAACACTTCACCTGAGTCTGCAAGTCAATGAGCACAGAAAAAAAACACACCAAAGTACAAAGTTACATAAGCTAAAAACCTTATATAAGAATAAAAGTGCAAAAGCAAAGTACAAAGAAACGAGTTACGCAAAAAGCCTTTTGAAGGAGCGGCTTTAAATGATTTTAGCAGCCAGAGGGGCAAACAGCAGGAGTCTTCACAGTCTTCACAGCAGTTGGGCTCTCCTTCCACTAAAACAGCATCATTATGATGGGACATTAATTATTATGGGGACTCAGTTGGTGAGCAGGGGATTCAAGCCTCTGAGGGCAATGTTTCATGTACACATAGCATAAGCTTCATGTCGTAGCACATGAGGGAGAGCTGAGAAGCCGTTGTAGATGTAAACAAATGCAGTGCACTGTTCTAAAAGATCATCATCTTTAATCATCAATCTTAAAGTTTGAGCAAAATCTGAATAGTATCTCAGAAATCAAACCATTCAAAAAGGATAAAACAGCCACGTCAAAACAAAGACAAACTTAAAGAAGCTGAACAGTTATGTCCAATATGCATGTATGAATACTGAAACATTTTGGTTTCAGAGTCTACATGTATCACACAAGTCAGGAACGCGTCACTAGGTCATTTTTACTCATTCAAGTGCCAGCTTAGAGTAAATCTTTTTTTAATGCACAGCTTTCATTCAGTAACAGCCTCAGCTGCACATTTGAAACATATCAACATGTTCTGATAAAAGTTTCATTCATTCCCTTTCAAATCACCCAATTAATTTTACTCACTCCACTTAATCATGTGATTTGTACAGTTTGCGAGGCAGTTAGTCGTAGACCTGTTTACTTTAGTTTCATACAAGTTGCAGAGCAGAGAGTGATTTGTAGCAGTAATTGTCAGGCCATTCTTCTTTTGTTCCTTCCTTTCTATTTCTTTTCCTTTTTTCTTTGTTCCTTTCTTTTGTACTTTTTCCATCCTTTATCACTTTCATCTACTTATTTGATATCAGTATATCAGTATTTTTAAACATATGGCATTTCCTTCACCCTCTCGTTAGAAATACAAAAAGACTGGTTTCGGACAACAAATCTTGCGAGACTGCGCGTGGGGGAAATAGAAAACATGACAGATGTTACAGGCCATCGTCAGACCTGAAAGCTGATTGGATTTTTAAAAATATGATGACGTAGAAGTCAGAAGATGGCAAAATTTGCTAACTAGAGGTAAAATATTGTGTAAATACCACAAACAGTGGTTAATTTTATGAAAACAGATGTTCTATTGATGTCGAGGGAAATTCAGTAAAAGCTGTATAAATAAACTGAAAAATATTATTAAAACTACAGCTGAGCAAGTCAAATGATCTGAACTGACCCCACACACGCACACACTGCAACGCACGCAATACGAACAATAGAAAGCAATGCACAAAAGAAGCACCTGCACAGTGTGAAACTAAGTCCAAACTAAGACAAAGTCGACCCATGCGTGCTTCAGAGAGCCCAAGTAGAAATATGAGTGAAACTTCAATATTCCATAAAAATCAAAACAAATTCACCTCCACAACAGCTTTGATGAAATTCTTTTTCTTCTTCAGTCAGACTTCGGCGCCCACATGTTGTTCAAGAGCTCCCAGGATTAAATGAGTGGCTAACACACTGACTCCTGTTATTCTACAGACACTTGAATTTTCGAAAAGCAGCTTCTACACTGGCAAACTGCCCTTCAATCAGAGAGCATACTGAGCCAATACGCTCAAAACTACAAGCTTTACAGAAATGCTAAACTCTCCCTGACTTTGGCTTCAGGAAGAGGGAGGAGACAATGAGGGAAATGTCATGGTGTTTCTCCAACAACAGACTCGAACAAATGCAGAATACTTGTTTGGATACAGGTGAAGGGGTGTGTAGGTGTTAAATTTGATTCAACTGATAAGTCAAGTACTGGAGATAAAATCCTGGGGAAGCCAACATTTTTATTCTGGGTGTACTGTTCTTACTTGACAGAAGATGTGGACATTTATTGTCTGAATAAAACATGCCTCTTTTTGGGAAAGAAGCTCTGTTTTTTTTTTACTGAGGCAGTGTTTTCCTACCTGGCATTATGTAAGGCATAAATAAGGAAGCATATAATGGATGTCTAGATAAACTCACGAGGGGGAGGGTGACTTTACCAAGGCCGTGATGAAGAGTGCGTGGGAAGCACACACTGGAGCGCACACGCACACGTACACGTACACGTACACGTACACGTACACACACACACACACACACACACACACACACACACAGCTATGGTCAAACGCACTCAAGCAACACTGCGTCAATGACAAATCACCCAAGGGAAACACAAACCCGCTCAGATTGTGGCGAGTTCCGAGAAACACCCAACTGAGCAGATCAGGGAAAGAGAGCAGCCACATGCTCACTGATAAGGCTTGTTCTCATACCCATACATGTATTGTAAGGATTTGTAGATATGGTAGGTTTCGCAATACAATACTGCAACATCTAACAAATAACTTCTGAGATAGTCCAGACAAAGAACTGTTAGCCCTAGTCATTTCGGGTTTCCTATTTAAGTGATTTCTGGTTCAAACATTCAATTAAGTACCAAAAATACCAAAGTACAGCAGACCCTTACAACTGAGAAGCTACAATCAGTGAATAGTTGATATTTTTAATTTTTTTTGCTTGACTAATAATTTCAGGCAAATTAAGTGAGATCTCGTTGCTGCCAGAGTTGTCATTAATAATTACAAAAAGCGAAAATTGTGATATATATAAAAAAAAAAAAAAAAAAAAAAAAAATCAATGCAATCACTGTACTGATGCCTTGAGGCCCTTCAGTCCTTTAAGAAGCGGCCTCTCTCACAGGATGATCTGCTCGGCTTGATGGAGAGAAAGCCGCCGGGGTTTTGGGCAGCAGCCCGTGGAAAAGCCAAAGCAATGATCCTCTTAGGGGCCATTACATCATCCAGCATCCCGACCAATATAATCCTCTAAATCAGATATTATGAAGAAACTCGGACACAAACGAGCGCTCTGCACTTGGGTGGTTGGGATGAGCCAGCAATGCAACTGATGAGGTTTTTCTGTTTGACTGAATGAGCGCTAGACGGTGGTGTCTTTTTAGGTTAGTAGTATGATACTCATGGTGCCTAAAGAGTCGTTGGGACACCTGATCAACATCCATTCCCTAAGTATTTGCTCAGTTACACTTTTTTTCAGTTACACAGTTTTTCAGGCTTTGTGGTTTAGTTTGTACACACGGAAATAAAATAATTAATTATGCATTAAAATGAAATGTTTAAGCTATGCATTTCCATCAATAGAGAGAGCACTGTGTGGCAGATCAAGTCATTTTAAACAAAAGTTTAGGGTTCTGAAAGTAAGTCTTCACAGTAGCCTCCTCTCTTGCTTGCTGTAGGTTTTCTCTTCCTTTAGTCAGCAAGTGGAACACAGTTCAAACAGATTGAGTTCAGGCCAGTCAAGGATATTCTACCTCTTTACTCTCAAAAGCTATTAGGTTACTTTTGCCACAGGATCGTTGTCCAGCCAAGTGATGAAATGTCTTCCACTGAGTTTTGATGCATTTGGCTGAACTTGAGCACAAAATATCGTTCACAAAACTCTAGCATTCGTTCTGTTGCTTCTGTCAGCAGTGAAATCAGCAGCCGTAAACATCCAAGCCCTCTCACAGAACCACAGTGTGTTCTTTATTTCTCCACACTTTCCTCTTTCCATCAGTTTAATACAAGTTCAGTTTGGTTTCATCACTCCACAGAAGTTTGGTACACAGCTCAACAGATATCTTTTTGTATGCTTTTGCAAACAACAACCCTTTCCTATCTGTTTTGGGGCTCACCAGGGGTTTTCGCCTTACGGGTGAGTCTTTTCTTGATCATACATCTTCCTGACTTCCTGACTAGGTATCAAACTGTTGCGATTGATCAGCTGTGCTGAGTTTCACGCTGTACTTCACAAATTGACGAGTGGAACTGTGTGGCTCATGTTGAAGTAAATAAATGTGAATTAACAGTTACTGTTAGAGAAATCACTGCAGCACAGAGAAGATGGTGAGTAGGAGGCTGAACAAGGGAGAACATTTAACGCTTGTCCAGCTGATGAGACACAATAACAAAATGCATTTTGGACCACTCACAGCTGGAACGGCCTGCGTTGCCACGACTCGTAGTTTCATTTCTGGGGATGTGCCTTAGAAGTGACATGCAACTATACAACTATTCTTTCAATAATCAAGTAAACCTACTCAAATTCAAGATTTGGTATTTTAATGCAGTATCTATTCCTTAGTTTCTAACTGAATGTTGACGCATGGAGAACAATGCCTTAAGAACAACAGTGTGTAACTTTCTAATACTTATTCTCTACGATTAGAAATTATATTTCCTCAACATGAAACACGTCAAAAGTTATGGAACTGCAGGATGATAAAAGGAATAGCTTCTGGGTGCTCTTGTTCTACTTTGTCGAAATCTTTTTTCTTTTGAAAACAAAAACCTCATGCTAAGCTTGTTTCTTCCCTCAACCCTTAAGGTTGCATTAGTTACAATTCCTTGACCGCAACACTTTCCTATTGTGAAATCTGGGACAGACGGTCAGAGAAAGGAAGCCATGCCAGAGGCTGCTCTTAACAGTCTTAACGTCTACTATCATGCGCATCCTAAAGCTAAGAGGTTAACATGAACAATGAGTACACCTGACAGAAAACCAGACATTCCTGTGAAACAAGGGTCTGTCATGTTACTGTCAAACCCTCATCTGGGAATTATTACTGATATTAATGAGGCAAGCATCAAAGCTGAAATCAACAAGCAAAGCTAACTAAATGCAACTTCAAAGAGGAGCTTCCACTTGGTGTTAACCTAGTTTGCTAGCATCACCTTTCTGATGTGTGGGTCCTCCTAAATACTCCAGTTTTTAAAGGATTGATGACTTACTGCTTAGAAAATCGGACTCCAATGGAAAGGATTACGGTCTAATATAATTTAAACACTGATAATTCATTCTCACCCCATTCTCATTGTGCTTCTCTCCAGTATTTCCACTTCTGCGACTCGTCTGATCCTGACACTGCTGACTCCCTGCAAAAAGAAAACAGTGTCCATCAGAAACACACAGAGACACAGAATATAAAACACACATGTGCAGATTCTGAGACAACCACTGTCTGGAAGAGTCAGTGATGGAATAGAAATAGAAAATTCAGTGACATGATTGGCCCTGACAGAGAGACTTAACAAGTAGGACAAGTGCTGCTTACAAAAGCTACCAGTCTCGCACGTCTTAAAAAGAATGGCTTGGTGATGAGAATAAATATTTAAAGGTTCACAGGAAAAGGCCTAAAACTGTCCACTACATATTTTATTGTACCTTTGCGGGGTTAAAACGGACTTCTGTACACACGCTATGTTCAAATAAATCTAAACATTGGAATTAACGTGTCATAGTGGGTCTCTGATCTTGTTGTGGGCTCATTTTAGTAATGATTTTAAAGTTCAGGGTTTTTTACACCTGCCTATTTATGTGACTGTCTGATCCAGATATATAATCCTAAAAGATTTCTGTTAATGCCGTGTGGCTAAAAAATGTTTTTTCCCTGAAATGAACTTTTCATAATTTAAAGCCTTTTAAGTACTTAATGCAAAAGGATTACAGATGAAACTCTTTATAGCGCATGTATACTGTTAGAACCTGGATTAAATAAAAAGAGACCACACACACCATCTGTGACTTCAAGGTACATCTTAAATAAATTTGCAAAAAGACTAAACTCAAAACTTAAGGGGGAACATAAAAAAGAAGAACAGTGAATAACACCATGAGAGGCCAGCCAGGACAGGTGTCAGGAATTTCTTGACAACCCTCGACTCCACCCGTCCGGCTTCCGCATGGAAAGAATACAACAAAGAGGAGAGAAGGATCCAGGTAGTACACACCTTGATCGCTGCCTTCTGTCGGTGAATCTTCATGCCGCAGGAAGAACTTGACTTCTTGTTTCCTCGGCCCCCATTTCTGCAGGTGTTCATACATCATGTGCTCAAAGGGGATTGCGCGCTCTGAAATGCAGAAAAATGGAAGGATGAGTTGACTGACGAGTGTTTTACCATTGATACAAGAAGAACGTATCTGTGCTATGCAATTTAATATGGAGCATCAGTAGAGTTGACATTTCCGGTGGGAAATATATGGGCAGTAAACTAGGCAAATCTGAATTTGAATGTGGTTGAAAATACTATACTGTGACACAATTTGCAAAGTAGATGCATTCAGATGACTGAACAGAACAAGGAAGGTAAATGCTACTGGAGCCATTTAGCTTAAACCTGCAGAGCAATTTGGAGCTGGGAGGAGTCGAGATCAGTTCACGTTCCCGCCACAAATAAACTGCTGTTCTAGTAGATCCCTGGGTTCAAATAATGGAGGTCTCTGACCAGGATGCCATGCATTTACATACAGCAGTGATACTGCGTCTGTTCCTCACAGTATTGAGAGTTTTAGGATTATATCAATCTATGATATCCTCAGGAATAATCCACTGAGGAGGATGGATAACTACATGTGCGAAGATTACAGAACAGCATGTGCAAAGAGGGAACACCAGACAAAGATTTGTAGACAAAGGCAGAGAGGTTTTAGGAGGTTGCGGAGCCAGACAGCTGCATTGTCAGGCACCAGCCTAACATGATTGCATAACGTGGGTTAATAAAGCCCTTGGCTGGGATGTTGTTTTCAACAGGCGAGTGGGCCCTCAGCGAAAAAATGCTGATAACACAGGGTGTGTCAGCACGGCGATGGCATTCTGAAGAGGAATTTGTTGTGACAGTGCTGTGAAACTGTACTGTCACATAACTAAACCTTTTCTGACTTACACATTTGTGCTAAAAGTCAATTATCACAGGCTGATAACAGCTAACGGGAATAGGAATATATTTTCTTCTCACTCTGGTCAAGACCGTTTTTTTTTGGCTCTGCTTGGCACCTGAACTTTCATTAATAAAGTCCAGTTTCTAGAGTAATAAAGAGAGCTTAAGGCTACTGCTTCACTAAATTAAACTCCTGTATCAGGCTCAGAGATAATGGGGTCTCAGATTGCTTCACCTTCCTTCATGCATTACTAGAGACACCCACTGTTCTTCTTCTGTGACATGGCAGAGAACAGACTGCTGCTGCACGCACTGTTCTGGGTTTTAGGTAATTTTTTGCACTTCAGCAGGTAAACATGCTCCGTAAGAAGCAGCAGAGCTTCAAGCTGGTCTTACCGTTGCCCCTCCAGACCTCAGCCAGGTGGCAGCCACTCTCCCCGGGCTCCTTGCAGAACTCGACGACATCGCGGCACGTTGTCTCAGGAGTGATGGGCACCTCGGTCACGGCCTGCTCCCCATCGCTGAGGTACACCGTTAATATCATCTGAAATAGGAATGAAAACAGGCAACGGTAGACTGAATGAAATACCAAACGACACATCAGATGAATAATATATGATATATAAGAAATCAGAAAATATGCAAGTGTCTGATGGTGTACAAAGCCCACTGTGTTGACATTGCATTCTGCAGTAGACCAGCCTGAACTTTTAGTTTAAGCTGGACTCACTGCCTGTCTCTGCCACATTTCTGTTTACTATGATTAGAGCCTGACACAGTGTTGAACACGCATAGTTTAGACTGGAAGGTAAAACATTGCAATACATGCCCTCACATGCTTCTACCTGCACTTATATAGGAGTAAAAGCTGCAACACCATTTTAACTCCATGGTAAACTCTTAATTTTGAGTTGGTTAAAAAACAAAACTCTAAATATAATGGCCTTAGGGGCCAGGAATAAAATAAACAACACTCAAGGTGGAGGATCTTCAAGCTAAAGCTATCATCTCTGTGTTAAAGTTCAGATGGCTTAAAGTAGTTCTGCATTAATCAAACTGTACAATGCAACTACTCCAAACATCCTCAACCAGCAGGGTGACTCACATGCCTGTGATCAATGGGGCGACTGAGAGACACTGAACAAACAGCATTTGTGATATCTAATTAGTCAAGTGTGATGCTTGTAGCACTGGAAACAACAGAAGCCTTACTGTAAACGGAATAATTTCTCTTTCCTTGTTTTGTCGAAATAAACAATTCGGAGACATGACTGTATATTAACACACAGAGTATAAAATTAGTAAAACTGTCAATATGCAAAAGTACGTTTACTTTGATTACTGCAACATGCATTCAGTTCAAAAACATGTCTTACCTATTCTTTCTGCATCACTTATATATGTAAAATTTAACTGGAAAACAAACCCATTATGGTTGTGATCCCACAATTAAAATAAAGCTTTTTTGTAAAATTAATATCAAACAAATAATTATTTAAACAAAAGTAATGAGCATGCACACATGTCATGTCAGGCCAAAAGACAACATGCTAAAAATGCTAGAAGAACACCAATCAATAAATAAATACATTACAAAATGCAGGCAGTCTGAGCTGATAAATCATATTTAGGAAAATTCAGTCAAAGCAATTAAGTACTGACTCACTGGGTTAAATACTTCAGTTGAGAATGAAAAGGTTATGAACCACACTGGAACCTAGGATAACATTATTCAAGTCTTTGTCCAAAAGGACATTTCCGTCTATTGGTGCTCAAAACACTTTGCCATCATAATGACAGCAAACTTGTTCTGTGCAAATTAGTTTGTGGGAGGTGACAGCATGCCCATTGGATTAGTGTAAGCAAACTCTTCCTTGTTCAGTGCTACAGAACATCTACATGATTTGTTTTTCCTGCAGCAGTGGCAGGTAGATATCCATTGTTTCCTGTGGCACAGAGCACTCTGCTGGGATTTGAGGAGTGCCTTCCTGTTTCAAGTGACAGGCCTCACTCACCTCGCCCTTTTGTGCCACAACAGAAAAGCGGGACTGTGAGGAGCTCACAGAATAAAGTGCACAGAACTAAAACGTCAAGATGTGGAGGTTTTCAAAAGAAAGTTAAAATGTTGGCTGTGTTTGAAACATTCTTCCTCCAAGTTAAATGCTAGCTGAGCAAGTACACAAGAGTAGAAAGGGGATCTGGATTCCTTATATTTTGGTTCAGACTGGGTTCACTTAAACCAGTTCCACTTTTGTGTGCATAACAGGGATAAATAATAACTATGTCACCTCATTTACATACTGTTCACAGTGTAAAAATCAAAAATCAAAATCAACAAAACAATGCCAAACAAAGAAACACCTGCAAGCATCAAATCACTAATATAATATCTGCAAAGTGAAGGTGTCATCAGTTTTTGTGGTACATGATGAAGTCAAATCATCTGACTTTTAATTAAAAAATGTACACATGCACAAATGATTTGCTATTCAGATCGGTGAAGTGATTAACTGTACGTTAACTGTGGCCTCAGGGAGCATTACCAGTGCTCCGTTCCACTGTCATATATAATCCGACGTGAGTCACCGAGCTACCTATAGATTACTACTCCACGAGTTTCTCCGAGACAAAGTGACTCATCCCTTAGTAATGACGTAACTCTGTGATTCATTGACATTTTCTGCTGCAGCCTAAATGAGACAATATGACCGGCGATGCTTGGGAGCCTCTGTGGCTTCACTCAGATCATTATGGGGCTCACTAAGCAGCACTTTCAGAAGCTGATGATATAAAAACGGTAATGGTGCAGAAGCACAGGCAAACATCTTATTGTGACTTTCATAAATAATCCATCTCTGATTTCATGTACAGTGTTAATATGAACTGATGCAGATATACAAGTAATGGATGTTATTTTTGGGACCTGACCTGAATGAGCAGTACTGGAGGAAAAAAATTAAAAAGGAAGAAGCCAAAAGAAAGAGTTGTAAGTGCGCTGAAGACTAGTTATGTATTTACTGTTAGATTATCCTTAGGATACTAATGGGTTAGCAGATGCATAATAAGATACGCAACATTAAAAGAATATAATACAATGAACACAAAGCAGCCTACACAGGCAAGCAACGACATCAGTTTAAATACGAAGAAAAACGATGCCTTTGTTTCTCCTGGTGGATGCATTGCTGTCAATTGCACACCAAGCATCAAATTAGTTTGCCTATTAAGATAACAGGCCTACGTGTTGAACATCCCTCAGATTATGTCAAAACAAATCTTTAGTTAATCAGGATACACAAGCAACCGATCATGCATGAAATGAAATTCAAATTTAGACAAAAGTCACAACGGAGAGTTCCAAACTTTAGTTTCACATGAATAGAAGCTACTGCATCAAATGGACATTCAGAAAAAGAGTAGAAAAAAAAATAGACTCCAGTGATCCAGCTGAGTGACCACCAGAAAAATACCAACCGCCCTCACTAAGTTGCGTCTGCCCATACTCTTGGCTCTCTTGGCGGCCCTCCGTTTCCTCTTGATGTCCTTCTTTGGTGGCCGGTAATGTTCCTTCACCCAGATGGGGTTCTCCTTGGAGAGGCTGACGAGGCCACGTAACACTATAGTCACAAACCTCTTCATCATAGTGCCACTGCCGTTGGAGGCAGGAGACATAATTGTTATGCCATCACGGGCAGACCTCTACCCCAGACAGTGGCGCGTGCATTAGAAAAGTGCTGCAGAGGAGACTTGGGAGGAAAAAAAACACAAGCTGCATGTGCAGTTCAGGGAGGGAGGGGGGAGAGAGAGCTAGTGTGGCCAAAGAAAGAAAGAGAGTGAGAGAGATAGGGAGTTACAGAGTGGGTTGGTGTGGGTGGACGAGGGTGACGGCAAGTATTTCTATTGGAAAAGTGTCCCTGGGATGTGCCAGTGGCTGCAACGCCAACGACTCCCTGTTAATGAGACGAGTTTGGGCACAGCTGTGACTGGCAGGCAGGTCAGGGAACTATTATGTAGAGTCAAGAAAGGGATCCTATTTGCACTCTATGTTGGCTGCACATGAATAAAGATAACAAGTCTTCCAGCAGAATGGTTCAAAGAGTCATTTTCCATCATAAACCCTGTCACTCATTTACTTACAAATAGGTGCGCACAGGGAAGAAAAAAGAAGGAGCAGAATATTGCTAGTTTATCGACATTAGTTAATGTTAACATGGTTAAACGCAGCATGAAATGAAACAAGGATGATTTGTCACGGCCAAAATAAGATGTTTGCCTTTGCCTCTGCACCATTGCCATTTTCTTAAAATAGAATAAAGTGAACTCCTTAAATACTCAAATTGTAACAATAAAGTGTCCAGATGTGAGGAGAAACCAGGTAAGCAATCATACTATGATCAGTATTAGGCTTGAGTTTACATAATCATCTAGTCAGACTCAAATACACAGCTTAATCGGAACATGACAAGGCTGTGTTTGACATCCTTGACTCATATTAAATGTGGTGTAATCTGCCCATTACATGCAGCCAAACATCTGCCAAATACTGCCCATGTGGCAAAAAAATAGCACTAAACAATGTTGAGGAAAGCCGAGATGCGAAATAAACCCGAAACACATAACCAACTCCTATTTATGAGAAGGTATTTGCTGACATCTTGAAAACACAAACTAAAACAATCAATGGGATCAAAAAAGGGTACCAGATTCCCACAAGATGTAATCTGCTGTTTAAAAAAAAAGATACGCCACTTTGATTGAAAGCTGACTAATGTGCATTAGAGGACAGCATTTAGAAAGTCTGATGCGGTCTTGAATAGGTCAGAGTTGTTAAATAAATCAATAGCTGACCCTTTTCATTTGCTCATATTGAGTTTGGTGGAAAGGCTCAACAGCAATCCATTAAACTTGGGATATTTTATTTTTTAATGAAGAGTACTTTATAATATAAGTGCTTCTATATTTGGTATTTTACACTAGTATATCTACAAAGAAACAAATTGGAACACAACAGTAAGATGTGATGTTTACTCTTTCAATAAGTCTTGCTCTGCTCTGTCCCAACATGTGAGATTAATGCCACTTGACAATCTACTCAGCTCAAAAGTTCCCCTTAACAACAGAGCATTAGTCGACGCAGCCACACAGACCTAGATCTGCCAAAGTCTCATTGGCTGCTGGAGTCACGCGAGAACTAAGCACAGGGATGCCTCTCTGCTCGACTGGCTCTTTGACTCTGATAGCCTGTTGGTGCCACGGGGTACAACTGTCCACCGAGGCTATGGTCACAGTCAATCCTGTGAACTCGATGACTGCGGCAAATATGGAGTTACCTCTCTGTTTTACTTTAGAAACTTATGAGTCTCTCTGGAGTTGTGTTCCGGGAAATATTTTATAACAAATTGTTGCTGGGACAGTGTGTTTTAAGTCAATTTAAGAGTGCACTACCTCCATTTACGATGACACCTTGCCGAGCCGACTGCAAATGTATCCTGCACCTGAATTCATATTCCCCTTCCTGGAGGCCAAAAGGGACTATGATCGCTTTTCCAACAATCCATCCCTGCATTCTCAGCACTAAAGATAACAAAAGAAGTCCCAACAAAGCACTACTCGCTATAGGGTTGCCACTCAGGTATTCTTTTCTTTGGAACACAGTGCGTCTTGAACAATGACACCAGGGGAAAAACAACTGAATGAAAACAGTCCTTCATTTAAAATGCACATACTGTACCTTCTGCTTTAAACACAACAACCATTTTGTTTCAGCATTTTTTGACACAAATGTATTATTTATAGAGAGAGCAGAAGGTCTGAATCTAACTTGCTGTATTCTAACATACAGTGTTATACTATACACTGATCAGGGATAAAATTATGACCATCTTCCTAATTTTGTGTAGGTCTCCCTTGTGCCTCATCAGAGTTGTGGACAGTTGTGACTCATCAGGGAACGGACATGGGCCTTCTGAGGGTGTCCTGTGGTGTCTGGCAACAGGACGTTGTTAGGGTCCTATGGGCTGAGGGGAGGGGCTTCTGTGGATCAGGCTTGTTCCCATGCATCCTACAGATACTTGATCAGTTTGGGATCTAGGGAATTTGAAAGCCAGGTCAACACCTTGTGCTCTTTTTCATGTTTTTTTGAGATGTTCCTAAACCGTTTTGTGTGAATGTGTCTGTGTCAGGCTGTATCCTGTCAGCGGTTTTAATGTTGTGGCTGATCGGCGTATATCTACTTGCTTTTATACTTAACATGGATTCAATACTCAGTCTTTGGGCTAAAACCTGCTGCATGCCTTGTGCTGAAAGTGGAGAGAAATATAAACAGACCTCAAATGTGCCACTTTTTTTTTTTCTAGTTTTTAGTCTTTCTATCGCCATATCTTCAAAAAATGTAAACCCTCCAGCTATGTACTCATACCACAAAGATACTACACTGTACAACAGATAACAGTAGAGGAGTTTAAGCCTTTTGAGTGTGAACGGATCTGACTTATAGATTAGCTAAGTAGCAGAAAGTCAAACAGATACTGAACTTGTCAGAGAATCAAATTGTGCCCTTTACCAATATGTGGCTCTTTTACAATATTACCAATTTCACGTAATAAAGAACCCCAAATAACAAACATTACATGTGCCCTACTTTAAAATGTCTCCAATTGAGACCATGGCAGCTTCACATTGGTTTGATTTTGAGCATAAATAGGCTGTTTAATAAATAGGAGATAAACAGTTCATATTCTATTTTTGCTAGGAGGGCTGGGTCTTGTGTGCACTTACCGGCATCATATTGGCAGCTCAGGTGGATATAAACCAGCGTGCATCGGCACAGCCACTTATCGTCAATGGCACCTCGGTAGAGTCCACCCAGACCCACCTTGTTAGTTATGGGATCTGATTACTCCAATGTGACAACCAACTGGGCCTCGGTCCTCTCTGTGGACCAAAACATTTCAATTATTTTAAGTACTATTCACCTGAACACAAGACGGCAGTTGATACATACTCGCCCAAATAACAACTGACATAATCTGCCGCAAACATCAATTTAAATGGCTCAGGCGTGGCTCCGTGCAGCTGCGGCTACAAACAAGCCGATGGTTAGCCACTTAACTGTTAGCTCGTAAAACAAGGCTGAGGCGAGTAAAAACAAATGACAGACAGCTATTTGATATTATAACGCAATGTGTATAGCTATACTCACCAATGTCAGAGACAAGCCATTGCTTCAGCGAATAAATCTTAGCTACGTTACTGTTAAAGGCACGTAGCTAACAGAGCCAGCTGTCAGCCAGCCAGCTAGCGTTCTCTCTGGTCTGGCGCTAGCTGTGTTAGCTGGTTTCAGAGATGGCTAAAGGACGGTTTGCAAGTCGATCTCTCCGCTCTCGTCGGTCCTTCAGTTCGCATTGGCTGCACATCGGCATAAGTCGTCGATGGAGTGTTTTTTCAAACAAACGAAAAAGAAGAAACGTGTCCACAAGGGTAGGTTAGCTCGTTTTCTCGCGAACGCAATGAATCATCGTTAGCAGGCTAGCAGTGCTAGTTGACGAAAAATACAAATAGCTGGAATCCAGTTGTTGACGGTCGGAGGGGCGGGGCTACTCCGCAGCAGAGAGAGTGTTGTCACGTCAACGTAGAATGCCAAGAATCCAGCGTCACCGCCCGTCGACCGTATCCGCGTGTTTGTGTAGCAGCTCATCTATTTGCTTGTTCACAGCCAAACTGAACCAAACGAAAATAATGTTTGTAGATTTGTCTCTAAAAAAAAAAGCAAACTAACCAATGATGTGTAACTGATAGCTGTAGTTGACAGATAACTTCAGTGCAGTCACTTGCCTTTGTTTGCAGTTATAATAAACTATTTCAGTTAATATTTTCAGTGAGTAACTGCTTTTGTACACGTCTTGTAAGACGTGGCTGTTAAATATAATATTTAATTAAAACAAATATGTTATACAATTCAACTGAAAATATGCACCACTAAAGACCTATGTAATGTGTTTGAATAATTCATTTCCTACACATTTTATGTTTGTGTGTTTTGTCAGATTAGCACATAACAACAAATTTAGGACCAGGTATAATTGGCCCAATTGGCATGAGCAGGGGATTAAATAGAGATCCTCAATTTAGAGTGTTAATAATTCGGGCCACTTCAACTGTAGACTAGACTTCTGCATGTAATTTGGCTCTTGTTAAAATCGTCCCGGTTGGAGCATCTGGTAAAAGAACGGTTGAACAACAGATGCTTTTGAAAGATTTGTGCTGCTTGTGGTCGAGAGCTACCACCCTGACCTGAACTATTCTGCCCCTGCAATGACTCACCAGCCCCACGGGAGGCTTATTTGAGCTGTGCTCCTGAATATGCATTCCTCTGCATCTGTTAAATAAATTCAATTTTTACCTGTAGAACACACATCTTGCATAAACTCCCATTTAGTCTGTCAGTTTACAATTCTATCACTTGTAGCGCTAGCAGGGTGTTGACATGTCAGAGGATAGCATGCTAACAAGTTGTGAAGGTTTAGATTAAAGTTAGATGAACTTAGCAGGTCTGACATGAGGTGTTGATGACAGATGTTACAGTTTTGGACACTCTTCATCATTTCAGGAAATTCTTGATGACATGAAGGCCTTGAATAGATTTGCTTTCTTTGTCAACTGAATTTCTTTCTCACCAGTGATGTATTATGACAGAAATATAAAACAACTCATGTCATGTGCAGTAAGTGAAACTGAAGAAGCAGCTTTGGGCGAGCCTAATCATAATGATGCCCCTTCAGCACAATCTGCTGATGGCTGCAAATAGTCAGCCGGCTGGTGAATATTTTGTCTGTGTTATAGGTTTATTTAATATGCACAGCCAAGTATTTTTTCTGATGGAGTTGGAGAAAGAACTGGCACATTCGCCCTCTATTCTATATGTTTGCACAATGTTACATTGTTAAAGGCTTATTAAAGTCTCTGTCAGATTTGCTTTCAGCCAACCACTGTCTGTATTGTGGGATGCTCCTTTCATCACCTTTTCACTGCCACCTATTCCCAAATCCTCTGGGCAAAGGATTATCGTTTTTAACATGGTGGCTGACCTCCCTATCAGCACCAGGATCTTCATCAAGACTGAGACTCATTTTGAGACGTCTGCATCAAACAATGACTCACTGTAATGTGTGCAGATGTGGCGACTATCTCCCTGTTGTTAACAAAGAACATAGCAGTTGATCATATTTTGCCCACATTATGGTTTCGTCTCAGTTGCAGTGAATAACTAACTCATAAAATGTCAGAATGTCTCCAAATAAACTGTAATGGTAGACTGTCTCAGACAGTGTTAAAGATTTGCCTCATAGCCATTTCAATGAATGTGTAAACAGTGTTGAAACCCAAATCACACTGTGGGATTGTGATGACACAACAATATAGAGGGGTAGAGAGAAATAGCCATTGGCAAATGCACCATCATGCATGCTCAGTTATATGATAGTTCCCGCTTTATAATTTTTAAATCAGTAAGAAATGATTGACTGTATGAGGTCTGGTAATGCATGTCGGCCCTCTAAAAAAAACACCATTGTCAGCGTTGCAATTACACTACTGACATCAAGTGGCAACTAGAAAGAATTGACAGTTTGTACTGTACATGCATACAAAAGGCCATGCATCCTATAAAAAAAGTGAAATTGTGTTGTTCTCTAAATCTTTTATGGGCTGCTGCCAAGAATATTCTGAAAGAAAACATTTCAAGGATCACTGTACAATCAACTACAGTAAATACTGCTGATATGGTGTCTGCTCAAGGTTTCTTCCTGTTAAAAGGGAGTTTTTCCTTGCCACCGTCGCCTTCAGGCTTGCTCTGGGGGTTTCAGGCAGGGTTTTGTAAAGCGTCTTGAGATGATTTGTATTGTTATTGACGCTATATAAATAAAATTGAATTGAACTGAATTTAATCTTTATAGTTAAGACAAACGCACAAAGTTTATAAGATTATCATAATTTAGGTAAATTGTCTCTCTGATGTCGTTTAATGAAAACAAACAGCTAGCTGCCAGTTCTGTGGTCTGAATAGGGCAGGCTTAAAACCCACATCTTACTGAGCAGAAAATCACAGATTTGGCCATATTTGGAAGACAAACAAAAACCTGCCAACACACCCTTCACATATCCATGAGCCTACAGGCACACACTGCAAGTTAACACAATCTCCAAAGCGCTAATGGAATCTTGGCCTGTAATGAAATAATTAAATCAAAGGAGCCCTTGTATCATTAGGACTTCTAGTATTCTCATGGTAATCTAATGTTTGTTTTTTTTGTGCCTGCATAATGAATTCTGTGTTTTTCCTCCAAACGGTGTTGTTCAGACATTTGTGTAGGTGCTGGCAGAGAAACAAAGACATACATTAGGAGCCATTGTCCCCCGCGATTATTAAAGTAAACAGAAACAGCACACATTTGAGGCTGTGTTTGTGAAATGGGAGAAAAAGGCCAAGCAACACTCAAGACTTCGTCAGAGACAATCTCATTATTCTAAGCATGTTTTTTTTTAATATCATATATAATATTAATGCATGCCAATGCATCAGTTATAACACGATATATAACAGCATATACAATAGCAGCAGTTTTGATTCTAACTAGTACATATATAAACAAACGCAGCTTCTTTGTGAGGTTTGTAAACAAATGTGCAAAGTACAATTTCAAAAATGCATGTTAAAAATGTATTACATAAACTGTAAAAGCCAACCTTTACATTCCTTCCAGCTTCCATTTATCACTATTGTCCACAGCTGAATCAGCAGCATCGACGGACAGCATCGACGGAAGTTGAAGACCTGATTTAAAATTTCACTCAGTGAAGTGGAATGACAGCTGGTAACATGTCGCAAACAAGGTTGTACCATTTTTGCTCATTTGACCTTGCCGTGAGTCTTCAGCGGAAAAAGCACTTTGTCAGCCTGCAACAGAGTAGCACAAGGAATGTGTACAGTATTCACAACATCTCACACTATAATCTTATAATCTTTATTTTGAACCATTAACAGTAAATAACATTTATACTGTACACAATAGACACAAGATATAACATGTGCCTCCTTGATCATTTCGACAGATTCAAATGGTTGCAGAAGTCATTCATTAAATTAATAATTTTTTAGGGGTTAATGATCACCAATCAATAGATAGTAAAATAAGCTACTATTAAGAGGTAACACGTGTACTTTCCGTTTGACCACTGCAATTCATTTAATAAGAAGCAGCTTTAAATTAAAAACTGAATTTGATTATTGTGTGGACACTGATGGAAAAGTAGAAATATAAATGCCAACCATAACATTTTAGTATTGCTCCTACAGCTTTTCGTAATTTCAATATTTTTTGTTAATAACTTTGTTTTATAAATGAACAACACACAATTAAACAATCATTATTGTACTAAATACTACAATACTACTACAATAATAAATCTTGATGATTTTGTCGGCCTAATCCAACCATGACTCACCATGATAAACCAGTGTGACTGCTGCCTGTAGCGAGGCTCTGACCTTCAGTTCATCTTGGAGCCAGAGCGTGGAGGTGGGGAACAGATGAGAATGGAGGCAGATGAAACCCCATCCTACGCAAATTCAGAGTGAGTATGAAAATACTAATTGTAAAGTTAAACAAACGACTAAATGATTTTCTTATCTTCAGAGTATTTGAGCAGCAACGCATATTTTATGAAGGATTCCGAGTCATCACAGATTACTTCACAGATGTATGAGACATGTGAGTCATGACTCATGATCTCTTTAGAGGTGATGAATGACTTTATAGCGCCATGACTTTCACGTTCTGGGTCTAATGGATTCTCGCGAGATTACTGAGATCAATAAATCAAATCATTTCATAAACAGGTGTGAACCAAAAAAAACAAGCTCACTCAGGTAGGAGTAGTACACAAAGCTCGTGTGAGTCAATACAGTAATTAACAAACCAATTCAGCAGCTCATCTTTAATTTGCCGTATATTCAAACTTTACTAAAGTTATTGCTCATCAGCTGACTGATCAATTATGGCACTCTCAAGTCTATGTTAAGAGCAACACTGTGCCTGGTCAGGATGAGTAATCGATCAAGCATTACAAGGCTTGTGGTGGACATTAGCACAGAAACCAACAGAGACATAAATAAATATATTTCACAGTTTCACCCCGGCTTTCCCTTTTCCCGTTATGCAGTTGTCGATATGCCTCCTGGGAATAACGAGATAATGATGTGCTGCGCCAGGCTTCATGTCACGAAAACACTACAACTCATCATCCTATACACGGAGGGATACTACGGAAATTCCCGTTGCTGAACTTTTCGACCGTGAATGAATGAGTTCTACGCTCAGCAAGATTTCTGTGTCCGTCTGGTTGTTTGCTATTTGGCAGAAAAGACAGTCTTCACCCCGAGAAGCGTCTTGAGTCCCCATTTGTGAATTTAAAAGTACTCGGCATTGTTCTGTTATAGTGTTAATGCCATACAGTCAATGGTAAATGCCGATAAGTCCGTGCCCGCAGTGAAGCGACAGGAAAAGCAACCGAAAACAGAGCTAATAGAACCGATCAACAACTGCAATGCACTGTTTTAGCTAAGTCTTCAAAATCACAGAGAAGCTATATTAAATATTAAATAATTATAGTTGTATAAAGTCGATGCATAACACCACACAGATACATACACGGTGTCACTTTTCCCTACATTTTAAATTGTAATTTTACATTTTCATTTTATTTTGTTCAATTTTAACTGGCTTCACATCGATAGTAGGCTACTCAGATTCAGATTTATAGGGTCATATGTAAATATCCTAGTGTACCCAATAGATAATTAATTATTATTATCAACATACACAGTACATCAAATCTAAAACAATTAATTAAAGAAACAGTTTATTACTTTGGGACATATGCTAATCTGCTTCCATGCTAATGCGAAATAAAAAAGATTATATATAAAGCTACAGCTTCGTTAGCTTGACACAAACACTTTAAACAGAGGGAAACAGCTAGCCTAGCTTAGCCCAACATTAACAAAGTGCATCTAAAGCTCACTGAAACAAGAGTCACTTTTACACTGATATAAACAAATTTTTGAGCTTCCATGGAGCTGGTAGGCATATTAGTCTCTTTATCTAATAAAAATAAATTGGTGACATTTGCAAAATGTCAGCCATTTTATGTCGTTTGATGGTGTAACACAGCCAAGTTGCTTGATTATGTTATAACACCCTCCAGTCCTTCAAATTAGGCAGTAATCAGCAGACACATAAACTCATGTGATAATATCTGTTGAAGCTCGGTCCCTTAGCTCTAAATTTTTAGTACAGATATTAGTTCACAGCTGGGATAGGCTCCAGCAGACCCCGCGACCCTTCACAGGAATAAGCGGTTACAGAAGATGAATGAATGAATGAACTTAGTTCAGTTAATATTTCTCTGTATCTTTTCACATTTCCCGTGTCTCTAGACAATGACATCAAATAAAGGTGAACACTTAAGGAAACGTTTTTAAATAAATAAACAATTTAATTTAAAGATTTATGTGATTATACACAACACTGACATGTTCAATGGAGTCAGTTCATTGTCTTACATACATTATCAGTCATAAAAATAAATTAAATTTCACACTTTATCAATGTACATTCATTCACACTCATAAAAAAAATATATATAATAGATACACTGTTAAAAAATGCATACTATTGATACAGTATGTGTAACAATATGACCTCACTGGATCACAGTCAAATCCCAATGCTATGTTGTCCTTTACAGATGCTTTTTTGAAATGCAGCTGTCTTTTCCCAGATAGCAGAAGATGTTATTTCAACATGGAATTTTGGTTGAAATGGTTGATTTATGGTTATGGTTGAAAATGTGTTGGTGAATCAACCACTGAAGAATTGAAAGTTGAAAAAATATCATTGAATCAACATTGAATTATGGTGAGATTTAATGGCTGAATTGCAAACATTAGATCAATGTTTAATCAATGTTGTCAAACAGATTAGGCGGGAAGCACGAGGAGTGGCGGTTACTGCTAGGTGAGACCATTAAGATGAGGGGTTTCATATATTTTTAATTATTATATTTTTAATTAAACACAATGCTTGGACGATTGTGATTGATTTTTTAACATGTATCTTAGGTTATGTGTGTAACCTGTAAGAGAACAAATAAAAAACAAGTAAGAAACAAAAAACATATCTCGACTACGATTTGTTTGGAACAGTCCATATCAGTTTCTAGCTGCTACCGTTAGACCTGCAGTTAGTCAGCGCCATTTTCAGCGAACTCCTGCTCGTGGTAAGTTTTAACTGAATAATGTTTTTTAAAAAAAAAAAAAATAAACATGTTGTTTGTTTGGGCACTTTGTCTTAAATGGAAACGTTATCACTCAATAAGGGAATGACCGTTGACCCAATAAAGGAATGACCATGATTGATTTATGTGAATAGAGCTAATTAGCTAGCAGGTAATGCTAGCTATAATTTAAACAGTTGCTGTAGTGACAACAAGTCAACAATATTGTTGCAAAAGTGCGAGCAGAGTGTGTCACTCACGAGGAGGGGATCATTCTGTAACGTTTCAAAGTTCACAGAAAACTTGTAAAATGTATGCGTCCATAAACAACAGCAACCGTTCAAATTGTACCTAGCGTTAGCTGCTAACTGCTGTTCAGTGAACACGTCCATTCCAAGTAGAGCCCTGCGCGGGACTGTTTTCTTCATCCCGCTCCCGCCCGCCGAATTTCTGACCATTACCGCCCGCTCCCGCAACGTGTGTGTTACACTCCCGCCCGCTCCGCAATATGTATGTCCACTCCCGCCCGCACCCCCAAAACTCTGAGAATTTATTCCCACACGATAATAGAGATGCATTGATTTTGTATCTTCTCCCGTCCCGCAGGAAAAAAAAAACGTATTTGTATTGCTATTATTAAAGAGATTCATGGGGTTGTTTGTTTCGTTTCCCTGGCCTGCATGTATTCTGACGCACTGGTCAGGAAGATGAATAGTAGTAGTAATGACATCTCTATCATGATGGAGCACAGAAACAGCCTTGGTCAGGGTCACCAACGACCTCCTGATGGCAGCAGATACTGGTTCCCCATCACTAATCCTCCTGGACCTCACAGCTGCCTTTGATACAGTAGACCACAATATCCTTCTCCACCGCCTGCAATGCACCATTGGACCCTCAGAAAATGTTCACAACTGGTTCACCTCTTACCTGACCGACAGAACTGAGTATGTCGCCCTGGGCAAAGCCAAGTCACACACCCACAACGTCACCTGCGGTGTTCCTCAGGGCTCTGTGCTGGGCCCCACCCTCTTTTCCCTCTACATGCTTCCCCTTGGCAATATTATTAGCAGACATGGCATAACATTTCACTGCTATGCGGACGACACGCAGCTCTACCTCAGGACAACCCCCACTTCTTCTGCTCCCCTACCAACTTCCACATTGACCACCTGCCTGGAGGAGATAGAGGCGTGGATGAGGTTCAATTTTCTTCAGCTAAACAGTTCCAAAACGGAGGCCATCCTGGTTGGCACAACACATCTGCTCCGCTCTTCTACCATCACCAATATCACTTTCTCTGGCCAAACCATCTCCCTCTCCACATCTGTCACCAACTTGGGTGTTAAAATGGACCCACAACTCACCTTTGACACCCACATCAAACACCTCTGTAAGACAGCTTTTTACCACCTCAAGAACATCGCCAAACTCCGTCCAACACTCACCCTAGCGGATGCAGAGAAGCTCGTCCATGCCTTTGTCTCCTCCAGGCTGGACTACTGTAATGCACTCCTCATTGGGATCTCTGGCAAGAGCATCCAGAGACTCCAGTACATTCAGAACAGCGCTGCCAGGATCCTGATGAGGGTACGCAAGCATGACCACATCACCCCCATTCTGAAATCCCTTCACTGGCTCCCTGTCCCACTCAGGATTGAGTACAAGGTCTCCCTCCTCACTCACCAGTGCATTCATGGACATGCCCCCCTTTACCTACAGGAACTCCTTACCCCCCACACTTCCTCATGCACCCGGACTGCAACCTCAAACACCCTTCAAACCCCCAGAACCAAGCTCTGCAGCATGGGTGATAGGGCCTTTGCTTCTGCTGCCCCCAGGCTGTGGAACGCCCTGCCTGACAACCTGAGGGCCCCACAGACTACAGATACTTTTAAAAAGGACTTAAAAACATATCTTTTTAAAAAAGCCTACAACTAAATTGTATTTTTTTTCTTTCTTCTATTTTTATTTTTTAACCTTAATTTAAAATTTTTGACCCTGGATTATTTAACTTACATTATTTTTAAACTGTTTGCCCTGTAGCACTTTGAGATTGCTTTAAATGTAAAGTACAATACAAATAAAATTTATTATTATTATTATTATTATGTCGCTAGGCTACCTCCCGATCCCGCAGTGGGATTTTTTTAGCCGCCCATTCCCGCCTGCAGCAAAGTTCAAACCGCCCGTTCCCGCGAGATTTGCGTTGGGTCCCGCGGGAAGTTTATGTGTGAACGTCGTCATTCATAGAGAGCCGAAGTCCCGCCCCCTCTACTTCCGGGTTATGGGACCTATCTTTCGAAAAAATATGAACGGCAGTCTATGGCGAAAGATAAATTATTTTCTGGTCCCGATCGACTTGTGCCTTGGATTATACATATGTTATTTTTCAGAATAAAAAATGATTTTACATGTCAAGAATGTCACAGTTTGTCGCAAGATAGTTAAGTAAAACGCTATGGAAAATACGTAATTAAACGAACTACAAGTCCCGCATGCTGGCGCGTACAGAACCGACCAAAACTCCCTTCGTGTAACTACAGCTCTGGACATGACCCGATTTATAATGATTTTCACCTCGTTTGATGCTTCTGCCTTCGTCCTGGAAGAAGACGGTAAAGCTCAACAAGGAGACAGCCATAGTTCTCAGACGAGAGATGTAGTTCACTAAGCGATCTCATACAAAACCTAATGTTGTTCAGCATATTTACGTCAAATAATTTATCTCTTGACGTGAAAATTTATCTTTTAAATCCACACACATCATATGTGAAATTCGTGCCACAATTCGATCGGGACCAGAAAATAATTATGATCTCGCCATAGACTGCTGTTCATATTTTTTCGAAAGATAGGTCCCATAACCCGGAAGTAGAGGGGCGGGACTTCGGCTCTCTATTAACGAGACCGATATTTGTTTATCGTTATCGTTCTTGGTGTGAATGACCCTTAACGTGACAAATAATAATACACAATATGTTTTTCCTTGACCGGCCCAAAAGTGAAGCGGCCCACCGGGAATTCTCCCGATTACCCACCTGCAAGGTCCCCAATCAGTCCTTCTTCAGTGCCGATGGCCTTAACCTGCGCTCTTTCTCTCTCTTTATGGAGCAAGACAAAACATTCATACCTGTACAATGAATATAATATGGGTGGAATCAAGTTCAACAAAACTCATAAAACTGGCTTCGATGGAAACCATAAACATGAGCCGCGCATGCGCGGACAACAATTGTTGATCGACCCTGGTGGTGGCTCTGTTCCGGTGTGTCCCACAAGTACTTCCGGGTCAAATCGATGTTTAGGTTATTTAACTTATTTAACTCTACGAAATATACCAAATAGTATACTAGAATGAATATATATAAACGAAAATAGAAGCGGTTAATGCTACTGCAAAATTATTGTCTTTTCCAACAATAATCAGTAAACTAAAATGATTGCAGGTAGATAGGAAATTAAATTCTTCCGGGTCATGAGTTTTTTTTTTTCCAACTTTATTGAGTCTTTTCTTATTATCGCAATAGAGATGTCTGACAAAAAAACGACATCCTCAAATTGTACAATATAAATCTTATGGTATTATAACCTTAGAGTCACACCTCCAGCAAACCATCTATAAAGATGAAAAGACATCTTCTATACCAAGGGAGAACAAACTAGATTGACAGAACACAAAAAACAACAGAAATAAACTAAAACAAAATAAATAACATAAAACAAACCAAATAAAAGGGACTCAGCTCATCTGAAGTGTTATTATAAGTTTATGCAGTCTTTTAGCCTGGGCATTCTCAACCTTTATAAGACAGCGTTGGAGCAGCAAGAGTTCATTTTTAAGTGCAGACCATGTGGGGGAGGACTTAGCAAATCGACATTTATGTATATAATATTTTGTTGCTATAATAAGGCTACAAGTTTCAACATAGCAAATTTGATTGGCTGTAAACATACCAGCCTTGCCAATGCCTGGACAAGATTTCTTTAAGAAATATGAACAGCAAATATTGAAATTTATATAATAATAATAATAATAATAATAATAACAATAATAATAATAATCATCATCATAATAATAATGATATTTTACCTGACACTGACAAAGTTATAAAGTCGATTTAGGGTGCTGCTCTCATATAGTCTATCCCTGTGTTCCAATATCCATACTTCCCGTACTTACTATTTAGGCTGCATCCGAAATGAATGGTAAGTACGAAATTATAGTAAGTACGGGAAGTATAGGTAATGGCTGCTTGATTCAAATCTGTATTCCAATATTGCCGCACATACTTCTAGAATGCTTTGTGCTTCATCAGTGCCTCAAATTTTTACTTAACCTACTTCGCAGAAACAGCTTTAATGCAACAGTTGTTTGCAGCACATTGATTTTCTCTCTTCTCCTTTTCAGGATCCAAGACAAGCAGAGAAGAGTCACATTTATTGCTACCAATTAAATACACAGGTTTGTACACTGGTGACAGCATCTGCATAATTTCTAAGATATGTCTTCTTATTGGGCATCTTGTAAAGCTAAAAGACGCAAAGTCAAGAAATTAGTGAGGGACACAGAGCAGGATATTATCTTTGAATATAATTTATCAGCTGCTAATTCCAGTTTTGAAACCACAAATCCTATCACAATTTCTTCTGAGTGCCAGCTAGATGGTTTCCCAACAACTTCTGACTTCTCACTAAAGAGACCACTAGTCAACAGTGATCAGCAGGAAGATATCAACTTGTGCACTGCACAGACAGATTCAGATTTAGATTGTGAACCAGTGGCTGACGAAATTGAACCTGAAGGTGACAGTGGCCCTGGCAGTGATGATGATGAGCCTAATGAAGACTTCTTAAAAACAAGCTTAAAATATTGGGCCACATCCTATTCTGTGTCTCTTGTTGCACTGTCCTCTTTGCTCTCCATCTTAAGGGTGTTTCACCCCACCCTTCCCAAAGATGCAAGAACATTACTTGGAACACAAGCAAGTGTGCCTACCACTAAAATAGAAGGGGGAGAATACTATCATTTTGGGATAGTACAGGGAGTACTTTCACGGTTGCAATGTTTGAGTTTACCGGCAACTCTGACCACTCTTGTATTACAATTCAATGTAGATGGTCTACCTTTATTCAAAAGTTCAAAGCTTCAGTTCTGGCCCATACTTGGGTGTCTGAAATGTGATTACACTAAGTCCCCTTTTCTTGTTGGTATCTTTTGTGGTGAAGGCAAGCCAAAGAGTCTTTCTCAGTACCTTGAACAATTTGTCGGAGATCTTAAGAATGTACTGAGTAATGGCATTATGTATCTTGACAAGCAGTTTGAAGTTCTGGTTTCCTCTTTTATTTGTGATGCTCCAGCCAGAGCCTTCCTTAAACAGATTAAGTCACATAATGGATATGCAGGATGTGACAAGTGTTTTCAAGAGGGAGTATGGCGAAATAAAATGACATATCCAGAAACCAAAGTGAGGCTAAGGACAGACGGCAGTTTCAAGGATAGGGTTGATGAGGAGCACCACATTGGAACCAGTCCTTTATCTGAGGTGGTTAATATGGTGTCCATGTTTCCGATTGACTATATGCATCTCAGCTGTCTCGGGGTAACTCGAAAACTTTTGAATATGTGGTTAAAGGGGAAGAAGACAACGAGACTTCCGTCACAAACTGTAGGGACAATTTCTGAGAAACTCCTTAAGCTGCGCTCCCACATGCCCTGTGAATTTAATCGAAAACCAAGGGCACTAGCTGAACTGGATCGGTGGAAAGCCACTGAGTTCCCTTCATTTATGCTTTATTGGGGCCCAATTGTTTTGAAGGACTGTGTTCCAAGTGACATATATGACAACTTTATGTTGTTTTCCGTCGCCATGTATTTGCTGCTTTCCCCAGGTATTTCTGAGGAAATGCTATCTTTTGCAGAGAGGTTAATGGTGTCTTTTGTTGAGCACTATGGGCAGTTATACGGAACAGATGAAATTGTTTACAATGTACACCAGCACATTCATTTGGCTGAGGAATACAAGCACTTTGGCTCTCTTGATAGTATTTCAGGATTCCCCTTTGAAAACTATCTGGGACAAATTAAGCGACTTGTGCGCAAACCACACCAGCCTCTACAGCAAATAGTTAAAAGGTTATCGGAAATTCCATATATTGAGGCATGAACAAATGAATGAATGAACGAATGAATGAACAAATATTACACAAAATCCACACTGATGGTCCTTTACCCCACCAGTTCACATCCTCTCAACAGTACAAGAAGGTTTCCACTAATCAGTTCACTTTATCAAGCAAGGTGGGAGACAATTGTATTGAAGTGGGATCATATCATCATATTCATCATGGGATGATGTATTAGTAGGGGTTCTCAAGGCCGGGGGGGGGGGGGGGGGGAGTTAACTAGTTCCATTTAGTTTAGTTAATTTAGTTCCTTTTTAGTTGTTAGAGGAGATGGAGTAAGGTATTTCTTCTTTTTTCTTTAAAGATGGATCAGGTGCTGTACTCAGTAGTACAATTCCCTAATGGTGGGACGGCCATAGTTCTGCAGAGCTGGATGAGAGAGAACACATTGCTATGGCCACCCAAAAAAATTCCAATTGCAAGAGCTTTGCAACAAAGGATGGAGCCAGATAATACATGGATCGCCTACAGCGATGTCCGCCAACTGATTACATGTCGTGAGTATGGTCTGTCCAACCCATATGAAAATTAATGGGAAAACTTGTATGAATGGGCTTGCTGACTGGAAACTTCTCAAGTACTACTAGTGACTTGAGTTTGAAGAGCTAGATGGGAAAATGCCGTTGCTTTCCTCTGCATTCTCCAGAAACATATGAAGAAGCCAGACGAGGAGAACACAAATATAATACAACCATGTGTGCAACCACAGAAATTGAATCAGAGGAGGAAAAAGAAGAACGGGAGAAAAGAAAAACAAAGTAAGTGATGTTCACTGGAAGTTACTTCTGTCCCCTCACAATTGTACTAGTTATCTATTATTATTTATTATAATTAATAGTAAGGAGGTCACAGCAGCATTATTTTATCTTGACTTTGGCCTGATAAAAAATGGACTGATGTGTTTATTTTTATTCAGGCCAAATCCACTGTACATGGATTCTGACTCTGATGAGCCATCTGAACTCAAGAAAACACGTCTTTCACGCCCGCCTGATGTCAGAGTTCCAGATTCATGGTCACAACTGGCAAGAAGTGGTAAGTCACATGTATTGCTGCCCTGTAACTGGCCCTACCTCTTTGTAACATACAACCCAGGTGGCTCTAAACACCATTGAATTGAATGTATTGTAGAATTAGATCATGCTTTTAGGTTGAGAGTTGTGCAAAAACTAATCATGTTTCACACAACTGTTTTGCCCCTTTTGCAGATATGTTTGCAGGTGCCAGTGCATCAAATACATCAGCACACGACCAATTTCACCATGGTAAGCTATCATATATACTCTTTTGATCCCGTGAAGGAAATTTGGTCTCTGTATTTATCCCAATCCGTGAATTAGTGAAACACACTCAGCACACAGTGAACACACAGTGAGGTGAAGCACACACTAATCCCGACGCAGTGAGCTGCCTGCGACAACAGCGGCGCTTGGGGAGCAGTGAGGGGTTAGGTGCCTTGCTCAAGGGCACTTCAGCCGCTTCATACAGGTCGGGGTTCGAACCGGCAAGTAGTCACATAAGCCTCTGTATGTGTCTTTTGTAAAATAATTTCATTCACTGACTTTTACGTTTCTTATTGTGTGTTTCAGAAATGATGGCAGCATCCGCCGGTGGCGCTGGGCCGTACCACCAGCTGCAGGTCCCACAGAGAGAGGGTATGATGCCAGCAACACTTTTTGTACAGCCGTGGACACAGAACTCCACAATGAAACTGACATATTAGCATGACATAAAATGACTTCATAACAATTTTTTGTTATGACCTCCTTTGGTAGCTTACAACACAATCTGCCCTCTCAAAGTTTTGTTGATGCTTCCAAATATATAAATTAATATCTTTGTTTTTGCAGGTGCCAGTATATCACCGTATGGGACCCATGCACACCCCATGTCGTGCCCCACAAGGTGACAACGGGCAGCTTTTGAAAGGCAAGTTTATTAGAAAATGTTGTGCTGTGTAACCACAGAAGTATTTTGCACATTTTTATCTCCCTCTTAAAAACAGAGGCAGTCCGACAAAAGATGGTAATTTGTTTGATAAACTGAGCTGCATAATGACACATTCTGCATATTAGGCGGGGCCTTACCAGGCGCTACTGGGCCTTACCGCGCACCCCACCCCCTACCCCATAATCCAACAAAACCAACTTTTTTTTGAAAGGTCTGACCATGCTGAACATTGATCAGAATGTTAAGTAAGGAATAATGTATAGAACGCCGGTCATTATCGGGATTCGCCTTGTGAATCAAGTAGAAAGACTTTTACATTTTGGTCTCTACTAATTAGGGAAAGCCAATATACGACTCAAACCTTACATTTTCTGAAAGCTTATGTCCTCTAGATGTTATTAAACATGCAAAGACAGACCTTCCCCTAGCTCATGGAGAGTCATGTTCCTGTAATGCATTTCCCAACATTTCTACATTTCAACATTTTAACATTTCACTGTTAACATTTTTTATCCATGTTCTGCATGGTCGGACCTTTAACACCAGTGTTCCAATTGAGTTACATCAACAGGCAAACTGGCATTGTACTTAAATCCATTTTTCCTCTCATCTCAATAGATTGCCCGCTTGGCCATGGTGGGAGGCACCAGCTCTACAGGTATGATCAGGAGGATGCTGGCTGCAGCCCTGACGAACGGCCTGGCCTGCAAATTTAGTTGGGCAGGCAAATCTAACAAACAGAGCGAGGCCAAGCTGCGACCAGCATTTAAAGACACTTGCCTGCAAGACTGCATGTTTGGTGAGTTTAACTTAAAGGTTGTATCAGCGATTTCTGGCCCAAACATAAATGATCACATTCATCTAATCTTTCCTAACGATCAGCTAGCTGCCTGCCCCATAAGCAGGCCGTCAAAAAAACGTGTCTCTGTAGGGAGCCTAGGCTCCGAGATCTGTATACAAAAACAATTGCTACGTCACTCTGTTGTTCAAACAAAACAGAGAGCTAGCTCGCTACTCCCTCCCCCTCCCTCCCGTGCAATTGAAACTCTCCTAAACGCGCATCTTGTCGGTTATTGGTTGGAACACTTTGTTTTGCCTTTGAGTGGGGTGGTGAACACTTGTTGATAGCAATTGTTTTTGTGTACAGATCTCGGAGCCTAGGCTGCCTACAGAGACGCGTTTTTTTGACGGCCTGCATTTAAGGCCAAACAAAAGTATTTTCGGTCTCTACACATCGTAAGTGTAACTGGACTGTTGACATTTCAACTGCATTAGCACTATTGCACTTTGGGTTATTATTTATACACTGCCCGGCCAAAAACAAAGTCGCCACCTGAATTAAAAGTGTAAGTCTGGTGTGAATTGACCCATAGTCCTGCTGTTCAGCTCACCACATGCAGCCCATAGGAAAAAGAATGAGACAATTTGGAAAAACGTAGGCCTAACTGCCATCTCCCTCATGCCCCCATGGGTCTGCTATAAAGTGCCTGTCCATAACTTGGTCTATGTTGCATGGCTGATTATCTTTCAGCTGGCAACAAGTTATTTCAACCCAACTGATGCAATGAGTATCTTATCATTCCTTAAACAACCATTTTGGATTCATGTCTTTCAGTTGCTTCTCGGCAGTGTGACAGGAAGCTCACACAGCAGGCCTTCAGTGACAGAATAAAGAATTGGCTTCGTTATGCCCCTTGGCGTGCAGGAGGCATAAAGAAAAAATTAGATGTAAGTGAATTTGATATTCCTAATATTCCTAAATAGCTGTTGCATAAGTTGCTCTGCAAAATGTTTCATCGTGAGTGCTGACATGTTGTCTCTGCTTCTCTCCCACAGTGTCCTCTTCATATGGGCTATGGCCCTGTTTGGCCCTGGGGTCATAAACACACACACCCACACACACCCCCACACACCCCCACATCACTCCCTTGTTCTTCATGATTTGTTCCTTGCATTAAAAAAAAGAAAAAAAAACAATCTTCTAATCTATCAATCTAATAAATGGTTTCTAAAACTAAATGAATCCAAAATGTGTCTGTTGTTATTATACAGTTGGTCATATTGTTGACGGCATAGTCTTACTGCTAAATAGAGTGTATTTCAATGGAGGTTGATGTTGATTGTTCTGCAAGCTACATTGTCCATCACTCATTTTAATACTTATATATATATATATATTATACTCATTAATTTATATAAATGAATATTATACCTTTTAGATAATGGTTGAACCAATATTGATTCAGTAACATTATTTCAACATAAAATCAACTGAAATTTAAATGTAGATTCTCATTTAGATGATGGTTGATTCAACATTGATTAAGTAACATTATTTCAACATAAAATCAACTGAAATTTAAATGTAGATTCTCATTTAGATGATGGTTGATTCAATATCGATATGGTTGAAGATCCAACGTTGAATCAACACAAAGTAGAGGGGACACTTTCAACATCGGATCAATGTTAGGCTTCAACGTAGTTTCAACATTTCTGCCAAACCATATTTCAACGTTGATTCAACTGAATTTTGCTATGTGGGTTCAGATGTTAGGTTATGATGTTGTCACTGTTGCTAGCGACACTGGGTTGTTATATATAATGACAGTGGACTGGTGGAGTGATATTCTGTAGCTGCTTCCGTAGATATTCTTCCTGTAAGGAGAAAAACATTCATTCAAAGGCTCTGAAATTGTCGCGATCAAGAGAAGACAAACACTGAAGTTACTGTACCCGTTTCACCTGTACACAGAATCTAATGCCATTTGTGTCCTCCTTTTTCTGTACCAACTTATGAAAGCAACAAAACAAGTATCTTCATAAAAAACAAACCACCACATTTGATAAAATGGTAGTGTGCCTTCGACACTCACAGTAATAAACCTGTAGGACCCTGGGAGGAATTTATACTCCATGTACTCTGAGATTCGGCTGGTTGGTGCAAGCACATGGAGGTGGAGGTGATCTACTGAAGTGTAGGGAGGCTGGTGGAACCCTAACCTGTGGAGCAAATGCATCAATGCTAACATCAGCACACTGACAAACGGGTCAAAGTGCAGCAAACACAACAGCAACAACAAACAGTTTCATTATGGTGAGTTTCTATCTCCACTTCTTACTGCATGTATGAAAAGCATAGGCCTATAGTTTACATTAGTTCCGAGCACAAAGTGTGCTACACATTTAAAAATATTAAACCTTTTCAAGGTTAACAAAAAAAAGTCAGCATTTTAGGAACTAAGATTAGCAGCAGCTGGTTAGCTTAGCTTACCACAAAGACTGGAAACAATTATGAACAGTTAGCATCAAGAGGTTTTTCCAGCACCTTTAATATTAATATAGAAAATATATTGCTTTGTTTTGGGTTTTTTTCAGTAAAAAAAATAGTTAAGAATAAGAAAAATACTTTGCATTACCAAGAAGGGGTTCTCTGACAAAGTGTTAAAGTATCGTTATTAAATATTAAGAAAAGGGCCTTTGACAAACTGTACTATCCTACACTATGAATATTTTTATTTTTTGGCCCAGAACTTGGACTCCTTGATTGTTGAGTTAATTTTTTTTGCATTAAAGTTTCTGTAGATCAACAACTGAAACCTAAAGTCGGACAGAGTCGTGCTTGCCTTTTCCTTCTATAACTGACCACTGTCAATAACCTTATCTTATGTGTTATGAGAGTAGTCTCAATCCTCTCATTTATCTCCACACCAGTATGAGAACAAGGGTCTCTCTGGAAGTGTCGAACAGTTCCCTTTAAACATTAAAACGCACAGAAACACCCACCTTATGTCTGTCATGTCAGTGATCCCTTGGTCAAGGAGTACAGCTTTACCCAGCTCAGCCATCTGTTCAACTATTGGATACATGACTTGTTATTTGTTAGTAAAGATGACAATAAAATGTTCCTTTACAAACAGCCTGGGTGTAGTTTTCTACACTTGAAACAGCTGAAGAAGCCATGAAAATGCAGTAATAGAAGTAAAGTCAAAGAGCCAGTGGTAGCAGCCCAACACAGTGGCCTATATTCAGACACAGAGCAGGATATAGTGGAAGAAGGTTGTAGCGGCAGCATCAGTAGTAAAGTCTGCTACTAATATCCTACTGCAAGTAAGGTTAGCGGTAGCTGTAAGAGTATAAAGATTGTAATTTGGAGCGTCTTGTAGCAAAACCGAAAGATTTTTAACTGACCAAGGCCGATGTGTCCTCTGTGCAGTGAGTGGCAGCTGTTTATGTGCTGTCTGGGTACAACCAGGTAGTGGTGAGGAGCGGCAGGGTAAATGTCTCTGAAACACACCAGCTTTTTATTCTGTGAGTGGGGAAGGGACATATCAGAGAAGATGACATGTGAGGAAACTTACACTGTGGATGAAGCTTTGCTGAAAGTCTATGCTGTTATTCCATGGGCGTAGTAGAAGTAGTCAATATGGAGTATAAAACATATAATTGAGGTTGTGTTGCTAGTGCAGCTGTGTATGTAAAGTCAGCAGTGATTCTTTCTTTTGCCACAGGGAAGTGCCATAACTCCAGATTCCCCTTGGGCTAAAATCCCAAAATCAGCTTTAATAAACTCTGATCTAAACCATGAATTTGTTTTTAGTTCCGCTGACGAGTTACTTCAATCAACTCATTTATTCACTCTGGTAAATGAAAAGAAGCCACTGTCAATGGGGATTCGATACTCCCATTCACCACAGCACATATACAGCGTAGGTAAGAGTAACAATAAGGTCAGGATGATAAACTAGAAACATGGATTTTGACTTCTCCTTTCAATAATTACTAATTCTTAGTTCCCATGAGGCTTTGGTCTCCCTCTGTCCAGGATAAACCTTCTAAGTCTTACTTTGTTTCGGTGTCCTTGGGTGTTTTGAAAGGCATCTATAAATAAAATGCATTATTATTATTACTGTCTCATTTGTTCCTCTGTTCATTTAGAACATTTGTAACAGTAATTGATGTGCTCTGCTAATCCAGACTCATCAGACCAAGAAATACCTAGAGTTTCCTTCATTTCTGGAGTAGCACCACTACTTCCCATTCTCTCGTTCATCCCTGAGTATAACCAGTAGTCGAGTTGTAAAAAACATAAGAACATCTTCACTTGTTTTTGTTGCCTGATGAGCAGTGTTGGGCAAGTTACTTCAAAAACCTAATACATTATGTATTACTTGTTACTGTCATTTCAAAGTAATTTGTTACATTATAATATTACTGTCTCTGAATTGTAATGCGTTACACTACTACTGCATTACTTTTAAGTTACTTTCCCAAAAAGAACTGGAAATATATATATATATACTCAGTAGTCGAGTTGAGGGGGGATGGGGGGGGGGATGGCATCCCCCCTGAAATAAAAACGATCAAAATCATCCCCCCTGTAAAACTGCCATTCGCTTTTTGCTGTAACGTTGTAATGCAAGGCATTTTACTCGGTACAAAGGGCAGTAACGTGCGTTACAATGCATTTTAACCCGAAGAAACAACTGAAATTAATTGGTGTTTTGTTTTATACTATCGCCAATAACACCGCGAGTACTTTAACGAGCCAAAGGAGCCAAAGGAGCCCCCCCCCCCAGTGGTATGATCCACCTCTCTCGTTTACCCCTCCCTCCCCCACGTACGCAGCGCGCACACACCTGACCACCTGAGGGGTGTGGCTCCTATAAATGACCAAACGATCTATTTACTTTATCACTCAGCACCAGGGCAGGAATTTCACCATGGCCCTCGTGGCCCTCGCAATCTGGCCTTGTGCCCTTGAAAAAAATATCTGCCCTAAGGCCACGGTGGCCTTAATGCCCCGCCCGCACTGCCCCAGTTGGTTTTGCGGTTTTCTAGTCTGCCTCTTTCCTGTTAACACAGCTTTGACACCTAGCGTCTTTTAAGAAAAAAAAGCGTGTTTTAATGACGTTCATCATCAGAGGTGGGTTTGATTCGAGAATGGCATGAACCGCTCGGACGGGCTATAATGACAGTTCGACACCAATCTATCACCGGCCGGCCAAAGAGACTTCATCAAACGCACCCCACCTTCACAACCCATTGTTACATTATAATATTACTGTCTCTGAATTGTAATGCGTTACACTACTACTGCATTACTTTTAAGTTACTTTCCCAAAAAGAACTGGAAATATATATATATATATATATATACTTATTCTAAATGTATCTTATTATGCTCCTGGGTTAAGGCTAACAACAGAAGAATGTAATAGGCACCGTTTACAAAATAAAGAAAAGAAATTGCATTTAAATGAGAAGATGAGGTAGGAACAATAAGTGCAAAACAAACTTAAGGTCAATAAACATCAAAAAAGCAACCCCTAGCAAGCTAACCTCCTGACTACCAGGAAAAAAAATATCATCCAATCACAATTTTTTTTTTAATTCCCCAATCTTTGTAAGGTAATTAGAATGCTGAAAAAAAAAAAATTAAATAAGTTTTTATTTTTAAGATTTCATATAACTGATGGACGACATTTTCCTTAACGAGAAAGGTACCAAAGCCCCACCCCTTTACATTTGTTATCATTGCATTGGTAGGCAGTATTAGTCTTAAACCTTGGCTTTAACATCAACACATACGCACAAACCAAAAGCTTAATATAAACTGTGGACAAAGGTTGATTGACAACCTGCACTATTAGCTTACCAGAGAGAGAAACGTCAGCTAGTAAACTCCTACTGAACAACAACAACAACAGTAAAAGTTAGGGCTGTTGCTAATGACTGGAATGTGTTGGTGCTGAGCAGGCCTGGAATTTTGTAATTTTAGGGTCAAGGCCATTTGGCCTTTTGTCTTGTCAATTTTTTGAGGGCACAAAGGCCAAAAGCCAGGGCACCAAGGCCATAAAATAAAATAATGATTTTAAGTCCACATCCATAATGAATTTAATGTAAGGACTAATGACGCTTCTGTGGAAGATTGGAGTCTCAGTTGAAACTGTCAAACAGGTAAAGAAACATCTCCTATACTTTTTCATGTCTGAAGAAACTATTGAACCTATCTAAAAAGAATACAAAATGAACCGTATCAATCTGATTGTTGCTTGTGATTTGTCTGTCTTGTTTTTATTGTTGTCTATTTTTTAGCCTGTCTGCAAGCCAAGTTTCCCTTAGGGGACATTAAGCAACTGAACTGAACTGAAGTACACAGGAAATTATGAAGTCTATCACTCACTTCAAAAACTGTAAAACTTATTAAACCAATCTCCACGCATAATTTTTGCTCAGTTGACACTAAATGTGCAAGAGCATCTTCAGACTGTCCTCAAAAAACTACTACACAGATTTTTGATTGATCAAAATTGAGCCTACAGTGCATCAGAATGTTTGACTGTCAACAGTAATGTAGCCAGCCATCGGTGTTAGCCTACCTGTCTTCATTTTTATTTAACCAGAAAAAACCCACCGAGATAAAATCTCCCCCATAGCAAAACTGGTCTGGCCCAGTGATGGGCCACACAACCCACTTGCACTTGGCCCACATGCATGAATGAATTGCGGCCCTTATGTGGCCCACATCCGGCATCCAACATGTGTGCCACATAAGGCCCACAACTCAGCCAAACTGCAACCAGAGCTGGCCCTAATCTGGCCCTAAGGTGGGCCAAACTATTTTCAGAAGTGGTTCCTGATGTCAGCCTTAACTCAGCCACTTAATTTATGTACCATATTTATTCAGATATATTGATTTATATATATTTAAAAAAAAAAAACAAGTACAGTACTATAAGCAAATGTTTATTTTTTTAGTCATGTCAACACAGTACACACACCTGCACATTTAACATGTTTAAAAACTGTACATTTATGATTTTACACATGTCCATAAACTGGATAAACTGGATTCTCCCCACTCTCAGCACGAGTTTAAGATATGGTGCTGTCCATGCTTTCTCTTCATCCTCTTCTTCAGTCTGCCACCATCTCTACCTGGAGAGAGATGGAACCATCTTTTGATGGTCGAGTCGATTTGCTGGTCTGTGGCGCCAGATGTTAGGCCTTACAGCGGCTGAAACATACACACACATAGCACAAATGATTGGAAATTAACATTTTTGTATCATTAGGTAATTACAGTAGCCATAATGTAATCAATAAAAATAACTCTTTAAGAATCTTAAAAATAGAGTCTGTAGGTTTGTAAACATTCAAACTGACCCGGTTTATGGTTGTTTACAACAATATTTCAGTATAAGTTCCTCAACCTCAAACTTCCTAACGCCAGAGCCCGTCTACGGAGAGCCGTGGCACTTCCCATTAGCCCCATTGTATCGATCTTGATTGCAGTTCCATTAGAATTCCACTGGAGGCGCTCGCGGGCGAGTGCAGACTGAATGGGACTCTATGGAGCTAGACGGCTAAATGCATCTCTTTCTCCTGCTTGTCGTTGAATCAACGTAGATTTTATTGTTGATTCCGCAAGTTCAATATAGATTATAGCCCAAAAGTCGAATGAATGAGTACTTATGTCTTTTCAATTTCTTACAGGTTGGGCCGTTGTTGGCCGGAACACGCTAGCATTCTAGCGTTGCATTGGCTCCAGGGTGAATCTGCCTTCAGCCGTCGACTTCCAGGCTGCTCAGCCTGGGAGGCTGCACAAGCGCCACCCTCAACAACAATCAGCACAACCAATCAGAGCTCATGCGGCATCCATTCGAAGCGAGTGAGCGCGACTCGTTTGAACCTACAGTCAATGGTTTGAACACGAAGCGATAAGCGGAGTAAGCCACCGAGCGAACTGCTTTAAGTTAGATGCAAACTGCTTTTTGAAGTAAGTTACATATTTAAGCTAATTGATTGCTTCGACTAATGCAAACAAGAGCTTGATTTTACGAAATTACAAATATAATTTTTTACAAATTATAGGTAACCAAGACAATACACAGAGTATTTTTGTAAATAAACTGGTTAGTTTATATATGTTAGAAATTTTTAATTGCAAGTTACTGCTAACGTTAGCTTAGCTTGTTTGTTAATACAAAAGGCACCAGCCTTCAAGGCTAATTGCAGAGAGTAGTGCCTTGCAGGCTGATTATTAGGCTAATGATGATTTCATATTGCATGTCATTATTCAGTCAGCTGCTTTCGAGGCTGATTGCAATAGGAAATCGTCGAGAAAAAAAAAGCTAAAAAGCTGAAGCTGTTGTCCAATTATATTACTATTTTAAAATGATTGTTCAAGGCAGCAGAGAGTGTAATATTTCAGTCTTGTAGGGGCATGTTGTCCCATGTTGTTGAAGACATAGGCCTGGTAGCCTTATTATTATTTTTCTGCTTTCAATAAACAGAAGTGCCATTCATTTTCAAAATTACTTTGTATGACTGTTTATTTTGCAAAGTTATATCATAGTCATATTTAATTAAATGCACTGCAACATGAATGTTTAGTTTTGGCCCGTGACCCTGTACCCTGATTCATTTTTGGCCCTCCACTGAGAAGTATTTGGGCACCCCTGTATTAGACGTTCTCTGCTAACGCTAACCGCTAGCCACAAAGCTAACCGTTAGCGCCCCTTGTTAACATCCAGGCTAGACTTTAGCGATGGTGATCTGGCCAAGACGGCAGCAGTTACACGTCGGTTAAACAGCAAACATAGATTAAAAAGCGACTATGAACAGCCAGCACACGTCAACCAACTGTAACTTACCAAAGTAGCAACACCAAGATTATAAATACATAAAAATTACACATTTCGGCAGGAACAAGCAAACAAAAACTTGACAGCAAGCTAGCAAGCGTTTGTTGACGTTAATATTACAGGCTATGGTCGGCACGTTAAAACTGGGCCAACGCTGTACTGATATAACGTTACTGTACAAGCAATTTAACGTTAACTAACTTATATGTTGAAATTCCTATCTTATTCGTTCGCTAATTTATCACACTGTCTTACCTCAGTCCCGGTGACTTTTTGCCTCTCTTCAGTTCAGTCTCAGACCCAACGTCACAGCCTCGCGTACGCGGACGCGGACACAAGAGGGTTGTGAGGGTGGGGTGCGTTTGATGAAGTCTCCTTGGCCGGCCGGTGATAGATTGGTGTCGAACTGTCATTATAGCCCGTCCGAGCGGTTCATGCCATTCTCGAATCAAACCCACCTCTGATGATGAACGTCATTAAAACACGCTTTTTTTTCTTAAAAGACGCTAGGTGTCAAAGCTGTGTTAACAGGAAAGAGGCAGACTAGAAAACCGCAAAACCAACTGGGGCAGTGCGGGCGGGGCATTAAGGCCACCGTGGCCTTAGGGCAGATATTTTTTTCCAAGGGCACAAGGCCAGATTGCGAGGGCCACGAGGGCCATGGTGAAATTCCTGCCCTGGTGCTGAGTGATAAAGTAAATAGATCGTTTGGTCATTTATAGGAGCCACACCCCTCAGGTGGTCAGGTGTGTGCGCGCTGCGTACGTGGGGGAGGGAGGGGTAAACGAGAGAGGTGGATCATTTGTACCGAGTAAAATGCCTTGCATTACAACGTTACAGCAAAAAGCGAATGGCAGTTTTACAGGGGGGATGATTTTGATCGTTTTTATTTCAGGGGGGATGCCATCCAACCCTCATCTCGACTACTGAGTATAAATGTATACCAGCCTTCTTTCTCTCAGACTCTTGTCATTTATGATCCACTTGCCTGACAGGAAGCCTTTGCTCTCACCTCTTCCTCAAAGAACGTCACTAAACTGTTACTAAAAAAAACTAAAAACTCCAGTTGGTTTCACATTTGGCTCCTCTTAATGACCCCCCCATACTCAACATATAACAAGTGTACAGTGTCTTCAGCTGATGAAAGGCACAGCATGTGTCTGTAATCTTAAGGCCCCTACAGTAACATGTACAGACACCTTTCCTATAAACATGGATCATCCTGTTTCCCTCTAACACCTGTATCCGTTCAAATGAGATTTACCTTGAGCTTAACACAGTGCTGAGTTCAACTTACCTGTTGAAGGATTTCCGTTTCTTTGTCTCGATTGTTCGCTATTAAACAGAATATACAGGTGTCAACACCATCTTCACCTGATTCTGAGTTGTGTGTCGCCATTTGTCCTAAAGTGTGTAAACCCGGGGGGTAGGCTATTCCATCAACGTAGCTAAGAATTGCCAGACTTAGGTGTAAGCTTGAAGCTTGACTAAGCTCCACTTCTCAATCTAGCTCCAAGTCGTTCCATCAAGTGAAATCAGCTGGCTCCACCTGACGCTTAGTCAAGCCTCACCTGTTAAGTCTCAACTTGTGCACGCCCACAGGAAAAATAAAAAGCCCATTATAGTCGAGTGCCGAAAAGCAAGGGAAAGCGTGCAGAAATGTTCTCTGCAGCGGAGCAAACTTCTTCTTCTTCTTCTTCTTCTTCTTGTTTTATGGCAGTTGGCAAACAACGTTTGGTTGCATTACCGCCACCTTCTGAAATGGAGTGTGGGTCTGAATACTATATGTCCCTATGCTTAAATGATCTTTATTAAACCAGTTCTTCTCAGAAAAGAAAAGAGAAACTTAAAACATACATCTCCAGATTTCTTTTGTAAAATATCATTTAATATTAAAGGAGTCTCTTCAGCGGAGCAAACCCTCCTCATGGAGGTATATGAGGATTACAGCCACATAATCCGAAAGAAGGGCAATACCGCGGCAATCAATAAAGCGAGGGATGTGGCGTGGCAGAATATTGCCGACAGGCTGAATGCGTAAGTGACAAAGAAAATTAAGTATTTCAGCATCATCATGTTACATAAATCCCCCATCAAAGGGACAAAATATATGTAGACAATAATCTACCAACTGATTTCTTGATGGTTTTTGTTTTAAACTAATCAATTATGTGGACCTATTAATGCAACCAAATCCCTAAAATTAAAAGGAAAATCCCCAAAGAACAAAAAGACAGCCCCAATAAGTAACATTCATATGAACATAATTAAAATAGCATTATTGTTTCACTGCAATTTATATGAAATTCTCCTTATTTTATCATTTGGCAGCCCTAGTAGTAATGTTAGAAAGTGATATTCATCACATTTATCAACTGATTGTTATGCAAATCGATGGGATAGCTTTAATTTATTTCCTGCATGGCCAATTGCTCTGTTTAATTGTATAGAATTTATATCATTTTCATTTAAGTCTGTCATTTTTACATGCTGTATTTGTGCTACTTCTGTATTTTGTCCCAGATGCTATATGTTGAATTGTTGTATTTTCATTTTATTTTATGTAAAGCACTTTGAATCACCTTGTGCTAAAATGTGCTATATAAAGTTGCCTTGCCTACATTTTTGATAATGATAGGCTACATTTAATCAAAGTATTTTACATGACTGTCACAAACCTGCAATTGCATAGAATGTCTCCTTGATCCGCTGTGGGTCATGATGGCCAGGGAAGGTGATGTAGATATTAAGGAACTGCTTCAGGGCCAGGTAGACTGCTCTTACCTGTAATGTGTTTGCTCTGTGTCATGTTTAATGTATAAATATGAAAGATAACTATGGAAATTACTTTAGTCAAATAAATATATTACTTCATTGCCATCTGTCTCTGTCTCCAATTAGTCATGGCCTATGACAATATGACATCATGGACACCCCCATGTGATCATCTCAACTCCTTTGCATAATATGTGGCGATGCTGGAAATAATCACAAATGAATAGAGGACATATAATTGTTACCTCTCTGCAAACAGTTGCCTTGCTTAACTTCTCAGCATCACCAACACTGTAGAGAAATGTACCACTGGCAAAGAGCCGCAGTGCAATACAGACTGACTGCACAGTGGTCAGAGACTGGCTGCGGCGAGTGACCCTCATAATGTGTGGTTCAAGCAAACTGCATAAATACACAATGCTTTGCCTGCTGAACCGGTACCTCTCCCACAGGTACGCATCTGTGTGGGTCAACGGGTTGGTCCTGTCCTGGAAGACCCTTGGTGCTGGTGGTGGTTTTACACATTTACATCTAAATGTGGTTTGGTGTACATACATATGGACAATATCAATCTCCCTCTTACCCACGACTTTGCATCATGTCTTGACAGCTTTGGCTTCCAGCAGCATATTGATTTTCCCACTCATTCAAAGGGTCACATTCTGGATTTAGTTTGTTGTTCTGGTCTCATTCCCTCCAACTGTATTGCTGATGAACTTCCTATAACTGATCATTTGCTTCTGTCATTTAATGTCAAACTCACTCTGTCCTCAACAAAGCCCCCACGTGTTATATCATTTCGTAACATTAGGAAAATTAATCCTGATGCACTTTCCTCTGAAATCAGCTGTCTCCTGAACACGCATAATTCATCCACCCCTGACGACTTGGCTTCCCACTACAACAACGGCCTCACCACCATTCTTAATTCTCTCGCTCCTATGAAAACCAGGTCCGTCTCCTTCGCCACCTCTGCCCCTTGGTTCACTTCCGAACTACGGCAAATGAAAGCCAAAGGACGACAGCTCGAGCGACTGTACAAGAAAACTGGTCTTGTTGTTCACAAAGACATGTACAAAAATCACATTTTACACTATAAGGACTGTATTTCTCAAACAAAACTCAACTACTACTCTGGCATAATCCATTCAAATGAAGGCAATTCCAAGTCACTGTTTTCTCTTCTCAACAATATCCTCAGACCCCCGGCTTCTCTCCCTCCCCACCTGTACTCAACTGCCTTCTGTAACTCCCTGATGTCCTTTTTCAACCAGAAAATTCATCAGATCCACCTGCACCTTGGCCCAAGCTCCTACCTCAACACCTCCCCAGAACCCTGTCTGACGTCTCACTCATTCTCCTTCTTTCAGCTTCCCTCTGACTCAGATATCTCAGACATCATCCTAAAGTCCAAGCCCTCCACCTGTCAGTTAGATCCCCTCCCCACAGTTCTGGTGAAAGCCTGCCTCCCTTCTCTCCTCCCCCTCATCTCTGCCATCATCCGTTCCTCACTCTCCACTGGAACTATTCCTACACTCTTCAAAATTGCTGCCATCACTCCAATATTGAAAAAACCTGGTGCTGATCCTAATAACTACAATAATCTTCGTCCCATCTCCAATCTACCTTTCCTCTCCAAAATCCTCGAGAAAACTGTTGCTTCCCAAATTCATTCTCACCTAACCCTTAACAACCTGTACGAACAATTCCAATCTGGTTTCCGCCCCCTCCATAGCACTGAATCTGCACTAATCAAAATCACAAACGACCTCCTCCTGGCAGCCGACTCTGGTTTACTCACTATTCTCATCCTCCTCGATCTGAGTGCGGCCTTCGACACCATCTCTCACACTATCCTCATTAACAGATTAGTCTCCCTCGGTATTTCACACACACCCCTTGACTGGTTTAAATCCTACCTCTCAGGCCGCACTCAGTTCATCCAAATCCAATCCTTCAGTTCCCACCCGTCCCCCGTCACCACTGGTGTGCCCCAGGGCTCTGTCCTGGGGCCCCTTCTCTTCATCATCTACCTCCTTCCTCTTGGCAATATCTTCCGTAAATATAACATTCATTTCCATTGCTACGCGGATGACACCCAGCTCTACCTCTCCAGCAAACCAAATTCCACTCTCCCACCTTCCTCCCTCACTGACTGCTTCACCGAGCTCAAATCTTGGTTCTCCTCTAACTTCCTAAAACTCAACAGTGATAAAACCGAATTCCTTCTGATTGGCACCAAATCAACCCTCTCTAAAACTGACAGTTTTTCCCTCACCATCGACCACTCCTCTGTCTCCCCCTCCCCCCAGGTTAAGAGTCTGGGTGTCATCCTCGACAGCACATTATCTTTCCAATCCCATATCAATAACATCACCCGGTCTGCATATTTCCACCTACGCAATATTAATCGCCTTCGCCCCTCTCTTTCTCCTCACTCCACTGCCATTCTGGTACACAGCCTTGTCACCTCCCGCATCGACTACTGCAACTCCCTTCTCTTTGGACTACCTCACAAATACCTCCATAAACTCCAACTGGTTCAGAACTCTGCAGCTCGGATCATCACCAGAACCCCCTCCACCCACCACATCACCCCTGTTCTGCAGCAACTCCACTGGCTCCCGGTCAAACTCCGCATTGACTTCAAAATCCTCCTGTTTACATTCAAGGCCATCCACAATCTTTCCCCTCCTTATCTGTCCGAACTCCTCAACATCGCCACCCCTTCCCGTTCCCTCAGATCTGCATCGTCTGTCCACCTCTCTGTCCCTCCCGCCCGCCTCGTCACCATGGGGAGCAGGGCTTTCAGCCGCTCTGCCCCTCAACTCTGGAACTCACTCCCACTGGACCTCAGGAACTTGGACTCTCTCACACTCTTCAAATCAAGACTAAAAACTCACCTATTCCGAACTGCCTACCCAACTTAACCGTCTTCATTGTCTCTTCTTATCTGTTTCTTATTTCTTCTTAGTGTTTTTATTATTATTTATATGTTGTACGGTGTCCTCGAGTGCCCAGAGAGGCGCCTCCAAATAAAATGTATTATTATTATTATTATATTCAATCTTTTATTTTCAATGCCTCAATTTCCTTTTATTATATTTTTTGGCTAATTAGTTTAATTTTATTAATTAATTTATTTGTGTCTTATTTTATTTTCGTGATAATGTTCTTTAATGTACTTATAGATAATATATATATAATTATTAGTATAAATAATTTCTTTAATACATTTTATTATATATTTTATGTTTTACATATTATTTTATCATTCCATGACAGTTGTGTGTCTCTGTTTCTGTCTATTGGACATTCTTTGATCATAGATGGTGCTAAGCTTCACTTTTAGCCTGCTACAGACCAGGGCCCGTATTCCTAAAGATTCTAAGAATCCTCTCAGAGAGCTCCTAACTTAGCCTAAAAATTCCTAGCTAGGAGTCTTAGCTTAGGAGTGATTCCAGAAAATTCTTAGAGAACTCTTAGCAAGGAATGGACAGAAACTCTGATCTTAGTGAGGAGGTGTGGTTGACCCCGTTGCTAGGTATGAGTCATCATTTCAAGAGGTGTGATTGGTTGATCCTAAAAGCTAGATAAAAATACACTTTTGGTGATAATTGGCCTAGAATGGACATCAAATTAATAGACTTAATAACAGAATCTAATCTCTATGAAGACTGTGGAATTATAAATAATACTTTACATAAAAATAAATAAATAGTAAGCTATACTTTAAAAAGTATCCTATAAAATGTGTGATTAAACTCAGGCCACTACCACAGTATTCACATGCTGATAGTTCTATTTATTTGCTTTCATTCATTTACCATGCTGGTAACATTTTGCACTTCACCTATTTGGTATTAACAAGAGTAAAATGGCTCAGCTTTCATCAATTTCTGTGATTGCTAACCGGCCTAGAAGAAGCAGTGTTGGTTGGTGTTCAAATCTTCCAAAAACCGAACAGCAGTGGAGAAGAAATGAAGTAGGAAACCCAACTGGACAGAGGAACAGTGTTTGCTTCTGGATCAACTGGTCAATGAGAATAAAAGTGTTTAAGACGTAGATTTGGTTCCAAGTCATCACTGCTGCATTGTTGCATTTTTCCTGTTGCTAAATACCTCAGTGTTGTGATGACTTTCATTTCCGATGATACAGTTGTCCCTCGCTATAACGCGGTTCACCTTTCGCGGCCTCGCGGATTTTTTTAGTGCAATTTTGGATGCTTTTTTTTTTTTTTTTTTTATACAGCGCATTGTTTTTTGCGTCCTGATTGGCTAAGGGACTGTAGACCATTGTCAATCAATCTCCTCGTACGGTGTCTCGTGTACAGTACAGAATGCGTTCAGCTTGCCACATTTAGCTATCTTTGATCGCTGGCAGTGTGACTGAAGTGCGGTATGTTTGCAAGTTATTGAGAAGAGTGTATAGTGTGTAGTGAGGGGTTTTGCAACCGTAAAACATTTATAATCATTGTAAAAAATAAAGCTGACTACTTCGCGGATTTCGCCTATATCGCGGGTTATTTTTAGAACGTAACTCGAGCGATAAACGAGGGACTACTGTATTGCGATTGTAACAAGCTTGATTGTCATTCAGTGTTTGGAGAATATCTCTCCTGTCTCTTCTTTCAGCCATTTTCTCCTCTGATTAAGAAACTCCTAAGCCTCCTAAAAGTCCTCCTCCCTGCTCTTAGCAGATCTCACCTTAGGAGCACTCTTAAGAGCTAAGATTCTTTAGGAATAGCTTTTATCTTTACTAGGAGCTACTCCTAACTTTGAGAGGGAAACTTCTTAGAATTTGGCCACTAGGAGCAACTCTTAGCGCTAAGAATCTTTAGGAATACGGGCCCAGGTTTGCCCGGCAGGATAAGTTACCATGGTTACTTGGCTGGCATTCACATTAGCCACCTTGGTGGAACAGGGTTGAGGCTCAGATTGATGGAACGGAAACCTGAGCCACAGTTCTGGTTTAGCTATGGTTGAGGCTTAGCCGGAGTCATAGTTTCCATGGTTACTGAGTTGGGGCTAATCTCAGCCTCTTTGATGGAACCGAACTCTCACTCATATTAGCCAGACTTGGCCATTTAAGCTTGGCTTTGCCTTTAGCCTGCTTGATGGAATACCCCCCGGTGTCGGTGTTGTTACTGTCGAAGATCGTCTCTTTAAGCGAAGAGAGATTACTCGATTCTTTTTATGAGTGCTCCACAACAAACGTTGAAAATACGAAGGTAACTGCATCTTCTGCTGACTTCACATGTAGAAGTAAAGTTAGGATATTAAATGAAATAATATATATTTAATATGTGACTTCACACCCGAAAACTCACTTTCCTCTCATATGGTAGCCCTTACTGTGCAGACACTTTTCATTTTAGATGGCAATGTGTTTCCAGAAACAATCCACAGTCAGTAGACTATAATCCATGGACCTCACTGTCAACAGCTTCTGCTAAACCAATACACGATTATAATGAATTGTAATGTGACTCCAACCCAATCTATCACAGCTGCAAAGCAATGTTCTGCTATATTCGTATACGTGGGTGGATTAAAAAAGTGAGAAGGTGCATTTTTTGGTGGTAATTCCTTTTAATTATGAAGTCGTTATGTGATGCCCACAAATACTTCTTTGGTCATCTTTATTGTAGCTAGTCTGTTTTAGATCTGTCGATCCATAGTAAAATTGTAAAATAAGTGGACTCAGGTCTGTGGGGTCACTTTATCCCCTCTAAATTCACAGCTGACGTGGCCTTGAGCAAAGCACCTAACCCCTAAAATGGCTCCACAGGCGACTTAAAGGATACCCACTACTGTCAGTGCATGACGTCTACTTTATTTTTTGTATATAGTGTATAGTGTATATATTTTTTGTATATTTGAGAGTCCTGAGTTCCATATTTACCATTTTATTTTAGTTTATCTATTTATGCATACTGTGTCCAACAACACCAAAACAAATTCCTTGTATGTACAAACATACTTGACAATAAAGTATTTTCTGATTCCGATTGTTTTCCAATAACATTTTTTGGACCAGAATTTATTTTTAATCTACCGAGTGCTTCATCTTCTCAACTGATGATCTTTGAGCAGATGAGGACTTCCGGTGTCTTCCGGTGTAGCCTGATTACAAAAAACATAAGTCTATCTGCAATAAGACAAGCATGTTCAACAAAGTAAAATAAATAAACAGGACTCGTGAATATGTATGTATGTATATATATACATATATATACTTAACATTTATTTAGGTTTCAATTTTGCAATAACAACACAATAAATAGATCCTTAGTGATATCACAGAACACAGCAGTTTCCGATTCACAAAAAAATAATACTTGGGGCGCATTCACAGTTACAACACTGAACATGAAGCGATAACTGGCGTTAGTGGATAGTATGACAGGCATCATTAACAGTGGCGTCAGACATCTGCAGTGTTGCACATTCATGCACTACAAGCCTGCTTCAGATACGAAGGGAATAGACGAACATTTCATTTCCATGTTAGTAGATGAGGATGTTTAGTTAGTGGTATATCTGAGTGCAAAAACTGATGATCCCTTTTCCATTCATCGTTAAGTTAGGCTGACCTGTGGTTGGACGGGCAGCTTCCCTCCTGTCGTATTGATCAAACAACATTCAGCAACGTTACACTGAAGAAATTATTAATTCCAAAAGGGCCACAACACAGGTGTCAGATTAATCCTGTAGTGCAAAGTGACATCAAGTTAAACCTCTACTAATCTGAACAACAAAGACCACGAATGAAAATCTACATCAAGATATGAATTTAATACTGTCAACTGAAATATTTCTATAAAAAAAAAATCATAGAAAAACAAGCGAACATTCTTTGTAAAAACGGAATGCAAAAATAACACATAAAAAATAAAACATCTAACATATTTTATAAAATATGAAGATCATAAAACTAACATGAAATTAAAAAAAGAGCATATTTGGTCATCGCAAACGTCTTCCGGTTCCACCAGATGTTTTGGATTGTACAGTGTCACACACACACGTCACTGTGTGGTCGCAAGGAAATGCAGCAAAACACGTTTGTTTAATCTAAAACTTAAAATAAGACGGTCTTCAAGGGAAGTGAACACTTCCGTTGTAAACAGTTTCTCTCATTGACAGTGAATTTGATGGTGGAGGATCTAAAATAACTTCTGGCTATTTCTGCTTTCCCTCAAGTTTAAAAAAAAAAAAAGTAAAAAAAAAAATATATAATTTTTAATAATAATAATAAATAAAAAAAAAGTTCACAATTCTGTACATTCCCAAGCATATAAATTACTTCCGGACAAGAGACCTACAGTATTGTGGGTATACAGCGTTCCTTATTCTTTCATACAGACATAAAATCAGCTCTTTTTGGAATAACCTCCACAGTGACATCAGCAGATTGGCTTCTTAAGCCCTCACAGCCACAGGGTCAAAAAGCAGCCTTCCTCTCCTCCTTTCTCTCCTCATAAGCTTATGATGTTAAGGCAGTCTGCATGCTGGGGTAGCTGGAGGCGTAGTCTGATGCCTAAGGCAGCAATAAACTGAGAACAAACACATTATCTCCCCTTTAAACAGACCACCTGCAGGTCACCTTACAACAAGCTACAGAAGACTAAGGTCTTGGCTCTGTCGTCAACATTTAAACTCCACAAGCTGCTGCCAGACTTGTCTCACAGAACACTTAGTGTCATTTGTGGGTAGCTAGGTTTGCCTCCAAGTGGTGCGTGATAGACTTGGGGCCGGAGTTTTAAGGTTTGGGGCTGCAGATTGGAGAGTGAGTGTAGAAGCAGCATGAGCAGAAGAGGCTACTCAAAGGTCCAAACCTCTAGACTGTGGATGTTGAAGTCCTGCTGGGAGGAGAGTGGCTGGTTGTTAAAGGTGGCACACTTGGTGGTGGTGCCTCGGTAAAGCTCAGCGTCCAGCCACAGACCCAGCTGACCACTGCAGGAGAGGGGGAAAACACAGGAGGGTTAGTATCTGATGGCAAATCCTTTGGGGTCCATTTGAACTGATTAAATGAGGTAGTGACTTCCAATAGAGCCGGTGGATCTACATACCCTCCTCCTCCCATCTGTAGAGAATCAGTATTGCCTTTCACAAAGTAAGAATTCTCTCCTGTCCAGCGGTACACCTAAAAATATACACAGAATTACCACTGTTTTTGAGGTTTGGGGAACAAACTTAATTACTCAAACTCTTAAACAGGTTCAGCACAAACCTTGATTTCAGGGCAGAAGCTATAGAGGAATGTCTCTCCAGTGCCATAACAGTGCTCGCTCACTCTGAAGGGATGAGTTGAAAATGCCCCAAATATCTGTGGTAACAGTCAGATTCAATTGAAGATTAACTTTACGATAAATAATCACAAACTGGTCTAGACTATTTGTTTATATTTTTCTTTATACATGTATATACACACTACCAGTCAAAAGTTTGGACACACCCTCTCATTTAATGGTTTTTCTTTATTTTCATGACTATTTACATTGTAGATTCTCACTGAAGGCATTAAAACTATGAATGAACACATATGGAATTATGTAGTAAACACAAAAAGTGTGAAATAACTCCAAATATGGTTCATAGTCCTCAAAGTAGCCACCCTTTGCTTTGTTGACAGCGCTGCAAACCCTTGGACTTATCTCAATGAGCTTCATGATGTAGTCACCTGAAATAGTTTTCACTTCACATGTGTGCCTTGTCAGGGTTACTTTGTGGAACTTCTTGCCTTCTTAATGGGGTTGGGACCATGAGTTGTGTTGTGCAGAAGTCAGGTTGGTACACAGCTGACAGCCCTATTTGACAACTGTTAGAATTCATATTATGGCAAGAACCAATCAGCTAAGAAAAGAGAAACGACAGTCCATCATTACTTTAAGAACTGAAGGTCAGTCAGTCCGAAAAATTGCAAAAACTTTGAATGTGTCCCCAAGTGCAGTTGCAAAAACCATCAAGCACCATGATGAAACTGGCTCACATGAGGACCGCCCCAGGAAAAGAAGACCAAGAGTCACCTCTGCTGCTGAGGACACGTTCATCCGAACTTAGAAATCAGCCTCAGTTCACCAGCCTTAGAAATCGCACGTTAACAGCACCTCAGATTAGAACCCAGATCAATGGCACACAGAGTTCTAGTAGCGACACATCTCTACATCAGCTGTTCAGAGGAGACTGCGCCAATCTGGCCTTTATGGTCAAATAGCTGCTAGAAAACCACTACTGAGGAAAAACAAGCAGAAGAGATTTGTTTGGACCAAGAAACACAAGGAATGGACATCAGACCAGTGGAAATCTGTACTTTGGTCTGGTGAGTCCAAATTTGAGATCTTTGGTTCCAACCGCTGTGTCTTTGTGCGACGCAGAAAAGGTGAACGGAGGGTCTCTACATGCATGGTTCCCACTGTGAAGCATGGAGGGGGAAGTGTGATGGTGTGGGGGTGCTTTGCTGGTAACACTTTGATTTATTCAAAACTGAAGGCACAGCATGGCTACCACAGCATCCTGCAGCGACATGCTATCCCATCCAGTTTGCGTTTAGTTGGACCACCATTTATTTTTCAACAGGACAATGACCCCAAACACACCTCCAGGCTGTGTAAGGGCTATTTGACCAAGAAGTAGAGGGATGGATCTGGGATGAGATGGACCGCAGAGTGAAGGCAAAAGGGCCAACAAGTGCTCAGCATCTCTGGGAACTCCTTCAAGACTGTTGGAAAACCATTTCAGGTGACTACCTCATGAAGCTCATCAAGAGAATGCCAAGAGTGTGCAAAGCAGTAATCAAAGCAAACGGTAGCTATTTTGAAGAATCTAAAATATGAATCATATTTAGAGTTATTTCACACATTTTGTTTACTACATAATTCCATATGTGTTCATTCATAGTTGTGATGCCTTCAGTGAGAATCCACAATGTAAATAATCATGAAAATAAAGAAAAACTATTAAATGAGAGGGTCTATAGACACACACACACACACACACACACACACACACACGAGGTGTTGCCAAATCACAGTTTTTAAATTCTACACATGAACATAAGTGAACATTGCGCCGGCGGATGTGACAATTATTAAGACCCATAAAGTGTGTATGGGCAGTGCCATACACACTTCTATTCTGAGATCCACTTTTTTAAATTTCAGACTCACTATTCCATTCAAAGTTGATCTTCTACGAGTTATTGTCATCATGAACTGCTGCTCTGCACTTCTAATAATGTTGTAATTGTGTAACCATGACGAGCAAAAGCTGTGAACTGTGGCTGTGGTTTTACTTACAGTTATTTACATACAAGCTATCCATTCAGACTGCATCTACCTGATTATCCATGTCTTTAATGACCAGCAGCACAGGGCTGTCCACATCTGCCAGGTTTCTGTACAGAGTCTTCAGACTGGTCCCATTTTTCTCTGTGCTGTAGGCCAGCCTCCACTGATAGCCCTGCACACGGGCTGGCAGGCGACAGGCGAGCTGGTGAACAAGCAGATCAGGCTATGAAACACTGCATTCCTCTGAATGTGAACTCACCGCTCTCTAGTCAGGTTCTGGTGTATATATCTGCGAATTTATGAGCTTATACACCGGCTGCGTGTAAGCATACTTGATTAATACCTTCTCGATGTGAGTGTCCAGCAGCAGATCACTGTTGTCACTGAGTATGGGCAGCGCATCCATGGACAAGTCTCCGTCGTAGCTGCCAAAACTCTGCCTACGCTTAGCCTCGTCGATGGTGATGATCTTGAGCACGAGATAAACAATGATTAAAAGATGACTCATTAACAAAAAGAAAGATGGGGATGGGGGCGACACGATGTTCAGAAGAGCTCACCTCCCAACTGCAGGATGCGGGGTCACTGAAGAAGTTGTCGATCATGTCCAGCTCATCTTTCTCCACCACAACAAAGCCCTGCTCTCGAGCCTCCCTCCCGTACACATCAGGAGACCACTGAACAAAAAATGCATACAGATCGTCCACCCTGCAAGACACACAGTAGATAAGCTTATTGCTGGCACACATCTCACTTTAAGACCAAACTACCAGAAAACAGATGGATCCTCTGCAATGACAATAATGTTTGGTGTATGTATGAGGGTGTACAGTAGGTATGATTTTACTATGAATCATCTCACCTTTCCTGTGGAACAGCAAACCAATATTCTGGCTGCTTTCCACGGGCCCCAAATGAGTGGGCGGGGCTAGAGGTCATGCTGGTGGCAAAAGATTTCCTCATTGGCTTTCCAACTTTGAAGCAGAGGAACATGGGTGGGTTTTTGCTCTTCTCCTCTGATGACAAAAGCATGTCTGCACACAGTTAGAAAAGAAAAGATTATTTAAGCACTACCAGTGCTAAAGTCAGAATTTTTTATACCCTACACTTAGTGGCTCCAAGAAATTAGCATTGACCGAGAGAGAAAGATTAACAAGAAATTGTGATAGTCTAGTCTCAGTCTTAATTAATATTTCATTTGTACCTTCTATTGGAGCCTGCATCCTCTCCAGCAGCCAAGACTTCATCTCTGCCTCATAGTTTTTCTTCCGTCTCTCCTCCTCACTGAGCTCCTCCTCTACCGTTGGTGTGTCTGCGCTTTGTCTCTTCCCACAAACTCCCGAAGCCTCCTTGAGACCCGTGTTCTTGTTTTGGTCCACCTGTTCACTGATTATTTTATCACCTATGCCATTTAGCAGCTCTTCGGTTCCCTTGGTTTTCACATCTTTGGTCTCAGTTACCTCTTGGCTCGTAGGTTTAACATGCAGGTCACCCTGTTTTTCAGTCTCAGAGGAGGATTGTATGGACTCCACATCCTCGATGGAGCTGTTCTGAGCTACGCCTTCATCCTCTTCGTCATCCAGCTTCCCTTTTGTTCGATCAAGCATTGACTTGTCCTGAGAGTCTCCCCTACCTTGGTCCCTGGTGACAGTGCTGAGTGTTTTGGAAGAAGTCCCTTCTGCATCCTCTGTGCTGCCATTGACAGTAGGCTCCAGCTCGGTGAATCCCTCATCAGACGGAGACTTCTCTGTTTGCTCGCCCTCTGTACTCCCTGTCATTAAAAATAAGTTAGGGGCCTATTTATGTATAGATTTTTCTGTTGATTAATCCAATAACTGGTCATTTAAATGTCATAAAAAATTGAAAAAAAGAAAGAAAATGTTTGGTAAGACGCCTGAATTTGAACATAAAATTCAAAGAAATAAACCACTTTGTGGTAAGGTGGATTACAAACATCAGCATTTCACTATGTGTTACCAGTTTCAGAGAGGGTTGATTCGATGTCATCCAAAACTATTGGTCGCTTCGGATCCAGAGCTTCATAGCGGCTGAAGGGGTTCAGTTCCCGCTCTGACGGCAGCTGCTCCCACTCGCCAGGCCTGTACACAGGGCACAGATCCTGCGGTAGGTCTCTGTGAGGCCATGGAGCACCACACACACCGCAAACGAGGATGGGGGGGAAAAAACACAACGGGACGAACAAAGAAAAAGAAAATGTCCAACAGAAATTAACACAATACACAACTGAAAAACAACAAATGTGGTGAAAAACTTAAATATAACAAAATTAATAAAAAGATCCAAAACCTCAAAATGAAACTGAAAAACCTCAGAAAGACTCAGAGGAACATACAGGATGTAAATGAGGTTCACTGGAACCAGTTGTGCTTCATAAAAAGACAAACAGGGAAGTATCTAGCATTTAAAATCACTTTCTGACAAAGAAAACAGAAACTGGAATGAGGAACACAAAAGGATGAATAACAGTCAAGGCATGAAAGAGCGGTTAGAAAAGAAGGAAATGTCGAAAGCGGGTCGGGTGCTCTTACGATGGAAGAGCGTCCTTGAGCTTCATGCGCGACACGTCATCGTACAGCGCTACAGAGACGACCTCCTCCATGGGGCAGATGAGGCCGTACTCCTCACAGCCGTGCTCAATCACCAGCGGGTCGGACTTGTGGGGGTCGAACATGATGTTGTTGGGTGTCACGATTAACACGCCTCCAACAACTCCCTGCAACAGCGACGACAACAACATAAGTGGAGACGGAAGCAAAGATTATCAAGGATGAAACGAATCTGATGACCACAGCCAGAATTAACATTTTAGTTGTGGATTAAAAGACATGATTACACACATAATCATAACTTAACTGGCTACCGATTCATTTTGGTGATCCAGTAAAAAATTACTACACCACATCTTCTAGGCTTCTTACCATGCCATCCGTGAAGTATTTGCAGCTCATCTTGATGAATTTAACCGTTGCCGGGCTCTCGTCCTCTGAGTTTGGCGACAGCTCACGCCGAATGGACATTGATGATCTGCAGCTGGAGATGCCATCCTGAAACACATTGAAAGGAATGAATAAACAGAACGTTTTGCTTGAATTTAGTAGACGAAGTTTTGAAGATTATCCATGTGAGATATTCGTGTATTTGTTTATAGATTCTGACGCAGAAGCGTTAATCTAGCATAAGCTTGCAGTGCTCCTAGTGAGGAAAGATGCTGAAGGAAGGAGGGACATGATCATTTGAGTATGTGTTTGATTGGAGGCAAGATTAGTACACACCCCCTAGTGCAGGATGAGTCATCAACAGCTTTGAAATTATTTTCCAGGAAATAACAAATTCTAAAATACTACTGAGAATACCTAAAAGGGATACTTTGGTCAATGCTGGACCTATATACAGGCATATAGGTGACGTATAGTTCAAGAAATATATCAAAATACTTGAATATAGAGTTAGGTTTCATGGTGGTCCTTTAAAAATTGTTCCCTCACACCACAAATCAAAGCATTAATCTATTATTTAGGGTGAAATAATGATAGAAAATAACACTTAGTTATTTTATCCAATTACCAACATGTAATTGGTGGGAAACAATCTCCATCTCCATGTACTGCACCTTTTGTTTTAACAGAACTTCATTCAGTATAATTTAGGTATAAGAACTAAATACTAAATAGCTGCTGTAAAATACTCTACTGTAAACACAGCAAGTAATCACAGCAACATAATGATTATGGTTTTACTTACAGACTTCTCAGGCAACCCATTACTGAGGGAGGGATCAGAGGAACCTGGAGACTTCAGATCAGTTTCTGACTGGCTCACATCAGGGACAAACAGCTTCTGTAATAATAATGGGCAACCAACAGTCAGCCAATCAATGATGAGGAGAGTGACGCACCATAATGTGGTAAGTGTTAGTGTCCTTACCTGACCAGGGTACACACTGCGAGAGAAGAGCTTATTCAGCTGGACCAGCTTGTTGGGGGTGATGTTGAACTTGAGCGCGATGCTGCTGAGGGAATCGTCAGGTCCCACCTGTAACAAGAGCTCAGCTGCGGAACAAATCTCGGAAGACGCTTTAAATGCACACAAGTCAAAATCCAACACAACGCAATCTACAGCCTTTCTGTTAATTGGTCTGCGACATGCTATTTGAAAGGCATTATTAGTATATAAATAGAAATACCTCATGTGACCAGACTGGGCTGATCAGAAATTATTTTCAGTCTGATTGAGAGATAATAACTCTTTACAGGCATTTAAACATTCGATCTGGTTGCAATGAATACATTATTTCTGTGCATAGTTTCCTTCAGGGACAGAAACATGGCGCTAAATATAACAACTAACTGTTCAAACAAAGATGGACTCAGCCGGAACTGAAGTGAGCTCAGACCGTCTTTCTCTCACTGAAGTAATTCAGTGCTGTCAATTAAGATTTGAACAATACAATCGTCTCCTGTTGGGCCGGTTGTTTAAGAGCTACAGTCCATGTAAAGTTGTGTTGCCAGTGTCAAGTTACTCACAATAAACTCCACCGTCCCGGGTGGCCTCCTCTTCTCCATCTTTGCCTGATTATTTTGTTTACAGCCATCATCTGGGAGAGCAATGGAAAAATGACTGCATGCTAAGGATGACTGCAAACTGTAATCTGTTAAAGAAAGGACACACAGCTATCATTAAAAGAGATAAATAAAGAGTTTAATTCTGCTTATCTCATAAATTGAGAAATTAAAACCCCATCCAGGGAGGAGGGTACAAAGACCCTCTAAATACCCTGTGGTTACTTGCCTTGTAATCCAGTGCCAGTTATTTGATCCCCAAGAGCATCCAGCATTGAAACATTGCACATATTGAAGCTCTTATTGTAAATGCAGACAATCCTGACCCTTGTCGTAGACAAGATGCGCAGTCAGCATTTTATTTTCTTGCCAGCACCACAAAGCTATTAGTGCACCACTCCCTATCACTGCTGCGCCCCCTCCATGGAAACGGAGGGCATGACTAAGCATTCGACTGCCAGACTCCAGCAGTGTCTGCTCTTTGCTGTAACGAACATCAAAGACTAGGCCGCTGTCACTTCTCCAAATCGTCGTACTTCATTCACTGATGGTGTACCAGGCTGTGACAGATGATGTGCTGCGCGGGACAAGGCCTTTCAGCTGAAACCACATCTAACCAAGAGTGGATTTTTTATTTTTATTTTAACCTATATTGCACTGCAGCAGATGATATTTGCAGTATTTTATTGTAATAAGATCACATTTTTATTGTCTGCAGCTCATTACATCTGAGTTTACACAGATCGCTGAACCACTGCACGTACGATAGGAGTCCATTATCACTGTCAATAAACTGTGTTTGTTGATGATATGCTATACAAGTCCAACAGAACATGGTCGCATGGTTATGCCACGCTACACAAATTAAAGCAGCTTATACTGCGTATTATAAATCCCCGTCGTAGTTAGATTAGGTTTAATGTCGGGCAAATTAAAAGACACGGAAAGTTTTACAGTCAAAATTAGGGTGCACATAACAAAGAATTCTTTAGTGACTCTGGATGAACACATACAATAAATAGCCTAAAAAGACATCCTAGTAAAGAATAAGCGGATATTGATAATAGTTAATTGACTAAAAACCCAATTGCTTTTTGTCACCTTTAAAGGGTCATATTGTTTTCAAAGAGGCTAACGTCTTAACTAGTCTTGACTAGTATTACATATAATTTTAAAAGTTTTATTGCGTTTCTTTGCCTTAAACTTTGTGTCTTAAGTGACACCATTGACTGTAAAACAGAACAGGACACAAATGTTATGCAACTTCCTGTTTAAAACTGCTGAGGTTGTTTCACCACAAATGACCCCCAACACGAAGTTTGTGTTGCTCACTGAGGTCTTTGTGAAGAGAGAATGATCGTTTCGAATAACAGTAGAAGAACAATGTAAATATCGATAGAAACTACAAAAAGTTTCTTTCTAAAAACACAAAGCAAACCCATTTTAGTCAATGATAGTGTGCAGTGATAGGGGATTTGTCAATGTCAGTACAAGATTCCTTTCTGATTAACCATTAATTACACTTTACTAGAATATTTGTGACTAAATTCTACAATCAAGATCTGCGCGTTGAGCCAGTGATTAATCATTTATTTCAGTTTAGTTAGTTATTGTTTCAATCACTGAACCAAAAACACTAGCACCTGAGGTCTGTACTATGAAGCAAGGTTTGAGGCTGTAGAGAAGTAACTTCAAGTTTAATCCTGTAATTTTAAGTGCCACAAAGGAGGTTGACTTCTTACAGTGGTGTGTTACCATGGCAACTAGTTTAAAGCACCTTATGTTTGGGATAACACGTGCGCAAGATTTTATAATTTCTATTTTTTCCTTTCCAAGTTTATTTGACAACCCTGGCGTTGCAGCTGAAAGAATAAAACTGCCATCTATTTTCATAGAGTACTTTTAACTTTTAGTACTTTTAAGCAACACTATAATATAATGGAATAGATAACTTCAATTCCTTGATTATATTGCAGTGATTAGTGATTGTACGCCTAATTAATGTACACATTCACAGGCTGGTGCTGAATAGGTGCAGCAGCTGAGTTAGTTGCAGCCTGGACAATCTTTTTTTAATTGCCCATATTTGTCTGGTACCACAGTTTGTTCTCTTGACGAGATACACTGTAAGCAGCTCTAGATCTGCACATGTTTTTGACTGATCATCGCAAACACCGCCCCTATTATGAGTATCTGATGTCATGGATATACGAGGAGAACTTGATTTGATATAGAGACTTGATATCCAGCATTGTGAAACCTCTTAGTGAGCTTGTGTTTGTTAGGCTTAATCAAGTCAAATAACAAATAGATATTATAGATATGTTTAACTTTCTTTGTAGTACAAGCCTCTGAAGTGTCTATGAAGCAAAATGTCAGTAGAGAGATTAAGTCAACCTTTAAACAGGAAAAAAAAGAAAGCATAGTTTCACTGGAAATCTGTGTTTTGAGTGTCTTACCTAAACCTGCAATGGGCTTTGCTGTGACTCTCTGTATGTCTGTCTTCTTGTTGGGATCGCTCTCATCTGGGATGCTGGGACAGGAGATGATTGCTGGGTTCTGCCCACTCACATTCTTGTCTGATTGGCTCTGCTTGAGCTGTCTCCTCCTCTTCAGCCTGACGGGATGACAGAGGAAATGACTTGTTTACATCCCTATATTAAGTACAAAAACAAAAGTGCAGCACAGCTTTTGTTGTAGCATAGTTCATTTTTAACAATATAAAAAGACTTTTTTTTTTTTTTTTTTTAAATATGTTAGATTGGACTTTAATGATGATAATGAGTGTGCTGTGTTACACACTGGAAATAAGGCTGTTATAAGGTAACGAAATGAGAGTTAACTTTGTTGGACTTTAATTTGTTCCCTCGGCTGTATTGACCGTTTTCAATGTCCTTTTCCCTCGGTTCAATCGTTGATAGATAAAGCAGCAATATAATGCCATCTCCAGAACCTGGGTGGTGGTGCACCACAATGTAATGCACCCTCTCAGAGTCCTGCTATAACCTCAACAATGTTACAAGAGATAAGACCAAACTAACCTACCCGTTGCTTTGAGGGAAAGCAGTAATGCTGGCCTGCACAGCCTCTGGCAAAGAGAGAATAAAAGAACAATGCAAGGGCAGCATCTTAAGCGCTGAAGTGCTTTAATGGAAAAGGACGATCGGGTCGATAACTCCACAGACACACACAGCTCAGGCCTCTCTTATAGACTCAGGTCACTCTCCCACTTTAAACTGATGCAGCGCACATCTGGTAGTGAGCTCAAGAATCTGCATTCTTAAAAGCTCCATCACTCAGGGGCATTTCTCAGATCTCCCGATCACTGCCTCGCCTTCAACGTCTACTATTTAACCTTTCCTCTCCGCTCAGTGGAGTTTCCATTCCATGCAAAATGACCAAGTGAAATGGAAAGACTTGGAATTCATCATGTGCAACAGACCCCGAGTACAAAAAAAAACACAACTCTAGGCGATTGATTTTAGAGTGGCATTTATGACTCACAGTTAACTGCATTTAATTTCCATGTATAATGAAGATGTTGAACGGCCAACATTCGACCAAATCTCTACAAATTATTGTAAAAGTATAAGACAACATGTACACATGGATGCAAGAGTCTCTGAGGATTTTTTTGGAATCTAGACAGCATCCATCTTTATATTTGCTTGTGCTCATGTTGTGCCAGAAATTCCTCAGTGGATTCAAGTCTAGACTCTGATTTGATTACTTCACTACACTGACTGCTGTTTTCAGTACATTCCTTTTTTTTTGTTTGTTTCTTTTATTTTTGGGGTTGTTTTTGCTGGAGAAGAAATTTCCATAGATGTAGTTCTTCACCAGACACTATTAGTTTTTCCATTGAAGAATCAAACTTTTGTATAGCGTTTGTATAATGTATAATACTAGATGAAATACAATATCTGGTAAAACTGATATGAGGTAATATAACATTTTAAGAATAGTGTACTGATGAGTTTATTTTAAATAAATGCTACTGCATCACTATCACTGAGTGAGGTAACACAATGGTGAAAACGGTGATGAAACTACTGCACTGGACACGAACATTTGATTCAAAAACCACACTACATGGGCAGAAAAACACTGGACAAAATGTGTGGATTTTCTCAACTCCACTGATCTGTGACTAATGAGAACGTTTCTTCAGGTACAGTGTGTTTCCTTTGGGTGATGATACCTCCTCCAGTGCTGACATAATCCTTCAATAGTGTACACCTGATCTGACCTAATATGTGCATAATAGGTAACCTTGTTCATGGCTTCAAATGTAGTTTTCCAGAACATGATCTAACTAACAGTTGAAGCATCCAGATATTGAACCTCAAAGTCATAACGTTACTTCATAATATCTGTTAAATTCATCTAGAAACATATGGCCGTACATCATATCAAAAGAGTGAATACATGCGTGCATTTATTTAGTTTTAATAATGAGTGTCAGAATATTGAACTACATGTTGTATAACATGAAAAGGTTCATGGCGGGTTAATACTTTTTAGTGGCACTGTTTGTGTGTGCTTCACAAAGACCTTTGCTCTATTTGTCAGGAAGAGAGGGAGCATATTGTGCAAGTAGCGGTCATATGTTGCAGCAGTGGGTGTGTTGATAGATAAGACATATTTTTTTGGTCCAGATGTCCGCTCAGTTGATATCAGGCATGATGTGGCTGCTTTACAGAAGTTCATGTCTGCAAGAGTCTAATGTACAGACACACAGGAGCACTTTCTCCTGATACCTTACTGCTCACTAGACCAGAGCCTCTGCAGGAACACCACCCCAGCTCAAAGCCTGCTTCCCATTAAAAACGAATGTACTGCCTACCTAATAATTAGAGGCCGACTGGCCTGTGATGCCAGTACAAGCTCATTTCTCTTTGTTATGTAATATTTCCAGCATAACCCAATCAAAACAAGAAAAACAACACACAAGACAAATGGCTGGTTTGCAGCAGGCTGTCAGTGCAGTCAGAACAAGTAACCCGAGACATAATAAGAAAGAACCAAGCCCATTATGCTGCACTGCATTACCTCAGAAGACCACAGTCTGACGTTAACAGGACAATCACCAGTACAACCCAACACTTGGTTTGACGAAGAGGCCTGAGTTTTAGCGTAAGTAACCTATTGCCTATGTTTAGACACATTCCAGTCACATTACACTGTAGTACAGCACGAAATCACATTTGTCCACTTTAATCAAGCAATCGTGCAGCTCAATGACACACCTCACCCGCACAGACGTCAGAGACATTTATTGCTAGCCTGCTAATTTCTTCTCAGTCTATACACCGTGACTGTGATAATCCTCTTTCTACACATATGCTGATAACATGTTTCACAGTGCTGCCAAAAATCTAATTTTACATCCTCTCAGTGGGCATGACTCAGGGACAAGGAAAATAACAGGGCCAAGTCATGATTAAAAAACTGAGAAAACCTAATCAATCAATGCAGATTGTCAAGACACAAATGGAGAAACAAATTATATGAAAAATAAACATGACAACAATCAAAAGACTTTCTTGCTTGGATGGGGAATTTACCCATTAAACTGACCAGTCAATGTTCATCATCAGGCAACGAACTTTACAGTAATTGATTCTTACATGTTGGACAAATAAATCCTGGGAAGACCAAAAATTGAGAATTTCTGTGCAGCTGAAATAATGAAATGATCTTTAACAGATTATTCCAGATTTGAAATCCCTCTAGGACAAACTCTTAATTATTAACAATTGCCTAGACAAGCTTAATCACAAGCAGAAATATTCAAGCAAAAATTTCTGTTTTGCTGAATTAAATGTATCAAAATTACATGCAATTAAGCAAATATCAAACTACTACAAATGTGCACAAAATGAGCCTCTTACCTGGCAAAATATCCCGGCTTCCTGTCTCTCTTCTCCATCTGGCCCGGGTCCTAAATCAACATGCAGTCAAGCTTGTCCATACAAACATCCACGCACACACACCCTCAGTGTGTCCAAGCCAGCAGACACAGGTCTCTGAAGATCACCTCTCACTTCTTCCTTGTCCTGCAGAGGAAGCAGAAAGCAGGTTAGTGAGCTCACTGGGTGCCTCCTCACTCAGCAGCACTCACAACACTGCAATAACTGAAGCCCCATCAGTGGAGAGCGATGAAAGCATCCTATAATACTCAGCTGACAATGCACCTCTCAGCTGCACAAGACAGAAACATCTGCTCCCAGTTAAGTTACCACAGCAAACATGTTTTATTATATAATGTCCCAACGGCGAGTCTATTATTAGCAGTATTAGCTTGGGAACACAGTTGATGTAAACAATCACGGCCACATTAAGTTGCCAGCTAGCTGTAAGACTGAAGGATAGTGTGAAAACGAAACAAACGATTGCACACACCTTACAGCACCGATAATGATGATTGCAGTCCATCCACGTGTAGCCTGTTAGTGTTATATAAGAGGTAAATGGCTAACCACAGAGGAATAGCTAAGTCTGAGGTTATCCCACCTAGCTACATTCTCAGATTGTAGCAGTTTACTCAATGGAGATTCGTCCATGAACCAGTCCACTGGCCAGATTTCAGCCTCTTCTTTACGGTGCAGCAATAACCAACAAACACATATCCGTCTGTGCCAGGTTTAAGCAAACACAGGCAACAAGAACAAGGTCCAGTCCTCCAGCTGACTAGACAGCTGATGCTAACGGTGCTAGCTAGCCACTTTGTTTACAGAGACAATGGCAACCTGGTTGTGATGCTAAGAATATTTTTTCGGTCCTTCCACAAAACCGTTTTCTTTAACACATGGTATTCTTGTTCATGTAACCTGGCATCGCGCTAACGGCAGATGCCGACGTGCAACGGCGCATTTAAATGCAATAGTTCACATAAAACTGGAAAACGGCAAAAATGCCCACCTACCTCGAGTGCATCCTCGAGCAGTTAACGCAATGTGAAAATGAAGCCTCTTCCCTTTACAACGCCCTCTGCTGTCATGTGTATGAACCCGTGGTAAAACCACGGAGGGGTTAAACTACTTCCTTGTCCTTACTCACCCAGGAGAGGCTAGCTTCAATTAGCAAAGTTGAGCTAACCTAAAGATTGGATATATTTAGTTAACGACATAGTTAAAAAAAAAGTAAAAAAAACAAAATGTAAACACATATGGCGGAAAGTCTCATATACAAGATTTAAAATGCTATGGTCAAACGTGTTTTCCAACCTTCCCTGGTGGTCTAGTGGTTAGGATTCGGCGCTCTCACCGCCGCGGCCCGGGTTCGATTCCCGGTCAGGGAACTCGCTTTTTCTGATCTCAAGTAACAGTTTAGAACAAAATTCCGACATAATGTTTTTATTACAAATTCTGCAATATGCCGTCATAGCAACAATAATAACAAAAACGACAACTATAGTAAGCACCAACATTATGTCTGCATTTTTTTTTTGACAAAAAACACGCTTGTTTACTAAGGCCTTTCACCATGTTATTTAGATTCATACCAAATTTTCCTCAGTTCCGTTAGTGTGTAGTGATTTATTTTCTCACATTCAACACATTCAGGTTCATACTTAGTCTAATTGAGTAGACGTTTTTTTACCTTTGGTTGATTTTTATTTTCAGCTTCGTTTCAATGCAATGTCAAGTATTTATTTTGCGTAAATAATATACACTGCCTGGCCAAAAAAAAAAAAAAAAAAAAAAAAGTCGATACCAAAAAAAGGTCGTTGAACTGCCTTTAACATTGATTACAGCACTCATTCGCTGTGGCATTGTTTCGATAAGCTTCTGCAGTGTCACAAGATTTATTTCTATCTAGTGTTGTAGGCTATTAAATTTTCACCAAGATCTTGTATTTATGATGGGAGAGTCTGACCACTGCGCAAAGCCTTCTCCAGCACATCCCAAAGATTCTCAATGGGGTCAAGGTCTGGACTCTGTGGTGGCTAATCCATGTGTGAAAATGATGTCTCATGCTCCCTGAACCACTCTTTCACAATTTGATCCCAATGAATCCTGGCATTGTCATCTTGGAATATGCCCGTGCCATCAGGGAAGAAAAAAATCCATGGATGGAATAACCTGGTCATTCAGTATATTCAGGTAGTCAGCTGACCTCATTCTTTGGGCACATAATGTTGCTGAACCTAGACCTGAGCAACTGCAGCAACCCCAGATCATAGCTCTGCCCCCACAGGCTTGTACAGTAGGCACTAGACATGATGGGTGCATCACTTCATCTGGCTCTGTTCTTACCCTGATGCCCCCATCACTCTGGAACAGGGTAAATCTGGACTCATCAGACCACATGACCTTCTTCCATTGCTCCAGAGTCCAATCTTTATGCTCCCTAGCAAATTGAAGCCTTTTTTTCCAGTTAGCCTCACTGATTAGTGGTTTTCTTAAGGCTACACAGCTGTTCAGTCCCAATCCCTTGAGTTCCCTTCACATTGTACGTGTAGAAATGCTCTTACTTTCACTATTAAACATAGCCCTGAGATCTACTGTTGTTTTTCTTTGATTTGATTTCACCAAACGTAACTGCCGATCACGATCAATCAGGATTGTCTTCTGACCACATTTAATCCTGGAAGACGATGGTTCTCCACTATCCTTGCAGTTTTTAATAATGCATTGGGAAGTTCTTAACCCAATTTTAGTAGTTTCTACAATCTCCTTAGATGTTTTCTCTTCCTGATGCATGCCAATGATTTGACATTTCTCAAACAGACTAACATCTTTTCCACGGACACAGATGTGTCTTTCAGTAGCCTATGGCTGTTTAAGAAATGAGAAGCTACTCATTGCATCAGCTAGGGTTAAATAACTTGTTGTCAGCTGAAAGATAATCACTCATGCAATAAATATCCAATAGGAGGCTCGTACCTCTTTGGTTAGTTAATTCCTGGTGGCGACTTTTTTTTTGGCCAGGCAGTGTATTTTGTTGATGACGATTTTGTCATCACCTGGCCACAGCTTTAACAGACACGTATGCCGCTAGGTGGCGACAGTTTACAACAAATGTCACAGGAGTCACAGAATGGCACTGAGGCAGGTATTGAGAGCAGGCCATACACAAAAAGTGTATAAAACCCCTTACAATGTACGCAATAATTTGTTTAATCAGTATTCTGTGGGATAAATAAAAGGATGAGCATATCTTATCTTATCTTATCTTAAGTCACAGAAAGAAACAAACAGACTCTTTCAGATGAGTAAATATCCCTGAAGTTGAACTTAATCTGAGTACTTGTCAGCAAAGAGGCTGAAATAATGTGCCCTCTAAGGTTGGGAAAGAAAGAGGCCCTCTAATTGGACAGCCTATGAGTTAACCAGTTCCTGGCTGGCTGTGTATCTTGGCAGTTATTTTGACAGGCGCTATCATTGTAAGAGAGGAGATAAGTTGTCTTAGGGATCGCCATGGCGCCGGTGTGTCCCTCCTTCAGCCTGTTCAGACTCTCATCAACCCCTCTCCCTCCCTCTGCGCTCCCTCCTCTCCTTGCTCTGCATGGAGCGAAGGATTGAGGGGGGCTGTTTTGGTTGGGAACAGGGTTTGTGTTGGCAGGGACTCCGTGGCTCTGGGTATCATCGTCCCCTTTCAAGACCATCAAAACGTCCCTGTAACTCAGAAACAGGACAGCTCAAAGTGTCTGCCACCACCTTCTTGTTGTATGTGCATGTTATTGTTGAACTTTCTTGTATTGTACCTCCAATCTGCCTCTTTAATGTAATTTTATTTTCAAATTACTTCATTTTTATTGCAGTTTTCCATTGATTTTTTGTCCCGATCTTTCCTGGACACATAAGGATGACTTTTGAACCAACAGAGGCAAAGAAAGGAAACCACACCAAGGCAGGCAGAGTAGCATATTGTCACAAAATTTTAAGCACTAAAAAGAGCCTGGGATGAGCTCGAGTAAACTTTTGACTCTTAGATGATTAATGTTTTCAAGATGTGCTTCTCAGACAGAGCTATAACACTAAGTTCATCCAAGCTATACATCTCTGGTCTGTCATATAAGATCTGTCGAATGCACAGGTAGTTTCTTTTCAGCCTCTGATATTAGAGTTTTTACGGTACTCTCTCGACAGGGCGCACAAAGGGCTTGGTAGCATTACAGTCTCTGTGTTTTTGTGGTAACACAACTTCAAAGATGGCCATAAAGTAGCCAAAGATGAACAGAAGAACAGAGAGAAACTTAAAAATGAAACACAGAGCAGGAATTTTAAACAGCAGCAACTAAAATCCTCTTTCAGTTCATTATTGTCAGTGCAAATCAAGATGTCTTGCATTTTATCTTTTGAACTCTTAGTCATAAAGGTCTGAGCCAGTGCAGGCCTTGGACAGATTTAAAATCATTTCGCTTGGACGTCACACTTCTAGCTTAGACTACAAGCTCTGATAACTTCAAGTACACCGTGGCAGCAAGAAGATGCAAAATCTAAACACTGCAAAAGGATATGTCACACAAATGATAATTGATAGTGAATATGGGGGTCATAATTCATTTTAATGAACCCAGATGTGTTAAAAAATGTTGCTGTGTTTTAGAAGAATGTGGGATTTTATCTATATGTTTATAGGGAGACGTATGAATGCTGACGGGATGTTGGGCAATAAACCAATTAGGACAAGAAATGTCTAAAACAGATTTACAGTTGTAATGAAGCTAAACGAGTGTTTGAATAAAAAAAAACCCTCAGAATTGACCTAACACACTTCCAAGCGTTGTGCTGAAGACGCTGATGAAAAAGGCTCAGAATAAAAAGAGGTATGTTGATATTCATTTCACTCACATAAATTGTGCTATTTGTGTTTGTGAGTTTAGGTTATTGTACTTTTGATTACGATGAAAAAATCTTCTTGTTAAGGTGATAAAAAGTCAATGGCATGATGCTAAGGTTAGCTAGCTAATATTTTACAATGTTCAGGGAGAAGAATGCAGGAGAAAAGGAGACATCTGACGTTTCCAAAGATATATATAATAAAATAGAAAAAAATATCAAATTACGAAAATGTTTTACAAAAAACATGCAAAATATCTGAACAACATTGTTGCTTACTTGTACTAGCAAACATATGTTAGTAGCAATTAGCAATCTATTTAAAATAAGTCGTGTGAGAAATATGCTTATTTTTGGTGGCAAACCTCATGTTTGTAACTGTTTATTTGTAACTGTGAAGATAGTGTCAGTAGCCAATTACCTTAGCTTAGCTTTGCTTAGCTTAGTTTATTTTAGCTCAGTATATAGTCTTGTTTGTTTGTATGGACATACGTTAATTAGGGAGCTTATAGTTATGGTGGAACAGAACAGCTAGCTTAGCTGTCCTACCTGTTTTCAGAGTTTGTGCTAAGCTAAGCTTGTTTCTTACCTATAGTACAGATATGAAAGTGGTGTTGATCGAAATTAACAACAATTAATTCTTTACAATAAAACTAAAACTGTCAAATCTACTATGTTTAGAAGGGACAAAAAAGGGGAAGGGACTTTTAAAAATGAAAAGCACTGTCCACTCTCTGAACTCTGAATAAAATCCAATTAAGTAAATATTAATATATAGTTAGATCTACTAAAAACTGTGGAAGGACTCAACACACTCAGTTGAAAATGAATCAACAGTTTATTAGGTGGATTTACAATCAATGGTCCAACACAATCCAGGTCAGAGGAACCTGTGGATGACTTTAGGAGCAGAAATCTTGTAATGCTTCTAAAATATGTGTGACTTATTACAAGCTGTAATAGTTTAGATGTCATGAAGAAACTCATCACTCCCTTGGTGGTCTAGGAAAGTCCAGACCGACTCAAAGACCCCCAGTGAGGTTAATGACCTCTACTCACACACACACTTTGGCCACTTTCACAAGCCAGTCAACAAAGACAGAGAGGGGAATGAAAGTGATGGAGACGTGGCCTGAAATACTGTATACCATCCAGTGCCACTACACCTACTGTCAATCTGCCAAGTCAACTGAGGCACTGCAGCCATGACCTTTGATCTGGGAACTGAACAGCAGGGAGAAAAGGTTATCAATGTCAGGGTTTTGGTTCTTAATGCCAACTATCCAGACAGTGCAGGAGCCACACCTCCAGCAAAGCAGCGTAAATGACCGAAACCCGAAGAAAAGATGGGCATGAGCAGAATATTACCCTCTCAAACACACGCCCTATCATTAGACTTTTCTGATCATGTGACCGCGGCAGGGGAGCAAACAGTGCATGGTTGTTTACCCTGCTTATCAGTGGTGTTGTAACAAGTAGAGGAACACACAGGCTGACCTCAACATATGCACACACATGCAAGAAACCTCACCTCGATGCAGAAAATAGCTCTGAAAGCCCTAACAGATAATATGCTCGTTTTCCAAATCACTCCGGATTTCTTTGGACACCCTCACATGACATATTGCAGTTCGTGTATATCCTCTAACATTTAGGGAAACCACAATAATGAGAACAGATCATGAGCTATTAGCTAACATAACTAATAAATCTCCCTGAGCACTCCTTAACTCTTCTCTGATCTCATCTGCCATAAAAAAGAGACTTGTCCTAAACCTTAACGATCACTTTTGGGATGAAAAACTCCTGTCTCTGCTGAACTCATAGGTGAGCCCCAGTAAACACAGGCCAATAAATAACAGCTGTAAATTCTCATATGAATTATGACAGCGTCAGCCCATTTGTGACAAAGAGGTAAGTCAACTTTTCATCCACTGTAAAGCTAAGATTCCTTTGAGAGGTAAAACATATAGGGTAACGCGAGTGTGTGCTCACCACATCTGAGTGCGTGTACGCCTTTTGATGTGTGCACTCGAGTGTGTGTGCGCTCATACGTGCACCTCCCACTCTCACACTCAGACCCTGGTTAGTCCAAGCCAGCGCCACATCAGTCCATCATCACAGATATGGCTTGCGGTCAGATAGCAGGTCTGGCGGTGCACAAGACATTTTGTCCACTCTGTCATGTTTACTTATAATGATAAGCTTTGATGGATTCTCCACAAGCTATAGACGCCACATTGCACACACACACACACACACACACACACACACACATAAACACACCATTTAATTCAAGTAAGAGCCGTATTTGATGAGGCACACTCATCCATGTAAATTCCAAATGGTAGCAAGAAAAAAAAAAGGATTTATCTTTGACAGAGACATACATATGTAGGAAAAGTCAAAACAAACTCCCCATAAGTTAAAAGGTTAAACTTAAAGGTTGCACTGTCTTTTTTTAAAAAACTCTTTTGAACCTGTAAGTGTTTTAAATGATTTAGCACTAAGTATACAGTTAACGTTTTACGGGAATAAGGCCAGCAAGCTGTCAAGTCAAGGGAGTAGAAGTGTTTAGAAGTGGATTCCTTATGTGATTTTTTTTTTTTTTAATGTAACAAATTCTGCAGATGAAGTTTAAAATAAAAAGGCAAGATTTTTCAAATGCAAATGTTTGAAATATAGTGTGGCCAAACTATAGGGACAAAGAAACTATTGATTTAGTCTAAGTCAGATACCTCCTGTGTTAGTCTCTGTGGTGTACTCTGTGATCTGTTGGCCAGCCTTGTGCAGTGCTTCCACTGGGTCGGTTTATTTTAGCCTGGCACGCAGCCAGATTACAGGCCAGCCTACTGCAACTGTGAGGACTAATTAAAAAAGGCTAATGAGGCCTTATCATGTCACCCACAGGGCAGAGAAGGGGGGCACTCACTGAGTGAGGCTGTACGGCAGAGAGAGAGGAGAAAGCACAGGTGGTCATAAGTTGTCATACAGATACAGTAGAATACATACATATCCGCTATCTTGACACTTTTCTTGGGGGAGAAAAAAAAAATGTAGCCTAGGTGGACCTGAATGGGGATGAAAGGAATAAAAGCCGATATAGATAGATAGATTTTTATTTGTCACATGCACAGTTATACATAGTACAATGTACAGTGAAATGTGTCGTTGTACCTGCAGCCTGTAGTAAAAAGAAATAAAAAGAAAGAAATATAGTACTACAGTAAACAGTAGTATGCACACAAGGTAAGCAATATAAGTGTAATGTACACCAATCGAGAATTAAATATAAGAATAAAAAATAAAAATAAAAATACAATAATAATATAGACTGAATAAAAATAAAAATATAGACTGGTAAACTTGGGGGGGGGGGTTGTATATGTACATCAATTTACAGTGTTAGCAGCTTCATGAATAAAGTGCAGTGATATTTAAGTCCAGTTAAGGCTCAGAGTTGAGCAGGCGGATGGCATGGGGATAGAAACTCTTCTTCAGCCTCTCAGTCTTTGTCCTCAGGCATCGGAAACGCCGGCCTGATGGCAGTAGAGAGAAGAGAGAGTGTCCGGGGTGACTGGGCTGTTTCAGGATCTTTGTGGCCCTTAACCTGCAACGCTTGGTGTAAATGTCCTGCAGGTTGGGGAGGGGAGTTCTGATGGTCCGCTCCGCTGAACGGACCACCCTCTTGAGGGCCAGGAAGTCCTGCCTGGTACAGTTTCCCATCCAGGTGGTGATGCTCCCACACAAGATGCTCTCGATTGTGCGGGTGTAAAAGTTTCTGAGCACCTTGAGAGGGAGCTTGAAGTCTCTGAGGCGTCTGAGGAGGTAGAGACGCTGTCTGGCCTTCCTCACGATGGTGTTCAGATGGTGGGTCCATGACAGGTCCTGTGAGATGGTCACTCCCAGGTATCTGAAAGTGTCCACTCTTTCCACCTCAGAGCCACAGATAGTGAGTGGATGGAAGTCCCTCTGCTGTTTCCTGCTGAAGTCCACTATCAGTTCCTTTGTTTTGCTGACGTTCAGCAGGAGGTGGTTCTCCCGGCACCAGTCCTCCAGGTGGGACACCTCCCTCCTGTAGGCTGTCTCGTCGTTGTGGGAGATTAGTCCTACAACAGCGGTGTCGTCAGCAAACTTAATGATGATGTTGGAATCTGAAGTGGCCTCGCAGTCGTGTGTGTACAGCGAGTACAGCAAAGGGCTGAGCACACAGCCCTGGGGGGATCCAGTGTTGAGAGTCAGGGGGGCTGAAGTGTGGTGACCCACTCGGACCACCTGTGGTCTGCCGGTCAGGAAGCTGTAGATCCACCTGCACAGGGAGGAGTCCAGACCCAGGTCATGCAGCTTAGCAGCCAGTCTGGAGGGGACTATGGTATTGAATGCTGAGCTGTAGTCAACAAACAGCACTCTCACATAGTTTCCCTTACCAGTGTCCACGTGGGAGAGGGTCTTGTGGAGGAGGAGGTTTATGGCGTCATCTGTAGATCTGTCCGGCCTGTATGCAAACTGTAGTGGATCCAGGGTGGTGGGCAGTGTGGAGGTGATGAATGTCTTGATCAGTCTCTCAAAACATTTCATCACCACAGATGTGAGGGCTACGGGCCTGAAGTCGTTGGAACTGCTGGGGTGTGGTTTCTTTGGGACAGGGACTATTGTGGACTTCTTAAAGCAGGTTGGGATCACACACTGTCTGAGTGAGAGGTTGAATATCACTGTGAACAGAGGTGCCAGCTGATCAGCGCAGGTTTTGAGGACACGCCCACTAATCCCGTCTGGACCAGCCGCTTTCCTGGTGTTCACACTTTTAAACACCCTCCTCACGTCGCGCTCTGTCACAGTTCTCTGGGGTTTAAATGACTGGGAGATCTATCAGTGAAGAAAATATGTCTGTGTGTGTGTGTATATATATATATATATATATATATATATATACATATATATATATATATACACACACACAGTATATATATAAAAACATGAATGCTAATATCTTCTTAATGCAAATATCTAACAAAGACAAGATCATGAGAAGTTATCCATATTGTTACGTTCCTTTTCAGATCACAATCTTTCATTTCATTTACTTGTTATTTCAGGACATACAGGTGTAAGCAACACTATAGGAAACATGTCTCTCTTTATAGACATAAATCTAAAACAAATGTTGGCACCTCTTTGATGTTTTTTTTTTTATATAAAAACAAAATTCCAAGATAAAATATAAAGATAGAGCTGATCTATTCTCTGATTGACCAGGGTAAGGGTCAATCCGGGTAAGGACTTAAAACACAAGTCTGATAACAGATCAGCAATAGATAGACTAACAGTCAATGGTCCAACACTGTTAGTGTGAGTCATCTGTGTGATTTTTGAAAGAGGAAAATAGATCTTCCCACATATACGTTGGTGCACCTTCTACTGGTGAAGACAGAGCTGATCTGACCATAAGTTCCTGACCGTAAGTAATTGACTGACAATCAGTAATCAAGTTATTTGTTGCAAAAAAAGAAGAGGAATACAGCTTTTAAAAAAATAACTTTCCACTGTCTGAAATTGCAGTGTGCTGCACAGAAAGTAAAAACTGAACAACTCTGAAGTGTTGATGCAGGGAAAGTAACTAGGTGGCAAATATGTGGAGCCATCAGAAAGAAACCTTACCATCTAATGTGGAACAGCATTTGATGAAAAGGAAACTTGCTAAGTGCTTTCTGGGTTTGGTTGTTTGTGGCCTCCAGTGGTGCAGGGAACATTGCAGTGTTAAACAGGAATAAAGAAGAGTTCACTAAGTATCAGTTCTGGATGCAAATGTCAAGCAGTCAGTCAAAAGTTTGACATGTACTATTAGAAAATGATCTAAGGCCATCCTCAAACATGATGTCTGGCCTACATAGTGAGTGGCCGTCATCACAACTTGGACATTGTCACCTGCAAGATTCCTAAAACAACAATAGAAATACTCTCAACTTGCAAACACAAAAAGTTAATGGCCAAAGGGGTTGCTACATGAGGACCCTACATGAGTTTGAAAGAACGTTACTCAGAAAGGAAAATTCATCACTGCAAGTGTTGGTGCAATCTTAAAAAGAAAAAGAAAGTAGCATCAAAGCATTTTACAGTAAGAGTGCACGCCCAGTTCCTGATTCATTCCTTACTGCTGTGTCTCTCAATTATTCTGCAGTGCTCCGAAACAAAAGAGCCACTGGTGAAACTTAGGGAGTGTGTGTGTGAAAGAAAAATGACAGCAAGAGGTGGAGGAGCAGATGCAAGCAACTCAGAAACAACAGTTTCCTTCTTTCGCGGATTCTTATTTTGCATCTCATCCCTCCTCTCACTCTGTCAAGGCCACTCTTTTCTTCCTCCTACTAGCTCGGCCGAGAAGAGGTCAGCGTAAGAAAGAAAGAGAAAGACACACACACACACACACACATCCAGAACTGACCGACCGCAACGTCTTCTCTGCCTTATCGAGGACAACACACTGATAAGTGTGTCTCCACTCCCCATCCGACAGATCCATCTCTGAAAACATCTGTGACACATGTAAAAAAATGTGGAAATATATGGTCCTGCTCACTCCCATGACTGTAAATGAGTCAAACCTGAGTTTAATAGTGTTTGGAAGTCTCAGCGTGTACTACGATGCTGACGTTGAGGGGTGAAAATTAGGTTTAGATGACATGAGATGTGTGTGTGCGTGTTTGTGTGTGTTTGCATGCTTTGGGAGTGCTGCACCTGCAGCTAATGATGTGAAACTTGTTAACTTCATCTGCTGTAGCCATCCATGCTGCACTCACTCCCCACACATTTTGCACCTGTTGACCTGTACCAACACACACTCTTCTCTCTCTCTCCCTTACATACACACACACACACGCGCACACCCCACCCACCCACAGACACACACACACACACACATTTTTACAAATTCTGGCATGACAATAGCCACTAGTCGAGACTACGTGCCTCCTTAACCTAATCTGAGAATGTGAATTCCCTGATTTCTTTTTTTTTCTCTTTTTGATTCATGTCTCATAGACTTTAACCAACCCTGAGATAAAAATCTTTCAGCTGTAATGTCTTTTATGGAGATTAATGGGCTGACAAATGTATCTAAAAGGTATTGCGTCATGTAACTGGTGATATAGAGTTTTTATCAGACAGAACAGTGGATACGAAGGGAGACAACAAATTACAGTTATACTGAAACTTTTAAGGTAAAGTCAGTGTTGGTGTATGTGGAGATGTTGGAAGGAGGAATCCTTCCTACATCCAACGTTCGAGAGTGTCGATAAGAAACTGCTCATAAAAGACAGAATTTATATACAACATCAATGAGCTCCTTTTGTTTATTTTACAGAACGTTTTTTTTTTTTCATAGGTACATGGATGAGTACACGGGACCACCAAGGTCATGAGTCAACACATGGAGTTAAATTTATACTTACACATTTTTAAAATATTTCAACAAAAATCTCTCTATTATAACTGACTTAAATCTTCCTGTTACGAAGTAGAAATGTACAAATTCTTATCTTTAATAGTCACAATTTAATTGTCAAAATTCACCTTATGTTGTTAAAACTTTCCGTAATTCACAAAAGCTTTGTGTGCTTTCATGAACTAGCTGCGTATCCTCACCTCTGTGTGCTTTTGTGGTGGACGTGCAGGGCCACCGGGTTGAGGTGGGCTGGGTCCGCGGTTCCCACAGCCTGTGTGGAGGCAGCCTCTGCTGCGCTATCAGCCTCCGTCTCCGGCCCCCCAGCACCAGCGGGCCCCCTGACGTCAGCCCCGGCCTGATAACGGGGTCCACGGCTTGCAGTGGAGGATTGGGGGGGGGGGGGGGGGATGGAGGGATGAGGTGGAAGGAGAGCGGCCGGGAGGGAAGGAGGGAGGGAAGGGGTTACACTAACAGAGCCAGTGGAGGATAAGACCCTCAGACAGATAAGATGGAACAGAGTGTGGAGCCTCTTTTGTTTTCCAGTGCTCCTCCTGTCTCATGCCTTCTCTCACATTCCCTCTCTCTTTCTCTGTCGACTTTCAACTCCTTTGTTTCAGACATAACCAATTTGTTAAGATTTTCTCCTCCACCGCCCGTCCTCTCAAAATTTTTCCCGCCGTTATCAGACATGTGCGCTATGGCAGCCTATGGATTGAGGCACCTTTTCTCCTCTGGCTTCCTTATTGTGTTGTCTCTCATTATGGTATTTTGAGAGACTGACAGGTTTTCCTTCTCTCTCCGTCACACGCAGCTTATTTTTACGCCATTTTAGCCACGCCGATGACTTTTTAAATGGCCTGAACTCTGAATGAACCCTTCGTCCACACCAGAATCCATTGTTTCAGTGACATCATCCCACCTTTACCTAACCTGAATCTTACCCCCAACTTGCCCCTCACGTACAAACAAACAGTTTTCCCAGCCTGCAACATCACACTGCAGCTAAGCCCCATGTATGAGCATATTAAACACCGACTCTATGTGTGTGTGTGTGTGTGTGTGTGTGTGTGTATTCCCTATTTACTCTTTAGGCCTTCGCTAGCCAGCGGACTTTGGCCACTTCTTATCACAGGGAGAGGTCCTGGGATCCCTTAGTCCTCACGGCTAAAAATACACTCACTTATGCTCTACTCACAGACTCACGGAGCACCCCATTATGACTGGTAATAACTGGCTGCCAGTCAAATATCCTGCCAATACGATTGGCCAGTGATGGACTTTCCACGTGTAAAGGAAGTCGAACACTTGATTAGTCACTCACACAACTCCATTAAGATTTTTCTCAATCTTATAGCTGGCATTTGAGCAAGCGACACCCAGGCGGGGAATTTCAAATATTAGCATTCAAGCATCAAAGAAATATCCAAACATTTGTGTGAATGAGTTGGTTAAGTAGTTTCCCAAACACCGGAGACCATCAGGAACAAAAGAGGTTTTAATAATTGAATCCTTATCACCCGTAATTGAATGTTGTGCGACGTGTTTGCGTTGCTCTTCAAACTGTGTGAATCAAGAGTCCGATTCAGCACTCGAGCCTGTCACATATGAGAACCTGCACCTGAGGAGTTAATAATTTATTCAAAAACACACTCCAAGTTAATGCTGTGTGTGTATGTGTTGGTCTGGGAGAGGGATGATTGGTGTTGCTGAAGCCCAGGTGTCTTGCTGAGAAAAGCCTTGTCTCCCCGGTGTGACTGTCTGACCTCCCCTGGGCAAACACGCTTAATCCACAAGCATAACATACAAACACCTTAGATTAACATGCAAATCCAGACAAGTGTTGCACATTTACATGAACATACAAGCGTGATTCAACAGGAAAACTGCACCAATATACATAACAATTATTTCATTTTAAACCATTTTTTCCCTTTAACTATTAGAAACCCAGACAAAAGCTTAAAGTTAAGTCAATACTATTACTAAAACTTAAACCACCAAAAGTGAAAGTGAAATTTGCTTTTGCACAAGACACTGATCAGCCACAACATTAAAACCACTGACAGGAGAAGTGAATAATATTGACCATCTTGTGACAATTCAATATTCTGCTGAGAAACATTTGGACCTGGCATTTGTGTGGCTGTTACTTAAACACGTACCACCCACCTAGACCAGACCAGGCACCCCTACCCCATAGCAGTGACACTCCTTGAAAAACAGTTTTGGAACAACTCAAAAAACATGAAAAACAGGCCTACAAATTCACTAGATCCCAAACTGATCAAGTTTCTTTGGGAAGATCCACAGAGGCCCCTCCCCTCAACCCACAGGACTCAAACGCTCCCACTAATAACATTCTGTTGCCAGACACCACAGGACACCCTCAGAAAGCCCATTTTCATTCTCTCATGAGTCACAACTGTTTTGGAGGCACAAGGGTCTTGGTCATATTAGGAGGATGGTCATAATGATATGCCTGATCGGTGTATATGTGGTTTTTTGAAGTGAAATTAAGTAAGTGAACAAGAAAATGACGTAAACAAAAAAATCAAAAAAATTAAATTTAAATTTTATTTATATTGGAATGGGAGCGAAAGTAAAAATAGAATTATATTAAAAAAAAGTACAGTTATAAATAAAAATTGAGAAACAAAGATGGGCAGCAATCAAGTAGGTAGAGTGTAAAAATCTGTTTCATTCCTAGCTGATAACAGGCCAGATTATATTCCTTAAACTAAGACTATTTGAATCTTCTCTTTTTTAATGTAACAAATAAGATCACTTTTTACGTGCAGCCCCAGAGGCATGTGCAGATTTATTTACTGGAAGTATTTGAAAAATGAAAGGTCAGGTGATGACTATGAAATAATTGTCACATAGCCAACGTGGATATGTCAAACAGACAAATTTTAAAGTCATCAGATGAAATCTGAGGTCTTCATGAGCCCATTTGAGTTATTATTGATTTGCACTGTTTCACCTTTATCATTATCTCATGAGCTGCACATCAATCTGATGAGATACAAGGAGACAAACAGGTGATGTCAGCAAGAACAGATGCAGAAAAGATGAAAGGCCCCACCAATGAATACTTTCTGCTTACTTTGCAAAGCAAAAAGCCTATGAGGAATACCGAGGACTACAAGTGAGTGACGTGTGTGTGTGTATGTGAGTGTGTGCCGGCCCCATATCATTCCTCCTTCAGGGTTTTCCTGCTGCTCCATTTGAAGTGCTCTTCCTGGAGCCAGGAGTCTCCTGGCTTCTGTGTGTGTGTGTTTGTGTGTCTGTGTGTGTGAGGAAGAAGGGCCAAAGTAAGTCACCGACCCCAAATGATTGAATCTTTGCCCCAGCCAAGACGGGGACAGTTTTCCTGGTGCCTGGTTAACACACACACATACACACACACACCTTCCTCAGCAACCGTCTGCTGTCCAACACATACCAGCATCTCTATCTAGTCCCTCACCCAGCACCTCCTCATTCATACACACTGACAGCAAACACACACTGACGCTCACACACACACACAGGTCGCACAGCATCATTGCTGTAAAGACACACACATACACACAGTTTACATGGGCTCTGGCCTCTGTCACTGTCAGTGCTACAGCCTGGCATGTACAAACATACATACACAAAACCCACACTGCACAATAACAGAAAAACTCTGAACTCTGCTTGTTTTTTGCTTTATTTTTGTAAACTTTTCACCCCAGTCAGATTGCAGCCAACCGTCTCCGTCATTTTCTATACGGTCAAACGAACACAAAGCCCACGTGAACGTCTGTGAATTGACTGGAGCCATAAAAACATTAATCATATCCAACTTTGATGCGATGCTTCGTTCCTGCTCAGGCTAACACACCTTGATATTATTAGCCAGCAATTGGTGGCCACGTTATCAGCCTGAAGTTACACATTGATGACAGTTCCCCTTTTCCACCGAGGCAATATTGTTTGTCTTCACTTCTGCAAGAGTGGGTGGGAGATGAGAATGAAGACCGAAATAAAAATATGTTTATAGAATATCATTGACGTTTCATAGATAGATATAGATAGATTCATCCACATTAATCTGTCTTTGCAGTGACCTTCTTGACCCATCTTTTGCCGTCCATGACTCCAAGCCTTATCTGTTGATATGATTCTTGTAACTGTTTTTACTTTATTGCAGTGTATATGTATTCTGTCCATTTGGCTATGTCAGCTCTAGGATACTGAATAGACCAGAATCAAGGTCAGTGTTACTGGTGATTTTTTTTTTATTATTATTTATTTTTTTAATATATCACCATAAGTATCTATTGTGGCAGAGAACAGCTTTCCCAAACTACAAAATGTCTCAATTTGTAGTAGGCATGAAGAGAAATATTGCTTTGTTTGGTCTAATAAACATCAGTTTAAATTACATTCCACTATATTTAGTGCAAACTGGATACATAAACAAACTATTTTTGTGCATTTTGTCACAAATTTGAGTTGTTTTTTGGTTCATCGCTTGGTAAAATAAATGCATGGTCATAAAATCATTATCTGTGCTCATGCACAATTAAAGCAGTTTCGTTTAATAGAAGTCTACTGTATATTATTAAATGCCGTACCTCTATGTACTCGCGTATACACACACACACACACGCATACACACACACACACTGCTTTAGGCTTCATTGGCCTGCGTGGAGCTACATAATTCAATGCTGTCAGTGGGAAGTGGCGGCACAATGAAGTGGCCTCGTGTGTTTACGTCCACTGGTGTCGATGACAGGTATAAATCTGTCCTCATGAGGACAACAGCCGCCGGACACTTCCGACGAAAGCAGCGCCATTTTTCATTTTGTCAATAACAAAAAACAAAAAAACAAAAAAACAAAAACAGTATGAACGTCAAAAAGCAATGTGACAAAAAAAATTTAACAAACCAATGAACTGTTTAACCCTCCTCAGAGTCACAACCTATATGGAGGCATCATTCTTATAACGTGGCTACATATAACAGCTGTTTATCCAGTGCATTGGCTTTGATTGTGCGCAACAGTAAAAAAAATGTCCGTAATATCTTTTTTAACACTTTTAACACAATATCACTATCTTTGGTTTTCAGTTTTATTTTAACTCAGCTTAAATACCACAAATATTTAGAAAACTCGTTTTGCACAAATTGAGAAGGGTTAAATTTAAAATTTAAAATCCGATGGGGAAAAAAGATCACTACACAAGAACACAACACAATTTAATTGCATATGATCACGTTTTTTTTTTTTTGTTGATGATGTTTTTTTTACGCAGAAAGTGAAACAAACATTTTAGTCCCATTGCTTTTCGTTGACACTGTTTCAGATTAACAAAAACATTTTTTTTAAAAAAAATCAGAAGCGTTGTTTTTAATTAACTGGTGATTTAAAAAGACTCTTACGCGCTTCAACCTTGAGAAAACTACTTCAATGTTCACCGTTCAAAAGCATTTTATACAAATATCCCAAACTGGATAAAGACAGAGAAAATCACATGCTGTTATTTTGTTGGTCTAAACTTAGTTCGTAATTAATAGCCTAAATCTCCTCAAAAAGTTTTAACTTATTGTGTAGGCTATATTTTATGCAGTAGTAATTATTTTCAGATGAAAATAAAAAACTCTGTAAGCATGAAAAGAAAAATATTGTGTATTGCGACTAATAATCATAATAAGTAAGAAAAGAAAGACTTTGGTCAGATTTGCAATAATAAAATCCATGTCTTCAAAAAAATTATATGAAAATATATTATTAACCTTCGTTAAAATGTTCACACTTTTTTTTCCCTGACATTGGGGGAGAGAGAGAGAGGGACAGAGAGAGAGAGAGAGAGAGAGAGCGAGAGAGAGAGCGAGAGAGCGAGAGAGAGAGAGAGAGAGAGAGATGATAACAGCTGGATCTTGATCACACGGAATAGTTTCTCACTCCTCCTCCTCTCTCATGTGTCCTCTCTCTTTGCTTGTTTTTAATTTTCTGAATGTTGTGGTCGCTTTGTTCGACTTAGCAGCAGATTCTTAGGAGAGGGTTTACTGGGTTGTTTTAAACTGCATGTCTCTGCGGTAAACACGCAGTAACCTTGTGCGTAACTGCATCCACGCGTTCATTTACCCCTCCGATCAACGCGGATGTCCAGCGTCAAGGTGAGGATATGTACCAGGGCATAATGACTACCAACCACGGACCCCCTTCCTATGAGGCCGGATTTCTCCACAACGGCTCGGCGGGCACCTCTCCGGTTTACGTGCCCACCACCCGGGTCGTCACCCCCATGATTCCGGCGCTGCCTTACCTGCAGACGCCCGGCGCGTCGCAGCAGAGCAGCCCCGTGTCGAGCCACTCTGCCTGGGTGCAGGCGGGCGCCGATTCGGTGCCCTCATACAACCACTCCCCGGTGTCTCCTCGCTTCACCTTCTCCACCAGCCCGCCTCTGTCTTCCGGGGTGGCCACGGTCCGGGAGACGGCAGTTTCATACACCAGCCCGCTGAACATCTCTGCTAACGGGAGGGACCACTACGGCGCCAGGGGCCTCAGCGGGTCGTATCATAGCCCCTATCCGGCCTACATGAGCCCAAACGTGGGTGGAACGTGGCCGGCGCCCCCCTTCGATAGTCCGGTTCTCCACGGTCTCCAAACAGGAGCTCCTCCGTGCGCAACACGGCACCCAAACATAGGTGAGCACCAGAAAGATAAATTAATATACTTTGAAATGTTCCATTTATAAATGATGTGCTGGACTCACGTTGAAAATATTTTCTCCAAAGAAATTTTTTTTTTTTTTTCTGTCATCCAGACTATCAGCTTCACTGTCACCAAAAAGAGAAAACGCACAAATGACTTTGATAGAGAAAACGTATTTGATTTATTCACAGGCGACTGGGCATTGATACCTATGTACTATGTACCTATGTTATTGCAAATAAATTCTTAAGCATATTTTCTCTGCTGCTGGAGAAATCTTAAATTATAAACCTGAATGACAGGATGATCTTCAACACAACGTTTCTGTCTGTACATAAAAATAAGGTTTTAATAAAAAACAAATCTTAAATATTATCTTATCCTGTTAGTAAATTGAACTCTAGCAAAAGGCCTAAATGTGACAGACAAACTTTTATAATAATAATAATAATAATAATAATAACAATAATAATAATAATCATAATAATAGCATTTAACTGGTGATTCGTAATTCAAACAGTATGAGAAATATTCCTACAAAAACGAACCCATTAGACGCCTCAGATTTTACTTGTGAGTCGTGTTTTAAAGGTTTGTTTAAAATAAAATCCCTGCTGAGTGAGAATTAACGCCAAGCTGAAAACGAAACGAGATGTGTTGGTTTCACGTCTGATTATTATTATTATTTTTTTTAAATCTTTCAAAAATAACACTCCAATTAAAATCAGCCTCATATGTTGCTCAGTGTAGCATAAAATTTAAGATGCACCAGCCTAAACTGTCATAACGACTGGTGAAGACATTTTTTTATGTCTAGCTCAGTGATTTGATAAAACGAATAAGCCAGAAAAGCTGTAGTTTAAATAGCTGCCGTCTAAATGGGACAAAATAGTTAATATTTTACCCATATGATTATGTTTTTGTTAATAAAATCAATCAAAATGAAATAGACTGGATTATTATGTGTATACAAATATTTTAAGTGCGGCTGACAGTCACTGAGATGAGAGATGTTTTATCAAGCCAGACTTGCAACTGTTCGTCATATAATTAACACACAACAATTTGCATATATTATGAAGCCAAGAGATGGTTTCTTGGTGAGGCAGGAATTAATATTTAACAGAAATGATAAGACAGTTTATGGGGGGGATTGTGATTTATGAGCTGTGTTTGACTGTGGCCTCTTGGATCAGATCAGATTTATTTAATCTGAAGGGAATCTCATTCATACAGGCTTAAATGAATGGTCTTGTTGTTATTCAAAGTAAAGAGACGATTTGTTCTTTTCTGATTGATAATACGACACAAATATAACCTGAACAGCCTCCAGCTAAAGCTAAAATCAGACCGATGGGTCCTCTGTGCCTCTGTGCTGGATGTGAATTTGGCCTATAGGTGCCGGGCCACAGTGTACTCTGGACCATAAGGATGATAGAGGTTTCACAACACACTGGTTTTGCTTAGGTTGCCAGATTTTCAATGGGTGCCACATCCACCTTGTGTAGTCTACATTACTAATCAGCCTTGTGCTGGTTTGACCCGTGTTTCTCCTGTTATCTGTAATATCTGCTCTAGGGTGACGAGGGACCGAAAAGTCTTTTCATTCATGTTCTTTATGTGCTTGAGCACATTTTCCATTCAGTGTCACACAGCCCAGAACTTAATCAGCTGGTCTGGGTCACAGTTATTTCAAGTTGATTAACAGCTGATTACTTCCTCATTTTTTAAATATTAGCCACTCATGCTGCCTCCCAGTCAATAAACAGGCGACCCGTGTGGTTTCCATCTACGAGGTCATTCCCCTGAATGGTTTGATGAAGAAAGAACAAAAAAAAAGAAAAAAAAGATCAGCCATACAACAGAAGGAGAGATAACTGCATTGATCCAATCTGGCTTCTTTAGATCATTATAGCTGTTTCAAAAAGCATCTTGATCACTTTTGTTTGCAGTTGTTTTCAGTTACCGGCTGCACGTCATTGTTTTGCAATCACACCAAATTAAATCACATCTCGGTGTTTGATTAAGTGGCAATGAGTCATTCAGTGAAAACCTATTGTTCCTTGCGGAAAAGAGAACTGAATCTGTTCAACTGAAAGGAAAAGAGGAAACAATATTTAAATCATCACATCAAATATGATCAGTGCTAATTTTAGTAAGGAAGCCAAACGAAAATGTGTTTATTAAAAGGTGCTTAACATTTTAGTCTGAGCTTAAAATAACCCTTAAACTAATAAAAAAATGCTTTTACTTTGAAAAAACGAAGAAGTTATTTACAGCTGTTAGCATAATTTGTATATTCATTCAAACCTTAATCTAATCATTGTTTGCTCAGATTTAATTAGATTGTAAGATGATTAAGCAAAAGTACAATTTTCACAGTTTTAATTGTAAATTCTAAATAGATAAAAGCCTTTATTTTAGATTCTATAAACACAATATCTGTGTTATCATTCATATATGTCTCTGTAAAGCAAAATATGTGAGGGCATCTCGTTTCTGCCTGCTTTGCACTGTAGTATGGAATAAAAACTAAAAAAGATAAGACAAAATAATATTTGCAGTTTGCTTGGCAACTGCAAAACATTTGTGTTTTTTTATCTACGTGTAAAGCAATTGCTATTTTTTGTATTCTAATTGTTATTTAAGCATTAAATGTTTATCAATTGTATTCTTGTATTAGCAGCAAAAATTGTATTCCACTTTCAGATGGATCTAGTTCAAGTAATTTATACATTTATTCATCTGCAACATTACATGACATTTATAAAGTCCATGTTGTTTATTTATTTATTTTAAGTTTTTAATGTACAGCATTACCCTCTGGAATGTGGAGAAAAAAACTGAAAGAACTATGGATGCACTCTTGCCGAGTACATGAATTTAAAATTTCCAATTTTATATATTCATGTAAAATTAAAAAACAAACAAAAAAAAAAACATGTCAAGATGATGCACTAAAGTACTAAACCAAAAACTTTAAAATTAACTTTATAGTTTACTAGAGTACAGTTACTCAGTATAAGGCCTTAATTACTTTTGTCCACAAAAATATTCTCGCTATGCATTACAGTTGTAATAAGTAAGATAACGTCATTTCTGCATGTCAGTTTGCATGCATCGCATTCAGACATCTTTATCATTTGAAGTTTCTAAATGTCAAACAACTTGGCTAAATAAACAGAATGAAAGTTAAATATTAGTGTAAATATTACATGTAAAGTACAGTTCTTATTTTATTATTAACTCTTCCCCTGAGATGACTGAAAAACACTGTGTACAGACAGTAGTCCTGACATGTCACATCCGAATGAGCCTTTTATATCTGTTTTCACCTTTGTCCTCCTAAAGTGTTTGTGTTTTCAAACCCTGATAAAGACACACACTGACATTTGCACAGTGGAAAAAAATAAACCTCCATTTAGATAGAGGCCAAAAGGGTTCTCTTTTGTGTATTGTCTTGTGTTGCTGCGTTGTGTTGGCTACAACTGCTGCCGAGCTCAAGGTTAACGTGCCCTGCCATCTCTGTTTGGCTCCCAGCCTTGAGGAGGCCTGCGCACATAGGAGTGCTCGGCATGGCGATGGAGGAACAGATGCAGGCCAGATTTGTACTATCAGGAGAAGAGTAATTAAGTGTGTGATTAAAAACACATTATGATGTCATTTAGGTATTCTCTGTTCAGATAACTGTTGCAAACTGTGCTGGTGGTACGGCTGCTACGCGAAGCCAAGCTGTCTCATCCACTCTGCAGATTGATGCCTCCTGCCTTGAATGGCTAAGTGGTTTTTGGGCCATACTCTGTTATGTGCCAAATGAGAGAGCGAAGATTACATTTATCAGATGCTATCTGAGAGGGAGAAAGAGATGTGATAGACACGGAGTCGTATTTGAAAATGATCTATTCCATCTCTATTTCCAGCCGACTTTTATCTCAAGAATAGCTGTGAGATAAGGAGGGATTCCAGGCTGCTGGTGCGTGGCTGCAGCCTGCGCCTCCTGCTGTTGTCTGAATGCATGATCACTGACTTTGACTGTGCAGCAAACAGTTTAATAACAGAGTATTTTTGAGGCTGATTTCTCTAAGAATTGCAGAACTGTTCCAAAAAGAGCTGACGATAAAGTAAGAAAAATTTTTTGGCTCATCATGCTTCCTGTCTCTCATCTCTTCTTCTCAGATTTGTTTGATGACTTTGCTGAGGGCCGGGAATGTGTGAACTGCGGGGCGATGTCGACCCCCCTGTGGAGGCGGGATGGTACTGGCCACTACCTGTGCAACGCCTGTGGACTGTACCACAAGATGAATGGCATCAACAGACCTCTTATTAAACCCCAAAGGCGGCTGGTGGGTGGCGACTAAACACTTCATTATCTCCTTCTTTTACTCTTATTAAAGAAAAAATATTATTCTTTATCAAATGAAATATGGTTTCCCTTGTCTTGTCCTTTCACTGATTAACTGATGCGTTTTATCTGCTGCAGTCTGCCTCGAGGAGGGTGGGCCTGTCCTGCACCAACTGTCACACCACCACCACCACCTTGTGGCGACGAAATGCAGAGGGAGAGCCGGTCTGCAATGCATGTGGGCTCTACATGAAGCTCCATGGGGTAAGATATGAGTGTTTTGCCAAATCTATCACAGCCCGGAGCAAATGTTTTGCAGCCCTGTGCTGGTCCAGGGAATGATATTTGAGAACCTATGATGTAAGGGAATGTACACTGAGAAAGCATGTCCACATTTAACCTCATACTGGTGATCAAGCGAAAGAAATCTAGATGTTACAAAAACACCAATGGTCGTTTGTTTGTCTTGGTGTCTCAACAGGTCCCTCGGCCTCTGGCTATGAAGAAAGAGGGCATTCAGACCCGCAAACGCAAACCCAAGAACCTCAACAAGTCCCAAACCGGTGAGCCTCAAACACACATGTGATTATCTGCACATCTACAAAAGCATGTCATAACAAGGGGGATAACCCATGGCCCTTTGTTTCTCACAGACATTTGTGAGTCTTTGAGTCATTTTTGTGTCAAGGCCCATCCACATGTGCATACTGCAAAGTTAGTCTAGACCAGGGATGGGCAACCTAAATGATGGAGGGGGCCACAATTTTTCATCGACACTACCAGAGGGCCACATAGGACCACGCACTTAACCAGATATGATAAAACTGCCATTTTAAATATGTTTGCGTGTGTACAATTAGAATATATTTATAATTATATATATATATATATATATGTGTGTTTATTGAAGCAAACAAAAAATAACCACTTACTGTGATTTTATTTTTTTTTTAATTCATTTGTGCATTTCTTCACCAAGAAACAGTTTCCCCTGTATACCCACTCTACCTCACCACTATCAGCAGTGGGCACTGGTAAAAAGCCGCCTTTGTTTGCGTAGCCTACTTTTGATTTAAGGTCAGCTACGATAGCAGCCCTTGCAGCTTCAGTATACTTCTCGTATTTAGCTTTGTGCAACGTGTTGTAGCAGCAACTTTACCAGAAATCTTTCACGGCAGATAACGTCTCTAAGCAGACTAAGCACATAGCTTTGCCTTTACATTCTGTGAACAGATAACCTTCTTTCACCTGAAAGACACGAAGTCTTCTCTTTCCTCCGCTCTTAGCCACGGCGCAACGTCTCTTCTTCACTGGTAGAGAAGACCCGGTGGAAGCGTGTGCGAGGCGGCGTCTGCATTAGAGGCGCCATCTAGTGGCCAACTGTGTCATTACAACTGATTCAGTGCCGCAGAGGATACAGTTTTATAATTTTCAAAAATGAATCTAAGGGCCACGTCGAGTGAGGTCGGCCCGCGGGCCGCCAGTTGCCCATCCCTGGTCTAGATCACTAAATCTACACTATGTGTAGAAAATATTTTTGTTAATTAAAGGAAAAAATACACAATAAGTTTTACACTTTTTTTGTCTCAGATTTACACAACAAGTATGAGGCATTGGCAGAGATGTTGGTGAGACTTGGATGTATACACTGATCAGGCATAACATGACCACTGACAGGAGAGCTAAATAATATTGATCATCTTGACATCGTGACAATTCAATGTTCTGCTGGGAAATGTCTGGACCTGGCATTTGTGTGGATGTTATTTAGACATGTAGCACCCACCTAGACCAGACCCCCATAGCAATGACACTCCTTGATGGCAGCAGCCATCCCCAGCAGGATGCAGCCTGACACAGACACACACACAAAAATGGTTTAGGAACAACTCAAAAAAACATGAAGAACAGCACAAGGTGTTGACCTGGCCTCCAAATTCACTAGATCCCAAACTGATCAAGTATCTGTGGGATGATCCACAGAGGCCCCTCCCCTCAACCCATGGGACCCAAAGGCCCCCACTCACAACATTCTGTTGTCAGACACAACAGGACACCCTCAGAAGGCCCATGTCCATTTTCCGATGAGTCACCACAAGGGAGACCTACACAGTATTAGGAAGGTGGTCATAATGGTATGCCTGATCGTGGAACATTAAGTCAATTATATTCAAAAAGAAACTAAAATACATTAAATACTGTGTTTTAATAATTAAATACAACTACTAAATAATAAAAATGAAGTACAAACAAGTAAACCAACTCTGCAAGACAACCTGAAACTAAACGTATGGTCAAGCAAAAATGAAAAACACAAAACCTTCATAACTCTGGTTTACTGTCTGTACATGTCCAGTAACCTGAGCTGTGCTTTAACACCGCAGGGACTCCAGGCAGTGAGGGGACTCCACTTACACCCAGCAGCACTCCTCGGGCCTCCACCACCACCACAGAGGAGCCTCGCCAGATAAAGACAGAGCCAGAAAATCACAGCTTGTACACACACCACAGCGCGCACACGCAGGTGAGGGACGCTTTGATCGAGGAATTCCAGAGCGTATTCACATTCAGTGATTTATGAGGAGCCCTGGTTGCGTTGACAGAAGAGGTAGATACTCATAAAACAACGCAATCACCTCCCACATATGTCTCAGACCGTAAAAGAGCGACGAGGCTTTTCTTTTATGAGACGAATGTAGGTTCCATAAACTGAAATAAAGATTCCCTTACTCATCACCCTTCTTCTGCATCTCCAGATTTCATCCCTACCAGCTTACATGACAGCTCAGGGAGGTGCCCTTCCCCACAAGATGTCCCCTGGGGGCCACAGCGGGTCCTCTGGCTCCAAAGCTGAGCCCTGGAACAACCTAATCCTGGCTTAGATGACACCACAGCCCAACATCTCAGAAAAACTACCTACCTGCTACTCAAAACTCTCCTGAGAGACCAAGTTTCTATAGCTGACTGCTGCTCAGAGATCTGGGACAGAAATGTGGGAGCCACTACAGATAAAACGAGATCTGGACTGTGAGTACAGTCACAGCCACCAAGGACTGAATGACGATTGTGTTAGGTATCTGAAATTCAGGACAGCGATTAGATTCACACAGTAAGTCCGGAAATAAAGGACGACTCCTGTCATTCTCTTCTACAATGACAGCGCAGAGCCATTAACTGTAACACAGTGACTTCATTGTGATGATTTGCATACAATTGTTGACATTTTGCCAAAGATTTGCCAGATTAAGAATATATATACTTAAAAAAGGAGACTTTATATGAAGGAAAGTGTATTTCAAAGGTCAGTTCACTTAAAAATGAAAGATACATTTTACCGCCAGCGGCATCTACTTTACTCTAAAAAGAAAATAGTTTTTTTTTGTTTGTGGTGCTAAAAGCTTTACAATTGGGTTCTTAAAAACTCCAGTTATATTTCTCCATGAGATATTTCTTTTCCCCAGAGAAGATGCTTCTGGTGTCATTTTCTTTAAAATTATTTCAGCCCCCGGTTGTCAGAGTGGCAGCAGGGGTTGAAGCTGCACCATTTGGGATTTAACAGATTTAAATGTAATCTAAAATTTAGCTGTGAACCTAATTTAATTGCCAGTGTCCACAGCAGCATGGATCCACTAAATCGAACGCAGCCCTTTTAATGTTGTTGTGTTATTAAGGTGAGACACTACAGGTCAATAAGGGAAAATGTGGCCATTAAACTTCCCCTGCCAAATAATTACATCACTGTAACATGATTATTTTAAGACAAATAAGATGCATGTTAATAATAAAAAAATAAAAAGAGGTATTTTATTTTATTCCATGTATTTGAAATTTAATGTTTAAATATCTAAATGAGGTATTATCCTATAGACAAAGTAAAATAAGCACCTACTGCATTTTGGATGTTCTCTTTTCCCTTAGTCCGATAGAAGACATGCTACGGGTGTAGAATGACCCAAAATCTCCAAACTGACCTTGCCTCTGGTGTCTCTCCTTGATTCCACCTGCACTTTTCCTGCCACGACAAACTTTTATATATTTAACAGTGAATCTTATTCTAAAAATGAATCATAAACATTTATATTACAGTAAACCTTCTGTGACAAGACACTCGTCTGATAAATCCTCTTTACAGTACATAAAGGTGACCTTCGGTAAATACAATCTTCTGGCTGCTGCAACTAGAACAGCTACCTGTTGTCTCTTGATCCGTTTATCTGTTTGCATTTAGATTTAATATCATGTATGAAAACATATGTGTCAGTATTGCAATCTCTTACATTGTACAACACGTAATAAACTACCTATGTTGCAGAAGTGTTGCGCTTGATGAATGTGACGTGGATGAAGTTTAGCGCCCTCTGTTGCACACAAGCACAGACATACATCCACTAGACTTATTTTAAAAAACTTAAAAAAAAGAAATCCTTCTAGTATTTATTATTAAATGCCCGATTCCCGACAACGTTATCATGTAATTATCATCTATTGTGTGAGGGCTGTTTGATAAGCTGTATAGTATGGTAGCAGTGTTTTAATTTGCTGGTAGCGAGCATAGAGGCGACCAGTGTAAATGTGGGATACTGCCACGTGTAATTACAAAAACCAATAACTATATGAGCTTATATGTAAAAAGTCCACTCCAGTATAATTGTGTTATATGTCATTTGTGTTGTATTGCAGGTAAAGACTAATAAAGACATTTTGACATATGTAAATAATATACAAAGGTGGTGTCTTTCAGTTTCTTTCAAATGCAGGCCAAATGATGTCTCACACAGACTTTACTAATGTCACAGTGTTTTTTCATCTTTTTCTGGGAAGTGCAGTTTCCCAATTTGCAGATATTCTTCAGAGAACTTCTGAATATCACTGATAAACAGGTGAACGGTGCACTGGTTGAAGTCTTCGTTTAGTTTCTCCCTGATGAACTCCGCATACTTGTCCTGCACCATCTCCCTCCAGCACTGCTGAAATGTGAGTCTGATCTGCTCCTGATCTGCCTCGCATACTTGTGAGCCGAGGGGGTGTGCAAATGCGAGTCCGCTTTGCAAATATTCCTCATAGCTTTCAGTTTTGCCCGAAAGCAGAACCTCTGCGGCTTCGATCACCGCGCTCACTTCCTTTGTCAGGATCTTTTTCTCGTCTTCAGGTCTGCTTTCAAAAGCAGTGTGCATACATTTGAAGTGGCTCTTCCAGTCCTGCCTCTGCACACTGAATGGGATGTCTCCTTTTACAGATCTCAAGAGGCGCTTAGCAACACAAAACACAGCTTCACACAAAGTGCTCTCTTCAGCTGCTTTAACATAGCTCTCATAGTCCAGACTTTGATTTATGCATAGCAACTGTCTGTAGTTGACATCCTTGAAGAGTGTTTCTTTGCTTCCTTTAAAGCCCCAAGGTCTCACATAGCCAATGTGAGTAGTAGCTCCAAACACTCTCCACCACTCATGAGCCTTGTGAACCAGGTTTAACATGCATGGGTGTGTGATCCTCGCCAAACACGGGCTGTTCACGGTGAAAACATACACCTTGCAGACCCCACAGACACCTCCTGTCTCCAGGAGCTCCTGGGTTTGTCTAATGATGACGTCCTCGCTGTGTTCTCCATTGTTGTAGTTAGGATAATAAGGTCCATACATGATGATCTCCTCCTGTGTCTCGATAACTGCCCATGAATGTTGCCTGTCGTCTTCGCCGCATTCGTCACTGATGTCCCGGTGGAAGCCCAAAAACTTCTTGCTCACAGAGTCGTTGAGGAAGAAGTCATCGGGGGCTTGTTTGAGTTTGAGACGCTCTAAAACTTTCTTCACAGAGTGCTGTGTGTCAGCCCAGGATGACGTCTGCTCACAGAGGCTCGTAAAGTCGTTCAGGTGTCTGGTCCCCCCGTTTGGAAATGCTTCATATGTGCAGGAATGACCACAGCTTCTCCTATGAGGCAGAAATATCCCATGTAAACAAAATCCGCCTACTAGTGAGTGCATTTTAGAACTGAAGTAACAACAACTGAAGTACATCTATTTGGGTGAGATCAATAAATTATTGGACTGGTATTGTCACTATGAAGTATATTTTATTACCTTTATGCAGGTATTTCTAAAAACTTTTAGTGTAAATCGAACTAAGAAACCTTCTAAGCATAATGTAAACTTGGTTATGTCACATTATTGTATTCAGTTGTTCTTTGTGTGGCTGCTTTCTGTGTCATTTTGAGGGAGGTATCACTTCCCCATGAGCTTAGTTTTCACTTCACTTCAAGTCCAGGCCTGCTCCTTGTTACTTGTCAGTTGAAGACCTTTGAGTCAGTTGGTTACACTTCACCGTGTTTACTGTACTTTTGTCAGCCTTCGGCTCTTCATCGTGTTCTGAGTCTCTTTGAAGATAAGCTCGTTAAAAATCAGTTTCATTAATTGCAAAAAAATGTGGAGAACAAATTAAAAACATCATGGCTGGCAGTAAATTTAGAGGAAAAATACTTTTGTGAAACATGATGATCCAAAAAGCTCATTACAGTAATACTGTTGCCATATCATTTTTTAAACCTGAAAGTTGCTTCAAATACCCATACTCTGAAACAACCCAGACACATAACTACATTTGTGGTCTTTTTATTTGAGGTACAATTTCATACCACGCAGAATAAATATAATGCTGTGGAAAAACTATTTGACACATTCTCTGTGTTTCTTTCTGTTTCTTTCTAAAAGGCTATTTAACACCTAAATCATAAAACGTCAAAATGAAATCACCCCCTGGAGCAAAGAGCTAGTCTCGCAACCTCTAGCAGCAACAGCGTAAACCAGATGCTACCGTTAACTATCAAGCAATCTCTGGTCCTGTTCCAGTCCATGCAAGCATGTCTCATATCAGAAAGAATTTTCAATCAGATCGAAATTTCAATCAGCTCTCCCTGAACCAATAAAGCATTACCCATGCTTGACCATCAGTATAATGTTCTTTTGCACCAATCTGTGTTTACATTACACCAAATGTTACAGGATCTATCAACCCATCCGCAGAATATTCCCCATCCGGGGTTAGCAGTTGTTTTCACCTTGCCACTCTCCAATGGAAGCCACGCCCACTGTCTTTCTTTCATGAATGCTTTTGATAACTTGTGATTTCTTTGGCAGTATTCAATGCAATGTGAAGCAAAGAGTATTCAAATGAGAAGTGGTCGTTGCCTCATGACTCTCCCATGAATGTCATTGCCTTTCAGGGAGCTATGAACAAAATTAACAATGTGGTTCACTGAATTAAAGAAAGGGAGAGGTGCACTTTCTTGTTTTCTGTGGACCTTTTGTGACTTCCTGGCTCAGCTTTGCTCATGGAGGAATTTTGTCAACGTCACGCTTTGCAAAATGGTATATTTAAATTGGTTTTTGTTTTTGACATAATCTTAACATGCGATTACATTTTGCTTAAAAATAACCAATTATCATTTGAAACTTCTATTTTGTATTCACTTGGGCTGTGTATGTGTTATGATCAATTTAGATTTATGATTTGCCACAGTTGTTCTTCAGTCTGTACTTACTTGAGCCAGGTATGTTGTGTAGCTGTGCTGTGTGGCCAGTCGCTCGGGTGTCTGTCCAGCACAGTTGTGACGCTGGTCAGAAATTTCTTCGTAGGAGGCTGGTGTTCATATGCATCAAACAGATGCCACTTACAGCTAAACCTGGAAAAAAAAAAGACAGGCTGATTTACGCAGAAAACAGCGTGCACAGAGCCTGCTAAGTCATGCTGTCCACCAGAAGACATCTCAGGAAAGGACATGGCTAAAGGGTTGAAAGAATTTATTAGCCTGTGCAAGAAAAACACAGACACAGCTGGATACTTAGAAGTAAAATCGACTTTACTCACATGTGAAAATCCATCCAGTCTCCTCTAAACTACAATATTACTCCTGCTTTGTCGTGGTCTTTGCAATCACAGACAACAACTGAACTCCTGGATTTGCAGTGAGTTTAATGAGATGCTTTCTTGAGAGTGTGAGAATTTCTGCACTTAGCTCCTCCTCTCTGCAATGCCAGAGGCCATGCACATATTATCCAGCCTGTATGTAACTGATGTTTTACCCGAGAGCCAATCCTCAACTTTCTTATATGAAATGAAAGTCTTGCGGTGATTAATGAAGATTCATGGTGGAGGTTGACTGCAGTTCACAGCTGCCACCAGAGAAGAGATTAAACTAAATATTAACTTAGAATGTTTCAGAAAGTGATCCACCCAAACAGATTAAGTTCTGTACAAGTGCAAACATCAGTCGGTCAAGTGATTGTTTTTTTTTTTTTTTGTTCTCTGTCCAAACCTGCCTGAAGAAAACAAACCAATCAAAAAACAATCATCATCCCAGAGACAAATATGACAGCATCTGCCAATATATTGAAACACTTCAGAACCCTCAGAACTCCTAAGGAAGTCTGGAACCTTTGGCTGTTTATTTTCCATTTTCTACTCTCTGCAAACTTGCAGAAACATTGGCATGAGAACACTCATGAGGCAGAGACATGCAGAGCAACATGCTAGACAGGATCTGGGACGTCACTGGGTTTGGTCAGTGTAAAATGAAATGTGACTCCTTGTGACTTTCCTCCTCCTCCTTCTTTTTTTATTTTTTTTTTTTGCATTTTTGCCCTAAAGCGGCAGTCACAGTAGACAGACAGGAATGGTGGGGAAAGAGAGCCGCCCTGACCACTATTGGTTTTCAGTTTTTCAACTTTGCTGGAAGAAATTTCTTTATAAAAATGACCGAAAACAAATGTGTGAGAAGCAGGCGCAAGAAAGCCAGGGAGGGAGAGGGAGAGAGGGACAAAGGCTTCTTTTTGTTTTTCTTGAACTGTACTGATAAGACTGGTACGCACAGAGCTGCCAGGCTGAAGCTTTTTCTGCTTCCTCTAAACTTTAGAGCGGTTTATCTTAATCTAGGTTCTTCATTAAAGCCCAACACATGATATATTTGAAACCTTCATGTACATTCACCTAATTGGTTATTACACATCCTATCCTGTGCAGTACAATTAGAATGTGACATCAATATGAGTATAATAGTCTGTTGTAGAGGTGGTCAGTTTGCTGCTGGAGGGGTATTGGCTGTGTCCGACTGTTAAGTGGTCATCAGAGTGATGGCTTGAAGGAAGACACCGTACCTGTGTCTGGTTGTTTTTCTGTAGTGCCCACCAGAGGGCAGGAGCTAGAACAGGTGTCCAGGGTGTGATGAATCTACAGTGACGTTTCCTGCCCATTTCCTGACTCTGAATGTGTATAAGTCTTGGATGGAGGGCGGGCTGGGACCAAGAATCTTTTCGGCAGTCTCGACAGTCCGCTGCAGTCTGCTCTTGGCCTGTTTGGTGGCTGATCCAAACCAGACGGTGATGGAAACGCAGAGAACAGACTGGATTATTGCCATTATCATTCTCACTGGCCCATACTGCTTTGTGTCATCGCATAGAGTGCTGCTCAAAACGTTTTGTGTCCCTCAAAATTTTCTACATTTCTGCATAAAAATGACTCAAAACTTCAGCAGAAGTTCTGAAATTAGGCAAGGCAAGGCAAGGCATTTTTATTTATATAGCGCATTTCATACCAAGAGGCAACTCAATGTGCTTTACATAAAAACAGAACAAATTAGAACACACAGTTAAAAGCAAGAACAAAGAAAAAGAAAAAAAAGAAAAAGAAAAGTGTATTATATATATACATATATTAAAACGATTAAGAGGACTTACAGTGTAAATCCAAGATTACGATTTAAAATGATTTAAAAGGGCTCAGCCATATGCACATGAAAAAAGAAATGTTTTTAACCTAGATTTAAAAGTGCTTACAGTTGGGGCTGATTTCAGCTCTGCTGGTAGTTTGTTCCATTTGTGTGCAGCGTAACAGCTAAATGCTGCTTCACCGTGTTTGGTTTTAACTCTGTGCTCCACTATCTGACCTGAGTCAGTCGATCTCAGAGCTCGACTGGGTTTATACATTGCTAACATGTCATTCATGTATTCTGGACCTAAACCATTCAGTGATTTGTAAACCAGTAGCAGAACTTTAAAATCTATTCTGTAGCTGACTGGGAGCCAATGTAAAGACTTAAGAACTGGGGTGATATGCTCTGATTTCTTTGTTCTGGTTAAAACTCGAGCTGCAGCGTTTTGGATGAGCTGCAGCTGTTTGATACTTTTTTGGGGGAGTCCAGTCAGAAGACCGTTACAGTAGTCAAGTCTATTGGAAATGAAAGCATGAATCAGCTTCTCCTGATCTGTTTGCGACATGAAGCCCTTAATTCTGGATATGTTCTTAAGTTGATAAAAGGCTGTTTTGGTGATTGATTTGATATGACTGTTGAAGGTCAGATCTGAGTCTATCAGCACGCCAAGGTTTCGGACCTGGTCTTTAGTTTCTAGAGACAGTGACTCAAGGTGTTTACTGACAGTAACCCTCTTCTCTTTATTGCCAAAAACAATGACCTCAGTTCTTTCTTGATTTAACTGCAGGAAGTTTTGGTTCATCCAATTTTTGACTTTCTCTAAACAGTGACACAATGACTCTATTTGACTGCAGTCATCTGGAGACAATGCAAGATATATCTGTGTGTCATCTGCATAACTATGATAGTTGACATTTGAATTCTGGAGAATTTGACCCAAAGGCAACATATATAGGCTGAACAGAAGGGGTCCAAGAACTGACCCCTGAGGAACTCCATATGTCATAGCCACTGGATCGGATTGATAGCTTCCAATGGTCACAAAATAACTCCGCTCCTCCAAGTAGGACCTGAACCAATCTAGTACTGTTCCGCTGAGTCCTGCCCAGGTTTCCAACCTGTTCAGCAGTATACTGTGGTCTACAGTGTCGAAAGCAGCACTGAGATCCAACAGGACCAGAACTGACACCTTGCCTGAGTCAGTGTTCAACCTTATATCATTCAAGACTCTAATGAGAGCTGTTTCTGTACTGTGGTGAGGTCGAAAGCCTGATTGAAATTTATCAAAGAGTCCACTGGAGTTTAAAAAGTTGCTAAGTTGATTAAAAACCACTTTCTCAATGATCTTGGCTATAAAAGGGAGATTTGAGATAGGTCTGTAGTTGGTTAACATGGAAGCATCCAGCGTTCTCTTTTTTAAGAGTGGTTTGATGGCAGCTACTTTTAGGGCTTTAGGAAACGCGCCTGATTGAAGTGAGCAATTTATTATTTGCTGCAGATCTGTTTGGACAGAGCTTACAATAGTTTTAAAAAAGTCAGATGGCATTGTGTCAAGACAGTATGTCGATGGTTTAAGATGCTGAACTGTGTGCTCTATGGTTTTTTGGTCAATTGTATTAAATTCTGACATAGCTGATTTATTCCTAGGTGGTTTTAAGGATGGTGTCATTTTATTATTTCGACGATTTGTGTCGATATTTTGTCTTATAGATGTGATTTTTTCATTGAAAAAGCAAGCAAATTCATTGCATTTTTCTGTGGAAGAAAGTTCTGAAACTATCTCTTTTGGGGGAGTTGTAAGCTTATCAACCAAAGCAAACAGAGTGCGAGTGTTGTTGATATTCTTATTAATCATTTCAGATAAGTGTTGCTGTCTAGCCTTGAGTAACCCGTGGTTAAAATTAAAAATACTTTGTTTGTAGAGGTCATGGTGAATTTGAAGTTTAGTTTTTCTCCATTTACGCTCAGCTTTCCTGCATTCTGTTTTCAAAGCCTTCACCATCATAGTGTTCCTCCATGGTGTTCTCTGTCTGCTCAAGATCATCCTAGTTTTAATAGGTGCAACAGTATCCATGACATTTGAGATTTTCAAGTTGAAATTATCCAAGAGTTCATCAACTGTCTCTTCACTCACGGCTGGTGACATAGCTATAGCCTCCATAAACTTAGCACTGGTATTCTCATTTATGCACCTTTTTCTAACAGACACAGAGGTTAACTGAGTGTTTGGAGTTATCTGTAAGTCAAAGAACACACAGAAATGATCTGAAAGAGCCAAGTCCTTAATATCAACAGAAGAAATGTCAACACCTTTGGAGATAACCAGATCCAGAGTGTGGCCTCGAGTGTGTGTGGGCCCTTTCACATGTTGGGAGAGGCCAAAAGTGTCCAGTAGAGAACAAAGTTCTTTGGCATTTGTGTCCATGTTATTGTCTATGTGAATATTAAAATCCCCCGTTATGATAAAAAAGTTGTAGTCCGTGCAGATAACTGACAGCAGTTCAGCAAACTCATCAAAGAATTTTCCTGGGTATTTTGGTGGTCTATAAATGATTAGAAAAATAACTTTTTCTACAGAAAAATAGGAGCTATGAATGCTCTCTAGGCTTGGACAGTGGAACAATTATGTCCTCTACTGACCTGTTGATGGGTTACTTGGCAATGAGGCAGCTCAGCTAAGCTCAGACACAACAAGATTTACTCCACACGTTGTTCACACCTACTGCAACCTTATTTGACTTACCAGTAAAATGCATATTGAACAAGTGATTTTGTATTCCATCTTTATTGTACTTAAATCGTGATGATTTTCTTAATTTTCTTCTTATGTACATATTATTTTTGCTGATGTATTTCTACCTTTTTTCTTATTGGTATGCAGTAAGTGTGCAAAAGTTCGTTAATTTAGAAACTGACCACTACTGTCATAAACTATTCATATAATTTGGAAAAAATAAAAATAAAAATAACCCTTATTTTACTTCAAAATGCTTTCTATTGACAATATTATGGGTTAATTCTACTTATTTTTCTAACATATTATATAAACTGCTTTAGAAGACGGCAGGTAACAGTCCTAGCTGGGGTTATTATAATTATATTGAGCAAGTATGTCTAACTAACGGACCAATCAGAAGCCGCGCTCAGCTGACAGCCTGTTTGGGCGGGGCATCACACCAGACGCTCTGATCGCTCATTGGACGCTGCGCTCTAAGCCCATGATACGCCAACCAATCAGGGATGTTCAGTCGATCTGACGAGGTTGTGACTGAAAACAGTCTTCTCTTCATGGAGCTGCTGCTTCTCAGCGACGGTATGCATTGATGGAGAGCAGTTCTACACGTTTACACACCTGTTTGTCAGAATAACAGCCCGACACCTGCAGCAACATGGACATCCTGAAGTCGCTGGGACATCCGGAGGAGATATTCAACCTGTTTAAGTTTAAGATGGGGGGATGTAAAGCCGTCATGCCAAAGTTGGATTATGTGAGTAAAGTATATCTCTGAGAATACTGACCATAAACTCAGGCTTTTCAACAAACACAAGAATGCTGCGTGGATGCGTTTTATCTCATCAGATATTCACACATGGTATTCCCCTTTTTCAGAGCATCTGATTTGTTTCAATGTAGCAACGCGGAAAACATACACACACATGCACACAGCACTGCATTGCAATGGACTGACCTGTATGCTGCACTGTTTTGCTGCTTAATGATGCGGTGGAAACATAGCTGATTAGACACTGTCAAATTAGATCTGTGCTGCTCTCAACCTGAGTTGGCTCACGTACATGACCATTGACTCGGGATTTAGGTTACGTAATGAGCTTGGAGGGTTCACCGGTGGAGAGAGATGCTGTGCGCATGTTTGACGGCTAATCCCACTGTTTTAACACCAGTGTGACCCGGAGAGAGAGAGAGAGAGAGAGAGTCTGCACAGGCTGCACCATGGCCTGGTCATGTAGTCTCCTCCAGGGCTTTATTTTGACAGGCAGTAGCATTCAACGGTCGTCTTGATGTAATGTTGCATGGAAAGACATGCTGCTGTCATTCTCTCTGTCTACCACCAGGGGTCAGAAAAATGCACAACTGTCACACACTTCCTTACACAACTTGGTTTACTTCTGCATTTTGACAACTATAATTTGATGTTCTGTATTAATCTACAAGGAGACCATAAATAGCATTGTTCAAGATGCATGCACTCGCAGGTGTTTGAAACACACCCCATGAAGGGGGTTGTGAGAGTGAGCTAATCCCCAAGAGACAACATTAGCGAGTTGCATACGCAGATTCAGTATTTTAGTATTGTGCACTCTACTGTGTAATGACACTTCTGAGGGGCAGTTGTGTATGTATAAGTATGCTTGGCCGTTTAATGGCTAAACTCGAAGGGCCAATGTGGGGCTTTACAGGCAAGAAACACTGGGAAAGTGCAGCTGGCGTTGTTTTGGTTGGAGGTGGGAGGAGTGTTGAGTGTTCGGTAACAGCAGATCTACAAACGCTGTGCACTCGCCCGTCTGACATAAACACCGAGGTTAGGTTGTTTAAAGGTCAGCGGGGCGCCTGTTTTAACTCTCCTCGACGTCCTCCATAAAGATTTTTCACCTCGCGTGTCCTCTACATGGACTTAGCGTTTCAAAATTCTCCACCAGCCGTGGCGTCGACATGGACACAGTCACTTTGTAGCTGCAGGCTCAGGTTATCGCATGGCCGGAGCTTGCTGCAAGTGTCCAGTCCCTCTTTCCGTGTTCAAGCGCTCCCTCTCGGTGGCCGCGCCGCGGGGCTGCGGGTTCGCTCCTCGGTCCTTCCTGCAGGGCTGGAGGCTCGGGGAGCGGGGCCTGCATGAGGCCGCCCGACCCTCCAGCGCCCTCAGACCCGCAGGCTTCCACCGACCGACAGTCTTCTTCTGTCTTTCCTGCCAGGAGTCCATGAGCGTGAGTCTGCGGACCTGCTACCTGTACCTGAACCAGACCAGCCGCAGCTTCGCAGCCGTAATCCAGGCTCTGGACGGAGAGCTGAGGTGAGTAAAGCTGAGATCTGAGCACATCTGGCTCAGGTGAGGAGGGGTGTGTCTGCAGTCTGCAGGCATGTTTTCTCTGCTGAAGAACGGAAATAAGGGGCGTTGGTTTTCATCCAGTGGAATATGGAAAAAGCACATACTCAAAAAAACAATGTCAGCAGCTTGGATTCTGTCCATACTTTTTGAGGCATTTGCGTGTCACATCAGATTCGGCTATAGCTACTCTCAGAAATAATTGCTTCAAGCACTCTAAAATGAGGACACAGTGGCCTTTATTCAAGATAACCTTTTGCACAAATAAACATAGTCAGCAGAAGTTTGTTTATTTGGGACTGAATGATAATGAAAGTCATCTAAATGACACAAATTAAAATGGAAATCAGCAGCTACAGCTTCACTGTGTTAGTTAGCATTATATTAAGCGTTTTAAGATTTATTTTCAGAGCATTGCATCAGTAAATATCAGTATAAACAAGGTGTGCAGTAAAACATATCAGGGCTATAATGAAACATCAACCTTTAATGAGATTTAGAACATTTATAAACAGGCAAATTATGTGCTCCAAAAGGGACATTTCCATGTTACCAGATTTGTCCCCAGGCAGGACTCATTAAAACATAAATTAACAGTGACAAAAACAGAGTAGCACCAGGAAATGTTTTTTGGCTTTATCAGTGACTTGTTGCACGTTGCACACTGATGTTTGTGTTTATCTACTCTTAAATAATTAACTAATGGATGGAATGTTGCCTGCTATTAAGAAGCATGCATGTAGGAGGATGTTGTGTTGTGTCAGTGAGGTGATGATGTGCAGCAGGAATCCAAATTAAACCATTAATGTTACCGTGACAACGGTCTGCTGCTGCTGTCAAATTTCGACGCAATATTCAGGTCAGAACTGTAAGCAAAGACATGGCAGCTCTTTGTAAACATACATCTTTAGATATCATCTGTCAAATGGAACCTGATCTGCTTAATATGTGAATCAGTGACAACTTTTCATTCATCTTTTATACATCTTCTTCAGTCGTCTCATCTCCTTATTGCTGTCTTTGTGATTCAGACATGCAGTTTGTATTTTCTACCTGGTGCTCCGCGCGCTGGACACAGTGGAGGACGACATGAGCATCTCCCTGGACAAGAAGGTGCCCATGCTGAACAATTTCCACACCTACCTTTACCAGGATGACTGGTGCTTCACCGAGAGTCAGGAAAAAGATCGTCAGGTTCTGGAGGATTTCCCCACGGTGAGTAGTGCCACATGGCGATACCTGATGAACCAGTGCGTCGTCGGATTAAGGCCGTGATAAATTAGTTTCTATACTTTGAATCCAGATATCACTGGAATTCAGAAACCTCGCTCAGGAATACAGAGACGTCATCTCGGATATCTGCCACCGGATGGGAGTGGGGATGGCTGAGTTTCTGGAGAAGAAAGTGGGGTCCATGAAGGAGTGGGACAAGGTAAATGTTACCCTCGTGGTTCGGTTATTGTAGGAGCATAACAACAAAATAAAATACATAAATGTTAAACAGCTCTACACAACTGTAACACTCTACTATAGCCCTTGAAGTATAAAACAATCAATTAGACTAAAGAAAGAGATCCTAGAATCTCCTAGCGCTCCCAGCCCCTGCACAACTAACTAACATTTTATCGTGTGTGTCTTTGACTTTGAAGGAAATATGTCATCATTTACATGACAGCACAGTGTAGTGAATTTGAATTCAGAGATATGATTTTTGTTTTTCAAAAAATATGTGCTCATTGACTTTAGAGTCAGCCGTACATTTTAAAATTGGGGCAGGTGCAACAAAAGACTGGCAAAGTTTTGTAATGCTAAATAAATAATAATGTAGCCTAGAAACACACTCAACTAAATTCTTTTCAAGCCATCCTGTAGACTGTAGATGTCTCAGAGAGTACTGAGCAAATGTTTAATCAATGGAAGTCTATTGACAAATCAACAGCCAGCCCCTCAGGATATCACAGGAGCTGTGTGTGTTTGATGGTGAACCAGTATTTTGTCACACACGTAACCGCTGCCTTCCTCTGTGCAGTACTGCCACTTTGTTGCCGGTCTGGTCGGCATCGGCCTGTCTCAGCTCTTCTCTGCGTCCCAGTTGGAGGATCCTGAAGTGGGCCGGGACACTGAGCTGGCAAACTCCATGGGCCTGTTCCTCCAGAAGACCAACATCATCCGAGATTATCTAGAGGACACGCAGGAGGGACGTGCCTTCTGGCCAGAAGAGGTAGAAACTCAATTTTTTTGTGTGTGTGTTTGTGTGCCTGACCTCTGATCAGAGTTTTGCAGTGCTATAGGACTCATTAGGGCCCGAGCACGAAGTGCAAGGACCCTATTGTTTTCGTACTGTTTATTATTAGGGCCCGAGCACGAAGTGCAAGGACCCTATTGTTTTCGTACTGTTTATTATTAGGGCCCGAGCACGAAGTGCAAGGACCCTATTGTTTTCGTACTGTTTATTATTATTATTATTATTATTATTATTCTTTGGATTTTTAAAAAATCGTTTCGGTGTCTAAACATGCACGAAAAGTCCTGACAATTGGCGGAAAGATTCGTTCGCCCGAAAACTTAAATGTATCAGGGCCTCGAGCATGGGCGTGGCAAAATGGCTCTATAGCGCCACCTACGGATTTTCTACGGACCAGCCCCCGAAGCCCGTTGCGTCTAAAAATCTGGAAACATGTCACGTATATGTAACATCCCGGGACGCACAAAAAAGTCTCTTGGAGCCATATTCTAAACCCAACAGGAAGTCTGCTATTTTGATTAAAAGTGTGAAAATTGGAGAAAATTGGAGAAAATTGGAATTAATCATCATTTTTTTTTAAGGCATTAAACCTATCAGATAGACTTCAAAAACTATGGAATTAGGTAGCTGAACCCTTGATGAACATGAGCATATTTTCTTTTTGACTTTTCGTCTATGTGGCGTGGGTCTGCTGGCCCCTCAAAGTTTTTTTGACGCGCCATGAAACAGGAAGTTGCATTAAACGTGCTTAAACGTGCTGTAAACATGCTTCAATTCAGTCCAAAGTGCATGAAACTTTACAGTATTGTTACTGGTCCCTAACTGAACACATCCATATGTCAATATTCATGCAATTGTTGTAGCGCCACCTATTGTGGGCTGATTTAAATAGAGTCTGTTGTATGAGCTGCCATTCCTGTCGGGATGATTTTTATTGTCTTCTGATGTTATCACGACATACTTATGATCTTCATGGTCACTCCCTGCGAAGATTGTGAGTTTTCGTTAAACTTTAGGGCCTTTTATGGTCGTGAAAGTGAAAAGTTGCTCTTTCTCCCTCATTTCATCATCAGTGCACACGTAGTTCGCTACTTTGTCCAGCAGATGGAGCCAAATCATTTCTCTCTGCTGGCTGAATGTCAGAGTGTGTGTGTGTGTTGGTTAAACTTCTAATGATTGGTGAGGCTGTTTTAACATACTTTGATGACACAGAGAGAATAATTATACATCTGTTTGTTGATGCCACAGAGAGAATACATTCAAAAGAGTTTGGTGTTGCCGCCGCTATGGCGATGCTAGTTCCGTTAGCCTGTCTATGGTGTTTCGCATTGTACGTTAGCATTAAGCTAGCGGAGTTTATTCATCGTTGTTATAGATAGAGATAGATAGATAGAGAGAGAGATAGATAGATGTATGTGTAGGTAGATAGATAAATAGATAGATGTATAGGTAGGTAGATAGATAGATAGATAGATAGATAGGTTTTATTTATCACATGCACAGTTATACATAGTACAATGCACAGTGAAATGTATTGTTGTACCTGCAGCCAGTAGTAAAAAATATATAAAATGTATAAGTACTACAGTAAACAGTAGTTTGCACACAATGTAAGCAATACTTATAAGCATACTTATAAGAAGGTCGCCGTTGTTCGATGTTGCCGCCGCTATGGCGATGCTAGTTCCGTTAGCCTGTCTATGGTGTTTCGCATTGTACATTAGCATTAAGCTAGCGAAGTTTATTCTTCGTTGTTATAGATAGATAGATAGGTTTTATTTGTCCCATGCACAGTTATACATAGTGCAATGCACAGTGTAATGTATTGTTGTACCTGCAGCCAGTAGTAAAAAAAATATATAAGTACTACATTAAACAGTAGTTTGCACACAAGGTAAGCAATAGCCTATAAGTGTAACTGGTAGAGAAATAAAATAAAATAAAAATAAAAATATAGACTAGTAAACTTAAAGGGGGAGTGGTTGTATATGTATACATTTACAGTAGGCCTATTTGTCAGTCTTTACTAGATGTAAAGAGAAGTAAGAGATACTTAGAGATACTTAAGATATATTCTTAATTTTATATTTAATCATCTTTTGTTGTATGTATTTTAGTTTTACGGAAAACTTCAATTGGGAGTGACAAAATGAATCCTTGACGCAAGAAGACTTTGCCTGTCATTGGAGAACTGTTAGCTATCGTGCCACGGTGCACTGTTACTCCACTGTTTCCCCTGAGATCTGCGGTGACCCCGTCCTTGCCGGACGCCGACTGGCGTGGATTGCGAGGGCCCGTTCAACGCTGCTTGCAGCTTTAATTATTATTATTATTATTATTCTTTGGATTTTTAAAAAATCGTTTCGGTGTCTAAACATGCACGAAAAGTCCTGACAATTGGCGGAAAGATTCGTTCGCCCGAAAACTTAAATGTATCAGGGCCTCGAGCATGGGCGTGGCAAAATGGCTCTATAGCGCCACCTACGGATTTTCTACGGACCAGCCCCCGAAGCCCGTTGCGTCTAAAAATCTGGAAACATGTCACGTATATGTAACATCCCGGGACGCACAAAAAAGTCTCTTGGAGCCATATTCTAAACCCAACAGGAAGTCTGCTATTTTGATTAAAAGTGTGAAAATTGGAGAAAATTGGAGAAAATTGGAATTAATCATCATTTTTTTTTAAGGCATTAAACCTATCAGATAGACTTCAAAAACTATGGAATTAGGTAGCTGAACCCTTGATGAACATGAGCATATTTTCTTTTTGACTTTTCGTCTATGTGGCGTGGGTCTGCTGGCCCCTCAAAGTTTTTTTGACGCGCCATGAAACAGGAAGTTGCATTAAACGTGCTTAAACGTGCTGTAAACATGCTTCAATTCAGTCCAAAGTGCATGAAACTTTACAGTATTGTTACTGGTCCCTAACTGAACACATCCATATGTCAATATTCATGCAATTGTTGTAGCGCCACCTATTGTGGGCTGATTTAAATAGAGTCTGTTGTATGAGCTGCCATTCCTGTCGGGATGATTTTTATTGTCTTCTGATGTTATCACGACATACTTATGATCTTCATGGTCACTCCCTGCGAAGATTGTGAGTTTTCGTTAAACTTTAGGGCCTTTTATGGTCGTGAAAGTGAAAAGTTGCTCTTTCTCCCTCATTTCATCATCAGTGCACACGTAGTTCGCTACTTTGTCCAGCAGATGGAGCCAAATCATTTCTCTCTGCTGGCTGAATGTCAGAGTGTGTGTGTGTGTTGGTTAAACTTCTAATGATTGGTGAGGCTGTTTTAACATACTTTGATGACACAGAGAGAATAATTATACATCTGTTTGTTGATGCCACAGAGAGAATACATTCAAAAGAGTTTGGTGTTGCCGCCGCTATGGCGATGCTAGTTCCGTTAGCCTGTCTATGGTGTTTCGCATTGTACGTTAGCATTAAGCTAGCGGAGTTTATTCATCGTTGTTATAGATAGAGATAGATAGATAGAGAGAGAGATAGATAGATGTATGTGTAGGTAGATAGATAAATAGATAGATGTATAGGTAGGTAGATAGATAGATAGATAGATAGATAGGTTTTATTTATCACATGCACAGTTATACATAGTACAATGCACAGTGAAATGTATTGTTGTACCTGCAGCCAGTAGTAAAAAATATATAAAATGTATAAGTACTACAGTAAACAGTAGTTTGCACACAATGTAAGCAATACTTATAAGCATACTTATAAGAAGGTCGCCGTTGTTCGATGTTGCCGCCGCTATGGCGATGCTAGTTCCGTTAGCCTGTCTATGGTGTTTCGCATTGTACATTAGCATTAAGCTAGCGAAGTTTATTCTTCGTTGTTATAGATAGATAGATAGGTTTTATTTGTCCCATGCACAGTTATACATAGTGCAATGCACAGTGTAATGTATTGTTGTACCTGCAGCCAGTAGTAAAAAAAATATATAAGTACTACATTAAACAGTAGTTTGCACACAAGGTAAGCAATAGCCTATAAGTGTAACTGGTAGAGAAATAAAATAAAATAAAAATAAAAATATAGACTAGTAAACTTAAAGGGGGAGTGGTTGTATATGTATACATTTACAGTAGGCCTATTTGTCAGTCTTTACTAGATGTAAAGAGAAGTAAGAGATACTTAGAGATACTTAAGATATATTCTTAATTTTATATTTAATCATCTTTTGTTGTATGTATTTTAGTTTTACGGAAAACTTCAATTGGGAGTGACAAAATGAATCCTTGACGCAAGAAGACTTTGCCTGTCATTGGAGAACTGTTAGCTATCGTGCCACGGTGCACTGTTACTCCACTGTTTCCCCTGAGATCTGCGGTGACCCCGTCCTTGCCGGACGCCGACTGGCGTGGATTGCGAGGGCCCGTTCAACGCTGCTTGCAGCTTTAATTAGGGCCCGAGCACGAAGTGCAAGGACCCTATTGTTTTCGTACTGTTTATTATTATTATTATTATTATTATTTGGATTTTTAAAAAATCCTAAAGGTGTCTAAACATGCACAAAAAGTCCTGAAAATTGGCAGAAAGATTCGTTCGCCCCAAAACTTAAATGTATCAGGGCCTCGAGCATGGGCGTGGCAAAATGGCTCTATAGCGCCACCTACGGACCAGCCCCTGAAGCCCGTTGCGTCTAAAAATCTGGAAATATGTCACATATATGTAACATCCCAGGACGCACAAAAAAGTCTCTTGGAGCCATATTCTAAACCCAACAGGAAGTCTGCTATTTTGATTAAAGTGTGAAAATTGGACAAAAACAGCGTTTCTTGGAGTCTGTAAATGAGGTATTAAATCTTATCAGATTGACTTCAAAACTATGGAATTAGGTAGTTGGAATCTCGATGAACAAAAACTAAAATAGGCGCATATACTTTTCGTCGAAGTGGCGTGGGTCTGCTGGCCCCTGACAGTTTTTTTGACGCGCCATGAAACAGGAAGTTGCATTAAACGTGCTTTAATTCAGTCCAAAGTGCATGAAACTTTACAGTATTGTTACTGGTCCCTAACTGAACACATCCATATGTCAATATTCATGCAATTATTGTAGCGCCACCTATTGTGGGCAGGAAATGTCTGATTTAAAATAGAGTCTGTTGTATGAGCTGCCATTCCTGTCGGGATGATTTTTATTGTTTTCAGATGTTATCACGACATACTTATGATCTTCATGGTCACTCCCTGCGAAGATTGTGAGTTTTCGTTAAACTTTAGGGCCTTTTATGGTAGTGAAAGTGAAAAGTTGCTCTTTCTCCCTCATTTCATCATCAGTGCACACGTAGTTCGCTACTTTGTCCAGCAGATGGAGCCAAATCATTTCTCTCTGCTGGCTGAATGTCAGTGTGTGTGTGTGTGTTGGTTTAACTTCTAATGATTGGTGAGGCTGTTTTAACATACTTTGATGACACAGAGAGAATAAGTATACAACTGTTTGTTGATGCCACAGAGAGAATACATTCAAAAGAGTTTGGTGTTGCCGCCGCTATGGCGATGCTAGTTCCGTTAGCCTGTCTATATGGTGTTTCGCATTGTACGTTAGCATTAAGCTAGCGGAGTTTATTCTTCGTTGTTATAGATAGATAGATAGATAGATAGATAGATAGGTTTTATTTGTCCCATGCACAGTTATACATAGTACAATGCACAGTGAAATGTATTGTTGTGCCTGCAGTCAGTACTAAAAAAAATATATATAACTACTACAGTAAACAGTAGTTTGCACACAAGGTAAGCAATATAAGTGTAATGTACACCGATAGAGAAATAAAATGAAATAAAAATAAAAATTTAGACTGGTAAAATTAAAGGGGGGGATAGTTGTATATGTACATAAATTTACAGTATTTGTCAGTCTTTACTAGATGTAAAGGGAAGTAAGAGACACTTAGAGATACTTAAGATGTATTCTTAATTTTATATTTCATCATCTTTTGTTGTATGCATTTCAGTTTTACGGTAAACTTCAATTGGGAGTGACAAAATAAATCCTTGAAGCAAGAAGACTTAGCCTCTCATTGGAGAACTGTTAGCTATCGTGCCACGGTGCACTGTTACTCCTCTGTTTCCCCTGAGACCTGCGGTGACCCCGTCCTTGCCGGACGCCGACTGGCGTGGATTGCGAGGGCCCGTTCAACGCTGCTTGCAGCTTTAATTATTATTATTATTATTATTTGGATTTTTAAAAAATCCTAAAGGTGTCTAAACATGCACAAAAAGTCCTGAAAATTGGCAGAAAGATTTGTTCGCCCCAAAACTTAAATGTATCAGGGCCTCGAGCATGGGCGTGGCAAAATGGCTCTATAGCGCCACCTACGGACCAGCCCCTGAAGCCCGTTGCGTCTAAAAATCTGGAAATATGTCACATATATGTAACATCCCAGGACGCACAAAAAAGTCTCTTGGAGCCATATTCTAAACCCAACAGGAAGTCTGCTATTTTGATTAAAGTGTGAAAATTGGACAAAAACAGCGTTTCTTGGAGTCTGTAAATGAGGTATTAAATCTTATCAGATTGACTTCAAAACTATGGAATTAGGTAGTTGGAATCTCGATGAACAAAAACTAAAATAGGCGCATATACTTTTCGTCGAAGTGGCGTGGGTCTGCTGGCCCCTGACAGTTTTTTTGACGCGCCATGAAACAGGAAGTTGCATTAAACGTGCTTTAATTCAGTCCAAAGTGCATGAAACTTTACAGTATTGTTACTGGTCCCTAACTGAACACATCCATATGTCAATATTCATGCAATTATTGTAGCGCCACCTATTGTGGGCAGGAAATGTCTGATTTTAAATAGAGTCTGTTGTATGAGCTGCCATTCCTGTCGGGCTGATTTTTATTGTCTTCAGATGTTATCACGACATACTTATGATCTTCATGATCACTCCCTGCGAAGATTGTGAGTTTTCGTTAAACTTTAGGGCCTTTTATGGTAGTGAAAGTGAAAAGTTGCTCTTTCTCCCTCATTTCATCATCAGTGCACACGTAGTTCGCTACTTTGTCCAGCAGATGGAGCCAAAGTATTTCTCTCTGCTGGCTGAATGTCAGAGTGTGTGTGTGTGTTGCTTAAACTTCTAATGATTGGTGAGGCTGTTTTAACATACTTTGATGGCACAGAGAGAATAATTATACAACTGTTTGTTGATGCCACGGAGAGAATACAGTCAAAAGAGTTTGGTGTTGCCGCCGATATGGCGATGCTAGTTCCGTTAGCCTGTCTATGGTGTTTCCCATTGTACGTTAGCATTAAGCTAGCGGAGTTTATTCATCGTTGTTATAGATAGATAGATAGATAGATAGATGTGTAGGTAGGTAGGTAGGTAGGTAGATAGATAGATGTATAGGTAGGTAGATAGATAGATGGATGGATGGATAGATAGATAGATAGATAGATAGATAGATAGACAGATAGATGGGTTTTATTTAACACATGCACAGTTATACATAGTACAATGCACAGTGAAATGTATTGTTGTACCTGCAGCCAGTAGTAAAAAATGTATATGAGTACTACAGTAAACAGTAGTTTGCACAAAAGGTAAGCAATATAAGTGTAATGTACACCGTTACAGAAATAAAATGAAATAAAAATAAAAATATAGACTGGTAAACTTAAAAGGGGGTTAGTTGTATATGTACATAAATTTACAGTATTTGTCAGTCTTTACTAGATGTTAAGACAAGAGATACTTAGATATACTTAAGATATATTCTTAATTTTATATTTAATCATCTTTTGTTGTATGTATTTCAGTTTTACGGTAAACTTCAATTGGGAGTGACAAAATAAATCCTTGAAGTCAGAAGACTTTGCCTGTCATTGGAGAACTGTTAGCTATCGTGCCACGGTGCGCTGTTACTCCTCTGTTTCCCCTGAGATCTGCGGTGACCCCGTCCTTGCCGGACGCCGACTGGCGTGGATTGCGAGGGCCCGTCCAACGCTGCTTGCAGCTTTAATTAGGGCCCGAGCACGAAGTGCAAGGACCCTATTGTTTTCGTACTGTTTATTATTAGGGCCCGAGCACGAAGTGCAAGGACCCTATTGTTTTCGTACTGTTTATTATTATTATTATTATTATTATTATTATTATTATTATTATTATTCTTATTTGGATTTTTAAAAAATCCTTTCGGTGTCTAAACATGCACGAAAAGTCCTGAAAATTTGCAGAAAGATTCGTTCGCCCGAAAACTTTAATGTATCAGGGACTCGAGCATGGGCGTGGCAAAATGGCTCTCTAGCGCCACCTACGGATTTTCTACGGACCAGCCCCTGAAGCCCGTTGCGTCTAAAAATCTGGAAATATGTCACGTATATGTAACATCCCAGGACGCACAAAAAAGTCTTTTGGAGCCATATTCTAAACCCAACAGGAAGTCTGCTATTTTGATTAAAAGTGTGAAAATTGGACAAAAACGTGGTGTTTTTAGAGTTTGTAAAAGCAGGTATTAAACCTTATCAGATTGACTTCAAAACTATGGAATTAGGTAGTTGGAGGCTAGATGAACAAAAACTAAAAAGGCGCATATACTTTTCGTCGAAGTGGCGTGGGTCTGCTGGCCCCTCAAAGTTTTCTTGACGCGCCATGAAACAGGAAGTTGCATTAAACGTGCTTTAAACATGCTTTAATTCAGTCCAAAGTGCATGAAACTTTACAGTATTGTTACTGGTCCCTAACTGAACACATGTGTATGTCAATATTCATGCAATTATTGTAGCGCCACCTATTGTGTACAAAAAATGTCTGATTTTTTCAGGTGTCTGTTGTATGAGCTGCTGTTCCTGTCAGGATGTTTGGATTGTGTCATGTCATACTTGTGTCTTTAATGATCACTCCCTGCGAAAACTGGGACTTTTCGTTAAACTTTAGTGCCTTTTATTTTTACTCAAAGTGAAGAGTGTCACCATCTCCCTCATTCCATAATGATTGCACGTAGTTCGCTACTTTGTCCAGCAGATGGAGCCAAAGTATTTCATTCTGGTGGCTGGCTTTCAGTGTGTGTGTGTGTGTGTTGTTTAAACGTGTAATGATGATTTTAGCTGTTTTAACATACTTTGATGACACAGAGAGAATAATTATACAACTGTTTGTTGATGCCACAGAGAGAATACAGTCAAAAGAGCCGAGACTATCTGTGCTGCCGCTTCTGGCATGCATGTCTCCACCTGAGGGTGGCAGTGTGGCGATTGCGATTGTAGTAGTTTCAAGAGAAGAAGTCGTTTTGCAGCTAAACTTCAGCCTTAATGATCGTTCAGGAGTTAAGAGAACATTTGTCTGTGAGTATTATAAATGCGTAGTCATGTGTGTTGCTGTAACCTGCGTATATAAGGTCGCGGTCGGTTGATGTTGCCGCCGCTACGGCGATGCTAGTTCCGTTAGCCTGTCTATGGTGTTTCCCATTGTACATTAGCATTAAGCTAGCGGAGTTTATTCTTCGTTCTTATAGGTAGATAGATAGGTAGATAGATAGATGGATGGATAGGTTTTATTTGTCCCATGCATAGTTATACATAGTACAATGCACAGTGTAATGTATTGTTGTCCCTGCAGCCAGTAGTAAAAAAAAAATATATATAAGTACTACATTAAACAGCAGTTTGCACACAAGGTAAGCAATATAAGTGTAATGTACACCGATAGAGAAATAAAAAAAAATAAAAATAAAAATATAGACTGAATAAAAATACAGACTTAGAGGGAGGGTAGTTGTATATGTACATAAATTAACAGTATTTGTCAGTCTTTACTAGATGTAAAGAGAAGAGATACTTAGATATACTTAAGATATATTCTTAATTTTATATTTAATCATCTTTTGTTGTATGTATTTCAGTTTTACGGTAAACTTCAATTGGGAGTGACAAAATGAATCCTTGACGCAAAAAGACTTAGCCTCTCATTGGAGAACTGTTAGCTATCGTGCCACGGTGCATTGTTACTCCTCTGTTTCCCCTGAGATCTGCGGTGACCCCGTCCTTGCCGGACGCCGACTGGCGTGGATTGCGAGGGCCCGTTCAACGCTGCTTGCAGCTTTAATTATTATTATTATTAGGGCCCGAGCACGAAGTGCAAGGACCCTATTGTTTTCGTACTGTTTATTATTATTATTATTATTATTATTATTCTTTGGATTTTTAAAAAATCGTTTCGGTGTCTAAACATGCACGAAAAGTCCTGACAATTGGCGGAAAGATTCGTTCGCCCGAAAACTTAAATGTATCAGGGCCTCGAGCATGGGCGTGGCAAAATGGCTCTATAGCGCCACCTACGGATTTTCTACGGACCAGCCCCCGAAGCCCGTTGCGTCTAAAAATCTGGAAACATGTCACGTATATGTAACATCCCGGGACGCACAAAAAAGTCTCTTGGAGCCATATTCTAAACCCAACAGGAAGTCTGCTATTTTGATTAAAAGTGTGAAAATTGGAGAAAATTGGAGAAAATTGGAATTAATCATCATTTTTTTTTAAGGCATTAAACCTATCAGATAGACTTCAAAAACTATGGAATTAGGTAGCTGAACCCTTGATGAACATGAGCATATTTTCTTTTTGACTTTTCGTCTATGTGGCGTGGGTCTGCTGGCCCCTCAAAGTTTTTTTGACGCGCCATGAAACAGGAAGTTGCATTAAACGTGCTTAAACGTGCTGTAAACATGCTTCAATTCAGTCCAAAGTGCATGAAACTTTACAGTATTGTTACTGGTCCCTAACTGAACACATCCATATGTCAATATTCATGCAATTGTTGTAGCGCCACCTATTGTGGGCTGATTTAAATAGAGTCTGTTGTATGAGCTGCCATTCCTGTCGGGATGATTTTTATTGTCTTCTGATGTTATCACGACATACTTATGATCTTCATGGTCACTCCCTGCGAAGATTGTGAGTTTTCGTTAAACTTTAGGGCCTTTTATGGTCGTGAAAGTGAAAAGTTGCTCTTTCTCCCTCATTTCATCATCAGTGCACACGTAGTTCGCTACTTTGTCCAGCAGATGGAGCCAAATCATTTCTCTCTGCTGGCTGAATGTCAGAGTGTGTGTGTGTGTTGGTTAAACTTCTAATGATTGGTGAGGCTGTTTTAACATACTTTGATGACACAGAGAGAATAATTATACATCTGTTTGTTGATGCCACAGAGAGAATACATTCAAAAGAGTTTGGTGTTGCCGCCGCTATGGCGATGCTAGTTCCGTTAGCCTGTCTATGGTGTTTCGCATTGTACGTTAGCATTAAGCTAGCGGAGTTTATTCATCGTTGTTATAGATAGAGATAGATAGATAGAGAGAGAGATAGATAGATGTATGTGTAGGTAGATAGATAAATAGATAGATGTATAGGTAGGTAGATAGATAGATAGATAGATAGATAGGTTTTATTTATCACATGCACAGTTATACATAGTACAATGCACAGTGAAATGTATTGTTGTACCTGCAGCCAGTAGTAAAAAATATATAAAATGTATAAGTACTACAGTAAACAGTAGTTTGCACACAATGTAAGCAATACTTATAAGCATACTTATAAGAAGGTCGCCGTTGTTCGATGTTGCCGCCGCTATGGCGATGCTAGTTCCGTTAGCCTGTCTATGGTGTTTCGCATTGTACATTAGCATTAAGCTAGCGAAGTTTATTCTTCGTTGTTATAGATAGATAGATAGGTTTTATTTGTCCCATGCACAGTTATACATAGTGCAATGCACAGTGTAATGTATTGTTGTACCTGCAGCCAGTAGTAAAAAAAATATATAAGTACTACATTAAACAGTAGTTTGCACACAAGGTAAGCAATAGCCTATAAGTGTAACTGGTAGAGAAATAAAATAAAATAAAAATAAAAATATAGACTAGTAAACTTAAAGGGGGAGTGGTTGTATATGTATACATTTACAGTAGGCCTATTTGTCAGTCTTTACTAGATGTAAAGAGAAGTAAGAGATACTTAGAGATACTTAAGATATATTCTTAATTTTATATTTAATCATCTTTTGTTGTATGTATTTTAGTTTTACGGAAAACTTCAATTGGGAGTGACAAAATGAATCCTTGACGCAAGAAGACTTTGCCTGTCATTGGAGAACTGTTAGCTATCGTGCCACGGTGCACTGTTACTCCACTGTTTCCCCTGAGATCTGCGGTGACCCCGTCCTTGCCGGACGCCGACTGGCGTGGATTGCGAGGGCCCGTTCAACGCTGCTTGCAGCTTTAATTATTATTATTATTATTATTATTATTCTTTGGATTTTTAAAAAATCCTTTCGGTGTCTAAACATGCACGAAAAGTCCTGAAAATTTGCAGAAAGATTCGTTCGCCCGAAAACTTTAATGTATCAGGGACTCGAGCATGGGCGTGGCAAAATGGCTCTCTAGCGCCACCTACGGATTTTCTACGGACCAGCCCCTGAAGCCCGTTGCGTCTAAAAATCTGGAAATATGTCACGTATATGTAACATCCCAGGACGCACAAAAAAGTCTTTTGGAGCCATATTCTAAACCCAACAGGAAGTCTGCTATTTTGATTAAAAGTGTGAAAATTGGACAAAAACGTGGTGTTTTTAGAGTTTGTAAAAGCAGGTATTAAACCTTATCAGATTGACTTCAAAACTATGGAATTAGGTAGTTGGAGGCTAGATGAACAAAAACTAAAAAGGCGCATATACTTTTCGTCGAAGTGGCGTGGGTGTAATGGCCCCTCAAAGTTTTCTTGACGCGCCATGAAACAGGAAGTTGCATTAAACGTGCTTTAAACGTGCTTTAATTCAGTCCAAAGTGCATAAAACTTTACAGTATTGTTACTGGTCCCTAACTGAACACATCTGTATGTCAATATTTATGCAATTATTGTAGCGCCACCTATTGTGTACAGAAAATGTCTGATTTTTTCAGGTGTCTGTTGTATGAGCTGCTGTTCCTGTCAGGATGTTTGGATTGTGTCATGTCATACTTGTGTCTTTCGTGATCACTCCCTGCGAAAACTGGGACTTTTCGTTAAACTTTAGGGCCTTTTATTTTACTCAAAGTGAAGGGTGTCACCATCTCCCTCATTCCATAATGATTGCACGTAGTTCGCTACTTTGTCCAGCAGATGGAGCCAAAGTATTTCATTCTGGTGGCTGGCTTTCAGTGTGTGTGTGTGTGTTGTTTAAACGTGTAATAATGATTTTAGCTGTTTTAACATACTTTGATGACACAGAGACAATAATTATACAACTGTTTGTTGATGCCACAGAGAGAATACAGTCAAAAGAGCCGAGACTGTCTGTGCTGCCGCTTCTGGCATGCACGTCTCCACCTGAGGGTGGCAGTGTGGCGATTCCGATTGTAGTAGTTTCAAGAGAAGAAGTCGTTTTGCAGCTAAACTTCAGTCTTACCTCTCGTTCAGGAGTTAAGAGAACATTTGTCTGTGAGTATTATAAATGTGTAGTCATGTGTGTTGCTGTAACCTCTTAGTATAAGGTCGCCGTCGTTCGATGTTACCGCCGCTATGGCGATGCTAGTTCCGTTAGCCTGTCTATGGTGTTTCGCATTGTACGTTAGCATTAAGCTAGCGGAGTTTATTCTTCGTTGTCATAGATAGAGAGATAGATAGATAGATAGATAGATAGATGTATGTGTAGGTAGATAGATAAATAGATAGATGTATAGGGAGATAGATAGATAGATAGATAGATAGATAGGTTTTATTTATCACATGCACAGTTATACATAGTACAATGCACAGTGAAATGTATTGTTGTACCTGCAGCCAGTAGTAAAAAAAAAAATATATAAGTACTACAGTAAACAGTAGTTTGCACACAAGGTAAGCAATATAAGTGTAATGTACACCGATAGAGAAATAAAATGAAATAAAAATAAAAATATAGACTGGTAAACTTAAAGGGGGGATAGTTGTATATGTACATAAATTTATAGTATTTGTCAGTCTTTACTAGATGTAAAGGGAAGTAAGAGATACTTGGAGATACTTAAGATGTATTCTTAATTTTATATTTCATCATCTTTTGTTGTATGTATTTCAGTTTTACGGTAAACTTCAATTGGGAGTGACAAAATAAATCCTTGACGCAAGAAGACTTAGCCTCTCATTGGACAACTGTTAGCTATCGTGCCACGGTGCATTGTTACTCCTCTGTTTCCCCTGAGATCTGCGGTGACCCCGTCCTTGCCGGACGCCGACTGGCGTGGATTGCGAGGGCCCGTCCAACGCTGCTTGCAGCTTTAATTATTATTATTATTATTATTAGGGCCCGAGCACGAAGTGCAAGGACCCTATTGTTTTCGTACTGTTTATTATTATTATTATTATTATTATTATTATTATTATTTGTCAGGAACTTTGGAAAATCGTACGCATGCCTAAACATGCACATAAACTCCTGAAAATTGGCAGAAACATTCGTTTGCCCCAAAATTGCAATGTATCAGGGCCTCGAGCATGGGCGTGGCAAAATGGCTCAGTAGCGCCACCTACGGACCTTGTACGGACCAGCCCCTGAAGCCCGTTGCGTCTAAAAATCTGGAAATATGTCACGTATATGTAACATCCCAGGACGCACAAAAAAGTCTCTTGGAGCGATATTCTAAACCCAACAGGAAGTCTGCTATTTTGATTAAAAGTGTGAAAATTGGAGAAAATTGGAGAAAATTGGAATTAATCATCATTTTTTTTTAAGGCATTAAACCTATCAGATAGACTTCAAAAACTATGGAATTAGGTAGTTGAACCCTTGATGAACATGAGCATATTTTCTTTTTGACTTTTCGTCTATGTGGCGTGGCTCTGCTGGCCCCTCAAAGTTTTTTTGATGCGCCATGAAACAGGAAGTTGCATTAAACGTGCTTAAACGTGCTGTAAACATGCGTCAATTCAGTCCAAAGTGCATGAAACTTTACAGTATTGTTACTGGTCCCTAACTGAACACATCCATATGTCAATATTCATGCAATTATTGTAGCGCCACCTATTGTGGGCAGGAAATGTCTGATTTTAAATAGAGTCTGTTGTATGAGCTGCCATTCCTGTCGGGCTGATTTTTATTGTCTTCAGATGTTATCACGACATACTTATGATCTTCATGAATACTCCCTGCGAAGATTGTGAGTTTTCGTTAAACTTTAGGGCCTTTTATGGTAGTGAAAGTGAAAAGTTGCTCTTTCTCCCTCATTTCATCATCAGTGCACACGTAGTTCGCTACTTTGTCCAGCAGATGGAGCCAAATCATTTCTCTCTGCTGGCTGAATGTCAGTGTGTGTGTGTGTGTGTTGATTAAACTTCTAATGATTGGTGAGGCTGTTTTAACATACTTTGATGACACAGAGAGAATAATTATACAACTGTTTGTTGATTCAACAGAGAGAATACAGTCAAAAGAGTTTGATGTTGCCGCCGATATGGCGATGCTAGTTCCGTTAGCCTGTCTATGGTGTTTCGCATTGTACGTTAGCATTAAGCTAGCGGAGTTTATTCATCGTTGTTATAGATAGATAGATAGATAGATAGATACATAGATAGATGTATAGGTAGGTAGATAGATAGATAGATAGATGTATAGGTAGGGAGGTAGGTAGATAGATAGATAGGTAGGTAGGTAGGTAGGTAGGTAGTTAGATAGATAGATAGATGTGTAGGTAGGTAGATAGATAGATAGATAGATAGATGGATAGATGGGTTTTATTTATATTAAACTTAAATTAGGAGTGACAAAATAAATCCTTGAAGCAAGAAGACTTTGCCTCTCATTGGAGAACTGTTAGCTATCGTGCCACGCTGCATTGTTACTCCTCTGTTTCCCCTGAGATCTGCGGTGACCCCGTCCTTGCCGGACGCCGACTGGCGTGGATTGCGAGGGCCCGTTCAACGCTGCTTGCAGCTTTAATTATTATTATTATTATTATTTGGATTTTTAAAAAATCCTTTCGGTGTCTAAACATGCACAAAAAGTCCTGAAAGTTTGCAGAAAGATTTGTTCGCCCAAAAACTTAAATGTATCAGGACCTCGAGCATGGGCGTGGCAAAATGGCTCTATAGCGCCACCTACGGACCAGCCCCTGAAGCCCGTTGCGTCTAAAAATCTGGAAATATGTCACATATATGTAACATCCCAGGACGCACAAAAAAGTCTCTTGGAGCCATATTCTAAACCCAACAGGAAGTCTGCTATTTTGATTAAAGTGTGAAAATTTGACAAAAATAGCGTTTCTTGGAGTTTGTAAATGAGGTATTAAATCTTATCAGATTGACTTCAAAACTATGGAATTAGGTAGTTGGAATCTCGATGAACAAAAACTAAAATAGGCGCATATACTTTTCGTCGAAGTGGCGTGGGTCTGCTGGCCCCTCACAGTTTTTTTGACGCGCCATGAAACAGGAAGTTGCATTAAACGTGCTTTAATTCAGTCCAAAGTGCATGAAACTTTACAGTATTGTTACTGGTCCCTAACTGAACACATCCATATGTCAATATTCATGCAATTATTGTAGCGCCACCTATTGTGGGCAGGAAATGTCTGATTTTAAATAGAGTCTGTTGTATGAGCTGCCATTCCTGTCGGGCTGATTTTTATTGTTTTCAGATGTTATCACGACATACTTATGATCTTCACGGTCACTCCCTGCGAAGATTGTGAGTTTTCGTTAAATTTTAGGGCCTTTTATGGTAGTGAAAGTGAAAAGTTGCTCTTTCTCCCTCATTTCATCATCAGTGCACACGTAGTTCGCTACTTTGTCCAGCAGATGGAGCCAAATCATTTCTCTCTGCTGGCTGAATGTCAGTGTGTGTGTGTGTTGGTTTAACTTCTAATGATTGGTGAGGCTGTTTTAACATACTTTGATGACACAGAGAGAATAATTATACAACTGTTTGTTGATGCCACAGAGAGAATACAGTCAAAAGAGCCGAGACTATCTGTGCTGCCGCTTCTGGCATGCATGTCTCCACCTGAGGGTGGCAGTGTGGCGATTGCAATAGTAGTAGTTTCAAGAGAAGAAGTCGTTTTGCAGCTAAACTTCAGTCTACCTATCGTTCAGGAGTTAAGAGAACATTTGTCTGTGAGTATTATAAATGCGTAGTCATGTGTGTTGCTGTAACCTGCTTATATAAGGTCGCGGTCGTTTGATGTTGCCGCCGCTATGGCGATGCTAGTTCCGTTAGCCTGTCCATGGTGTTTCGCATTGTACGTTAGCATTAAGCTAGCGGAGATTATTTTTCGTTCTTATCGATAGATAGGTAGATAGACAGGTTGCATTTGTCTCATGCACAGTTATACATAGTACAATGCACAGTGAAATGTATTGTTGTACCTGCAGCCACATACTTTGATGACACAGAGAGAATAATTATACAACTGTTTGTTGATGCCACGGAGACAATACATTCAAAAGAGTTTGGTGTAGCCGCCGCTATGGCGATGCTAGTTCCGTTAGCCTGTCTATGGTGTTTCGCATTGTACGTTAGCATTAAGCTAGCGGAGATTGTCCGTCGTTGTTGTAGATAGATAGATAGATAGATAGGTTTTATTTGTCCCATGCACAGTTATACATAGTACAATGCACAGTGTAATGTATTGTTGTACCTGCAGCCAGTAGTAAAAAAAATATATAGACTAAGTTCTACATTAAACAGTAGTTTGCACACAAGGTAAGCAATAGCCTATAAGTGTAACTGGTAGAGAAATAAAATAAAATAAAAATAAAAATATAGACTAGTAAACTTAAAGGGGGAGTAGTTGTATATGTATACATTTACAGTAGGCCTATTTGTCAGTCGTTACTAGATGTAAAGAGAAGTAAGAGATACTTGGAGATACTTAAGATATATTCTTAATTTTATATTTAATCATCTTTTGTTGTATGTGTTTTAGTTTTACGGAAAACTTCAATTGGGAGTGACAAAATAAATCCTTGACGCAAGAAGACTTTGCCTCTCATTGGAGAACTGTTCGCTATCGTGCCACGGTGCATTGTTACTCCTTTGTTTCCCCTGAGATCTGCGGTGACCCCGTCCTTGCCGGACGCCGACTGGCGTGGATTGCGAGGGCCCGTTCAACGCTGCTTGCAGCTTTAATTATCCTTGTTTCCAGTGTGCGTTGTGCAATTCATGTTTGTACAAATGGTGTGTTTCCTGCAAAATGAACTCACTGAAACTTAAATATTAGTTTATTTGATAAAATATTAACACATCTTATCAGAAGAATGTACTGCTTTTGTAGATTCTATTTATTATATTATGTGCCTCTGTAGAAAGTGAGGAGTTGTCAAAAAAATGTTTTTAAAAATGTAATGCATCCCTTGATGAGCGACACAGCAGATCTACAGTAAAAAGAGAAACCAACATGACTTTGTGCATGTGTTGCCAGAGGTCTGACTAAGAAACACTGTCCTACATGTGATGATGTTTTACTATATAGTGTTTGATATGTCCATGTGCAGGCCTGGAGTAAGTTTGCGGGTCGTCTGGAGGATTTGGCCCAGCCCGAGAAGCTGGAGTGTGCTCTGTCCTGTCTCAACCTGCTGGTCACTGATGCTCTGAGACACGTCCCAGATGTGATCACCTACCTGTCTCGCCTGCGCAACCAGAGTGTCTTCAATTTCTGTGCAATTCCACAGGTGAGAAATGTTCCATTAGTTCTTCCAAAGATACGGTGGTTCGATTTAATTTGTAATGTATGATGTGATATTTGAACAGTGCTGCAAGTACCTCCAGTTAAAACTTAGCCTCATGGTTACAACATGGTTCTGCGTCAGCACTGCAGAGATCTTTGCTGCATGTTGTAGCTGTCTGCTGCCACTTAGTGGTACTGATATAAAATATGTGGAACAGCTGGAAAATGTAGACTGTTCTTGTCTTTATTTGTTCTATTGTAGATTTTACCCCTACGTGGAAAATACTGGACAAAGAAGTTCTTTGTATTAGAGTGAAAGCCAGTTTTAATATGTAGCTATTAGCTGTGCCTCTATGCTCTCATGCTTCTTTTTTCATTTAGTGAGCACTTCTTTCTTCTTGTGGTGTTGTTGTTTCAACAAATTAGCGCTTGACCTCCATGTAGCGTCATCACCCTGGGGTGATGGTTAACGCTGTTGGCTTGATGGAGAACTTTCTCCATAGCCTGAACATTTGGTTAAATTCCTATTATCCTTCACCCTGTGTAGACAGAGACAGATGCCAACTTGGAACCGTAAATCGGCTTCACTAAGTCTTTATTAAATATTATTACATCTAGATCTGCAACTTGCAATTATATTAAATGTAGATTAATGTGTCGAATATGTTCTATTTTAATTATTTGTGTAAAATGGTGAAAAATGCCACGGTGACGTCTCTAAATTTTTCAGCTCTTTCATCAGAAGTCCAAAGATATTCCATGCACAAGTATATGCATACGCCGATCAGGCATAAAATTATGACCACTGACAGGAGAATTAAAATAACATTGATCATCTTGTGACAATTCAATGTTCTGCTGGGAAACTTTTGAACCTGGCATTCATTAGTGTGGATATTAATTAGACATGTAGCACCCACCTAGAACCAGACCAGGCACCCCCACCCCATAGCAATGACACTCCTTGATGGCAGCAGCCATCCCCAGCAGGATGCAGCCTGACACAGACACACACACAAAAACGGTTTAGGAACAACTCAAAAAACATGAAGAACAGCACAAGGTGTTGACCTGGCCTCCAAATTCACTAGATCCCAAACTGATCAAGTATCTGTGGGATGATCCACAATAGAGGGTGACACGGGAATCAGTTGTCGCTCCCATCCCATCCCGAGCTCACAAAAGTACTCCCGTCATATCCCGATCACGTGACTGCCCCCCCAAAAAAAATCCTGTCCCGCAAAATCCCGAGAGAAAGACTTCTAAATCCCGTCCCGCTCCCTATGTTGTTGTCTAAAGTTGGGCGCGCTCACCGCATTGCAGCGTCATTTTTTTATTTAATCTCCGGCTCTGTCCCGTTCCTGCCCGCTCCCGTTGATTATTTGCTCTATCCCGTCCCCATCACGTTACCAACAGTGAAATTGACTCCTATACCGCGGGACTCCCGCGGGAATACCGTGAAAAATTGTCACCCTCTAATCCACAGAGGCCCCTCCCCTCAACCCATAGGACCCAAAGGCCCCCACTAACAACATTCTGTTACCAGACACCACAGGACATCCTCAGAAGGCCCATGTCTATTCTCTGATGAGTCATAATTGTTTGAGGCAAAAGGGAGACCTACACAATACTAGGAAGGTGGTCATAATGTTATGCCTGATTGGTGTAAGATAATATATCAGATGTTTTGCATTTTTTGCTTTAGAAATGATTAAACTGTGAACATTTCTGAGACATTGATATAGTTTCAGCACATCTCTTTTATTCCCTCCTCTTGACAAGATGTCATTCTTCTGTTGACCAGGTGATGGCAATAGCTACACTCTCTGCGTGCTACAACAACCCCATGGTGTTTCAGAGAGTTGTGAAGATCAGAAAGGGGCAGGCTGTCACTCTCATGATGGAAGCCACCAACATGGGAGCTGTGCAGACCATTATCACCCAGTACAGCCAGGAGGTGGGTGTATATTCTGAGAGAAACTTTATCTTGTGATACTATCCTACTGGTGCACTGAGCTATCTGTCTTTCTCTCTCTCTCTGCAGATTTTACAGAAGGTCACCCTCACTGACCCGTCACGGGACAAGACCCTGCACATCCTGACTATAATCCTAGAGAAGTCCGCCCTGTCAAAGTCCAGCCTCCCCACCAGGACGCACCACCTGTCTCCCATGTACCTGTCTGCTGCCATGCTGCTCGCCGCTCTCAGCTGGCAGTACCTCAGCACTACAGCGGCACAGGCACAAGGAACCGGCGAGGGACAGTGAACCCATTTGCCATCACCTTTCCCAGGATATATAGACTAAAGACGCCCCTGTGTACGCTCTGGAGTTCCAGTTCTCCTGTGACTTTGGGAATCTGAAGCATTTTCTCCCCACTTTGCTGTTTCATTGTGGCCGTTTCACAGGACCACAGACACGCTTAGACTATGGTGGGGTTCTGGTAGCACACTGTCATTTAGCTTATTTTGTGGTAGGCCATCCTATGTCCGGGTAAACTGTTTACACACAGTGTTGTGTGGTTATATTCACCAGCGTAAATGGTAAACCGAAGTAATTCAGGTTTTTTTTCTTCTTCTTTTCGTTTGATTAGTTTAAAACTATTTGAGCTATTACTTGGATTGATTTCAGTTACTCACCATATTTAGACATTTTTGTTTCTTTTTGTTTAAGTTGGGTGAAATGTTGAAAGGCATAACACACGACGATGCCCGTTTTTAGGATTTTGGGGAACACAGTAACTGAACTTCTTTAAGCTTTTGTTTGTTTCAGATCTTAGATTTCTTATTTCTTATTTCTATTGCTATGTCTCTAAGGGAGAAATACTTAAAGGGGTAGTCTGGTTTATTTGAAGTGGTGTTGTATGAGGTCCACAGTCAGTGTATTATCTACCACAGATGGTGGTCTGCACACCCCAGGTTTGGAGATGCAGGGAGGAGCCCAGCAGTGAAACATAGTTTATTAAATTAAAACAAGGCCCAGCTCAAAAATTATAATTTTAAGAATAATATATGTTATAGTATGGTATATATCATATTAGAATATTATTAGTGCTTCACTGCCAGACAGACTATTCCAGTGTTTACATCGACGTACATCAGATCCACCAAACTCTGTTGGCAATGACAATAATCTTACCCTGCAGAACACAGATGTTGCTGCTATAGATAGATAGATAGATAGATAGATAGATAGATAGATAGATAGATAGATAGATGGATGGATGGATGGATTTATTGCTCCTGTGGGAGGTTCAGTATCCAGTAGCGTCATTACACAGATGAGATAATCACAAGTCAATAAAAAGGTACAAATAAACATTATAAAGAGGTACAAATGTATAAAAAGTATACATAAATATAAAATGACATGCAGTATGTACATTTATAATATATGAGAATTAATATATATGCAATATATGAGGATATGAAAATATGGGGTATATGAATTTGGTGTTTAAAATTGTTAATTTATGTGCGAATGTAAAGAAGTGGAACTTGGTGGCTTTGAAGAGAGTGGTATAGCTGGTGGACTAATTCATACAACCCCACTGCAAAACAAAACAAAACAAAACCTGCCCGTTTAAAAGTTACATCAGTGCACTGTACGGCATTGATGCTGTATGTCAACACAGACGATGAAAACAGCTTCAACTCACAGTAGAGCTTTGTGTCTGCACTTCTAAGTTTGAATTTCAATCTGATGATGTGCAGTACCAATGTAGATTTATTAGACACAAACTCTTTACACGAATAAGGGGAGAACACAAATATATTGGAAGAACATTCAATATATCTTTGTATTTTCCATTTGGAATCAGCGTTTTTGGGTATTGCTAGCTAAGTGTCCTTATCACAGCTTTGGTGAGTAGAAAGGCTAGCGCAGAGTAACCTTGTACAGAGCCAAAGGAGAGCTACAAACATTGCTATGTAATGTGACATTGATTTGTACATATTTGAACTAATAAAGAGGTGAAAGAATCGAATTGGTGTGAAAGAGTGTGCAGCTCAATGGCGTTTTGGCTCCCAGTATTTTAACAGTGAATGATTTAATAGAGTTTTGCAACACAAGGTCATTGTTCATATATAAGTGCTGTGCTTTGGCTTTTATTTCATGGAAAGTTCAAGCTTACTAAAATGGAGAAGAGCACCTGTCAACCTTGCTCGTCACATGAGACAATACTTTTATTACTCAGACATGTGATTCTATGACCGCAGTCTTGTAAAAAAAGGGCAGTGAGACGTTCAGTGAAAGAAAGAATTGCCCCAAAGAAGAGCATCTACTGAACCAGCAACACAGGTAAAGGTCAACACTTGTTGTTATAATGTATTTAATGTCTGGAATACAATAATGTCTTTATGTCTGAGTTGATGGTCAAAAACAAGAGTTTAATGTCAATGTAAATTTATGATGGTTCCATCTTTTTAAAAGCCAGTGTTGAAAGACTCAGATCATCTGAATTATGACAGTTAGTTGCTAGTAAATAAAGTGCACTCCATCGATGCCACGATCTTGCTTTCTCTAGCTGCTGTGCACTTGATCTGTCGAATTGCAACATTATTGTGCTTATTGTAAGTTATTAAACCAAAGTCAAAAATAATCCCATTGAGCATGTGCTGCTCAGTGGGATTATAGTTAACATACTGAGGAAAATGCTGACTTGAATCACACTTTCATTGGCGTGTGAAATGAAACAAAGTTCTTTTTTTTAGTCAGTGCTCATATTTCATAGCCTATGCTCACTGACTGTTTTGCAGGATGCGTGCGCTGTTCCTCCTCTGTGTAGTGGTGGCGGTCTCTGTCACCTCGGGATACCGTCACTACTCTGTCATCTCCTCAGAGATGGTCAATCTTGTCAACAAGGCTAACACCACCTGGACGGTGAGACCATTTATTGTGCTTTTTGGGCCGTTTCCATATTTGGACAGATAGAAATCCTAATTATAACTCTGCGACCTTTGCTCCAGGCCACGCAGAACTTCCATGATGTTGATTTGAGCTACCTGAAAGGATTGTGTGGGACCATACTGAATGGACCCAAGCTGCCAGAGGTGTAAGTTTGTGTGTGTGTGTGTGTGTGTGCGCGCGTGTGGGTGTGTGCGCGTGTGTGTGTGTTCCGCTCACATGTCCGAACAGGTGACAGTCAGCAGGCTCTTCTTATCTGCAGCATTTCATTGACCGTCCTCTCTGTTTTAGGGCCCATGACGTTGAAGGCATAAATCTTCCAGACAGCTTCGACCCACGTCAGCAATGGCCCAACTGTCCCACAATCCACCAGATCAGAGACCAGGGCTCCTGTGGATCCTGCTGGGTAAAACAAACTAAACAGACAAGACTCTGTCAAGATGAATCAGAAGATTCAAGTGTCCCTTTTGTGATCTGACACAGGCCTTTGGGGCAGCTGAGGCAATATCGGACAGGTTGTGCATCCACACTGGCGGTAAGATCTCCTTGGAGATCTCCGCTGAAGATCTACTCTCCTGCTGCGATGAATGTGGGATGGGGTGAGTTTCATCAAAACATCAAAAGAAGACTTCTTCATCTGGAAAACAGTTTGTAATATCCAAAGCCTGAAAAATGAATTTTAACAAGACAGCATTATTTTGTTTAGAAGTGGATATTAATAAGACAAAAAGGTCACTACTGAAAGGAACTACTTTGTGAAATTGTTGAATGCTGCATTTCAGCTGCTTAAACCATACTTTGGAAAACTTTTGGAAAAGATTTTAAACATTCTTCTTAATCCGTCTCTTGCAAGTCCCCCACATTTTTGCCAATAAAACCTTAAAGGAAGTAGTATTCCTTTAAACACTGTTAAACTGTTTATACATTATGTGTGTCGATGTAGCTGTTTTGGTGGTTATCCCTCTGCTGCCTGGGAATTCTGGGCAAAGAAAGGAGTTGTGACAGGCGGCTTGCATGGCTCTAAAGTTGGTAAGTTCATCACACACTTGAGGAGCATTCAGCTTTGCTCCGATGGCTCAGTGGTGACTGTGTGTTCCAGGCTGCAGGCCCTATACCATCGCCCCCTGTGAGCATCATGTGAATGGAACTCGTCCTCCTTGCCAGGGTGAACAGGACACTCCTAAGTGTGTGGAGCAGTGCATTGATGGATACTCGCTATCATATCCGAAGGACAAACGCTTGGGTACGGACATGCGATACAGCCTTTTTGTTTCTGCTTGCCTTGTTTCTATTGCTGATGTGTCCTGCATCCCCTCCTCCTCAGGCAAACACACCTACAGCGTACCAACCCAGCAGGAGCAGATCATGACCGAGCTGTACAAGAACGGACCTGTGGAGGCTGCTTTCTCTGTCTATGAGGATTTTCTGCTGTATAAGACCGGTGAGACTTTCACTCAAAGCTCTCCTCTACTTATACAAATGTGCAAACACAAACCTGCATTGTGTGTTATTGTTAAAATGTTGTCACAGCACATACTTTGCATTAGTGCTGACCTATTTCCTAGTATTAGTATATGTTCTTAGATTGTTTGCATTGAAGGATTTGGACAAGCCTGATGAAGTAAGTATTCAGTATTTCACAAGAAAACTATTTTATTTTTTAGTTTTCTAACTTCCTCTCAGGGTCTCCATATAAAAGCAATAGTTTCTGGCAGCTGACTGTCAAATACTGGATGCTAGAATTAAATGACACTACACGGCCAATCTAATGGCTCAGTTTATGCTTTAAAATATCTGCTATAAATTAGTTAAATAAGAAAAACGCCGCTATTGTCCGCTAATTTATCGAGCCCTGTCTCAATGCACTAGGGGTGTATCAGCATGTGACAGGGGAGATGCTGGGCGGCCATGCCATCAAGATCCTGGGCTGGGGGGAGGAGAACGGGACGCCATACTGGCTGGCTGCAAACTCCTGGAACACTGACTGGGGAGACAAAGGTACGGCATAACCAGAGGTCAAAAGTCGAGAACATAGAGTTTCTAGGTCACATATGCCGTGTCGAATGCACAGAATAGGCTAGCTTTGCATAGTATTTATGCTAATTTGGTTACTTAATAATTGGAAATGTTGTCCATGAACGACACCTGCCTCTTTTGTCTTCTAATTTCAGGCTTCTTCAAGATCAAGCGTGGAAATAATGAATGTGGTATTGAGTCAGAGGTGGTTGCAGGAATTCCACTCAACTAGATGAAATGAATCCTGGCTGCATACAACTAATCAAGAATTAAAATTTGCAACCTTTATTCCAAATCAATCAACAAAGTAAGCTTTCATGCAGAAAACAAATAGTTGTTTCTTGGTGACTATTCTAAATAAATCTTGCTGATCTCCATGTTTGTTTGTTTGTTTTAAGTCAACTATTCATTATATTGACAGCTTCATTAGTCAGTTACTTTATTTAAGAAAGTAAAATGTTTTCAAAATAAGGCTGTATTTTGTTTTGTATATATACAATATATAACATCAAAATGTTAATATATGATAATAGGGTTTACTGTTGTGTAAATGTTATTTTCCGTAAGGGTTTATTGTGATAAATGAAAATATTTAGTATATAGTGGGCCAAAGTGCTGCACACAGACATCGGAATAAATAAAACGCATTAAAGAATTAAAACACATGAAATAGTTACAATAATTGATAAAGTGGTTCATGCCTGCAGTTTCAAGCAGGAGCCACTAAGCAGATGGCGCTAATGCACACAATAAGCGCGTTTTTAATAAGCATAAAGGAAGGAAAAGACGTGCGCATGCGTATCTGTTAGCCTCCATATTTGTAGTTAACAATAAGCGTCCGTCAACTAGGAAGCAGAGAAGGCTCCTGGAGAAAACACCGGTGAATTAAAGCCGACAAGAGGATACCGGCCTCTGACCACCATCGTTGAAGCCGATGGGCCGTAAGACGTCTTGAACGTTAGGTGTTGGTAATGAAGGCGGGTTGTCGGGTAAACTAATTCACGTCTTTCTATCACTTTGGTGTGTCGGTTAAGTCGTCCGTGTACCGTCGGCTACCAGGTTAGCTCTCGGCTGTAAGATAGATAGGTTTGCGCGATGTTTTTAACGTATGTGGAGCTATGGAGAGCATACTGGGAGTGTGTTTCCAGACCTTACACGGTGTTCATCTGCTCCCTCTCGGCTGCTTTGTACTATCTGTGGGGCCGCAAGTGTCAGGTCAGTCACCGCAGTCAAGGTTATGGGCAATGACTGCACTCTGTCTGCTTTTAACACACTCTTTTAATTTATTCTTCTTCTCATTTTATTTAATCCTTCTGCTCAATAATCCACCTTTAATGCATTTATTTATTTTATTTTCTCATTTTATTTAATTATTTTTCTCAGCGGTAATGGCTGTCTAGTATCCGCCTTTTATATCTTTCATTTATTTTCTCGTTTTATTTAATTCTTCTTCTTCTCAACTCTATTGTAACGCCTTTCAATACATACATTTTTTAAAATTATTTTGTCAGTTCTTCTTATATTTTTCTTCTATTTATTTACTGTGATTTTTAACTTTTTAAAAAATTTAATAATAATTTTTTTGTTATTCTACACTTTTTAAATAGTATTTTGCTTTATTTATTTATGCATTATACTTAAGATTTTATTATTAAATATATTTGTTTTTATTAAATTGTATTATTATTTTCTTAACTTTTTTAAATTTAGTTTAGTGAATACAGACAGTACGTAAACTTAAATAATTTTTTTTATTACTTTTATTTTGCATACAAATAAAAATATGACCTTTAAACATTTATAGAAATAATATTATTTACATTTTGACATCTAATACTTACTTAATCTATGAGACAATTTGGTTAGGATTTCACAAGTATATTAACGATTGGCACAGTACTGCATCAGCTGTACAAACAGGTAAGGAGTGCTTGATAAGGAATAATGGTATGTCTTTGAGTTCTGAATATCTATTACGTTTTATTTGAATATCAAAACTGTTAGCAAGATAGATTTTCTCAGTGAGTACATGTTACCTCGATCCCAAAATTTTCGCCCCTCAAATATTTTCTATGATGTGAGTTTTGTAAAGTACAGCACACACCCACACTTTGTCCACTCTCCCGTCTGCCACAGCTCTGACTCACCCATCTTGTTTTACATTCCTCTGTGTCACAGGTATTCATTTGTGTGTTTCTCTTTTCAGACACCAGCCCTTATTTGTAATGAGGGTTTCAGTGCATTCCTCCACAAGCACTGTCCTGCGGTATCTGAGACATTCAGTCCCACTCCCTGGTGCTGGGGAGGCCGGCTTCAGACCCTGGTCTGTGCCCTCATCAAGTCTAGACCACCTGTCACTTATCGCAAGTAGGAAGAAACTCCTTTCTCCAGCTGGTCATCTTGTGTATACATAAGAATATTTTCTTTTTTTTCTTCTTCTTGTAAATCAGCACTCCCAGGCTTATATTAAATTGCTATAATTCTTAAAATAGTGACTGAGGCCTTAATTTACCTCAGCCACAGAAGGTGACACCTCTATTTAAAGAAGGCTTGTATTAGAGGCAGGGCTTCATTTCTATTTCTATCCATTTGATGAGCATAGTTCGTCATATTTTAGCAGTTGCCCAGTTGAATGTACTACAAACTTTTAACCCTTTCAGATTAAAAGCCCTCTAGTGTTTCAGTGGACATGAAGTAGGGCTGCTCGATTATGGCAAAAATCCTAATCACGATTATTTTGATTGATATTGTAATCACGATTATTAAAGACAATTATTCACTGATTTGAGGACAAGCATTTATTGAACTTTTAACTCTGGTATTTCTTTTAACACGATAAGTTTAAACTGAAAAACAAGAAAATTACAAATAAATAAGAGAAAAATATATTAATACTATCCCAGACTTGAAGAATTATACGCTGAAACAGAATTACTCCTCTTTACCATAAAAAATCCAACTCCAACTATGGTGTAATACACTTGCTACAACAACCTTACCTAGTACTGCAAAAAACCGTAGTAATAATTAGTATATCAGGAGCTTTTCATTTTTGAGGTTTTTTTTGTTCCTTCACTGCTTGGTCATGTATTACTCTGTGTGTGGACTTTAAATGGTTAAATAAATTGGTCCTGTTCCCTTGAGGTGCAGACACGGTCTCGTGACATATCTTGCACAATATCTTAGTTTGTTCCAAGCAGTGTTGGGCACGTTACTTTTAAAAATTAATTAGTTATAGTTACTAGTCACTTCTCCCAAAAAGTAACTGAGTTAGTAACTGAATTACTCCACTGTAGAAGTAACTAGTTACCAGGGAAAGTAACTATTGTGTTACTTTTTTTTGAAGTTTAAATATGTCTAAGAATTGGATTTTTTTTGCAGCTCTTGCTTGTGGCTGGCTGTAGTCTGAAAGGCAAGCCGGATGTCTTCAATAGAGCTTCACGTTACTTTTTTGTTGACACTGCCTTATTATATAAATCTGAGGAGGTAATTAGCCTCCTGTGCTTTGGGAGTGCGCTTTCCTGCCAATATGGCGGTGTTGTGATTGTGCAGGGTGACCTCAGTTACCGGAGCTCTATTAGTTACTTCACTTCGCACTTCGTAACGCACCACATTGTGCTAAGACTATCTTGTTGTTGATTATCTTCTTTTCATGATCGAGGGAAGCTGAAATCGAAATCGAAATTCAATTAATCACCCAGCCCTAACATAAAGCCTTAATTTTTTAACAGCTTTCATTGTGAAACATTTGCGTGCAAACCATATCCAACAATAGCAGTTTAAAGGATGACAAAGAACACAGTTACACCCAGTGTGAATGCAATAATACTTTGGAATAGCTTCGTTATAAATTAGAGCTTTAGAAGTGTACAGTATGCTTTACTGACATGCACAGTATGTGACAAGCACCAAAGGGGTTATCAACCCTTGCCCCCCCCCCCCATTTTGTAATGTATCATTATGTGAGACCTGGCTTTTAATGGACTATTTGAGGAAATAATCTAAACAACTCTTTGATCTAAACCTGCGATAAAAATTATAATTTTTGTTTTACTAACATACAAATTTTTCTGTCCTTTCCATGTATCTCCTAGTGAGCTGATCCGTACAGTTGATGGTGGTCAGATCTCTCTGGACTGGGTGGACAATCAAGCCAGTGTTACCTACCCAGAGTCCTCCACTCGGCCCACAGTACTGATCCTCCCAGGCCTGACGGGGAACAGCCAGCAGTCCTATGTGCTACATGCCATTAGCCAAGCCACGCGCCGCGGGTACAGGTCAGTGGTGCTCCTCCTAAATTTCATTGTTATTTATCCTGAAGTTGAAACGGGGAAGTCTGAATTAAAGTCAGCAGAAAACATGTGTCCAGTTGTCGCTGAAGATGTTTTCATAGATATTTGTTTTCCTAGATGCGTGGTCTTTAACAACAGAGGTCTTGGAGGAGAGGAGCTGTTGGTCAGTACAATAACCATCTAATAAATTCATTTTAAAAATTTCCTTTCCTCCATCATTTCAGTAAACTTTGAACACATTTGTTTCAGCAGATTTGCCATTTTTTCAAAGTGTAAATATGTATGAAGTAGAGGTATTCTCGAAGTTGATCAGGTGGACTTTTAAATGTAATTTTTTTGTGAAAACTTTAAGGACCAGTGTCTAACAATTTAGTGAGATCAAATAACTGAAACAGTTATAGTATTCAAAATTATGTCATTCCTATGTAATCATTTGTATCTGTGTGGGGAGAGAGTCCCTGGAATACACCATGTTGTAATGTCATGTTTCTACAGTAGCGCCGAACAGAGAAGCTGAACACTGACTCCTGACAGAGTCGTTTGGCTTTTTACATTAAAGTGGTGGTTCTCCTGCACACCTGGAGATTGAAGAGCATTCAGTTGCTTGAAATATACAGTCTCACCACTAGATGTCGCTAAATTCTGCACACTAGTCCTTTAAATATCTATTAAAAAGTGTTTATAAATGTGGAAAAAGTAAACATTTATGATCAATGTGGGATAAAACCAACAATTAAATGATCCTATTAACAAGCATTGTCTGTGTAACTTATGTCAAATTTAGCTTATTCATTTGATACGGTGATTCATTGTTGTCCAAAATGTGTCAGAACATATTACTGTACTGGGTACCATGTGTTTTCATCTGCAGCTGAAAATAGTCCCAAACAAATGCATTATTTAGTTCTGTTTGAGTAACTGCCACAACTTTAGAGAAGGGAAAATATGCATTTGGATGTATTTTCTTAAGATTCACCTTGATAGAAGGAACACACTGGGTAAGTTAGAAACGCAATGAGTCCAACAAAGCCTTTGCCAGGTTTGGGTTTTGTTTCTGACAGCATATATCAGTATGGAATTACATCCACTGTAATATAGTAGCACTTTAGCACTGCATGTAATGGTCCTCCTCTGTCCCTCTGCTTACCTGAGACGCCGGTCACCTACTGCGCAGCCAATACCTCAGATCTTGAGCGTGTGGTGCATCATGTCAAAGGACTCTACCCTCATGCTCCTGTGCTTGGTGCTGGTGTATCTATGGGAGGGTGAGTTGGTGTAGAGGGTTTCCCCTTGCATGCACTTGAGAAATTCGGCCAAATGTGTTGTTCTCTTTCTTTCTGTTTCCTTTAAGTATCCTTCTTGTCCGACATCTTTTTGTGCTTCTTTGCTACTCTGCAGCATGATATTGTTAAACTACCTGGGCCGTAAGCGCAAAGAGTCAGGGCTGGTGGCAGGCATCACCATCTCTACCGCCTGGGATGCAATGAAGTCCTCTGACTCACTGGAAGAACCTCTCAACTGGTTGCTCTTCAACAAATACCTAACGAGTGGCCTGTGTCGATCTGTGACCAGGTCAGATCACATGGGGTTCAATAAGTTCCTGAATTGACTTTAACAAATTTGGTTTGTTGACACAGTTTTAAAAAAAAAAAAAAAAAAAAATGTGTTTCTCACAGGCACAGGAAGATTCTGGAAAAAGTGGTGGATGTTGACTATGTCCTGAAGGTATGGCGCATAATGACCCTTATGCTGTGTTTACACTACCCTTGACAGGGCAACAACCTACAACAAACGGCAATATGAAGCTGATTCCTGACACTTGTCGATATGTGATGGGTGTGACGCGCTACACATCAATGATGTGGTGATGTGTTAACCAGATGGGTTTAATTCATCAGTCACCAATAATTTTGAGAAGTGCTTGAGCAACACTTCAACTGCAACTCACTGACATCTGGCCATGCTTGGGCGTTCTGTAACCTTTGTCACTCGTAGTGTGAACACAGTTTTAATTTCCCTACATCATGCAAATTTACCTTTCCACTGCATTGTCATCTTATTTCAACCTCTCCTCTAGGCACAGACTGTCCGTGAGTTTGACGAACGCTTCACGTATCTGCTGTTCGGTTATAAATCTTGTGTAGATTACTACCGTGATGCCAGCCCGGCCAAAAAACTCCCCACTACAGCAGTACCCATCTTGTGTCTCAATGCCACTGATGATCCCTTCTCTCCCCAAAGAGGTAAATATATTATTTTAGGCTTTTATTTGCATTTGTGGCAGTCGGTGTATGCAGCAGATCATCCACGTTAGTTGAGACATAAATGTGACGTTAAATGTCTGATTTCATGAGGGAAGCATTTATTTACTTGGAATTTAATGAGAAAAGTTGAAGATTTTGAGTTATTGCTTAGCAAACAGTCTATGAATGGAAATCCAATCTAAAGAAATGAATATCTTAAGGATTAAAGAGCCCAGGTATAATGTGTCAGAAAAAGGTTTCAATGATGATACAGACATAGTGACAGAGTTGATCTTTGGGTATCTTTTCATTCATTGTCCTTTATATTTTGCTATTATTTTTTGTTGAAGTTTGACATTGAATATTTGACATATTTTATGACTATAAGAATTATGTAAATGGTGCAAAACTTGCCTTCTATATTATTGTTTAGATTTTCTGTCTAATGAGTTGTTTGTTCACATTAAATTAGATTATTTGGTAATATATTTTCTGTTCTCACAGCCATCCCTGTGACCACAGTCCAGGGTCTGCCAAATGTAGCCCTGCTGCTGACAGCCCATGGGGGACACATTGCCTTCCTGCAGGGTTTGTTTCCACGAGATGAGGGCTACATGGAGCGCCTGTTGGGCCAGTTTGTTGAAGCAGTCTTTGAACATCCGACGGATGTCAAGGAGGCCTGTGGCCTCAACGATGATGAGCAGAGGAGTAAATAACAGAAAGACTACCAGATGCAAAGAACACGCCGCCACAGTCATTATAGCAAAATAGCTACAGCTCACATGAGTGCATTGGCTAGATCCGCATGCCGTTACACTATCACACAAATGTTGTGTCTTCTTCATGTTTGCAGAGGGGTGACCAGCAGTATTGTATAATATGACTTTAGTGCAACTCTGTTAATCTACCTCCTCGTCACCTCAGATTCAGGAACAACAAGCATTCAGACTAGATTTAAAAAGAAAAAGGAAAAAAAAGAAAAGAAAATCAAGCTGTGGAAACCGCTTTTTAAGTACCAACATTTTGGAGCATTTGATAAGTTTAGAATTAGCTTAGAATTAACTTAAACACACTATAACAGTTCTCTAACACAAGTTGTGGAACGTTAACTACTTTCAATCAAGTTGTTTTTCCTCAATTTAGTCAGAGAAATTCCGTCCAGTCTGCACAGCAATTATGCTACAGAGCACTGTACTGGTGTACAGTGCTGAAACTCAAATTCAGACAGAGTGGAGTTCAAATTCTTTTTCCTTTTCAGTGATGCTATTTAATGAAGTAATGAATAGAATGTAAAATTAGAGGTGAAGTGTTGTAAATATCCTTTTGATAAAGATGTACTCTTTGTTTTGCTCTATTTACTGCTTTAGTTTTAGAAGACTTGTTTTCTGTGAGGTGAAATATTTGTACCTATGTTCAAACTGTACTGGCGTCTGCAGTAATGGTTTGTTTTCAAGACCTATTACCAGTTTGTTAGAAGTAAATGAGCTCTAGGTGTAAAAACCAGTGAAGTCCACAGTTGCACTTGAGATATTCTTCTTCTTCTCATTATTATTATTTAATTTACATTATATAATCTGTTTGTCATTAGTGCACATTGTTAACTGAATAGGTGACACAGGAAAGACATTTAATTATGTCAAGATTTTAGCTGCCTTTGCTCTTTCAGTCATGTGATAATTATTTAATAATTATTTGTGTTTGTAGGATTTTTTTCTTGAAGTTAATTACTGATTGTTCTACAAAGACCAGGTCAGTGTGTGTACTGAATGTCTTTTTTAAGATCACTTGAGAATATACAGGTTTTGTGTTTGTATTGCCACACACCTTGCTTGATAGTGCTAATACCAATGTATTAATGAAGTTAATTCACATAATTTTACTGTTTTACTTGACTCTTAATGGGAAGTTAAGATGTTTCACAAACATGAAGATGTTAGGATTATAACCACTAATGCTGCCGATTGTTTTTTTTTTTTTCTTTTTTCTTTTTTTTTGGTAGAATGACTCATTAGTCTGTCTTCCCCTGCCGTAGTCATTCTCATCATCTAGGTGATATAGAGTTGACTTTGTTAACCAATTAAATGGATCCGATTGATTGTAGGACTATCCAGTTGCTTGGTGTTTTTCTTTTCTGTGTTGGTGGAAAAACATCATGTACTAAAATCCCAATGCCATGTTACCAGACTGAACTAGGATCCTACTAGGTTTTTATTTATTTTTTTTTTTTTCAATTTCAGGAGGAAATATGTCTTTTCATAAATTGAATTAGTGAATTAATCTGTCATTTGCACATGTTTACCACTTTCACTTGCCTTTAATCTGTATTTTTTCAGTTGTTGTTTATTTAATCACTAGAATTAAATAATTCCAATAATACAAGTTTCAATTTCAGCTGTTGTTTTATATATATACAGTATATACAGTTGAAACCAGATGTTTACATACACTGTGTTATAAGACACATAAACCTTTTTTCCTCACTGTCTGAAGTTAAATCAGACTAAACCTCTCGTGTTTTAGGTCAGTTAGGATTACCAAAATTGTTTCTATTTGTCAAATGCCACAATATTGAGAGAGAGAATTTGTTAGAGATTTTGTTATTACTTTCTTCAAAGTCAGAAGTTTACATACATTTCCTTAGTACTTGGTAGCATTGCCTTTAAACTGTATGACTTTGGGTATCCTTTCACAAGCTTCATGCAATAGTGGAATTCTGGTCCATTCCTCCTGACAGAACTTGTGTAACTGAGTCAGGGTTGTAGGCCATGGGATTGAGATCAGGGCTTTGTGATGGCCACTCCAAAACATTGATTTTGTTGTCCTTAAGCCACTTTGTAACTACTTTGGCAGAACTTAGGGTCATTGTCCATTTGGAAGACCCATTTGCGCCCAAGCTTTAACTTCCTGGCTGATGTCTTGAGATGTTGCTTCAGTATTTCCACATAATGTTCTTTCCTCATGATGCCGTCTATTTTATGAAGTGCGCCAGTTCCTCCTGCAGCAAAACAGCCCCACAACATGATGCTACCACCCCCATACTTCACAGTTGGGATGGTGGTCTCAGGCTTACAAGCTTCCCCCTTTTTTCCTCCAAATGTAACGATGGTCATCATGACCAAAGTTTAATAAGATCACAGGACATGTTTCCAAAAATTAAGGTCTTTGTCCCTGTGTGTATTTGCAAACTGTAATCTGGCTTTTTTATGTTGCTTTTGGAGTAATGGCTTCTTCCTCGCTGAGTGGCCTTTTAGTCCATGTCGGTACAGGACTCGTTTCACTGTGGAGAACGACACTCTCTTACCAGCTTCAGCCATCATCTTGACAAGGTCTTTAGCTTTTGTTTTGGGGTTGATTCGCACATTTCAGACCAAAACACATTCATCTCTGGGACATAGAACCCGTCTTCCTGAGCGGTATGATGGCTGGACATTCCCATGGTGTCTATACTTGCGTATAATTGTTTGAACAGATGAACGTGGCACCTTCAAGCATCTGGAAATTTACCCCAAGGATGAACCAGTCTTGTGGAGCACCACAATTCTCTTCCTGATATCTTGGCTGATTTCTTTTGATTTTCCCATGATGTCAAACAAGGAAGCAGTGTGTTTGAGGTGTAGCCTTAAAATACATCCACAGGTGTGCCTCCAATTAACTCAAATGTTGTCTTGTTAACCTATCAGAAGCTTCCAAAGCCATGACATCATCATCAGGGCTTTCCTTCATTGTTTAAAGACATAGTAATCTTTATGTATGTAAACTTCTGACTATGAAGAAAGTAATAGAAGTAGAAAATAATTTTAGTAATCCTAACTGACCTAAAACAGGAGATTTAGTCTGATTTAACTTCAGACAGTGAGGAAAAAAGGTTTATGTGTCTTTTAACACAGTGTATGTAAACATCTGGTTTCAACTGTGTATATATACTATATATATATATATATACGGCTTTTTAATATTATTTCTAGATGAGTGCCTTGGTATTTTTTCCTTTTGTTACCTATGGACACAGCCCTTAACCAAAGAGCACCATCGTTTAGAAAAGAAATAGATAAGAAATAAGAAAAACAGTTCCAGGCAGCACTCCTACCTTCTGTTTTTTCATATATATATATATATTGACTTTACCGAAGTGTCTGGAAGGTTAAAACACCAATAGTATGAACTCATCTGTGATGGGTAGTGTTTGTTTTGATTAATAGATATTGCCGGATTCTTTCATTGGAAAAGTGTCACAACACATGCACATTGCCTGTCAACTACTTCCCTCTGGTTGCAGCACTGAAATCCGTGGCCTTTTATCTCTGAGCCATGCGGTCATTAATGTCGTTGATTAACCAGAAAGATATCAATAATTAACTGTGAACAATAAAGGCCCACACCCTTTGTCACAACGTTAACCCTCCAACCTAATTTAGATTCATTCGCAGCATGGAAAAAACATCCAGTGACATTTACTCATGGAAAAACAGAAACCTCGTAAAGTAGACACTTTCCGACTCTGGCAGATATAATCTGTGACTTTTCCCCCGGCTTCGATGATTCCCTATGACTTCAACTGTTAAGTGAATGCAGCTCTCAGAGGAGAGGCAACAGACTGAAGATATGTTCATTAGTTTGCAAAAATGCGAAAGTAGAAAGAAGAAAGCATTATGGAGAAGATATAAAATTCATCCACATGTCGTGTTCACTTCCCCTTTCTATCAGCTTTTACAATGACTTTTTTACTGCTTGTTTATGCCCATACTTTTTTTTTCTCCTGTATGAGTTATCTACATCAGCACGATACACTGCAATACATCACTATTAAATGTCACAGAAATGACAAATACACACTTATTAAATGTGTAAATGTTATTCCACTGGAACAATTAATATTTTTAGTTAAATAAAATGCCACTACATGACACTGAGCTCAACTTCTGCTTTCTCTCTTGTTCATCCTCCTCTTCCTCCTCCTTCCTGTATTCCCCTACCTGGTGTGATGGGAGGGGCCTGGGGTTATAGTTAATGATTCGACACCAGAGCTGCTGAGATTGACAGATACAGAAAAAGAAGGAAAGAGGAAAGATTGAGAGAGAGGGAGAGAGAGAGAGAAAAGGGGAGAGAGCTGGAGAGAAGTAAAAATAGTAAAGCTGAAGTACAGACGTAGCAATGTAAGCCGAGAAAGTGTGCATCGGAGGAAAAAGAAGAAGTAGTAATGCTAGAGGGATTGCATGTTTTGTGTCCTCTCAGGTGTGTCCAGTCTGTAGACTGTCCTTGGGTCAAGCAGGTCACAGAAATTGCACAAAGTGAAAACTTCTCTACAGCTGAGAGTGGATTTTGTGAGCAGTCCAGGGTGATCATTTGGCTCCTATGATTCATGCGGCCTGTGTAGTCTGGACAGAGACCCATCTTCTCTCCTGATCGCACATTGCCTGCAGGTGAGTGTGACTCCCATCTTTGTCTACATATATGTTATCTAGAAAAACCTCATATTTCCATGATGTTAGGCTTTGCAGGTTATTTTTCATTTTCTACAGGTATTACAGTAACATTACAGCGCTGTTGGAGGGCCAAAACAGCAATAATAATAGGGAGAGAGTCCATCTTAAACAGACCAGTCTAGACACGTGTTCGCTCCAGGTTTCTATTACAGTGTGTCTTATGAGATTTCAGCTGTAGTTACACATGGCCATGAATTAATAATGAAGCAGTACGAAGTGTACAGTGTGCCGACTGTGACTATAATGGCAGCTAGAATCGTGTTCCCGTTGTGCAGCTGAAAAGCAGACCTCTATTATTATTGGTTGTCTCTCCTTTTTACCTGTGTTCTGGGCCTCTCCCAGGATCATTCGCTGGATAGATCACTGCTCGACTTCCCTTGACCATTTAGTGCTTTATAATGTTTGTCCACCTCAGTCTTTAGGAGTTATGCTTTATATATATATCTAATGTCTTTTGTAAGCCACTGCAGGACATAGGTGGCAAAACGAATGAATACACAACAGCATCTGCTTTGAGTCGCCCCAGGCAAACGCACAGAGTTTTTCCTTTCATTAAATGTTGACCAGGAGGCGCCAAAGGTTATCACACCATCTTGACCCAGTTGCCTTTCTTTATAGCTGCAAGTTCCTAGAAAGCTTACCAATTGGGTATGTGTGCAGCATTGTCTGTGTTTGCTTCGGTTACAGGTTAATAAAACGCCCCAAGGTAAATCTGACTTCTCAGTAAGTTGCAACATGTGGGGACACATTTTTTTTCTGCTACAATTATGTCCCCTGTAAACTTTTAATGGTTGCGGCACAGGATTTATAAATACTTGGCACAGCAGTTGCATGGTTTTCTGTACTGCCTTATCACATTCACATCCCCTTGGATGGTGAATCACTGTTCTAATGGAAAGAAAATCTCATTTAGGTGGCTGGGAATGCTATGAAGGGGTTTATCCAACTTCTTGTCACCTTTCATGCAGACTTGCATTGAAGCTATAATCTTCTTGTAGAGCAGGAGCCTTTTTTTATTTGCCTCTCAGTATGCTGATATATTGCTCACTGACTTTATGATTTACTTTAACATCTCGTCTAATCTCAGAGCTGTCCAATGTTCAGGGTGAGGCGGCAGTAACTTGGGGTCACGTGACGTGCACAGTGATCGCGGGCAAACAACTCGTCCATCTCAGGTTTTACTGAACCGAACGTGTGTTTAGTGAATTGGCTGGGTAACCAATGGCCTTGTGTTTGTATTGATTGTAATGTTTAGCCTGTCAACAGAGGCATAAACAGTTGTCCAATGAGAACAAAACTCAAATAGGGAACAAAACCCTTTGTAAACACATGAGTGACATTGAATCAGACATGTGGTTAAACACAGTGAGAATCAGTAGTGCTAAAGAATCCGTGTCAGTAAACTCATAGCAGAGGTTGGTAATGTATTGTAATTGTCTTGTTGCAGCAGTACTTGAGCAGAAACTGTAAAATAAAGAAAAACAGTCCATTTGCAAAAAGCCAAATATAAAAGAAGGTTTCTTTTATGCTACAGTTATTTTTTCTCCATTATCAGTCATAGGAGCAGTAATAGATCTTCAGCAGAAGCCAGCAGGGTGTGACAGTATTCAGAAAGACCCCTGTTGACTGTCCATCATTAGTCTGCATTATTCAGCAGGACTCCTGCTGCTTGCAGGCTGTGGAGTTCTCATGAAAAAGGCACCAGCACAGTTACAGTTTAAATATCAGTTTACATATCTAGGCCCTTTTTCGTCTTCACACATATCCACATGTTTGGTACCATAATTTAAACCTGACACATTATTCTCCTAAATATCCTATCCCGTAGCTAATATCAAGCCATGGAGAAGCAACTAGAGGATCTGAAGCAGCAGCTGGAAAAGCAATGTCTGATCAACGAGGAGCTGCAGAGGCAAAATAAGGACCTGGGTGAGTATTACCTTTAAAGAGCAACTCCATACCACATGTTGACTGGGCGAAAGTTACAATTCCAAACATCCATGGTGGAACCACTGACTTAACTCCATGTGTTGATTACAGCAATAAACTATATAGGAATAACTGTACCTGCACAATATAATGCATGTTAATATACTTCTGAAAATTGCTCTGGGTGCATGGAAAGATTGTGGAGTGGCTCAACTAATTTGATGAGATACAAATTACGATTACGTTTTGTGTTGAGGGCGCATACGTGGGCAAAGACATAACAGGGAATAACAACAATGAACAAATGCTGTCTGGATATCTAAACATCTGAGGATTGGCAGTTGAAATGCTTAGTATAACATTAGATAAAGGGTGAATGTGATAAAAATAATTAAAAATTGATAAAAGATTTAGTTGAACTAGGAAATTAAAAACCTGTTGAAATAATGTGCTTATAGTGGTTGAATTACATCAAGCAACCACAAAGGAGTTACATCTGACAAAAAGGTTGGTGAAAAGCTAGATCAGTGTTGCACAATAAGTGTTACATTTCCTTCACTTAATCTTTAATTCCTGTTGCCACAGAGTTATTAGCGTGACACCAGATGGAAAAAAATGTATTGCTATTTAAAGCATTAATGCAAGCCAGAGGTTGTTTGGAAACAGTGTCTATAGACATATCAGTGAACTTGATCTTTTTTTAATTATTTTGTAAAACACCGTTTATGCACACCTTGGCCACATTTTTAACAACAGACAAATGTCAGGGTTACTGTAATGATGTCAGGGTACTAAATTATGTGTTCCTTGTGATGTTTTGTACATTAAATACAGTATGTGTCTCTGCTTTTACCTCAACAGAACAACGACTGCAGGAGAAAGAAAAACTTCTGCAAGAGCTGCATGGTCAATATCATGATCTGGGTATGAGGTCAACGTGGGGCCATAGGGGCAGGGACTCACCCACATACCTACACATTGGTTCAGGTGATCTTTGACACAGATCTCTAACCCTCTGGTTTTGACTGCTTTCTCCTCCCAGAGTTTTCTGCCGAGAGCGGTATTGAGTCTGATCTGGAGGTCAGGAAGAGCCGTGCGGCTGTCATAGCTCCTGAACCACTCCCAGAGAACCTGGAGATTACACGCAACAGGGTCAAGAAAACTGTCAGGTTAGTAGTCAGGGCATTAAATAAAGCATTAAGGCTTTGTGTGTTCCCTGGGAGCTCCCCTAGATTTCAGTGACCTTACTTTTTTCACCTTCCATCACCAGCGAGACGAGTCTGATCGTCAAAGCTATTCAGAGGAATGACTTCCTGAGCCGCCTCGACGATGAGCAAATAGCCATGATGGTGGATCTCTTAATGGTATCTCACTTCAAACCTGGGGAGGAAGTCATTAAAGAGGGCTCTGAAGGAGACAGCATGTACATAGTAGCAGGTAGGGACATGCCTCTGTGTGTGTGTCTTGTCTGTCTGCTGTTGGCTCATGAGTACAGTGTGGATTGTTATAAAACTGTTTAGATGCCATCATTTCAAAAATCAGCCTTTATGGAAACATGTCTTTCTTTAACAGTAAGTGTTTCCTTTCTTAGCTGGAGAGCTCATTGTCACCCAGGCATCCCGGAACCTCCGAACTCTAACCAGTGGGGATGTTTTTGGAGAGTTGGCCATTCTGTACAACTGTAAACGGACAGCAACTGTGAAAGGTCTGATATAGGGATTTAGTTCTCCCTCCAATATATGGTTTATGTGGTGATTTAAGGGCTTCCATCTGTGCTATAATGGGTGGCACATACAATCATATCAAAGGAGATATTTTGTCTCATCACAGAAACTACTTTTCATACATGTTTCCGCCCAATGTTCATTGCTAACACTTATTCATTCTTACATAAATGTTATGCATAATTCTCCAGCCTGCTTCATGCCTGCCAACTCACTAATGTAACTACCATTGTGAATGATATACTTTTAGGCAACTGTGCTCTTAACTTTGTGAGCACAATGTGTACCACTCCATACCCATCCATTATCAGTTTCCCATATATCATGGATGGCCTAGTATCATGTATATAAGCTACATGTATGCTTTAACCATATGAATATATGAATTTATAAGTTTGCTTCTTCTGCTTCTTTCTTCACCTCCTTTGTTTTCTTCTGTCCCACAATCTCAATCTCTACCTTGCTAGCCTCAAGCAGATGGATTTCAAGCTCCGGGTTCTGCAAAGAAAAGCATTCATTAATGAAGCATCTTTATGTAAATTACCTGAGCCACACTGTTCTGCTGGCTATTGCTAATTTATAGTAGTTAAATTAATGTCGCCTTTAAAATGCCGCAAGGTTTATTACGTGTTACTCAATGATCAGAGCTCAGTCACTGCGGTCCATTATCTTACTGACGACCAAACTCAACAGCCGAACTTTCAGCTTTTTATCTCTTTCACTCGCGTTGCAGCAAAGACAGTGGTGCATCTGTGGTGCATGGAGCGACAGACCTACAGGACAATCATAACCAACAAGTCCAAGAAGAAACGGGAGCAGCTCATGGGCTTCCTGAAGACGTGAGTTCAGGAGAAACTCAGTATTTTGAAAACTTCTGATCAGTTCTCAGATCTATGTAGTCATGTAGTCTATGTGTTTTTCAGCCTCTGATTACAATGATGACACATTTATTGCACTAAGAACCCTTATTTCTTACTCCGTTCCTGAATGTAAATTTGCTGTTACAGGTCTCGAACTCTGAAGGACCTGAATGATGTCCAGTTGTCTAAAATCATTGACTCCATGGAGGAGGTGTGTGCCCCAATATTCTGAATGTTATTAATAAAATTTAATCCTGAGAAAACACTGTTTAAGTCAGATTTTTCTTACCAGCCAAATTCAATTTTGATGGATGTAATAGCTTTTCTTAAAAAAATACAGATGATATTTTCAAGAAAAATATATTACAATTTAATGGGAATTCATAGAAATCACTAGTAATTTTGTAGTATTTTTTTGTTTTGTGTTTTCCAGGTGAAGTACCAGGACAAAGATGTTATAGTTCGAGAGGGAGCAGAAGCAAACAGCTTCTACATCATCCTCAAAGGAGAGGTATAGCGTGATATAAATAAAATAATAAAGCATTTACATGGACCCACATTTAAATGTGGTGTTGATGTGCGTGTGCATTTATCCTCTCTTCCTTGCTCTCATGTGAGTGTGTCCCCCCCCTCTCAGGTCCTGGTGAGTAAGAACGTGAACGGCCACCAGAAGCAGATTCGCAGGATGGGGAAGGGAGAGCATTTCGGGGAACAGGCCCTCATACGGTAACCATGGAAACATACCACATGCCTGAGGACATTTGTTGAGACTCTTGTGCAACATTCACTCCTCTGTACACCTTCCACAGGCTGCTGTCATATTCAAACATGCTGAACTCTAAATGTTGAACCGTGTGTTGCGGTCAAAGGGAAAATTAAAATCTCCAGTATTTTCTTGAACATTAATGTTGGAATGCAAATAAATAAATGTTAATTTGGAAACTTAGTGCAGGTGTCTGCACAAATACAAGGATGCAAATACACCCTTTTACAATACAGTGATTGTAAAAGAGTGATGATGGCTTTTCAGTAAAAGCTTGTGTTGCGTGCATGAGGCAGCTTTGTTGTTTTATTGGCAAGTTTTTCAGTTGCAGAGATGTTCAGTCGAGTATTTTTTTCTTTGTTTACAACTGAGCATTGCCCAGTGTTGTGGATCTTTTTATAGGTTGTATTCCTGTTGCAGCCTAACTATGTATTGCAGATAACTTAATTTGGGGGCTAAAAATCGATGGTTTCTGCTAAATTCATACTTTCAGTAATGACATATGGTATATTACAGGGTTAAAAATGTGATTTTGCACTGGTTATTTTGTTGCAGCGAAGTTTTGAGAACTGCCACCTGCACAGCTGATGGCCCTGTTACCTGCTTCTCCATTGACAAGGAGTAAGTCTGACTCGACATTGGATTTTGACTGTAATAGAAGGAGATGGCCGTGCTCAGCCAGGATCTGCAAAAACAATCCCCCTGTGTATTAATTTTCTGTCATTGCCTTTTATTGTGTCTGCTGACCGATGCACAGGTAGACTAACGATGTCTTTAACATAGGGTATTTGAAGAGACGATTCCTATAGAGCACCTGGAGCTGTTTGACGAGTAAGTATTGCAAAACACCTTTCACTTCATAACCATGAATGTTTTGAGGAAATGAAATGCACTGCTCCATTTACATTTTCTGCTCACTTTTTTTTGTTTGTTTTTCACTTCCAGCTCCAAAGTGATGCAGGAGGCGCAAGCTCCAGAAAAGTCAAGGTGAGCGGATGCACAACAAAATATGTAACACCGTCATACAAAAATAATGCAAATGACCTCCTTAAAATGAAATGCTTATCAATAAAATGTCCTCTGTCTTTCTCAGTCCCGGCTCCACTCTGAGGTTTAAGGATCTGGTTCCCGTTTTATATCAGGAGGGTCGCTATCATGGAGATCCCGTCACACTTGGAGTTGGAGGATTTGGCCGTGTGGAGCTGGTAAGTTGTGTGTGTTTACTGCTTCAATATTTGCTAGAATTCAAAAAGCCTTTGTTCTGTTGTTCAGGACTGATTGGTATACACAGATCAGGCATAACATTATGACCATCTTCCTAATATTGTGTAGTTCTCCCTTATGCCTCCAACAGTTATGATTCATCAGAGAATGGACATGGGCCTTCTGAGGGTGTCCTGTGGTGTCTGGCAACAGAATGTCGTTAGTGGGGGCCTTTGGGTCCTGTGGGTTGAGGGGAGGGGCCTCTGTGGATCATCCCACAGATACTTGATCAGTTTAGGATCTAGTGAATTTGGAGACCAGGTCAACACCTTATGCTGTTCTTCATGTTTTTTGACTTGTTCCTAAACCGTTTTTGTGTGTGTGTGTGTGTCTGTGTCAGTCTGTATCCTGCTGGGGATGGCTGCTGCCATCAAGGAGTGTCATTGCTATGGTGTGGGGGTGCTTGGTCTGGTCTAAGTGGCTGCTACATGTCTAAGCAACATCCACATGAATGCTAGGCCCAAAAGTTTCCCAGCAGAACATTGTATTGTCCCATCTCCTGTCAGTGGTCATAATGTTATGCCTGGTCAGTGTATATAAGTATTCTTCCACGCAAGTTTAAAAAAAAATCAAGTCCCCTTTAAACCCTAACGGTTTTCCTACCGTCCCTAATAGAGTTATATTATGCAGATAACCATACGAAGCTGGTAGGCTTGTTGATAGTTTTGGTATAATACCAACCCACAGTAAACACATGATACGAGACACTTACAACTGTGTTCATAAAATAATAAACATGTCTTTCTCTCGAGTTTATCAATACTCGGTGATGGAGTTAATCCATTAAAGCCTGAACTGTATAAATCCAGAACATTTAGCACAAATTATTTCCCAGTGATTGCTGTTTTTGTCATTCTAAGATGACCACAATCAATCATGGGAAATATTATGCCATGAAGCGAGTCAGCAAGAAGCACATAGTTGCCAAAAGACAAGAGGAGCACATGCTGTTTGAAAAGAAGATCCTGAAAGCCACCCAGTGTGACTTCATCGTCAGGTATCTGCAGTCTTTTAATCTTTTGACAGTGTTGTGTAATGCACTGAGAGTTTGACAATGTTTTCCACTCTCACCGTTTCTTCCAGACTTCATGCAGCTTTCAAAGACACACGATACATCTACATGGTCATGGAGTTCTGTAGTGGTGGGGAGATCTGGACCAAACTCAAAGAAGTGTGAGAAAAAAGTGCTCATTGGATGTCCTTATTTAGATGTCTTTCTATTTTTATTGGTTCTAGCAGAATATTGTGGTGTGCTGTTACAAAAGTGAAATTATTCCACGGTGTGAGGGGATAAAGATTTTATTTGAGCTTTGCTGCAAGATATGTGATAGTTTCATTTGTTGGGAAGATATTTTATAGTTCCTGGTACATCTTATCATCATCACTAGTTTTCAAACAGTAAAACTGTTCAGTTTCGAAAAGCAATATAGCTGTTCCACAATAACATAGTTTTGAGGAGCTGCTTGCGCACATTTAAAGAAAAGCAGCAAAATAAATACATAAGGTAATACGTTTGTTTGGAAGATTTTAAAGCTGGAAGCAATAGTTCAGACCTCTTATGTCTCTCTTATGTTGTTGTTGTTGTTAGCGGTCGTTTTGATGAGAACATCGCTGTGTTCTGCACTGCCTGTGTGGTGGAGGCCTATGCCTACCTCCACAAGAAGAACATTATGTACAGAGACCTGAAGCCTGAGAACCTGATGCTGGATGTGAAGGGCTACGTCAAACTGGTGAGTTCTTATGGGAAGAGATACTTTCCCATTTCTAGTACGGGATATATATTTAGCAAATACTGTTACGTTTTTTGGAATTTCCATTAATGGAGACTTTGTCAGCAGGGTTTCCATAAATATGGCGTGTATATGATGTACATATGATTGTGTGGGTGTCTGTCTTCATGTAGGTTGACTTTGGTTTTGCCAAGGAGTTGGTGCGCGGTGAGAAGACCTACTCTTTTGTTGGTACTCCTGAGTACATGGCCCCGGAAATCATCAAGAACCAGGGACATGACTTTGCAGTTGACTTTTGGTCCCTTGGCATCCTGATCTTTGAACTACTAGTGGGAAGGTAATACTAATACTAATACTAATAATAATGTTAACCAGTAGATGGCAGCAGGGAAGTATGACTCTCAACTGCAGAGCTCAGTGTCATGCTGACCGACTGCTTCATTTCTGAGTTGACTAAGGCTTTAATACCTACACTCTCTTGTCTTTTCAATTCATCAGCCCCCCCTTTTCAAGCTCGGAGCCCCAGAAAATTTATGCCAAAATTTTGGATGGGGTGCTCAAGTACCCTCCTTACTTGAGTGAGGCATCCAAATCCATCATCAGTAAACTCTGCAGGTAAAAAGAACAGTCCATTGCTGGCCATGTTATCCATTTTTTCTTTTTTTCTTTTTTTTTCTTGAACTCTTGAAGTTGCATCAATATGCAGAACAGATTTAACTCAGCGTGTAGCCTGATAGACTATTCAGTTTCTATAACAGCTAGGAAATCAGCATGTGTAAATATCTAAATCATTTAAATCTAATATTTAATTGAACATAAAGACAACAAAATCAAAAGTAGAGACTGAGAAATCCCATTGTTTATTGAAAATACACGCCAGCAAAACACAAGAACAATTGGTACAGGGGCAACAAAAGATTTGAAAAGATGCCAGAAAACATCTGGTAGAACATTTCACAGCAAGTATGTTTGTTGGCAACAGATCAGTAACAAGATTAGGAGTAAAAATAGAATCCCAGAGAGGCTGAGCATTTTCGGAAATAAAGAAGGGGAGGAGTGCAGCTACAGCTAAAGAATAATGTTTCTCAATGTGAAATTGCAAAGGGTTTTATGTATTTCATTATACAGGGTGCCGAATATTGTTAAAACTTTCAAAGAAATTTGTATACGCAAGGCTGGAAACAAATATTGCATGACCTTCAGGACCTCAGGCAACGCTGCATGGGTGCATCAAAAACACACACAATTATTTAGTGGATATCACTGTGTGGGCAAGAACACTTCCAAAAACACAGTTCAAGGCCAGTGAAAGTCCGAGCAAAAGAATTCCTCAAACAAACTCACAAAAACAACAATGAAAATAGAAACAAGTTTCCAACATGGTGCTGCCTGAGCCTGGTCCTCCATTTAAGATGCTGATCTAACCAATCCAAACTTTCTGAAAATCATGGACACCTCTTTCTCCAGGCTAAAGAGCAGAGGGATCATGAGTTTTTTTTTTGTTTTTTTTTTAGCTCACTGTTCAAAAGCCAGCATTAGTAATGATATTGGGGTGCATTAGAGCACAGTGCATGGGTAACTTACACATCTGTGAAGAAACCATTAATGCGGAAAGATATGAAGTTCTGGGGCCATTAAGAAGACGTCTTTTTTCACATTCTGCATATGTTACAACAGCACGTCTCCATAGAAAAACAGTCTGGGGGCAAAACCTCTTAGTGTAGATAATAAATAACTGAACGTGTCTGCAAATCATTATCTGAAAAATAGAATCTCATTAAAAGATTGAAAGGTTGAACTGTGCTCTGTCTGAATGATGTTGCGTTTGCAGACCTCGGCCAGGTCAGAGGTTAGGAAACACCAAGAATGGGATCAAAGATGTCCGGCACCACAGGTAACCATGGCAACGTGCCGTCCATACTACTATAAATGCTCTGATATGGACACATTTATATTTTGTTAGTGGTCGTGTTTTCTTGTCTGTTAGCAGAAAAATAGTATTTGTTATTTCTCACTCACTGCAGTTTGACCTTTAGCCTCCCTCCTCTTGTCCCCCCAGGTGGTTCGGCAGCATGAATTGGCACAAGCTGCGTATGTGTCAGCTGGAAGCTCCTACAGTACGGCTCATCCGCAAGGCAAGTCAAAAGTTTTTAATATTGCATGCAGAAATGTGTCTTTTGGAATCTCTGGTATATTTTAAAATTGCATAAATATTCATTAAATGCGGAATAATCAAACTTAAATACTTAATTATAGGGAATCTGAGACTACAGTTCACAGAAATATCTCATCAAATAAGTATAATCGTTCAAACTTTGCTAGATTTCGTAACTTTAAAGAATTAAATATTTATACATTAAATGGGAATTTCCATTTTTTACAACCTGGACCTTATTTCTGGCATAAAATACGAGATATTTAGATCCGCGTATATCCATATAGTGGGAGTGACTGGGGCACCGAAACGCAGCCTCTAAATAATGAATTATCTGAAACTCGTTCATTTCACCAATATTTTGTTATGATATGCTAGTTCTATTTCCAGTTGAGTCCGGAGTTACCTGTTATCATTATCTGGGGTCTGTAGATTGACGTACTAACCTCTGACATGGACGATGTCATCTCTAAGCGACATGCGCACCCCGCGCGGCTTGTTGACCTGTGATTTGCTACTGCTAGTTTTTTGCAACATGGCTGAATATTTTTCCGATTCTGAGGTTGTGGATGACGACTTTGTTTATGATGGACGTCCTTACCATTTTGAGCCAGAGTATACGGATGAGGAGCTCATTGAAAGGAGGATGTGGAGGCAGTGACAGGAACAGCTGGCCAAAGAACAACAACTGCTGCAAGTCCGTGAATAGATAACAGGTAACTCCGGACTCAACGGGGAATAGCACTAGCGTATCATAACAAAATATTGGTGAAATGAACGAGTTTCGCGGCAGATAATGCATTATTTGGAGGCTGCGTTGCGGTGCCCCAGTCACTCCCACTATATGGTTATACGCAGATCTAAATATCGTCCGAAAGACTCCAAATGACACCAAAGTTATATGGGTGAGTAAACAATCGTATTTTATGCCAGAAATAAGGTCCAGGTTGTAAAAAAACAGTAATTCCCCTTTAAGAACAGACTGAAGGAATTAATGCAAAATCACTATCTGCTCAACTTTGTCCCACTTCAGGGCCCCTGCTACATCAACTTCGATCGTTTCCCTCTGGACCAGACGAAAGCAGAAGAGGAGTTTTCTGGTTGGGACCGTGACTTCTGAATCTGACGTCCGTGTTAAAAGGATCAAAGGCCAAAAAGGTTGCTGATATCACCCAAATATGGAGCCAGATCAGAATAATCACAGCTGGCCTCCGCAGCCTCAGCTGGGTCCAAAACAGAGTTAATGCCACATGATGATGGTAGGAGGAAAAAAAAATAAACATTTCATACAAATTTGATGACCAAATCTAACTGGAACTGCCTCTTTTGCAATCAAGAAACACTCTATGGACGGATAAAGGCCAGAAATATTATGTAGAGGTGTTCAGACAACACGTTAGGACATTCTGTTTCCAATTTCAGCACAAGGAGATTTGATGCCTGAGAAGAAGCATTAATAACGTCATCCATATAAGACTCTTCACTGATGATAGCAACAGCTATCCAAGTGTTCACCTGACAACTGTGGTATCCAGTTTCTGCCAGTGTTATGAAAAAAAATAATATTCAGCAATCACTTGGTGACTCAAAATAATGAGAAAGTTTTGCAAAATAATCAGGAAGTTTCCCTCCCACAATAGATTTTGCTCTCAAAATAAAGAGAAACATTCCTCAGAAATATGAGACGCTTTCTCAGAATACTGTTTTAGTATCTCAAAATAATGAGAAACCTGAAAATATTGAGAAACATGAATTAGTATCTCCAGATAAGGAGAGACTTAGAGTAACTGCAACAGCTGATGCAAGATTATGAAATGGTTTTACATTATTTTGAGATTCTAACTCTTTATTTTGAGAAGCCAAATGATTATTAGAAGAAGGTTTCTCTTAAAAAATAATCCTTTTCATCACTTTGGCAGAAATAGTCATCCAGTTATCCAGCTCTAACCAAACCTGAAAATAATATCAACACAGATTCCATGTAATGTACATTCGTGTTTATTGTTCTTGTAGCCCTGTAGTTTTAGATAAAATATCCTCATCTGCTTATAGTGAACCCGTCTAATGCTTTAATATTGATAAAGTTGTTTACTATAAACTGCCCATGTCTTTCTTGTGGAGTTATTTCTGGATAAAAAGCTCATCTTGATTGAAAGTGTTCATACGATTTGAGTTTAATAAACAGAAATGCTGCTGAAGGCTTGTAGAAGTAGAATGTGTTTCCTCCATCACAGTACAATCACATCCCAAGTGTGAAACGTTGCACATTTTGTTGCTGCTGCAGTCAGAGCAGTAACCAATGAAAGTATTTCAAGATTAGATCTGTAATACGGAACAATACGTAAGGGAAATATTGAGCTTATAGTGATGTTATCAGGGAGGAAAATAGCCTACTATGGAGTAAGGGGTTTATGGGCTTATCTCACATGCCCAGCAATGGTTGCAGCTGATTGTTTAGCTCTGAATGGGTACAGCTGTTTGACATGACAGCAGGTTTTAAGGCAGGAGGAAGGAGTCATCCTGTTCCCTCCTGTTGATGCGTCTTATGTGCCTGCTGAGACTTCAGCTTTCCACGTCAAAGAGCAAACTTCACATGAAAGTAGCTGTTAATTTCCATTTGGAAAAGATACACAGGCAGATGTTTCCTTCCTGCAGAAGAACAACAAAGAGTTTAATACACTGACAGCAATGACAGCAGTGGCCCAGAGGATGTACAGTATCGTGTAAATGTTCACAGCAGTGAGCTGTGATTTCCTGTTCTCCTGAGTGTTTGTCCAGATTTATATGTGGACAACATACTACAATGTTTTCTTGTTGTCACCAAAATCAAAGAACACAAAAGAAATGTTGACTAAGTCCAAACCACTTAAAATATTATACTGCTTTCTGACACAGGTTATAACGAAATTGGCTGCTTCTGGGTTATCATAGTAGCAGGATATTGTATGTGGCATTTTCTAAAATAAAGTGCCCGTGTTCGTCTTGTCAATGTTAGTAGAAGAGGCGAGATGTTGAGTGAAGACAGCTTGGCAGAGAGCAAGGAACATGCCAAGTTAGTATTTCTTCAAACTGATTCATTCTTATTAGAGATTCCAACTTAACTGGTTTCATGAAGTTTAAATGAAATGATCTGGTAAGATACAGGCTGATAAATGACTGTTTACATGCCCCAAAACATCACTCAGAATCTAACCTTTTGACATGTGCTTTTTGTATGGTGTGGCCAGTGTTCCAAGAATAGACTGAGTTTTTGTTTAGTACTTTAATCACCCAGATTGCTTACCCTAGTGTATCCTAACATGAAGTGTGGTTTACGTACGTCACTCTGGCTTGCTCTTTTTTGGCCGCCAGATTAATTTTTGATTCTACTTCCTGCTTCATGTTCAACAATGGCGACTGGAACTAACTTTTGCTGAAATTTTGCCAAAGACAAGTCATACAAATGTTTGTATCGATGAACCTGTCAGTTAACCTTTCCTTGATGTGTTCCATCTTTATTGATCTACAACAATCAATTTGAAAATTGCAGAGATGCAGAAGCAGCAGAAAATGTTAAGCTCTTGCCGTCTGTGTTTGGGTCTGTGCAGGGTCTGAGCTGACGCCGTAGCTAGTAGTCGAAACATGGAAACCATAACGCAACAAATCACAGCAGCCAACTGCACACCCGCACACACACTTAGCATCTGCCACAAATTATGCCAGAAGAAGAAAAAGTTATTCCCCAAACTTTACAGACAAGACTGAATTTATTTAATAAAAAATTATAGCCAAGGTCCGAGACGTCCCGCAGGATTGGGACGGCAGTGCTCACATTGGTCCTACTGTTTTTTATTGTCATGTTTCTGCATTTATTCAACCCAGACAAAAGAGAAATGATTGGATCAAGCTTTTACGTGGTTATTATGTAAAATCTTTAATGTCAAAATGTTTACAACACCCATCTTAATTCAAAAGGAAATTCCATTTCTTTTCCCCATCCAGTCAAAGGGCATTTTATCCTGATTGAGTTACCATTCTGATTGCCTTAGGACTGGGTTTTAAAAATCACTTTTTGGATAAAAAAGGTCTCACAAGACTGGCTTTGCATGCATGTATGGTGCATTGATGAACCAACCCATTTAGGAAAAAGAAAGTATGACAATAGAACTTTACAAATGCAAGATCAGGAGTAAAATACTATGGAAATACCACTGATCTTTTGTGAATCTCTGTCAAAACAAAGCAAGCAAATTGTTTCAGGAAATCAGTACCCAGCCCAAGATTATTTGCGGAATACTACTGGTGAAAGACAGTCATTAAAAACAGCATTTGTATTCAATTTTGGGTTCCCATCTCACTGAGGAGTCTTAAAACTGTTGCCTTTATTAACAAGTTAACAGTCCTGACTTCTGCCTGTAAATCTCGCAGGGCTTTCTCTTTGTAGGAAATACTGAATGCGATACTATTTTAAAACACCAGGAAAAGGCGATCGCTCGTGTCACAGCAGGGCTTTTTCTGCTCTCTCTTAGTCCCTCAATGTTCTTTCTCACCGAGTTTCACTCTGCTGAGCAGCCTTCAGTTAATTAGACTCAGTGCTAACACCTGCGTTGATTAATTATAGTTTGCACCTGTGTTCAGTCTACTTGAGCGGCTGCGTTCGCCTGCCTGCTTCTGTTTGGTCACTTATGCTTGAGAGGTCTGAGTGGGCAGCCGTCTCTGTATAAGGTGCCTTGGTGAATGATTAGCTACCCCGCAGATCTCAGTGTTTATCCTTGACCTTGCTTTTTTGAGAAAGACGACATCACTGACAAATCGATTTTACTCCCGCTCTTGCTTCTTACAACCTTCTCAAAGGTCTCGTTTTAGTCAGACGATAGAATTTATCGGTCAGTCTCCAGCTCTGCGTCTCATTTCTTATTCAATGCCATTTATTATATAAACTGCAGTGAAGCTGATGCTCAAGTGTGAGTGCTTATCTAACCACTTCAACAAACGGTCAGAATATGAATTCACCACGTAGGCATTACACCGTTTATATTTTCTCTTCAAGTGGTGGCAGACTGCAAACACTGGGACAATGTTGCATCAATACAGCACAAGTCAAATATGTACGCTCCTTTTTATTCATAGTTTTGGTCTCTTGAAACAGATGTCTGACTCTTAAGTTGCTACAGATCGTAGCATTGCTGCTAACTTTGTCTCCCTCCCACTTGGTGCTGTACAGAAAGCATACAGTGGATTTACATCTTACAGAAAGTGAAATTATGCTAATAAGAGCTGTGAAACCCAGCTTTGACATCAATGTTTCAAGCAGCTAAAATTAGGATTGTTAAAAAGCCACTAAGGCCAGAGATAGAATTGTTTTTACATATGTGTTTGCATATGCAGTAAGACTTCCTTGTGCATTGTGTGTCTAGAGTACATGTCCTGAAAAGTGAATGCTTTGGGCCCATCAGAAACAACAACCTATATGATCACTATGGACAATATGGGGATGAGATACGGAGCTTACAGACCAAGTCTGCAATCACTGCAGTTGGTGTTATTGTTGCTGCAGAATAACAAATGTGCTTGCCAAAATAGCTGACGACCAATCAACATCCGGTTTGGAAGTCCATGTGGAAGCTTTCAAAAAGAAAACATGTAAACAGTCTTGAAGGTTACGTGGAGATGGTGTGAGCTTGTTGGCAATTTTGTCAATCACTGGTCCACGGATATAACAATTGCCCATAAATTAATATAATAAGTGGATAACACAAAAGTTATATGTGGTCTGCGTTTTCTGGGGTGCCCTTTAGTGGAATCCCGCACTATACGATCTGTGTAGGTTGTCAAATATGTGAACAAATACGTACATTGTCTTTGCGAACTTGTGGTTAAAAGCATGTATAACTCCTGTCAGAAACGGTAGTCAGTTTTCCTTTACTCAGCTTTCTAAATAACAACAAATCTTTTGATCAGTCATTAATTTATGTATAACGCTGACATTTGTTGCTTTAATGTAAAATAAAATGAGAAAACCAAACCTTCATTAACAATGTGCGGCAAGTCCTCGTTTAAAGGAAAAAGACAATAGAATAAAAATAGAACTTGAAAGCTAAAATTTGATTTGATAGTGCATATGGAAGTCTTATTTCTCTCCTGTGTTTCACTGCGACAGGACACTCGTTCCTGTTTACAGAGTACAGACTCTCGTTTCATGTCAATTCGTGTGTGAGATTTCCTGTGAGATTTCCAGGTGTTTCCCAGTAGATTTTCAGTTGGTGTATTGAACCATAGTTGCTGGCTATAATTTACATGCAAAGGGTACATGCATACGCAAATATATTCAATGCCGGGCCTGTATTCATTTCCTGCCAGCAGTAATTGTGTAACTGTTGTTATATAACGTTCTAATTGAGGAAGTCAGTCTAGAATTAATTGTAGCCTTAAATTATATGATTTTGTTTGTGTCCTCTGAAGAAATTAAAGCTCTTTAGACACAGATCACAACAGCTGAAAAATTGACCCTTTGTGAAGGTCTCTCATGGAAGCTCTGCTCATTCACAACAAAGAGAATGGTGATGACCATAATTTAGTTGTTGAAAATGATTTGAGTTGTGTAACAGATTATATCACACCTTCCTTCAAGAACCTTCAAACCCGCTTTTTGCCATCTCTTACTGCATGGAAAATCCCTTGAAAATTCAGCATGGTAGAGAGAGCTCAGCATTGATTTAGCTAAAAAGCTCTGTATGTTGCTGTTCCCAACAGTCGTGCCAAATTTCCCAACAGACCAAACCTTGAAAGCACAGCAATCAAAGTTTGAGTTCGGTCATGCTTGAATTCTCTGTGTAGATGAATTTACAGCTGCTTCTTCATTTGGCCTCAGTGATGGATTTTTCTTGTGCATGAATGCACTTCACTCCCTCTGGAGCAGCTGCACTTTACAGGTACCTGCAATGTCTCATTTCTATTCCCTCGGCATAAACTGGTTAGAAATACAGGGATGAGTAGGTGTAAATGTGGTCGCTGCATATTTCTGCAGTGAGGAGAGGGTAAAGGTAAAAGAGCAGAATACAAGGAGTTTTTCAATCAAGCTGCACCTTGTCGCATGCACAACATGATCACAGTCTGTTCGTAATACGATTTGACACGTAATCTCCGGAAAGCCCAGGCGTAATTAACATTAACAATGCAAGGGCTAATGTATTGTGCTTGCATTGTGCTTGCACTGGCCATGGCATTCAAGGCTGGGAAAAATACCTCTTTTTGTTTCGGCAAATCAAGAAATCAAACAAATCAATCTTATAAAATGACAGTTAGACTACATGAACTTATTCATATATTCATCTTTCTGCCAGATCATCTGGTAATGGAACCATTGATGTCATTGGAATTTTGAATGACAACATCAGTGCTTTTGAAATTGCAACTGAGAGAGACAAGCTTTGACATTTTAGTCACTGAAGTCAATGTCGGCTAGCATACTACGGTAGACGGCTATTAAAATGGACAGTGAAAGTCTCACCTCAAGTTATCGCAGAAGAACTGCTACCCATAACATTTAGTCATCCCCTTCCTTCATTCATTCATTCATCTTCTGTACCCACTTATTCCTGTTAAGGGTCGCGATGGTCATCCCCTTCCCTGTGAGATAATTTAAGATGGTACATTCAGTGCTCCTTGATCTGGTTCAATAATCAATAATGAGTAATATCCTGTAGTGTTGATCTGTTATCTCTTCAAATCATGTAGAGGCTGCATGTCTGAAAGTGGAGAGAAGCGTATCTGTGAAATTTCTCTTTAACCCCATTTCTGAATTTATTTTAAATGTCTTACAGACTCCCTAAAGAGTCCAGCTTCAGGTAGCAGGTCTGGGTGGATGGACAACAAAACATTATTTGTTTCTCTATATACATAGTTAACACATTGTATCTCAATTTTATCTTGCTCTTCTCAAATAATGGCCAGGAAAGTTCTCCTCACTGCTGTGAGGTCACCAGATTTACTTTGGATTTAACAAAGCATATTTCCCAAATATAACAAAAGCTTCATCATAGAAGAAGAAGAAGCTTTATTGTTATTATACAAAATACAATGAAATTCTGTTTGGCGGCATCTCTTGTAGCCGCTACATGTCACAGGCATAGAAAACAATAAAGGTAATATAAGTAGTAAATTTTAAGGTGCAATATTATATATAAATAGTCTGTATTTACACTAGTGCAAAGAACAGTTGTAAAAACGTAGTGGTCCGTTTTTTTGGTGTGGGATGTAGTCTGTGTGTTTGGTTGGAGTGCAGGGTCATGGTTCCTGCAGCAGTCTTTTCACAGCCATGGGGAAGAAGCTGTGTTTAAGTCTGTTTGTGCGGGCTCGTGTGACCCTGAGTCTGCCAGAGGGAAGGCTGGAGAAAAGAGAGTCCTGGGTGGGCGGGGTCGTCCTGGATCTTCGTGGCCCGTCGGAGGAGTCAGCTGGAGTAGATCTCCTCTAGGCATGGGAGTGGAGAGCCAATGATCCACTGAGCAGTCTTGATGACCTGCGGCAGTTGTTTCTTTTCAGATGTAGTGCAGCTGGCATACCACACTGTACATCCATACGTCAGGACACTCTCTATTGTGCAGTGATAAAAGTTTTTCAACAGAGGTGGAGGGAGTTTGTTCCTCCTCAGCGTTCTCAGGAAAAAGAGACGCTGCTGGGCCTTTTTGATAATGTGGGTGGTGTTCACAGTCCAGCCCAGGTCCTCTGAAATGTACAGTCCAAGAAACCTGAAGCTTGTGGCCCGCTCAACTTCTTCCCCATTGATGCTCAGGCCTGAGTGCAGTGTGGTCCTCGACTTCCGGAAGTCGATGATGAGTTCTTTTGTTTTCTTGGTGTTGAGGTGGTTGTCGCTGCACCAGGCCGCCAGTGCTTGGACCTCCTCTCTGTATGGTGCCTCGTCATCGTTGTTAATCAGCCCCACAATGGTTGTATCATCTGCAAATTTGATGAGGGTGTTGGAGCTATGGGTGGCGACTCAGTCATGGGTGTATAGTGTGTACAAGACTGGACTCAGAACACAGCCCAAAGGAACACCGGTATTAAGGACGATAGTGGAGGATGTGGAGGTGCCCATCCTGACATGCTGGAGTCTGTTAGTCAGGAAGTCCTTGATCCACAGACAGGGAGGTTCCAAGTTGTAGCTGGTGCAGTTTGTTGATGAGTCGGCTGGGGCTGATGGAGTTAAATGCCGAGCTGAAGTCAACAAATAGCATCCTGATGTATGTTTGGGGGCTTTCAATATGGCTGAGAGCGGTGTGGAGGGCGATGGAGATAACATCGTCTGTGGATCTGTTGGACCTGAAGGCAAACTGGTGTTGGTCAAAACCGGGTAGGATGTGGGCCTTGACATGCTGTAACACCAGTCTCTCCATGCATTTCACAGGCCAGTTCATCATTGAACCCTGTGATGGCAGAGGATTTGGGCATGGGGATTATGGTGGCAGTTTTCAGGCAGGTGGGGACTGCAGCTTGCTGTAGCGAACGGTTAAAGATGTTAGTGAATACTGCAGCAAGCATAGCACTGTCATATCATAAAAGCTTATTTATTTTTAACTTTTATCTCCTGTTCCTTCTAAGTATTAGAAGGTAGGGCCTAACAATCTTTATGGTCATTTAATGTTTGGGTTCGTTTATGGGGAGTTATGTCCTGTAATTATGTTTTTCACTTTGAACTAAATCAAGTCAACTCTTTGTCTTTCACATGACGTCTTTGGTTGATCATGTTCCAGCTCTTTTTATTTCAAAAAGTATGTGTATGTGTTATGAGCTGTCTGGAAGCACTGGAATGTGGCTTGGCTGTTTTTATTGTCCAAAGTTCAACTATATGCCTGCTAGAATCTCCTATAATTAACACCACACACCTCATTTGTTTGTTTTCTGTGTTGCAACAATCTTGGCCAACTGGGGCCAGGCAAAGGTTCAGGATATTGCTGTGAGGTTGTCAGGCAACTCCAAAATAATGAGAACTTTTTACGCCTGCAGACGCTTTTGAGTTTGAATATCTTTGCGGTCGGGAGGAAAAGGAAACCAAAGTGCAGTAAATGAATACAGTAGATGCAGTGAGGGACTTTATTCTTCATTTTATTTCACTTTGCCAGGGGAAACGAGAATGTGCTGTGCAGTCACTGTAGCAGAACTACAGTCTGTTTTACCAAAGGGTCTCGCCCCATTCCTGACGAATGAACTATCATGTGGCCTTCTCTTCCAAATGTAATAAATTTCCTTTCATTTTCTTTCTCTTCATTGCCAATTGACAAATGATGCGGTTATAACCCAGTAGCAGGAACTAGCAGGTCAGTGGCAGAAATAGGGGCACAGAGAGAATAAAGAGAGCCAGAATCCGTGGACAAACTCAGGCATTAATACTTCGCCTTTCAGATAAAGAATATCCATTCAACTTTCACAGGTTGGCTGATGTAGAGGATTAAAGGCACTTAAAAAATATGAGCAGTGACATCCGTTGTGACTCCACACTGACCTCCACATCAGCCTTGACAGCTGTCTCCAGCTGTGAATAATGACTGAGCTAAACGTTTCGAGCCTGAAATTGTCTGACTTTAAGAAAAAACTAAAACACTTCAAAGGGAACAGCTTGGCATTACTTATGTCATATAGCTGATATCATTCATTTAATATTACTCATCAGCTCAGATTTGGCTGTGCTCTCCAGCATCTGTTTGGCAAGTATATAAAATAAGTTTTTCAGAGCGTGCTACTGAAAAATTAATTGTCTGCTGCTGCTGGGTATAACATTCATAAGAGACATTAGTATGAGTTATAAAGATGGGGTTGTTTAATCCAAATTAAGAATCCAAATTGAAACAATTTGTAGCTGAGAGGAGCTGCAAAGCAGGGGTGACTACCTGTGGGTTGCCAGCTACTGGCACCTTACGACCATATTTGAATACGAAAACATGTGCAAGGCAATATTGCAGAGTATTGCAGAATCTTTCAGTACCCTGACATCTGCACTGTGCTGTCAAATCAAAAATAAGTCTAATGGAGTAGAAGTCTGTTTTAGTGCCTTGGGCAAAGACTATCTGCTGCGCAGCCTCTCAGAGATGCTTCCACTTATCAGTATCATCTGCAGGATTTATTAATTTTTTTCTTAAATTATGAATCCTAAAGGCAGCTATAGAAAGTAAACTAACCATTTTCTTTTAAATTCCTGTTTTTGGATTACAATATTTTCCTGTAACTTGGAGCAGATCAGCTACACACTAAAGATCATTTTCATAGTACAATATGTTAAAAGCAATATTAGTGGGTTGCTGTCATTTCTATCTAAGGACATCTTCTCTAACTACATCTATTCATGTTCATGGGAGTATTGGAGCACTAAAGGTCAGGATGTCATTTATCCTCCCACCATGAGAGGATATCCTATCTGCAACAGCCTGGACACGACAGGAAAATGCAGGGAAAGGTCAGAGTTTAAATAGTGCCCTGTCCACCTTAAAGAGCTGGACTTTATTGTCAGTTGGACTTTTAGAAAATATTTTGTCACTGCGTGATTGAAAAGGTGAATCAAGGACTGGAAGTTTTGTTCTTTTTATTAACCTATTATCTTTTAATTCAAATGATTTTCCTAACCCCACAGAGGACATGTTGCACTATCTATAGGGGATACACTCTTCTGCCAAAGGAAACTAGAGGAATTGTTCAATATTTTGGATTTTTTGGATAGTTGGATAAAAACACACTCTGTATATGCAAATTTAGTTTGAACAAAACAACATGTTGTGGCTTCAAGGATTAGAGAAATAGTGGCTCACAAGAGTCTGACTGAAGGATTGCCAGAGGAAGAGATGTGTAAGTGAGGGAGGATGAACTAAGCTCCCCCTCCCCAACATCCATAGTGCCCTTGAGAGAGGACACTAACCTTGCATCTACCCAGGCGCTACACTTGGTTACAAACCGCTCTGGTGTACGTGTACACCGTTTACGAATATGCCAAATGCAGAGCTTCAGTTTTTTCCGATGTGAAATGTATGTTACCTTTAAAGGGAACTTATGAGTTCAAGGTTACGATATGGGAAGTCGTGCACACAAAATGTAACTACGTGCCGTGGCAACGCACACCGCAAGAGCTGTGATTGGTCCGCTTGGTAGTAGCGTGTTTCCGCTTCCGTATTTCCGCAAATTTCGGATTGATTGTTTTAAGTCAATAAAGATGGAACTTATTGAGCCAAGATTAACCCAGGAGGTTCGAAGATACAAAGTGAAGCAGGAAGTAAAAACAAAAATTCATCCGACTAGCAAAAAATACACAGCACCAACTAGTGTTTGGTGTTTTTACAGAGCAAGCCAGACTGATGAGCACACAAGTATACATGGCTTGCATTGGGGTAGGCTATGTGTGTAGGTTACAGCGTCTAGGTGAGACCCAAGCGCAGGACACCAGGGGCTTCATGTACAAAGACTTGCGTGGATTTCCTACTAAAATGTGGCGCGAGCTCAGATCCAGAAGCACATTTCCTTTGTACATCCCAATCAACGTGGTATTAAGTGCGCATGTTGTACCCGACCCCTCCCTATCATGTCCCTTTTAAATATGCAAATTACATTTAAATTGACCCTGCACCTGAGATTCCCCTCTCAGCATGATCAGAAAATGAAAACATAAGAATGAGTAAGATGGGAAAAAAGAAGAACTTCACAGAAAGCGAATTAGAGACATTGCTTACTGGAGTGGAGACAAAAATGTCCTTTTTGGCAGCTGTCCTCCACATGCCACAATGTTGGTTAATTGCATTTGCGCATCACATATGATCTGTACAGTGATAGAATAAAAATGTTTCCTGTTGATATATACAAATTCATCATGTGATAGCGCTTTTATAGCAATGTGTGTGCAGTCGATCGCTCCAATTACATTTGGAAAACTGGACTTTGGAAAAACGTACGCCAGCCATGAGGTTGGCATGAGGCACGTACAAGTTGGTGGTCATTTTACTCTTGATACATCTGAACTTTTCCGTGAACAAGAACGTACGGAACGTTTTGCACCCTTCGTACATGAGGCCAATTAATGACAACAAAAATAGTAACAGAAGGCGCTGCAGGTATGGCAGGAAAATCCAAATACTGATAGAATACTGAAGAGCTACACCAAAAGGAGACCTTAGATCACAATGACAGAAGAAACATACGGGAAGGATAACGGACGATGCGACAGAGAACAAAGTGGAAGACTAGGGGCTATATACACACACACAAGTGAGCAGAGGGGTGACGAGACACAGGTGAAACTAATGAGGGCGGAGCACACAAGGAGAAATCAATGAACTAATCAAAGGGGAAACACAGGGAGTAACACAAGACAACACCAAGGCATCACTTTACAAAAACAAAACAGGAAACAGACAGAAAACCAAACAGGTTCACAGGAAAATTTTAACTCAGAACCATGACACTATGTCCTGCAGTACCTTAAATGAGCCTTCAGAAGCCTAAAAGCCTGAGACGCTAATGGTTTAATAAGCTAACAAGCAGGTAATTTAATACAGGAAATGCAAAGGGTAAATAAAAGGATGAGGTCCTTGGAATTATCCAAACATTGTGGAGAAAACTTTATATGACTAAATGTCAATGTATTAACTTACTGAGATCCTAAATACAACAAGACATGGTTTATTCTCGTGAACACAGTAAAAAAACAATTTGAAAACTATTTCTAAAAAATATTTGGACAACTAAGACTCTTCTTCGTCATATTCATTAGTGATTTATTGATATACTGGATATTTTGTTAAGATGGCAGTTGTTTAATACAGACTGCAGAATCGCAGTAGCTAATCAATGGACTGACTGGCATTTAATTTTGTACAGACAATCATGGTCCAAATGTGCGGTTCCTGAAATATTTAATCATACAGAGAAGACAGATATTGGCCCTAGTGGATATTGATGGACTTTCAGAGAAGCTCAGAGGACTTTTTCAGCTGAGATGGCTCAATACTCTCTTATGTTTGGTGTGTGATTTTGTAGTCAGTCGCTCAGCTCTCCTTGATCTGTGCATGAAAATTAAATTTGAAAAAATGAAGGGTAAAAAAAACATCACACGGTCAATTATAAGCTCAATAAAACTGTAGAATGGGACAGTCTGCAAAGGACCTGTCACATAAAGTCATTACTCACGCACAAGTCACTCACCCACAGCTCACTCTCTGTAAGTGCTTGGTAACCTCCCCTCTGCTCTCTGTGTACTTCTCCAACCTGAGACGGTCGTGGTCAGCGGCTGAGTCATCGTTTGTCTCTGATGTCACTGCAGACATCTGCTAATGAACCAAGCAATTTCCACCCAGGCTGGCTCTGTGGGCTCTTCTCAGTAGACCGTTAAGTTTACAGTTAAGTAAAGTATATCATGAGCAGCATTTTGAGTGCTTTGAGTGTCTGCAAGGATTCACATCTACTGTTAGAGAAAGCACGGTCAACTTTCCGCTCTGCGATCAGAGCAAATCAGAGAACGTCTAAAATCTGTGGACTGTGGTTGCTTAAACACTCAAAGAACAGCAAAGGGCTCAAATTAGCTTCTATATAAAGCAAGACTGCAATTTCAGAGCTGTGAATCATATTATAGTGGCCCTCATCTGAAGGGCACAGTCGTGAGCTGTGCCATCTTGGTGTAACACAGCATTTGAGGATGCGCTAATGGCCCGCTGACAGGAACGAGGCTGGAAGGTGACGCACAAAGTCACTCTCTGTCTTATAGTCATTAAGTAACCTGTCACTATTCATTAAGAGGAACCGCCGTGGGCTCCGATCAGAGTGCCTTCTCTCCATTTGTTGCAGATTGCTCAGTGTATTTCTGTACTTGTGCTAGAAAGTCGAGGACAGGCTAAGGGAAAGTTATCCTGTTGCACAAACTGAGAAAAGAGAAACTCTCTCTCTCAGTGCAACATGTGTGAGGTAAATTAAGGTGCAAATGCAGTGACTCATGAGTGGAAGCCTTCTCCGTCCACGCTGTGCCTGTGAGCCATGAAGAACATTTTGTAACTTGTGACTCAGATCGGTTCCCTAATCCATTATCAGGCAGTGTCTGTCATTGTGTTCATGAGATTACAGCACTGTGGTGTCCTTCATTGTTGGATCATTATGAAAAACATAGGAATGCATTATGCTACTAAAAACAACAGGAATCTTAATACAGTATGTGAGCCTGTTCTGTAGATGTAATTTACACTCTTCGGATTTTCTTTTTTTTTCTTTTTTTTTTAGGAGTAATTATTAATGAACAAGGCTAGTGATACTGTTAAGAAACCCAAACAACTAAACTATGTGGCTAAAACATGATATATATAATTTTTACAATAAAGGCTCATTTAGGGTTCTGCAGGACATAGACGCCGTAACCTACGCACGTGGCCAATGCCGGTGCGATCCATTTATACTTGTGCGCTCGTCAGTCTGGTTCGCTCTGTAAAAACACCACCCAAACACTAGTCGGCACTGTGTCTTTTGTTTCTACTTCCTGGTTCACTTTCAACAATGGTGACTGAAATTGTCTGCCAAAGACGAGTCATGCAAATGTTTGTATCTCCGAACCTCCTCCGGATGCTCTGCACTGTCATGTATGGTGTCAAATTGACGCAAAAGCTAAACTGCCTATAAGTGACATGTTCTGTAAACATGTCATTGAAAAGACTGCTTCATTTCAAGTTTAACATGTACAGTATAATACACCGTTTCTGCAAATGCTGTTAGTTCAACTCATAAGAAGAACTACCTGCTTGTTGAAATTACTAAACTTTTTTAGGGTTTGGTACCATTGTTCCTATACTGGGAACTTTTCTCCCTCAGGTTGGTTTGCTGGGGAGTGACTGGCGCGAGAATACACGTTACCCGTGGACCAATACAGCTTACTATTTATAAACTTATAATTATATAACCCGCCAGTTTACATCATGAGGAATAGGTCGTTGTATGCCTCCAGAGCATGTTTTCTCCTTCGAAGTGTCTGGCAGCAGTGCTCCTCCCCAGTATATACATAAAAACATTGTCTTCTATGCGTAGCCTAGATACTTGATGAACATGATGTTTATATACAGGACAACTAGTACACAAACCACAGAACAGCAGTAAATGCCAGTTCCCACACTTCCATTTTCAATTTGATGATTTTCTGATTCCTGAAATCCAGTTTCCCAGCAGAATTACGACCTATTACAGAACAGTTCGTAGTGTTGAGCCTGTGTCAGAACTTTGTCTTGATTGCTTTGTCTTGATTGCCTCAAATCAAATCAAGGTTAAATTGCTACAATCTTGCCATGCGTGTCCTCATTCAATATTTTGAGCTGTTTTTAAAGCTTAACATCCCCAGTAGAAACCACTGAGGGCCACACAAGCTGGGAAAACTACTGTAGAGAGCGCAGAGAAACAGACAACCTGCCTTTTTGTGATTTCTTTTTATGGGATTTGTTCTCAATAAAAGTGCTGGGGCTTAAAATTTACTAAACAACCGACGACAACAGTTTTTTTTTGCATATAAAATATTTTATTCTAAACTGTCAGAAAAGTGTGTCATGATTGGAAACAGACATACCAACATTAAGATACTAGAAACATATGATGATATATTATTTAAACCAAAGCAAAGCCAGGGTTAAAAAGACACATCTGACTTAGAAACACTTTTTAAAGTAGCATGCAACAGTCGCTGAAATCATGTTGTTTTTCAAAAAATGTGCACGTGTGTATGTGACCCCTCACATGTATACCGGCAAATCTTTACAGAGTAAACGGTAAAAGGCCAAATCCAGACCCAAAGGTTTATGAAAAATGGTTCTTGATGCCACTCATATTATAGTTATAATGTTCAGAAACCGTGTGATAACACTGTTATCTACTTTAATGATCATTATGATTACAAATGTTTTATGGCATCAAGTCCCTTTAAAAGCCTGTTTGGACACAATATGCTCCGAGCCATTTCAGCTCAAACATTTATCGCAACGTGAAATGATGAATGTGCTTACATTCATAATGAGGCTCATGTCTGCCTTCATGAATGAGTGGATACATTCAACATGCTTGAGTCGGGGTTTTGATGCGAGCCACAGACTTAATTAAAAACTGTCACCTTGGGAGAAGAAGAGAATGTGAAAATGCTCCTGTGGGTGGAAATGAAATGAGCTTCCTCAAACCCCCCCAGTTCACACGTGCAGTCGCACGTTCATTCATGTACGCACACCCTCTGTCACAATCATGCACGACTATCCTCGCATGTGGCCAATACGTATATAGTCTGACATATTACGCAACACTTCATTGACAAGACTCTCTGTTGCACTGACAGGCTGTCAATCACACGGCTGACTGGGAAGAAGCAATTCAGTGGCATTTAGGGGGCTTTGCTTCGAGAAGCTACACTAAGGCTGGGATGGCTTTTGTCAAGCAGCTCAGCATTATTGAATGTACAAGTGTATTTTTTTAAAAACAACAAACAGTAATTGTATAGATGATACTGATTGCTTTTTAACAGCACAAGAAGGTCATGAAACTTCTTATCCTTATTTTTAGCATATTTGCTTCATGATGGCTTAGTGACTCCTCCTTGACTTGATAACACATGACAGCTCGTGACCTTACAGTACAGTCTCACAGGCAGCCACGAACAAGCACGAATAAGTGCTCATGCTTATGACAACCTTTAAAAAAAAATGAGAGGCAGTGCAGAAAAATAGAGTAGTCACGAATTGTGTTGAACCAAGTAATGGTAAATCCACTATATTTTAACTGCTGGAGCTAGTTCCACACCTCAGGAATATGTTAACTTGTAAAGACTCAGTAATATGTTATTCATAAAGAAATATACATTCATTAATTTCCAATCTTTAGTAAATGTATTACTTTAAGTTTTGTTCAAAAATCAATACATGGAGAAACAAATTACAGAATTAGTAGTAATTTATTGGCTGGATAAAATAAATTTTCTCATCAGAATTGAATTTGGCTATGCCAGGCTAGTATATTGAAACAGTTTCAAAGTAATGAGAAAAACTGTAATTTATGCTAAACTAATCTGAGGTATGTTGACATTTTTGTGAAATGTAATATAAAGAGATGGTTCAGTTTTTTGAAAGTGGGATTTTAGTTACATGATAGCCTGCACGTCCCCTTTTTGGAGAAGCACAGAGGAGACAACTGCAGCTAAGTAAGAAACTGTTGTGGACATGGTCAGGATGCTAAAAGGTATTTCAGTTACCTAAAACAAGGATCAACTCCAAATTAGTTTAACTGTACATCATGTGGGTGGCACAGTGGAGTGGTGGTTAGCACTGATACCTCACAGCAAGAAGGTTCCGGGTTTGAATCCATGGGCCGACTGGGCCTTTCTGTGTGGAGTTTGCACACAGGCTGGAGCCTATCCCAGCTGTCATGTCTCTTGCTATTACATTGCCTTCTTCCAGACACAACTGACAAAAACACCTATTTTACCTCGTACAACATGGGAGTTTCTGGTCTACCATTGTGTGACTTGGGTTTTAACATGTTAATTTAGGTATTAAAAAACGTATTAAAGAGCAAAGTCACACAATGACCATTAACCAAGTGCAGCAACCCAAGTATTCTGCAAGGTAAAATTATGCTCTCAAATTATGTGCCAACCACCATCTACTCTACGTAACACACTACTCATACCTCACACCTCACCTAAAGTACCTCATACAAACCCACTTCAAAGAAACCTCTGCCTATAAAACCTCCAGATGGTGTTCGATTGGGTTATAAATTACTTTAATTACTTTAGTTGACTCAATAAATTACACCTGACAGTTTCTGGGTGTAACTATTCAGTAACAACTAATCTTTTGGTGCACCCTCTTTTGCCTTTTGTGATGTCAAAAAGTTTTAATAAGTACTTATGTTATAAATAAGCCAGGTTTCCAACTGGATGGTGCAAATGGCTTCAGCTATAAAGTTAAGGAATAAAATTTTACAGAAAGTTGTTGCCCTGAAACGCAAAAAACAAATGCATTTTAAACTCATAAATTAGTCATACGTATATTTGGCATAGCATGTGTATTGTAAGACACACTGTATTGTAAATGTGTTTTTTTTTTTTTTGTAGTGATGCTACAAAAATGAACATGGCACTATGAAATGTATTGAGAACATTACGGCATGTCTCAATGGATAAACTGCACTGAATCAAACCATAAGATGCACAGTCCAAGCCATTCAACTGGGAGACACCAAAGCCAAAAATATCCCTGCATGATTGCGTCGGATGCAATCCATCCTTGCAGAAATCCTACCATAAATAAAAAAAAAGGCTTCACTTAAAATGAGACACCAGCATTTTTACTCTGTATTGTGATGTAAGAGAGATATAAACTTTGCCTGAATGGCGCTCCAACCAGTTTCATCATTTTTAATCTACACCTCAGCAACCGTGAGAGGCATTTATTTAAATCAGTCCTATTTCTATGAGATGCAACTCCTCTAAACCCTCTATAACTGAGTCACTACAGCGATGCACAAAAAAAAAAAAAAAAAAAAAGTATTTCTAATGGTATACATTCAGTACTGGCAAGCGATAACAGGCTGCATCTTAATCAGCAGAGGAAATGGTTCAGTCATTAAAAGCAGTAAGGTAGAGATTCGTCTCATGGCTTCAGAAATTTCTCTGCTACAGTACCATACATGCCAAGAGTTCTTCAGAAAGAGACGCCACTCTGTTTCAGTTTCATGAAAAAAAAAAAAAAAGAACATGAAAGTTTGTTCAATTTCTTGAAACCCTGCAGGAAAGGATTGAGACACAACATGAAAGACTCCCGATCCTTTGATCAGACTGAACACCAATCTTATTCTTCTGTCAGAAAACAGCAGATCATTACTTTGGTATAGGGGGAGTGGGGTTTGATCAGCAAGCCTGGCACTATCTGGTTAATGGAACTATCTCAACACACTGAGCTGGACATTAAATACCTTAAACATTTTCAGCTTTTTCCACTAAATATTTTATGTTAAAGTGTTTTTTTCCACTCATTTACCATGCATACTATAGATTCCTCTTAAAATTAGTTAAACAATGTCCTGGTTTCCAACATACATCCTAAATGTATAACTGCTGTGCTCAAATATGATACGTATGAGTCTTTCTTGCTCATCATCCTCTGTGTAGATTTCAGTAAGGCACAATGTGGATTATTCCTTAGGATGAAGAGCTGACTGTCAGTCATGAAGCAACTAAAATGTCAACATTCGACTCGGCGATAATATGATCATACTTTAAGAAGTGTAAACCAGAAGAAAAAGCAACATTCCATTGTGTCCATTGAGGATCCTCTTTATCTGATGCAGATTTCAGGGCCTCTGGAAATTCAGCAAGAGATGAGCACAGATGCTATTGCTTCCTAAATTTGATGACTGAATATGTTCCCAGGGTGTACTGTTTGAGAAGATGATGTCCAGTGTGATGCTACCTCAGTAAGGGCTTTCATTTCCTTCCCGCTCATGAGAGAAGTTCTTTGAGCTCACGCCTCTGACACCAGTGTGTGTCTCATTCTGGATGGAGCATGCTTTTGATTCGGCTCAATCACTAGCACAGCGGTTGATCACGGCGGGGACTTAGCAGAAGTCTGACTCCTTTCAAAGAATAAATGCAAGCTGTGAGTTTTCCCTTGTTAGAGTTAAACACACATGTGAAGGGTACACAGCTCGGCGATCAATCGGTGTTTAAGTCCACATCAGGGCTGTCAATCAATGACTGGAACACAATCTAGTTAATGAATGCGGATGGGTACCTCATCAGTCAATGAGCACAAAAGTGTTTATTTGTAATCTAGGTCCACTTCCAGATGCGTTTTAGCTCAGTTGCTAAAATAGTATTTTAATGCTGCTCCTCATTTGAGGTTTTCGATGATGGCGATTTCCCGCCGGTCAGCGTAGTCCGGGCTGAGGCCGTTCAGATAGAGGCTGCCGTTTCTGGACAGGGCTCCTGGGACGGGACTGAGGGAGAGAGTCAAGCTGGGGTAAGCCTCTCTGTCTTCACACAGGTTGACCGACAGCGTCCTCTTGCCAGGGGTCATTTCTTGGCTGAGGGACGTGTTAATTCCCAGCTCAGATGACAGCTTGCGCTTGATGGATGCAGCACGCTGAAACTTGTCATAGATGTCGACGCTGAGCCGCCTGCGGGTCTCTTTGAACTCTGCGGACACATTCGCTGTCCACTCGGCTGCGTGTGCACGGAACTCTCCAACCTGCAGAAACAGAATGAAGATTGACGTCCGCAGGCGGTCACACACAACCCGGTCCTACCTACCCACATGTTGCTACACCTACTCCAAGGAAAATTCTGGCTTCTGTAGCTGATATTATCGAGTTTGTAACTGAATCCAAATCAGATGCTTAAAAGCCACATAAGCAGAAACTGTTTACACCTTATCACATGTTACAAAAACACTCTCCTCTGGATTTAATCTCTCTTTTTTTTTTCACAATTCTCCACATCTGCTGTTGGCCTTTACGATGGATGAACCTTTACTGCAAATAATAGATGAAGGTTATAAAGTTCTTTCATGTGCATCACTAATTGTAGCTAGGCACGTGGAGGAACGCTCGAGGGAAGAGCTGCTAAACAGCTGCGTGAAAGGATTAATGGAGATGGCATTTATTATCACAGGAGTGAACTCCATTCGTTGTTGGTCAGCTCTTCACATTTAGAAGGTCAATTCTATTAACCCGCTATCTGAAAATAAAAGCATGACTTTTATAGCTCATGATTTTCTTTTAATAAACCATGTTCCATGATGTATTTGTTGTATGTTTTAGTCAAATCACACATTTTAAATTAGATTTGAAAAGTCAGCACTGGAATTTGGCATGGTTTCTTAACACACATGCTAAGCAAGCACGAATAACACACATTATGAGACCATATAGTTTTAATACTTGGTGGGATGATGTAATGTAACTAAAAGCATTAAATATGGCTGAAGTAGAAGTGCTTTTAGAAGATTTTTGTTATAATTTCCATATCTGCTCAACCGCAAGGCAGCAATTGCTGTTGTACACATGTCAGAAGGTGCAGTCCACACAGCTCTTCCAGTTATCTCTTGCCCGTAGTGATTTTCTTTCTGGAGCACCAAGCAATAAATAAGAAATTAGATTTTTATGTCTGAGCCATGTGTCTGACCCAACAACACAGGCTTTTGGAGTATATATACTGTATCTAAAAGCAGAAAGGTGAAGCCAACACATCATTGATCCCGCCTTTACAATGCATTACACCATTTTCCCGAGGCTGTTCATTCATTTAGGTGCTGAGGTGCGCTTGTTTAAAGTACTTGGATTAAAACTGATGGAGCATGACTGTAAGTGTATGCACGGAAAAACAAGACGCCCTTTCCCCTCCGTGTTCTAATTTTTCCATCTTGCTCATCTTCCTCCCTCCCCCCTCCTCCCATCCCTTCCCTCAACCTCCCACCCAAACCTCAGTAATATAATTCTCTGCAGAGATCACATCCTCGACAGATGTTCTAATTATGCCTGTGGAAAATGTCTCATTGAAGACCTTTTATGATACGTAGAATATATAACAAGATAAGCGTGTTTGCTTGCATTTGTCTACATGTGGACGTGTTGCTCTCTCCTGCTCGAAAATAATGAGCCTGCCGGTACAGCGAGGGGTCTTATTACTCAACACCAGCCTCTGCAAACACACCAAATATTTAATCCAACTCTTGTTCGAGATGGTATTTACTCCACAGGGCGAGGCCAGCATTGGAGATTTATCACTTCAGATTTATGTCGTGGAGAGCGAACTGGAAAACATACTGACGTATTACTCTGGTACTGTGTAGGCAGATGGATATGGGCAAAAGACAATGCTGCAAAAGTTATGTCGCATATTTCCTTTTAAACATGGATTATGAAAACTCTCCATCAGGCTTCTGTCTACTTTAAAGACCTTGCTTCTAAAAGCACTTTGATGGAACAGATCACAGACTTCATGCAGCTACTGAGTAGGTGCGAATGTAAGGCTGGATATGAATCTTTGTTCCTCCTCCTACCAACTGTAACTGCCACATGAGATCAGACAGTTCAAAAGTGGTAGGTGTTATTCCCACTTGTGTGTTGCATCAGGACAATAAAGTCCGAATTAGGATGGATTACAAGGGGGCAAACACCTCGAAGCGGACACACAAGTCTGCAGAAACTGCAGTGGTAGAGCTCGGTTGAGTTTGTTGTGAATGTGCACCGTAAAATATTGACTAGGGGGCGTTCTGCCTCGTTACATAAGTGTCTCACCATGTCTTTTAAAATTTAAATGTCTGATTTTATCACCTTTGGCTTGTGCAAAATGTAATGTTTGCTCTGAGCGTACATAGAAGAGAGACCGCGCATAGAGAGAGACCAGGGAGGCGGAGATGTGTATAATTTCAAGCACATTTTACTCCTTTAACATCTGTGTGTCAAGATTTAAAAAGGAAAATGTTCCGAATGGCTTCTCAGTATCACCTTTAGCATTATTGCAGTTAAATCAGTGCCAGCCATGAGATTGATGTGACTCAGTGTGAGAATACTGAAAAGACTCTATGTTCTGATCTTCATATTCACAAACTGTGACAAATGAGTGGGCTGGCAGGACTTGTTTCTTGACTTAAAGATCTGGATGTTTTAATTTAGCATTAAATGAACCGAGCTTGAAACTCAGCTCCTGCAGCTGGACTTAAAGCTTCAAGCAGCTTTTTGTGAAAAAGTATTTTTTTCTTATTTAGCCACTCATGCCATCCTATTGGTGTGACACATCTCTCGGCATGGCACCACTTACCTCTTCTTTTGTTTTCTTGGAGATAACTCGGAACCAGTCTCCTATCATACTGAGCACTGCGGCAAAGTATGCCAAGCCCACCAGGATCCAGAACCACACCACAGGTTTGTAATAGTCGAGGTACTCTGGACTCTCCAATCCACCTGCAGAACAAAACACACAATAATGTCTTCACAAATATCAGCTACATCCTGCATTAGTGCTTGCAAGTCTGGTGCAGTGAATTAAATGAAGCGTTTTTTCTAACTTTTATACCTGTATCATTTAATGAGCCTCATTATTTCTGTTCTAGACAGCGGTGTCTTTCTGCAGAAGCGTGACCTTTAATTGCCTCTGGGTTTTTGACTCAGTTATGACGAGGAGTCCTTAGCAAGAATTTATAGAATACAGAAAGGGAAAGTGAGACTAATAAGTAAGAATGAAATTTCTCAGTATCTCATACGGAAAAGAATATCCAAGAACTGTTATGGTTTCCTGTAAAACCATTTCTGTGAAACCATTTCTTCTGTGATCGAATAATATGCACTGCACATATACAGAACATGTGACAAATTGGGTTTGACAATTCATCTGTGACTCTGTTACTGTACATACATGGCAAACTGATCAAATGCCCTGTTACCATACAGTTAAATAATGGACAGTCCCTGATTTTTTACAGAATCAGGGATCCTGGATCTGGCATCAAAAATAGAGGACAATGTGAAGTAATTATACACAATTATACATTTGAAGAAAATAGGTGATCTGAACTGTGTATGAAAAGCTTCACTTCAAGTGAATGTGCATATGCATTAGCAGCAAAGTGAAGTTAAAGTATTCAAACAAAAGTTCTGATTTGGTCCTTCTAACTCATATGTTACTATACACTGATCAGCCACAACATTATGACCACTGACAGGAGCAGTAAATTAAAACAAAAGAAAACACGAAGAACAGCACAAGGTGTTGACCTGGCCTCCAACACCTGAGCCCAAACTGATCAAGTATCTGTGGGTCCACAGAGGTCCCTCCCCTCAACCCATAGGACCCAAAGGCCCCCACTAACAACATTCTGTTGCCAGACACCACAGGACACCCTTAGAAGGCCAATGTCCATTCTCTGATGAGTCACCACAAGGGAGACCTACACAATATTAGGAAGGTGGCCATAATGTTATGTCTGATCGGTGTAAATACAATATGTTTTAGGTGAAATCAAGTAAGCAAGGTTAAATAATCACATAAAGGGGTAAGACAGCAGTAACTATGTATTTGGATTAAGTGTCCCAGGATGAATAGGATGTTACAATAGATTGACATGTTGTCATATTGCATCAGCTGCCTCTACTTATTGTACCTTATCCTAAGATTATGTATTAAGTCCCGTTCACGTACAGATGCTGCAGTTTCATCTCACACCATCAGTCTGTACCGCTCAGTGACATCCTAAAATATCAGCTGGGATGAAGCAGTGTAGCCAGCCTGCTCGCTGTGCTGTTAGATAACCGCCCATTACGGCACCTGTTCTACTGACAGGGGTCCAGGCTGATTAGTTTACTGTAACTGCCGGGGTTGGCACAGGTGGTGTAATCTAATCTATAATCATTAGGCTTGCTCAGGAAAGTTTAATCTAGCAGCTAAGTGTTTGTGATTTTTCCCATCTGCTTCTCCCTTGTTATCTGCCAAGCAGGTCAAATCAAGCTAATACCACCTGCCACACACACACAAAATGCACACACGCCTGCTGTGTCCATTTCTGTCTTGTTTGCGTTTTCTCTCACACATGCACACACTGCTATAGTGAGTAGAAGTTAATTCTCTGTATTTAATTTATTATCTCTTGTTAAGGATTTTATATGACTTACAATAGTGTCAGACATGAAATTAATAGTTTGACATTTTGGAAATGATGCTGAATTGCTTTCTCGTGGAGAGTTAAATGTCATGATCAATACCTCACACATATTGATATGGAAATGCGTGGATTTACTGCCAAGCAGCCAGTCAGCTTTTATAGCAAGAGACGCCAACTCAGGACTGAACGGACACAACTGAATGAGTTTAGTATTTACACAAATAACAGTAAAATGACAGTTTTCAGTTTTATACAACATCCAGTGCTGAAAATTTGAGACGCTAGGGAAGTGTAAAAGGAAAACTACAGTTCCTTGAATGGCCACTAGAGGCTGGCTCTAAAAGTGAGTCAATTCCTATATATCTCCATGTTAAAATGTCCGACAGAAATAAATATGTTTACAGGCAGGTTTATTGTTTTGGTCTTTAAAGCTATTTTTCCCATCCATGATATCTGTATGGGAGAATCATTCATCTTGTTAAATTTGAAAAGTCATGCATAATCATGGCAGACTTTTTAGAGGAGTCTGGTACTGCTAAGATGGCGATTGATGAAAGATTTGATTGGCTTGGCAGAAATTCAACTGAGTTTTAGGGCTAACCCAAAAATTGTGGGAGGGAGAGCTTTGGGCTGGGTTTCAGGCCAGGGAGACGCTGTATTAACAAATCATTAGGGTAACATTAGATCTCTGAGAGAATAATGGCCACGACCTTAAGTCTAATTAACTCTGAACCATCGGGTGAACATCTTATTGTTCACTAATTAGATAACCATTCATTTTATTGCTCTCTCTTGTGCAGTTATCACTAAGGAACTAATTATAAATTCCACTAAATATCTACCACAGTCAGTTTTCTATGATGATTTTTAACTTAAGGCTGAACACAAAATTATGAGTTTTTTTACGAGTCACATTAGTCATTGTTCCCCCCGTTTACAATCATTATGCTACAAGCTAAGCTAACTGACTGCTAGCTTTAGGTACATATTTACCGCACAAAATCAATACAATGAAATCTCAGCAAGCTCTCGGTGAGAAAGCAAACAGGTGTATGTATGAATGTTAGAAATTTATTAAAATATAAAAGGAGGTATATGTCTATAATTGATAAATTTAGAATTTATTAGAATAGATAGACCTTGTCATTCAAAATACACACCACTGGTGCACACATGAACGAAATTTCGTTGCAAATGGCTCAGGTAGCAACGCTTAATCAATAATCAGTACAGACTCAATACAGGGTTAATTGCCTGGGGAAACTACTTAATGTTCATTATGTCCATTTAAAGTTTTTGTCTGATTAGAAAAACTATGACCTGTTTGAGTTTTCATTAACAGATGTCAGTGTTACACATATCTCTGGGATTCAAATGAAAACTGTCAGCACTCATGTATTGGGAAGTGAAACACACAACATAATAGCTGGTCAATGAGAGGTTCATCACTGCTGCGCACATCTTCCGAGTCAGGTCGGTTGAGGAATCATTCAGCTGCAAACACGCTCGCTCTAAAAAAAGGATGCCCGACATAAAAATGAAAAACAGCCTGTAAATAAGAAAGAAAATTGAGTGACCTTTCTCTCCGGCGACAAAATCTCCGAAGCCGATGGTGGTGAGGGTGATGACAACAAAGTAAATGGACTCGAGTGTGCTCCAGCCTTCGATGTGCTTGAAGATGACGGCCGGCAGGGCCACGAAGATGAGGCACCCGAACAGGATGAAGAGCAGCGTGGAGATGACTCGGATCTTCGTCTGGCTGACCTTCCACTTCTGGAAGAGGAATCATTTATACACAGAATAAATAATGTCCACATACTAAGAAAATGCACATATTAATCAGTGGGAGTGATAGGGGAGCACTTGAAAGAGATTACACTATTCTTATTGTAGCACAAACCCTATGCTAAAATGACTGTGGAGAAAATTAACTTTGAAATGAACTACAAAACAAGCTGCCTGATTTCCCCCAGGCTTTTTATTTTTTATTTTAATTTTTTGCTGTCTGTAACATTTAATGAGTCACTTCCTTCTACGTCCTTCAAGGAATACATTTTATGCTCTCTAACGTCTCAGATGTCACACTGCCAAGTTCATGTGACATAACATCCACTGTCAGATGGTACGCCCACCCAAAGGCGTGATGAGGCTGCACATGATTTGACACTCCTCACACGTGCTCTAATACCAAACACTCTAATACCGATACCAAACGCTTCGATCATAGTGGCGGACATCCTAATGGACTCATTACGGTCATAGCGTGCGCTGTCAGCCGTGACTTTTTACGAATTTCAATTTGATGGGAGCCCTGGAAGTCTCAGTTTCCCATCATCTTTACAGTACATTACAGTATATTCTGCACACTGCTGTTTTCTGTGCGGTCTTTCCACTTGAGGTGACGGCTTTCAGCTGCTACCCTGTGTATCATGCCCTTTTCCTTCCTAGTTATGTAAGCCCAGAGCACAGCACCTCTGAGGGGAGGTATAAAGAGCAGGAAGACCTCAGATCACTCTGTCTCTGATGTCTTATGTCCTTGTTGCACTGCGCAGAGCAGTGTACTGTACAATAATATAGAGTCTGAAGAGATCTACCAAATTAGCAGAACATTAACATAATTGCGGGCACATGAAGTTGAGGTTGTTTTTTAGAGCCAGCGATGAATCAAAATCATCAACCTGTTGCTGTAAAGTATCTGGACCTTGAAGAATTGTTGTTGTCAGTGTTTTTATACAGAGACAGCTTCAGGGGACTGTTATTATCATTTTTTGTGACTTATACCAAAGCGAATAAACCTATCTGCCATTTGCTGTGGCCTAGGTGAAGCATATCTCAGCTCTCAGCATCTCTTTGTATAGCCCTGTTTTCTGGAACTATTACTTTTTAGTAACAGGAAACAGTGTCCATTAAAATATATGACAAGTTGCACAATGGTGAATCTCTAAAGGATTGCATTTATTTTCCTAAAAAATGTTGCTCTGTCAAAACATTAGCCTGCCAAAGGTTTACCTCAAGGAAACATTGTCGACAACTAAATTTTCCATGCTGATAGCAGGCTTGTAGCGTTGGGTGAACCCAGATTGTTGGTGTTGTTTTCCTTTCAAATAGAGTAGGAACTAGAAGCTAAGTCTGTACGCTTGCAGTATTATGTTCTGCTCGTTTTACTCGGAAACGTTTATATATAAGACGGCTACCTTAGCAACCAGAGTCAAAGCAATGGCCGACAAGCGAATTGACCAACATGTGGACAGGGCATAATACAAAAATTGTCAACACTGACTTGAAGCAGGAGACGTTATGTGTTTACTTGATAACATTTATCCAAAATGTTATCAAGTAAACTAACCCTAACCCTAACCCTAAACTGAAGCACAGTTGTTGCCTCAAACTAACCCTTGTGGACCTTGGTTTTGTTATCACAGTGTTTCTAGAAGTAAAATCATAGTTTTATCTGTGAAAAAATAAACTAAATTCTTATGATGTCGGTATTGAAACTCCTCAGTAGATATTGTTCCTGTCATAACCCTTGTTGACTGAGCAGCTATTTGAATTGTAATGGTGGGCATTTCAGTTTCCAGGCAAACATTAATGACAAACAATTAATGAGACTGACATGCACAGTCCACTTATACTCTCCATGTCTGTGTACTGCTGCATGTGCTTGTATATAAGGACAGAAGTCAATGTGTGACTGGCGGTGTGGTAAACAGGTCTTCTATATTCATAGGCCCACCATCTGTGTGAGCGGCTGAAAGATTCATCTGCCTTAAACATGATGTAGGCAGTTCACTACAACAAAAACAATTCTCTTAAAAATAAAAAAAGAAAATTAATTCACTGAGTTCACCTTTCATTACTGAAACAAAGCGCATTTTAGATTGCTGTCCAGGAGTTTGTTGACATGGCAACCCCAAAAGTGTATTCACACACAGTGGCTGCTGAGGTCTGATGCAGAAACAAGTGCTACTGCAGTGCTCAGCGTTATAGCAACAGCAATATAATTTTACAGCTGCCTCCGTAGTACATTGGTAATTAAGTTGTGAAATGTTGTCAAGCAGCTTATTGCATGCAGGTAGATACACGACAAAAATACACAAATAGTTCAGACTGTGACTTCTCTCCATCAAAAAATGGCACCCAAAGCCTCCCAGGCGTTCACAAGCAAGGTTAATTAGGGTTTTTGTTTGCGTCTATCACACACTACACTCCTTAACACTCTACATTCCAGAGCGGCAGATTTTTTTTGTCACCAACAGAGAAAGTCTCATGCAGAAAGGACCTCACCACAATCATCTTCTCTACTTTGGCGATGCCCTTCCCAAAAATGGTCCCCAGCTGGTCCCCGACTCCGGCCAATAGGAATCCGAACAGAGGGATCCCCAGCAGAGCGTAGAGTATGCAGAAGATTCGCCCTCCTTCTGTGTGAGGAGAAATATTCCCAAATCCTGAGAGAAAGGAGACAACAGAGAAAAAAAACAGGGTGTTATATTCCTTTTTTAAATGTTAACATTTATGAGAGCAAATATGTTTTAATGTAGAACTTTAAGAGTTTGTCCTAAAATGCTAATGTTCTTCACTCTATGTACAGTGCCTGTAATAATAATAATAATAATACATTTTATTTGGGGCGCCTTTCATGGCACTCAAGGACACCTTACAGCAACAAACAATAACAACAACAAATAAAATAATAAAATACTAGATCACTAAAAGAATGTTAAAGGGAGTAAGCCTGTTTAAAAAGGTGGGTTTTCAGATGTGATTTGAAGGTGGAGAATGTGTCAATGTTCCTGATGCTTGGTGGGAGGGAATTCCAGAGACGGGGGGCAGAGCGGCTGAAGGCTCTGGCCCCCATGGTGGTCAGACGGGCAGGAGGCGCAATGAGGCTGATAGATGAGGCAGATCTGAGTGTCCGGGAAGGAGCGTTGATGTGGAGAAGGTCAGATATGTATGGGGGAGAGAGGTTATGAATGGCCTTGAAGGTGTGGAGCAGAATCTTAAAGTTCACACGAAATTTGACCGGAAGCCAGTGAAGCTGTTGCAGAACAGGTGTGATGTGATTGATGGTGAAGCTGTTGCAGAACAGGTGTGATGTGATTGATGGATGGGATCCTGGTGATGATGCAGGCAGCAGAATTCTGAACCAATTGGTTCAGAAAACAAAAACCTGTGTTTTTAGGTTGTCCATAAGTTGTCCAGAACATCCTTGAGAACATAATATCTCAGGAAATTGTCAAAATGTTATCATATTTAATTTATAAGTCTGACTTGGACTCAGAGATTAAATGATTAGAGTTTGGAGGTCAGAGGTCAAAGTTCAAGAACCTCAAAAAGCACATTTCTGGCCTTAATTCAACATGTCAAAATATTTTAGCATTTTTGAGCGGCAATTGTATACTTAAATTTGTTGCACTGTGTGTGTGCTGCTGTGTAGCTCCTATCTCCAGGGTGCAAAGCTGAGACCATTTAAGGCTCATTTAGAGTACTGTGGGACATCGCTCTGTAAAAATGCCACCGCTAGTCGGCACCGTGTGTTTTTGCCAGTCAAAGAATTTTTTCTTTCTACTTCCTGCTTTACTTCGCTTCACTGCTTCAACAATGGCAACTGAAACTTTTGCCGAAATTTCGCATTTTCAGTATTAAGTCCCGTCTATGTCTATATTGGTCAGTTTGCTCGTCAGCCTTAAAGCTGGTTGTCAAGGTAACCCTCGTGTCTATTTCACACCCTAAATGTTTAAAACAAGCAGAACATAATAATACTCCAAGTGTATTTAGAGTATTTGAAACGTCAATTTGACGCAGAAGTCTAAACTGCCTATTAGGCATCAGGAGGCATTTTATTTGAATAAATACTCGCTGTGACTGTGGCTGTAGCCATAGCTGGGCCTTGGTTGTCGTAATTAAGGCTGTGAGGCTTTTGTAACGGTAACTAAACCCCTGAGGCACATTGGTTATATCTCATATCAGACAGAGGAACCACTCGTTCCAAATATTGTGAGGGATTGTAAAGTTGTGAAGTACCAAAAGAGAATTTGAGAACAAAACAGCCCCCACTGTGTTCCTGCATTATACCCTCTATAAAACTAAAGTTAGTAGCTCACAAAGCCTGACTCTGCTATAATACGATTGCTGACAGGCACAAAAAAGACCAGATTTGAGATATTTCAGCACTGAGAGATGAAGCTGAATATAGACTTTGACTTAGAAGAGATATTATTCACACTGTTCCTCTGCTCTCAAGCAACACGGACTCCATCAACAACATGACTCCAACTCCGGTTCACTGCCTTTTATCTCATCTCCAAACCCTTCATCATGTGCAGTAAACAAAAAACCTCAGGCCTGTGCCATGAGTACAACCTTTCCATTCACCAGCATCTCATACGGCATCTGCATAATGAACTACATCCACTATACTTTATTAATGCAGTCGTCTGTCTCCAGATAGGAGCTCCTTCTAATGGCCTACACACCCAATGGTACAAACAAAAAATATTTTCCTGATTAGTCCACTGGGAGATGGGATGCCGAGTGACTTTTTAACTCTTCTGTGTGACCGTGCAGAACAGATGGATAGATAGATAAGCTTAAAATGGCTCAGCAAGGCTTTGTTCTAAAACCACTTTATATATATGTATATATTTATATATGTGTGTGTGTGTGTGTGTGTGTGTATATATATATATATATATATATATATATATATATATATTCCGCTTGACTTTTTCTTAAAGGAACCAGTTCACTTGCTTTCACTACAACACTACCTGCATCAATAATGCATTCAGCTCATTCGTGATACTATTGACTAGGTTGTGTAACGAACACGTGCCATAACATGCAGTGGACAATGAATGCTTTAAGACCTCCTTTTAAGCTCATTAAGCGATGCTAGGAGAGAGAACCTGCTGCGAAACATTCAACCATGCATGTGACATCATTAGCTCAGGTAAGGGTCACAGAGTGCTTCTTTCAATGTATTTGTTGTGTCGTTTGCAATGAAGCCTCGTCATGGGGGATTTAAGGCAGTATTAGGATAAGCTGGTATAGAAAACACAGTGCTTTTGTTGCCACTTTGGTATTCACAGATATTAATCTGTATAAGTGGATTTTTTTTTCATATTCTAGCTAAATTATGTCTTATTTTTTATTGCTACTCAACCAGACACAAGTGATATTTTCACTGCTTCATTGTTTTCATTCTTAAGAGGGTGTATTGATTTCCTTTGGGGTGATTAAAGTTTCACTGTGTTCCATAGACACTGCAAAATGTGACTTTCTGCAAGAGTGGAGACTTAACTAAAGAATCCCACAGAGAGGAAACACTGTGAGATCAATTATTCTTGGACTTCTTTTAATCCCAAGAGAGAGGAGGAAGGAGGCAAGAGAAGGAACAGATATTACAGTTATATCAGTTCATTACGTCAAAGGCTATAGCTGAAACCTAGAAGGCGAGAAGCTCCTCGTAATGTGCATCACTTTAAAACAAATCAGTCTGCTTGCATAAAATTTTGCTCAACAACCTCTTCCTTACTAAAACACAGCTGGAAGAATATACAAATTGTTTGCAGAACTGTTTTCCATCCTGGACTTTACTGTAGTTAATAAACAGGTCACTGAGCAAAAAAATAAATAAATAAATGACACAGTAGCTTCTCTGAAATATGATTTATTTGCTCAAAAGCTCCAGAACATTTTGTACCAATCAGGGAAAAATTATAATGATTGCCAACAGATAGCACAGCAATTACGTGCTGTTTACAAGAACGAGCGTTGAAGATAATACATACAAAACACCACCTGGGAGTGAGGTTTCTGCAGCAAAATCAAAACTTGAGCACCCTGCTATGTACCAACAAAACACCTAGGTTCATTTCAGACAAGATCTTTAAATTATTTCTCAACACCTCCACCTTGCAGCCTCAAACAAATCTGTGCACTCTAAATCGAAGCCATAGAGCTTTCCCGTTTGTGTGCATCACAAGTCAAACTGCTGCAGTTCACTGAATGGGAAAACCTCAGTATGTTCCAGCCAAATCTCAGTAAACTGACCATTTGTAAAAAAGTATGCTCGATGTCTTTAAATGACTGGAGGACAGGGATGAAAAAAACATAGAGTCAATCTCAGGTGAGCAGATGGAAAGCCTACGACGGCTTGTACTTTTTGTGCACACAGTACTACAGAAAGCAAACATATTTTACAACCAGAGGGACAAACACATTCATTGCAATGCAAAGCAATCGCAATGTAACATTTTTGCAGCTCTGGGAGCTCTGGCAGAATCCTGGAGACATGAAATAAAGCTCAGCAGCCTTTCTAACAGAAAAGCTTACATGTTTAAGGTCTGCTTGCATGAGCCAGATAAGACTAAGATATGTGTGTGTATGCTGTTGCCTGTATTTGTTGAGTAGAAGCAACACAAATCTAGAAATATGGAAACAATTTGATGCCACAATATTCATCAGGATCACACTCTGCCTACATATGATGGACAAAAATCAGAAAAGAAGCTTGTTAATTGTCTAACTACCTATTACAATTTATTATTATACTGATCAGAGGATAAGCTCTGACAGGGTGATAGAGAATTGGAAATGGAGCCCAACAGCGCACTGAACAGACGCAGCGATCTGTCATGGTCTACTTGTAAGAGCCAGATGAGCTGTCAGACTAGCTGTGTATGTGTGTGTGTCCTGATTAGTAAGCTCTTACAGCTGGAGGTGACATCGAGAGAGTGCAAATGGTGTAAAAGAGATGATGGAGAAGGGAAGAGTGTGAAAGTTTCAGGCTATAGCTTTTTGATACAGACTCGCAGACTTCTGTTCTTGTACAAAGGCCATAGACACAATGATTTATTAAGAATCTTTTTACTGAAGACATTATAGATTAAATTCTCAATAAAACTTACATATATTCAATTTATAAATTTATATATATATATATATACTGTCAGTAACAATCTAAATCGTCTCAAGATGCTTTTACAGGATCCAATGCCTCAAACCCCAGAGACTGCCAGACACCATGATGGGGCAGGACTATGTTTTAAACCAACTTTAACTTAAATTTTATTAATCATTTTAAAGTATGTCTGAGGAAAATGTTGACATTTCCAACAGCTTTATCTCATCTCATCTCATCCCAGTTTAGCTTAGCTTAGCTTAGCTTACCTTAGCTTTCTAACTGTTTGCCTCAGTGGATGCCAACACTTGCCTAGCAGTGGTGTTCTCTCAACTTTTGGCTGATGTTACCATATGAAAGCCAAGACTATCCATGACTTCCCATGGCTTAACCCACATAAGCCCTTTTCCGCAACTTTGAGTCGGCACACCTTAAGGCACTTTCATAATTCATTGGTGTTATTTCTGTTGAAGTAATGAGTGAAAATGTTGGGGTTTTTTTCCTATTGTTGATGATAAATAAACCAGCCTCTGTTTTAAAGTTGGGAAGTGCAATGGACAGCAACTTGAGTGGGACAGACCAATATTTGTAATTTTGCTATGAAATTCAACAAAAAAGTGTGCCCACATTTTGCTTGCCTTTTTAAAGCATTGCATGCAACCGGTGACTCAGAAGCAAGTAAGAAACCACTCTCCTTACCGATGGTGGTGATAACAGTCCCAGCAAAGAAAAAGGAGGAACTGAGGTCCCAGAGGCTCGTCTGATTGGATGAGTTTCCTGATGGGTTCACACCCGCTCGAACTGCTGCAACCACTTTCTGGAGCGAAAAAAAAAAAAGAAAAGTCCCTCAGTGGCTGTGGGGTGGGCTGAGAAACATAAGAAAATTAGTGGTGAGCAACAGCTTTTTGGGGGAATAGGTGACAGCCGAGGTAAACATTCAACCAAAACCAATTAAGAGTTGTGAGAATACACAAGGAGCATCTGTCACCTTCCTGGAACGCATTCACAGAAGAACAAAACCTGACAGTGTTACATTACATACAGTGTTCTAAAGATGTTCACAAATAAATTCTGCATAATGTTACATTGTGTGCACATGATTTACACATGTTTCTTCAACTCCACATCTGGATGTAAATTCCTATTCACACATTCACTTTCAAAGCAGAATTTCTTTAACAATTTCAAGCCAGCGGGTGTTGTATAGTCGCTTATACTGCAGTATGTTATTACTTTTGTTTGCCCTTCTGACTGAATAGACTGTTAGCTGGAAGTCACAATAGCTGTCTGAGTTTTGAAAGCATTTCAACAACAGGTTGATGGCGACAAAAAGCAGAGGAAATGAATCAGTCATGACGTTTCTTGTGAGAGTTATTTATAAAAACATCTGTATGTCCTCAGTTGTGGTGTTAAGAGCTTATGAGAGAACTCAATTATTCTGACACATGAAGGCACAAAGCCGTGCAAAAGTGGTAGTTGCTGGCCAGAAATAATGATAATAATAAAAAAAAAAGCCATTTGAACCTACTTCTGCAAAGTCAACCACGAATTTCAAATGATAAATGTGCTCCCTGTAATGATTTTAAACTGCTCACTCTGTGTGACGTTTCTGAATGAAAAACCTGACTGGAAGTGACCGCCAGCCAGCAAACGAACAGTTTCTCAGAATTGTAGATTAACCTGATCTCGGAACTGATGCTGGCCTCAATGGTACGATTTACTGCTGCAAGACAAAAAGCTTCTGGCCCATGTGGTGTCTCAAAATTTCAACAGAATCATTATTGAGACAAATGAAAGAGAAAAGCTTTGAGACACCAGGGGAGCAGCAGGCAGTGCTACAGAGCCGGTTCTAATAAATTGTGGAGATATAGTGTGTGTGTGTGTGTGTGTGTGTGTGTGTGTGTGTTTCAGTTCCAGCCTGATGAAAGAAATTTTGTTACTATGTGGCTCGCCTTAATAAATATAAGACTTGTATCAGTGGGCAGTAGCAGTTTTTGATGATCTCCATTATTTGTTAACCACCTGGAACCAAAATGTAATACTACAATAATGACGGTCATATATAACAGTCTGCACCTGCTCCCACACAGACACACACACACACACACACACACACACACACACACACAGACTTTAGGGTCACTGTAATGTCAGGGTGTTGTCTGACCGATTATTGAAACTTAAAGCGCTTTCATTAACCTACAAATGTTGAGCGTGATGAAGCAGCAAAGACTGAGTGTGTGAAAGCTGAAACTAATGAATGTCGGATTGTTAACTGAGCAAACAGGAGCTAATGTAACGGCACAAGTTAGAGTTTAACTAACAAGATAGGTCAGGAGCATTGTTGTAACACAATCTGAACCTTATAAGGAATTGTAATTTGCTCACCCAGAAAAAACTGCTTAAAGGATCTGTACACTCATAAATATTTTTATCAAATACCTTTAGCTCAGCAGTCATACCTCACAGTTGGCTACAGTTCAGTGCCAGTGCAGGACATAGTGTGCCCTTTGACTTTATGTCACTTTAGATTCCTCGAATCATTAAAAAAAAACAAAGTTTTGCAGAAAAGTCCCATGTAGATCATAATATATGCCTCGGTTTTGATCTTTATCCTCCACCCCAATACAATTTGTGTAAATGAGTATCATTTAGTTTGAAACAAAAGAGAAGATGGTAGCCATAGTTTTCATATGGACTACATTGATCAACATTAAAACCACCGACAGGAGAAGTAAATAACATTGATCATCTTGTGATAAATCTGTTCTGCTGGAACTTTTGGACCTGGTATTCATGTGAATGTTACTTAGACATGTAGCACCCACCTAGACTAGACTAGGCACCCCCACCCCATAGCAATGACACTCCTTGATGGCAACAGCCATCCCCAGCAGGATGCAGCCTGACACAGACACACACACAAAACGCTTTAGGAACAACTCAAAAAAACATGAAGAACAGTACAAGGTGTTTACCTGTCCTCCAAATTTACTAGATCCCAAACTGATCAAGTATCTGTGGGATGATCCACAGAGGCCCCTCCCCGGCTCAACCCATAGGAGCCAAAGGCCACCACTGACAACATTCTGTTATCAGACACCACAGGACACCCTCAGAAGGCCCATGTCCATTCTCTGATTAGTCACAACTGTTTTGGAGGCACAAAGGAGACCTACACAATATTAGGAAGGTGGTCATAATGTTATGCCAACAGAGTATTGGACCAACAGAGAACTGATTTGGATTTTGACCAAAAATAGGTTGATGCCACGACTGTCCCTGGACTAAACCAATGAAAACAAAAAGCAGCAGAGAGGTGAGGAAGTGTGCTGGCATAGGCCGGATTTATCTGTAGCCACCTACTGGGCTGGAGTGTGGAACTGGAGAATATGTTGGTTCACAAAGTGTGATTGTGTTTCACAAGCAGAACTGCGTGAACTGAAACTGAATTGGTTCTCTGTTGGTCGAAATGCGCCATCAGAGAGTAGTTTGGCGGTTCTCTTCAGCTCTGTGTGTTTTAGCGGAAGTTATTAATTTAACAGTACTCACTGTTTTATGAGTAAAAGAGTACGAGGTGGAAGACAGAACTTATTTACACACAGTCAAAGGATATAAATATATTCAGGATAAACCAATAATAATGTACAAAGGTGAAGCCATTAATAGTTCAGTGTTTTCATCTGCTCTATGCCTAACAATGTACAAATGAAACAAAGGAGCGGGTTCAAAATAAAGCCCTATGCTGGGCTTCTAAAATCATCATTTAACAAATCACACAATCAGATAGGGCTTGGCTCAGTCAGCCTCTTTGTTTCCCAGCCAAGTGGGCTTATTAATTCACTGCTCTGGCACTCAGCTATATGCAAACTAACATGAGATACGGAGGTTATAATACGAAGACCGCGCTGGCTGCCTCCGAGCTGAGCCACGCTGCCAGGAGAGATTGAATCGTCTGGGCTTTTTGACATCACTCACTTTTTTTAATTACTCCCAAAGAGAGTGCACCTCTCCTCAATCCTCTGCTGACTGGCTTTTGATCAGTGGGTGCCCGCAAAGGATCGCATCATGGGTGTGAGTGCCTGTGTGTGTCTGTATACATAATTAACTGAACGTGAGGGGTGGGGTGGGGTGGGGGGCACCTGTGTTGAAGCTGCGTATCAATAAATCATCATAAGAGAAATGCCTGCTTGGAAGCCTGCTGAACCCATTGAGGTATTCGTTGATGGACGAGGAGCAGAGCTGTTTTGTTGGACGAAGATGAACCACAAGATTTACGCTGATGGTCGATGCTGCTGATCTGCCTCGCAATTAGCCTGATAGCACTAAAGGAAAACATTAAAGTGATTTTAAATGCCTCCCAGAGGAAAGGTGCACAGTTTCCTTAAGCTTGAGTTCTTGAGCCAGTAATTATTCAGTTAATTTTCAGTTTTGTCCGGGATCCAGGATAATACCAACATTTAAATAGTTTGTTTTTGGAAACTGTAATGAGCACAAACCTTTGCTCGGTGGAAAGGTCAGTGACAGAAAGTGTACTTAATACAGATGTTAAGTGGGATTACAACACATTTCAGGACAGATAATATTTTTCCCTCAGCCCTTGAGAGGGAGTTTAAATCACTAAAGAATAAAGATCACACAGAACAGAAGAGGTAAGGAAATATCCTTAAGCCACTGCTACCTACCAGACTGGCATAGTATGATAAGAAGTGGATGGATCGAGATTTTATATTCTCTAAGGAGTGAAGCCGAATGACTTTATTGATCTGCGGGGCTAAGATTTTTTCTTTATCTGGACATATACACCAATCAGGCATAGCATTATGACCACTGACAGGCAAAGTAAATAACCTTGACAATCTTGTGACAGTATAATGTTCTGCTGGGAAACATCTGGACCTGGCATTTATGTGGATGTTACTTAGAACATGTAGCACCCACCTAGACAAGAACAGGTACCCCCACCCCATAGCAATGACACTCCTTGATGGCAGAAGCCATCCCCAGCAGGATGCAGCCTGACACAGACACACACACAAAAACACTTTAGGAACAACTAAAAAAAACAAAAAACATGAAGAACAGCACAAGGTGTATCTGTGGGATGATCCACAGACGCTTCCTCCCCTCAACCCAAAGGCCCCCACTAACAACATTTTGTTGTCAGACACCACAGGACACCCTCAGGAGGTCCATGTCCATCCTCTGATAAGTCATAACTGTTTTGGAGGCACAAGGGAGACCTACACAATATTAGGAAGGTGGTCATAATGTTATGCCTGATTGGTGTACATCAACGTCTACTACACAAGATGCCAAAACAAAAAAGTGAGTTTAAAAGCTTTGAAAATCACTGTGTTTGCACTAGATGAGATCAGTCTCTAATAAAGTCAGAGGTATGTTTACAAAAGAGGTTGCGCTTCAAGAATAAAACCTTCTGTGGAGTTTTAATAAGGACATCACCTATTGTTAAACTAAAGAATCTATGTGTAGTATGTCCTTTAGTATTAAGAGCCATGCAGTTAAGTAATAAGCTGCTGCTGGTGTTCACCGCTTTGCATGTATTTGAAGATTATTTCCAGTAAAGGAGCTTAATTGCATCATATATAAAACGTGTGCTTACGGTGTGAGATCATCATCTCACGGTCATTCAAAAAGAGTGATGGTCTCACAACGGAGACCACCATCATCACCTTTACAAATAAGCTCAGCATCTTAAAGACAGCCATCTGTCACCAGCCACTCCTCATCGAAAATAACCTCATTACATAGAGTAGGTGGAAGATGACATTATTCAGTTATAGATTCTTGACAGCAGAGGTCAGTTTTAATGCTATCAGAGCGTATATGTAAATCTGTGCTGTACATTTATTGAAACATGAACCACACGGACCACTGTTACAAAGGCTTCTGATAAGGATGACTATTTTATGTATTGGCAATCTGCTTCATATGCCCCTTGGAACATAGCTGAACATCAAACTCATTCATATTTTACAGACAGCCTCACCCACAAGTAAATACTGCTCTTTTACTCACTGATATCAAACCCATAAAATGGAAAGTTGACTCATAAATGTTATTCCATGAATCCAGGACAGCTGATCTGAATAAAACGTTATTGGAGGTTACAACATTTACACTCGATTCCACATAAATCTGAGTAGACTTTAAGAAACTGAGTCAGTATTTACCAGATTGCGTTATGAGATTTTTCTCCTTAAACCCATAAAGAATTGTCTAAAATAAGAAGCCTTGCTTGTTAAATTTAGTCTTTTTCATTGTGAATGTGTTTCTATTGGAAAGACATTTCTTTGTCAGACACTATATTGCTATATTGACAACAGCTGTTTAATTTGGAGTTTCTTGGGTTTATTTACATGTTCATCCCACTAACTGCATCCTTAAATTTGAGGTTGGTATTGCATGTTTTACGGTAAACACAAAATACAGATGTTACAGTGCACTTACAACAAGGAGGAGGATGGTTTTTAATACTATGGATTTCTTAAAAGATAGGGGAAAGAAAGTACATGATCATTAAACTGCTGTAATCATGTGTGTGCATGTAGATCATATAAAATATACATGAACAATAATCACCATATTTAAACATACTAACATACTGTGTAGCCTAATTCTAATATGTGTGTGTAAAAATATGCATGTGTTTAATCTCTTATTTATTTCCTTTTGTGTATCCCTCTTGTCTAATGGTGACATTTAAAAGCATTTTTATTTTTTGTTGTTTTCTTTTTTTTTTTAATTTCTTTTATTGACAGACTTGCAGCTGTGTGGGCCAAAACTGAAAGTGGTAGACAAATCAGTTATCCGCTGAGATTTAAAGACCTTTCTACTCTCGCACATTAGAGAAGTAATCATCATCCACGGGTGCAATATGCCAGCTAGATTCCCCAAGAGGAAACGCTTTCCATCAACCCTGACAAGTTTGACGCTGAGATGGACCAGTCCATAAAGAGTCGTGAAGCCAGTGGGTGTCTTTGACTAGAGGGATGTACAATCAATACGGGTACTTACAGTATATTGACATGGCGCATTTGCAATTGGAGATTAATGATTAACTTGTTTTAGCCTTAAATTTAGTTTGAGGTGGATGAATTGTCAACTTAAAAGCTGAGAGGACCAACACCAGAGCCTGGGCATGAAAACAATGTTATTAACTCATTTATCTTTAAATTAAACATAAAAATTAGCAATGTTTTTATGTGATGTCCATCCTTTAGTTTTTAGAGTCCAAACTGATTCAGTTGACATGCAGCAGTGTATACTCATTACAATATGACTGATGTTATATAAAGCACTGGAGTTAGTTTGAATCCCAGCAGCTTTTGGTTATTGTCATCTCTTCTGTTTGGAGCCAGGGCCCTCAAATCCTTTATTTTATTAATTTTTTTTTTTACATTGGCCATGACTTGTATGACGTACCAGCAGGTAGAAAGACAGATAAAAGTCTCATCTAATCATGTTTCATATTCAGTTGTTCTTTTCTGTTGTTGTTGATGTTTGTTCTTGGGGCTTTGGGTTGCTGCTTGGTTAGGTTCAGTCTAGCTACATTTCTTGTTTAAGTATCACAATGAAGCCCAAACGTTAAACGTACCTAAATATTGTGTGACAGCTTCCCATCACTTTGTGTCTGGAGTGAAAGCACTGGCTAAGGCTGGACGAGTTCAAGTACAGAGACAGCAGCAGATGAACCACCTGTCAATCAACCGTGCCATCGAAGCTTTCTATAAGCCTTAACAAAACTATCATTTCAAAATGACCACCTGACCACTCATCGGGCTATAATTTAATAAGTGAGACCAGAATGACTTACTGAAAAAAAGAGAATGAAGGGTTAGGTATGCATACAGAGAGGTTGATGCTTTCTGAATGGGAATCAGCATCCAACAAGCACTGGATGTAGTCTTGAACAGGCTTCAGGCTCAAGGAGTCAAGGAGGCTCGATAACACTGCTTTGGGTTTAGTCAGGGTTCTTTTTTCTGCTCCCCCTCTTTGTGTTTTCTCTGGCAGCTAATCCCTGGGCGGCACCCTCTCTCTCTCTATCCACCCCTCTCCCCCGGTTGATTGATCTCCCCTGCATCCATCCATCTACTCATCAAGCCTCCATAAAAGACCTGGTCTTTTGTCTGAGTCCAGCTTCGTCAGTTCATTGCATCTTGTTCAGTGGTAAATTTGCAACAGAAAATGTTTCTTGTCTTCACAGTTACTTAGCTTTTCTGACCCCTTGCTTTATTCTTTGTCCACAGTTGGTTTGGGTGAGCTTTACCAGTCGCTGCATTCAGTCCTGCTGTCTCTCGCCAGTCGACAGAACAACTACTGTCAGTCTACAGCCACCTAGGGATTCCTCCATTCCTCCATTCCTCCACTCCTTATCACTATGGATAAGCTGTTTAGGCTAAAAAATATCATGGTTTCATTTAGATATATATCAGATTAAATTCAATACTCCCCTGGATCTGGGCTATGCTTAAAAGAAAACGGGAGCAATGCTGTCTTTTGTCTGAAAACAAACGGTAACAAACTGCTGTCATTCATGTTGAATTTCAAGCTCTCATAATCCAGTAGGATGTAAGATGTATGGGAAATGTGTAAATTAGCTGAAATGAATCTAGTGGCTAAGGGGGTTAAAGCGTTCCCACTGCAAGATGCAAGCCTCCCCAGGGTGCAGATAAACAATAGCTGTCAAATAGCAGTATTAAGCTAAATATGTTGTGCTATTGTTTTCCGCTTTGTGCCCACCATTGTAGAAAATCTGTAGACGCAGCGTACGTTTCATCTGGTGCTGCAGCAAAGCAGAAGACTTGAATTATTAATACGATGCTGATGTTTCCACCTACCTTGACCAGATCTTCCAGATCAGAGGAATTCACACAGCCATGCGTGGCCAAGAAGTTCAGTTTTTCAACAAGAATGGCCAGTTTCTGGGAGCTCTCGTGAGGCTGCTCCAGAGCCCGGAACACGGTCGCCCCGATGATGAGGTACAGCACCACCAGGAAGAAGATGGCTGACACAGTTTTCCACCTCATGACTGTAGTCCGGGTGTCGCACTCATCCTCTGGGGTGTTCAGCACAACTGGTTTTGCCGAGAATGAAAGGCGAGGTTTAGAGTTGTGGGCGGCAGACTTAGGGTCAAGAAGGTCAGGTGCGGCCACTGCAAAGATGGAACTCATTAATGTGTGTGCAATCATCTGCCTGTCTGTCTAATCTGCCTAATAATTAGTAATACAATAACGATCTCAAGAAAAGATCGGCAGCAACTTTTCCTTTAAACTTTATTATTTAGCTTTATTAATCTCCATTCTTCACTATCCTGCCATTGGGTTATTGATATTAAACTCACAAAGTGTTCCAGGAAAGACCTAACTCTGAATACTGCTGCAGGACATTCTTCATTGTTTCCCCGTCCTTAAAATGCAAATGAATGCAAATAGTTTTCGGTCGTATGTGAAATATGTGACAGTTGGAAAGTACTGCTAACAGGCATTTCTGAAAGACACAGTCAGCACAACTGCAGTAAATGCGAACTAAACCATGGCCCATTCTTTATTTATGACGTGACAGGCATCCAGCCGCCATTTGATTCAAACTTTAAACTCTCAAAAACTCTATATTTTGTACATCAGACTTGATATATTCCGCTACATCTATCAAGAAATGAAAATAAGAAAGCAAGAGATCCTAAATGAGATGTGGCCTCTCTAAACATTTCATAAAATCTACTGTGGTCAGAAAGATGCTTACATTTACTGCCCACTTTAAGATAATGTTGCCTTTCCCTCCACTTAAGTGTCCATTCTTCAAACCTCTAGAGGAGTTTATTTCCTCACTGGGGTGCATAGTTTAAAACCAGCTACGAGATCTGAATGTCCACCTTGGACACAGAGAACGATGGATGCATGCAAAAAGATAGTTTCCCTGATGTACTGAGGAGAGGGCATAAGGTGATAATAAGAAGAACTGGCAAAACACTCTGCTGTACTGCTCTGCATTGCTATGCAATACGTTTAAAATATGTATGTATATAAGGAATATGAATAGTTGTGTTTTGCATTAGCTGAATTAAAGTTTTATTGTGTGCAGCTTTTTCTGATTTTCTGATCAGCCTGCACAATCCACCAACATCCTACAACCTACAGCCTTAAAAAATCAAATGACAGTGATACAGATTATTGTTCAGCCTGTTATTATTATTGCTATTGACATGCTGTAGCGTTTTGTAGAGTCGCTGTCCGGTCACAAACATTTTGTTACACGACTTGATGCTGAGGTGTGGAGTGTTTTGGTTGCATTTGAGCATGTTGGAATAAAAAGAGGAGCCATGCGAAGATCTCTGAAGACATGACTTCAGAACAAAGAAACCGTACGCCTTTATTATGTAGTCAGGTGATCTTATTATACTAGAATAGAAAGCAATAGAAAAGGGCCACAATTTTCCAACATCAACAATATCTGGACTACATGTATATACAGTGGTTCTACTTGGAGCTGGATCTCATCATGAGACTTCGACTTAATCATGTCATTAAAGCTCCTTCATAGTAGTAAAAGGTTTCAGTGTAATAAGAATAATTAAAGGACAGCATCCTGGTATATAACACCTACAACATACAGTGTATGCTCTGTAGCAGCCATGGAGCATGCTACACGTCCCCCTATAGGAGGTGAACTAACACACCGATTTATCGTTTTTTCCCCCCCACTGTAAAAATCCAGCGACTGAATGGAAGCTCATTAAAATTTAAACACTCTGTGTCACAATCCTCGTTTTCCTAACAGCTTGTTACAGTGAATGCAATTACATAACCACCCCGAGAGCTCCCATCGGCCAGTATTTTACAGTAAACAACTTATGGATAGGATTATTGCTCAGTAATAAGCCGAAAACAATCCGATAAAAATGTACATTCCTTTCTATAGCTTTCGAGATTATTGCATCTGCAGGGCAGCACAGCAGCACCTTTGTCATTTGAGCGCGCGTTTTAGATTACATTGGCTGGATTAAAACCTCATCTCCCTCACAATAAACACATCGCACTAGTATGGGCCAATGAAAGCTGTAATAGTAGAATGAGATGTGTTGCATGGAGGGTTTTGAGAAAGACAAATAAAAAAGATAATTTGACTCAAGCACCATTAGAAATTAAAAATCAAAACACTTCCAGTCCCTGAAGATCAAACTTAACAGCTGGTTAATTCATGAAGAATATTTCTAATTGTCACCACTTTAGACTTAGAGTGTTGGATTTGCAACTTGTTGTGCGCACTTACTTCTCTACCATCTCTTCTCTCGTTGTTTCCTCATGGACGGATCTGTTTTTTTAATTTGTTTATTCCCCCCCCCCCAAACAACGCTCTCCTATAAGAGTTGCCTTTTGCCTCCGGTGCTCCCTCCAAGGGACGTGTCCGCTCTCCACATGGTTTCAGCGAACTGCTCTTCCCTCCACTTTACAGTCTCCAGAAAAAATACATCCAGGACATCGCGTTCCCACCAAAAGGCGCGCTAAGACGGGGCGTAAAAGGGAAAAAGAGAGCAGATCGCTTCCATTGATTCCGTCCAGGTGTTTGGAGACATTGTGTGTCACGGCGGTGCTCTGAGCGGAGGGACGCGGGGGTTTGGACGGCGCAGGTCAGAGGAGGAGGCACTCTGTGGATGTGCTGCACTCTCACTGCGCTGGTGTGGACTGTGTGCGCTCTTGGTGAAAGAGAGAGAGAGAGAAGGGGGGGCTTCTTGATGCTCAGCACTTCAGAGGCTTTCTGTGCTGCAGTATACAGTATTTCACATGACAATGGGTAAACACGAATGTGCCTCCTTCCAGGCTGTGCAAAAAGGATGTAGCTCAGAATCAGGATCTCCATAAAACATCACCAAGCTCCCCAAAACCCTTTCCTCTTTGTCAACCAGTGGTTATATAGCATCTGAACAGTTTCTCCAATCAGGCATAACATTATGACCACCTTCCTAATATTGTGTAGGTCTCCCTTGTGCCTCCAAAACAGTTGTGACTCATCAGAGAATGGACATGGGCCTTGTGAGGGTGTCCTGTGGTGTCTGGCAACAGAATGCTGTTAGTGGGGGGGGGGGGGGGGGGGGGGTCCTATGGATTGAGGGGAGGGACCTCTGTGGATCATCCCACAGATACTTGATCAGTTTGGGATCTAGTGAATTTGGAGGCCAGGTCAACACCTTGTGCTTTCTTCAGATTTTTTGAGTGTTTCCTAAACCGTTTTTGTGTGTGTGCCTGTGTCAGGCTGCATCCTGCTGGGGATGGCTGCTGCCATCAAGGAGTGTCATTGCTATGGGGTGTGGATATGTTGTCTGATCTAGGCGGGTGCTACATGACTAAGTAACATCCACATGAATAAATGTCAGGTCCAAAAGTTTCCCAGCAGAACACTGTATTGTCACAAGATGGTCAATGATATTTACTTCTCCTGTCGGTGGTCTTAATGTTGTGGCTGATCGGTGTAGATAGTAAAGTACTTTTCTCAAGTGCACACTGGCAGAATCTGCTAGAGTTGCCTTTTTTTGCATCATTTGTTTTTACTCAAAATCACCTTGTACTTTTGTAATTAATCACAGGTTTGTGTACCCTTGCTTTCTCCGTGTTCAGTGTCTTTCTCAAGGACATTTTATTCCAGCTGAGGGAGGAAATAAAGAGCTTTTCCTTTGCTGAACCAGTGATTTACACTGGTGACACCAAAGTCACAAGCCCAACGTCTCACCTCCAGGCGACAGGCAGCTTATCAGTGAGAGGAAGCAGACCTCAGGTTTTTAATTAAATTCATCTGAATTAGTGAGGCTGTCAGTGAGGTTTACGTCTCTGGTGTTACTCGTTATTCACCTTGGCATGCATCTGTGACTTCTATGCAAACGTGCGAAACCAAAGGCTGACAAGGATTTTCAGTAATTTGATGGTCAGATGCTGTTCAGCTTCTTTTTCTGTCCTTGTGTGTGTGTGTGTTTGTGTAGGAGAGAGGAAGAGAATGTGTCCAGGTGTGGCCATAGTGTTGATCGCATTTGCATGATCCACTGCTGCTAACTGAATTGAGGGACTGGTGAAACAGTGCTGCTTTTCTTTGGTACTCTGACACACACTGAAGTTTGCTGTTGGTGCTGGATTGATTCATTAATTAAGGAGATTATCTTTGGAGCTGCAAAGTGATGGCTTTAATAATTGTTTCTCTAGTTTCCGCTCTGACACTTACTCTGTTTGTTTGTGGACAAAGCATGCACACTGTGTCAATGAAACAATACGGACAATGAGTCTCAGTTTTGATGACACTTCAGTCTTGCAGTAGCTGAGTTGGCTGAAAGAGAGAAAAGATTAAGCATCTTCTGCAAAAAAAATGCAAAATGGAAAAATGTAGACACTGAAGTTTGTATCTTGTCTCTTGAAAGGCTCTCAGCGCACTGTGTTCATATTTCAATAACCGCTTGTTCCATCATAAATGCTCTCAGACCACCCTTCCTCTTTTTCTTCCGACAATCTCTCCATTTCTGGTAGATGACATTTAAGTCAGTTCATCTTTCATCTCCCTCATCTGCTGCTGACAGTAAAGGTGTTTGATGGCTTCAGCCCATTAGTCAGAGAGTTGCCTCCATCAGTCAAGGGATTGTCTGTTGCTGCTTAAAATGGGATGACGTTTGGGGTTTGCGCTACCTGCCCTTTGATGCAATCGTTGTATAACAATACTAAATTATTTCTGTGCTCAGTTTTACTTGTTTCAAATTCTCTTTATTCTTTATAAGACTCCACAGTGTAAAGACAACAGGCTATGAAAGTTCATGCTGCTTTGATGAATCCATGGTTCTTTTAAGGTCTTTTTTTAAAACTCACATAGCAGCTTCTGTATTACAGGCAAGAAAATAATTTAAAAAAAAAAGTTTATTTGTCCAGTATTAACTTTAATCTCACCAAAGTATTCTGAGAGCTGGATTTACGCAGTAATTGTGGCAATGGCTGGACAAATCTTTTGAATCAAGCCTTCATCGGAATCTGCTTGTAAATTACGTGTATGAGGTTTGTCATAAATTTAGCAAAGCAATTTGCTAATTTAGGAGCGCAAGAAAAGGAAACTGGAAATATCTCTGATCTGTAGGAAGCGATACTAAACCAGGCACAGACCAGCTTTGCGTTTGTGCGGGGTCATTTATTTACAATACTAACCACGCGTTGTGAGTTTCTATTAATCCACTTCTTTCTGGCTTATGTTCTCATGAAGATCAAAGGTCAGGACAGCCTAATTTAGCACCCACAAAGGATATACAGCCCACTGCACACAGAATAATGTATGTGCTGCTGAAATGTACTGTAAAAAAAGTCTTTCTAAAATTAAAGCTGACAACAGAACTACTTGTGTCAACAGAAAGAGCTGGTGTCATGCGACTTTGACGGCCTGTAAATCTTAATGACTTTGCTTTAATGCTTTTTGTTCTGACTTTAGCTGTTGTTTACTTAGATTAAGTTCATTCATCTGTTTTCTGTCACTCTTGAGATGAAGTATAGTATCAGATATTCCATACCACACCATATTTGTGCTGTCTGATGTACAAAGATGCTTGAATTTAATTTTGCTCTTCTGATTATTTTAGACCTTCAAATCAAATAGTGCAGGCAAAGGGTTTAGAGCAGTGGGGCAAAGGGTCTAATCTGGCCTGTGGGATAAATTTGCAAAGTGAGAAACTTACACACAAGACATTAACTGCAATTTTTCAATGAAAGTAACTGCGATTCCTAATTTGGCCACTAGGGGTTGCATTGTTTTAGTAACATTTTTAGACATAACACGAAACTGTGGATAGCAGCTATGTCCCGAAACTTATTTTTCTTAACAAATTTGAAGTTGTTAATGAAATGTTTTGTAAAATGATTGTTAATTAAATGTAAAACATTGTCATAATGTATTTCTTCACACTAAAATAAAGGGAAAAACTTGGAGTTGCCGTTATTTATCGGTGATTATGCTATTATGTTACCTGTCCAACCCCCTCGACATCAAATTGGGCTGCATGTGGCCCCTTAACTAAAATTTGTTTGACACCCCTGATATAGAGTTATACGTGAAGTAATGTTCCCTGGTCATGGAAAGCATTAAGGAGATCTGTTTCTGAACAGAAAGTCTCCTGATTCAGCTCTTATTCAATCTTATTATGAGTCTCCTCATACCGTGTACCCTCATACACGGATGGCATGTCTTGTCCTAAATCGCTGACTGTTTCTCTCATACAGGACGGCACCTGTTGCAGGAACACATGGCTTTCGTTAGATGACACTAATCTTGACAGTAATCATATTACGGGTGACATTGTTGCATTAATGGACAATATTACCATAGTAATCTCTCCCAATGGCACAGCAGAAATGATACTGGTAAGCCATTTTAGAGTTACAAAAGGTACTTACAAATTGTTTTCTTAGTGCTCTTTTATGTTAATTGTAATTTTATTAATAGGTTTTTGCCGTTTGTGGACAAAATACCAAATGAATCCTTTACCTTAGGAACAAATATTTGAAGATAAGTTTAATATTTGATTCTATTCTTAATCTTATTCCCCTGCATGCTTATCATACAGAAATAGTGCACAATTCCAGGTCAGAATCTGACAGTAATAGTGTTAGAAAAAGGTCAGGAAACAGATGAGCCGCAACATCAGCAGATTAAAAATATGCTTTGAGCTTCACATATTAAATGTATATTAGGTACGTTATAGCCTCGACTGCAAGCTTGCATTGTAAAAACTCAGAGGAGTTAATGTTGAGCCAATGTACTGCATCTCCAGTCTCAGTCCTGCTGAATCCACCTGAAACATTCCTCCTGAGTTGCACTTTCCTCGTGCCGCAGTGAATTTTCAGCAGTTTATCATTAGCAGGGGTAGTTATTGAATATAAAACCATTGCTTTTCACAAAGACTCTTCTTTGTGAACAAGTCTGTATGTAGGGATCAAACAGTGATACAATTCTGCATCTTCTGTGTTATTAAAAGTCACAAAAAAAGTAAATATCTCTGTACAGCAGGTGAAAGAATACACAGACACTTATTGCATAAGTCCATATGCAAGACACTATGGAGGTGCACAGCCCAGGACAAGGTTTTAACATTTCCATCCTCCAGGCTACAACAAATTTATGAATCCAGTTAATTGCTGTGTTTTCTGGTTCCATATGAGTGACTCTGATTTGAGGTGAGGCGTGGGCAGATAATGCATACGTTGATGCACAAATAGCACTCGTGTGCTGATCTCAACACTGTGTTGAATGTTCATTGTCAGGTGTGGCTGCGACACCACTGGTACTTGATAAATGGCAGATCTCCAAAGAAATATTTCTGATTTCACAGTAGACTGGACTCTTTCATCTCCTGCTTTGTCAGCGGAGATCAATCATTATGGACATTTGAGCGAATTTAACCCACACGACATGCACGCTAAACACTTGCAAAATGCACACAGATGCTTGCACATACGCAGCCCATTGTATATGAACTCACTGCTTTTTTTTCTTTTTGAAAGAATAAAAGCGTGGAGAGCATGGGAGGAAAATGGAGGAAAAAGAATTACCTAACCTGAATAGGTATTTGGCAGAGAGTCGAGGGAACCCTTCTGAATGTGATAAAAATGTGAATGAAATGAATATGTAGTTAAAGTCAACAGTCTATTCCACGGTTCGGATGAATACATTTTGTTCTATTAGACTATAACCTCTGAACACAGGAAAATAATTAAACAGGACTCAAATACTGAGGTTTAATAGTAATTTGCTCAAATCAACTGTAACTAAAGCAAAACCAGAATTTTACTCACTGTTTCAACTTGTATACAAAAACAGCTCTTTCATCCCTGCATGTCAATGTGAAGAGTTACCACTTGGAAGAAAAGGAATTAAGGACAATCTGGTCTCTTCTGTTGCATAAAAGTCAAATAAATTCATGAACACAGACTCCTGCATTACTATTAAAAGAGGTCAAAACTGGAACCACACTTATAGAACAAAGTATAAAGGACTGTCTATCAGGCAAGACACTAAAACAAAAGGTGTAAAGATTTGTTGAATAAATTATTTGACACATTCAAGCTTGGTTTATAAATCTACACTGTAGCCGACGCCAGTATGAGTATTCATAATGGTGGGCTAATGTGTCGTTTTGTAATTTCACCGCTAAAGAGCTAGTTGGCTGCTAGTCAGCTGTGTTGAGATTTTTTTCTGTGTTTTTCCAACTGTGGGGTTTGGAACTAAGCTGTTCATGTTGGAAGTGGTGTTAAAAAAAATCTAGTGCTAAAATCACTGCAATGCAGGAAAGAGAGAAGATGTTTGAGTAGATTGTGTGTAGGAGGCAGAATGAAGGAGAATTTTCAGAACAGCCACAGCTGTATCTCTGCTGTCGATCCAATGCAGAAGCAGAAATGTAGCTTGAGGAAAAGTTGAACAAATACTTTATGCGAGGAGCCATTCCCAATCAGACCCCTTATCGACAGCTTGAGAGGGGAGTGATGCCATGCACTGTGCATGAATGACCCCCCCCCATATGGAGTCTAGACACTGGTGGTGGGATCAGAGGTGAAGAAATGATGCTGCCGATCTTGATGGATGTTACACGCAGCAGGAATACTGATGAGCTCAGTGGATAGAACACAGTCCTGATGAAAGCTGGTGGTGAAAAGAGTGCAAGAGGGTTGCATGCATCTGAAATTAAAGCATTTAATAGTATGAGCACAAGAGAAAAAAAGTCAAATGTAAAGAAATATATATATGTGAAAATATAACCATTACATACATCGATCATGCATAACATTATGACCACCTTCCTAATATTGTATATCTTGAGTTGGGTGGTACATGTCTAAATAACATCCACATGAATGCCAGGTCTAAAAGTGTCCCAGCAGAACTGAATTGTCACAAGGTGGTCAATGTTGAATAACTTGAATATGGCAGTCAGACATGGTAAATGGCAAATGGCCTTGTTTTTATATAGCACTTTTTTTTACCTATTAGTACTCAAAGCTCTTTACAGTCACACATCTGCCCATTTGCTCACACAAGCACACACACATTCACACGCACTGGGAGAAACTGGATTTTCAGTGTCTTGCTCAAGGACACTTCGGCATGTTCCACATTCTGGGGATCAAACCGCTAACCCTCTGGTTCCCGCTTTACCTACTGAGCCACAGCCGGATGAGTTTGATATTTGCTTGTGGGAGAGAAGCAAGTGGTGTACCTTATGATAAGTTGCAGCAATGGGGAAAAAGAAGTATTATTAATAATATCAGAAGTATTAAAATTCTTCCAGAGCTGCAGTAAAATGTAGTGAAAATAGAGAAAAATGGTCCCTATGACTTCATTCATTATCACATCAAGTGTTGTCAAAGTTGTACCTCTTTGGGCCATGAGAACTAAACAAAAACTAATAAAGGAAGAGGGTAAAGTGTCTTTAGTGGACCAACTCTCAGACATAAGAAATGTGGCAAGGAGTCCCTACTAGACTCTGAGTCACAACCCAAAAAAGCACACAGCCACAGGTTTAATCATGAGTATCATTGCTATTTGTAGTTTATATTGCCCTCAGCTACCCTCAAAAATTGTACACAAAGCACAGCATTTGCGTCTACATTCCTCCACTGCTAATGAGGGGTGTGGGTGAGCTGTTTACCCAATTAGAAAAGGTACATTACCTTTCCTGTGTTCACAGACACAAAGCACATAAATAGAAAGAGGTAAAAACATTTCCTTCGATAAACTGAACCCAAATAGTAGTAAAGAGGCAAAATTAAACGAAGAATGTCAATGATCTTTCCACATCCACAGTGACTACTTGTTCCATTGGGGTATTGTGTTTGTCCAGGATGCAGTTTGACTCAGACAGTAATTACTTAAGTCTCAGATAAAAACACAGCTGGAGACTCTAAGAATATCCATGGCTTTAGACTTGAGACAGAAAAGTTCTTCAGCTGAAAATGTCTTCCCACAGTACACAGACTCAGAGCTGAAAACTGCACAGATGTCATCTGTAATCACTCCTTGCTGTTTGATTTCTATTGTGTGGATCATGTTTGAGGGCTTTCAGATATTCTCTCCACTCCACTTTTGATATATCACACTTAAGACGTTAATGGAGAGAAAAGCTCATTTTCTTTCCGTGTGTCCTTCGCCACCCACTGACACGTCAGTTTCACCCATCCCGTAATGCGCTGTCACACCTGTACACCTCAGCAATGGGGGTTAATTAAGATTAATGTGGGGGTCGATGAGGGAATAGCTGACTGAGCTAGCAAACGCACACTTTACTTAGCAGATCTGGCGAGAGGAGATAACAGCTGGGTTGCTGATCCATGCAGATTTTAGATTCATGGGACTGTGATTCAGTATTATAGAACAAGGCTATGAATCTTCTCATGGGGCATCTCCAGTGTGACAGATCAGAGACTATAATTTCATCTGCTGAAAGAGATGAGTGTTCATTACAAAGAAAGCACATGACTTCTGAGTGAGCGACCTGTTCACGGATCACCCTCTGATTCTCGAGTGTTGTGTGACGTGTTACTGTGGCTGTGTTTTGATGCAAGTGCAAGTGGTGGCAAATATGGCATTTATTCTTTCTGCATGTTAAAGAATGTGAGAAAGTCTGGCACACAATGTCTGCCTTTCACGGTTCGATATCCCTAATTCAGCTCTCAACTTTAGATTTCTGCTCAGGCAAAACAACAAGCCCAGATTTCCTCCAACTACAGGACTTTTAGTCACATTTTTTAGTTAGTATTCGTATATCTTACCCTTGAATTCAGTAATGATGGGAATTTTGTATCATTAAAGCAATTTAGATATTTTGCCTCAGTTCCTTTCTGAGGGTCATTAAAAAGGGTCTTCTTTCTTTTTACATCTTGCAGGAAGATAGTTTGTTGACCCTGCCTTGAATAAAACTTTATATATTATATTATATTCTCCACTTTATTCATGTCTTTATTTATTTTTATACCTATTTTAGCTTTTGTATGAGGGGTTCAGGGGACTTGGGGTTACTACTCCACTAAACCACATGAGTTTTTCATACACATTGGTCACAGGTTGCACCACACCATTCATTATGACCACCTTCCTAATTGTGTAGGTCTCCCTTGTGCCTCCAAAACAGTTGTAACTCATCAGAGAATGGACATGGGCCTTCTGAGGGTGTCCTGTGATGTCTGTTAACAGAATGTTGTTAGTGGGGGCCTTTGGGTCCTATGGGTTGAGGGGAGGGGCCTCTGTGGATCATCCCATAGATACTTGATCAGTTTGGGATCTAGTGAATTCGGAGGCCAGGTCAACACCTTGTGCTGTTTTTTCACATTTTTGTGTGTGTGTCTGTGTCAGTATTATATTTATTAAAGTACAGTATATCACAGATAAAGTCTTTAAATTCACTTCCCTCCAAAAAAAAAAAAAAAAAAAAAAAAAAAGCCTTCACTAAAGTAACAGCCATGCTTGTATTTGCAGTCCTATTCATATTGATAATAGGCAGTAGAGGCGCATCCTATTTTTTAACAATGATGCTCTTTTTAGCCTTTTCTTCCTACTGCAGGATCCAAGATTATTATGGGATTGGTGTCACATCCTGTCATGAAGAAAATAAGGAACTTTTCCTCTAGGGTGGTTTGTTTGACAGGGTGAACTCGCTCTCTCTCTCTCACACACACACCCACACACACAGAAGCAGCAATGGCAAATAACACGAGGAGAGCTTGTGAAACAACAGTACTCTGTGTGGGAGGATAACATCCTTCTTTATCGGCTTGGATTTTGCTGTTGGCCATTGGATTGATTCATTAATTAAGGAGGTGTCTTTCGGAAAGCAATGGTTTTAATAATTGTTTGATTTCTCCTGGATTCAGTTGCTTCTCTCCTGCTGTATTTCTAGTAATCTGCCATTTATTGGGTGCGTGGACACACACACGTGAGCGCATGCATTCATACATACACAAGGAATCTGCTCTTTCTTTTTAGCGCGCCCGCTTGAGCAGCTGCCTCAGTCCTCACAGGCGAGTGACAGGCAGCGGTCGGAGATAATGAGAGCCCAGTCAATACACATCTGAGAGGGGGGAATTGAGGAAGGAATTGAGCATATTTAACTCCCACCTCTTCCTCCCCTGTTTATAGAACCACTGAACAACAACAAACCATAGACCGTTTCCATTTTTTAACGAACACAATGTTCCTGTAGATGCAAATATCAAACTTTTGCTGAACTTCTGTTCATGCTTTGAGACATTTGGGACATGTCTGAGTGTAAGTCTACCGGAGCATGGGTGAGTTGGGCTTTTGCACCTTGTATAATAAGCTCTTGCCCAAGGATATTATTATGTGGCGTTGCTTTGATAAGGAAGTCCTCCCTCTCTTCCTATAACAATGACTTTGTGGTTACCCAATTCCCTTTGGTGGCATCAACCCATAGCAGCCCAGCAGCTCATTATCTGTTGGATAACACAGTCCTCTAAGTGGCATATACTATACTTGGAAAGCTTATATATGCATCTTTGCAGCAGATTATACAAGCCATTTTTTAAGCCCCTACTTCAATATTGAACTGAAGGTTAGAAACTTTACGCACAAATATGAAAGTAGCCTTGCAGTACATCTGTAAAACTTTATTTCTGGTCAAATAATTGAAAACTGAATGGAGAGTGTTTTACATGCCCACTGCTAAGACATTTTTATAGATGTTTTTTAAAAAGACCCTCTTCAAGCGCTCACTGAGCCGCATATCAGATGGTGTCAGATCCCTGCCATGTAGGTCACAGCAGACGCCGCCGTCACTGACAGGAACACACACACTGAACAGCGAAATCAGATGTGTTTGCACTTCATCTCCAGGTGTCTCCACTAATCTCGCCATGCACACCAGGGAGCATGTGCCATCTGGGTGGAAATTCAACTGGCAGCAAACAGACGTGGTCTAACCAGATGTTAATCCATGGTTTACTGTTTACCTGCGACACTGGATGGCAAGTGAATCAACAATTATTTCCTCCCTGATTGTGTTGCCACAGGTGACTCGTGTAGCTGCTCGTCATATAAATTACAGCCTGGTTAATATTGTTGCTGACAACAAGCCCCAAGGAAATGAAGACTGGTTACAAAATATGGTTCAGGGATGCTTAACACCACCGTGGCCAGCTGTTTCTGGAAAGGTAGGAAAGACATTTTATCTAAGAAATGACACCCAAAGAAAACAATTCGCACAAGGGGCTTATGGTCTAATTGTTGTGTTTCATAAATTGCAATCGTGTGCCATACTACAGAAATACAGACCAGCAGCTTAGTATATCTCCTTCTGAAAGCACTAGAAAACTGTAAAGCATAAAAAAATATCTTAGCTAAGGTGTGATGCTTGGGAGTTCCACAGCATGTTTACCCTGAATTTACACTGAACAAAGAATAAGAAGAATAAGAAGAAGAATAAGAAAAACCTTTATTTGTCCCACAATGGGGAAATTGCAGTTTGCAACAGCATGCAGAAATTGCAGAGATAGAATAGATGATAGACATATTGCACATATTAGGAGTGCTCGTTGTGAAGCCTAACAGCAGCAGGAAGGAAAGACCTTCTGTATCTTTCCTTCACACATGGAGGGTGAAGCAGTCTGTCACTGAAGCTGCTCCTCAGTCCTGTCAGGTCACCATGCAGGGGGTGGGACTCATTGTCCAGCATGGTGTACAGTTTAGCCAGAACTCTCCTGTCACCCACCTCCCTCACTGAGTCCAAGGGGCAGCCCAGGACAGAGCTGGACTTCCTGATGATCTTATCCAGCTTCTTCCTCTCCCTCTCTGTGATGCCACTGTTCCAGCAGACCACTCCACACAGGATGGCCGACGCCACCACAGAGCCTGCAGAGTGCCGCCAGTTCGAACGTCTTATATGGCAGCCATCTCACGTTGCCCATGGTAACGGAGGGGAGAAGCGTCTCTTCTTTTCTCTGTGTTGTTTTCCTGCTCGGCATCCACGGCGGGACTTACGAAGTATCTCCGTGGGGATCTCATGTCTGTCGCTACGCAGGCCGATCAGCTGTTCCCTCCTCTCCTGTAAACAATGCGCAGTACTTCTAAGATATGATTTCCATATTTGCTTTCACGTTAGAAGCTGATTCAAAATACAGAGGAAATGGTATGTTTATACTCTGACTTAAGCCCTGGCCACACATAAAGGGATATGCTTGTCGCCCATCGCTTTTAGATTTGGACGCTAGAGGATGTTCCAGGATTGGAACTAGGTCAGCGGTTCCCAACCACCGGGACTCGGACCGGCGCCAGACTCACTGAAAGAATAAAATCTCTTTTATCTATTGTTTTATTCACTAAGTGAGACTTCAGGGTGTTTTATTCTACCCTTGACTTCCATCTGTGCCTCTTTTCTGACTTTGTCACAGTTTTCATGCCCGGTAGACGGAGCGGTCAAATGAGCAAAAAGCAAACGTCTCTGCAGCGCTTCTTTGAAAAGAGGGAAGGAACTAATGATGAGACAGCAGAAGACTCCAAGTGTGCCAACAAAAAAGCTGGATTTAAAAGAAAATACCAAGAGTTCTACTTGAACAGGTTTATCACAACAGGTGAATCACATGCTCCCAACCCGCTCTGTGTAATAACTGGCTACCGGCTTTCCAACGAGGCCATGAAGCCTTTAAAACGGCTTCCCCACATAGACAAAACACAATTCACTAAAAAGATAAGCGTTTAGCGTAACATAGTAGAGTAGTAGTAGTAGCTGTAGTGAATTTGGAGGTGGGAACCAAAGTAATGGACAGTGTTTCCTTGCAGCAAATATTTGGGGAACTCTGTGTTTGCTCCCATTGGTCTTCACATCAGTGGTGTCGCCTCAAAATTGAGAGTAGTTCAACTTGGTACATACCCATTTCACATCATCAAAAATGATTACAACTATCATCGGTACATCGCCACATCACTGCTAGTCTCTTACTGGTTGTACGCCCCTTTACTGATGTGTTCAGTGCCTGTAACGGCAGCGTCATGGCACAAAGAGTACAGTAACTGCAACATGCGTCCAGTAACCTGGGTGACTGAACTGTAAATCTCAACCTTTTTCCCTGTTATGGAATGAGCTCTCAGAAAGTGCTTCCTCTCTTTGACTCATGGTAATGTCAGAATAGCCAATAAGAAAACAGAAAGGGCCTTGCCGCTTTTCTAAAATAAGCTTTCAGTAGAACTGTCATGTCATAAATTGGTTTCACATTTTAAGGAGGTCACTCGATGGTGCACGAATATCCTTTCAAGTCATCAAAGCACTGAGACTCAAAATGCTGTAAAATTGCCTCAAAATAAAGCATGTCCCACATCCTCCTTGCTGAGCAGATCAGCCTTTACTGTTGACAACATCCTCCTGGGGCACCTTCCTCCTTCTCACTGCCACAATACAAAGAGGAAAAAGGCTTTTTTTTCTGAGCAAGCACCATTTGCAGCTATGACGGACAGCTTGCTCCCACGATCTCCTCGCACCGCTGTGAAACATAAGTGCTGTAGCCTGTTCATTCTTTCCAAGTGTAGCTGTCAACCTGCAGAACCGGATGGCTACAGCAATAGATATTATAGAGCCAGATCGACTTGGTAAATTCTCAGAAGAGTTTCTTCTTTGTACCTCAAGTGTTACACGATGAGGTGTTGAACAAGATGTTTTCTAGAGGAGACTCTGAGGTTGTTTACAACCCTGCAGCTAATGTATTAGTCTCAAAGTCAATTTACAGGGAACAGCTTTGGACTGTAATTGCAAATGTTTTTCTCGCAGACACTGATGGCTTGATCTTGAGCTGTATTAGATGAGTCCACGTGTAATGTGAGGTTGAACAGTAATGATACTGCGAGGGAGCTCCTGGCTCAAAATGACTACTTTACATACACATCAGCTGACGCCTATCAGCAGCCACTAAATACTGCTTATTTAAGTCATTACTTTCCTGTTTTAATGATGCAGATTATTTGATAATTAATTTAATTGGGTGTGAATAGGGTTTTGATTTGAGTGTTGCCATCTAAGATGTTGAATATCTTATTTTTGGCAGCTAATATGACAAGAGGACAAAAACCAACAAGGAACTGACGTAGTCAGTGTTATGGAAGTGTTGGCCATCCAGTCTCAGGAAACCATAGACTTCCTCATTGTCCAGCAGCTAATGAAAACACATTACTGAGCTCTGCATGAGACTGAGATCATGCAGGCCAAGATCTTCCCCTCCGTCTTTTTTTTTTTTTTTTTTTTTCAGAATAAACCAGGAGAACAGCGACATAATTTGAAACTCTGAAAAGAGTCCTGCTCTTGAAGAAATCAAGCTCAAATGTAAAATAATATCTACAGCGATATGAATTAGTTTCAGATTTACAAAAGTTTCAACATTTCAAAACATTTTTTGCAATTTCAAATTATGGCATAATCTTAATACCGTAAACCCTGAATTAGTCCTCTCTTTACCACAGTCCTTTGAGTCAATCCTACACACGCTGACCCTTTTCATGAATATTGACTACAGAACATGTGTATCCATTTTCTGCTGTAAATTTTCCCCAATTTTCTCGTTTCAGTATTTTTTGCAAAAGAACATATTGTCCTGCTGTTTGAAATTTATTTTAATTTCTTTTCTTTAATGACTCAATACTTTTGTACTGCATTTAAAAGTATATGCTTTACAAAAGTACAAATATACAGACTAACATGAGTAGATTTGTTCTTCATTTTATATTTTGATGAATCTTTTAAAATTAAGAAAAAGAGATGATTTTCAAATTAATATAGAATAATAATAGCAATCTGATAGATAACAGATGTCTATTTGCCTTGCCAAAAACATGATCTCATTTAAAATTCAAGCTCAGTGTGTTTCTATAATCCACATCCCTGGTTGTATAGATCCCTTAGTGATGGATGCTCATTTTAAATACATCAACCTTGAATACCCTGAATAGTCCTATGTAAAATTCATCAAACGTATCAATAATTCATGTGTGTGCTGGAACTCTGGCTTCAGGATTATTTGTGTACCACAAAAATAACAAAAATTAAAGCAGTGGAAGAAAATTCACAACCTCCTACCTCTCGCAGCACTGCAATTTGTCAGCCACAGAGAGGTGAAGTGCCTTTCACTACTATACAGCCTATAATTAGACAACTCCACAGTGAATCACGTCCAGAGCCTCTATAAAAAAGATGGAGTTTAATGAGAAATTAAATGTTTATACTATGTGTTTGTTATTTGAAAAAAAAGGGGTATCAGTGTCTAGGATTACACGTGCACATCACATAAAAACACGCTGAGGCAGCACTAAAACATGCAACATGTCACTTTCTGTGTTACGTAATGGTTCTCCACATACAAATACAGCTTTCATGACCACAGCTGCAGTGCAGGAGAGACCTGTCACACCGACTGTAAAAACAACAACACAGGCATTAAGAAGCTCATCTTGAAAATAAAGTATTTCATCTGTTACCTGAACTCCTGTCACATCGGTAAACACATGAGAGATGAGAGACTCATCTGGAGTAGATGCTACTTTATTTGTTACCATGAATGACCCCCTTGAATTTGGAGAAATCGAATTACCCTTCTCATCTGCCTGAAATATAAATCCTTGATTTAATTCAAGAATGCAATTTTCATTATCTTTGTCTCATGCCTGAGAGCAGTGGCACGGGTCCTCTGGCTTTCAGACAGGGAGGGAGACTCGCAGGCTTGTAAAATTTCGGGGCAGGCAAAATGAGCATGAACTTAACTGACTGGCAACACGAATTATGTTTATCCCTGGCTCCTCTGTGACCTTTGCATTTTGACCGTAGGCTAGACGTTTAATACTGCCACTGTGTTAAAAATGCCCCTGCTTTGATGTCGTGACTTTCCACATACAGTAACTGCCACAATGATGCATAAATGCAGTCACCATCATCGTTATCTAGTGTAGTTATTCAGACATTACTCGCAAACAATAAATGAATGATGATGTCTCTGAACAACACATCTATCTATCTATCTATTACATATTTCAGGGCGGCTGTGGCTCAGTAGGTAGAGCGTTTAGGTAGACCTTGAGCAAGACACTGAACCCCCAGTTGCTCCCAGTGCGAGTGAATGGGTAGATGTGTCTGTGACTGTAAAGCGCTTTGAGTACCAATAGGTAGAAAAGCGCTATATAAAAGCAAGGCCATATTACAGTTTTATATTTAAACAGTTTTGTGACAAACGGCAACCTTCTCGCCATCCTAAATTATCTTATAAATTCAAAATAAATTCAAATTGGATCCAGAAATAACTTTTTTATTTACATTTACTACAGTTTTCTTTCAAATATAAGGTCCCATAGTGTCCAAAAGTCCAAAAGAAGGAGTGGGACTTTGCCTCTCTATATAGCCTGGTTCATACTTCTGCATAGATTCAACGCTGCATGCACCTTCTTCTCTTTTCTGCTTTGCCATAATTATAGTCATTAAAAGTTACTATTTCTCAACATTCATTGGCTCCAAATAATCTGCTTGCTTTCCATTGTTTCAAATTTACAAACTCGACACACTGGCATAGAAACTCAATTGTCAACTAGTGTTTTGAGTCTCACAGCTCACTTGCAAGGTTTAACATACAACTATCAATCAAATTCAACTCCTGAGTACACTTCCTCAACATATATGTCTCAGTAGGGCGCCTTGGTAAATCCACAACACAAGAGTGAATGAGGAAGAAAATGTGCCATGGGGCGGACTGTATTTATCTCAACTCACAGTTTTCTTGCTGTACGTTTGACAAGAAATGAAAACAGCATCCTCCCTGAGTCAAACACCCTTTTTCTCTCCTTCCATACCTTGGTCAAATGACAACACATTCAGATTGTTGAGTAAAACCACATCAATTGAGGAGACAGGCCTGTGACCCGGCTCCGCATGGCCACAGCTCTGACTTCAGATGTGCAGGAGCAATTGAGAACAATTTGGAGTTAATGTCCTTGAATGAGACAGAATTAATGTCCAGGTTTAAGTCCACAGATATTCGTAGAGATTAACCTGCTTTTAAAACCTAAAATTCAGACTATAGCTTTAATTTTGCTAAGGCTTTGGAAGAAAACAAGTCTGATCCTAGCTGAGTGCTCACACAAGCATTTGTGCCCTGGTATCCATGGTGTCAGAGGATGAAAATAATGTCTGCCTAATGACTGCCAAATATCCAGAGTAAGAATTCTACAAGATGGACTTGCATAAACCTTTGGGTTACCAGGTCATGTATTACATATAATAAAGTCAGGCACAAGCTTGCTCGGTGTTGTTTGAGTGAAATGTCTATTTAAATTTCTATCTATTGAAAGGATTTCCAGTCATGGTACACTCATATATCAGATGATTTGTAATAACTTTGGTAATCCCACAATTGTGCTTTAGTGTATGACCACAAACACCCTGCTAAAAATGAACAAATGAAACACTGAACTGGTGAACATGATCATAAATATACACTTTCATCAAGATACATTGTCAGTGTGAGCATTTTAATGCGACATGCTCCATCGGAGTGGATGCCAGTGATATGTTCCAGGATTTGGCTATACTTAGCCTATACTTTCAAAGTTACAAAGAAATGGATTACAGACTGCATTTATTTAATTATTATTATTATTATTATTATTATTTTTTTTTAACTCTCATGGCGCTACGACATGGCAACCATGGCAACTAGTGTTCACAATGTCACGTCCTGTTTATATAGCATCAAACAACAAAACTTCTCAGAAAAATGGACACTTTAGTGTGCATCAGCGTTATATTAACTATCTAAAATGAGTGAAACCATCCTTGGAAAATTATCTGATGTGTATCTTAGTGTTTTAGTTTGGCCCCAGTCCCATCCACTAACATGGAGGAGGTGGCGCTTCTGACGTATACTGCAGCCAGGCACCAGGGGGAGCTCTACTTGCTTTGGCTTCACTTTAGAGTAGCTAGTTTTGCTATCCATCTTTATACAGTCTATGAGTGAAACAAGCAGAACATGAAGATGTTGCTAGAACAGTATATGAATGTACTTAGCCTACAAGTGAACAGTAGCAATTGGCATTTTTTTGGATCAAGGCAGCACATTATCCATTGCCAACAGTTAGCTCGTCTTGCACACACAACTGATTTGAAAAAAAAGCACCATGTGTCTACAAACTGTATCAGACCCTCAATTGTATCACCTCAAAGTGGAGATTACTTCATCTTGGGAGGTGCCACTTGGTGTCAACAAAGTTTTAACTCATCATTCATACAGCTCTCTAATTTTTATGTCTTTTACCTACATTGTTGCCAGTCTTTTCCTGTGTGTATGACCATTTAATCTTTTCCTGTTAAGTCTGTATTAAAATAAAAAAATACTTTGAAACTAATCTGCAAACACTTTTTTAATGATTTCCATCCTGGGAATCATTAAAAAAGATTTTTGTCATTTGATGAGTTAGTTAACAGTGAGTTATTTATTCTAGGATTCCCAGCTTTAATGCAGAAATAGTCTCTTGCAGCAGGAATGGGGATTCCCATCAAGAAATCTGCATACTGGCCCTACACATCAGTGGCAGCAGAATCTTTTAATTACACATCGCCAGGCGGTGGAATGGCCAAACACTCGCAAGCCCTCCTCTTGTCATTATTATTATGCAAATGAAAAAGAAAGCATGTCGCTGTGATTAGCACTCAAAGTGGGCAGAGAGAGAGCAGTAAGTTAAAAAAAGGCAGTGTGGGAGGATGGAGTTATGCTTTGACACGGAGTCTGGGGGATTATGGCAATTCATTACTCACTGTCAGTCAAGAAAGCAGAACACAGCAGCAGAACCTGCTTTCCACGAATCCGTAGCCCGATGTACACGTCCCCTGTACTAGGTCTCTCTTTTTCTCTGTATCCCAACCCTTTATTTTTTATTTTTTTTTTTTTTCACTCTGAGCTCTCAGCAAATGACCATGCATGTGCTGTTGCTATGGTTACCAGGTCATGACAGGCAACATGTGATTTGTGGCTGCATTTATGAACTCATAGCATATGGTTTGTCAGCTGATGTCTCTGTGAATTTGCTTGACTGTATATATGAATCACTGTCTTGTTTGCATCGGGTCACACTGTCGGTTCTGTATCAAAAGCAAATCAGATCTCTGTCTTAGATTAAACATCAAAGACTGGACAGAACTAAAGTGAACTGCTGGTCCATCTTGTGATGTTGCTTTTGACACTATCAGCAGAGATGCAACACAGGTCTAATTCAAAGAACTGCTGAGGCTACTGCATTAGAAATATTCTATATAAGTTAATTATTTGTTACACTGCTGCCAGGCTGCCTACAAATAGCAAAAGCTTTTTATGAAAGTTTTATGACATTTACTCAGCAAAGGCAACATTGCTTGAGTTGGTCTCACTTTATTTCTCGGTAACATACAGATTTATTAATTCTTATCTTACACAGACTGCTAACAGTCGGAATCCCCAAGGACTCTTATGTGCAAGTCAGCGTAGAGGACACTGCTGCAGGCCTGAGAACAAATGAGACTTTACACTGTAAATGTTGTAGCAAACTGGAATAAAAGCAGGAGGAAGCTACTGCTGGTCATGCCAAAGATCTACCGGGCCAGTCATAATGTTTGGTCAGGTTTTTATGCAGCCAGTGGAGAAATAAGATGTTTAGATTCTTCTGTTGCATCAGTAAAAGATCTTGAACTCACCTGCATCCCATCCACTAATCAAGCCTCTATAAAAGGACCCTGTCCCTCAGTGAAGCCTCGTTAGTTTGATCCTTCTCATTCAATGTTGCTTTCAGATTTGTTTCATTTTTATAGGTTCTGCCTGCTGCTTCACCTTCTTCGTTCTTTGTCTCTTGAGTGTTTTCTTTACATCAAACTGTTCACTGTTCACTCTGTCAGTGTCTGCATTTGGATCTAGTTTTGAGTATAAAGGAAATCTAACAGTGTAGCTCCATTTACAACATTTCACCGTGCCATACTCGGTGCTTCTCCTATGCTACACCGTGCAAGCATGCTCCTGTGTCCCACCCCAAAGGGCTCCTAAGCTGCCCAATGTGCCTGTAACCTCTACTCCTTGTAACCATGATGTACCTTCCTAAAATAATGCTGTCGCTTTCACAAACTGATATATACGTGATGGCAGGTGAGCAGCATATTAATTAAAAAATTAGTTTGGAAAACATAACTGTATTTGCAGTACAGACCTTTTGTTTACCCAAACCCTTTTCGCTATGGAAAGCCTAAGGACACAGCATAAACAAGAGCCGAGAGATGCAGCTATCAGCAGCAATGTGTTGGTTTCTCAAGTGACCAGCACTGTGGTGGAGTTATGACTTTATAAAACCAACTAAAATCTGTGTCTCCTGCACAGTTGTGTTGCTGCTTTTGCCATTTCATAAAGAGTGTAAAGACAATGTGCTGTTAAAAAAAAAAAAAAAATGTATCAACCACAATAAAATTGGAGAAGCAACAAAAAAAAAAGGAGCCTTTTTATTATAATAAAGAAAATATTCGTGTGTGTGATAGTAGCAGCCGCAGCAGCAGCAAATTCTTGCAGATTTCTTTCCCTACATAATTATATTTGTTTTATTCAATTAATTTTCCTTGGTTATGCACATCCCGCAGTTCGAGAACCAGCAATTTATTATAAAGCCTGTTTAGGAGAAGAGAGATGACTCTTGCCATGTTGTGAATCAAGGTGTTTTCTTCTCATCTGTCACATTTCTACTCATAACGATGGTTGTTGTTGCTCCGTTGCTTCTGTATCGAAATTTTGGATTATTCACTGTACTTACTTTTAATTTTATTTATTTTTATTTTTTAACAACTCTCGCAGTCTCACAGGATTGCTTTACATAGTGGTTGGCGTAAGTAAAAATAAAAAAGCCCTGTAGATCCAGACTACAAAAAAGGGTCCGATAGAAACTCAACACTGAGAATTAATATGGTAGCACATAATATTGTAGAAATATTATTTTTACTTTTCAGAAGTAAGACACTGGAAAAATGCCATATCAGGTCTACATTTATTGTAGAGTGAAATTGTCAATTTTCAGTGCTCAGTCGGCAAAGAATAAAGGTATCTGTGTTGAGAATGAAGCCATGAGGGATCAGGACCTTGTTGATGTATTGGCAACCTTAACTGCTTGGTCAGGGCATCTGTAGGTTAGATGGTGTGAAGCCATGTACTAGCTCTGTGTGTCTACAAGAGGATGTTGACTCCAAATGTGTTCTTTCTGTTTTAACAATGTTGTATTTCCTACAGAGAGAATATGTCTCATTAATGTGAATTGCTGTAAAAAAAAAAAAAAAAATGAAAACAAAATAAATGCTGCAGACTGGTCAGTCTGAATGTCCTTCAGTCTCCAAAGTCCAAAGCAGCTTCCAAAGAGTGACACAAAGTTCATACAATGTCGCGCTACTTAGCAGGATATTCAGTGCTCTACTGAGAGCCTGCAAATGATCTGCCGCTACTAATGCTAATGCAGCTGCTGCGATTCAGTGCGAAAAACAATGAAGTGTGATTAAGCATTTTAATTCACAATACATACAATTACTTGACACTCACGTTACATAAAACCCATCGAGTGTGAGTCATTGTCGTGGCCTGCTGCGGTTCAAGAGCATAACGAGAAGTGGACAAAACACTCCACAAGTACAGTCAATTGATTTCGTTCAAATAATCAAACAAATGAAGGACAAAGTCGGTGAGGTCAGAGACGTGACGTCTGAGAGACGTGACGTCTGAGAGGGAGATGTCTGCACAGAGAGGAACGGGTGAACGATGGCTTCATGTGAAAACATCTTGAAACAGTTGGTAGTGCTGGAACTCTATTCACATTTTCATCTGAAGCTTTCAAATATTATATAATGGATTCAGGATAAAGTCATGTAGAGAGCAGACGTGTTCACAAGGTTAAAGATTGCAATTGTCACACTGAAGTCAGGATTGCTATCTTTATCCCTTTTTTTTCACCCACCATCTGTGAATCTGTGTGTTTTTTGGGCCTGATCATATCTTCGCTCAACAGTCAGGAGAAGCATGAGCAGGCAGCAGGAGTCAGTATGGATAATGCAATTGACGGCAAACCACAGTCCCATTTTACGTCATCAGCAGGGGAGAGAGGAGAGGAGAGGAGAGGAGAGCACATTCATAAAACATTCATTCAGCACTCCATTCTGATTCACATGCTGACTAAGATGTCAAAAACGATATTATGTTTGTGCATGTAAGTTAGTTCCTGGTTAATAGTGAAGTGCCTCAAATCATGCATGTGTTCAGAATTTTACAGAAAATGTACCACTAATGCTGCTCTGACTCACCAGTTCAGCCATTCTTATAACTGTGGTTGAGGAGTCTGAGGTGTTACATAACCTCTACAATTATCAAATCAATTATCAGTCTTTGAAACCCGGGCACAAACCGTGACAAACCAGGGGGGCTCATTTCATGTTGTTCGATCTTTAAGTGTCCCATCCCGCAGGTGGCCAGAGGGTATGTGCACACATGGACATCTACTGGGGACAATAAAAACCACTAATTTATTCAATCAGCAGCCTTCAGCAAGTGTAAGACAATATGTTAAGAAATAGCCTGAGTCACAAAGAAGCAATTTCTAGGAATTAAAGAACACAATGTGGCTGTCTGGTCCTATCTGTTCTGTGGTGGGTTTTATATGTCGCTTGTTAAATCCACTACTAATCCAGCCGGGAATATCTAAACAAGTATTGAATAAAAAGCACAACAAAATTATGCATGGACATTCATGTTCCCCAGAGGATGATCCCACAGATTTAGGAGGATTTATGAAGAGATCGATTACGTGGCCTTGAGTAAAAACTCTCAACTATTGGATCAATCTGGGAACTGACTGGCCACCGTCTTATACCTTAGTGAATGTACACACAGGAAGAGACTAGTGATGTGGCAACAAGAGATCGTGGAAGGTAATCGAGGCAAAAGAAAAGTAAAAAATAGATGGTACAGATATTTTTGACTAGCCAAACTGCTAGTTAAGCTAATAACATAATTGTGTGCTTTGAGTGTAGTTCAGATTTGCATTAGCATTCAAACCACTTACCAGCAGCCTGACAGAGCTGCTAAGATAGACTCTCAATCTTGCCTTCTGCTTCTGTGACCTGCAGCTTCATACAAGCGTGTTAAATTATATTTCCCTTCCTGCTGCTCTTTTGCTTGCGCACCTTATCCAGAGATCCCGAAAAAAGAACAACAATCACAAGTTATTGAGGCTATTTCAGCCGCTGCAGCATCTGCTGAACAAAACAGGATATACCCGATGTTATTTTCTTTCTTAATTTTATGCTTTGATGCATGTGAAAAGAAAGTGAAGAAAATTAAAATAAAATAAAAATGCGAGGGTGGACATCTGGCATAGGGGTTTAAAAACAGCTGGACAAGTGAGTTTCATCTCTACATGAATCAGTTTTGCTTATTCACTGAACATTAGGATAAACCAGATTGAAATGCTACAGTTTCAGTTAAGATAATGTGGAATATGGTTCATATCACTCCCTCCGTTTTTCAAGGGACAGTTGGCAACCCTAGTTGTGATGTGCACTTCAAGTCAAAATTTTAACAGAAGCTAATTTTCAGATGTCATGGAGAAACATTTCTAACCTATGACATGTGACATTAACTATCTGGAATAAAATTCCACCATGAGAGCAAACACTTTCAAATAGAAAAGACATCTCATTTCTTCAACTTTTGCCTCTCAAACATTTCAAGAACGCTTGTCAAAGTAGTCACAAAAGTACTGATTTTAAAGCTGATGACAGCACTCAGTATACCTTACCTTTTTTATTTAACAGGGACTGTGTTCAATCCTGTCGTTGTTTGTACCTCTGTCTTATAAATAGATCTTGTCCGTTTCCCAGTTCATTCACAGAAGGTTTGTATTTGTATAAAATGTCACCCATGTTTTCTGTACTCTGTGTCCTCAGTGAGTCAAGAAGAAGCTTTCACCATAATGAGGAGCAATAATGTCAGGATAATGTCAAGGTGACTGTACCTGCACATCCAGAGTAAAACTGCTTGTTCCTCGAGCTACAGTAACACACATTTTGTCAAACCTGTCCTTTCTCACGTTTCTCTCCTGTGCGACACCCACCCAGATGCACACATGCACACACACACACACACACACACACACACACACACACATAATCTGATACAGTGCTACATGTGTGAAATGCTTTTCCTTCTCTGTGCAGAGGAGGTCAGGTCAGGTGTGTGCTGTGGAGACACAAGCAGCACCAGCAGGGGAGAGAGTGATGGGGAGTAGGGCTGAAGGAGGATGGATTTTATGTCAACTTGACATTAAACACAATCATATTTAGCCTCTTGATGACACACACATGTCAGCAATAAGAGGAGCGTGTAAAGGCAGGCTTTACAACTGAAATCCAAATTAGTTTTATATTGCTTGGAGCAACCAATGCTTAGTGTATTCTGTACAGAGGTTCTTATGGAAGGAATTATGCTTTTTCTAATTACCTTTTTATTGTAACAGTGCCAAAGTTTCAAGTAATGAGGTAAACACATGTAGGGGTAGAGGTTTTCCAATGGCACAGCACACCCACAAATTCTTACAAAATTCTTAGTAAATGTAAACTACTATATGTAATGTTATAGGCATTTAAAATACACCAGCTCTGGTCTGGTCTAGGTGGGTGCTACATGTCTAAGTAACAGCCACACGAATCCCAGGTTCAAACATCTCCCAGCAGAACATTGAATTGTCACAAGATGGTCAATGTTTTTTTACTTCTCCTGGTCATAATGTGGGTATAATATTGTGGAGCTGGAAATGAGCATAATACGTCACCTTTAACACCCAGTAGGTCTCTCCTCAGGCGGAGGCAATGAGACACAGCCGGTGGTGTGAAAGATGAATCTGGAGGCACATCTTTTAAATCATTCAGAAAGGTGTTGGAGGAGAATATGACGCTGAAAAGAATATCTTGGATTATAAGATAACTGGTGAAATTTGCAGTGCTACAACAGTGGAGGGGATAGAACAGTATCACAGTATCAGGAAATTGTTATTCATGTTAACTTACTCAGCAAATGTTCAAAGGCCCATGCAATTTCCAGATGAGTTGGGGGAAAAAATGCATCACCAAGCTAAATATGACCCCTTTGTGAAGATGAAATTTGAGGTTGTTATGATCAAAGACGGTAACAGTATTTGATAGCGTAATCCACTTCTTCTCGCTGCTTTTTGCCTTTTACTTTAGTTATCTGGTCAGGTCTAACACACTCTGCACAGTAGTTCATACAGATAATAAACCCCCCCTCACATTCACTCATTGCCCATCTTTTTGTGCCTGAGAGTATTTTGCTAGTGCACGTTCCAGGCTCTGGTTGCCAAGGTAATCCCACCATAGATGTTTCAGAGTGAAACAAGCAGAACTTAATAATATTGATAATCTATGGTCAGAGGCAGAACTTTGTGTTTGCATCATACACCGTTAGTGAGGACCTTTGGGTCCTGTGGGTTGAGGGGAGGGGCCTCTGAGGATCTGGCTTGTTCCAGTGCATCCCACAGATGCTTGATCAGTTTGGGATCTAGTGGAGGCCAGGTCAACACCTTGTGCTGTTCTTCAGGTTTTTTGAGTTGTTCCTAAATCGTTTTTGCGTGTGTGTGTGTGTGCCTGTGTCAGGCTGCATCCTGCTGGGGATGGCTGCTGCCATCAAGGAGTGTCATTGCTATGGGGTAGGGGTGCCTGGTCTGGTCTAGATGGGTGCTACATGTCTAAGTAACATCCACATGAATGCCAGGTCCAAAAGTTTCCCAGCAGAATACTGACTTGTCACAAGATGGTCAATGATATTTACTTCTCTTGTCAGTGGTCATAATGTTGTGGCTGATTGGTGTATGTTAGTCGACTGAATTAGTTTCTCCCATTAGTCATCTTATCATCAAAGATTAGTTCAACTTTTTTTTTTTTTTAACCTCATCGGTACAACTTCCTGAATTACATCATAGTTCCATTCTCTCTTGTTGTCACATTGCTGCTACTGTATATCTTCCTGTGTCTACTCTCCTAAAACGTTCACATGATACCAAGAAGAGTTCAGTAATGAACCTTCTAAAATTGCTTATGATGCTCTCTCTGAGTGTGAAACAAATATCTCTAGAGAAAATGCTCCAAGTTGTACATACTGATTGATACTGATTCCCTGAATATACAAAGGCTTTCATTTAGCTTTTATGATTTGTGTTGTAGAAGAACTGTGGTTACATTAGAAAGGAACCACAAAGGAAATGGACAATGCTGGCAGCTCTTGAAAACAATTCATCTATCCATGTTGTTTTGACCTTTTATGTATAATGCTTTTTCAGTTTAACAGTATTCCAGAATTGATCAGAGAATAAAGGTCAGTATGTCCTGTAAATGTATGTTCTATATATACAGTGTTTACTTGTATCTAATTCACAAAAGCAATATTTCCTCTTTTTTGCTTATGAGGACCTTGTCATCATCTTATTCTAAAGAAAATATCGTCTCTTCAACCACAGGTCTGATCCTGGTCTTTATTACTCATCTATCTCATCTATGCTGAATGAACCAGTAGTTATTTCTGGAGCTGCCTTGACGATAATGTTTCATTTAATGTTTAAAAGAAGTTCATTCTTATTCTCAGAAACATGTTGGTCAAAATACCCCAGATTCTCATAAATCCTCTCAGATATGAATGTGCAATTTTAGTTAAGCTGTCAGTCAGCAGCAGCTTCTACCGAATCTCTCAGGGAGGACAATTACTGCAGCGATGGCTAAGGTAGAGTAAACAGATTCCTGTGATTTAGTTCATCATCATTTCATATTTGGTGCAGAAAATACAGAGTAAAGAGCAACAACACTAATATGAGTTTAAACATCTACAGTTCGACCGCTACAATTAATATACGTAGCTTACAATAAATGCAATGACATAACTCACTATTTAAAATGCATTACTCACTCACACTGATCAGCCATATATAATGTTCTGCTGGGAAACATTTGGACCTGGCATTCATGTGGATATGTGGATGTTACTTAGACATAGCACCCACCTAGACCAGACCAGGCACCCCCACCCCATAGCAATGACGCTCCTTGATGGCAGCAGCCATCCCCAGCAGGATGCAGCCTGACACAGATACGCACACACGAAAATGGTTTAGGAACAACTAAAAAAAAAACATGAAGAACAGCACAAGGTGTTGACCTGGCCTCCAAATTCACTAGATCCCAAACTGATCAAGTACCTGTGGGATGATCCACAGAGGCCCCTCCCCTCAAAGGCCCCCACTAACAACGTTCTGTTGCCAGACACCACAGGACACCCACAGAAGGCCATGTCCTCGAGTCACAACTCTTTTGGAGGCATATGGGAGACCTACACAATATTAGGAAGGTGGTCATAATGTCATAATCTGTGTACACTGAAATTTAGTTCCTCTACTTGTCAAAGCTGAAAAATGATTACTTGTCATCTCATTGAAATCAGGCATGTTCTTGGCTAGGTCCTTCACCCTGGAAAGCGCTTTCAGTTTCTGACATATTGCATGCTGCAGGACTGTATTGACTGATAGCAAACTGGCTCCCCCCAGCTGTCAGAAGTCATTCAGATTGCATTGCAGCATCTGCAATTCGAAACAAATTGCCCAGATATATATGAGAGTCTATGAGAACCATCTGCACAGTTTGCACCTATGTTGAAATTGCCTCAAAGTGGTGGTCTAGCAGTACTCCATGGAACACAGCTTGTTGCTGACTGGACCATATTCAGAAACACGTGGTGAGGCTACAACAGTGACAGTGTATGACAGTTAGACAAAACTGTGACTGAATGTTGTACAAAATATCCCTTTTTTTTTATCCCTTCGGCAGGGTGACGTCCATGGTGTTAGTTCTCAAGTTTATTGGCTGTTGAATGTCAACAGTTTAAATGTATTTCCAGCATTATACATTAAACATATGCAAAGCCCCTTTCAGATCCATTTGCACATTTCTTTCTTCTCTACTTTTGTCTACTTTTATTTTAATCTTCTACAGTTCAACATTGCTATGGTTCAATATGTTACACATCACCACCAGCGCATGCATATTCAGTTAATTTTCTGTGAATACACGGTCAGTAATAGTGTGTGAATGTGAACATGCACAGCGTTGATTTCTAGGCTCTGGCCACATCACTCCCTGTAAGGAAACACCAAGCTCAGCACAGCGTAGAGTGGAGATGATAGCTCTTCTCCCAGGGAAGGTGGTATAGCTGAGGGTGAGCTATGTAATTCGATACTAAAAGCACCTGCATCAAAAGCAGCAGCAGATGACGGCATAGCCTGTTGAGCCTGTGTATGTGGCATGCATCAAAATGGTAAGCAAAGCTCTGACATCTGCATTATGCAACCAAGATGGAAATGGTAGAATGAGAAGAGCATGCCAAGCCGACTGACATCCACAGCTCATATAAGACCAGACGAGCACCAAGAGGAGAGGCAGAACAGGCATCTGCACATCTACAGATGGTTGACAGCCTAACAGCAGAAACAGCAAGTGTCTCTGATTTGTACGATGCAGACAGTCACAATGCCACATTTGCGTGCGGCATTAATGCACACTAGTAGTGGTAATGATGCTGTGACAGCCACGTTGCTAGTTTTTACATATTAATTGGTAAATTCTGCGAATGTCTGTGAAGGCCACACAGAATCCCTTTCACGGCAATTAAACTATTCAGTGACCATTTGTAACCTGCACAGTAACAAGTGCACACATTACACTGAGTTTTGTATTTTGAAACCACCATCTGTTTGTGTCTGAGAGAAAAACGTCATTCACTGTAGACGCTGAAGCTCTCAATATTTCTCCTGTAATTTGTTCAGAAACTATAGAGTCAAGTCAGATCAAGGAAATGCTATAGTATGTGAGTTTAGACAGTTCATTGGGTTCATTTTATTTAAACAAATCTTTGTGAGGACCTTTCATTTATTTACAGTAATGCATTCCCTAGCCCGACTCTTATCCTAAGCATCTCAAATAGCCAAACCCCAACTCCTACCCTAATACTCCTACCCATACTAACCTTTACCCTTAAACAAAGTCTAACCCTCATATTAACCCTTGTTGATGCCTTTACTTCATCCAGGCCCTGTTTATTTCACAAATAAATCAACAGATTAAATATATCTGAACTAATTACCCAAAGTAAAGATATGGAAATTATTTCTACATGTATGTGTCCGTTTGTGAAGTTACCAGTTAATGCATAATACTTCAAGTCTGAATTCATTCCTCACAGTACTGAGACTGTATGGTGAAGCTGGTATAACTAAAACTCATTCCCTGGTCTTTTCTGTCCTCTAGTGGATTTTATTAATACAAGCGTGAGAGACCGAGCTGGCCAAAGCAAGAGAATACTCAGGTGGTTTAAGGAAAAAGAAGGTTTTATTTAACAAAAATGCAAAAAGTAATTTACAAGAAATTATTTACACTCTTGGGCCCATAAAAGAGGTCAGATTAATAACTCAGACAGACTGCAATGAACTCAACAAACAGACCTAACAAATGAACACAATGGGGCACATGTATTGGGGTAACCAGACCACGTTGACACACTAGGGATAACTGAGAAACACTACACTAATATCCAGGGGTGCAGATCCGATGTCAGGATTGGGGGGGACACAAAAGTGATTTTTTTTTTGCCGGTATACAACTCATACCATGCCACCATAAATCACAACTACACAGGCTCGCCATATCATTCAAAAAGTACTGCAGAGTACTTCCACCGTTTCAATCATTTCTTTTTAGATGTGAATCTGAAGAATGTGAAGTCTGAAAATACATTTGTTCAATTTCGAATAATTTAGATTATTTTTATTGGGGGGGACAATTCATGTTTTTCAGAAATTGGGGGGGACATGTCCCCCCCATCCCCCCCGGGATCTGCACCCATGCTAATATCACTGAGACATACTACATTAATTAACATCTAACAAAAAACTGAGAATTCTCCAAAGCCATTAACAAGAAATACCAAAATTCTAGCACTGGTAGCTCAAGAGATAAAAATTAACAAAATTGGTTACTCTGCAACATAATATAAATGTGATATGTAAAACAAACCTGGGTCATGCCTTTTATTTGTAAACTATGTGTAAAATAAACCAGCTAAAGCAAAGTAATTAACACAAACGTACCACCAACTAAAGGTGTCAGTGCCAGGGGGTTACTGACTTTTCATTCTTGTTGTGTGGCTGTGGATGCAGCCATCACAACAAGTTACAGACAGACATAATATTGCACGCTGGTTATTTCTAAAGCAGAAGTAGCAGTTGATCAAGGTTTCAGATAGATAGATAGATAGATACATAGATCGATAGATTTTTATTTGTCATATGCACAGTTATACATAGTATAATGCACAGTGAAATGTATTGTTGTACCTGCAGCCAGTAGTAAAAAATAAGTACTACAGTAAAACAGTAGTAATTGCAAATTTCTTAACACACAATGTTATGAACCATGAAAATTTGTATCATCACAGATCCATGCTAAACCGGCATTTTTACTCCTATGTAAAAATGTGACACTTTTATTTATCAGAATTGTGGGATTATTAGGAGAAAGTGGTATCTAGGGTACATGCACTACTTCATCTACTGTGGTATTATGCGGAGTTTTGATTTCAGAACCATCAATTCCAAGCCAAGAATTCAGGCACTCCAGTAAAAGGATGGATTGTAAATATGATGCACTATCGTCTTTATTGAGTGAATCTGGTGGAGATCCACTTTAGAGTTTGCTAAAAGTTACATTTAATTTCTTTCTTTAAAGTTTAAAAGTCCTACTTTTCCTAATGATAATTTACACGTGACAATTTCTGAGTAGCTTCTAGCAAGTAATGAACGTAGTCTGAGGCTTTATATTGTGGTGTTATTTTAACATTTATGTGAAACACAGAGGATAGCTTGATGACACATAAGTTATGAAGTTTTCAGAAAAGTAAATGAAAACTGGAAAAATAAATTTAAATTAAAGTGATCAAATGAAAAAGTGAATAAATAAAATAAAAAGAAGCAACTGAAGGAAGCTCCAGCTCCTCAGAAGAACCTGTTCGTACATGGATACCAGTAACCCTCACAACAAAGGAAAAATAGTACACACACATTTATATTTTAAATATGGTTTACATCACTAAGACAAGTTGAATTTCATCAGTATAGTTTATATTAATGCGCAGTTTATACTTCTGCGTCAGTTTGCATCAGCCCAGACCCTGATACCGTAGCCTCACGTGCACCTCCCCAGAAATGTAACGATACGCCAAAAGTATTCGCTCATCTGCCTTAACAGTGACATCCCATTCTTTTTTTTTTTTTTTTAAACTTGAATTTTTATTTGAGTTTTTTCAATTAAATACAGTAATACATACACACAAAAAAAATCATAAACATAAAACACAAAACATAAACATAAAAATAAAAAAATAAGAAAACATTAACATTCCATTAACAGCTTATAGGTCCTTCCATTCATTCACAATGCAACAATTCTATCCTGTTCAGTTGTCATTACTATAGTGGGGGGGGGGGGGGGGGGTCACCTGCACCCGAAAGGTATATTTTTTTAACCTAGTTTTTTGTAATCCTTAAGGTGTCTAGAAAAGGAATTTTGATGTTCCCCACGCAGATTATTGTCCCATATGTGATTTTTTGTATCATCTTTTGTGTCCGTGCCTGATTTTCGGCTGTGAAAAATGAAAACTTTAAATCTACATAGAATCTGAACAATACATCCTACAGACACAATCCACCCAATTTTCTCTTTATCTTTGCATGAGGAATTGATAGATATGAGGATTATGATGATTAGATGATGTATGGTGCATAAAAACTCAAATAAACACCAAAAAATGTGACATTGGTTCACTGGAACTCCTCCCCTATGGACCCTATTGGTATATGTTTTCTAACGTTTGTATTTTTACAGTCTGTAAGATGTCTAGTAAACAAATGTTGATGATCCCCACCTGAAATATTGTCACATGTTGGTCGAAATGAACATCTCCCATAATAAGGAGTTACTATTCAAACCGTTATATTGGTATTATATGTATTGAAACAAATCAGAAAACCACTCATATAGTCAAATATGTGTATACATAGGGTATAACAAATCCCCATTAGAATAAACTGAAATAGAAAAAAGTGATTTTAATCAAAGGTCAAAAGGTCAAGAGCAATGATGTCTATTCATCATACAGCAGGTCTTCATAATCAATGTCTTGCTCCTCGTCTTCTTCACCATCTCCATCCATCTCCTCGACTGTTTTCTCCAGCAAGTCAGTGAGTGAAGTGGGGAGGATAGGTCCACAAGACCACACTGGTTCCAGGGTACCCTCTTCAGTCTTTTCTCAGCCTTGGCCAGGATCATGGGGCTTGGGACACCAGAATATCGGTGTGGCTGCTCTCTTGTAGATGGCCAGACGGTGGTTGACACGGTCGATGTGTGGGACCAGGTTGTCTCTGCAGGGTGGGAGTCGGGACAGACCCACCTTGGATCTGGTGGTAAGCGTCTCATCCTCTCCAATCATTTTTTTCAGCATGATGCTGCGCACGTTGTTCACAGATTTTTCGCGGGCCTGCCCATACATTACACATGTAAATGCCTCGATGTCCTCCACCACATCTGGCTCCACAGACCACTGATCACCAAGTTGTCTGAGAACATAAATAATTATAGTATTACAAAGTCACAATGTATCAATACCTATGTTCAGCATTAATTGCCATTACATGCTACAGAATATCTAAACATACTCACTTGAAGGCTGCATGGTACTTTGGATTACTCTGCAGCTTTTTCAGAGGCCCAACCTTCCCTTTGCCTCTAAAGGTACTTGTAACGTCTTCCCCTGTGAAGACGTAGAGGCCGAGTACTGTTGTGCAGTAGTCTGCCCCCTTACATTCTGCCAGTTCACTGACATTTAGGATCCGCCTGTGCTTTCCGGTCCCAATGTCGACGTAGATGGTCAGCGGGACGGATTGGACGTGGTGTAGGAGGATGAAGAAAATGTCTGTGTCTGGAGTCCTCACCACAGCCACCTTGTGCCCCAGTTGAGCGGCATACAGCAGGTACAGAACAACCCGGGTGTCAGTCTCTTCCTGGGTTGACTCCAGCTGAGGTATCTCACATGTGGTCACCTGAAACAAGTTATTGAGTAAGGTGTGATAGTATACAGTAAGACACCATTTTATCAGTTTCTCGTGTATAACTGGGCTTGGCTAAATATTTTCCAAAAGTTTCTAATAAAGAAGAATAGTGAGAAAGACTGTCAAAATACTCACATTGCCATCCGATGACTCCAATTGATATGCTTTGCCTTCAACGACTACCACTGCTGTTCCACATTTTTCCAGGTGTGATGCAGATGCCTTGCTGCCCCATACCTCAAGTAGCAGTTTACACAGTTGTATCTTGTTCTCATCATTTGCCAGGAAGAGTTTGAAGTCACTCGACTTCCTTGTTGCAGGACCACCTTCTCCCATTTCCTTTCAAACTGTTCCTGAGCTTTGACAGAATCATCATGATAGGAGTCCGTTGAGAAGACAAAATGCTTCTTAGCCACCATATGGTCAAGGGACTGGAGACAAATTCCCTCGAACGTTGGTGGGAGGTTCATCAAAGCATGGAAGAGTGCATTTTGTCTTCTCAACAGACTCCTATCATGATGATTCTGTCAAAGCTCAGGAGAGATTGCGTCGTGGCGTTTCCCAGCGGTACATCATAGGTGGTCCTGCAACAAGGAAGTCGAGTGACTTCAAACTCTTCCTGGCAAATGATGAGAACAAGATACAACTGTGTAAACTGCTACTTGAGGTATGGGGCAGCAAGGCATCTGCATCACACCTGGAAAAATGTGGAACAGCAGTGGTAGTCGTTGAAGGCAAAGCATATCAATTGGAGTCATCGGATGGCAATGTGAGTATTTTGACAGTCTTTCTCACTATTCTTCTTTATTAGAAACTTTTGGAAAATATTTAGCCAAGCCCAGTTATACACGAGAAACTGATAAAATGGTGTCTTACTGTATACTATCACACCTTACTCAATAACTTGTTTCAGGTGACCACATGTGAGATACCTCAGCTGGAGTCAACCCAGGAAGAGACTGACACCCGGGTTGTTCTGTACCTGCTGTATGCCGCTCAACTGGGGCACAAGGTGGCTGTGGTGAGGACTCCAGACACAGACATTTTCTTCATCCTCCTACACCACGCCCAATCCGTCCCGCTGACCATCTACGTCGACATTAGGACCGGAAAGCACAGGCGGATCCTAAATGTCAGTGAACTGGCAGAATGTAAGGGGGCAGACTACTGCACAACAGTACTCGGCCTCTACGTCTTCACAGGGGAAGACGTTACAAGTACCTTTAGAGGCAAAGGGAAGGTTGGGCCTCTGAAAAAGCTGCAGAGTAATCCAAAGTACCATGCAGCCTTCAAGTGAGTATGTTTAGATACAGTGCCTTGCGAAAGTATTCGGCCCCCTTGAACTTTTCGACCTTTTGCCACATTTCAGGCTTCAAACATAAAGATATAAAACTGTAATTTTTTGTGAAGAATCAACAACAAGTGGGACACAATCATGAAGTGAAACGAAATTTATTGGATATTTCAAACCTTTTTAACAAATAAAAAACTGAAAAATTGGGCGTGCAAAATTATTCAGCCCCCTTAAGTTAATACTTTGTAGCGCCACCTTTTGCTGCGATTACAGCTGTAAGTCGCTTGGGGTATGTCTCTATCAGTTTTGCACATCGAGAGACTGAAATTTTTGCCCATTCCTCCTTGCAAAACAGCTCGAGCTCAGTGAGGTTGGATGGAGAGCGTTTGTGAACAGCAGTTTTCAGTTCTTTCCACAGATTCTCGATGGGATTCAGGTCTGGACTTTGACTTGGCCATTCTAACACCTGGATATGTTTATTTGTGAACCATTCCATTGTAGATTTTGCTTTATGTTTTGGATCATTGTCTTGTTGGAAGACAAATCTCCGTCCCAGTCTCAGGTCTTTTGCAGACTCCATCAGGTTTTCTTCCAGAATGGCCCTGTATTTGGCTCCATCCATCTTCCCATCAATTTTAACCATCTTCCCTGTCCCTGCTGAAGAAAAGCAGGCCCAAACCATGATGCTGCCACCACCATGTTTGACAGTGGGGATGGTGTGTTCAGGGTGATGAGCTGTGTTGCTTTTACGCCAAACATAACGTTTTGCATTGTTGCCAAAAAGTTCGATTTTGGTTTCATCTGACCAGAGCACCTTCTTCCACATGTTTGGTGTGTCTCCCAGGTGGCTTGTGGCAAACTTTAAACGACACTTTTTATGGATATCTTTAAGAAATGGCTTTCTTCTTGCCACTCTTCCATAAAGGCCAGATTTGTGCAGTATACGACTGATTGTTGTCCTATGGACAGAGTCTCCCACCTCGGCTGTAGATTTCTGCAGTTCATCCAGAGTGATCATGGGCCTCTTGGCTGCATCTCTGATCAGTCTTCTCCTTGTATGAGCTGAAAGTTTAGAGGGTCGGCCGGGTCTTGGTAGATTTGCAGTGGTCTGATACTCCTTCCATTTCAATATTATCGCTTGCACAGTGCTCCTTGGGATGTTTAAAGCTTGGGAAATCTTTTTGTATCCAAATCCGGCTTTAAACTTCTCCACAACAGTATCTCGGACCTGCCTGGTGTGTTCCTTGTTCTTCATGATGCTCTCTGCGCTTTAAACGGAGCTCTGAGACTATCACAGAGCAGGTGCATTTATACGGAGACTTGATTACACACAGGTGGATTCTATTTATCATCATTAGTCATTTAGGTCAACATTGGATCATTCAGAGATCCTCACTGAACTTCTGGAGAGAGTTTGCTGCACTGAAAGTAAAGGGGCTGAATAATTTTGCACGCCCAATTTTTCAGTTTTTTATTTGTTAAAAAAGTTTGAAATATCCAATAAATTTCGTTCCACTTCATGATTGTGTCCCACTTGTTGTTGATTCTTCACAAAAAATTACAGTTTTATATCTTTATGTTTGAAGCCTGAAATGTGGCAAAAGGTCGAAAAGTTCAAGGGGGCCGAATACTTTCGCAAGGCACTGTATTCTGTAGCATGTAATGGCAATTAATGCTGAACATAGGTATTGATACATTGTGACTTTGTAATACTATAATTATTTATGTTCTCAGACAACTTGGTGATCAGTGGTCTGTGGAGCCAGATGTGGTGGAGGACATCGAGGCATTTACATGTGTAATGTATGGGCAGGCCCGCGAAAAATCTGTGAACAACGTGCGCAGCATCATGCTGAAAAAAATGATTGGAGAGGATGAGACGCTTACCACCAGATCCAAGGTGGGTCTGTCCCGACTCCCACCCTGCAGAGACAACCTGGTCCCACACATCGACCGTGTCAACCACCGTCTGGCCATCTACAAGAGAGCAGCCACACCGAAATTCTTGTGTCCCAAGCCCCATGATCCTGGCCAAGGCTGGGAAAAGACTGAAGAGGGTACCCTGGAACCAGTGTGGTCTTGTGGACCTATCCTCCCCACTTCACTCACTGACTTGCTGGAGAAAACAGTCGAGGAGATGGATGGAGACGGTGAAGAAGACGAGGAGCAAGACATCGATTATGAAGACCTGCTGTATGATGAATAGACATCATTGCTCTTGACCTTTTGACCTTTGATTAAAATCACTTTTTTCTATTTCAGTTTATTCTAATGGGGATTTGTTATACCCTATGTATACACATATTTGACTATATGAGTGGTTTTCTGATTTGTTTCAATACATATAATACCAATATAACGGTTTGAATAGTAACTCCTTATTATGGGAGATGTTCATTTCGACCAACATGTGACAATATTTCAGGTGGGGATCATCAACATTTGTTTACTAGACATCTTGCAGACTGTAAAAATACAAACGTTAGAAAACATATACCAATAGGGTCCATAGGGGAGGAGTTCCAGTGATCCAATGAATGTCACCGTTTTTTTAAATTTTTTGGTGTTTATTTGAGTTTTTATGCACCATACATCATCTAATCATCATAATCCTCATATCTATCAATTTCTCATGCAAAGATGAAGAGAAAATGGGGTGGATTGTGTCTGTAGGATGTATTGTTCAGATTCTATGTAGATTTAAAGTTTTCATTTTTCACAGCCGAAAATCAGGCACGGACACAAAAGATGATACAAAAAATCACATATGGGACAATAATCTGCGTGGGGAACATCAAAATTCCTTTTCTAGACACCTTAAGGATTACAAAAAACTAGGTTAAAAAAATATACCTTTCGGGTGCAGGTGTCCCCCCCCCCCCTTCCTACCAGACTACTAGTGGTATCATCCTCACCCCTTCTGTAATAATTCCACTTCTCCCATTTCCTTTCAAACTGTTCCTCCCGCATTCTCAAAGTATGACATCCCATTCTTAATCCATAGGGTTTAATATGATGTCAGCCCACCTTTTGCACTTATATAAGCTTCAACTCTTCTGGGAAGGCTTTCCACAAGGTTTAGGAGTGTCTTTATGGGAATTGTTGACCATTCTTCCAGAACCGATTAGTGTATGGGTGGTGTTTTTACAGAGCGAGCCAGACTGACGAGGCACAAGTATAAATGGGGAAGGCTATGTGCATAGGTTACATGCGTCTATCTCCCGCAGAAGTATAAACTGCACTTTTTATGTACACATTTAAAAAAAAAATTAGGGCGCATATGTTCAAGCCCTAGCCCTGCAATAGACTGGAGACCCGTCCAGGGTCGCGACCCTCCACAGGACAAGCGGTTACAGAAGAGGAATGAATGAATGATGAAGCCCCATGGTCACGTGTAGCAAGAGGGTCACCATAATCCAATTCAGCATCATCCATATTTTCTCTGAGGATTTAAATGGGAATTTAAAAAGTATTATATTTACACTGATACAGTGTGTGTGTGTGCTCTATGTGTGGGTGTGCGTGCGTGCGCGTGCGTGCGTGCGTGCGTGCATGCGTATATTCAAAAAACGTTCGCTGACCTTTCAGTTTGGACCACCACATTGAGGGGTATATCCACATCGGGGTCCCTGAAATAAATTATACATGTATATTTATATGAATGACATCACATTAGCTAAAGATATACAGATGAAGAAAAATGTGTTGCAGTTACATTGGTTGCGGCTGGTTTTGCCCTCTGTTTTGTCTTTTTCTGTGACAATACACAGCCAGACATGCAGCGGCTATTAAACCTGTAGAATCACGAGATCAGTATTTAAGATGACTGCATCAATGACAACGAGCGAAACACATCTTAAAATGTACACTACCGGTCAAAAGTTTTAGAACACCCTCATTTTCCAGTTATTTATTGCAATTCAAGTCGTGCAAGTCCAATAAATAGCTTGAAATGGTACAAAACAGCCAGAGGTTAAAAAAAAAGGTTTGGTTACCCAAAACTGAAAAATAATATACATTTCAGAATTACATAAAAAGGCCTCTTTCAGGGAACACAAAGTGGGTTAACAATTTAAAGTTGTTCTGCAGCAATGAAGGTTGAATCAGCCTTGAAAGCTGGTGCTACTAATTCCTACAGGTGTTCCAACTTTTCTTGGTTACTTACAACCCCCTCTGTCTGCATAAAAGCAGAGTTGGAACACACTGTGGTACCAGACCCTCATGAGCATCAGGTGAACAGTATTGTACTGCAGAAAGTAGTGTGTTGCTACAAAAATGGCGAGAAAAAGGCAATTAACAATGGAAGAGAGACAGACCATCATAAGAATTAAAAATGTAGGTCTTTCCTACAGGGAAATTGCAAAGAAAGTCAAGGTGTAAGTGAGTACAGTTTTCTTCTCCATCAAAAGGCACTCAGAACCTGGGGGAAACTCTGACAGGAAGAGGACTGGCAGACCCAAAGACACAACTGAATCAGAGGACAAGTTTCTGAGAGTTGAGAGAAAGCCATTGCTAAGATGTCAGAATAAGACAAAGAGGCTCGCCTGGGCCACAAAACACCGCCATTGGACTACTGAAGACTGGAAGAAGGTATTATGGACTGATGAATCAACATTTCAAATCTTCGGCTCATCACGCAGGATCTTTGCTTTGAAAAATAGTCCAACATATTTGGAAAGTTTAAAAATTAGAAGTTTAAACAAACATCATGACGATCTAGCTTCCTTATTGACTAATTCAAGCTGTCATTTTGATGTTATTGGGTGTAGTGAAACCTGGCTCAATGACTTTTCATATACCGATTTATTTAACCTGGATGGATACAATCTACACATTAAGAACAGACCAAATAGAACAGGTGGAGGGGTCTGCCTCTATGTTAAGAGCAGTCTCCAAGTAAAAATCTGTGATCTCTATTTAGAGGATGACCACTGCGAGTCTTTATTCATTGAGATCTACTTTAATAACAAAACATTAATTGTCGGTGTACTCTATTGTCCACCAGACTCTCCTTTTGACACATTTTGCCGTAAACTGGAAGATCTATTACATAAACTGAACAAGCTAAAAAAAGATTGTATACTCCTTGGTGACTATAACATTGATATTTCCAAGGAAGATGGGGCGAAACATGACTTTATGAACACATTGCATTCCTCCTCTTTCTTCCCCACCATTAATAGATTTACTAGAGTTACACAGACATCAAAAACGATTATTGACAATATCATTACCAATATTCAAAATACTAAGCTGGAGACGGGACTCGTGCAGTCTGACATCACAGACCATTTTCCCATTGCAATATTTTTTGGCTCTGGTAAATTGTTATCTCCTTCACTCTCAAAAATGAAATCTAAAATCCTTAATGAGAGAACCTTACAGAATCTAATTGTTAATTTACAGGCCAAGTCGTGGGACCCTGTCTATGATAGTGCAACTCCTGATGCTGCATATAACAGTCTGATCAAGATAATCCAAGACTCCATTAAGGACACAATCCCTGAGAAGACTGTCAGATGCAGCACTACCCTCCAGAACCCCTGGATTACAAAGGGAATTTTAAAGTCTATTAAACACAAAAGTAGGCTTTACAAATCCTATATGAAAAATCCATCTAGCTTAAATAAAGAGAAATATACTTCTTATAAAAATAAACTAACACAAATCATAAAAAAGAGCAAAAGAAGACATTACACAGAACTTTTACAAGCTTCACAGGGAGACTGCAGGAAGTCATGGAATGTGTTAAATGAAGTCCTCAACAGGAGATATAAACCCACTGCTCTACCTGATCTTGGCAATGCCAAAACTGATCTTGCACAGAGCTTTAATAATCATTTTGCCTCAATAGGTGTAAATCTATCTAAGAAGATAAGTCAACCCCAGGGTGTCACCTTCAAGCAATTTCTTTCTGGTAGTTACATTCATTCATTCTTCATGAGACCAACGGATGGTCCTGAGCTCCTCAAAATCATCTCGGACTTGAGGAGCTCATACACCGCTGGTGTAGATGGAATATGTAGTAACATGATGAAAGCCATTGCTAACATCATTGTAGAGCCACTGGTTCATTGTATCAACCTTTCTTTACTTACTGGCACTGTACCTAAAATGACAAAAATTGCCAAGATAATTCCAATTTTTAAATCTGGTGACAGAAATGATATGAGCAATTACCGGCCCATATCAATCCTACCCACTTTATTAAAGTAATGGAGAAAGTAGTTTACAATAGACTCAGTGGCTATCTTGATACACTAGATATCCTTGTTCCCTCTCAATACGGTTTTAGGAAAAAGAGCACAACATGCATGGCAATACTTGACCTAATAGAACAAATTAATGACTGCACTGAAGAGGGAAAATGTGGTGTTGGTACTTTCTTGGACCTGTCAAAAGCCTTTGATACCATTGACTTTGATATTCTGTTGCATAAATTACATCACTATGGTATCAGAGGTCTAGCACTTGAATGGTTCCGAAGTTATCTATATGAGAGGGAACAGTATGTCCATGTCAATGATCATAAATCTACCTGCAAGCCCATACTCTTTGGGGTCCCCCAGGGCTCAATTCTGGGCCCACTCTTATTTATTCTATATATCAATGACTTTGTAAATTCCTCCAAAATATTTCATAAAATTATTTTTGCTGACGACACAAATTTGTTTACATCACACAGGAACCCACTTATCTTACAAGGTATTGTAAACTCAGAGTTAACCAAAGTGGACTCTTGGTTCAAATGTAACAAACTCTCACTAAATGTCAGCAAAACAAATGTAATTTTATTCAAATCAAACAAATTAAAAAAAAACTGATCACTTCCTGATTAAAATTAATGGACAGGAAATAAAAAGAGTGTATGCCACTAAGTTCCTGGGGGTCCACATTGACGACTCTCTCAACTTTAAATGTCATATTGACCATCTTGTAAACAAACTGTCTAAGTATGTTGGCTTGTTTTATAAGATCAGACATTTCCTTCCTCTATCTGCCCTTCTCACACTGTACAAAACTCTCTTTGAACCTCACCTTAACTATTGTAATGTGATATGGTGCAACACCTTCACCAGCCATCTTAAAAAACTTGCATCCTTGCAAAAGAAAGTCATACGGGCCCTGTCATGGTCACAGACAAATTCCCCCACCCATCCTTTATTTCACCGCTTTGAGTCACTAAGATTGGCTGAGCTAAATGAGTATCATAATGCCTGCCTTATGTTTCAAATTGTCAACAGGCTCAACCCTAGACTGAGTAGACTTATTCCCATCTCCAGCCCCCTGCACACATACCATACGAGATCTAATCCACTCATATCAGGTAAATGTCGCCGACATGTGCGCACCAGTATGAGTGTTGTCTGTAGGGGACCGCAGATTTGGAACAGGATTCATGACGGCCTCAAGGTGTTGCCCTCTATCTCCAACTTTAAAAGACAACTAAAAAATAATCTCCTACAAACCTATATCTAATATAAAACTGTTTCCTCATGGACTATTGGGATGTATGTGTATGATTGTATGTGTATGTAATGTTAAGTGTTATGTGTTTTAGTGCGCTCTACGTAGTGTTGTTTTTGGCGGCCTGTTTTAATTTTAGTTTTAGTCTAGTCTTTGTGTCAAGCTGTCATTTTAGTTTTTATTAGTTTTAGTCATGTTCATACTCTTTTTAGTCTAGTCAAGTTTCAGTCAACTAAAAGTCTGAGCATTTTAGTCTTATTTTAGTCAGAATTATCCATGACTATTTTCGTCTAGTTTTAGTCGACGAAAACTGATGACATTTTCGTCTGGTCTTAGTCAACGAAAACTGATGACATTTAGTCTAGTTTTAGTCAATGAAAATTGTATTTTAGTCTCTTTTTAGTAATGCAATTCTATTTAACCCAGTCAATACAGTATAAGTAGCCTACCTATAGACAAAACCAAAATTTTCTTTTAGCCAAACCTATTTCAAACAAGGTTCTTATTATATTATTGTTACCTTATAGACTCAAGAATACATCCATTCCAGACACGGAAGACGCTGATTTGAATTTACAACATATTTATTTTACTATTTATTTACTATTTGCCGCACTTCTCCCTATCTTTCACCACAAGACATTCGGTTTTATTTTCCACTTCGGTGTATTTAAAGTTTTTCCAAATGTCTTCTCTTCTTCTTCTACCAAAGACCCCCGGCTGGCCCGCCATCGTTCCCTTTCTCTGTCACGCTACTCAGTAGCCTACTCACAGTTCTCTCGCTACTCAGTACTCACGCAGAGTTGGAGACTCACTGGAGCAGCTGCATCTTCTAAATAATGCCGCGAGTGGAGCTTGAGGAAGTGACGTCGCCTGCGAGAGAAACGGGCTCTCTGGACACAGGAAACAGAAAAACTACAAAATAATAATAATAACGCGACTAAACAAGACAAAATGACGTTGTAACATTTCGTCTCGTCTCGTTTTGGTCAACGAAAATGGAGAGACATTTTAGCATAGTTTTTATTTTGTAAACCACATTTAGTCTCGTTTTTATTCGTCAACAATATTGCATTATACATTTAATTATAGTCATCGTCGCATGACCAGCATTTACGTTACGTCTCGTCTCGTTTTAGTCACGTGATAAAGGTTCGTTGACGACAATATTTAGTCATAGTTTTCGTTGACGAAAGCAACACTAGCTCTACGTGCATTTATTCATTACCATCTGGTTACAGGTGGTAATTGTGTGATACCATTGTTTGTACCACTACCTTTTTCATGAACCATGGGCCCCCACCCATAAGCTTTTCTAGCTTTCTTGGGGGACCCATTCACTCTACCCATCTGTCTTTTACTCCTGTTGGATTATTGTAATGTCTCAAGTGGTATGGTGAATAAACTCAAACTCAAACTCAAACTCAAAGGAGTGAAAGCCAAGCAACCTACAAGTGCCACACATTTATGGGAACTTCTACAACAGACTTGGGAAGAACTTTCTGAAGAATATTTGATTTCTATTGTAGAAAGAATGCCACGAGTGTGTTCAGCTGTTATATCTGCCAAAGGTGGCTACTTAGTCAATAGTTTAGAAAACATTTTGGTCTATAAATTGATTCCATGATTTCTTCTTCAACTCAAATTGCTTATTTGTTCTATGCTTTCATTTCAGAGTGCAATGAGACACTAAACTGAATAATTTTCAGTAAAAAACTGGAAAAAGTGTGGTGTTCTAAAACTTTTGACCGGTAGTGTAGATCTCACCTGAATGTGAGCATTTCAAAGAGCGTCAGTCAGAAAAGCAAGAAGTGAGAGGCTGGCGTAGTAGAAACAAGCTGGGTTCGCAGCAAAAAGTTTGCTTTTCGAAGCTAATAGAAGCTTTACAGACAATAGACAGATTTACCACTTGGTACTGTCATCAGGTGCTTATCCCGAAGACGGTAAGACACAGTGCATGCAAACTTTTAACAATTTAAGGTGATCAAAACTTACAGACAACGAGTAGGCCTACTACCCCGACAATAAGAGGTATATTCGTTTGGGTAGGTGGTGGTGACGTGGCAGCTAGAACAAAAAAGAAAATCTCCAGTCGATGGTCAATCAAAACAGTGGGCAGCAATGTGTAAGGTTCGTGTCTGCACAAAAAGCTTACCGGGAAAATTGCAAAGGTCCCTGTGGTCTAGTTGAGAGACAGGAGAAATATTGCAAAGTGGTATCAGCAGTTAGATAAAAGTTAGTTAGTTAACAGATGAATTCAATGAGAGAACATCAACAGTTTTTGAATCAAGAGAAGACCTGGATGTCAAAATTTACCATCGGTATCATCAGTATTCAGCTTACAGTGTGTTCCAAATAAAAAACCATCAGTGAGAATAAATCAGATTTTTCATTGCACTAATCTAATTTAGCACCAAATGTGTGTTATAAAATGTTACACTGTAAATACGCAGTGGGTTTAACAGAATAGGTTTGTAGTATTTGTTGAATTCAGTCAATAAACCCACTTACTAAAGCATTATCCAGGCTTGTGAATACATACATAGAGATAGTAACGTACATGTGCAATCTGTTATTCTCTCAGTCATGACAAGAAAAATGTAGGTTGAAGAATGGTGTGAATGAATGCATGACAATTAAGAGCTTTAAAAAAAGAAAAATATACCTGCACATTTCTCAGTTTGGATATAAACACCCTTCCCTTCAAATTCACAGTTGGCCTTTGTAGAGGTGGAAACGATGGCCCGTCCCCTAAGTTGACAGACTGTATTTAGTGCCGGAGGTCCTGTGCACTCTGCCATGGGCCTGCTGTCATCAAACACAGACTGATCTTGGCAAAAGACCCTCGACACATTGGCAGCACATCCCACATCCGTGCAGACAAACTGCTGCACTGGAGTGTATCCACCTGGAACAACATACAGTGCATCCATAAAATCCTCACATTAACGTTTTTTAAAGCATAAACAACAAAAGGCATCACTGACCTGTCACAAAGCACTTCACAGCAAATTGAAGAAGGAAGTTGAACAGCAGGACAATTTCGACAACTGTAGAGACAGAGATATGGTGATGTGGTGGATTCTAAGAGCAGTTTAAAGTTAGTAGGCTACATTGTCAGAAACCTACCCCTCATGTTGGAGACCAATGCTGTGGAGGTTGTCTAGTTGAAAGAACAAAGCCCTGCTGTCTTAATGTTGTTCTCTTGAACTTCCTGTTGGGAAATACAGCATGTTTAAGAAGAAAGTAAAGACCACCACCCTTCTATATGTAACAGGATGAAAGGTGGAGGAGGATATTTCTCCTCATTTGATCCCAGAACATCAAAAACAGCTTTCAAAGCTATTTAAATGTCACTTTGTGACAATCATCAGACTGGGGGAGATTGTTGCAACAGACAAGAACACGGTAATATTAACTAAACAACACTGAGGACTTAAGCTATTGAGACCTTATTTACCACCAGTATCAACATCAAGACCAGGACAAAGAACAACAGTATTTTTATTTGAACATATTTTTTGCATCTTCAGTATTTAGCAAGTTGTGATTCAACAAAATACAATGAGAGCATCCAAACCTCAGTTAAAAGATCCTCTCATACTGTTTGTCCTGGTTATATTGTAGCAGCAGCATCTAAAAATAGCTCTGCACACAAAATAGCTCTTCACACGCGCTGTGAATGCGTTAATACTGACCAAAAACTGAAAACTCGCTGGTTTGTTTGGAAGTAGGTATTGAAATGTGTGACAACAAAAGGAGAGTGGTCAAAGCGTGTCAGAGCTTTATTTCTTCGTTGCTAAGGAAATCACGTTTATAACCTTCAATGTAGGCATTTATGTGACAAGAAAACGTTCTTCTACCTCCGGTCAACCTCCTCCTGTCACCATGTACCTAATCTGCTTCTTTACCCATGGGTGCAGATCCCGGGGTGCAGATCCCCCTCAATTTCTGAAGAACATGAATTCCATCCCCCCCCCAAATCCTGACATCGGATCTGCACCCCTGCCTTTACCCGCGAGCCGCGGATTTCAAACTTTGGAAAAAAATGTTTGGAGTAAAATCTCCAGGTAGTACTCACTTCAGAAGGATCTACGATGGAGTAGTGAGAGATGTCGCGCCGTTAACTCTGTCCGTCCTTTACCCGTAGGCTATACCTTCATACAGGACACCTTCACACGTGTGCCGGTATTTTCTTCCGCGTTCGGGGTTTCTCCCCGCCCACGTAGTAGCCTAACATCGACCTCATCAAGTATCCTACTTTTATTACATTAACATAAACTAAGACATGAAAATGTACCTTATGAACTGGGAAGTGAAGATAATTTCTACAAAACTGCGGCAGCGACGAATTTCTCCACGGCGTTGTAGTCGAGCCGCTTCGTATTGGCGACTTCTCCACGTGCCTTTTGGCACGTGAATTTCAGACGGCATCTCCGTTAGTATGAGTAATCTGTGGCACAATTCACCCGCCATAAACAAGCAGCTGAACATATTAACCTAAAAAAGTGGCCAGTGAGTAACGCCTTAAAACGTTTTGCTGTAACACCATACACTACTCAGCAGATCTGCAGTAGGCTACTTGCTTTTTATCGTTTACTTCTAACATTTAACAAAATAGTGATGTTACGAGACGCGCCGAGGCTTCGAGGCGTGTGTCGAGGCGGAGTTTCCGCGAAGCGCGTATCGAGGCTTGCTTAGTAGAGGTGGGCGGATCGATCCAAATATCGATAATATCGATACCAACGTTGGTATTGAGATTGATCGATACCAATGTAATGATATCGATACTTAAGTTTCAGTTTCTCTCGTTTCATTAAAGAAGCGACCCGACTCTGTTTGTCTAGATGCCGCTGCTGTCACAGAGCAGATCAGGCTCGTTTTGCTCCTCCTCCCCCTCGCGTGTGTTTGTTCTACTGTCACGTGACTCCGCAGCGCCAGGTGACCGAACACCGCCCACCGCTACCAGCCAGGCTCGGCCAGCGGCGACGCATTACACACAACGAGAGAAAGAATAGGGCTGTTTGGTTATATTTTCGGGCCGAAAATGAAACGATAGCAAGTTGTGCTATTTGTAAAAACGTGGTAAGATACAGTGGTAACACAACAAACTTGTAAAAGCATAGAAATTTTTAAAATCCCCGCCCAGTAGGCCCATACAGATCGCTGATATGACGAAAAAAAGTGCACTAAAGGGGAGAAATGTTGTCTTATTTTTGTATTGTATTGTACTTCCTAAACACGTCCTTACATTATTTATAATATTTGTTGTGGCGTGATAATTTTCTACACTTTGTTTATTTAAGAAAAGAAAATCCAGAAAGAAGTTCAATGAAGGGAGAGATTAAGTTTTTATTGTAGTTTCTGAACATGCCTGAAAAATAATTTGTTTTTATTTGTCCTCAAGTGATCATTTTGTTTCTGAACAAAAACTTTTATTGTGATAAAGTATTTTCTATTTACTTAGAAACCAAATTCTGTACTGAACTTTAATTGATTAATAATCCAAAAGGCAAATCATGAAAACACTTAAAATGTCATGAGAATTAATTCAGATTTAGATTGATTCAGATTGATGGTGCATCCGCCTTAATTTTTTAAAAAGTATCGATATCGGTATCGGCGATACTGGCCCAGTATTTATTTGGTATCGGATCGATACCAAATCTAGCGGTATCGCACACCTCTATTGCTTAGTGATGGCTCTCTGACACCCGAGGCTCCGACACATGCGCCGTAGCTCATGAAGCAATTGTATTGAACCACTGTGCCAGAGAACGTCTAATATACGTAGACGGGCTCTGACTGTGCCGAGGCGTGGTTCGGTCATGTGACTAGTGACGTTTGAAGCACTTCAGTGACGTTCGAAGCAGTTCAAGTGCTTCGAATGCTTCAGCGGCAAACGAATCACCTGAGGGGTTCGGTTTGTCATGTGAATCACCTGGTGGGATCGAGTGTGTTCAGGGATATCCCGGATATCCTATCCCTATTTAGTGGTAATCATTTGAATGTTTCTTTGCTTAGTAGGTTGGTTTGTTGCTGTAGTTGGAGTTAGTTGCGTATTTTGTGGAGATAGATCTTAAGATTCAGAGAGAAATAGATAAATTAGTTACATAGTTAGACAACACTAGATTGATAGATAGACATAGTTACATAGATAGTTCTAAATAGCGTTATAGATAAGATAGAGAGAGAGAGATACAGATAAGATATAGACATATAGTCAGAAGTGCGTGTATAGTTAGAGTCAACCCCCCCCCCCCCCCCATCACTGATGACAATATTCAGGTGTCAGCTAGGAAGAGACATATTCAGTGCCCTCTTCCTAGTTCCACAAGCACGTTCACTTTCCTCTGCCTGCTTAAGGCCATGCCATTTGCCTAAAGTGACAGAAAAACAATATTACACAACCTGCCATATCATATGATACTACCATTTTGGGAAAAATGACACACACAGAATACATTCAAAAAATATTTTATCATACACATATGTGATGATAGTTTATGTAGAGAAATTATTTGGTCATACATTTTTTTGTAAATCATAGTCATTCCAAGAGCCATTACAGACACAAATATTCAATGCGTCACACATTATGTGGTTAAGAGCTGCAGCTGCCTGTGATTATACACCTGGCCTGTAGGTGGTTTCGTGTGCACATGAAGCTTCAAGAGATGAACCCTTTCTCGAACCAGTTGGCTCAAGTGGTTCGATGCCTCATGAATCTTCATCTCACCATCACTAATAATCAGTCTGTTGCAGTCCATAATGCATTATGTTCTCCAGCAATGCTCATACTCTACCTCTGTTTCACCGCAGTAGTCTTAGTGGTAATGGTATGTCTGTTAGATTGTCAATACATTTCTCATATGCAGTTAAAAAAAACTCCAATAAGTACAATTCAGTGCATATTCCCACAGTGTTTGATGCAATTAACAGAACACATGGATATTTCCACTAAATTAAAAACAACATTTTCAGCACATCATGTCTTGCTTTTACTCATAGTTTCATTATCTCCTCCCTGTTAGCTCCTCATTAGCTACTTGGCGCCGTTGTAGGCAGACGCCTGTTGCTGCAGCTCCTGAGTGCGTGCGTGTTTTGTGTTTTCTTCGTCACTTTCTTTGTGTTTTTATCTACTCCTCATCTGTGTGTGACAGATGACACTGGACTTTTTTTTTTTTTTTTCTTGCACATTTGCACATGCTTGTTTGGTTATTGGTTGTAAATTTTTAATCTTACCTAAATTCAGTACACCTCATTGCAATCTAATTTAACATTTTTAACACTTTTAATATTCACTTATTCACTTATCTTATAATTCTGTTAATATTGTGTATACTTTTTTTTCTTTTTTAGTTCTCTATTTTTATTGTTGATTTTTAGCTCTTGTTATATTTATGTATGGTTGAATGCCTGTACATTGCTGCTGCAACAGAGGAATTTCCCAGTTTGGGATTAATAAAGAAACTATCTATCTATCTATCTATCTATCTGTTTGTCTGCCTCCCTCCCATCCCTCAGTGAATCCTCTTAGCGGTGGATTATTGGACTAGGATGTCACTGAGAGGGAGAAAGAGTTAGGGAGAAAGAGGGAGAGACGGGAGACAAGCACGAGGCACACAGAGTGAGAGAAAGCAACACGGGAAGGGAGATACAGACGAGGAGAAGAAGAAAATGGAGATAACCCCTTGGCCCAATAGGAGCCATGAATGGGGTAGGAGATGGTGTGTAACTGGGGTGAGTCTAACACAGCTTTCACACCTGAGCAGAAAACTGTTTTGTTTCTCCTTTGACTCTCAAAAAAAAAAAAAAAGAAATTGTTGTGGTATCTGTTCATGCATTTATAGTATATAGAAAGATAGTAGAAAACATTAGCATGCAGAGAGTGTGCACACCAGTGTTTGCATTTACTGAATTGCCTGTGCACAAGCTACAGTAACGTGATGAAGTTAGGGGATCACCTTGATGTGCTAAAAGGTGTCATGGCGGCTTCATGAATGAGACGACGTTACGTCACAGGAATTTAATGCACTTGTTTTCTGAATTTCTGCTCCCTGCAGGGAGAGCCAGCAGAGCCTCACAAGGTGAAGCACATACTCTTAGGGGCAGGGACAGACTAACCTGGCAGCTGCTATGTCCCTCATGTCCTTCTCCAACCCTCCAGGCTGGAGCATGTGCTCTGCCCTGTATATCTTCATCGTGTTGCTCCCAGAGACCAAAGCGGACAACCTGGACTCCACCACTATACGCAACGGTGGGGGTTCCCAGTGCGGGGAGTACACGAACCAGGTGATTACTGTAAACACGTTGAACTCATGCCAAACTGAGCAAACCAGACATGTGTCACTTGAGAGCTATCACACATAAATAAATTAAAAGAACATTGTGAGCAGATACATGATTGGTCTAAACTGTGGAGCTAAGTGTCATTATTTGGCTGGACAATTACCCACAATTACACACAAAGATCTAATACACTGATCATTAGATCCACAGTATGTAAAAACCTTTCAGTGCAGCAGCTGACCAATTGAGGGATACTAATCATCAAATTTGATTAACTGAAGGCAGCAAAATGTTTAGTAAATTTACTTGTTTAAAAAGTTTGCTTGGAAAATTTGGAATTAATTAACAGTTTTTCAGTTTTAACGGCTTGTGACGCAGTGTAATTCATAAACAAAATGATGTCTATGAACAGTTTTCTGATGTATACCTGGTGTAAATATCAAGATCAGTTGTGGATTAAGAAGAACACATTTTCTGTTGTGTAGTTTCACGTTCTGAATTTATTTCTTTGTTGTAGAGAAATCTGGTGTAAACTAATCTGTCTAGCTCAACCTGACGTGCAGTTCCCGCTGCCTGACATGAACCTGAGGGGTTCCTCTTGTATCACACCCAACAGGTGATGGAGGATGGGATGTGTCGGCTGGTGGCCACGCTGCCTCAGCTGGACGAGCGGAGGTGTCCGGATATGTTCCGATGCACGGACGAGGTCTCCTACTGGCTGCACGAGAACGAGGACAGGAAGCAGCAGATAGTGACGCTGAAGGAGACCATCTCTGAGCTGCAGGAGGAGCTGAGGAACCACCGGCACCGCATCAAAGTCCTCGAGCTGCAGGTGAGACCTCAGTATCGACTTAGCAGGGCCGGGTCAACCATCAGCAGCAATCCTTTCAACTGCTTTGGGTGTTTGCGTTAGTCCACCAGGCTGTGACAATGACCAGGACATGTAACAGAACTCCTGTCTTCTTCCTTTCTTTTCTTCTTTCTTTTTTTTTGTTTTGTGAAAATGTGAATTTTCAAAAATGTCTCTTTGATAAATATTTACTTTACTCTTGTGTTTTCTCTAAGAGACATTTCAGATTAGAAATAAATAGTTCATCAAAGATCTAAAGAAAGACAACCCCAACAGGAAACATCACATTTGTTGTGCACAGTTCTGTATTGGATTTTGATGCTTGGTCATCAGGCTGGCTCCCCCCAACCCCCAGCATGTCCTTGACCTTAGTCACTAACAGGATTACCCTCCTACTCTTCCACGTGCTGTCTCATGCGTCTCAGGCTCCCAGCTTATACAAACAGAAACTCTCAGCTGGACCGGTCAGTGGTCACAGGTGGACGGCAGAAGTGTGCTGTGTGTGTTTGTGTGTGTTGCACATAAGCACAAGGCAGGGGAGAGGGCTCTGGGGTTTGTGGTAATGGGAGTTAGTGTTATCCTCAGTGTCAAGCCAGGAACAGACCACGTGCTGCAGTGGCTTCTGGCTTTAAGTTTTAGTAGAGGACTGGATGTTTTTGTTCTTGAGAGCATCGACAGATGTTGCACTGTCTGAGGCTTAACGTGGACAGATAAAGACTAATGATAACCGAGGTGTGTTCTAGGGGCTTAGCATTTTGACCTTAAAAAAAAATAGTTTTTAAAGAATTTCTCTCTCAATTATTGCATGTTTTTTTGTTTCTGTTTATATCTACATACTGTATGTTGTCAGAGTGAAGAAAAGATCCACTTGAATATGTCCTTGGAACAACGTTTTCATGAGCTGGAGGTGCACTATGCTGAAGCCACCACCCTGCTGCACCTACAGGGAACTCTGATCCTAGACCTGCAGGTACCCTGCCTTTCCTTATCCTTATTTTTACTCTTTCGTTCTATTACAGTAGTGTTTTTGATTGTTTGAACGTTGGTCTTCCTGTTTAGAACCAACTCCATAATATCACACTGTTGGTGGACAAAGTAAAAAGAAGCCCCGGCTGTCTGATCAATGTTGTCCGTCCCAATCCTCTCATGAGTGCTCAAGAGGCGCTGCACCCAGGTACGTGTGATGATCTCCCAGCACAGCAGAGGGTGCCAAACACCCGTTGTTGATTTTCTCCTTCTGAGTTCTGTCTGCCAATTCTTCCTACAGAGGTTCAGCATGTAAGAAACTGTCCAGTAGACTGTGCCTCTATCTACTACAATGGAGTGAGGAGATCAGGTCTCTACACGGTGGTGCCATCGCTGGCAGGCATGCCTGTGGAAGTGTACTGTGACATGGACACAGATGGTGAGTGGCGTACATGCACATACAGTACTGTGCAAGTGGAAGGGTGGCTTCAGACACAGTTCCTGGATAGCTTTAATTCAAGAGTTAAGTTAAACTAATATTTGGTGTGACCAACCTTGTGTGCAACTTTCCAAGGGACATGGTAGTTAGGTTGTTCCAAGCATCTTGGCTTATATGATTAAACAATTTTTATGCTGCATGCATTCTTCTTGTGTTAACTCATTAGACGTCCCTGCCACATGTTGATAAGAATCTGAATATCCCAAAGGGCCATAAACCTATGCTTAATAGTATGCTAGTATGTACAAGGTTGGAAGCTGTCTTAGCTGTGTCTGCATGTCAGCTGTTTCAGTCTCTGCGTTGGCAACACACTGGTGTTCTTGAGCAAGACACACTACTGTGTAGACGATGCGTCATCGTCGTCAGCTGAGGACACAACAGTCACAGCAACATCCTGTTTTTGCCTCAGGTGGTGGCTGGACTGTCATCCAGCGGCGAGTTGACGGCTCCGTGAGCTTTGACCGCACCTGGAGGGACTATCGGGATGGATTTGGTGACCTGCACTCAGAGTTCTGGCTGGGCAACGACCACATACATGAGCTGAGCACCCAGGGAGACTACGCCCTCCGCATCGACCTGGAGGACTGGAGCAACAAGCACAAGCATGCCATCTACCAGAGGTTCAGGTCGGCGGCATGCACGCAAGCAGATGACAACACTTTTGTGTATAGAAATGGTTATTGCCAAACTTAGCGGTGTCGCTTACATACCTTCTTACTGTTCCTCTGTTTGTAGTGTGGAGGATGAGGAGCATCAGTACCGTCTCCACGTGTCTGACTTCAGTGGCACAGTGCAGGATTCGTTCAGCTGGTACCATGACAAACAAGGCTTCAGTACCCCGGACAGTGGCAACATCTGTGCTGAGATTTCACATGCTGGTTGGTGGTACAACCAGTGCTTCTATGCCAACCTCAATGGAGTCTACTATAGGGTGAGGATGCACAGATCACCCCTCACATTACACTTTGTAAAGACATGAGTTTTTACTTCTTCTTCATCCTGCAGGGAGGCCATTACACCCCTAAAGGACGGGGGCCGCTGGGTCCTGATGGGATCGTTTGGTACTCCTGGAAAGACTCCGATTATTACTCGCTACGCAAAGTCAGCATGATGATCCGACCACGGAGCTTCAAAACCCGTTTGTCTCCCTAAACCACTGTCGCCGTGACAACAGTATGGACAGAGGAACTGGCATCCCTGTGGGGATAAGACGGTGTGGCAACATGAGCACTATGCTGCAGATGCCCACTGATCACTCTATTGTCTGAGGACAGCTTTTGAAGTGAGTGAAGCCACGGTGTAACACATGGAAATGGAAACTCTTCCACTGTTTTTAAATCTCGTGCAAATGAAAGTTATACTCACGTTCTGCTTCCAGACACACAGACTCTATGTAGAGTTCACAGATGTTTTTTCACCCAGTGATGGGAAGTGAATTTGTTTCGTATTTTGTACTTCTCTTTTGTACCATAGTTGGATTCTCTTTTAGAAACTCAGCCAAAGATATGTTTGAGCTGTCTGTCGTAGCTCACAGTTTCTACTGGAGAGCCAGTGGAGTCAGTTGCAGCTGGCAGGCAGATCATGTGAGACTGCCCTGCACGTGACGTGTGCTTATGGGATATTTATGATTATTATCAACTGTATAATTTTTAAAGTTCAACCAACTATGAATTTAATCCTTTGTGTATAATGTTATTGAAATTTTTTTAAAAAAAGGTTTATTACCATTACATAATCTAAGTCTGGCCATGAAAACACTTTATCATATTAGAAATAATGACCAACTCTTTAAGAGTATATGGCCAGACACATGAAGTGTACTATAATAAAGACTGTATAAGCTGGATGTTGCAATATACTCAGTGGCCAAAACATTAAGGTACACTAGTGAAAACAAATACATTTTTATATGTCCAGTCCTGCACTAAATCACAATTTATGACTGTTGAAATGTTTAGTTAAAACAGTGTAAGAAAGGTGGTGATTTGTGGTGCTGGTAAACTGCATTGAATTAAACACTTAAGTGTTTCCGTTATTAGACTAAAATGAGGTTGTCAAAATAATAGGAACGTCCATCGGAACAACACAATACTATTCAATGGTACAACAAACCACAGCCTCCAAAATTAAAACATAATTAATCAACAGCTCTCTCTAGCTCTCTACTTGGAGCCAAGATTCAGCAGTACTGTTATATCTGAATGCACTTGTATTCACTTGTCTACCTAATGGACTGGCAATTGATCGATATACAGAAATCACATACAGATTAACCTTCAACTTCTGCTAAAATATTCCTTTCAGAACTTTAAATATCCATTTATCGCTGGTATCTTGTGACTTTTAGCTATTTACATTCAAATTACTTCACACAGGGGTATCCAGAAACCTTTAGCACATTGGCAGGTTTGTGTCAATACAACAAGAATGTGTTGGACAGACGTCTGCATGGGCTAACAGGAACAATGTTACAGGCTTGTGATCTGTTCCACTCTAATAAAACTGGAAAATAAAAGTTTTATTGCAATTTTATTAAGAGTTTATTTCATACTGCAGAAGAATTTCCGAGTTCGAGCTTCAATAAACACACGAAGGCATGTGTACTTAAAAAAATATCTGACAAACATAAGAATGCCACGTCTGTCCGTTAGATAAGATCTGCTCATGGAGCTTCTGTGTGGCCTACACTTCCAGCTGCACCCGACCAGCGAGAGAGGAGCGTGGGGTAAAAGGGCCCTTTCACTTCCTCCGACCAGAAGACTGCACAACATGCGCTCCTTGCACAAGCTGCCGACTCATTCTCATTCCTACCCATGCCTGTGCGGGAATCTGACGTGAATAAGGGCTTTAGTGTGAGGAAATCAGAGAGCGCAGTGTGTCGTATACTCTGAACTTATAGAGATGTGGCCTTACACATTCATGCACGAAATCAAGGGACATCCCGTTGAGTACAAATCATTGTTTAATAAATCAAACAGAATCTTTGCTCTTCGAGTGACACCATTTTGCAAATACTTCTATACATAAAAACGTATCTCCATGACAAGAAGCACCTTATACGTCCAATAGAATATATTTATATATATATATATTTTTAATGTATCAAGTGGTAAGAAAACAAAAAAAAGTGAACAAGATTAAAGACTGATTGAAAACAGCATGGTGAAAAGCAAAAAAGAAAAACTTCATAAGTGACATAATCCATGGCTCCATCCCCAACTCTTCTAATGGTACACATTCTTACTGTTACACCTTCATATTAAACACCATAATCTGGTTAAACAAATATTCTTTAGCAGAGGGGAAGAGGGTGCTGGTTTGTCTGCAGACTCACTGATTTTTAATGTTCTTCAATGTTTACTACAAAGAAAAAAATATAGTTTACAACACGTTTTCTCTCCTTACATGTAAACTGCAGCATCACAGTACGCAGCCTTGGAAGGGCTGGAACTTAGTCAACCATTTGTATTTTGCTCAAAAGATATGTCTGCAACACAGGAAGAAGGTGGAGCTTCCTGTTAGCTTTTGAGGAAGTGCAGGATAAAAGGGGGTTATTCACTGCCAGCAGTGGAAACACGGAGGAGCCGCACTCTGCCTTAGATTCTCACTCTGCCTCTAACAAAAATGATGGGGAATTACTGAACATTGGCAGCAATTATAGAGGGTTAGGTTTTTGGTGGCAGTACTTCACTGTGGAGACAACAGCTTTGCCACATTTATAAAGCCTTTCGTCTAATATCTTTAACAAGTGATAAAGATTAATAAAAAACTAGAGTATTGCTTTAAAACAGAAAAAAGGGTATCACATTAGAGAAACGGTGGGGTTTGACTGCTGCAATGAAAACAACTCACGGCCACTGTATCCTGGATATCTACTTCCTGTGTTACACGCTGTGGATCGCAGACAGAGGTTAAGGGTCAGTGTAAATGGTGTGCTCTCTGCGATCATTTTTGGCCCTGAAACCCACTATTCTCAAAGCCTTTTCAGGTGTTTCCACACGCTCACTAACAGAAACTTCCCAGAGAAGTGGAATAAAAACGCCACGAGCCAGGACGGTTGACACAAGCAGTAAAAGAAGACATGAGGCAAGACCGAGAGAAAAACAGAGAAGTGAAAGTTTAAATTAAAGGGAGGGAGAAGAATGCAGAATAAGCAATACAAAAATGTATGGATGCTGAACTGGTTAAACTCTTCTTGTCTTGTAGTGCGAGACTGCCCGTGGGTTGATTTCACATAGTAGTGAACTGACTGTGCGCTTGTCTCAGCTTTGCAGCAATCTGGGGGTGATGAAAAAAAAAAAAGCTAGCATGAACACAAGAGCAGAGGGCAGTCATGTGACGGTTTAGGAGCATTAGTTTCTAAGCAATATGTAACAGCTTTCCATGTAGTCAAGCAAGGAAAAGGGCAAACTGCTACTGACTCAGATTTACCGTGATAAATTGTCAAAATAAATGCCTTTACCGTCTCGTAAAACTTGACTTGCTCCTCCAGGTACAACTGCATGACCCTGTTGTAGTCATAGATACGGTTGCTATGGAAGTGGTTCATCTCAGCTGTGCCACAAAAGAGAGGAAACCACCGCTATCAGACACAACATGCAATGATAACACTGGTCTCTTCGGTATCTCTTGACAAACAGTGTGGTACCTTGTAATGCGTAAGACATGACGCTGACGCGTTTGGCCATGCCGCCTTTTTCCTGAGCGGTAATTTTACTGGCGGCTACCAGCTTGTCACCCTCCTTCACCTTGTCTATGGCTGCCTGTAAAATTGTAAAATGAGCAAACAGCAACACAGAAGGCTCATGTTAGACTGAAGAGGCAAAATGAAAATATCATTTGTAACAATAAAACTTGTACATGTTTCTTTTGACCGTGTGACACTGGATAGTCATGAAACTATCAATGCCTTTGGAGTTTTTATTAATACATGCATAAATGATGAATAATATATAATATGTTTCTTAATAGTATTCAAAGAGTTTAGTTTCACCAACTTTATGAGCTTTTCAGTCATTTGGTGTAAATATTAGTTGTTCTCGTGGCCAGTTTCTCTATTGAGGTTATTGGGCAATGGACCGCAAAAGGAAGAAAGAAAGAGACATTTCACACACATTCAGTCCCTTTCCTGGATCTTCCAGGAGGTCAATCACATAATAAGTAACCTCAATTTATTTTTCATTAATGCTTAAGTAAATGCTTAAGCCTTCACAATCCGGCAGTGCTGAAACAATAAATGGTAAACTATGTAGCACACAGTTGTCGAACTCATTTTAGTTCAGGACATATACAATTTCAAGCGGGCCGGACACTTAACACAAATAGTAGCGTAATAAGAACTCTTAAATTTTCCCATTGTTTTAGTCCAAGTACATTGTACAAGTACATCATGAAAATGTTTACATTTAAAGAACTATCCTTTTCAGCGCATTGCTGTCATCTGCTGTTTGGTTCTAGATCTCGCAGCCCTTAATGGAAAAATTAGGAATAAGCGTAAATTTTACTGAAAAATCTTTAAATTATTTTTTTCTTTTTTAACCTTTGGAGTGAGTCAAGCTAAATGGATCCCACATATTCCATATTTATACCATGCTAAGCGAAGCTAAGCTAACTTGACTATGTGACACATGAAGCCCCATGCAACAGAATCAGATCATTTAAAATGTTTTAATGTTTCATTTATGAATTGGAGTGCTTTAGTGTGACCCTTAGTGGTAAATATATTTCTTCAAAAATTGCAGTCATTGTCTTCTATGTTATTTTCATACCCTTGGTATACATTCATCCCTTGGGCCAGATAGGACCCAATGGCTGGCCGGTTTTGGCCCACGGGCCGTATATTTCTCACACCTGAAGTACAGCTTACTGAAGTATTCTCTCTTGACTTGAACAGGGAAAAACAACTGTGCAATGCAATCTAACAATGTCTAGTTAGCCTGATGTTCATTTACCCATTGAACAGGTCACCTTAGCTATCACTGCAACAATTGCACAACAGCAATTTAGGGATTAGCCGGGAGCCGCCACAGCTTTAGGTTTGTGTTCTAATAAAGATTTGTGTTGTTAATAAAAGCTTCTGTTTCTACTTCCTTTACCTTATGAACTCCGATGGTGTCTGGGAAGCATCCAAGAAGACCTTTATATTCATTGTTGGTTTCCATAAGGAAGTGGAGGTCTTTCTTGGGCTAAAAACAAAGCATTACAGAGACAAATTAGAAAAGATAAATGATAAAACCAAGGTGAGTCTTGTGAGGAAATATCTAAAAATGGAACAACAATGTGAAGGTTAACTTCACAGCAGGAAATAATTTGAAGGATCCTCTAAATCACTGTAGTTTCAACCTAACGACATCACTAAGACCATGGATTCAAATGCACATCCAGTAGGTGGAGACACTAAACAGACAGTTAGTTTAAGAAAAAAAAAAAAAGATAATAAATCCAAATATTTATTTGAATTTTCCTCTCACATTGTGTATGAATGTCTGCACCTACATTCTCTCCTATTCCTCGGCCATATAAGGGAGTGCTGTATGTAGCCTCTGTAGATAATGCAGCAACAGATAAGCTGCACAGTTTTAGCCTTTTGGGTCCTGAGATGAATCCATGTTCAGTCTTTCTCCAACACTAAACAGTATCACAGTTATCACTAAACTAAGGACAACAACCTCTACAGGAGCACTGAGGAAAAACTGTCTGGAGCAGCACAAGCTTACCAGATAAATCCTCCTTCTGGAAGCTGCTGGGACATCAAAAAAAAGCCAAGAATTGACTTTATTACACAGCAAACTAATCCGGGCGATGCAAAAACTCAACTACAAATAGTAGGAAAACCTAGAAGACACTAGAAGTGAGTTTGCCACAGTCTCTTCCTGTACAGATTGAGACTTGAAGAGCAGGATGCCGGGTATCAGTGGTCACTAAAGCAACAGAGCTAGGATGTAAACGCTGGCTATGAACAGGAAATGTTCAAGTATTGTTAGAGCTGAGGGTGAGAACACAAAGAAATGTGGTTGAAACAATAAAAGCTTCGACACACTCAGTATAAACGGTTTGTGACATTCTACGCATGATAATTAATGCTTGTCTGGGTGAAAATGACATGAAAGAAACACCACAGTTTTCTTTCTAGATCCTCTGACAAAATACTGGGTTAAAAACAAACAAAGAAAAAAAAAAAAACAGTGGTTAAAGAAATTACCTGTTCTGCAACCATCTGTGCTATTTCTTCATAAGTCTTCCCCGCAGCTGTCATGGCGTCAGTCAGGGTTGACTCACCTACAGCAGGACAGGGTTGAATTATGACATCAGCAAGGTTCTCATGAGTATTTGTATAGCTTGTCTCAAAACAGTAAGGAATGACTCCAAAGCAAACTGCATTTACTTCTGCTTTTAATGATTGTTGCTTGTCCTCATTACAGTTATCGCTTGAAGTTGTAACCAAAGACTGAATACCTGGCAGGTATCTGCACGTGGGAAAGTGCCTAAGGCGCTCAAGGTAGAAAGATAGATAGATAACATTTAATGTCATATTTGTGTACCTTGGTATCCACTGCTGGTGAAGACAGAGGAGAGGTTTTGGAAGGCTTTGCCAATTCTCTGGTACTCTTTTGGCAGAGCTATGGACGAGAAGAAATGAACACAAAGACAGTAACAGATCCATTATTCTTAGTATTTTGTCAACTGTGTGTAAACAGTAATTACAGCCCAAAGTAAGGAGGCCTGTGTGTGGTAAACTTATTTAGTTTCAGTGCAGTGTGAACATACGGCCTGTGCATCTCTTCCAGTGCTCGTGTCCCACTGTGAGGATTTCCTTCACCCCATCATCCATAGCTTTGGTAAACCTGCTGAACTGCTCACATTTCTGTTCCCTGTGTACAAGGACACATGCACTAAGCATATAGCATGAACTAACACATACAGCACTCCACATAAGTAGCTTTTTCTGTTTGCAAAGCTTCATCTAACTCACACTTCCATAGGGTCCATGTCCGGAGCTTCAGGCTCTATCGTGGAGAAGATCATCACTCCCACTGTCTCGTCCTTCTCTGCTTTTCTCTTTCCTGTCTTCCAGTCCTGCACCAATCAATCACTCGTTTTATTTCAATGATAAATTAATGCAAATAAGACCCAAACCTACAGTATATATAGTTTAAGACCTTGAGTGAAGTGAGGAAGCAGAGCATACCTTCTCATCCTTGTAGGTGAGGAAAAGCTGAAATACTTCGCTGCTGGAAACAACAGGATGCCTGCACATCCTGGTCATCCAACCCTGCAACCGCTCCATACGCATCTTGATGAACTCTTCCTCAAAACGTCCTTTAAGAGAAAGATGGGCACGAAATAATTTTTTTAATATTCATAGCTCCAACATACCGTCCCATATCTATTGATGGTGCAAGAGTCAGGAACTTACCTGTCACCTGCTTGTCGGGTAAAGAAGGAATAGGGATGGCTGACCCAAATTTGTCCAGAAGCCTCTCGTACAACCAGTCAAAGTGCTTGTATCTGTGATTGACTGGTCGGTTTGTGGTCTGCAAACACAAACATTGACTTACGTCACTGTGGGGCATGTAAGCAGCATTTTCAGTGGGCTGTCCTGCAGTTACTTGGAGCAGGTCAGAGTCAGAACTCCAGCTAAGGCCAGTCTCTTAAAACTACTGGACACTTACATTGGGTGTGACTTGGTACTCGATGTAGCTCTTGAGGCCGTACATCTTTGAGCCTTTCTTGGGATCAGCTACCACACAGTCTAGCTGGGTTTCTGGGTAAGACCACACTGGACCGACTTCACCCATCTGAGCATTAAACGCAAAAATATTTAGAGTCTGAATACAAAAATACATAAACTCAAGCTATAACAACAGATATTCAGAGGTAACCTACATAAATTGGTAGCTTCTCTTTGCCCTTCGCAAGCTGCTTGCAAAGGAGGTAGAGCTCTGGACCAGACTTAGAAAATCCAGGGAACCTGCTCAGAGGGAAAACACAAAACTGTCTGATTAGTCTTTTTAATTCTTCTACAAAGTCTAAGGTATTTTTCTGACAAATTACTGCTACTCAGTAAACAAGAAAATTCTATGCGTTTGTGACTATAAAAGTATGACTCAAGTTCAAACTTTGATTCTGGCTTTGTGACTTCCTTTTTCTTTTCAGACACATTAACTGTACACCACTGTTTTCAAAAGCCACACGTGTCACTGACTTATTAACTCTTACTTGTTGAGGGAGATTTTCATTGAAGACGCATGAACTCCGCCTCTTTGTATCGCTCCACCCTCTCCACCTTCGGATTCAGCATAACCACTAGACTTCACGTCATCCCATTCATCATCCCACTCATCATCTTCTGCCCCTGACGTCAGATTCAAGCACACAGAGTTAGTTTTAAATCACGTGCACCAAGTGCAAAAAACATTCTCTTGCAGCTACGCAATATGTCCACTACATTTAGGTGTTAATATGTTGTGGGAAAATTCACAGCTTAATGTTCTGCTAACCTTTACTGTGAGGTTTTAAATAAAAGATAAAAAAGTGTTTCTTCTGCTGTTAACCAATGTGTTTGAACTAGCCATGCAGCACTCAGATAATGCATATCAGATAAGGCATGCGTTTAAGACGTTTCAAGCATCAGCAGTCTCTATTAAAATAATTTGGCTGCAGTATTGCATGCTGCCTTTCCTCGTCACAACAGGGTAAAGTTGGCCTTGGGTGCATTCCCTTTCTGCTATAGATCATGTGAAAACAGTATGCAAATCTATGCTTGCAAAGTGCAAGTACAGCTACGAGAAACCAATAGCCAAGTCTGGTTTAGTGGTTTAGATGCTACTTAAACAGACATATATTGTATTGCATGATTTTCTACAAAACTGTGCACTTTAATTGAGAATCTTGGATGCACACTGATGCAGTAGATAGGCTGAAAAAGAAAAAGACTGAACATGATTCAGGCTTTGTGCTTGGTAGACCCTGAAGACTGAAGTGGGCCTCACGCAATTAGAAAACATATTGGTGAATTGTTGCATTACTGCCCAACAAAGCAAAGCAACATGCTTTGTTGATGTTTGCTCATTCGTGTGAAATGTCATTGTGCCACAGAAAATTTCCGAGAATACAGAAAGTAACATATGCAAAACCACTAAACACCTTAGTAAATTATTAGCGACTAGCTCAGTCTATGTTTCCAGGGTCCTAGGTTCCCCCAGTTCAATATTCTGATGACAAATATCAACCTACCATGTTCAGGACACCTGTCCAGTTAAAATATTTATTAAATATTTTTTGATATATATATATATATATATATATATATATATATATATATTTTATTTATTTATTTTTTTTACAAGAGCAAACTCAAAACTGCAGTATGAACACAACAAACTTGGGTTGGGTTTCATTCCTAACTCTGACTTCAGGGAACAGAAACCCCCTTTGGTGAGGTCTCACAATAACACATGTCACTATAAGCAAATAGAGACCTGAGGAACATGTTTTTCAGGTTCTCATTGTGTGCTATATAAAGGTGGGGAAAACAGGACACCAAGGGTAGACATATGAAGATTGAATGACTGCACCACAGGTAGCGTTAGCTGAAGCTAAGCTAATGCTACTCATTTCTAGGAATCCAGCATTTAAATATAGAACAGAAATGCAAATAAAAGGGTGAGAACAGCTAAAAAAGTCCCAGCGGACAGTAAAGGTTGATTGCCTACTGTAGTGGAGCAGAACCTCTAACTACCATCTCAGCCTACAACATCATAAATATTTAAAGTTTTATTTGTGCAGTGCACCATAAATGTTGTCAAAAGAGAGAGTGTAAAATCCTTAACTTTTCTATCTGCTACAAAGTTTCAAATAGGCCAACAACAGCCTTCATTCTTCATTTTTTTTTCTTCCTCCCTGTCTTCAACGCAAACATGCTGGGACACAAAGGCCACCACCTCTTAAATTCCATAGTCCATAGTGTCACAACTTGTTCTTTCTCACATCACAACACGGTTAATGTATTAATATCAAACTATACACACACACATACGCTTTTAAAAATGTAAGTCATATCAGAAAACTCTTGAGGTGGAAAGTTACACTCCTCATCTGTATGTATGCCAATCCACACACCAAACCGTTCAACAGGCGATCAACGGGATACCTGTGTATTCAATAAGGTATGGATAGGGATAGATGTCTTTGGCAGGAGAGAAAAGAAAGGAAATGTTGGTTAATTTCTCTCCATGCCATTTTTATTTCCCACGTTCTCTTCTTACAAAAGCAATTGGAGAATCTAAAAAACAGGTCAAGTAATTTGTGCTTCTGAGTCAAGAGTGAGGCTAACTTTTTCCACAGTCTGGCAAAAACAGAATCATGACTTGATTGTCCTGTCCGTGCACTGGAGAGCATTTCTGCCGAGGGACTGAACAACTGAAAGAGACTGCTCTATGGAGGACCAAAACTGTCGCAATAAATAATTTAATTAATTAAGACTTGGATGTTTTTATTCATTCAAACCTACATACACTTTCAAATGAAATTACAGTGTACTGACTCACAACAGCAGCTAAACACAGATTGGAAGTGTGCCAAAAATAATATTCAAAATAAATGTAGCATGCAAATATAATGTCACCTGGCTCTTTCCACATTTAGAGGAACTTTCTATGGAGGACCAAAACTGTCACAATAAATAAATATACAAATTAGGGGCGGGACTATAACGCGTTAATTACGATTAATTATTTACAAAAAATGAACCCATTAAAAAAATTAACGCATTTAATCGCAGTTTGCATTCCAAACAACGCGGAACTTTTGTCAGTGCACGATTTCCTGGTACACCGATTACACTGATGCACACGTCAGAGCTTGATTCCTGGAGGAATCATATGAAAGTACGCTGCTAGGACTGATGGAAGGCCAATTTTATTTTAAAAACCTTCCTCATGGAAGCCTTGATAAAAGCGGGGTTTTGTGAAAATTGTGCAAAAAAGGAGTTGGCATACCACTGAAGCACTTCAACACTACGGTACCATCTAGAGGCAAAACATGTTGCAGTGGGCACAAAACTGCCGGAGCTGTTAGCGCTAGCAGTCCCGGTCGCCACTAAATGCATTTTTCCAGACTTTAAAAGAGCTTGAGTTTACAATATTCATGCCTGTGTCTATTATTTATATCTAATTAATTAGATTTTTTTTTTTTTAATCAGTCCCACCCCTAATATAAATAAATAAATAAGGCAACAATTAAAAATACAGCTAGGCATTTATTACACATTTCATAAAATGCTATCATTTTTATGTATGTCACATTTTATTAACATACATACTGATATATATTGTATAGACAATATAACACTACTCTGTCCGGAATAGAAAGAACATTGCCATCTGACAAACAAAACAGCTCTCATAGTTTCATTCTCATGTACATTCAGGATGAATAAAAGATTTGAGATTGATCTTTAAGATTGAATGTGGTGTGACACATTAGCATCCAACCAATATCACAATAATTCAAAACAAGCAGTGATACATGACACCACCATACCGAGTCACAAGCCACATCATTTAAATGCACTGCAGTAGATATTACATTACATAAGCCTGACTATTTAATAGATTAAACTGACACCTAAAAAGGGCTAAGCAGTAAATCATATATTAGATCCTACCCTCATAATGAGAGTTTAAAAAGCAAATAATGCAAACAAGCAAGTTAAATCGAGGACTGTCCTAGACCTACTAGCACAACCTATATATAATAACTTGTAAAGGAAGCAGAAGCGCTTTAGAGCTACGAATATGTAACACCAAATTATCTCATTTAAAGGAACAGTATGTAAGAAATGTATTTCAATTAATCATAAAATGGCCCTGATATGTCACTAGACATGAAGAAATCATGTTCATTTCAAATACTTATATCACTGACAACAGTGGTCCGGCCAGGATATTGTCATTTAAAAGTGAGAGTTGCAGCCCTCAACTGATGTTATTGTTGTCATGTTGTGTTTTGGTCTGAGGCGCCACCCTCCACCTATCTACCAATCACGAAGTCAGTAGAGTTTCGTCTTCCGGGTTGCCAGCTCTGCTCTAGTTACCGCGACGAAACCTAAGACCTCGTTATGAATCCGAACTACGTCGTGACAAAGTCCGAAATAAAACAAGGATTTGTATAGGAGATGCCTTTGAAAGATGGAGACGGCTGAAAACGGAGAAGAATTTGAAGACAGACGCCAACGTTGCTAATTTTCTCCTGGACAGGTAAGATTCATCTGGCTAACTTACTTGTACATAATGTAAATGGACATTTCAAATATTCACGACAGTCGAACAAAGTTATGCATGTTCGTGCAAAGTTACGTTAGCGCATACAGAGGAGGTGGGTCGTCGAATTGAAAAGGTAAGGAATTGTTTGGGAAATAAAAACGGCGAGTCGTCATTGCTAACATTAGCAATGCATTATGAGCCCGTTTCTCTGTCATTATGCTGAAACGCCGAGGAAAACAACATTAGCACGTCGATTATGGCAATGTGAAACGTAATTGAGACGTATTGAGTAGCCTAACGTTACCTCGGTAACCTGGCAACCTCGAGTCAGGGGGGAGGTTGGAGGGGATACACCGTTCTACAGTATTTTGAAAGTGATTGCAGTACCAGTTTTGGCCAGTTTTCGCCACAATCTTACATACTGTTCCTTTAAATTACTGTGTGATTTTAAACAGCAGTGATGAGACATGTACAGTAAATACAAAATGCAACGAGAATGCAACCTCCTATTTATAATTATAACCAGATCATAGGTGGTGATTCTACTGACGCACATGAGAATTCAAAATTAGGCCAGCTGTGGCTGCTGACTAAAAAAAGCTGTTCTCACCTGGGCCTTGGTAAGCCTGGGGGTGGCCCTGTGCTACAGAGCCCCAGGGGTCGGCAGCACTCTTCCCCGTCTGGGTACCCTCCGGATTAGACGCCCAGTTGTTGTTAGAGCCCCCCGAGGGGTCTGCGTTCCACACCGACCAGGGATCATTGCCATTACTGGCCTGTAAGAGACAGAAAGAGAAACTTTAAGGGATGAAATAAGGAGTGTGGAGGACAGAGTGGAGTCCAGTCTAGTACGTAGTCTGTCCAATAAGATGTTTTCAGACAACATGCCTTTCAAACACGTTAATGCAGACCTGACTCTGCTTTACAGATAGTGTAACTGCAATTATATTGATGAAATCCAAATATTTGTCATGCTTACTTAAAAATAATACAATTTAAGTTCATTCACACTATTTCTTACGGCCTTTTGAGCTTCAAATGCAACGCGTATATGTATATGCCATGCTTACAAGTCAGGCACACACACCACAAGGTAAACTTGCACGTGCACAGGCATGCAAATGAGTGTGTCTTTGTGTAGTTTGAAGTTATGCAATCCTAGAGATGCCTACACACATAATATATAAGAAAACAGCAGTTTAAAAGCAAGTACTATTTAAAAAAACAAAAAAGATTATTTATATTTAGTGACTTTCTGATCATCATTTAGAATAAACGTACGTACTTCTTCTAAATGACGATTAGTCAGTGTGATTAGAGAGACACAAGGATCACTGACTTTGATCTCGTTCACACTTTTATTGCGGTGCTGATTCACACAATTTAATAATCACGCGATGATTGGTGTGATGTGAGAGCATCTGTGGGTCGGCTCTACAAGGTGCAAGGTGGAGAAGATGAGATCATGCTTTCTGCAGGCAGTGGAGGGGGAATTTGCCAAAGCCAGACCAATCAGAGAGGACGGCGGCTTTGGGCAGAGAATGGGTGAGGGTGGGAGTGCTTGGGTTCACGCCCCAGGCCACGCCCATCAACTTTTAGTGGCGATTACCTCATCGGGGGATGAAAGGAAGGGGGGAACTGGGGTGTTGGGGGATTCTGGCTGGGGAGTCAAGCCCCCAGCATCCACCTTGAGGGGAAAAGAAGGTGACATCATCACAAAGCGCCAGGAGTGAAGCTACACACTGAGCAGGGAACGGGTTAAAGTGGTGCTGGTGTGGACGTGCGTGTGTGGGTGGACAAGAGTGAGAGGCCATGACGTGACGTTGATGGCTGACACATTTCCTGCCTTGACTCAACCACTCACTGAGCCCAACATTTTGTTTTACTGATCCAACAGTATGCTCTTTTTCTTTTTTGGTGGAACTTCCTCCCTGCTAACAACAGAAGGTTTCACTGACCTCACTTCTTCTCTGTTCTGTTTTACTAGCACTAAAACCTGCACCAGTTATAAATGACACGGCCACGATGAATATCTCCAACAGCAGCCGCTCTCACTTCTGCATCTCTGGGGCTCACACAGGCTCCACAAACCAGTAAAACTTTGTCAGCGCTTACTTCTTCTTTTTTTTTTTTTTTTTGTGGTATCTTCAGTTCACCCTATAACTGTGAGTGGAAGAATGGAAACACAGCAGGTGCACTGTGAATGAAACTACGGTATATGTTTACTTCCACAGCATGGATGTGGACTTGTGTATTTCAAGGTTGTAGTGGTACCTGTCCCTTTACTAATTGAGTGCACTACCTGGTTTTGTGCTGGAGTTGATGCGGGAGCATATGCATCAAAGAAAGCTAGATCCGTAGGTGCAACATTTCCTACGCTCTGAGAAGGTGCTGGGGCTGCTGCTGCTGCTTGGAACGAAGAGCCGGGCTTACCGAACTACAAACGAAAAGGACAAAAGACAAAGACAGAAAACAGTTGCGAATTAGGTGAAGAAATTCCAGAAGATATTCCAGTGTGCTCTAATGATTTTCAAAGGTACATTCTTCTGTAGTATTGTGTGTCGACTCTGGATCCGTTGGCATTGAAAAGAGGGTTTAAATTTCTGCAATTTATCCAAACCGTGACAGCCCTGGCTGGTGAGTTTCTCACAAACGCTTTAAAACGTATCCTCAATATAAAAACACCACACCTGACCCTATTTTTTCTGCTCCGACGTCTTTTTATTTTTGCAGCTCTTACTTTTTACCAACAGAGTGCAGTGAAATGGAGCACAGCTGCTTGAGACACCGTCCTGATGGTTTTCATTAGACATTATATAAGCTACAAGTGCAATTGTCATCAGGGCCTTTTTATGACTTGGACACAGAAACAAAACAGTCTGGGGGCAGCTGCGGAGGTAACTTAAGGCCAGGCAAACACATCTACATGAGCTTGTTTGCGAAGCTGAGCAGACAGGACCCATCAGTCTCTATCTTGTACACACACTACATGGTTAGACGTTGCAGTGAGTCTTTAGAGTGAGGCTAAACTGTTATAACATTACAGAATCTGCTTTCAAACTCTCTCTCTCTGTCTCTGTGTGAATATCTTTGGGGTGAATCATATCCCCATGATGAAGTTACTGGATCGAGCTGAACACACACACACACACACAAACCCCCGTAATCAGCAAAACCCTGAAGGAGGCACATCCTGTTGTGATTTTAGCACCAGCAGACCTTTTTGCAGACATCTGCAATGGGAAATATCTAGCTGATAAAGACACTGAGAGCTTGAAATGCTAAATATTTTCTGTGCTCTGATGTGGATGGTACATGTTGACCTCAAAACATAATTGCAGAAAGCTTAGTTGTTTCATTTTCTGGTGCTAACCGCCATTACAAGTACGGTATGTGGTGCGAAATGTTTGCTGGAATCCCCACCATATGTCATTATTGTCTTACCTCAATATAGTCTTCGGGCACAAGTCCGATCTCCCCTCTGGAGTTCTGTGCTTCGATCCAACCGCCTCCAATATTCTGAAATAGAGACCCAGGAAAATATTGGCATGAATGACGTATAGGTGTCTACATCACATAAACACAAAATTACTGGGGGGAAAAAACATTAAAAGAAAGTTTGACAATGCACTGCAATTACTTGACTAACCCACATTTACATACAACTTTCTGAACTACATTTGAACAGTGCTGTAAAACATAATTTTAGGACATCTGGGCTAATAGCTTAGAGGAGAGACTGAGAGCAATGAGAGAGAGAGAGAGCACACCCACTTCTATTGCTGAGCACACAAGTCTAGAGGCTATCTATAGATACCCAACAGATATACTTGCGTTCACTTTCACTTACATTTGTTTTTCAATTATTCTGAGGCAATGACACATTTCTACAAGTCAAGCTGGTTTCTTTGATCATGTTGCTCTGCTGCTACACCAGCCTTTGCATATGCTGCATTAAAAACTGAAACCCTGCACAACTCAGGCTTCCTTAGAATAACATAGCTGCTTTAAGTGCAATTAAAGCAATAACCAGGTTATTAAAGTGTCTAGTGAGTGATCCAATTCCTTCTTCTCTAGGCAGTCTGTTAATTTAACCCAAAAATATTTTTTTCTGTTGTGTTATCCTGATACACTAGGTCCAGGCTGGCTTAAGTTAGACTTCGATTAGGAAACTATGCAGCTCAGCACACAGTCTGTGGCCTTTGAACTGTTGACAACCAGCAGGAATGACATCATGTTTGCTCTGTCTCTTTCTCCCCCCCTTGGCCTTCCTTCCTTCGTACATATTTGTGACACACATCCTTTATAGTCGGAGTGAGGTCATGTGATTTAGGCCTTTATAGGACTGTTTATGTAGAGCTTCATACAGGTTAATTATTTTTCCACAGGTAACTAATTCTAACCATAGAGGACTAGGGACTAGTGTTGGAAACTAGTTTTGGCAGTAAACAAAAATATAGTACACTGGATAATGATTCAGCAATTGTCAGTGTATTACTGTTGTTGCCCCTTTTAAAGTAAACACATAAATAAAAAACTCTCTCTCTTCCTGACTTCTTCCACAGGGTAAAGGGCACGGAACGGTAGTAAAGAACTTTGCAAAAGGACGTCTACACATCTGTGTAACCAATGCAAATGTAGGCTACTCTTGTCAGTGTTGTTGTCAGCCCTTTAGCTCTGACCAGAGTGTGGAAAAGACACAACAAAGAATTTCTTTGTAGTGGAGTGAAACTGAGTTTTATTATGTGCCCATTGCCTTTGCCTCTTTCTCAGTTGTGCTTTTTCTTCTTAGTTGTTTTATTTGGTAAACTCTGCTGTGGCGATTCCCTTTCAGCAAATCAGCATTTGACCTATGTGTAGTGTCACTACCCAGAAATGACACACTGCTAGCTTGTTGAAGGACTGAACTGAAGCGTGTCTCTGTACCCTCTGCATTGGTAAAACTCCCATAATCCTTCACACTGCATAGACAGAGAGCTATGCAAATAGCCTCCAACAGGGAACCACGAATAAGCATTAATTAGTGACCATTATTAGGTCCACATGAAGTACACAATGCTGGCATCAACAAGAAAATAGTAGTAAAGTAAGTATACATGCTGAATAAAAACCTTTAAATGTTTAAAAAAGTGATCACGTTTGAAGCAGATAGTTACAGAGTCTCTTTGCAGCAGTGTCTGGGATCCTGTACCTAGGTTGCGGCAATGCTAACTAACAGAACACTAGAGGAGCACTGGTAGTATTTACCTTATTGGTGATGGTGATGGTCTCGCCTTCTTTCACCGTCAACTCATTGTTTCCGGGCTCAGCAGTAAAGTCATACAAAACCTGTGCCTGAAACAAACAATCAAGAGAGAACATACAAGGCTAGCTGGATGACTTACAGACTAATGCTTTTTTGCAAACATCTGCACCCAATAACTCCCGAAGCAGTATTTTGAAGAGAAATAAGGGCAGGGTGAAACAGGCCAAACTAGTTCTTCTTGACCAGTTAATGCTGACTCTAAACCAAAACAAGGTCAGAAGCACCACGTTACCTGGTTCAGTTGAATACAAGGGCCAACATGTCTTCTCCCACTGAACCACATCTGCTAATCTGCCCTTTCTCCAGGGCACCAGAGGAGCACACATACTCATATTCATTCAACAGCGAGAGGTAGGGGAATGAAAACTATGTGCTATCATAACAATATCAAAGTCAGTCTAACTTGTTCATTAACCAGTGAGTGACTAATATAGGTGCAAGGCTATCTGCTATTCCCTGAACAAAGATCTACTTTAGCGTTAGCCTGCCACTTCCCAGGAGTCCAGGAAGCTGGACAACGTTTTCAAACAGGAACTGCATGAAACAGCCTCTGCTCGGCTTGCTCAACTATCTTTTCTTTGGATGATCTGGATATTTCCGCTGTGTGACATTATTAAGCACGCTACTTGGATGAGTCTAAAAATACAAGTTAAACAATCAAGTTCCCCTCCAATCTAACAGACGGTTTGTTTACTTTAGTAACTTTAGTTACATGACCTTTAATGCTCATATCGATGCATATTGAAGACTGACACCAGAAAGCTGTTTCTCACACCAGCCTGCTAAAGGAGGAAAGTTTGTCTCATTTGTGAAACCACACAACGATTAACATGTAAGCCTCCAGTGCAAGTAGGTTAAATGTTGTGTCCTCTACTCAAACATTTTACATGAATAATATTTCCATACAAATGGACTGTTTTTGTGTCTTTGCTGTTACAAAAGAGGACTGAATTTGAGTAATAGAAAACTGAACGTTTATTTTGGATACTATTAGTAAAATGAATGTGTCAATACTTATACAACTAACTGTAAAAAAGGACAATCATGTACTATGTTGTAATCTCATGATCATTATTACGCGCAAACCGCACACGTTAAAGACTGTATTTCCCAGAATGCAATACAGGGAGAATTGACCCGCACTGGAAAGGTAGTAAAATGTCACAAGACACTTTGTTAATGAGACACATTTTCCATGTATAGCCAAACACGTTCGTTTTACATTAAACACACATATTTGTGTTGCATGGTACCACTTCTCGACTCTAAACCAGACTTTTAAACGAATTTTGACTCACAGTGTGTGGCTTTAAGTAAAACTACGGCGAGACATTGCAACTCTTGACTGTATCGGTTCTAAGTCCATAGCACGGACTATTTACGCGTAAAAACTACCTCAGTAGAAACTTGGCGAGGCAACACAGCCGGTTTGACGTTAAAAAAAAGAGCACAGAAAAGTTGTCCGACCTACCGTTACCGCCATTATCGAAGCATGGATCAATCATTACAAAAACAGGCCCTGTGGTTCTCAGGATTTCCAGTCCTCAGCTGGACATTTCCCTCTCCTGCCGTTGCTCTTCAAGCTAACATAACACACTGCGCCAAAGCCAGCCTCCACTTCGGAGAACACGGCCAAGCCAGCCCCCACGTTCTTTTGCGCGTTGTCCTTATTCGAAACATTACGGTAAACGCATGCAAAAACAGCCCTTCGAAATAAAAGCGTCATTCATGCACGCTGTCAATCAGTAAATGGTGAGCAAATTTAAATCTAATGAAACAATATAAATAAATAACAAATAATGACTATTTATTATTTGCAACAATATTATATGGAATTACAATAAAAAGGTAACTATATAACTATATAAATATGGGGTTGTGTCAAATTAATTAACAATATTTAAGTAAAATATAACATTTAAAGAAAACTCCCTGTTTTCACAGACTAATTCCACTTCACCCTGATAGTACACATCCTCAAGATGCCACCCAGGACATACCAGGTGATTCTGATGTGGAATGTCTGTAAGAGCCATAATTTAATTTAGGTATAAGCGCGAGGCTTCTCTGAGCCACTAGGGGGCAGCCAAGCGGTGTTACACTGGAGGCTGGGGGTTGTGACGGGTGTTTTAAGTTAATTGATTATTGTAACAAAGACGATGAATGGGAAGCAACAGTTTTTGACTCTGCTCGAATTTACGTAGTTTTTTGTGGTTTATGTATATGTCAAACCTATTGGAAGTGACGGACTATTTACTGAACAGAAATGCGGTAAAGATGCTCGTTTGATGAACAGCGGTGGTGAATACATCTGACAGCCAGATCTTCTGCTCGTATACTTGGAGCTGCACCGGAGCTGCTGGAGTTACCGGGACGCTGACACAAACATTTAAATGGCCACGCGTAAATGAAGCGCATTGGTTGCAGCCGTCTTAATTAAACAAACTGTGCGTTAAAACGTATTGTTTCGCGGATATACCGTAACTAACGTGTTTCAGTGCGAATATGGAAGAGGAATGGACGAAACCGTGCGACCCACTTACTTATAATAAACTTTCAGTTTATGGGACTGAAAGTGAATTTAATGGGGGTGTGAAAGATCCTGAAACTGACGCTGTTGAACAAAAACGCACCTCTAAATTAACCCAACGCTTTAATGGACGAAATAGACAATTAAATGGGAAAGAAAGCTAAATTAAATAAATTGTCAAAGCTAAAAGCAACTGTTATTAAAGGTTTGTAATTCTCAGTGTCGAATTAAACAAGTGTCGACAAGATAGAGGAATTGTTAACCAATACAACCACGACTTCAATGACTGGACCTCTAAAGACCAACAGGAGATGTGAAGAGAGGAAATTAAGTTTGTGGAAATTGATGAAGGTTCTGTTCAGCTTCAAGAAGGTCACTATGAAACCAAACAGCCTTTCAAAAAGGAAAGTATTGCCATGTGAAACAATTTCTTTGTGGCTAAGCATGTATTCATGGTCTGAAAAAGAAGTTTCAGAAGAATTCAAGTTTTTATGAGGAATACACAGACTTTCTCGCTGATGTCATTGGCAAAGGGCATGCTGAGCAGGTATCACAGCATCAGTTAGAACCACGTGAGGGAAAATTGTCCATGGTGTTTACCATCCAAGGAAGGGAACATTACGAGTTGTTCGACTGTGGAGCAGAGTTTAAAGGGGTCTTTCTCAGCAGTCAACTTCTGCAAGGCTCGAATCTGACCAGCTCATTGGTGGGAGTCCTGATGCGTTTCAGGCCAGAGCCAGTGGCATTAATGGCTGACATACAATCTTTGTTCCACCGAGTTAAGGTGGTAGAAAACATGTGGATTTTTTAAGATTCCTGTGGTGGCCTGAAGGTAAACTGGAACAAGATCTTGTAGACATGGCTGTCCATTTATTTGGTGCAGTATCTTCACCCAGCTGTGTATGCTTTGCTCTTCAAAAAACGGCTGAGAATAACCAAACTAGCTGTTGTCAATAGAAGTGATTGACACAGTCAACAGAAACTTCTATGGATGACCTTCTGAACAGCCTGCCTGCTAATGAGGATGCTGTCATCATAGTTCTGAACTTCAGAGCCATTTCAAATAGAGAGAGATTTGGATATGAGAAGAAGATAGAAACAAGTCCAATATATCACTGATCTCTTCTGGAAAAGGTGGATTCGTGAGTATCTCCCATTTATCTCCCATCCCATCAAAGGTGGACGAATTAAAAAAGCTTTTTGCCTGGAAATATTGTTGTGGATCCTGCAGCACCACGTGGACCATGGCTGCTTGGAAAGATACTAGAAACCTTTCCTGATAGAAACAGTCTTGTCCATTCTGTCTTCAAACAAAGACGAGTATAACTGAGAGACCGTGACGAAAATTTGTTATGTGAAGATACAGATTAAGCATATCAAGCTTAGGTGATGTTGAAATTATGCAATACGAATTTGCATGAATTATTAATGCCTGTATAAAAATGTTGTGTTTTGGTTTTGTTTTGCATTTTCATGGCTCCTTTAAATATCGTTAAGAATTGCTCTGTCTTCTACCAGAAGCAATTAGAGGCTGGTGTGTAAGAGACATTTATGTTTAAGCGCAAGGCTTCTCCGAGCCACTAGGGGGCAGCCAAGCTGTGTTTACACTGGAGGCTGGGGGTTGTGTATCCATAATACCAAGTAAATACAGGGCCAGTATCGCCGATACCGATTTAGATTTTTAATAATTAAGGCATCATCAGCCGGAATAAATCTGAATCTGAAGTTTCATGACCTTTTAGGGTTTTTGTGATTTGCCTTTTGGATTATTGATCAGTTAAAATCCAGTCTGAATTTGGGCAAAGTTTATAAGTAAATAGAAAATACTTTATTGTCACAAAAGGTTTTGTTCAGAAACAACACAAAATGATCACTTGAGAACAAATGAAAACATTTTTCAGGCAGAGTGTTCAAAAACTAAAATACAGTTATAACTTAATCTCTCCCTTCATTACACTGCAGGGAGGTTCTGGACTTTTCTGTTAAATAAAGTGTACAAAATTATCACTCCACATCAAATATTATAAAAAATGTAAAATAAAAGATTTTTTTTTTCCGGTAGCATGTGTGTTTAGGAAGTACAATACAAAAATATGACGGCATTTCTCCCCTTTAGTGCACTGCTTTTCTTCTTTTTGGGGGTCTGTTGGGGCCAAGGGCCAGGGGATGTTTCTCCTCCCACCTCCTTTTCTGTAGCTCTGTGTTTTCTTTTCCATGATTTTTCATACGCTTATACAAGTTTGTTGTGTTACCACTGTATACAGCCTATTTACAACTAGTACAACTGTCATTTAATTTTCAGCCTGAAGGTATAAACAAACGGCGCTCCTCTTTCCCTCTGCCATTTTCCTGCTGTTTCTGTGCTGTGTGTAATGGGGCTGCTGACCAGGCCTGGCTGGTAGCGGTGGGCGGTGCTTCTTTGGCTAGCGGAGTCACGTGACGGTACAACAAACACACGAGAAGGGGAGGAAGGGCAAAGTGAGCCTGCTCTGCTCTGTGTCAGCAGCTAGTCAGCAGCAGCATTTAGACAAACACAGTCAGGTCACCTGTTTAATGAAACAAGAGAGAAACTGAAACTTGGTATCGATCTCATTACATTGGTATCGAACAATAGCATTGATACTATTACCGGCCTCAGACCTAGGGGAATCTGGGCAGGTATAAGGCCACAGGCTAAATAGCACTGTGGGTTAGAAAGCAGTGGAGACGAACAAAATTAATCTTTCTCAAGCGCTGGACGTTTATTTCTTTAAAGTGAACCATACAACGGATCAGAGGCTACATTGGACTACTTATATGACATACATTACAATACAAACAAACTATTATATAGTTATATAGAATACTATAGAGGATTTAACTGTTTGTGTGACTGTTAATCAATCACCAACACAACGCATCGGTCTGCCGTTTGCGTGTGTGTCAACAGGCACGCGCACATCCACTAACGGCGGCATAACCTCCATAGAACATTGACAGGTTCTGGCTAACGAAATGTATACTGAACAGAGCACCGGCAATAAACAAAATTATACCAAGTACAGGGAGACCAAAACATTATAGATTACACATACTGATGTTACCTATGTTAATCAACACAACACTGTTTACAGTCCGTACAGAAAGACGAAAGAACAAAACCTTCACTGACGGTTACAGGCTAATACATATACATATAAACACATCATAATAACCTTTCTTCACCAGACATGACAACATACATCACATAGGCAACCGTACTGGATATATTGATATATATTAACAGGGATTGGAAAGGTTTAAACATACCTGTGGGTTAGAAAGCAGTGGAGACGAACAAAATTAATCTTTCTCAAGCGCTGGACGTTTATTTCTGAGCGCTCGAGCTACCGTCTCCATGGTAACCCACTATGGTGATACAGTGAAACAGCGCCATCTAGCGGCATGAAGTGGAATAAATGGAACACTTAAATGTAATAAAATAAAAAAATAGAAGGGGGTAACTGTGTTAATTAAATATAATAGGACATTTTCTCTACCCATTACACTCTCCCCTACTTTAAAAGATGTCTCCTGACATCCAGAACTAACTAAACTGGACTACTAACTACAGTGGTACTCACAGGTATGGTAAGTACGGTCAGGTAAGTAACCAGTCACCAGTCTGAACAGGAAGTAAGCGTGCAGTATGTCAGTCACAGGTAAGTAGTATGAAGGTAGGGTTGTATGTCAATGTCAAGGTCTTTTATGTCCTGGTCAATGTCAGTTCTACCGTACGTCCATACAGCTGGGGGAGGATAGTAGCACATCTCATGAAACACTGGGTAGGCAGGCAAGGACGAAGGGGTACAGTACATAGCATTAGTTCCCATTCTCCAAGGCTGGTAGGAAGGTTCTCCTGACTGGTCATACATGAAGATGCTTCTGGGTTTGACTGGTCGGGTGGACCTCCTCAGTTGCTGATCTACCTCTCTTACTGGTTGAGGAACAGGCACAACATCTAGCTCAGGATCCTGTGGACTTCCACTCTCCTCAGAATCATGCCTTTGTTGTTCCGGTCCTTCCACAGCTGGGGCACTCCTTGGTGCAGGAGTTGGCTCTGCTGTCACCAAAGAGTCAGATGATCCTGGCCGCCACACATCCTCAGACTCAGGTGCTCGGCTCGACGGTTTGTATTCTGGAGCCACAGCCCGCAGCTCACTGTGTAGCTCTGACTGAGGCAGGTGGTGTCTGACAGTCCTCCTCTCATACACAGGCAAGGGTCTGAGGTTGTAGGAGCTCTCCGCCTCATCATCTGAGGTGTTGCCATCCGACTTGGTTGCTTCTCTGGGTGGCATGTGGCGTCTCTGTCTTTGGGGCTTCAGCTCCACACCAGTGTCACGTTCCTCATGGCTGACTGGCAAGTCACTGACAGGCAAGAGGAGGTTGCGGTGGAGCACCCGGAGGGTCTTGTCACCTGTTTCAGCTTGGATTCGATATACAGGTCCATCTCCCAGCCTCTCAATGACATGGTGAATCTTTTGTTCCCAATAAGATCGAAGTTTGCCTGGGCCACCTCTCTCAGACAGGTTCTTGACAAGCACACGATCACCAGGTTGCAGCAAGGCTCCTCTGGCACCTTGGTCGTAGTGCCTTTTCCCTTTCTCTGAAGACTTCTTGCTGTTCTCAGAGGCAATCCGGTATGCATCCTGCATCCGGGAAGCCCAGGTCTGTGCATATTCCTGCCGTGTCTGTGCCAGCCGATCTGGGTCCAGATTGAATATGAGGTCAATGGGCAGCTGTGGATGTCTTCCGAAGAGGAGGAAGAATGGTGAGTAGCCTGTAGACTCATGCTTCGTGCAGTTGTAGGCATGGACTATGCTGGGGAGATGGTCTTTCCACTCTGCCTTCTTTTCCTCATGAAGCGTCCTGAGCATCTGGAGAAGTGTTCTGTTCAGGCGTTCAACAGGGTTCCCCTGCGGATGGTAAGGAGTAGTTCGGGAGTGAGAGATTCCTGCCAGCTGCTGAAGTCTTTGGAACAGAGTGTTCTCGAATTCCCGGCCCTGGTCATGGTGGAGCTTTTGAGGGTACCCGAAGCGTGGAATGAAATCGTAGAAGATCTTTTCGGCCGCTGTTTTACCAGACTTGTTTCGAGTTGGGTAGGCCTGAGCAAAACGGGTAAAGTGGTCTACTATCACCAGGACGTACTCGTAGCCTCCTTTACTGCGATCAAGGTGAAGATAATCAACAGAGAGCAGCTCAAACGGTGCACTAGTTGTGATTGAGCCCATTGGTGCTTTCTGATGTACGGCAGGTCGCTTCTGCTTGATGCATGAGCACTGACGGATGACGTGGTCCTCGATTTCGCGCTGCATAAAAGGCCAGTAGAACCGTTGCCTTGCCAGGTGGATGACTTTATCAGCGCCAATGTGTCCCATGTCATCGTGCAGGTGTTTAAGCACAGTTGACTTTAGTGCTTTGGGAAGGACCAGTTGTTGATTTTCTCCTGCCTGCCTGTACAGAATTCCATTATCCAGTTTGAGCCTGTTCCACTCATGTATCAGCCGTCGTGTTCCTGGTTGTATTGGACTCTGGACTTTGTCTCTCGGATTCCATCCGCTCCCTTTCAACTGGATCACCTCGGAAATGGACTCATCTCCTTTCTGGGCAGCCCTGATATCTTCTGGGGTAAACATGTGCGTACTCACCGGAGGAGGGTTGTCATCACAAGCGGCGATCTGAAGGGTGGCAGCCCAGGACACATCCTCATCTCTCTGAGCTTTATTCCCCTGCCAGATGGCAGATACAACCTCGGGTGGCATTGTCTCAGTGTATTCCCTCAGGTGGTCTTGGAGCTTCACTGGAAACCTGGACAGGGTATCCGCATCAACATTCACCTTGCCTGGCCTGTACTTGATGTTGAAGTGGAAGTCGGCTAATTCACCGACCCAGCGATGTCCAACAGCATTCAACTTGGCCGTGCTCAGGACGTAGGTGAGGGGATTGTTATCTGTATACACAGTGAATGTTGTTGCATAATACAGATAATCACGGAATTTATCGCATATGGCCCACTTCAGAGCGAGAAACTCAAGCTTACTGGAATGGAGGTGGTAATTCTTTTCAGCAGGCGTGAGTGACCTGGACCCATATGCAATAACCCGGAGTTTGCTGTTCTGTTCCTGGTAGAGCACAGCCCCCAAACCTTCATTGGATGCATCAGTGTGCAGGATGAATGGCAAATCGAAGTCGGGGTAGGCCAAGATGGGAGGTTTGATCAACATGTCCACAAGGCGGGACACAACAGCACTGTGTTCGGGGGTCCAATGAACTGGTGTCCTGGATGGTAATTGACCACTGCTCTTGCCTTTTTGGGTGGACTTGGCTGCGACAGGGCTCTTGTTGGACGGAGCAGGATGTTCTTGAAGCTTAAACAGTGGCCGGGCTATTCTGGAAAAATCCTGGATGAATGAGCGATAGTAGCCCAAGAAACCAAGTAGAGCTCGGACCTCTCCGACGTTCTTTGGCTTTCTCTCCTTCATCTGCAACACAGCTTCGAGGTCTTTGGGATCTACCTGAACACCGTCACTCGTGACCAGGCGTCCAACATATCTCACTTGGCGTTTGAACAGCTCACACTTTTTCGGGCGCAGCTTCACACCGTGCTCTCTTAAGCGACACAGAACTTGTCTTAAGTCCTCAACATGGCCCTGGAAAGTCTTGGAAAAGCAGAGCACATCATCCAAGTAAGGCGAACAGCATTCATCTCTTAAACCGGCCAGCACGTCCTCCATGCAGCGTTGGAAGGCTGCTGGAGCGTTGGTGAGGCCAAATGGGAGGCGTACCCACTCGTAAAAACCCTACGTAGTGCTAAAAGCTGTCAGGTGCCGGCAGCTCTCTTCAACAAAGCCTTGGTGATAAGCACTGCCCTGGTCAAGTATGGAAAACCATGAGTTGCCACCTAAATTGTCAAGCAGGTCTTGGATGCGTGGAAGTGGGTGGCGGTCAGGGATGGTTTTACTGTTCAGCCCCCGGAAGTCAACACAGAGACGTAGGCTCATGTCCTTTTTTCTCACACAGACCACAGGAGAAGAGTATGCTGAGGTGGATTTTCTGATCCAACCACGGTCAAGCAAGTTCTGAACATAGTCTTTTACCTCTTGATACAAGGGCTTGGGGATGGAATTGTAAGACTTTTGGACTGGTGTTTCATCTGTAAGGTTGATTCTAAGCTGGAGGTCAGGAATACAACCAATGTCAGCATCGTCTTTGGCAAACACATCAGACTGCTCAAACAACATTTCTCTGACTAATCTCTGTTCATCCTCAGCTAGATGTGATACGTCAACGGGAGGGTGCCACTTGTTTTCGGCTTTAGACCTAGTCTGTCTGTCTTGCTTTTTGTTCAGGTGAGTCGATGGATCTGTACGTAACTGAGCTGAAAAGGTTTGAACATCATGTGGCATGTGCTCAAGACTCGAGACAGGTTCCACGTCAGCCATTTCCTCAAGAGTGCCGAGAGTGATTCTTTGGGTCAAATAAATGGCATGTCGGGTTGCATTTTGGATGGGAATTTTAATGCATTTTGAGGATCCACCAGGAATGTCAACTAACGCAGGAAACAGTTCTAGACCCTCAGGGCAGGTGTTTTCTATTAGAGGCTCGAACAGCATGGTACGAGTCCCTGGCAACCCCCTAACCCGGCACCTGACTTCATAGATTCTACCAGCAGGGATAGTGACACCTTTCTTTCCTGTGTGTACAGTACACGGGGCTGTCTCGTCAGTGGTTGTTATCTGAAGGGCAGAGACCAAAGCCTCAACTGTATTCTCGGGGACACTTAAAGCGTCAGTCAGGATAGCAGTCACGTTCACAGTGTTGTCATGCTCCTTGATGATCTCAGCTATGACGTTACTACCTAACAGGGGAAAGTGGCAATTTTGACTGACCAGGAGGGGCACTCTAATTGTCACAGATCCATGGCGCTCACTACAAATCTGCAGATCGACCTCAGCCCATCCATCAAGAGGAACTTGTGTACCATTTGCTGCTGATATTTCCAAAGGCTGATTGGCAAAGAGGGACTGAAGTGGTTGGATTTTGACATTGGGTGATGCTCTGTCTACCCAGGTTTTGCTGACCATTGTTACCTGAGCCCCTGAGTCTAAAAGCATTTCAATTGGCACACCATTGATGTTGCAAGAGACAGTACAACGTTTCCCTATGAGCTGGGCAATGCGTTTGTTTGAATCTGCTTGGCATAGGATGGGTGGTGGCTTAAACTTAACAGTGGGCTGAATGCTGTTCACAGTCACTGGCTGCCCTGCTCCAGTGACCTCTTCCCGTTTCCCGACGACTTCCTCTGCAAACAGCCAATAGCTCTGTGTCCTGCCTGGCCACAGACAAAACAATGGGGACAGCTCATGGTTCCACTTGCTACGCAGTTGTGGCATCTACCCTTTTTGTCAGCTGACAGTGACTGTGGACGACTACCAGATGTGCTAGGGCGGCCAGACTGTACACGTTCTGCAGACCTGTCAACGAGTGTCATGTGTCTAGTCAGTGAGGACACTTGGGCAGTTAGCTCTCTGATAGCTTCACGGTTAGCCTGTAACTCAGCATCAACTTGACTCGGTTTTGTCTTGTCAGTCTGTCCATCATGGTCATATTGGGCAATGTTTACAGTCACAGGTCTAGACTTAGCTACAGCACCCAGGCGTTTTAACCTCCCCTCTTCCTCAGTCATGGACTTGGTCATCTGTACTAACAGAAAGTCATCGCTAACCTGCATGTCAGAAAGAAAAGGTTTGATGTCATGTCTAACATAAGTGTTTCTCTCATTTAGACCTTGGTAGAGTGTGTGTAAAAAAGTACCCTGTACAAGCCTTTTGTCATAGCTAAACTCTACACCAGGTTGCTGTGACTCAAAAATAACTCTCTGTTTTAACCCCATGAGCCTGTAGAGAAACTGCTGTGGACCCTCCTTGTCATGTTGTCTAGCATTACTGAGCTCTTGAAAGAGCTCGGTTACACTTTTATCCCTGATGTGAGAACGGAGAAACCTTTTTAACCCACTCAATGTTAAATCATCATGGTTAGTGAGCATTTCCCTGAATGTACCTGGCTTAATTATCTTAAGGACAGCCCTAATAATTTCAGCCTCGCTAAACCCTTCTTGTAAAGCAGCGTCCATCTGCTTACAGAAACCATTAAAGCAAATGTCAGAACCTGTGTCAGATACTTGACCACCATGTATTTTACACTCTCTACGTGGAAGTAGTGCAGTAACATCAGACAGTCTTACTACCTGGTCTGTTACAGTTGAGGATAGGCTTGTCCTATCATGGTGGGCACCACGGGTGCCAGTGACGCTCGGCTGGGCTGGTCTCCATGTAGTAACAGGTGCATGAATGTCTCTGTCCATGAGTGACGTGTGTGTGTGCATGTCCACTGATGACAAATGCGTCTCAGTGTCCGTGGACAACGGGTGTGTGTGAAGGTCCGTGGACGACGGGTGGGTGTGAATGTCCACTGATGAACGTGTGTGGATGTCCCTTGTGGAGGGAGGTAAGAGTTGGTGTGTAGGCGTCAGTATGCCGTCCATGTGAACGGTAGAAACACCAACCTCACCAGACCCGGGGTCTGTCGATGTCAGTTCCTGCAGCAGGTCCTGGAGGGAGAGGAGTTGAGCCATGCCTTCATCTTCCCTCGCCTTCAACCTCTCGCTCCTGGTGTAGTCGATGATGACGTCATACAGCTCTGGCTCACTGAGGCCCTCAGTGCTTTCGCTGCCATCTTCAACTGACTTGGCGACCAACTGCAATTGACTGAAACTCAGCGCTGGGAGCTGTTTGATGATCTGGAAGGTCAACATTCGCCGTGGGGTTACTGTAGTCATCGTGACGTCTCACCGGTGGCCGTTGCTCTCTGGATGACGCTCAACACAGCAGCCTTCCCTGAAGCTTGGACACCTGGTCTCACCGTCGCAGTGACTGCTCAGCTCACTTTCCGAAACTTTATCCCGGACGAGCCCCCAATTATTACCGGCCTCAGACCTAGGGGAATCTGGGCAGGTATAAGGCCACAGGCTAAATAGCACTGTGGGTTAGAAAGCAGTGGAGACGAACAAAATTAATCTTTCTCAAGCGCTGGACGTTTATTTCTTTAAAGTGAACCATACAACGGATCAGAGGCTACATTGGACTACTTATATGACATACATTACAATACAAACAAACTATTATATAGTTATATAGAATACTATAGAGGATTTAACTGTTTGTGTGACTGTTAATCAATCACCAACACAACGCATCGGTCTGCCGTTTGCGTGTGTGTCAACGGGCACGCGCACATCCACTAACGGCGGCATAACATCCATAGAACATTGACAGGTTCTGGCTAACGAAATGTATACTGAACAGAGCACCGGCAATAAACAAAATTATACCAAGTACAGGGAGACCAAAACATTATAGATTACACATACTGATGTTACCTATGTTAATCAACACAACACTGTTTACAGTCCGTACAGAAAGACGAAAGAACAAAACCTTCACTGACGGTTACAGGCTAATACATATACATATAAACACATCATAATAACCTTTCTTCACCAGACATGACAACATACATCACATAGGCAACCGTACTGGATATATTGATATATATTAACAGGGATTGGAAAGGTTTAAACATACCTGTGGGTTAGAAAGCAGTGGAGACGAACAAAATTAATCTTTCTCAAGCGCTGGACGTTTATTTCTTTAAAGTGAACCATACAACGGATCAGAGGCTACATTGGACTACTTATATGACATACATTACAATAAATAGAAGGGGGTAACTGTGTTAATTAAATATAATAGGACATTTTCTCTACCCATTACAATACCAATGTTGGTATCCATGTGACAGGTGTTTTAAGCTCATTGATTATTGTAACAAAGACGCTGATGGGGAAGCAAACAGTTTTTGACTGTGCTCGAATTTACATTGTTTTTTTGTGGTTTATGTTTATGCCAAACTTATTGGAAGTAACAGATGTTACTGAACATAAATGCGGTAAGAAATAAAACACATAGGCCCATTATCAGCTAGCAGTGGCTTCCGTATAGGACTCTGTCACTACAAAGTCAAAATAAAACCCCCTTCAATTGTTTTATAGTTTGTTGTTTTCCACATGATTTTAAATGAACATAAAACAAAAGCTTCTACAAACTAATTAAACTTCCCCCTGATAGTACGCAGCTTTAGGATGTCACTCGGGAAATATCAAGTCATTCTGATGTGGAATTTCAAAATAAAAGACCCTTAAATTGTTTTATATTTTAGATCTTTTCCAAACCTTTTTAGATTGCAATTAAATAAAAACTGCCTGTTTCCACAGACAAATTCCACCTCGGTCAGATAGTACACAACTTCAGGATGTCACTCAGGAAATATCAGGACATTCTGATGTGGAATCTCAGAATAAAGGCACATTAAATGGATCTATATTTAATATTAAACCACCATCAAAAGCTATTTTCCTGTTTTTCATTAATAAACTGCAATAAATAGGCGGCACAGTGGCGAGGTGGTTAGCACTGATGCCTCACAGCGAGAAGGTCACCGGTTCAAATCGATGGGCCGGCTGGCCTTTCTGTGTGGAGTTTGCATGTTCTCCCTGTGTCTGCGTGGGTTCTCTCCGGGTACTCCGGCTTCCTCCCACCGTCCAAAGACATGCTCATTAGGTTCATTGGTGATTCTAAATTGGCCGTAGGTGTGCATGTGAGTGTGAATGGTTGTCTGTCTCTGTGTGTGGCCCTGCGATGGACTGGAGACCTGTCAAGGGTGTACCCCTGCCTCTTGCCCAATGACAGCTGGGATAGGCTCCAGCAGACCCCCGTGACCCTTAACAGGACTAAACGGGTATAGAAGATGAATGAATGAATGAATGAATGAATGAATGAATGTTCCATCTTTTAATGTAGTTTTGATGTGGTGGCCTGCTTACTTATTATTCATTGATCTCATCATCTTGTGTCAGAACAGACTTTATCAGATAAAGTCACACCTATCAGTTAAAAAGAATTCCTTTGTTCCTTGATTCCTATCTGAATCCATTGATAGAATGCTGACTGTCATTCATTCAGCTATAAAGAGTAACATAGATTATTCTGTTGTTCACAGAAACAAAGATTATGTCACAAATATGCACCGATCAGGCATAACATTATGACCACTGACAGGAGAGGTGAATAACATTGACCTTTCTGTGACAATCCAGTGTTCTGCTGGGAAACTTTTGGACCTGACATTCATTGATGTGGATGTTACTTAGACATGTAGCACCCACCTAGGCCACACCAGGCACCCCCATCACCTAGCAATGACAAAGTGTCAAATATTTATTGTAACTGTAATTGTATTCTCTAACCCTAACCCCAAACAGCTTCAGGAAGCGAAGTCCATGCAGAACTGACAACTTGACATCAGTATTGGAAACGGTTTCCCACAAACTGAAAACCACAAACAACCACGCTTTAATATGTTGTTCTATATCCGTGATGTAACACCTTTTTATGTGCTATATCTTGAGATTTCTTTATGCTAATATTTCCCTAGCATAGCCCGTTGATAATACTAGTTACAAGTGCTGGGATACCTTGTACTCCAAGCACATTGGTGACGCAGTGTCATCCACACCCTATAATATGCACCAATAAATAATGGTGCATATTATCCATGTCATTTTTGTGTAAAACAAAATGATCCAATGAGTTAATACAATAAAGTATTATGATAATGTTCAATTATGGTGCCTATTACAATTCAGAGCAATACCTGGTGATAACAATGACAAAGTCAAGGAGGTTTTCTTCGTCCTTAAAATACCCCCATGAGAAAGCCAGGAGCATGACAAAACAAAGCAAGGATAGGACAGAGTGGTGAGAGGCGGAATAAGACAAAGAAGAGTTATCAGGTGAGCAATCATTACAAAATAAGATACAGTGATTATGGCATCTATCACTTTCATATATCTAATCACTGTGGGATTCTTAATGAGGCAGCTCTTGCCAAACCACTGTTTTTTCAGCAGCTCACATTGATCAGGCCGTTGACACTTGGAGACCTGCAGCAGACAAACCCTAAGCAAGAAATCTAACCTGCTTGTGATGCTATATGGCAAAGGCGACAGTGTTGAGCAAAACGGCAAACACAATGATGCAGTAGAAGACTTGGCTCATGACAGTCTACTTAATTTGTCTCTGGAACGTCATTCAAGCCTGAATCTGGAAGATAAGCAAGTGTAGTTGAGTGATTCCGAGTAAATGAAGTTGACATATGCAGCAAGTTGTAGACTAGTCTCAGTGACTATTGTCCTCCCTCTATCATAATGCTTGTACAACCACCTTTGTTGTACAAAAAGACATAATGTTTTGTTTTATTATTATTATATTCATTATGACGAGCCCACCTGATTGGAGTAAAGAGTGGCAATATGGGATTTTAAAAAAAACCAAATGTTCTGTCCAGAAACACAAGCATCTAGTGAACTGCTGTATCACTGTTCTCAATGTAATGAAATCCTCTGATTTAGTGGAAAACGTTCACCAGTATGTCAACAAGGATTTACCAGAATGGTTTTTGCGGTCTTTAAGATCTACAGAAATGGTTCAATACCAAGGTTGTTGACTAAATCATATGGCAAAAGAAGCGGATACTTACAAGACTGATGAGTACAAAAAACATAAAGCTCCAGAAGGAATGAGAATCCATGACATAGAACATGATATCCTACCAGAGTGACAACCTGACAGTAAAGAGATAAACAGCAACAACGCAACGATAAAGTATTAGATAGATAGATAGATAGATAGATAGAAAACTTTAATGTTACAAACTTATTCTTGGCATAGCCAATATTATCAAAATTGATAGCTCCCATGCCTGTCTAAGTTTCAGTTTACACAGGTGTGGGCTTTGGCCACTGCTAGGACTGATTCATTTGCACCACGGTGGGGAGGAACCAGTGAGCAGTTTTTCCATCGTGACACATCCCATTTATGTCGTCAGGTGAACAGATGAATGGTGTTTTTTCACTGGCCGTGGACGAAGTATGGACTAAGGGACACATTGTACTTTCTGGACAAAAAAAGTGAACTCGTGAACTTCACTAGATATCAAACATAATTTCACTTATTACAGGATGTTTTGACTTGTACTGACACTCTATTGTTAACATAACTGTAACTGCCTGTTCTGGTGAACACTGGAAGAAAAAAAGGATGCGCAGCAAAAAATAAATAAATAAATTCAAGATTTGCACACAAATTTGAGTTTTTCAGCTCTACACTGCACACTCAGGCAACATGTGAATCTTGCTATAATTTCACACTCTAACCTGAAATCAGGCAATCAGAAAATCTGACAATCGTGAAAATATTTCCATTTAATGAACTGCTGAGATGTGGTATTGTCTCAGCGATGATGGGTTAACAGTAGCCAATTAAATAACACATACCAAAAAGGGGGTAAAAAAATCAGTTTGACTTCTGTTGCTTCTGCAATTCGCCTTTGGCTAAACCACACCCTAGAATGTAGATTGACCAATCACAACGCAGACAAGAGAGCTCCCACATGGGTCCGACACTTTTTCACAGCGCTCCATTGACTTTAACGCAGGCGTCTCATATTTCCGGTCTCGGCAGGCTATACTGTCGTAGTTTATCAAAAATATGGTTAAACGTTGTGCCTGGGGCATTTGTAACACAGATACGCGTTTCCCAGAAAGGTTGGAAGGGGGTGTCCGTTTTTTCCCCTTCCCAAAACCGAAGTCAAATCCTGACAAGTGTCGTCTTTGGATTAAACTGTGTGGACGTCCTCACAGTCAGCTCAACCCCTCAAAACCCTGTGGAGCTAACCAAAACATCACCGTTACAGCTTAAGTTGCATAGTTGTTGATACGCTAGCACACGCTGAAGAAATGCAACGTTATACGTGAGTAACATTAGTCCGTTTGCTTCGTAATAACGATTCTAGAAGTGAATAGAGACGTACCCAGCTTTGCATGAACAGTGTTGCTCCTTGATATTGTCAGTCCCAGCCTCCGTCTCGATTAATAGGATATGCGGTGGTTCATTTTTTGACTGTGACTGGTATGCTTTTGCCTCTATTTGGATGCCTTGTTGTTCGTTGCGTTTCACTTGTATGTCCTGAATATAGCCTTCGAACGCATATTGCAGCCCCTTTTGCCTACTTCTATCGGACACTTTATTTGCTGCTTCATAAAAGTTTGACAAAAGTTCAGCAGGAAGAGCTGTCACAGGATAAGCCATGTTGATACCAGAGCGGCGCCGGCTCTACGCAGGGGCAAGAGGGGGCAGTGCCCCCTCAAATGAATGTCTTGCCCCCTCAAATCAAAATTTTAGAAGTTGAGAAAGCACATTTTAATATACTCACAAAATTAATATATAACAAGTTGACAAAATTATCTGCATTAGCGGAAAAATCCGCCGAAAAAGGGACACACACGATACAGTATCTTTCCTCCGCTGTGTGTGTATTCACAGGCTGCGCAGCACCCCGCCCCCAGCCCTCAGTAAACATCCAATCACTGTTGCAGTATGCAAATGAGCCGAGACGTAGCCTGACGTGTAGTGTCAGGTTTCAGTGGTATCAGCACGGCCACGGAGCGGTAAAACTTGGAAGAAGCTGCAGCGTTACAAGCAGTTATTTCGTTTTTCCATACTTTTACTGAGTTTTTCATCTGGAGACGGGGACGCTGGCGAGACTGACGCCGCTCCGTCTGGCTTGTTTTTGTTTGGGTTTTTCATTTTTTCCGCAATTTAATTTTAATTTTTTATCCTGACGTTGCTGTAATTTTCTTGCACTTTACCCCATCGTGGGTTTTATTTTTTGGAGGACTAAGTTTACTGGCCTGGACTGAGTTGAAGGCTGACGTTACTCACTGCTGATAAGTGCGCTGCTCTCCACTGTTACTGAGCTGGTGGTTTTTGGACTTTTGGCTACACAGTGTCTCTCTCCCTTTCCATCCTGTCGGCGGATTTGACGCCGAGTTTGTTTTTTGACCAGCTGCCAGGTCAGTCGGTTGACTACCTTCCAGGGAGATCGAGGCTTTGTGCTGTGTTCGTGCTTCCATTTTCCACAGTGTTTGTCTTGTAACCTTAACGTTACATGGGCAGATTTGTCTACACCGCCGAGCAACTCCGACAGCATGCCATCACTTCCATCGATAAAGATGTGCTCCACATTTGCCAGGCTACGGGGATCCTTCGGAGGAAGCGCTATATGAATAGAGGGTCGCGTCGCTCTCTCACCATCCATCATCGAGCGACGGAGGATGCCATCCCGACTCTGCAGTCTCGGTGCGGCTCTCCTGGACGGTCCACTCCTGTTTGTAACTCTGCATACCGCACTGCGGACTCCGGTGGGGAGGCAAATCCCTGCCAGATGCGTGGAGTGGATTTTAATGTTTTGCGCTCTGTACAGAGATTCACCCCACAGTCACTGGTCAAATTCGAACTTTTTAACACTCAATCTATCAACAATAAATCCACACTGATTGAAGAACACATCAGGGAGAAAGGACTTGACTTCATGTGTCTGACAGAAACCTGGCACCAACCCGAGGTTTACTCTGCCCTAAATGAAGCCTGTCCCCCCGGCTACAGTTACTTGGAGGCAGCTCGCAGCACTGGCCGCGGTGGTGGCCTAGCTGTCATTTACCGACAGGACCTGGAGTTATCCCCCATCTCGCTGCCTACAACATCTTCCTGCGAATGTCTTGCATTTAAATGTAAGCCCCCCTTTCCCATGACTGTTCTCCTTATCTATCGACCCCCAAAACCAAATTCTGCCTTCATCCCAGAAATGTCTGATCTCCTCACAACACTCTGTACTACCTCTGCCAATACCATAATCCTGGGTGATGTAAACATTCATGTCAACACCCCCTCAATCTCGTCCAGCTGCTGATTTTCTTCAGCTGCTAGACTCCATCAACCTACAACAACATGTTGATGTCCCCACACATTGCAGGGGACACACACTTGATCTGGTCATCTCTAACTCCGCCCCCAGCAACCTACAGGTCTACGATCTTGTAGTTTCAGATCACAAAGTCGTGTCAATAGAGCTGCCTTTCCCCCCCACCCACACCAAACCAAAGCGACAGATCCATTTCAGAAAAATGAAAAACATTAATGCGGATGCCCTGGCCCTGGACCTTCAACTTCTCTCCTCTGGCTCTACTGACTTCCCTTCTGTTGATGACTCCGTGGACTTCTACAACCAGTTCCTGAGCAATCTCCTGGACCTCCACGCCCCCTTAACATCCAGGACAGTCTCATTCTCGCGCTCAGCACCCTGGTACACCTGCGAGCTGCGAAAGATGAATGCGGCTGGGCGTGTCCTTGAGCGACGGCTCAAGGCCTCTGGATTGACTGTCCACAAACAGGCATACAGGGAACATAGGAGGGTGTATGCAGAAGCTCTGAGGGATGCACATTCCAGGTTCTATTCCAACATCATCAACAACAGCCCCGGTGACTCCAAACAACTTTTTTCAACAATAAATCACCTTCTTAAACCCCCCTCACCCTCCCACTCTGAGACCACCGAAGAGAGGTGCAACACGCACATCACTTTCTTTAAACAAAAAGTTAACACCATCCGCTCTCACCTCTCCACCACTGCGGTCCTGCCCCTCCCAACTGCTGACCCACCGCTTGAGATTGTCCAGCCGCTCTGCACTTTCTCTGATGCCACACAGGAGGAAGTAGAGGACATCATGAAAAAAATGAAGCTGTCCACCTGTGCCCTTGACCCTTTCCCTTCAGCCATGCTGAAGGCAAATATCTCTGCCATCTCTCCATTCATCACCAAGATCATAAACCACTCCCTCCTGGCCGGCCATATCCCATCTGAGTTAAAAACTGCGGTCATCAGACCTCTACTGAAAAAACCCACCCTAGATCCAGAAGTTCTCTCCAACTACAGGCCCATTTCCAATCTTCCATTCCTATCAAAGGTTCTGGAAAAAATAGTTGCAGCACAACTCCATGATCACCTCAAACTCAATAACCTGTATGAGAAGTTTCAGTCTGGTTTTCGCCCTGGCCATAGCACAGAAACAGCCTTGGTCAGGGTCACCAACGACCTCCTGATGGCAGCAGATACTGGTTCCCCATCACTACTCATCCTCCTGGACCTCACAGCTGCCTTTGATACAGTAGACCACAATATCCTTCTCCACCGCCTGCAATGCACCATTGGACTCTCAGAAAATGTTCACAACTGGTTCACCTCTTACCTGACCGACAGAACTGAGTATGTCGCCCTGGGCAAAGCCAAGTGACACACCCACAACGTCACCTGCGGTGTTCCTCAGGGCTCTGTGCTGGGCCCCACCCTCTTTTCCCTCTACATGCTTCCCCTTGGCAATATTATTAGCAGACATGGCATAACATTTCACTGCTATGTGGACGACACGCAGCTCTACCTCAGGACAACCCCCACTTCCCTACCAACTTCCACACTGACCACCTGCCTGGAGGAGATTTTCTTCAGCTAAACAGCTCCAAAACGGAGGCCATCCTGGTTGGCACACCACATCTGCTCCGCTCTTCTACCATCACCAATATCACTTTCTCTGGCCAAACCATCTCCCTCTCCACATCTGTCACCAACTTGGGTGTTAAAATGGACCCACAACTCACCTTTGACACCCACATCAAACACCTCTGTAAGACAGCTTTTTACCACCTCAAGAACATCGCCAAACTCTGTCCAACACTCACCCTAGCAGATGCAGAGAAGATCGTCCATGCCTTTGTCTCCTCCAGGCTGGACTACTGTAATGCACTCCTCATTGGGATCTCTGGCAAGAGCATCCAGAGACTCCAGTACATTCAGAACAGCGCTGCCAGGATCCTGATGAGGGTACGCAAGCATGACCACATCACCCCCATTCTGAAATCCCTTCACTGGCTCCCTGTCCCACTCAGGATTGAGTACAAGGTCTCCCTCCTCACTCACCAGTGCATTCATGGACATGCCCCCCTTTACCTACAGGAACTCCTCACCCCCCACACTTCCTCATGCACCCGGTCTGCAACCTCAAACACCCTTCAAACCCCCAGAACCAAGCTCTGCAGCATGGGTGATAGGGCCTTTGCTTCTGCTGCTCCCAGGCTGTGGAACACCCTCCCTGACCACCTGAGGAACCCACAGACTACAGATACTTTTAAAAAGGACTTAAAAACATATCTTTTTAAAAAAGCCTACAACTAAAATGTATTTTTTTTCTTTCTTCTATTTTTTTTTTTAACCTTAATTTAAATTTTTTTGACCCTGGTTGTTTTAACTTACATTATTTTTTAAACTGTTTGCCCTGTAGCACTTTGAGATTGCTATAAATGTAAAGTGCAATACAAATAAAATTGATTATTATTATTATTAAGCACAGAGATGAGCATAGATATACATAGACGAACGTCTGTAACATTCCAAGTAGTTAATGTTAGACGTTGTTTTTGGTTCCTATCGGTTTCCTGAATATATGCGTTCGTGTGTAAATGTGTAAATGAGAGGCATTAACTTACAGTAGTTTGATAAACTTAATAAAGTTCACTCCATTGACTCGTATTGGTTCGTGGGACAGAGCCACCTCCTCCAATATGATGGCGACGTTGACGTATCGCAACAACGGGCCAACCCGCTCATGTATATATGTCTATGCAGATTAGTACCCACGTCCACTGCATGTGACAAACTGAAGACAAATGACCTGTGTCTGACAGACCCCTACGTAAAGCCCCGCCCCAGGCTGTAGTTCTGCATTATTTTTTGTTTCAAATAATCAGAGTTTTCTTTTTTTTAAAAAGCCAGCTTACTTATTTTCAGCTCCAGCTTCCATCAGCTCACAAAGAGAAAGTTTATGCTGTGTAATGCATCCATTTTTCAGAGCTTTTAATAAGTGCAGTACTGCTCCTGCATGTACTGATAGTAGTAGCAATGATGCTGCTGCTAGTACATCAGAGACAGCAGCTAGCATAACTGCACCTTTAGCATCAGCAAGCACTGCTTCTCCTGCACCTCCCTCCATCCCCCCAACAAGTGCTGCCCCAAAGCAGCCTGCTCAGTTACCCATTGACTTAAATGGCAATGCACCAACTCAGCCAATACTGGGTAGCTACCCAAAGCGTGCATTTGGTACAACACTGAGATCATTCAATCCTGCCTGGTACCGCACACGACCATGGCTAGAGTATTCTGTGGTGCGAGACGCCTGCTTCTGTTTCCCCTGTCGGAAATATGGCAGCACTGTTAATGAGAGGGGTGTTGTTTTTACCTTAACTGGTTTTAACAATTGGAAAGCAGCACTTGATCGAGACAAGGGGCTACAGAGACATGTGTCCAGCCACAACCATGTGCATGCTTCAACTGTGTGGACTCAGCACAAAAGCAGAGAGGCTACAGGGGGAGCTGTTGACTCCCTGTTGGTTGGTAAAACACAACTTGAAAAAAACCATTACTATATCAAGAGTGTGGGCAGTGCTGTTAAGTTTCTCTGTGTAAATGAGTTGGGGCTCCGTGGGACTGCAGAAACTTTGAGGCATGATGCAGCTGACAACGACATTGCTTCAGGTCTCTTTCTAAAACTGATGGAGTATACCTTAGAGAAGGATGAGAAGCTAGCAAGCATTGCTAAGGGTATCCTGAAGAATGCAAAATATACATCTAAGGATATCCAAAATGAAACTATTGAAACACTGGCTTGGAGAGATCAGGAAAAAGTATGAAAATGCAGATTCTGCAGGGTTCTGCCTCAAGAGTGATGGGACCAGAGACAGGTGCAATGTGGAAAATTTGTCTGTGATGATTTGCTTCGTCAGCAATTCCATGCCAGAGGAGCATCTTATTGGGTTGCTTGACTTGCATCAACTTGATGCAGAGTACATCACCTCTGAAATATTGACACACCTCTCTGATGCTGGCTACAGTGCTGACAACATACTGAGCCAGTGTTATGATGGGGCTTCTGTGATGAGTGGGGTAAGAGGTGGTGTACAAGCCCTGCTCCAAAAGAAGCTTGCTAGATATGTCCCATATATCCACTGCTACAACCACCAATTGCACCTAGTAGTTGTGCATGCCATGCAGAGTGAACCATGTGTAAAAAAGATTTTTTGACCTCTCTAGTTCACTCTACAAGTTTTTTCAGCACCACCATGTGTCCGAGAACTATGATGCACCTAATCTTAAAAGGCTGCTTGAAATCCGATGGACAAGCCACTATGAGGTGACAAGGTGCATTGTTGAAAATCAAGACCATATTCTCAGTATATTATCTGAAATGACAGAGGATGATGATGGTGCAGTTGACTTGTGCACTGAGGCATCAGGCCTGCAATGTCAAATTAAGAGGCATCACTTCTTTGAGACGGGAAAGTTTCTAGTGCGGGTGCTTGGTGTCTTGAAACCAGCAAATTCAATTCTACAGTCTCAGTCTGTGGATGTGTGCAGTGCTTCTGAGGTTGTTGGTGCAGCGCTGGAGTCCCTAAAAAACATACGTGAAGATGAGTAATGGGCAGAGTTATCTCAGGCAGCTGCTGGAGATGATTCACATCCTCCAAAGAGAAGGAGAACAATGAGCAAACACCTCGGTCAAAGTGTTGTGCTCTCAACTGTGGGCCATAGAGACTCTGATGATCCTATCCTTAATCCCCATCAGTCTCTGAAAAGATCTCTGCTTAACATCCTTGACAGGGCCATTTCAGAAATGGAAACTAGATTTTCACAAAGAAATGTTGACCTGATGAAAGCCATATTTAGTCTTGCACCTAAATCTAGTGCATTTCTAGATTCAACCCAGTTGCACCCTCTGGCTGTGCTGGCTGGCACAGTGGCAGACAATGCAAGTCTGAAAAATGAAATCCTTGTGGCAAAACAGTTACTGCTCAAGAAATGTCCAAATGAAACAGACCTGTCCACTGTGTGTAAACACCTGCAGGAGTACAAGGCAGCCTTTCCTGAGTTGCATAAATTGTCACATTGTCACGTGTTCTAACCCCCTATCGTCGCACCATGTTACACAAGAGAAAGAGGAATCTGGTGATCTTGGCCCATGAGAAGTCCATAACAAATAACTTGGACATGGATGAATTTGTGAGAGTTTTTGCAAAGGGAAACAGGAGACTGTTGTTGTAGAGTGGAGTGGAGAGAAATGAGAGAGGAGTGGAGAAAAAAGAGATTTTTTGAGCTGTTAAGTTGCCAACAAAAAAAAATGAAAAAAGCCAAAAAAAAGAGAAGAAAAAAACATAAAATGTTCTGTTCTATATCTGTTGTGTTTTATAAATTAGTTTGAGAAGATTTTTTTTTTTATTATTCATAAGACTGCCTTTCAGTTTTGTAAATATTGACTATAATGTTTTTAACTTTAGGTTAAATTTATTTGAGAATTAGGCCATCCAGTTAAGCTAAATGTTATGTTGTTGGCTGATAAAATCTGGATGAAGGATATTTTATTTATTTATTTTATTTTATTTATTTTATTTTTATTTTTCAGTTCCCCCCTGAGGGATTGCCACCTTATTGTGGTCAGGGGGTTTGCGTGCCTCAGTGACCCTAAGAGCTATACCAACAGGAGCTTAGTCTTCAGGTGGGACACCCAAGTTGGACAGGTCTGAAGGTAGAGGCCTGACAAAGTGCAATCCACTTCTCCAGGTTATGGTTGGACACATAGCTAAAAACCCAATTCAATAAAGAAAACACTGTTACTATAAGCACAGGGGGAAAAAGTGCTGGTGCGTGATGTGTACACATGATGCCCCCTTCACATTTCTGACTGCCCCCTCAAATATGCCTACCTAGAACCGGCCCTGTACCAGAGCCTTATAGATAACCAGAAAACCAAAGCCCAGAAGAGAATGTCGGACGTAGCAACAGTAACTAAGGGGGAGCAACAGCAACTAACAGAGCCAAAAAAGAAGCTGCATCTCGGAACAGAGCCCAGTTATCATGTTGTTCTGAGATGCTCTCTCCTATAATAGCAGGTTTAATGCAGGTGGAAATTAAGGCGATGCTTTCATGTCAAGTCATTGTGTGAGGGGGTTGATGGGAGTCACTCTGTCAGTTACAGAAAGCTTAGGGCAGGATATTGTGCTCTGCCCCCCAACTCTCATTTCAGCCCCAGGAGCCCTCCTGTCATACTCTTCCTTCTATTGTCTTCATCTCTCTGTTTCCATCTGTCCAAACTGTCATGGTTTTCTGTCGTGGTTCTTGATTTCCTGTTTTGTGTTACTCCCTGTGTTTTCCTTCTGATTAGTTCATTGCTTTCTCCTTGTGTTATGTCTTGATTTGTTTCACCTGTGTCTCATCACCCCTCTGTTCCCCGTGTGTATATATAGCCCTGCCTTCCCCTTTGTTCCTTTTTGTGTCATACTGTCTCTTTGCCACGTTCATGTCTTGCTTGGTCATAGTTTTTCCATGTCTTTTTCATGTTTTCATTTATTTATTTTTTTTGGATATCCTGCCTTTTGTCTGCAGTGCCTTTGGTTTTTGTCAGCTTTGTCTTTTTTTTTTTTGTTATTAAACTTTTTATTGAAGAGCTCATACAAGTACACCTCAACAAGTCTTTTGCTTGAAACATGTATAGAGAGCAAGTAGATTACAAATATATTCAGAATTCAAAAATCATTACAGAAATACCTCTGTTCTTTATACACAACACCCCTCAAAATGTCTAAATATCCTGAGTATCCAAAGAAAAGTGAAAAAAAAATAATGTTACAAAGTAAAACTAATAACCAAGTTGTATGGGGGGTAATCTGGACAGTACTGTGGGGTGATAATTACAGCCATAACAAAAGTTTCACTAACTCAAATAGTAGTCCTTGTAATAGTCTTTAAAATAAAACAAAGATAGCTTGCTGCATACATGTATAGCACTTATAATAAATATGTGATAACTACATCAGAAACTAAAACCAGAAACAGATGAGTGGAGTCAAGAACTAAGAACTAAGAGGTGGGGGGGGGGGGGTGGAGATGTCACTTTAAACTTCCTGCCTGTCATTTGTTAGATAGTTGATCCAAACTTTCCAGTAACTTTCAAACTTTTCTTGTTCCAGCCTCAGAATGAATGTTAGCTTCTCCATTGTGAAAATATCCTTAACCACTCTGATCCAATCTTCAATTGTCGGGGAATCTTTTACCAACCATTTCCTTGTGATTGCTTTTGTACTTGCTAATAGTAAAATATTATACATATATCTATTGTCAGGTCCCTTCACAGTGTCCGGTCTTAGCCCCAGGTATAATGTCTCAAACCCTGATGGGATCACTATTTTCATGATTTTCTCAATGTTCAATTTAATTTCCTCCCAATATTTTGTAATGACTGGACATTCCCAAAACATGTGATAATGTGTTGCCTTGCCCTCACCACATGCTCTCCAGCAGGTTGTATTTCTTCCCAGAGAAGTCCTTTGTGCTGGAACTTTAAAAAACCTGACAACATTTTTCCACCCAAATTCTCTCCAAGACAGTGAGAATGTACTCTTCCACTTTTGTAATATAATTTTTTCCCATATTTCCATCTGTATCGTAATGTTGCTCTCCTTCTCCCATTTCTCCTTTATATATACAGTGTCTCCTCCTTCTAGTTGTCGTAACACCTTGTATATCTTTGATATGTTTCCGCGACCAGGGTCCGATCTGTAGCTGAGTAGAAATATCTTCAGTAATCCCAAGTTAGTTTGTTGCCCTTCTTCCTTTTTCATTATATTATCTAGATAATGTCTAACTTGCAAAAATCTATAAAAATCTTGATTTGTTAAACTAAATCGATTTTTAAGATCCTGGAATTGTTGCAGTGTGCCCCCCTCAAAGAGGTCGCTGTATTTTGTTAGCCCTTTGTCAGCCCACTGTTTAAATCTTGCATCCATCCTGTTTGGTAAGAAATCTATGTCATATCCTATCCATTTAATGATCCAATAAGGTTCTTTTGCCTTGTTTTCCTTGATTACTCTGTGCCAGGTCCTCATTGACATTTTAATCCATGGGTTTACATCTTTTAGACAATTAACCAGTCCACTGTCCCCTATAATTGCTTGTATTGGGATATCACTAGATATCTGACATTCTATGTCTTTCCACTTTGCTTTATAGGAAGGGTTGCAAATGTCAACCAAAATTTTTATCTGGACCGCTTGGTGATAATTTTTAATATTCGGGAGAGCAAGGCCACCTTTGTTCTTTGCTAGTTGGAGAGTTTTATAGCGAATTCTTGGCTTCTTCCCCTGCCAAATGAATCGTGATATTAATTTGTCTAATTCTTGAAATTTCCCATTTGGAAGCTCGACTGGTATGTTTTGGAACAGATATAATAATCTAGGTAACAGGTTCATTTTTATCACTTCCACTCTTTGTCCTAATCCTAAAAAGGGGATTAGATTCCACCTGGACAGGTCAGATTTAATTTTGGAAAACAATATGTCATAGTTCTCTGCTATGATCATGTTCAGGTGTTTTGGGATATTCACACCTAGATATTTAATTGATTTGGAGTCCCAATTGACTTTAAATTCCTCTCTCATGGGATGGCTAGGTGAATACCTGAATGTCAAGATTTGTGATTTGTGAATATTGAGTTTATAGCCTGATAGTAGGCCATATTCCTTCAGAGTTGTGAGTAATTCTGGGAAAGAGGCGGACGGATGCCCCAAATATATCAAAATATCGTCAGCGAATAGGGCAATTTTGTGTTCTTCTTGCGACACCATGATCCCCTTTATCTTCTCATTCTGCATTATCCATTGACTCAAGGGCTCTATAAAGATGACAAATAAGAGCGGCGATATAGGGCAACCCTGCCGACATCCCCTTTCAAGTTCAAAATTATTTGATAATGCTCCATTAATCCGAATTTTAGCTGTTGGTTTATAGTATAAAGCTTGTATTACTTTAACAAAATCATTGTGAAATTGGAACCTCTCTAATGTCTTATATAAGAATGACCAGTCGACAGAGTCAAAAGCCTTCTCTGCGTCTAGCCCCAGCAGAACAGCCTCTAATTTATCTTGATCTATATGGTTAATAACATGTAATGTCCTCCTAACATTGTCCTGTGTTTGCCTCTGCTTAATGAACCCCGTTTGATCTAAATGAATAATATCTGGAAGTATTATTTCTAAGCGTTTTGCTAGAATTGATGTGAATAGTTTATAATCCTGGTTTAGCAAGCTAATTGGTCGGTAACTAGAACAATCTGTCTTATCTTTACCATCTTTTGGTATTACAGTAATGATCGCCTCCCTCCAAGATGGAGGGATCTCTCCATTTTTAATGACCCAATTGAATGTTCTCAGTAATAGAGGTGATAATAAGTCACTAAAAGTATTGTACCACTCTGCTGTAAACCCATCAGAGCCTGGGGATTTGTTAGGTTTTAGTCTAGAGATTGCCTTTTGGAGTTCTTCGATAGTCACATTGGCCAGTAAGACTTTGTTCTGGTCTTCTGTAATTGTGGGGAGATTGAGTGACGCAAGCAGAGATTCAGGAGTCCTAATCCCCTTACTGACCATCCGGGTATATAAATTTTTATAATATTTTTCAAAGCAACTATGAATGTCCTGGAAGTCAAGTTTTATTTGTTTGGTGATTTGGTCTTTGATTTTATACACTACCCTCTCTGCTTGTTGTTTTTTTAATTTATAGGCCAGAATTTTGGCTGATTTATTACCTACTTCATAGTAATTCTGTTTCAGAAAGGTTAGTTTCTTCTGAATTTCTACCTCGTAAATTTCTTTAATTTGATTTTTAATTTCCTTAATTTTCTTCATAATATCCATTTGGACATCTTTTTTATGTTTTTTCTCCAAATTTTCCAACTCTTTTTCTAGTTTATTCAGTTTCTCCTGTCTAAGCCTCTTTTGTAGGGCCAGTTTCGCAATGATTTTCCCTCTCAAGACGGCTTTACCTGCATCCCATACCATAATTGGGGATACTTCCCCATTATCATTTTCTGACAGGTACAACCGAATTTCCTCCTGAAGTTCATCCTTCATTTTACCTTTAAGTGCATTTAAATTAAGTCTCCAGGAAAAACTGTTTTTGTTATTTTTAAAATTTAAATCCAGATAAACCGGGCTGTGGTCCGAGAGGTCCATTATTCCAATTTTACAAGACTTTACAAGACCAATATCTTTACTGTACATGAAAAAATAATCAATCCTTGAGTACGTTTTATGTGGTGAGGAGTAAAAAGTGAAATCTCTAGTTGTAGGATTCAACTCCCTCCATACGTCACAAATGCCCATTTCACTCATCATCTTTCTCACCTTTTTGCTTATTGTGTTAGTCAGAGTGGGTCTTGACACATCCCAGTTTGGATTCAGTCTCAAATTAAAGTCACCACCACAAATCACCATTCCCTGGGCTTTTGTAATCATTAGATCAAGTACTTGTTTATAGAATTCCCATGTTGCACCTGGGGGTACATAAACATTTAAGAGAGTGACTTCTGACCCTTCTAATTTTCCTACAAGCATGTTATACCTTCCCTCTTTGTCCGAAGTTTCTGATATCTTTTCAAAAATTAATCTTTTCGCTATCAGTGTAGCCACTCCCCTTCTATGTCCTGTTTTATAGGACGACGAATAAACTTGATTAAAGCCCTGCCTCTTAAGTTTAGCATGCTCGGATTCGGTTAGATGCGTCTCTTGCAAGAATATTATATCTACTTTGTCTTTTTTCATTTTGCCCAGAATTTTACTTCTTTTAACTGGATTAAGTATACCCTTCACATTGTAAGAGGCAAATCTAAGTGGAACTTTTGGACTTTCCATTATAAATTATATGTCTCTTTTAATCTTACTACCCCCCTCCACTCAAACACTATAAGAACACGAACAAAAACACAAAAAAGAACGTGACTTGAACAGTCCCAAAAGAACATAAACTTGAGACATTTTACCAGTGACTCAAGTTGAACTTCCTGATTTGAGGTCTCGTTTGAGACCCTGAAGGAGCCGGGATGTTTTGCCGGCTCGGAGGGAAAGTCTCCAATCATCTCCAGTTGTGGAGGGCCCTCCCTTAAGTTTTCAAAATGTTCCATGTTTTAGCTTAGTCGGATTTCCCCGATCACACATATTATATTATTAATGTCATTAAACTGACCCAAACACGTCTCAAAGTAGTGGTTTATTAATTGTTCGCTTCACTGCCACTACTACTATGTATCCTTACCGTGGAGAAACCGCGCCGAGGCGCAACAAGATCAGCGGTCAGACCGTCTGAAAACGTCCAGTCTCTTTTTAAAACCGTCCCGCGGCGTCTCAGGGTGCTGATCCGTTCTCCCCGGGGACCGGACCTTGCGCCACATCAGGTTTTTCACTCTATCAGCCCAGCTCGCCGGTGGTTTGAATATCGTCACAGGCAAACCTCTCTTCACCATGTCCGTCGTAGCTTCCTCGGCCGAGTTGTATAGGCACGTCTCTCCCTCGTAGAACACCCTTAATCTGGCTGGGAAAGGTGTCTGGAACCGTGTGTTGTTTTCCCGCAGCACCTTCTTCGCTTCTGCGTATTCCCGGCGTTTCTTGAGGGTCTCCGGTGCGTAGTCGTGGTCCACAAAAACTCTTCTTTCCTTGTACAGAAAACCTTTTTTCTGCCATACCAACTTCAGAACTTCTTCTTTAGTTTTGCTGCTGGAGAACTTAGCGACTATAGATCTCGGGGGAGACCCAGCCGGGGGCTTCGGTCCCAGTGCGCGATGCGCACGTTCAATCTTCAGGTCATGGGTGGGGGGCAGCTCCAGTTTCTCCCTCAACAGATTTTCCACGAATGTTATCATCGATGTGGAGTTGCTCTCGGACCCCTCCTCTATGCCGTGGATTCTTATATTCTCCCGCCTTGCTCTCCCCTCCTGGTCCGTTAGCCTGTCCTCCAGCTTAGCCTGTAGCTTTAGCAGCTCCGCCGTAGCTTCTTCCAGCCCCTGCACTCTTTCCTCTGTCTCTGAAATTCGCATTTCGGCTTCCTCGACTCTGTTGTTAGTTGCCTTAATGTCTTCTCGTATCTCTCGGAGAGTATCTACATTTTCGCGCCGAAACTCTCTCAGCTCTTGCAATATCGTCTGCAGGCTAACCGTCTCCGCATCCACTTGCTGCTCCGCCATGTCGGGAAGGCCAGGTGTATCATCCTCGACCGACCCCTCCCCGGCTATTTGAGCTCTTTCCCTCGTCTGTGGCACGCTTTTCTGTTTTGGTTTGGGCATATTATAAACGCCTTTTCAACCTTTCCTATTAACAAGAAACAATCTCTCAAAAAAATAACGGCGTTTCCTTGATGATCGGGGAGCTCCGATAGCGTGCTGTCTACCTCATGGCTGCCAGACCGGAAGTTCCAGCTTTGTCTTTTTTTCATTAAAAACCTTTTCGCCTACTCCTGCCTCAGCCGTCTAAGTCCTGCATCTGGGTCCTAACCTTCTTACCTCGCCACCCCGTCTTGACACAAACTGATCTAAATATCACCATCACTGCCTCCTTTGTCCCCTGTTGATGTAACCTGAGGAGTGTGTGTCTTACAGCATGGACGGTTGAAACGGCAGAAAACCAAAAGCAAAAGATAGTATGTACTGACAGAGGGGAGCAGTGGAAAGATGTACCGTGGCAGCAGATACTGCAAGGCAGGTTGTGTTCTCTGTGTGAGTCACTTTATGGCCAAAAGAATGTGGAGACTTTTGGTGCATTCAATTATGCTCCAGGGCAACACCTCCAGTTGATGATCACTCACACAATAAATCCTAAGAAGTTTTAAGTAACATGGCGAGTTCGTATAAACCGCAGTATATACAGTAGATGGAGGTGGAACTGCTCCTCAAAAGTGAAGCCAGAACAAGTAGAGCTCCCCCTGTTGATTGACTGCAGTATAGGTCATAAGCTCCACCTCCTCCATGTTAGTGAATGGGACTTGAGCCAAACTAGAACACTAAAAGGCACGAAAAATGTTTCTTCTTTTTTTTTTTTCTGTCATTTTAGGTAGTTATTATAATACTGCGTGTTAAAGTGCCAATTTTTTGAATACGTTTTGTTTTAATTATTTATAGAAACAAGATAGTGGCGACTACCTGTTGCCTTGCCAACCGCTCCGTAAAGTGGTCCCCTTGTGCCGTGAGAGATGGAAAAAATGAATAAATAAATAAGTACAGTATATAATCGAACATTTCTTTGTAACTGGTGGAGGTAGAGCAGAGCATAGCATTCCACAGACTCCGGTTCCAAAACTATCTATACAGTCTATGTTATAAATTTTTGAGCCTTGGTATCCTTCTAGAGCACAAGAAGGATACAAAAGCAAGACCAGGGAATAATCCCAGTGTGGCCTTAAGAGATGATGAACTTTTAGCACTACATTACCAACTGATTCATTCATTCCCACACCAGACCCTAGCAGAGATCCCATGTAAAGCATGAATGACTGTCCTAAAAAGAGCAGTTGCAACTACCTCAAACTGATATGCTTAGGTTCATGTGACAAAACCCTTCAGTGGCCAAATGACGAGAGAAAAGTCAAGAAATGCTACAGTGCATTTTTTATTGAAATATAACAGTAGCCATTTTAACCCAAAACCTAATATTTCCCTAAGAAAGTTAATTTGTCCTGCTAATGGGGGCATCAAACCAGAAGTGTCACTGTAGTGGGGATGAACATGTTCTTTTTTTAATTTGAGTTTCTAATTGTATTTTTTTATTATTATCTCTGTTTTATGTGCACATTTTGATTTGAAAAGTCCAAATAAAGAATTTTATTACCTTTGCTATAGTTTTATACACAGATCAGCCACAACATTAAAACCACTGAGAGGAGAAGTAAATAACATTAATCATCTTGAGACAATTCAGTGTTCTGCTGGGTAACACTGAGCCTTCTGCTTCTATTGTGGATGAATGGAAGGAAATCTTTCCAACCAGGTCATGGGGGAAACTGAAATCAGGATATAAGCATAGCTTCATGTTAAGTTTCACAAACCGAGTGTTTTCATTTATTTATATATTTTTACATTAGGTATAAAAGATTAAAGAAATCTTCTCCTAGAAAAACATTAATGTAATCCCATTACATGTAGGCCATCACTTTCCAAATCTGGACAGTTTCTTTACGGCAAGCAATGTGAGTTTATAATGTCATAATCCCAGTGTGGAATTTAGAGATAAATTCTTTGCCATTGGAAAATGCTTTGATAACATACAATCTTTCTGTCGCACACAACTCTAATAACTGTAAGTTTAGTTATTTTCATGCTTAAACTGCAGTATATATCTGTAGTCATATCCCCTAGTATGGGTCAAAGAAAACTCCTGCAGAACTACTAAACAAATACAGGATGTTAAAGGTTCCTAGATGGTGAGAAATTAATGCAAGATTTCAAGCTGAAAACATCATTGTGCAACTCTCAAAAGTTTCACAATTTATCATCCTACAAGGAAATCTATTAATTGCAATCCAGCTTTGTGAAATCATACAAGAAACTAGTGCACTCTGCTAACACTAGCCCAGCCTACAGGGATACAACTGTTTTGAAAAGATTTAGTCATCTAAATCTCTTTGGGTCTAAGCCCATTCTGTAATTTTCTTTCACTAGGCGTGGCAGAGCAGTTTGTTCACTTGTAGGCTGCTGAGGCCCTTGTTTTGGAGCTCCGATGGAGCCACACACTTCAGGGAAGTCTGTGGTGACAGGGTGGCTTTGGTTTGTCCCATCCACCTCACCAAGGAGATGATGTTGCAGTCACACTGCCACGGGTTGTCATGGAGGTACAGCTTCTTCAGCTCTGGGAGGGTTCAGAAAGGAAGAAAGTGAATCCTGCAGGCATCTCAAACTCTTTCGCTATGAGTTACTTGTTTCTTTCTGTGAAAATGTGACCGTAAAAAGGGAGGGTCGTATTACCAGGCATATGGGCAAACACGTTTCCATCCACTGTCTTCAGGCGGTTTCCACTGAGCGCCAGCTGGGAAAGCTTGGGCATGTTGCTGAACAGATCAGATGGCAGGTTCTCCAGCTCATTATTCCTCAGGTAGAGTTCCTAGTTCAATAATCGGCACATTTATTTCTGTTGTTTTTATGTGACTTATATAAATTGATGAGATCCAATGCATTCATAGCCTAAATCACTTTAACTCACTCGATCACCTAACCAGAACAGACCATGTGTGAGTTTTTACCAAATTAAGCTTCAAAGTAATAGTCTTTGACTGTTGTCATCTAATTCTCTGTATTTGTGTAAACCAGGACAACATAAGGCATTACCTGCAAGTTGCCCAGGCCATCCAAAGCTGAAAGACTCAATGTGGACAGAAGGTTGTTGTCTAGAACCAGCATTTCCAGAGAGTGCAGAGGCTTGAATGCTCCAGCAGGAACAGTTTTCAGACTGGGTTTTGGGAGAACAGTCAGGTCTCTTCATTAACTTAAGCAAATTATACAACTGATCTATATTCCAACACATCACATCTCTGATACCTTTTTTCTTGCATAAGTTAAACACGTAAAACACTAATTTGTGTGTCATTTCAGTGAGCCACAGACTAAAAATTTCACATCAATCGTTTTTACAACATGCTTTCTCTCAAAGACTCACTGTTAATAGATTTGAACTATAGATTTGATCAACTTCTTCCAACACCAGAATAACATGTTTTATATGCATGCTAATCCAGTGTTTAATTTTAACAACAGTTCTGTTAGATTTAAATAAGTTTTGTGACTTTTTTTTATCTTACAAGAGCAGGTTTTAGTAACTAACCAATGGATTTGGGATTTTGAGATGCTGTAGTCTAACCTTGACCAAATACAATAAAGACCAGGACAGAGCTCCAGTGCATAGAATAGAAGTCTGATTTTCACTGAAGAAACCTGTCACTGTACTTTTGCTACTGCTAGATGTACAACATTTATATAAAGAGGCTTAGATGCAGGATGTTATCATGACCTGTTATTGTCTAAGTTGAGGAACAGCAGCTGCCTGAGTCCAGTGAAGGCCTTCGGAGAGATCCTTTGGATGCGATTCAGGGAAAGGTCCAGAACTTTGAGAGCGATCAGAGGTTTGAAGGCGTTAGAAGGGAGTGCTGTCAGTGCGTTGAGAGGAAGGTCCAGCTCCGACAGGTTCCTCATGCCTGCAAACATCTCAGGTTTGAGAATGCCAATTTGGTTCTGCCCCAGCATGAGAAAGCGAAGGTTCAAGAGGTCCTACAGACATGGAAAAAGAACCACTTTTGTCAGATAGTTTTCATTTGATTTCTGCCAATTCCTCAAGTCTTTACCTGGAACCCTCTTGGTGGAAGGCTAGAGATGTGGTTGCCATAAAGATTGAGAAGCATCAGTTGCTTTGCCCCAGAGAAGGCCTGGGGGTGGATGGACTTGATCGCGTTGCGTTCCAAGATGATGCTCTCAATCTTTGGAACTGATTTTAGAATATTTGCCTTCAGGTTCGTGATACCATTCTCACCTTAAAATAGCAACAAAGAAGTCAGTTAACAGTGCAGTTATGACCCACATTACTTAAATATCAGACACATTACTGTTTGGCTTGAATGTCAGAAGTAATACAAGGTACTCACCTAGTTTAATGATCCATACATCAGGGGGCAGTTTGGAGGGAAAGGCATGAAGCCCTCTCTTATGACAATTGACCTCTGACTTTTCTGGGCCAGATTTCTTGGAACATTTACAGAACTCAGGGCAGCCCTCCACACTCTGCACCATCCATAGCATTGCCAGAATCAACCATGCTAAGTGTTGCATCTTTCCTGCAGAGCGCAAGATGCCAAAAATAGTTATTTTGATTGGACGTCAAAATAGTTGGAGAAGCAGACTAATAGATATTAGCTTTAATTAAAGTTAAAGTTAAATTTAATAATATGTGGACGTGGAACCACCAGCAAAAGTGACATGCATGCCTTAGTTACATATCAGAGTGCAGAATGGTATACCGAACAATGCTCAAATTGCCAAAACAAATTTTGCTTCAGTGCTGACGCAAAAAGAATAGGTGCAAAATGGTCACACTCTCCTACATAACCACTTGGAATTATTTTACTGGGTTCATAAAATTCAGAGATTCTGATCCTTGCATGCAACGTTTAACAGACCGAAACTTTTCAAACATATATTCTTGTGCAATAATAAGACTGTTCATTATTATTATCATTATTATTATTATCATTATCATAAGTGGAAGAGAATGTTCCAGTTTTCCATGTGAAATGTGGGACATACAGTAACGATGTAATCCTTAAATCACATGAAGACTTGCATTAGATATTGATTGCTCATATGTGCATAGATATACTGTATATGGCACCTCTCGACAATTTTGGGATACAACTGATACATGAATTAGTATGCTAAAAGTTGTATCACATTCCTGCCAACAAAGAAAATGCATACAAATGGAAGACAAGCTGAGTTCAGAAAGCTTTAATTTTGATGCTTAAGGGGTAAACTAAAGTCTGCAATAAGCAGACCTACTCCATGTACTCAAGTAGAACTTTAAGTGTATAAATGAAAAGTGTTTCAGATAAATTGTGTTTTTTAAATGATTTGCCAAAATACAAAGGCATGTGGAAAATCCAAAATGCACTGAAACAAACAAAGAGCAGCATTTCATCATTAAAAAAATTCTGTAAACATAATGGAGCAATCTTTTAAAACTAAATAAAGTGTTTTCCTCCATCTTTTGTACCACTTACCTGAACAGGTAACCTTCTAAAGAACACTTGATCCTCCAGACGTCCTCTTTGTTTTCACCTCTCAAGCAGTACACTTTTCCTCTGTTGTACTGTTGCATAAGTGCTACAGAATTAGAGAATTAGCCCAACTGCCTGTGGCCTTGTTTCCCCTCGATTATAAAATCAGTTTTATCGTAGGTTCACAAATAAGAGAAATAATTCCCTTTTTGACATTAGAGAAAGCAGTGCAGAATTCTCCCCGTGCTCTGAGACAGGTAGATGAAACTATGCAGCACATGAATCGCTCTCTCAAGGCTGAAATAAAAGCAGCTATAAAACATTTGCCAGGGCGGCGGTGTGGGAACGCAGCCCCAACCTCAGCAGAGAGTCAAAGCGGGGTGTGAAAGTCCTGGAGACGCAAGTTGTGCAATGTCACAGATCCCAGAGAAATGTGGCATCCACAGATTATGGCACCGATCCAAGTCTACATAGTGTCTGCCTGTTGGTAGACGATTGTTGCTTTCATTCTGTCTTCGTGTTCTCATCAAAATGTGGACGTTTTTGCACTTCTTAGCTCTAATAATTAAAAACTTTAATTTGAAACACTAGTATAACATTTTGGAAAATACACCAATTCAATTTCTGTCCAGGGTTTAAATGAGAAGATCCATGTCACTCTTTTTTATTTTTATTTTTTTAATGTTCAATGAGTAAGAAGCTATGACCAGGAGCTGGTTAGCTTTGCATAGCATAAAGACTGTATTATAAATATACTGTATTAGCTTTGTGCTCTCCAAAGGTAACAAAACTGTGTTAAACTAGCTTGGAACTGTACAAACCAAGACACATACGTGGATACGTTAAGATAGAGTGAAAGGAATCTTATAATGTCGAACCACCATCATCTAATGTCATCAGAACAATGAAGGAGATCCATATCAGATTTAAAATAAAATGCATCCTTTTTTTTAAACACAGAGGTACAGGCACATTTTCTGCTGTGCTTTGTCTCCAAGGCAGCGGCAGAGCTAATTAAAAAGTCCCATTCATCACTATGCAAATGAGTTACGAGATCACACATTAATGAAGTACTGATGAGTCCTAGAATGGAACCTCTAGAATAGTGATAAGCCAGAGCAATCCACTATCTTGTGATTAGTGTACTGATCTGTTCTTTCTACTGAGGACAATACCTATTAGCTTAATTTTCTTTTCTTTTTTTTGTATTTTGCCTTTTCTTGCTAAGAAGTGAGAGTATAACAAAACTATTAGGTATATTAGGTATATGACATTGTGTGTGTGTGTGTGTGTGTTTAATGTTGGACACGTGAGACCAGTCAGGACTAAATGTTACTAAAACGATGATCTTAAATGAACTTAAATCTAAATACAGTCAACATTTGTTTCTAGTGTTCTCCATCCCTCATATCTTTTGTCCCTGCTTTGCATCTGTGTGTGAGTCATGACCATCCAATCACCTCCTGCTCTGCAATCAGCCTGCACACCCAAATCCTGTCCACCTATCAAGCCCTGCAGTGTATCCAGCCGGGTCTCTCATCACCACCAGTTCGTTGGGTCTATCTGTGTTCTGTGTGGTGACTCACTGACCCAGGCCGATTAAGAATTTGATTTATTGTCCTTGAATTCATGTTTGACTTTGTGACCTGCTAAGCTCACAGCCAGTCAATGCAGCTTATTTCCTACTTGACTACACCTTAGGCTAATGATCCACACCCAACCATCGCCAAAAGTCGCCCTCAGCATCATTACCATTACCTGCCAAGAACAGAAAAAAAGAACTTTTAACCTCTGGATCCGTGTTCTGCCTTTGTGTCCTTGTGACAAAATAAGCTGCAGACAGAACTGTTGACTCACAGTAGGTTATAGTCCTGAAACTCTTTCACATTCTGTGAACATTCTGAAACCTGGAACACCGTGTTTTTGCACCAACGTGCTTTCATCGTACATAACCTGTTTTTTCCAGATCACTGCGACTGTCGATCAGCTAACAACCAAAACATTCCCGTAAAACGCAATGTGAACTTCTGAATGCACTGACGCATACTGCATGGAGCTGATGATCACTTTATTAACTGCTAAGTGTAAAACCCACAGTCACTTTGTGTATTTGTCCACAAATACAGTACAATTTGGATCTTCTGGAGAAATCTTTGTGTTCTGTTGTCATCTAGTGGTTACCAGTGATATTACTATTGGAGCTGGACAGCAGAAACAAACCATTCAGGCAAAGAGACAGTGTTTAATTAGTCAGCTGTTACTGTATCTGTTGAACAGGTTACCTGTGTCATCATTGCAACACACTGTAAAATCAAATACGTTGACCTTACTTAAAATCATTGCCTCAAAAGAAAACAACAAAGTAAACTTAACACAGTTAATTACTTCATTTATTAAGTTTGTTTAACTTCATTTCATTTAGTGTCCTCTACCCTAAACCATTAGACACAAATTCACTAATTCAGGTTTAGTTATACTCACTTACTTATTCAGGTTCACTCAATTAAATCAAATCAGTTCTATTTGTTTAGGTGAAGTGAATGAGTATGCCCCAATGAGGATCATCTTTTGTGAGCACAGTCAGAACATCAACTATTTGGCACGATAGGACATTTAATCTTATCATGCCACTAACGCCACGTGACCCAGATCAGGAGGTTTAATTAAAAGATTTCTCTCTTTCTTTCACAGAGCAACATCATCAACATGGCCTGGACGCCAGCAAACGCTCCAACCATCAGACTCAAGGTGTGAATCTAAGAATAAGAAGAATAAGAAAAACCTTTATTTGTCCCACAATGGGGAAATTGCAGTTTGCAACAGCATACAGATATGGCAGAGATTGCAAAGATTGAATAGTCAGATATTGCACAGACTGGTGTAGCTGTCCCCACTATTAACTGGACAGCTACAAAGGCTGTGGAGCTTGGAACATCTTTTCTCAAATATAAACAATCACTTAGTAACTACGGTAACTGCTTATGCAGCAATAGATGTGTGATTAAAATTATTAAACTGTGGTCCTTCACTCATTCCAATCAGTAGTAGAGATGTTATAAAAGTGTTTATGTTCAAAAATTCAGTGTTTGCTTTTGAAAATGTTTATAATTGAATCAAACAAAAACAGAATGCTCCTGGATTCCATGTCCTGCTTTAGTAACTACTGGACCTGAACCTGTCAGTCCATAGAGATTTTTCTGCAAAAGAAAACTAATCAGGAAACATCTTCACTTTTGGAAGAGGACCCACAGGAACTAACAGCACTACTGATCTACTGAAGGTTTTGATTCAAAGCGCTTAAATGCTCCAAAAAAATTGAATGACAGAAAAACATTTGTACATGTAGTAGTAGTCAGCAATACTACTGTTATAATACTATGTTCCACAGCACACTGGAAGCCACTGAAGACAGGAAAACCCTTGTGGTGTCACTGGAGAATCCAGGGGTAACGGATGTTCAAAAGGCTGACAAAGCCTGAAAAGATGCCGCTCTGGAGAGACTCTCCATTCAGCCTGTCACACTGTCTTCACCTCAACCACCATAAAAGAAAGAAACTGTGGATGGAGGCCTCAGCATCAGCCCTCTCCTCAATGGAGAACACATAGACAAGGACAACAACACTGACCCTGGTCTGTAGATACACTTATTCATCATGGAAGCTATCTTGTTGTTGCGCTGCTGTTGTGTAGCTCACTATTGTGTGGGGCACCAATGATCTGAAAGTCAGTGGCCACAGTGAATTAATCAGTATATTCAATGTCTCACTGTGTGATCGTTATTAATCATTATTGCTTCTCCTATAATGACAGGTTAGGAATCATTGTTTTTTATTTATTTTTTTATTTTTTTATGATGCCTTCACCCTCTGACTAACTACACACACAATCTGGAAACTGTAATTTCTCTGGCAAAAGAATGTTGTTAGTGGGGGCCTTTGGGTCCTATGGGCTGAGGAGAGGGGCCTCTCCCAGCTGTCATCAGGTGAGAGGCAGGGTACACCCTGGACAGGTCTCCAGTCTATCACAGGGCTAACACAGAGAGACAGACAACCATTCACATTCACACCTACGGCCAATTTAGAATCACCAATTAACCTAATAAGCATGTCTTTGGACGGTGGGAGGAAGCTGGAGTACCTGGAGAGAACCCACGCAGACACAGGGAGAACATGCAAACTCCACACAGAAGGGCTCCCCTGGTGACCATTAATTAATGCAAATAAACACACTCCCTCCAAATAAGGACCTAAAGTTGTGCAAACTGGACAATGACAAAGTAATGGCATAACTGTATCTTAAGCTTTGACTGCTCGTTTATAGTGATTCATAACCATTAGTAAAGCTGCACTGCACTCTACAGGAAGATCCAGTCATGTGCAGGATGGTGTTACTGTTAAAGTGTGAAAAATTAACACTCTTCAACAAAACATAAAATATTATAATTATAGATAGATAGACAACAAACAGAAAGCTGACAGCTGAAAAGACAAATAAGGCATCAGTCATCATATACACTATATTACCAAAAGTATTCGCTCACCTGCCTTTACTCATTCTATGAACTGAAGTGCCATCCCATTCCTAACTCATAGAATTCAATATGATGTCGGTCCACCTTTTGCAGCTATTACAGCTTCAACTCTTCTGGGAAGACTGTCCACAAGGTTGAGGAGAGTGTTTATAGGAATTTTTGACCATTCTTCCAAAAGCGCATTGGTGAGGTCACACACTGATGTTGGTCGAGAAGGCCTGGCTCTCAGTCTCCGCTCTAATTCATCCCAAAGGTGTTCTATCGGGTTCAGGTCAGGACTCTGTGCAGGCCAGTCAAGTTCATCCACACCAGACTCTGTCATCCACGTCTTTATGGACCTTGCTTTGTGCACTGGTGCACAGTCATGTTGGAAGAGGAAGGGGCCCGCTCCAAACTGTTCCCACAAGGTTGGGAGCATGGAATTGTCCAAAATGTTTTGGTATCCTGAAGCATTCAATGTTCCTTTCACTGGAACTAAGGGGCCAAGCCCAGCTCCTGAAAAACAACCCCATACCATAATTCCTCCTCCACCAAATTTCACAGTTGGCACAATGCAATCTGAAATGTACCGTTCTCCTGGCAACCTCCAAACCCAGACTCGTCCATCAGATTGCCAGATGGAAAAGCGTGATTCATCACTCCAGAGAACGCGTCTCCACTGCTCTAGAGGCCAGTGGCGGCGTGCTTTACACCATTGCATCCGACGCCTTGCATTGCACTTGGTGATGTGTGGCTTGGCTGCAGCTGCTCGGCCATGGAAACCCATTCCATGAAGCTCTCTGCGTACTGTACTTGGGCTAATCTGAAGGTCACATGAAGTTTGTAGCTCTGTAGCAATTGACTGTGCAGAAAGTCGGCGACCTCTTTGCACTATGCGCTTCAGCATCCGCTGACCCCTCTCCGTCACTTTACGTGGCCTACCACTTCGTGGCTGAGTTGCTGTTTTTCCCAAACGCTTCCATTTTGTTATAATAGAGCTGACAGTTGACTGTGGAATATTTAGGAGCGAGGAAATTTCACTACTGGATTTGTTGCACAAGTGGCATCCTATGACAGTTCCACGCTGGAATTCACTGAGCTCCTGAGAGCGGCCCATTCTTTCACAAATGTCTTGTTTCACAGTCTGCATGCCTGAGTGCTTGAATTTATACACCTGGGGCCAGGCCAAGTGATTAGAACACCTGATTCTGATCATTTGAATGGGTGAGCGAATACTTTTGGTAATATAGTGTAGATCATAGGTGTCAAAGTGATCCGTGAAAGGGCCACTGTGGCTGCAGGTTTTCATTCCAACCATGCAGCAGCACACCTGACTTGGCTTAATCAATCAACTGAACTGCCTTCACGCAGTCATTTCAGGTGTCCTCTTGTTTGATTGGAACAAAAACTTGCCAGTCACACCCACTGCATGGGTGCTGCATGGTTGGAATGAAAACCTGCAGCCACAGTGGCCCTTTCATGGATCACTTTGACACCCCTGGTGTAGATGGAGGAACAATGGAGTAGAAGTAATAGTATAATTTCATTCAATTTATTAAGTGAATAACCAAATTGATAACTAAATTTAGAATCAATCCTGCATATCCTTAGAATGTGGGAGGAAACTGGAGTACCCAGGGAAAACCCACAGAGATACAGGAACATACAAACAAAAAAATAAAAAAGTCAGGATTGAAAGTACAAATTTTGGAGCATCTTGGTAAAAGTGTGAGCATAAACTTGCTGCTAAAAATGAGAAATCTATGTTTATATTAACACTTATTAGGGACATTTTAGGACCAAGCTTAACTGATTCATATTTTTTTTTCTGAATAAATCTCTTAAACCACTTCAGCACTTTACAAAACTACCAAAACTTCAATTAATTTGAGAATTTTAACCCTTTAAATGTCAGTTTGGTAGTTAGTAAATGGTGAACGGTGACGACTTTTGTTCTGTAAAGCTCCAAACTGCTGCAGATTGTTTCAGGCTGACACTTCAGCGTCACTGAATGGCATGCCTAAGAGGACCAATGGGGCCCTATAACCAAGTGTCTGAATGATGGTTTATTGTTGGAACTGTCCGGGTAAAACCAAAATCACTCAGTTTTACCCTATAGGGTACAATATTGGTTAATAGTCATGGCATTGGCTGGTTTGATCATTGGCTGCAGACAGGAAACATTTGAATCAGTGGTGGAGAAGAGGACTGAACAAACTGTTATCAATCATGGATAACCCTGACCACCCTCGCCTTCGTTCCCTCAAAGAACGCTACAGGAAATCTTTCCTGCCTCAAGCCATCAGTCTATACAACTCCTCCTGTGACAGATGACCCTCTGGACTTTTGTTTTTCTTGCACATTTGCACATGGTTGTTTGGTTATTGGTTGTAAATTCATTACATTTCATTGCAATTTAATACATTTTTTTAATATTCACTTATTTTTAATATTCACTTATCTTATAATTCTTGTAAATATTGTGTATAATTTTTATTTTTTTAGTTCTCTATTTTTTATTATTGATTTTAGCTTTTTGTTATATTTTATGTATGGCGTCGAGTGCCTGTACATTGCTGCTGCAACAGTGAAATTTCCCAGTTTGGGATTAATAAAGAAACTATCTATCTATCTATCTATCTTGATGTTTGCACGTATCGGTCCAATGCTTGCGAGAGCGTTTAGAACTACCAGCGCCTGATGAAGAATTACCCAAATGATTTCTAAAGCCAGTGCTTGCCAAGCCTTTTTATGAGGGTCTCTAGATTATCTTGTAACTTTTCTGTAATTACACAGACACATGTGGCCCTTGTGCTTAAATGATCCATAAAATGTCATCAAATTGCACTTGTCCGAATCCAGAATGCTGAGTGCTTTTAACATAGTAGCCTCGTGTTTAGCTAACTTGCATCTGCGTTTCTTTGCAATCTTGATTACTACAATATTAATTGGGTATATATTAGTACAGCAGAACACTTTGCCGAAGGTCCCATCTCCTAATGACCATAGAGACCGAAAATGGAGCTGCAGATGTGCAGAAAAGCACTGCCACTGGATCCTTTTATTCAGTTATTTGTTCAATAATATTTTTTCAATCTCAGTGCTACTACAGTGTTGTATTTTTTTCTTCAATCTTCACTCAATAACTCACAAAGTAAAAGCAGGTTTTCATACAGTTCTGCAGTTTATACCGTTGACTGGTTGGTTTTTCAGTTGGTCTGGGCCTCTAAATGTGTGTTGCCTGGGATCTTGGTACAGGGGATTGTAACATCTTATCCTGTGTATTAACAATGAATGTGAAAGAACTATAGGAACAATCTATCAAACAGTCTATATATCTATATTCATATATCCAATTACCATGCATGGAAAAATAAGTTTGGGGGTTGAAACAATCAGTGCAAAAGGCAGCCTAGAGTTTGGAACAAAGACTGTTTGTACTGTTTGTTGATGAAAAATACTGTAATTAACTTAATGAATAAAAACAACTCATGTTGACTTTTAATGATAAAAAACTGTTGTACAACTTGTACTTTCTTGTATCCTCATGTAGAGAACAAAAGCTACAATAAACAGCCACCAGTTATAATCACTGACTTGGTCTTTACTTCACGTACAACCATTCGTCTGTGCAGAAAGTACCAATAAGATGCTTTCAAAAAAAAAATAAAAAAAATAAAAAATAAAGAGTAAAAGGAAAAAGACACAAATCATTGTAAACGTCACTGAGTAGTATTTAATATTTTTAACACATCAGGGGAAAAGCTTAACTCACAAAAGACTTCTTTTAAAAAATCTGTCCAAACAATACACTAAGATGAAATAAAACAACAGTTAAAACTAATAATGAAATCCCAAAGATACAGAGAGATCATTTTCCACAGCTTCACATGTTGACCAACTGGCTTCTGTCCATGTAATCCCTGAAATTAATTAGCTGTGAGAGAGAAAGAAAGTATTTAGTAAATATATCTCTAGTCTTTTCAAGTCCAGTCCTTTTTATTCCTTTTATCTTATATTTAATCAATAATCACAGAGATGAATCACATAATCAAATTAAATAATGACATAACATAAATTGTGGCTTTAAGCTTTTTGTCAATGCTTTAGTGTGTGACACAATCTTATGTATCATTTGTATCATTTCAATCCTTGTGGTTTGGTGGAGCTTCTGTTATGCAGGAGACACAAACTAAAATGAGAAGCCAATGTAATTTAATATTATGTGACTTTGTGTTCACCTGCTCTGCGTTTTTGTCCACTTCAGTGCGTGTCTCGGAGGCACGGCTGTGGTTGGGTGGTAGAAGGTGCAGCCGGCTCGTGTACACTGTGACGCGAAACGACAAGGCTGTAGAGAACAGAAGAATTTAGATTCAGATTTACTCCAAATGTAAAAGGCAACAAATCCTTCATGTAGTAAACTGTCATTTATATAATCAAACTTCATGTGTTGTGTGCCACCTTGGGATGAAAAAATGGACAGTCCATCTTCTTGCACTCGGGGAAGAAGCGACAAACACTAGTGGTCTGCACTGGTGGCACTGCTGTGAACACAAAGAGTCGAGTTAGGGGCGCAGACGGAGTTGTTCAAAGTGGATTCACTGATTAGATACAGCAGGATTAGACATGTCACATGTTTGTCTCATCGCTTTTTTCTGTCCTGTACAATGCAACTCAATTGCAGGAGACTCCCGTTTTATGTCAGAGGTGGTTAATCTATCCATATACCCACACACAGACCTTAAAATAGTCTGATAAGATCAATAAAACAAGCATAGAAACGAATGAAATAACATTTTATGCATAGGTCCTATAATGGGGAAATGGCTGATTATAGTGTTGAACATTAAAAATGACTAATTTGACCATTGTTAAACGAAACCCCAATATCGCAGAATGAATGATTTTATTGTGTTTTTAATGTGGTTACAATGGCAGTCAATGGGACAATGGAAGTCAATAATGGAAGTCAAGGCCACAAGAGGATAGTAAATTTTAAAATTAATAATGACAAAAACTAATAATGCAATCAAGTCAATATTTTAGATAATCTTGGTCATATCCAAGACTGATTTTGGCCCAGCTTCTCAACGTTAGTTTTATGGAAATGTCTTCATGTGGCTACTTGCGGTGGGTATTTATCCACTGGAGACCGTTGGCATGGGAAAGCGACTATTCACTGGCAACAAACCCATAACCACGGCCATGCCCCCGAGACCAAGCCCTAACCGCACTACAGAAAAAAAACAAAAAAACAATGAAGCTCAAAGGAGCAACGCTGCTAACACCTGACAGGGGAAAATGGCTCCAACACGCACAGTGAACACCAGCCAACACTCACCTAACCTCCAGCCTAACACTGAACTCTTAACCCAGGGCTATTCAACTAATTGGGAATAGGGGCCAGCTCATGAAATGGAGGCAAACTAAGGGGCCAGAGAATAAAAGTAATCACAGTAACAAATAAAGAAATAACAACAACATACTGAAGGAGTCAATGTATTCTATTTTGTAAATGCAGAACAACATGCACAAAGGGTTGCCAACTCCCTGAAAAATAAATAAGGGACACCTCATTGGCAGGGTCAGCCGACCCGATTGCCTTTACCCTTCCCGGCGTGGTGAAATGTTTTTAGCTTTTTTTGTGTGGGAAACGATTTTTTAACTATTTGACTCCAATCTGAACTGAATTAGATGCATATTTTTGAGTGATATGAACATGTGCAAAACAAATTATTATTCAACAATTTATTTTTAATACAAAATAACCAAATTGACAGAAATCTGTCCTGCTTAACTTAAAACTGTATAAATTAATATAAAACAATAGAAAGCAGAGCATTCCTCTTGTAAAAGTGCAATAAGAAAAGTTCAAACAGAAAGGGCGAGTTGTTGCTTTGTTGTCTTCCGGTATCTTCTTCGCAAACAACAGTACCTCGACCAATGAGATGAGCGGGATTCCCGCTGTCAGCTCATTGGTCACAGAGCAGGAGACGGCCTGGGAATAAGTTTACCGTAAATTTTCAAATAAAGCTCCCTGTTGTTCATTCATTCCATTGACATTTTATACACTATTTTTGATTCTCACGGTAATACGGGACAAAGTGCGTCCCGTTTCAGCTCAATACAGGACGCGTACTTGTGTTTCTAAATATGGGGCGATTCTGTTTTTCACGGTTGGAAACCCTCTTAATATGGAGAACTACTGAACTCATTTTTTTTTAAAGTAGAGAGAGATATTTTGTCTTGTTAGCCAACTTTCGTGCTTGAAAGAAAGAAGTCAGAGCGGTCAGAGCCAGGCGTATCTGCGCTCAGAGCGTTGCACTCGAGCGCAAACGACGAACGGCGACTTTGATTGGTCATGTGCGGCCCCTCAAAATATAGGTCCAACTTAAACGTGTATAAACCATCTCCTACTGCACGAGAGAATGCACAATTAGCTATAGTCATGCACTGTATTAGACTATCCATATGTAATAACTACACGACACTGTAAGGGCCGGTACAAAATTCCTCAGGGGCCAGACCTGGCCCGGGGGCAGCCAATTGAATAGCCCGGTCTTAAAGGATCAGGGAGACTGGCCAGGTGCTCCTCAAATTGAGTCCCACCCACTAAAGTGTAGAAAACAGACAAGCAACAAAACAAGAGGGGAAAACACACAGCATCAGGCGGCCGTCACAAATCATAAAGGAAAAGAGAGACTACCTGGTCTGGGTGGAGGAGCGACGGCACTCCTGCGGCTGGCATGAGTGAAGGGACAGTCTGGCTTTGTGCACCTCGCATCGTATTTACAATTAGGGTGCACAAAAAGGCATTTATCCCCAAACTTGCAGTTGGGAAACGTCCTTTGAAGGAAAACAACAATAAATGCTATTGTCAGCTATGATTCAAAGTGATAAAAACTCTTAACATTTCAGATGTTTGTAATAGTGTTACGTACTTGCACTGTGTTGTTGGGTGATGGTAGAGACACTCATCTCCACTTTTACATACGGGCCAGAACTTGCAGCGCTCCAAAACCCTCTGTTTCTTCAAAGGAACGACATCCTCGTCTGCCATCTCAATGTCCATCACATTATCTTTCAAGAGGACAGAATGTAAAGTGATGTTTGAGACTGGACTAAATGTCTTTACAAAATATGTTGCATAAATAAAGAGGAACTTTGTTGAGACACCACACCTTCTGATGATGTGACCACTCCCTGCAGCCTGTGAAGGACGCTGACTTTGGGCTCTCTGTGGACAAGGCTGGTTCCCTCAGTGATCTTTGTGAGGGGTCTCACATCATCCAGCTCCATGTCACCATCTAGAGCGTTACCCATCGGGCTCGGTACCCCATCTAATGTCACTATGAACTTGGGGCTGGCGGAGTCGCCCCTCTCCTTACTAGTGTGTGACACAAATGAGTTCAGGAGACTGCAATTCAGAAATGGTACACAGGTATGGTTAGAAACGAACAGACCAGAGAATGTAGAAATGCAGCAATGTGTCTGTACCTGGCTTGGACTGTGCGTGGTATGGCAGACTGGACTTGCTGCTGACTTCTTACTGAAGCTTCTTCCAGTTGAGGCCGACTCATGATGAAGGAGCGCGTATCAAATGGCTTTCCCTCGCTTCCTGCAGTGGCCTCCACGTCTAGATGCACGACAAAATCAAATACGTAAACAGAAACTCCAATGTTCTGAAGTATTGCTGTCGATATTTATTGTTTTTTTAATATATTTAAAAGATGCGTGAACATTCATAACAGAAGGAAAGTTTAAAAATATTTGAATAGCCAAGGATTTGTCTGTAACTTCCCCATAAAATACTCACCATAGTTACTCTGCTCTCTTTCAAGATTCCCTTCCAACTGCAGGCGTGAAGCTAACGATGATCTGGTCGGAGCTGGGAGGAAAATGCAAAATAAAAACATTAAATCAGCATTAAAAACAAGATCAGACATGTTTATTAGTATTATTTTTAATAAAGCACAAAAAGAACCCCACAATGTGAAAGGACAAGACATGTCAAAACAGTATAGTAGCAAACTTATCAGTCATGCATTCAGAAAACAATTTATGTATTTATTAATTTCCTTGATCAGTCAGTGTATTTACTGTGATCCAGCACCATTTAATTGGCGGTCATGCTCAGAGATTGAAGCTCTTGTAGCCTTGTTTGACGTACCAGATGCTCTGGAGGGAGGGAGATCTGTGGAGGTGTAGGCCTGCACCCTGGGGGCCAGGCTGTGGAGGTGTTCCTGGACGAGCTGGATGGCTGCAGCCATCTCTTCATTGGAGGACAGCCGAGTACGAGGCGCCACAGGAACAGTCTGTCTCTGTGGTACTGTGACGAAATGTCAATGTCAGAGTGATAACAGCTGAGATTTGTGTGCCAAGTTAAACTGCAGTGTTTATCCACGGTTGTACAGTAGAGGGGTAACATACTTGTCGGATAGGCTGTAGTTTTGGTGATAGAGTCCTGCGCCTCAGAGATGGCCTTGAGGATCAGATTTCTGTTGGCTTGCTTGGCTGGTGGGAGAGTAGGTCTGACACAATACAAACAACATTTTTTTTTACTTCTTTTCTCTGAAAGAAAACACTTGAATAAATGAATCCATGAGGCAGATAAATTCTTGCCTTTTTGTTTTACCAAATATATACCAAATACTGATGCTGAATATGACATGAGGTGTAACACTCACTTCCGTTCTGGTTTGGAGGGGAGGGAAACTCTACTGGACAGGCCTCTGCCACCATAGCTTACATCGTCTTCTTCCACATCGTCACTGTCTTCGTCTGCTACTCTGTTCACTCGCACAACTGAACTTGCTACTGGTGCCTTCCGCTTCCGTGACAACTCTTCTTGCTGAGCAGCAAAAGAATAACAATGTTTTGATTACTAGCAGAATACTAGTGTCCATGTAAACACAGCAATAATAGGTATTAAGGCTGAAGCAAGCGTTAGTTATTAATCATTTGAAAAAAGACAAAGGGTCACAGTACCTTGCTGGATCCAGATCTGAAGGTTCTGCTGCTTCTGCTATCTTGCTGTCTGCTGTGAGAGGATCCCTCTATAGACCGGCTCATGTCCACAGAATTTACTGATGTAAACTTGCTCTGCCCAGGTCTGTAGATCTCAACGGTGGGTCTACGCCCATGACTGTTGCCAATTTCTACATGTTCCTCCGCGATGAGGTCATCATCCATCTCTGGTTTAATGTCGATAACGGCCTCCGACGGGAGCAGCTCAATGAGGGGCTTAACCGTGGAGGTAAGACGAGAGGAACACTTTTCCAAGGCCCCCTTCCTGACGACAGAAATATTTGAGTTTGAGAACGACATGCAAGTAGCACATATTTAAATACGAGTACAAAGACATCATCAGGGACCTGTTTTCATGAGCAGAACTGGACACACGGGCTTCAGTCCTATCAGAGCGTGAACTGGACACCGTCAACACTTTCAGCTCCTCCGCTCTGCTGTTTTCAGCGACAAAGGACTGACTTTTCCCGGGTACAGTGCCACTGTCAGACTGCAGCTGACATTTGAGCGGTGCTGGCTCTAAAATAACCATGCAGACAAGAAGAGGGAAACATAACTTTCAGTAAATTAAAGAAGCCAAACAAACTCAAAAATGACACTATTTTCTCTTTAATGTTTGGGGTGAATGATTCAGGCTTACCTCCTGCAACAGATCTTAATTTTTCCAGGACACCATGTAGCCTAAAAGTAATCATCAAATGAATTTAAAAAGTGCAAGCTCCATGATATACACTTAAAGAAAGCAGCAGAAAACAAAGAAACATAGAAGGTTGTTTTACCAGGTCGTGAACTTAATAGTGTTGTTTCCAAGAAAAAGAGAGAGATCGTCAGTCATCTGTTCTGAGGTCTTCTTGTTTGCAACCATTACCATAATATAATCAGGGAGCTCTTCATCTACAATTAAAAAGACAAGAAACACATACAATGATTGTTTGACTGCGGAGTCCAGAGTAGTTGTTGTCACAAGGATATTTTGTTCACTTACCAATGTATGCACCAAGCTCTTGAAGTTTGCCTTTGATAGCAGCCTGAAACAGATCAAACGTACAGGTTGGATGATAGTGTCAACACAAACTATGGATAGCATGCTAGCTATGCTAATATCATTCATTAGCAAAACCGAATAATTACCCAATAATTGTCAACGTAGCGCTAAGTTACATATTAAGAAGGAAACCTCCTTATAATTCAAACCCCTGTACGCGTCTATCAGCTGGATATGTGAAGTCGAAAAGCCCTCGGCCTTATAAATAGTTAGATTTGTCCGGATAGTATTCACCCAAACTGACAAATTTAAGCTAGCTTGCTAATGTTAGCAAGCAGCGCCTGCGTTACCCTAACGTAAATCGTGCAAGATTCTCAAGTTCAAATCATATTGGTACTCACTCTAATTTTCTTGCTAATTTCGGTTCCGATTTCCATGTTTAATCCAAGCAATTAAGTTATAAAAAAATACGCAACTATTTTTCCAGCACCCCCAAGCTAACCAGCAGTGGCTACTGTGACGTTCAACCACGTGATCATCGAAGACGGGAAGTGAGAGGGACAAAAAGTATCAATCTATCTACAAATATACAATAAACAAAACACGTTTTAAGAAATTAAAATAATAAAATAGCTATAATAACACAAGGAAAACCAAAGCACACACAGTACTAAATCCAATTAATTTAAAATAAAAAAGACTTAAACATAAACACACATTCTTCCCCAGCAGTTTTATTGTTCTTTGCTTCTGTCTAAAATTTAAGGTGTTTTTTAAAAAATGTTTCAATTTTACAAGAGCCAATATTAAGGTGCCATAGTTTCTGATAACTGATTCTAATCTGCTTATAAAAATTATTTGTGTTGAAGTTGTGTTGAAATTATTTGCAATGAAATTTTATATTTACTTTAAATCAGTAGCTGTGCCGTGCAATGATGTTAAAATCAGTTTGAATCTGCTCAGTGTCTAGTCTAAGTTTAGTCAGACGAAACAATGCATTTTGGATTTGTTTTTAAATCATAAACAGAAAGGAAAGCACAGATTGGGACTAAAACTGATCCACTAGATGGTGTAAGAGACCATTAAGAAGACAGCCCTGCGGTGAATTTGAAGCACAGGTTGCAAAATAAAGACCCATACAGATTGAAATTCTGTGTCAGTGTTCATTCTGCTAAACTTGGATAATGCATACTTAGTACTTAATCTTGGGCAAACTGACCAGTGTCAAAAAAAATAAAAATAATTCATAAGGTACATGCACAGTTCACTTTTGTCGCAAGTTAAAGTGACCAAAAGAAAAATGCACAAACCTCTCCAGCGTGGGTCTACACACATATGCCAGGGTTAGAATTTCACTTTCATTCCATTTAGGTTAAAAACACTCCTCCAAATGCTTCACTTCACTTCATCTGTCTTTGACTTTCTAATGCTCATAGCTGTGTGTTTTCCATCACAGATTATTTCCTGTTTTGCAGCCCCTCAATGCCAAACAACAATGACGGGAAGGATCTTGCTTGCAGTCTAGACCAACGTCTAACACACTCTCAGCTACGGCCGTCTGCTTCAATTCTGTCTGCTTTGTTTACACTGTCTGGGTAAATCAAAGCTGATGCACAAAAATATATATATCATGTCACATGTTTTGGGACTTAGTTATAAAAGACAGGACACAAACCTTTTGTTACCTTCCATGTGTAATTGCAATTCAGTTGTTTTCATAATTACTACATGGTGTTGTCACCACTGTCACATCTTATCTACTAAAATACAGCTTCTTTGAAATTCATGAGGTAATTTTTGGTGCGATGGACAGGGACCACTTTTTAAAGGTCTCTGGTTTGTTTTTACATTCACTGCTTTTTTACTTGGTCTAAATAGAAGACTCTGGATTTTAATTCTAGACCACATCTGTGTGATAGAGCTAATTGCTTGTGCATTGTGTGATTTATTTTTTCACAGGATTACTGTTACTGGATGCAAAACGTCCTTTTGTAAAATGCAACCAGTCACCATACTCGCTCTTGAGTTTTGTGTTACAGTCTGTCACCTTTCCCGCCTTCCTTCACACACACTGCAAGAAAGTGAATTCAGGATACACACAAAGAAACTGAGGATGTCTGGATGGAGGTGTCAGCCATATCTTCTGTAATAAAATGTGGCTGCCTATACCAGGAATATAAAAACCAGCTCCCAAAAAAAAACAAAACAAAGAAACACCAATATGTAAATTCTGCCGTGCAACAACTTCTGAGAGGACTGAGAGCAAGTCACACATTTTTCTTAGAATGAAAGCAGGAACAAAAATCAGCTAAGTATAACTGTAAGTATAACTGAAACTAGCAAAATTAGCAATCTGGCTTAGTACTAAAACACTTTCTTAGCAAATATAACTTATATACTTGCATATACTTATATATGCCTGCACAGAGTCAAGAACCAGGGTTGTGGACAGAATACATGGCAGCAGTACATCTATACATCCGATCATAATCTGACATGGTAGGCTAGCACTTAGCTGTTGATGCTAGTTAGCTTAGCTACAGAAATGGCAACGTTACCAGCATGCTTTTTGTTTTCATTCAGTTCATTTCATCGGCAGCCAATATTACTGAAACATTTTTAATACTGTTAATACACTGGGTACTCAAAAAATAGTTTTCTCTTATCTTTGAACATATCAGTAAGTATTTTTACCAAGACAGACAGTGTTGTGCTGCAATGTGGTCATCCACACAGGTAAATCCAAGGGAGACATTTTTCAGTATTTACTTTGAATTAAAACCCCCTAAAGGATTGCATCTGGATATAGTCAGGTGCTGTTAAAGCTACTCCATACACATTTTTTACTTTTACTTTTACTTTTACATTTTTTCATTGACTGTGTGAGATTTGTTTGTCTAACTGTAAATATGTTAGCAATAGTAGCCATGGTAGGAGCCTTCTGGTTGGTGTTCACGACAAAAGTCTATATGAATGGCCCCCTCTTGTGGTACAGACAAACTGGTAACTGGGAATTTTTGGTGAGGTTCAATTCTACGACTTGTGATGTATTTGCTGACATTTTCAGAGATCATATTGTAATATGTAAATGCAGATAATGTTGAAATTCCCAACGGCCTCTTCCTTTTACTTTGCGTCTTTTCCCACATTAAGCTAGTGGTCATTAGCTTGCAAGGTTCAAGGTTACCATTTAAAAACCAAGCATTTTGTGTACACAACTTCCCTTGTCATAACCACAAGCCCACAAGTTCCATTTGAAGGCTGCAAAAGTTCTATTAACTCGTGATCAACAATGATGAGACATGCATCATTAGGCTATACAGTATACATTCATTCAGTCATTCATTCATCTGTGAACGGGTGGGGGGAATGGGGGGGGGGTCATATACAGTATATACGGCAGGAAGATATATTACAGTCAATGTCGGCTCCCTCACTTGCGTGACAGAACTTGAGATGTGACAAACCAAGTAATGGGTCATCACTTCTATGCAAAATTGCCATATTAAAATAGGCTACTTTGCCTGGCTATAACAAAGTCTTTAAAGGGGCATGCACTGGCCTGGTCCCATTCTTTTCTCTCCCTTGAAACACTGGTCATGGCTCGGTCTCAGTTAAAAGGGTCTTGACAACCTAACTGTGATGACTCTTCTAATTTGTATTTGTATGTTTACCAAGCAAGTGGCTGGGATATTTTGCACACATACTGTACTGGAACCTAATGGACACTTAGACTATTTGTCATGCACACCATGTCCTTTATGAAAGTTTCCATTCATCTTCAAAGGTAAGAAAGGGAGAGGTTGTGAAGAGGCCAGATCTGTTTTCCAGGAGAATGAAACAGAACCTCAAATGACCCCAGCAGAAACCTTAGAGCATGGCTAAAACTAACTCCATTCTTTGCAGAAAAGTGCTCCATCTCATTGTTGTTCATTTCACTGTTGCTTAATTGGATCAAGGGAGAGGCAAAACCTTTTCAGTGATCCCTGTAACAATACTGTTGCAACAACATCCATCAGCAGGGTGAGAGCACTTCTTGTTCTGAAACCATCACACACGCAACTATGTTGATGTATTGGTCCTTGAAAGTTTTATGCCGAGGCCTCATCTTTTTAAATGCAGCAAACACCTTTCAAAAGTTATGTGCCACTTGGGAACCTGTGCTCCTGTACTGAGGACTGTAAAGATGTGTATAGAGATGGACGTAGTCACGTATTTGTGCCTCCACTTTGTACATTGTATATGTGGTTACTCACTTCTTCTTTTGTGGACTATAATTCCAGTTCCTACAACTGCTAGGTGCCATTTATTGGGCCAGTTGTGCAGCATGCACCAAGTTACGAACATTTGATGCCACTTTGGATGCACAATGATGAGAATTACTTCAAGCTATAATGTGATTATTCCTGTATGTATCTGTGCTTTTTTATTTGACGTTAATTTACTGTATAGAATGTTTACTGCTGTGTGTCCCTCCCCTTTTTCCTTGCCACGTCGCCTTCAGGCTTGCTCTGGGGGTTTCAGGCCGGGTTTTTGTAAAGCGTCTTGAGACGATTTGTATTGTTATTGACGCTATATAAATAAAATTGAATTTAATTGAATTGAATTTGGTAATAACCCTGAATTACTATGTTTTGACGCAATAACAACTAGTGGATCTCTCTTACGTATAGCAACGAAGGTTAGACTGCATGATGGCGAGATGCAACAAATTGCTGTAAATTCAGTGAATCTGGATAACCCTATATTGTATGTGAGCTCTTCTAAGCCCATCTTGTTTACTCCATCACTCTGTACAGAATGTGTGACTTCTCTTTGTACTTTTGCATACAAAAAAAAAACATTTTTGATGTTGTAACGTTTGAAATGTCAAAGGTAACAGACTATATTTGCATGAAATCTTTGCTTAACCAACCAGTAGTACATCAAAAGATAAGAGGGCAGTGTAATGAAAAACATTTCTGAGAAATTTTCTGTGAATTCCAGCTGCAAATGCATTGAGTCACAGTCGTCACTGTATGCATGTAACCACAAACCTGCTATTCTGTGGCTGGGAGAGGTCGCCCCTCACAACTACACAGAGGATTGTGGTAATGGTGCTTCCCTTTTCTTTGAAATGTTGTCATAAACGAAGAGACTTCAGTTGTGAATCGCCTGATAAACTTCCGCAAATTCGTAAACCACATGTGCTGTGATGACGATAGTTCTACCACCAAGGCCTCTTGCCTCTTCCTGAGTCAGAGACACAGTGAAGCGTTGCAGTAATCTTCTTCTGAAACGCGAGGAAAGTAATACTCTTTAGAGTCACATTACAGTTAAGATAGGTCAGGATCTTGCCTTGAGGCTGGAAAGGGGTAAAAAGAAAAAAAAAAGCAGACAAAGGTAGGAGGTTACATAGGGAAGCTTTTACACACAGGAAAATAATTCATTGCACCTGCTCCAACAATGTCCAGAAACCTTAGACAGGCTTTCCTTAGCAAGATGACACATGTATGAATGAGGCTGCTGCAGCTGGGTGTCAGCACACAATGGCATCTTCTGCAAATCCATACGAATAAAGGGAGATTTGCTTGTATACACAGTCACACAGTGGAACAGTCACTTAGCTTTTGTGTACAAATGTCAAAAAAGCACTGGTGGAATTATCAGTTTGCAAAGAAAATAAAAACACCATGCGGTCACTTAAAAGTGAAGATTAACTATGAAGCCTTGAACTGTTTGGGTGTCAATAAATCCAGAGGAGGCTTTTAAGCATTAATCCACTTTTATTCATAAAAGTTGAGTAAGCTCATTACTCATTAGTCTGGTGAGGAAGTGAAGGCACAGCTGGTCCAATCACTCTTACCAAACCTGCTTTAGGTTCAGTTTTGGGACTTGGTGGGTCACTACATGCTCTTCAACATCATGTCTGGATGAGTCAGTGTTACACAGCTGGGAACATTTGAAAATGTCCCTCACTGTGTGCAGGTCAAGGCTTGACTTTGAATTTAATTACATATAAGGAAACTAATGTGATCTGGAACTTGGTCTATATATTAAACTCCAATATAAGGAACTTTGTTAACTCAGTACTGAACAGATTATTATCTGGCCTTTAGGAGACCAGCATCATTTGTAAGGACTGAATGTTTTCTTTCTGTCAATATGCAACTCCTTTCTGTTTTTTACGTGCCACCCACACTGAGTGACTATGTTTGGGTAGGTTCTTCAGGAGATACGAGCTGGTTGCATAAAACAAATGCACAGTCCTTCTATTGTGTCCGCACTAACAGAGAAGATGTGAATTTTCTGGATCATGTGAGGGCAGTCAAATGAAGTAATATTGGGTCATGTGACCAATTGAGGTTTCACCTATTTAAAAACAATCAAGATTTGGAGAAGTACATGTATGCGCTCTCTTGAAGATTGAACTATTTTCGTGCCTGTATGCAAAACATTAGCCAGGTTAGCTTAGCTTAGTATAAAGGCGGGAAACAGCTAGCCTAATCATGTCCAAAGGTAACAACATCCAGATGCAAACACCTATAAAGTTACCTTACAAGGCAGCAATATTTGTGAGATCACACAACAATCCAGCCTAGCCTTCAAGCTAATGCGGTTGTTGCAGATCAGTAAGCAACCAGGAAATCCTACTAGCTACAGTTGTGTTTTAGGCGTGATGACAGCCAATGGCGACGACAAGAAACGACGTTGAAAATAACAACGATGTGCGAATTCATGCGCAAATTTTGCTTTCAAGGATGGCAAAAATTGTTCACAACTACATAGCTACAGACAATAAACGCTTGCTAGCTTTCAAAGCTCCTCAGATGGTTTGTTGTATTTCCTGTTCATTATTATTTTTTTGTACTGTATTGATCCCACATGGGAAAATTATTTTTCTGCAGTTTGCTGCCACCTGTGCAGCACCAGGGGAGCAGTTTGAGGGTCAGGTGGTGGCTCAGAGCACCTGAGCTATGGATGTGGTGGGAAGCAAACATGTGATACTTCAGTCCCAAAGCTGCTTGTCTAATCACCATTCTGTGCTCTCCTACTATATGTTTCGGTGATGTAATTGGTCGAAGTTAACTCATGACAGATGCTTCTTCCACCTGCAAAGGGTTCTTTTTGAAAGTCCATTCAGTGTTGACAGTTCAGACAATTGTTCTGCTTTCTAAACAGGGGAGAACTGCTCCACTGGCCTCATCGGTGAACTACGAGATGTCATTAAATGTCTTTGTACAGTCTAGATGGGAGTAGTTGTGGTGGTTGGCTGCTGAAGTCGCACTGAGTGTCTTCCCTCTCCAGAACGCATCAGGTCATCTCTAAATTGCTGATATTAATTCTGTTCAATTAATCCTTGTTAAATCAGTATGTAAAACTGACATGTTATGGTTTTCCAAGGGGTTGTGTAGAGTTTGAGGTAGCTGCCAGCTCAATCTTGACAAGGAAAATAACTGGTTCTCCTATAACTATTTATTTGTCATTTACATTAAATGGTGGCTTTCAGGATACATTTGAAGTATTAAATCAGATAAATCAGACTCTTTAAAGAACATCCAGTGCGACGTCAGCACACAATTAAAAACACATAGATCAAAATAAAACATTTCTAAGCACAGCACTGAAGAATACTAATTTAGTGGTTGCAGGTAAAAACACTTCAAAGTCCCATAAAAAGAAAACATCAGGTGCATCTGGTGTGTTTACGTGGAAAAACACGATGCCACAATTCTGGTAATTTCAAGTACACATGTTAATGAGACCTGACAGGAAACTAGACACGGGCAAAACCACATTTTTTACATATCATCCAAATCTTCTACCCTGCCAGTTTGTTTTTCTTCTTTAGGCTGCTCCTGTTACTGAAGATGTTACAATGAGGCCATTACTCACCATAACTATGTGCATCATCTTGGTTCCAATAGCAGTGCACTCAGTTTAAAATGATCAAACAAGAGTCTGTCCCAGATGTGTGGAAGGGGTTAAAGTTGACCATGTGGTTTTCTCGCTTTTTATTACTTTTCTAAAAATAGTTTAACACTTTAGGCATGTGGATTTCTGTGCGTCCTTCTCTCCGATGATGCTTATATGTGAATATTTTAAGAGTTTTTTGTGCATTGCATGTCCGAGATCAGCTACATACTATTTAATGCAAAATGATTCAGATGATCCTTTGTGTTACAGCATTCAAAGTTCATAAACTTTCCAACTGTTCTTCTCTCTGGGACACGCTTTGATACTTTGAGACCACAAGCACGACTCGTGCGCAATTACATTGGTGATGGTAAGACTGTGTTGAATCAGTCGAATCAGTTTGCAGCTTCTCAGAACACTTACAGCTGAAGCCTGTTGTTAAAAACCTTTGCAGTTTGACACCGAGCCATGGAACAACTTCAGCTGATTGCATTTGCAGCTGGTTGGCTTCAACAAGTGTGTTTTCCCATTTGAACAGACAGCATATGTGGAGTGTCTTTGTTTGCGAAGAGGTTAAACCCCTGGCTTTTCCTCTCAGGGACTGGCTTCAGCTCCTGAGGTTCCGAATATTTTGTAGAATTACTCAAAATATGAGTCTGAAATAACACTCGAGGAAAATATATTCCAATAACATCATCAACTAGTGCAGCTATTAAGATTGCGTTTTCTTTGGCCTACTTGAACAAGGCTCTCCTCACCTCTCTTATATTATCAAGCATATTGGGCTCCAGCTATTTTAGCTAATAATCCTCCTGTAAAGAGAGAGTAATGGAGATACTACTTCATTTTGTGGGAATAATTCTTGGTGAAGGGGGTGACTGATTATGTGGTGCAGCAAGCTGTGCGCCTGTTTGGCTTTAATTAGAGTACTAGCAGGAAGCCGAGCTGTGCTTTTCATCAGTGGACCAAGGGAGAGAGAAGATTCACAATGAGACACCATGCTGAGCTATCTCTGATGTTGATAAGACTAATTCCATGAGTGCCCAGATACGAAAATGCTATAATAATTAACACTATACTTTTGATTATATTCAGAGATGTTATTAAGCTGCTGATAATTATTTTGCAGTTCATGGTGAGGGGTATGTGGTCTGCTCATTCTTACCTATCAATTTACTGGCTGTTATCAAAGTTCAGTTAGACCCTTGTGTCTGGTTTCAGATATATGATTATTTGATTAGCTGCATTCAGAAACTTATGAGAAGGTCATTATTTTCAGTACTTTTTCTATAAATTAGTGATTACTTGGGGAAGCACATACACCCACTCGGAGGACTTTCCTCCAACAGGATATATCCATTTAGACAAGCTGTGGGTGTGAAGTTTCTCACTATGACTGACTCACTGCGAAAACATTAAGACATTTTCTCAAAGTTCCCAAAACGGACACTACTCACGCTGTTACAATAAAAGCAGCTCATACTTGTTCTGTATGAAAACCAGTTAAAGCGCAATGCATGCTAAGAACTCCCTCTGTGTTTTATATCTCTGTGTTAATATTACTGCGTAATGTTTTGGCTACTGTATATTTTAACCACAGGTGATGCAGGTGATGCAGGTGATGCAGTAGCATGTTTCCACTTTAGTATTTCCAGCTGCTTCTCCATCTCCGCAATTTTGGAATTGATTGTTTTGAATCCACAACACATTGAGGAAAGGTTAACTGAGGAGGTTCAGCGATACAAACATTTGTATGACTCGTCTTTGGCAAAATTTCAGTTTCAATTGCAAGGTATCAGTCGCCATTGTTGAACATGAAGCAGGAAGTAGAAACAAAAATAAACTTCATTGGCAAAAAATATTCCAAGAAATTATTATTTTTAGTTAATAACTAGTTATTTATATATATTTATGAATTTAAGACAATACTGAACAATAAGAAACTGCTTACTGTGTACAAAGACGGATGGACCCTATGAAACCTACAGTATGTTTTCTGAAGAGCAGTTTTGAAGCTCAACGTTGGTGGCACTAAGTGTCGCCATCTTGGAATTCCCCTCACTCTCTGTAACTCCTTTCTAAATTAAAAACAGGCAGAGGTGGAGCGTTTATGGTGCTGAGGAACACAGCAAGCGACCTGTGAGGACACACACCTGTAGAATCCACCACCCATACAGATAACATGAGTAGAGAAATTAATCGAGAAAGATTTAAAAAATGCTTTTTGTACCGGTCTACAAACATGTTTATTTCTGCTGCAAAGTTGGACATTTTAACATGAAGGTCTGTTGGGATTTAAGGCTTTAAGGATTTAAGGTACTGCGGGACATAGACACCGTAACCTACACACGTAGCCTATGCTGCATATAATTGTGTGCTTGTCAGTATGGCTCGTTCTGTAAAATCGTCACCCAAACACTAGTCACCGCTGTTTCTTTTTTCCCAATGAAGTTTATTTTTGTTTCTACTTCCTGCTTCATGTTCAACAATGGCCAAAGACGAGTCATACAAATGTTTGTATCTCTGAACCTCCTCAGTTAACCTTTCCTCAATGTGTTGTGGATTCAAAACAATCAATTCCAAAATTGCGGAGATGGAGAAGCAGCCGGAAATACTAAAGTGGAAACATGCTACTACCAAGTGGAACAATCACAGCTCTTGCGGTCTGCTATGCTGTGATGCATTGCTACATTTCTGGGGAGGTACACGTCAACTATGGCGTTAGAATCTGTGTAGGGTTTGCGTATGGTCTGCGCTGCCGCTGTAGCTACGGTGCCTAAACCTCCTAATACTCGTTGTTGGAGCCAGTGGCCATTTGAGGAATTCTTCAGTTCTTGTAACTTCACCTATGGCATCGATTTTCAGCCAAGGAGAGAACTATATGCATTTAACATTTATAACTAATAGAGCCTTGCAGTAGTGGTTAAATAGCAACCCTCCAACTATTCAGTACAGATGGAAAGATGCTGTATAATTAGATGGTAGCTGATTATACAACGCTGGTTGTATATTCCTTTTGGAGAAGCCGTTGTGATTAAAACATTTCAGCAATTACCATTATACAAACAGCAATTAGAAGAGATTTTTTTAACTTCTGAATGCCTACCAGATGGATTTAATCTGGAATCCCACAGATGTCGAGGACTGTCCAAACAACAAATATGTCAAAATGGTCATTTTGTGGTCGCGGCCTCCAGGTTTGAACTCTGACCCTTTGCTCTCAATTCATCTATCAGCACCCTCATTAACACTGCTCCACACCTGCACCACCCCAGACCTCTGGCCCCGACCTTCTATGAGTAAAAGTGGGGGCAGGAATTGTTAAAATGTTCTTTTTTTATTTCAAATTTAAGATTTAAAAATTTTTTGTTACATACTATTCTAACTACAGAATAATTCCAACAAGGGCAGCTGCTGAAGGAGAAAACAAAACTCTGGAGGGTAAAGAATTTTTTCCCCCCAACTTTTCAGTCTCTCATTTAAGTCCATCTTTCAGCACTTTCATTGCCCTTGTCCCCACAAAAGCCTGTAGCTATAATTATCTATGTAGTCTGCTGTGAATGGGGAGCAGCCTTAGGTTTCCAGATTAATTACCTTTGTGTGAATTTCACTGCTGGTGTTACTGCATGAATGAAGCTGTCAGACGGCACCTGATGGAGGGGAGAGCACTGAGTAGCTGGACTTATCTCAGAGGGTTAGACAAGTCATGTGAGATTACGGGTGCTAAATAAACCACATGTCTGATGGCACAGACATTTTTCTGTTTCCACATCGCTATACAGAAGAAACAGGAGTAACTGATTTAATAACTTGGAGTTTAGTTGAATTTCTAATTACATTTGAAAATTTAATTTTCTCTATGCTTTAACATGGATTTAATAATAAATGAGTATTTTAATTGATTATTATGAACATTCAAGATGACAGTTTCACAAATGAAGAGACACTAATCACACAGTAACAGCTCTTTGCTCTGGATCCCTTCTTATTCCATATTTTAAAAAAGGGTTAACCAGCAAGGCAGCACGTCATTTTAAAGCTGATGTTATACAACCCTGTGTGCAAATGAAATTTCTGAGCTTTTGCTGACCTATTTTTGATTACGTCTGACATTTCTTCTCCTGATGTTACAAAGAGTTTCTTCGAAACTTACAGCATGACGTTGTCCTTAATCCTTTATCCTGGTCTCACCTTCTGAAAGAAAAGCCTGCAGGGACGGTCTCACCAAAGACTTTAACTTATTCAATTTTAAAGGACTTGAAAGTGAAATTCCTTCATTATCTAGTTTCGTAAGTCATCCAGACATAAATTACAGCTGAATGCCTGCTGCGACTGAAGCTGATAAAAAGGCAATTTAAAGGACATTATTATGTGAAAGTGATAGTTTGAAATTGACGACCTTTATAAATTATGGTGAAAATGAACTTACAGAAAAACAAAAAATGGTGAATACAGAAACTCTTTTCAAGTCGTACCTAAGTGTGAAAAAAGATGTCATTATGCATTTATGAGGCCTGAGTTTCAGAAAATCTGATGCAGACGCTGTAATTTTGTCCACCAAAGAAAGACTGATTTCCCTTGTTAATTTCTCCCTTAGAGGACTCACAATTGTCTCCCACTTTAAAATAGCAGCTTGCAAAGTGCCTGATTCTTCAATGAGAAGTCATTTCTTTAATTAAAAATGTATGATTTTCTATCATTAGAAGAGTCTTTGAAGACACTGGAAGTCCTTTCAAAAGAGCAGCAAAGGTTTTTTAAATGGCCCCTTGTCAGACATTGCTTATTAATTATCTTATATAAGCCAATGGTGAACTGTGTGCCTATTTATGAAACTTGGGCTAAAGTCAGATACATGGGCTACTTTTTGAATATTTCAGACAAATTAAGTATTTGGTTTCATTTAAACTTGATTTTTTGTTGTTGCTGTTTTCGTTTTTTTTTTTTTTTATCGAATGAGCACTGACCTGGCAGATAAAAACAGTAGCACCCTAATGTTTAAATTAGGGTTTTTAGACTATAAAAATAGCTTTCAGAAATTAAATAATTCAGTTTATGTTAGATCTGGGCTCTTCAGTATCTACTGACAAACAAGCATCAATGTTTGTGGCTGTAACATGAGGCCAAAGCTTAGTGCCAAAAGCTGCAGTTCCTCTATTGGCCCCTTGAGGCTGGCTCCAGAAGCAAGTAATTCCTTCATTTGTTCATTAATTTTCTGTAACTGGAGCCTATCTCTGCTGTCATTTATAGCGGGGCTAACACAAAGAGACAGACAACCACTCACACCTACGGCCAATTTAGCATCACCAATTAACCTAACAGGCATGTCTGTGGGTGACTGCCAGGATGGCGACGATTTGAAGGTTCATTCCCTTTTGTAATCCATGACGGAGAGCTGCTGGTTGATTTCATGAACAAGGATCTAGGATTATGGATGGATAGTACAGACAGAAAAATATATGGCTACCATTTTGTTAACCAACAAGTCATAATTCAAGCAAAAGCATTTCATCTGCTTTTATCCATTGTGCTAATCTGCTTTTGTTTTTTGTCTGCATGCGCTTGTGAGTATGTGCAAATGAGCCTATACATATGAAGGGTATGAATATGAAGCTTGTGCATTTGTGCATTGTGCTCCGTGTCACTGATGCGAGTTGAAAGTTCAGCGTAAATGCCGTGTGAGAACACCTCGGGCTGTCCTCTGGGGAATCTAACAACCATCAGGGGTCACTGCTTTGTCTGACTGTGATGAAGGTCCTTTTCATCACTTGGACTGATTATCAAAACATCACATGGACAATGGGTTTTAGCAATTCAACTATATAAGATGAAATAAATAACTCACAGATGCATAAAGATTAAATGTATTTTATTTGGGGTTTTGGAAGTGCTTCACTTGGTAGGGCCTCTCAGCTTATTTATACTGGTGAAATAAACACTTGGCTGGTCTGCACTTCATCTGAGCCTCAAGCTTCCTGTTTTAATCCAGCCGCTATCAGGTCATTCTAACACTGACGCTGTGACACATTAGCAGGTAATTATAGAGCACATACTCTGCAGCTGTATGGAGCATGTCCGTGCGTGCAGACACAAACATACAATTACAAGTGCATTCATCACTCTGGCCACAAACGGTGTTGCTGGATAACTGTAATAGCATTTAATTAGCCCTGCCTTTTCCAATGTGAAACCCACCACAAATGCGTTGTAGACAACGAGTGGACAAACAGTATCTGGAGACACTTCTTTGTTGCAATGAGATGAATTCATCTTTGTGTTATTGCGGTCTTGGATATGATAGGTTAGAGGGGAGGTGTTGGTGTTGCCTTCAAGTTGCACACTGAGTTCTTATTATGTTTGGCTTCATGTGCCAACACAGTGCGGCATTGCTCACTATGCCATATGACCATATTTTGTGTGTCATGTTGGTATTCTTTGTTTATGTCTTCAACTTAAAAAAGGAAAAAGCATTGTAGGAAGTATTAATAATGCAATGAGCATTTGCAGTTGAAGGAACAGTCGTACTCTCTGTCGTTCTCACACCTGCAAAGCTTGAACAAAACAAAATGTGCACAGGGTGCCTCAGGACTTTTCATCTCTTCATTCACCACAGACACACGGGGTCTGGATCAGCATACTGTGGATCTATGATGCAGACCAAAGTGAGTCATAGGAGTCATAGGAAGTCATCACCCCAATCTGGACCCTGTCTGGGAACAACAGAATCAGAGAAGCCATTGTATATCTCCTTCCTACAGAGGAAACAACTGTCAGTAGTTATTCACTGTATTTTAACCTCATCTTTCAACACTGTGTCCCAGGGCAATAACAAATGAGAGTAGGATGACTAACAATGGGACCAGCAGCATATTCACATCTGCACCATTTCCTACCTGAACTTTAGAATGAAGGTAAGACTGTGATGAGCTAATGACTCGACGGATCGCTATCAACACCTCCTCTGTGACCCTAAGCAAGAAAGGGGGATGGATGGGAACAGGAAGAACAAAAATTGCACTGGTTTTCACTGGAACTAATGACACCGCAAAAACAGACACATTGCCCGGTATTTTACACCGTCATCCACTATTAACTGAAAACTGTCAGAAGACTGGGAGAAGGCTAATGACCTTCCCTCAAGGTATTTTGTGGGGTGCTGTGGAAACATGGGTGTCAGACCTATTGCTACATGCCAGCCTTTCTCTGTATAACCAAAGCAAGAGCCGTGTCCTTGTACTGGGCAGTAAGTCAAGCATGCTTCCTGTAAATGCTGAAGTCCTCCAGGACTGTGCCTTTTCCCTGATTCTGTTCCTTGGAGACGATTTAAAGGCAGAACGAAAACATGCAGTCTATCCAGTTTTGTGACCTCACAATTGACTCCTTGCTTTTTGCAGATGATATTTTCCTATTGGCTTCATCATGAATTAACCTCCAAATCTGAGGTTGTAGTGACCTACTAGAAAATGGTACACTACTCCCTATAGGTACAGAGAAGGTTGATGCAAGCGAAGTTCAATCTCAGGGACTTGTTCAAGAGTGAAGGTAAACAGGAGCTGAAGATCGACAGGTGGACTGGTGGTCCACTGATCTGGATGCTGTAACCTTCTGTTCACGTTCTTAATCTCTATGAACATAAGAATGAGATTGCAGATCTGGGCACCTCCCTAGGGAGGTATTCTGGACACATTAAATGCAGACTAAATTACAAGGCAGAGCCAGAATATGCTAAAGGGATTATATACACCTTCTGGCCTGGGAATGCCTGGAATCCCCCAGAAATAGATGAAGCTAGGGATCAGGACACCTGGGATACACTGGTTATAGTCCTCTCCCTGTAACCCAGTTCCAGCTAATGACATGACTGGAAGATTCAGGAGCAGCTGTTAACTGCAGTTATAGCTGCACTCATCCAGATTTTAATATTAACAAAAATTTAAATAGCAACTTTTTAGCATTATTGTTTTGGTTTTATGGTTTTCTACTGTCATCAGCCCCACTTTCAGATGTAGCAACCAGTCCTTTGTTTTCATGACAAATCTACTCTACGCCATCTACACCAGTACCAACAAATAGACAGAAATGATAATGACAGGCCAGTGTTGGAAGATTTACCACATATCTTGCTAGATATTTCCTTCAGGGGTCAGTTAAAGGAATAGTGAATATGGGACTTGTTGCATGGCAGTGATACATAACAATAAACACATGGGAGTTTCTCTGGCTCTCTTGGTTATACCATGACCTAGATGACTGAGAACCTTCATAGACATGAGGTACAGACAAACATCTGATTAGATTAGTTGTTTTTGAACTTTCAGAATACTAGACTTCTATGAAATCGCTGAAAAAAAAGAATTAGGCCATTTCCTGAAATGAACTCCCACTTGTTGTTTGATATAATTATTTCTTGGAGGGACTTTGTATGATTTCTGTACAGTACAGTATAAATGTTTATATGTGTGTTTGTCATCGCTTTGTATGATTGGCTTGTTGATGTGTACATATGTCACAAATTCCCAGCACATGTAAATGTTGTTTTGTTTTTTTCTTTTTACTTGTGTGACATTGGTTATGACATTCTCTGTAGGGAACAAAACAAAGTGTGCATGATTTACCGTAATTCAGAAAAACAGTATCTTCAGTCAATAAACAATAAGGCAGCACACCTTTGTCCAGACTGTAACACAGAGGCTTCCTTTTATCCTGACACAAAATGTGTCGCAGGAGTGGAACTATCAGCCTTGAGCCTGCGGTGTAAATCCACCCTGACAGGACTGCTGAGATAGCTCTGCGTCCACAGCAACGCTCTGAGAACTGTCTGCCTCGCCGTCCACACGGCAACAAAGCTCACACTGAGGGCTCAGCCAATCAGGATGCTCTGAAGGTGACAGGCCCGGGCCAGGTCTTCCTTTGCTCTCTGTCGCTATGGCTGCTGTGTTTTTTTGTTTTCCTGAGAGAAAAACCTGGAGACAGGGGGAGAGAGATAGAGATAGAGAGACAGAGTGTCCAGTAAAGCTTGCATATGTTCTCTAGAAAACCCTTGATGCGTTCAGTGTACATGTGTGCAGTTAGCTTTGAACTGTAGTAGGTCCTGTGTCGGCTTGTGTGAATGTGAAAGTTACATTTGAGTATGACGTGTGGATTAATGTGTGATATTCTGTGGGTGGCATGATTCTTTTGAGTTTGCACCTTTCTCATTATGCGGTTTGCACAAACATGCAAGGTTTATATTTATATCTGTGTCTGTCTGCTTTTCTACGTTCGTCTAGACATTATTACCGCAGCTAGGTGATGTGGATGCGATCCTTCTGCTGAGTAATCTTTACAGCGTTCGTCTGCTAATGAGCAGACATCTGAATAGAACAACCTGCTCATGTTTGCACACTGTGCTTCTAGCATATGCATACACACATTAGGGGTGACAAACTCTCTACCCATCTTGATCTCCAATGCCTCAAGCAGTCAGCTAATACTACATACAGTTTGCCGTGTGAACGTTCAGATCAGCATGTTGGACAGGCTCATATTATCTAATGCTCTACAGAGAGTGAACTCAAATTCAGATCAATCAATCATGAGCTTCCGCATATTCATGTTCGGTTCACTCATTTCTAAAACCTTTAATAGTTCATATTGTGAGATCTGTTTAGTCAAAGCAAGAGGTGCTGACAGGGGCTGAATCTCAGTTTTGCTCATCAAAGTTTTCAGCTCACTGTGCACTTCACTCCACTTGGCTGTTCTGAAGGACCTCGTCTCTGTTTTTATGTATTCGAGACTAATTGTTCACCAAGTCGTTCTCCTCAGTGTGCTGAGGTAGATAAGGTCTGCGAGCAGTGAAATATCTTTGAAAAGAGACAGCCAGTCACAATGGATTTATTGTGCACGTATCCTGAGGTGACCTCTATTCTCCCTCGGTGTGTGTATTATTGCTGAAGCCTGTTGGAGTCCATCTGGGTGTTTGGATTTAGTCGCTTCTGTCCATGCCAAGAACAATACTCCTTCCTCTTGTGGCCTGGCTATTCTGCTGGCACCGCTTCACTACTTCACTCTCACATAGAGTCTTGGCACCGCAACCCCGACCAATTAAAAGATACTGTCAGAAAATCTACAGCCACTTCAGAGTGATAACCTTTGGTTTTTAGGATTCTACTTTTTTTCTTTGGTTGTTTGGTGCAGCCAGAACCTCGTAGGAACTGGTGTGAATGAAGCCAGTTAGACTGTTAGTTGTAAAACTTGCAAAATTTACTCTCACCCCTTTGCTGCCAAAGTCGACTCCTTGACTCATCGTGATTTGCAAAATAGAGAGAACTATTTTTTCCTGCCACAGAGGGATTATAAAAGGTGTTGGGATTGAGACACGGACCAGGTGGTGGATAAACACATACCTCATCTGCCTTAAAGCTCAGCAGAACAAAGACGGTGGAGTTAAACTTCCCTAATGTTTTGGTTGTATAAGTTAGTTGTTAGCTCATCCTTAAGTTTGATAAATGCACAGTGTGAGGTCCAATAAATTAATAGGTATGAGCTGTTTTATCATAAGCTGCAGATGTTGTCGAGCTTGTTTAACTAGCTGTAATAAAACCCTCTGTGTAGTTATTCTTCACTGTGTGGAAGCCGGTCAACTTTTTGTTAGAACCGACTGTTTGGATTAGAGTAACCCAGCTATGTTTACCAAGAGTTGACCAAGTTTTGTTCATCACCTGCATTTTTCAATGACAAAGCCGACCACTATTTCTCACAATCTGACACTTTGAGATAGTGATGAGATGTCATGCACTATTATCGTGCATCAAGCACTGCTTAACTCAGAAGTCTCTTAACATTTCTCCGGAGTTCCTCAAATTATTGTGAACACTTAACTTGAAGAGTACTGAATATCACGTGCAAACTCAGCTTGGAGATAGAAATCTCTCCTCCACCGTCCAAGTTCAGACAGTGTGGGTGACGTGTGAGACGTGGTATGCCAAACCACTTCAGCCGTCCTCTTGTCAACCACAGCAATAACAATACAAACCATCAAATACGAGCTGAACAACTGGCACCTCATTGAAAACCCACTACAGTTCTTTCTGCTGCACCAACTGCATCAATGCAAATTAATGCAATTCATTTTCCTATCTGGCCTATCTTAGCATTTGGTATTTTCTTCTTAAAGGATATAATAGGTCAATCTGAACTGATGTCTTTCTATGACTAAATGAGTTCTCCTTAAAATACTCTCATTCTTTAAGATTAATGACTCCAAGTTATGGCACATTTGGCTTGTCAAACGAGCTGGGCTGTAAATTTAGCTCGTATCCCTCATATCCCTCAGCTGGCAAGCCCTCTCTTCACTCAGCTGAGACAGCTAACAAAACATCACAGCACCGCGCGCCTCTGAGTTTTCCCACGACCGTCTGTCCTCGACAGTTGGTCCTGACAGTTAGCGAGACAGGTGCTTGTCCCTCGCTATATGGCGCATTGTGGGTCAGCGCCGCTCCACCATAATGACCTTGAGTCATTAAGTGAGCAGGGAGGACCTGCTGTGTGTCACATTAACATGAGCAAACATTAAACTCACTCATGTTTACACTGTTTAACTACAGAAGATCTTTCAATGTCAGTGTGTGTTTGTCTAGATCTTTAGCTCTGATCAAACAGATTAATGTAATGAACATTATTAAGTCCGTTAATTCACAACACCAGAGATGAAGGAGGTTATCTGTGAATTTCTGTGCCAGCGTGGTCTCATGGGAGAGAATGAAATCATTTTTGGTGACACAGAACCTGACCTTGAATGTAATGTATTTCAGCTAGGACGATTGAGCAATGCCCCACTAAAGTGAGAAAGAAAGGATTTTTTTCTACGAAATTCAGCCACAGTTTGGCTATAGCGTGCAAATATAGAGTGCAAATTGCAGAAAGCATTCTCGTAAACTCTCAGATTTAAAGACACTGCAATGCAGCCTGAAGGACTTCTGGGAGGGCTTGCCCTAATATGCTTTTATCTTATGTAACCTTTTAATTTGAGCACTGTGGCATCCAATTAGCTTGAAACCAAGACATTCCTGTCAAACGCAAAGGGTCAGGAACATTTGAATGCACTGGCCACGCTTTCCGTGAAGAGGGAACTAGTTAGGATCATGGCTGATTTCAGTGAGAGGGTGACTGATCATTGTGCTGCCTTGAAAGAGAGACGAACAGTTTCAATATAAGTGAGTACTGTTTTTTAAGTGGTTGTTGTGTCAAAATGTAAATGTTTTAATTCATAGCCTCCAATTCCACTTCTTTTTATTATGTACTTTTTGCACCTGAAATGATATGATGATTGCGAGGAGTCAATTTGTTTTTCGTTAATAATAACGTAGATGTGCTGAACTGATAAATGGAAGTCATCTAGTGGTTACTGGTGGTGTTGCTACAGCAAAAGCCAATTGTCCAGTGTCTGGTTAGCCTCGCTGTTAATTAACTCATTGATTGGGTCACCTTATCCATCATTGTAACAGCCGCCCTCCCTGACAGATGTGGCAGGAACCGCTACTGGCAGTAACTTTCACGTCTGCGCCACATTTTTCAAAAAGGCTGTATTTTAATCCGAGCAATGTTGTCCGTAACCTAACTGACTGTTTTTGGTGTCCAAACCGAACCAGGTGTTTCTGTTCCTTGAACCTAGCATAAGTGAGAGAGGGGAAAAAGGCCTCAAGTGAAAACAAGAATTAAGTTTAAAAATGAAACCAAAAAAAAGCAATGACCCCCTATGACCTTTGTGAAAGTTCTCTGGTGTGTGACAAGTGAGCGTACATGGACATGAATCAGTCAATTTACTGTCTGAACTGTTTGACAAACTGCTGTGAGTCTTTGGTGCACATGTTAAGAGACTCTCCTGCTTTAACTTGTTTCTCGTAGCTTATTTTTCTGCTCCGTGGTGCTGCAACAGAGCAACTAGCCCACCACAGCCCAAAATTCAAGTGACAGTTGGACTTTGAGTCATAGTTTCACCCACAAACATCTGCACATAACGTTAAAGGGCATTAGTGCAGCACTCACAGTCCTATTTAGCATCAGCTGGTTTAATAGACTGGAGGATAAACAAGGCAGCAACATACATGACAAATGCATCATGGGATATATGAGCCTCCAATCCCGCAACGCAGGAAAGTGAAGCTCCTCTGTGAGAAGAAATGAAGCTGCAGCACCATCCCACCCCAAACCCTCAGCCCAGCCTGCCCTCCAACTGAAAGTTTTGCCCTTGCTGTTCAAATTGCTGACTTTTTGACCTCTGCTGAAGCTTGCCTTGACTCCTGCACAAGTGCACAATGGCCCTGGCTTGGGCCTGGTAGTATGCCACAAATGCCTGGAGCGTGGGTTTACTTATGGAGCATGGCATGCCAGCGACACGTACATAAACAGAGCTGCAGCTGCCGTGTAAAGCTCCCCGTTATGAGCGTGTGATACTTTTACATTCCAAACTAACAGTGAGCGTGGGTATGAGAAGTGGCACGCTCAGGGGAGTGACACAGATATGGGTGTAGCTGATGTGTGAACGTGTCTCGTGTGTGCGCATAATTGTGCGTTCAGCAATGGGCAGTGTATATAAATGCATGGAATTGTTTTAAGCTATGAAATGCATGCGCACAAAGGGCATGTTTGATTATGTATTTTTATGCTATTAATAGCTTCTGAAACATTGCTGACACAAGTCAAATACTGAGTTTAGAGGTTGTGTAATTTCAGCAAATACTGCTGTGCGCATGCCACTGCACCAGTAAAGCATTGGGGAGATGATGAGATTGTGTTAAAGTGTGTGTCTGTACATGTTTGTACAATACACCCTCCTCCACATGCTCTGAAGATAAGGTTGCAGGGTGTAACGTGAGCTGAAAATGCTGATGGAGATACAGTGCCTTAATGAGGTGGGCTGTGCAGGAGGAGAACAACAGTGATAGCAGTAGTACAGCAGTACAGGGCCCTTAGTGTTCAACCCTCAGCCTGAAAAGAAGCCTGTGAGAAAACAATGCGCGATGTTTCCTCGCCACACAGACCGTTACAACACAGCCTGTGATACAAGCGATAACAACCTCTCTGCCATGCTGAGCTATTCTTGGAGGAGTGGGCTCTGGGAAAAACAGGATATCCCCCTTTGTTTTGGTTGGTGTTGGTGTTGTTTGGCGTGCGTGTGCGTATGCAGAACAAATTTTTAATCTTTTTCATCTGTCTCTTCTTATTGTATTGGTTTTCCAGTAATAGTGATGTCGTAAAGTCACAGCACATTTTTCACTCTGCCCTGTCTGCAGGTTGTGATGTGGGTCAGAGGGTTACGGAGGTCAAGCATGGGGTTACAGCTGGCGCTCTCAATGTCTTCAGAGACCATCTTCTCCTAGCAGTCTCATACATGTTATGAAACCACATTATGCACAAAACCACAATTTCAAGAGTTTGCCTTATCTAATTTATATGACTTTCAGGGTCATCAGATAGCTAAACTGATCATATTACACAAGTCTGCCTCATAACAGGGTTTACTGATGTTGTTGTGGTTTTCAAGTTTCATGAGTGACCTGATACAATGGGTCAGACATCACAAGACAACTTAATGGGAGAAATCTCTGAACTCTCTACCTGGTTTCCAAAGCACATTTAATAAGAAAACAAACAAGAAAAGCAATAGGGAAATGATTCAAGACCATGCGTGAGACGGGATTCAGGAGCTGGATATCTGCAAGTAGGAGGCAGACACTCTCTCTATTTTTAAGGTCAGACTTAAGGCTTTCCTTTTTGATCAAGCTTATAGTTAGGACTGGACTAAACCATCCCTTAGTTATGCTGTTACAGGCCTAGGCTGCTGGGGGACTATGCACCAAACACATGTCCTCCTTCTTTCTTCTCTCTCCTCTCTCACATCCTCCACTTTCTTTTCTCTGGCACAGAGCTCTTGCCCTCTAATTTCCAATCTACTACTAGTCATACAATTCTGTGCTATTACTATGTAGAATGTTTACTGCTGTGTGTCCCTCCGTCGCCTTCAGGCTTGCTCTGGGGGTTTCAGGCCGGGTTTTTGTAAACCGTCTTGAGACGATTTGTATTGTTATTGACGCTATATAAATAAAATTGAATTGAATTGAATTGAAGTAGCTAGCAGCCAGCAGCAAGGAAGAAACAGAAAAGAATGTGGCGAAGAGATGGGCAGCAAGGACAATCTATTCTCCAGTGAGATGCTGAGGCAACAAAAATTATTTTGGCAATGAATTCTATTCTGTCTTCTTGTGTCGTGGCTCAACCATGCACTGTGTATAAAGCTGCACAAAAAAGAGGTATCGAAGCGCATCGCGGTGGCTCTGGTCACTCCTGACTCCTGGCTAATATTAATAAAGGTCAAAAAGGTGGACGGCAACAACCTGTTACTAAAAGAGGCCACAATTACGCATATGTATTGCCAGCCTCAAGTGGCCAGTTGAGGAACTGCAGTTTTTGGCGCATTGTGTCGGATTCATTTTTACAGGTCCAGCGTTTGCCCCTTAAATCTCCTCCATTGCTTAAATCTCCTCCATTATATTTCCTTCACCCTGTTTCTTGTTCACGTGTTGCTTTTAGTTCGTCGCTGCAGGTTGGAACACCTTTTAAAATGCAGGATTCAAACTACCAGTCAGGTCTCTCAGGCATCTATCAGATTGTGTCTTTGAAGATTAGACAATAGTGAGTGTCAGTTTAACTCTGATCTTGGGTTTTTGTTCTCCAAATACTAAGTAAGTGGAAAATAGTATTTAAAGCTGTGTAGTTTAGACTTGGGATTCATTAGTAGTTACTTGCTGATGTTGCTTGTGTGTCTCTGTGAAGGGTAAAACAATAAAAAGGACTTTAGCTGAAGTGTTTCGAGTTCCAAACACCTTTTATATAATGTGGACAAACCAGAGTAGTTTTCCTGATTTACTTTGAAATCACACCAGGTATTTTTATTGCAGCCCTTTTTGAGGTTCTTGTCTCTGTAATGGTGTGATTACGTGTTTTAACTTCACGGCACATTTCTTCTTTTATTTATGTTCGTCTTTCTCCGTAACTCACCTCCTCCCTTCCAGTTCTCCATATGAATGTGGATTCAGGGAAGGGGGAGGGATGCTCGACCAGCCCTCCCTGCACTAATCCATCCCACTCTCTTTAATACACGCTGACAGCATTGAAAGGATTTGTTTTTCTGCATTCCCCCCATCCCTCTCCCCCTCCGCCTCTGATCTCGGGTTACAGTGACTGTTTTACTGCGAGCTTTGTACATAAAATAAAAAAATTCCCAGCTGAGACTTTGGCTTGGATGGGGGAGACACAGCTGGTGCCCCCCAAACCCAAAACAGTTCTCCTTTCCCTTTCCTCTCAGCTGACACTGAAATTATAACCTGCCACAGTCCCTTCATTTGCAAGCTCTTAAAATGAAAGTGGATCACAAACACAGTTGGATGACAGACTCATACGTAGGCTGTTTATACTTGTACAACTCTAACTTTTCAGAGCATCACAGATGCCCCCATCTAATTCCCATATTTCTTCACAGCATAGATAGAGGTAATCATGTAGTCTGAACAAAACTTTGACATGTACATGCTGCACTGTAAATACTTAAAGAAAGCAGACCCCAAGGACAGTCAAATAATGATTAATGATGGCTTCAGTTCGGTTGCTGGCGGTGAGAGCTGACATACACCCAAGAAGTCAATGTGCCCTGTGATGAACCGCCGGCCTCTCAAAGGGCTTTTCTTATCTCTTAACACTATAATCTGTCAGACAGTCCAGTCTGTCTGCAACAATTAAAGGCCATTCATTTAAATTCAGTTGTTATTCTCACAGTTTTGTAATTTCATGTACTGCCTTTGTGGTAAAGATTCAAGAAACATAGATGAGAGATTCTGATCCAGGAAAAGAGACAACGTTATGCTCCTTACGGTTCAAGACACATCTTGAGCATAACATTTGGATAGAAGTATATTTTAAAAAAGAAATGAAGAGGATATATTTTGGAGTTATTCTAATGTTTACTGGACCAAATTGATTTTTGGTTAGGATTCATAAACAAAGACTTTTGGAAACTTGACTGAACCTGTTTTAGTCTGAAAACTCTACATTGTGTTTTTATCTGGAAGGGCAGAAATGGAGAGTACGAGTCGAGTACTCGGTACGAGTCTTTCCCTCGTATTACGTGATGTGAGGGAGAAAACAAAGACATCAGTCTCGACTATCAGGAGTTAATTCAATATAAAACAAATTGCATAAGTTTCTGACCATGGTGGCTTTTTATTTTTGTGTGCAAGTGTTACGTCCCTCTGCACCTCCACTGGCTGTGCAAGTGTCTTTGACTTGTGGTTAATCACCTTAACCAGCCACACCTGAGTAGACTGAATAAAGGGCCCTGTTGAAGAGGCCTAGGAGGATCAGTTTTCAGCTGCAGAAGCTCGCCGTGTCTGACCTGTTGCCCTTTTGTTTTCTTTTGAATTAAATAAACCCTTATATTTGTAACTCCGTCATGTGTCTCCACTTTATTGTGAAAAAAACTACCCTGGTCGACCTCTGCAGGTTATGTAATACACATTTTCCAGAGTGTAGTATGGGCTGTAATATTAACATTTTCATTTTAAAAATGAACACATTAGTCTGGAGTTGTAGCTGTGGGCTTGGCTTGTTACTACTGCTAGCAAGGAGAGAAGCTAAATCAGCACCACACGAACACAAATAAAGCAGCGTGCATCAACACAGCAAGGAGGTCAGCTGGTTGAACAGAAAAGTGGATCCAGCAGGGATTCCCACTGGACTTCTCTCCCTCATTCAAAGACAGGTGTCAAGTTATTTTTGTTCATTAGCTTTATAACTGCAGGAGCATGAACCGTTTAACTGCTCTTGTCTCTACTATTTATGTCTCTAAAATGAAGGTAAAATGTTATCATGATCACCATGGCAAGTTCTTGACAAGGACTGTAACTCGTAACATGCCATGCCAACTTGTTTAATGTTGGATAAGAGCCACCTAGAAAGTCCCCTGCTTTAGACTGTCCAAACTCATTTATGGAACTGCTTAACTGAGGTACAAACTCATGTGTGGTCATCGTTTTAGAAGAAATTAACACACACTCACCCTGCTGCTTCCTTGCACGTTGCAAGTACAAAAATCTAATTGTACATTGATCAGTCATAACATTAAAACCACTGACAGGAGAAGTAAATAACACTGACCATCTTGTGACAATACAATGTTCTGCTGGGAAACTTTTGGACCTGGCATTCATGTGGATGTTACTTAGACATGTAGCACCCACCTAGACCAGACCAGGCACCCCCACCCCATAGCAATGACACTCCTTGATGATCCTGAACTGATCAAGTATCTGTGGGATGATCAACTGAGACCCCTCCCCTCAACCCATAGGACCTGAAAGCCCCCACTAACAACATTCTGTTGCCAGACACCATACAGGACACCCTCAGAAGGCCCATGTCCATTTTCTAATGAACTGTTTTGGAGGCACAAGACCTACACAATATTGGGACATAATGTCATAATGTTGTGGCTGATTGTGTATTTAACTTTAATGTGCTACTTTTTTGGCTTCTGTGGGTAAACAGAAAACTGAAGAGAAGAGTGTGATTGTTTGCAACCGCAGCACTGACCAAACGCAACATTTTACATAAAACCTCAGGTGGTTGCATTTGCAGATAATCTTTGCTGCACAAAGTTTCTGTGTGAGTATGGAAATAATGCGTATAAAAAGGTGTGTGACCGTTTCTTGTCACATTAACTCTAAAAGCTCAAACAACCTTTTGTTTGAGTTTTTAGAGTACTGTGCTGTGACAATGAAGGAACTGTCTGGTTTAAATCTCTAAAGCTCTAATAATATTGCTTGCTAAACCTAGAGGCTACTGAATTGTGTTGTTTCACAAACAGTCTGTGTGTGAGTGTGCGTCTGCAGCTGGATGTCATTACTCATGTTTGCGTGTGCTCTGCTCAGCTCCCCTTTTGGCCTTTTGTAAGTGTCTGTGGTGCCAAAGGCTGATTCCCTGTGCACTGCTGAGCAACCAGAATTTGAATGTTCTCCACACGAAATTAATCTTGTGCCAAAATGGACAAGCTCCCCATCAGTCAACGCTGTGACAGTCAGTGCAGGTTTTCTAATAAGGCCTACTCGCTCTGGGAACAGTTAGCTTTGGTGTAATTTAGAGTTGAAATGAGATCCTTTCAAATCAGTAGGTCATTGTTGGTTCGCTGTCAGAAGGGAATTATAAAACTGTACTTTATGAGGACGACGCTAACTTAAAAAGCCAGGAAACTCTCGATAACAGTCGAAACAGACGATAATTGGTGGTGTGGACATGCAGAGAAAAGGCAGGATAGAAGACTGACAGTGCAAATCAATTGTGGTTTCAATATATAAAAAATGAGAAATACATTTAATATAACATCCATTTGTCCATTTTCATCCACTTACCCCAAGTCAGGTAGAGGTGGCTAAGCATGGTACTCAGATGTCATTATTCTAGGCCAGACCACATAAATAATTACTCCAGTAAAGCCTAGGTCTAACCTATGGTCTCCTCCCAACCCTCCAAGGGGATGTGACCAGGAAGCATCCAAACCAGATGCCCAACCCACATCAACTGCCCCCTTTTAATACGAAGGAGCGGGGGCTCTATTCCAAGTTCCTGGTGCCCAAGCTCCTCACCTTATCTCTACGGTTAAACCCAACTACCCTACGGTGGAACCTCAGTTCAGCTTCATGATGCAATATTTTTTATTTCAAATGAGCTACCTGAAGGCAAGACCGTTTACAATAATTGGCTTGAGGGCCACAATATAAAGTGGAGACACATAACAGAGTTGCAAAAATAAGGGTTATTTAATTAAAAAGAAAACAAAACGGCAACAGGTGAGACATGGTGAGCTTCTGCACCTGAAAAGTGGTCATCTTAAGGCTCATTTAAAGTACTGCGGGACATAGATGCCGTAACCTATGCACGTAGCCAACGCCAGTGCAAGACATTTATACTTGTGCGCTCAACAGTCTGGCTCGCTCTGTAAAAACACCACTGAAACACGAGTCGGCACTGTGTCTTTTTTTGCCAGTCAGGTTCATTTTTGTTTTCCACTTCCTGCTTCACTTTTAACAATGGGGACTGAAACCTTCGCCGAAATTTCACCAAAGACGAGTCATACAAATGTTTGTATCTCTGAACCTCCTCAGTTAACCTATCGTTATTGATCCAAAAACAATCAATTGGAAAACTGCGGGGATGTAGACGCAGCCGGAAATACTAAACCCGAAACCCGCTACTACCAAGCGGACCAATCACAGCTCTTGCGGTCTGCTACCTCCGGTCTGCTCACCCAAAATATCCTCATTTCAACAAAGAACACTAAATATAAAGGCCAGCAAATGCCATCACATGCAATCACAAACTTAGATGTTCTTGTTCCCAGTTAAACTGTTCCAGAACTCCAGAACTTGCCTTGTTTCCTATCTGCCTAAGAGACTGAAATTCTAAATAACTAGACCTCAACTAGTCTTCATTGGCTTTCCTGGGCACGTCAGGGCCCACCCCAGGGTTACCGCACAAATAAATAAAGTGGTGATGGTCACACCAACACCCAGAGGCTTTCTACACCAGACAAGTTCTAAAACATGCAAATTTACCTCATATGGCAACATTAGCTTGAACTTTGAGTCTACTACACGCTAAGCTTTGGATAACCCCTGTTCCTTAAAAAAAGAAATCCGGCATTCAGTCTCCACAAAAAAACTCCAGGGGATATCGGACGAGCCCCCATTATGTTGCGATCTGGCTCATGGGCCGCTACAAAGTGGAAACACATGACAGCGTTAAAAAAATAAGGGTTTATTTAATTAAAAAGGAAACAAACAGGCAACAGGTGAGACATGGTGAGTTTCTGCAGCTGAAAAGTGGTTGTCCTAAGCCTCCTCAACAACCCCATTTATTCACATCTTCTCAGTTGTGGCTGGTTAAGATAATTAAGCACAAGCACTGCCACTGCAAGGCCCGTGGAAGTGCATATACAGTTAATTTAACAATCAAACCTAGGGACACAAGAGCAAAAGCAGATCTTCTAAGTACTATACGGCCTTCAGGAACCCGCAGTTAAAGCCAGTCATTAGACCGAGTTTGATATGACCCAGAGCAGTCTAGCGTAGAAGAGATTCAGGATGGCAGCTTCCCAAGAAGCGCCTTATGTATAAGCCTATATGGATGATATGTCAAACAAAGTGTTAAAAAGCTATTCCACTTTGTACTTTCAAGGAAACTCACTCATTAGTGGTTTTAGAAAGCAAAAAGAAGTTTTGATCAGTCAGTGCTTTGTCAGAAATTGAGGAACAGGAGTCAGCCTAGCATTTTTGTGAGGTTTTGGTGCTCATGAAAAAAATAAATAAATAAATAATCTATTGGGAATTTATTGTTCGACAAACTGATTGCACTACATGAAAAGGCAGATGACTGCCAAAGAGGATAATTGTCTGCACCAAATTGCATGGTAACCAAAGAGAAAGTCAATTTCATATTTCACTATGAATCATAAATATTGACCTGCGGGTGGTGCTCAAATAATAGTTGGTGGAAGACCAAAGTCCTCAGGATTTATTTACTCCCTGTGGATCATGAATGTCTGACTCAAATTAAAATGGCAATAGATGTTGAGCTATTTCAGTCAGGACCAAAGTGGAAACCAACAGAGACATGGAGACTGTGCCACCCTAACAGCCAATATGAGTTTGCATGTGTTAGCACAAATAACACATGCTCTGTTAGGACATTTAAACAACATACTCAATCAAATGAGTTATGCCAGTGGCAGTTACACTCTGGTGTTGTTTATTCATATTGACTGAGCTCTATTGCACACACACTGTTTAACATAATTTGCTTTGTAAGCAGTAGATGTGCTCATGCACTGGTGCAAAAGTGTGGGAACAGATGATATTCACTGACCTCATAGAAGAGAAAAGGTCTAGACGGGAAGGGAAATTAGCTTCTGCACAAGTAGGTTTGTTACCATTTGGTGTGTGAGAAAGATTACATCAACTTGTGCAGAGACATGTGCATTGCATGTGGTTTTATGTTACTCGTATTTATGCACATCCCTTTAAATGCTATGGTCTAAAACCACAACACTATCAACAGCAGTCAGTGTCTGACACGAGGTTTCCATGTCTATCAGGCTGTGGGAAAGTGTGTGATAGGGACAGCACTTTAAACTCTAATTATAACACATGTCAACACGTTTTCTGTGTGAAGATATATTTGGTTTCTCACAGAAAGCACTGAGAAGAACACATCTTGAGAACAAAACATCTGTTGAGGCTAATAAATATTTAATGTGAGCAAGCTCATCTGTATTTTACGGTTGTCTTCCACAACAACTGCATCATTTAATCCTTTCGGAGTGGTTGTGCAGCTATGTTAAAGTTTGTATAGTTTATAGCTTATATGATTTACAAAATAGGCACACATGTTTCAGAAGTATAACCTGTGGATCACCATCCCTATCACCATAATAATTTAACTTTGTTGATTTGTTAGATTCTAAAAGATTTATACTTTTCAACAAATTATAGCGGTGCTTAAAAGGAATGGTTTGACAGATTTAATGGCGTCTAGCAGTGAGGTTGCAGATTGCAGACTGAATAGCGCTACCTACTTATCCAAAGTTGCAGAAAAAGAGGTTCAGCTCTCTATTAAAGGGGAATTACCATTTTTTTACAACCTGGACCTTATTTCTGGCATAAAATGCAATCGTTTACTCACCCATATAACTTTAGTGTCGATATTTAGATCTGCGTACATCCATATAGTGGGAGTAAATAACACATTATCTGAAGCGAAACTCATTCATTTCACCAATATTTTGCTATTCCCGTTGAGTCTGGGGAATAGCAACCGGTTATCTATTCGTGGACGTGCAGCGGTTTGTTGTTCTTTGGCCAGCTGTTCCTCTCTCTGCCTCTGCATCCTCCTTTCAATGAGCTCCCCATCCATATACTCTGGCTCAAAACGGTAAACACGTCCATCATAAACAGTTGGAAAAATATTCAGCCATGTTGCAAAAAACTAGCAGTAGCAAATTACAGGTAAACAAGCCACGCGGGGTGCGCACGACACTCAGAGATGACATCATCCAGGTCAAAGGTTAGTACGTCAATCTACAGACCCCGGATGATGATAACATCATGCCCCAGTCACTCCCACTATATGGATGGCGCAATGCTCCCCATCTCTGACCATATGTTCATATCATTCAATCTGAATTTGTCCATTTCCAAAACTAAACCATCACATATAATCTCTTTTCCCTCTCCGTTTTCCCTGGCATTGTTTCAAGAATATCCGCGTCGACACGGATCCGTTTCAGCACGACTAAAAACGCTACTTCATATTCCAGGCCTATAGGTGGCGCTGTTTCAGTTTCAGAAATTCACCAAAAACGGAGAGGAAGAGGTGGAGCATGCGCATAAAGCTTGAGCGCTGTTTACAAATCGGCTTTAGAAGAACCCAAACTCAAGGAGAAGTTATATTTTGCCCTGGTAACCCTAATAGGCTCAATATCTTCTCCAGCAGGAACACGAGCATGTAGTCCGCCATTGTTGTTGATGTTGTTATGAGACGTCTCGCGGGATATAAGAGGTGGAAGGCTGCTCGAGGGGTGTGGCGATGACATCATAGTTTTCTCCATTTTCGCCGTCCACACTAAAACGCAAGAGGTGTGTTTGCGAATTTTTCCACCCTGGGACCCGGTTTAAGAAAAGTGCGTTTTAGGGCTATGCGTTTACAGGATTCGTGTGGACGATCGGCCAAAACGATGCACAACATCTGCGTTTAGACCAAAACGCGTTTCCGTGTGGACAGCCCCTTAGATCATCATCATCCATCAGCCTCACCATCCCTCCTGCCCACATGACCACCATGGGGTCCAGAGCCTTCAGCCGTTCCACCCCCCGCCTCTGGAATTCCCTTGCACCCAACATCCGCAACATTGACACATAGGCTATTTTCAAATCCCATCTCAAAACCCACCTTTTTCTGCAAGCATACCCTCCCTGACTGTCACTCTCTCCAGATTTTTTATTTTTTAAACCAAATCTTTTATCTTTTTATTGTATCTCTTAGTGTCTTATACTTGTAGTTTGTTAATTGCTTTTGATGTCTGTTATGTATTTAAAACCCTGTTTTACTTGTACTGTGACCTTGGGTGTTTTGAAAGGCGCCTATAAATAAAATGTATTATTATTATTATTATTATGGATATACGCGGATCTAAATATCGTCCGAACGACTCCAAATATCACCAAAGTTATACGGTTGAGTAAACGATCATATTTTATGCCAGAAAATAAGGTCCAGGCTGTAAAAAAATGGTAATTCCCCTTTAATATATGAAGTATTAAATATCCATTCCACCAAGAAAGAAATAAAAGACTGAGGCATTTTCATGGATACTAGGCCTCATATCTCTCTCACTGCACAGAGTTTGTTCATTTTAAACACTTCAGATCTCACTCTTCACCCATTACCAGAGGAGTCCCCCAGGATTTTGTCCTGGGTCCACTACTACTTATTGTTTATCTTCCCTGTCTTAGCACTATTTTCCATAAATACAAGGTACTCCTATGTGGATGACACCCAGCTCTACTTGTGTACAAAGTTGACCTCCACTATTCCACCCACTGCCCCTTCCTCCTGTCTAACCGAAATGAAATTCTGTTTCTCCTGCAACTTCTTAAAAATTAACAACAATAAAACAAGATCCTCCTTGTCAGCTCCAAGTCTACTCTAGCCAAAGTTGACAGTTTCTCATAAAGCATCAAGAGCGCTGTTGTATGTCCCTCCTCTAAGGTTGAGAGTCTGGGTGTCATCTTTGACAGCACTTTGCCCACATAGAAGCCCACATCAACATGTCACTTGGTCCACTTACTTCCACCTCTGCAACATCAAACAACTTCACCCATCCCCAGCACTAGTACACCACCGCCATTCTTGTCTACGCCCTTGTCACATCTAGCATCGACTACTGCAGCTCTGTTCTTTTTAGTCTAACCTCCAAATGTTCATAAACTTCAACTGGTCCAAAATGCTAATGCTCGTATCAATGCCCAAATTCTCTCCTTAGACCCTAGTCCTTCAACAGCTCTACTGGCTTCCAATAAAATCCCATATGATCCTGCTACTTACCTGCAAGGCCCTTGACAACAAAGCTCCATCATATCTGTCTGAACTTCTCAATTATACATACTCTCCTGTACTCTCAGATCATCCTCATCCACCCAACTTATTACACCACCTGGCCGAGTGTCCACCATGGGTTTCAGAGCATTCAGTTGCTCAGTTACCCGCCTTTGGAACACTCTCCCACCTGACATCCCAAACATAGACTCTCTGACATACTTCAAAACCAGACTTAAAACTAATTCTTTAAAATAATTTACTCCATTTAACATGTTTTCCCTTTTATTGTATTATTTTGTTCTTATGTTTTATGCGCTGCTGTTTTTTGTAAGTTGACCTTGAGCGCTGTGAAAGGCACCCACAAATAATATGTATTATTATTATTCTTATTATCATTATTATTAATAGGCAAATGTTTTTTGTGTGTTCTACACTTTTCACTTTTCATCAAGGTTGCTTTATAATTCCAGACTACAACAACAGCAGTGGTCTTACAATACTCTCAGATACACACTATGCGCTTTGAGAATTCATATGGTTCATTCATTCATTCATTCATTCATTCATTCATTTACTGTAACCACTTGTCCTCTGGAGGGCTGTGGGGGACTGGAACCTATCGCAGCTGTCATTGGGCAAGAGGCGGGGTACACCCTGGACAGGTCTCCAGTCTATCACAGGGCTAACACAGAGAGACAGACAACTTTTGTCCTTTTGTCTTTTCGCCCATTGATCAAACTTCCATCTTGTGAATATAACATGTTTCCGTGGTGTTAGCCAGTCAGTGTTTTCTTTGTTAGTTTGGAAAGTCTTTTTGTTTCTTTTTTTTTTTTTTTTGTATTTAGGGTTAGTTAGTGATTTTGATGATAAAATAGCTGGGTTTTTGTTTGTTATTTTGGCCGGAGTTCACCCTGAACCAGAGCTTCACCTTGTATATAGTCTTGTGAATACTTCACTTCTTCACTAGTTGTGTGTTTTTTTTGCATATCACATTCCGCGTCCTTCGTTTATGTTGCTTCCTCAAACCCCTAGACCGGCGTAACACTAATGATTACTGCCGTATACTGCTATCGCAGAATACCTCACAACAATATTTCTTCACAGCTGATGTCCACTTGACTGAGAGTTAGTTTTTCAGTGAGATACACTCCATCACAGTCAGTGCTTTTACCATTAAGTAAAACCCATTAAGAGCAAAAATCCAGATGTTGTTTCCTCTGGAGGCAGACCAAACTACTTTGTCTCCTCTGATACAAACCAGAGCCTGCCGTGTGCTGTGGGACTGTCAACATCAGGGCCAGTGGTTGGACCATTTTGAATTTGTCTGGTAGCTTACAGTAAATGGCTCTGTCATGTGGAGATCATAACGAGGCTATTTTCTCCTCAACCTTTTAGAGACAAGTTGTTCATGGAGCAATTTCTGATTTGCCAATTCTAAAGAGAACAAAGCTAATGGTAGTCATGTTTAAGCCATCAGCTTGACTATTTAAACAAATAGTCTTTGCTTTTACTTTATTAATGTAAACTTATTTGCAGTGCACAGTATTAATAAGCTTAGCTGACACTGTTGCTGTGAGCGTTTTGTTTTTTGTTTGTTTTTGCCGAGCGAGACCCGCTTATTAGAAGTATCAGACTGACGGTGTTTATGGTGTTGACATGGGCTACACCTGACAGTAGCCCGTGTTCAAGCTTCAATTACCTTGAAAAGTCAAAATCTTCATAGTTTCTTTTTACAATATGTATCCCCATCAAGAATATATATTTAATTGTTGCAAAGCATTACTTTCTACTGTGTTTTTATGTGTGATGTCATTGACTAGTCGACGCTGACTCGATTTTCACCACATATTAGTCAACTTTAAAAACTACGAAGTTGTTCTACCCCTGGATCAAACAGCAGAGTGGACACTGTTACTATATGCACTAATAAACCTTTAGATTTAAAGCAACACTAGTAGTGGCAACAGTGGCCACAGGTGGTAATTACAGGATTCTGGTGAATTAAATTCTGGCTGATTTTAATGCTGCGTCCACACTACGAGCGACAAAAGTTGCAAAACCCCCAAGTGTGACCAGCTACACTGTCTTTGAGTTAAAAGACTTGCTCAAGCGCATTTTGACGTTGTTACGCCGTCTTCCATTTCAAAGTTACCTGGTGAGACAACACATATAATTTGTTTAAGGCAGCAGCTTAAGTTTGGGCAGTAAAGGGTACTGGAACACAGCCTTCAAATGCTTCTGCATTAAACACAAAATCATCATCTCAAAACAAACCAGCCAGGCCTTTGAGCAGAATAAAATTTATCTTGTACTATTCACCCTCCAGCCACAAACAAGAATAAAATGGAAGTTAAGGAGGAACCTGTTACAAGTCAATTTACAATTGAATTCATGTTCAAGCTGTTTACTTAAATAGTTTCACAGCGATACTTAAAGAGTAAAAAATAAATAAATACTGCACATACATACAATGGTGATCAAGTTTGTGACAGTGGTTCCCAGCCTGGGAGTCAGTAACCTTATGAGGGCCACAAAAACATCTGAGCAAATATAATATTTAAGCTACAAAGAAGAACAAATACATTTTACTACTATATGACATTATTTTTTATCTTTAGGACAGTTATTGTTTACCTTATGATGCATCTGGAGTTTGCAAAAATTGTAATGATGTTGTGGATCCATGGCATTAGTACAGGATATCACAGTACTGAATAATTTTCTTCATTTTGCAGTTTCCACAGTTTAAACAACAGCTCACGTCCTTCATCTCTGTTTAAAGGTGATTTCATGTGAGGAAGTCCAACACATGACTATTCTGCCACCGCTTCCTTCCTCACCTTTACTCTCAGTCACGTGGCAGTTTCCTCATCAATAGTGCATTTCACACCAAACATAGTTCACCGGAAGGTAGAGTTAGAAGCTACATTATATTACTTTATCCTTCCATCAAGATGTCGCTCTAGCAGCTAAACCTCTGTTGTAGTGTGCCGACTTGGTTTATGATCAGAAACTACTGTAGTGAGTCAACAACTTTTGCAAAACAACCAAACATCAAGCAAGTGCAACGACACTAAAGACAGCTTTGCACCTTTCTTAATTTTGTAAATCTCTTACCATAGCTTGAAAGACAGTCTAATAGGCAGTTTTGTCAAGAAGGTTTGCGGGATAAAGGGGTAGGACCCAAATGCAGGACAGAGCGGCTGAGGCAGGAGTTGGCAAAAAGGTACAGTATTTAATTAACAAAATCAAGACTAAACAAAAAACACTGCAGAGACGGCAGGTAATCTAAACCTAATGAGACAAAACTACCACAAGACATGAACAAGGCAAGATGACATGAAAACGGACGAGAAATCAGACAAGTGACAAGTATACGGACAAGTAACAAGTATCCAGGCTGGTGACAAGTAACCAGACAAGTATACGGACAAGCACAACATGACAGAGAACAAAGGGGAAGGCAGGGCTATATACACACACGGGGGAACAGAGGGGTGACGAGACACAGTTGAAACAAATCAAGGATCAGCACACAAGGAGAAACCAATGAACTAATCAAATGGGAAAACACAGGGAGTAACACAAAATAGGAAACCAAGACCTGAGAATATTTCTTTTCACATACATAACTGAATGTGTGACTTAGTGGAGTAAAGCAGTGCACATTTTTTACAAGAGATCGTACCTGTTTAAGTTACAGAGCTAGAACAGGCTTTCGGGGCAAGGAGTGGGAATGAAAGAGGAGCAACTATTGTAGCATCAAAATTATTTTGAGGATGTTTTAAGGTAAAAATAGTCCAAAATCTTCCTTTAAAGATAAGAAATGAACACTGATGAGTGAGTACAGACCAAACACAAGTCTATGACAATGCCCAGGGGTCACTAACCCCATGCGGGTCAGTTATGGAGAAGAGTGAACACATTTTACTGCTCCATAAAAGTCTGTTTATTTTTTTGGTTTCAGTTTAACAGGCCTTGGTGATTACTCAGATTAAACAAAGTGAAAAGGCAATGATCAGTCTTGATGTGAAGTGCTCCAAACAAACACACTAATAAACAGTTGTAGGTTGACTTTGTTTTTGGTCAACAAAAGCGCGGTGATCTATGATATATATCTTAAATCTGATTACAGCAACTTAACATGGCCTTTTGGTAAATTTAAATGATATGGCGGACAGAGGGATGAGAACATATCTTAAGAAATGGATTACAAAATAAGTCTATTGTGGTATTAACACAAGATATAACAGTATTTTAAAATATTATCTTCCTCATTTTGCAATTTGAACAGTTTAAACAGCGACTTATAACCTCCATCTACATTGAATTGTCATTTCATCTGAGGAAGTCCAATACATGACTATCCTGCCACCGTTTCCTTCCTCACCTTCACTCTCAGCCACGTGGCTATTTCCTCAGATAGAGAAAGGCCCTCTCAGCTGTGTGTCACGCGCCACAACATGATAAAAAGCCCCAGGCGGGCAGAGTGTCACATGTGAAGAAGTGTTGAACAATAACCCAGCACGGCAACAATGAGAGCTCCTCCGTCTCCTCTTTTCCTTCCCTTCATTCTCTCATTTTCTCCTGATGGCCTCAGGACGCAGCACATTGTGTGTTATGGTGTATAATTAAACGTCGCTACTCTGACACAAACCCACATAGGCTGGTCCTGTGTCGCTGCATGTCTCACAGTCTTGCACGGCAAGATCACCGCACGCTGCTGTAAAATATTCGCAGAAATTTCAAACTTCAAATATAACCAGATGCATTTCAGGTTCAACTGGTTTGATCTGTGGACGACTGAAAAACAACTCCATTATCTTTGTTGATGTCGTGAAAACTTACTGTAGGACCTGAATGTTCACACTCAGGTGTTTTTATTGCACCTGTTGTATAATCAGACTTTATGACGACTCAGACTGCACCTGGAAAAGTCATGTGTTAGATGACAGACTGACCAAATAGTTTATTATTAACCTGCTCTAGAAGTATCCTGATGAAAGAAACCAGCACTGTTAATGTGTTTATCTTTGAATGCGCTGAACGCTCTTTATGGAAAAACATGACATTAGATACTGAGTGTCTTTAATGGCTCCAACAAAAGAAACCTGCCGTCTCTGCATTTTGGCAGTGGCGCAGAGGCATTGTGAGCTCACCAGGATAATGTTGCGCTCGTGTCTCTTCGCTTGTCGATTTGAATCGCTGCCATGTCAGAGTGCCAGGTCCAGGTCACAGTCGGTTAGCCTGGTTTTGGGGGGGGGGGGGGGGTTAAAAACTGATGTGAGGGCCATTGTCTGACGGCCTCTGGAGGTGGTGTAGGTTTCTCTCTCGCTGATACTGCTGAGATGGAAAATCAGCATTGCAGCTCTTAGGTGTTGAGGTGTCTCCTGAACTTGTGAAAAAAAAAAAAAGGATTTGACAAATGGTGGATACATTTAACGAGGCTCATGGATAGCACTTTCTCTGAATATAGAAACAAAAAAAATGTTTATATACTGGCTTTAAATAATAAATTACATGTGCACAGTTCATTGGCTTTGTGTGTTTCGTGAACGCTAGATGATGAGATAAAATACATTTGTTATGGAACTCATGTGATCATTTTCCATTTTAATGAATTCATCTCATATATAAAAGAAACAAAGAATTGGAAACAGCTCTTCCTGGATAAATGTGTCACTATCTGATCAGATATGATTGTCTTTCTGACCACACTGTAAACGCTCCAAGGTCTGCCCCCCACCCCCCAGTAGAAACGGAAAAAAAATAATCCTGTCAAGAGAAGCCAGCACAATATAATAGAAACTGCATTTACGCATTTTTAGACAAACACACTGCAACATTATGAGGACACATCTGACAGCTTTCTGTGTAAAACCATGTTTACTTGCAGCAACTGAAGCATTACTTAAATGTGTCTATGGTTATGGTTAGGCGCTCAGAGCACCTCTGTTAAGGTTATAAGGTTGCGGTCTTGGTCAGTTGCTGAAACAAAAAAACAAAAAGTCAAAGGAGAAATGCATGAGACAACATGTTTAGTTGATTAACATTTAACTGAAACCACGGCCTTTCACGACCAAACTGCTTTTGTTGCCTCAACTTAACCGCAAGAGAGACTCACTTTGCAAACCCCAGCCCAAGTCCTGCTATGACTTGTGCGCAGTGCAAAAATGTAGCGCTTCCTTCACGCAGTAAACCGTTACCACTGAACATGCTCCAAGTGGCGTTTCTATCATAATACATAAATATATCCCTACTCCTTACAAAAAATAAATCTGCATAAGAAAGTATATGAGCATAAGAAGAAAGAAGTTTTTCTGTACTACTTTCTGCCTTAAAAAGATAAATGGTTGCCTACTGAACAATCTACTAAACCCTCGCACTGCATCAGTGACTCTGATATTTGTAAGATGTAGAGTGTGTTTCTTACTCAGCATTAGCGCTGTGCACTTTCAGACTTGTGTCTCTTGGGAATTCAAGAGCTGCAACAGACCGGCAGTGACTGCATGAATTAACTGCAACAGGAAAGTCACAGAGACAGCTCACTGTTGCCTCTCAGACTGTGAAGGTGCAATTACGAAGACGTTCTTCAGTGTTTTCAGGAACAAGGATTCTCTTCTGTAATAGTGGTCATTATATGTGTGTAATTTGTGATTCTTTCCAGATGTACAAAAGTGGTTTACTTCAAGGTTGACAAAACTATCTTGGCTTTTCACCACGAAATCTGTGGAGAATATTATTTTGCATTTCAGGCTGCACCATTTGGTGATCTTCTGAGAATCATGACCGTGTATATGACAGATAAATGAGCAGCAAAGGAGGCAGAGCAGGACTCCACCGCCTGGGAAATCTGACAGTGATCAGCCTATCTGTGTCTGAGAGGCAAGCATTAGTGCTCATTTCCTGTAATTTGCTGTTTCAGTGTGCAGATATCACACCATATAAAACCAAAAGAAATTGCAAATGGAAAAGAAAGAGAGTGGCCTTATTCTTGGCTCCTGAATAATACAAAAAAAAAAGCTCCCTGACTGAGTGCAGATGCATACAGCCAGAAATTAGTTGGCGAACCCGATGAACTATCCCCCACTTCATTTATAGAGGCAGGTTCTTCATCATCTATAAATCTGAGCCTCCCGTCGAGTGTCTCTGGTTGAGATACAAGCAGGCACTTATGCTCTCCCTCAAGTGTCCTCATAAACCACATTGTTTCCAGATCATTCCCCCCATCTCTCCCCCACCTCCAAAGCCAGGCAATGTCAAAAGTTCCCCTCACAGGCCTGCTCTACTGGGCTTGTTTGGGGACATCTGCTGCCATGTCCAAATATTGTTTTTGGCTGAGCCATCGCTGGCTCTGCTGTGAAAGAATAGAGCTGGGAACTATTTTTACCTCAGCGGGATAGACTGTGTTAACATACAAAACAATGCCTCTCTCCCTTGGTCTTCCAGCTGCAGAGCAGGGCAGCAACTGCTGGGGAGTGTGAGCACACAAAACATCAGAGTATAACTGCCCTGCATTCAGGATCGGAGCTCGTGGTAGGAACAGTACGTGTGACCTCGTAACCTCTGGTTCTGACTTGCGGTTGGAAAGTCTCTGGCACTTTCTTTTCAGAAGAAAGCAAGACCGACATTTGAGTTTCAGAATACATGTCACGGTGCAGTTGAACAGCATGAAGCAGCTTACCAGATTGTGACTAATATGTGTCAACAGAGTAGTTTCAAGAACTACTTGAACAACAAGTATTAAATGTGCATAAGGTGAAAAAACAACAACATTCACACCACAATCTAACATTCTCTGGTGAAGCTCATGTTCATTGCATTATAATGCATTTTAGTATTTTCATATTTATCATAAGGTATTTATATTTCTCCCCCTAAAGAAAACCACCTAGAACATACTTAAAACATACTGCATGTAATAGAAGGAAATATTGCACTCATTCAGTCTCCCTGCTTTCAGAGCTCATGGAGAGTTCCCCTGTTACTCCTCTCAGACGCTTTGGCTCTCTTTTCTCCACCTTCCCTGGAGGCCTTGAGTCATATTTGATATCCATTACCAATTCAGCTTCTTTTACAATGGACTTCTTAAGGCCATAGTTAATGCAGGGACCTTAGATATTTCAGGGCACTCGGAGGAAATTATACTTGGGCTAAGTAATTGAAACGAAAACACTGGAAAGGAAAGGATCTGGATGTTTTGAGGGAAGACATAATGACAACTCAAGTTGTTTGCCCTTCACATCACATTACAGTATTAATAGGCCTCTTCAGTTCCAGATGGCAACGAAGGAAAGCTATAGAGAATAAAATAACACTCGTGTCATGAGTCAATCTAAAAAACAAAACAACCACTACGGCATTTGAGATGGACCTGGCAAGAAGATCAAAATGAATCTGAAAAGGCTCCTCGTATCTGTTTCTGAGGCTTACAGATATTAATTTCCAACTTTAATATCTTCCGTGTCTCCCTGCACTTTTTCCTGCACCCTGAGTACACCTTGTATTCCCAAGAAGTTTTAATATCTCCCTTATTCGTTAGTCTGATCAGATTTGAGCATGAGCTGTCCAAAGTTTGTTTGGATTTAATCATACCACAGGTTAAAGGTGATATATTACCTTGTTGGACATATTATAGCATATGATGAGATTTGTTAATGCCAATAAAATTGCCCGAACCGTAACCAGATTGCTGAATATCTACAGAGCACCATAAACATCTGTCACAATCAATCAATGAATTAATAAATTACAACTGGTTCAAATATGTTTTTTGCCTATGTAATGGAAGGCATAATCTCTCCATTTCATCTTTATCAATATACACAGATCAGGCATAGTATTATGTCCACCTTCCTAATATTGTGTAGGTCTCCCTCGTGCCTCCAAAACAGTTGTGACTCATCAGAGAATGGACATCTTACATGGGCCTTCTGGTGTCTGGCAACAGAATGTGGGGTCCTTTGGGTCCTATGGGTTGAGGGGAGGGGCCTCTGTGGATCATCCCACAGATACTTGATCAGTTTGGGATCTAGTGAATTTGGAGGCCAGGTCAACACCTTGTGCTGTTCTTCATGTTTTTTTTAGTTGTTCCTAAAGCATTATTGTGTGTGTGTTTGTGTCAGGCTGCATCCTGCTGGGGATGGCTGCTGCCATCAAGGAATGTCATTGCTGTGGGGTGGGGGTGCCTGGTCTGGTCTAGGTGGGTGCTACATGTCTAAGTAACATCCACTTTGAGCAGAAGCGTCTCTCCACGTTGTGCCGCTTTGCTGTTGCCACAGTAGCCCCATAAATGAGACATGCACAAGTTTCTTTTACTGTGGTAAAAAAAGAACGCTTCTTCTCACTCACTGTGAAAATAGTACATTTTCTTTCGTTTTTCTTCCATGTTTTTCTGTTGTTATTACCCACATCTGACTTCTCAATATTGAACTTTGACACCAGACAAGGCCAGAGTTCATATATACATAAAACATCTTTTCTGTATTGTAGCAATGGCTTATGCCTATATGTAGGCTACAATATGGTCTATGCAGATTCTGTGTCCTGGTTATAGTCTGCATAGATTCGCCTTCCAACTGGGTTACCTGCAGGACCAGGATGGGTCACAGAAGTTTCACCCACTTCTATCTACAGTCAATGAGCTCTTAGTAGATATAACGTCTTCTCTCTGTTCCGTATTGCAGTAGTTTCTGTGAAAGAAGCTGTAGTTCCATTATTTATTAGGTCCAACATAATTTACCCACTTGGAAGTTCACAAAGAAACAGTCTGTGCAGTATCACAGAAATCACACAACCAACTAACATAGCAATGGCTTAGCTACAACATGGTTTGTATAAACCAAGCATTAACCCTTTCAACAAGGACACCTGCAGGACCAAGAGCTGTCCTTTTTTTTTATCATATCCCACAAGTGCTATTCTATCATTCCTCAGACTTTGTCAGTAGTTGTTCTATTGAAGTCCTGGAAGACCCAGTCTATTTACTAGGTGCATGTATACCATGGGTCCGCATCTGAAGTATCACACGCTGCATCTGTGTTTGTGGAAGACAAACACAGATGCAGCGTGTGAAGCGTTGTTTTTACATAGTGCATATGGATGCAGCAAGCACATCCATATGCACTATGTACAAACAGAAAGTACCATATGTTTTTAATACACAAATTCTTCTTGTCTAAGAGTGGAACACGACAGAACACTCTCATGCATAGCACAGAGAAGATAATCAGTGGCTTTTCTTTACTCTGCCATAAGTCAGCTAGTCAGTACTCGGCCTCATTTCCACAAGGCTTTTCTTTCTATAAATATCTTGTCTGTCTGACATGCGCTGCTTGAACGCGCTGCAAAATGTACGCTGTGTTTTCGCTACCTGCTTATAATCCACACACAGTTTTTTTTCTCTTGTACAAATCCATTTCATCACACCCATGATTTAAAGGCTTACTGATTGCTGGGTATTGTTACTATTGTTATTAAACTGTTCTGACACTATAACTTACCCATCATGAAGGGTGTCGTGTTACCAAGTCATTATGTCACAGTAGTGTAAACTGATACTGCCTTTCTGGAAGTATTCATGGTTGTTTGCAGAGTCAATAAACATAATCATCAGAGTTTGACCCTTATCCAACAGCCAGACTGTCAACAAAACTTTCCGGGAACTGACAAGCCAGAGATTTGCTATAAACACGCGAAAATATGAGGCTCTTTCTGATACCATCAGAGAGTAATTCAACAACAGACACAACAAGAGACCTGTGTTTGGACAATGGAAAAAGCGCCATAGAAATGCAATGATCATAGGAAGCGAATAAGATTTAAATAAATGGGGGGAAAAAGCGTGATCCCAAATATTCAAAACTTAGAACACTCCTCATTTGTTCTTTCTTTCCACTAAAGGTTGTGTAAATGTCACAGCAAAGGGACAGTCTGCTGAAATTTAAATCATTTTTTGTATTTATGCTAGTGGTGTAACTGTAGTGCTCTTTAGAATAGACTGACAGATCTCAAAAAAACAGACTGTCCTGAGCACAGAATGACTTAACTTTGCTGTTTAATGCTAATAAGCAAGTAAGTTAGCATGCTAATGTTAGCGCAAAGTTGATCGTAACAGCCTCACAGAGCTGCTAGCATGACAGAAGTTGTTTGTTTTTAAATTACTACAGTATTTGAATATATTTGGCTATACGGTTGTAATATCAGATCAAAAATATGTTATTCAGAGCAGGTTCTCATCAACGCATCCCTGAAAGAGGGTCGCTGTGTTTTTTTAAATGGGCTGTCACCAGCCAATTAATTTGCTGAGCTCTTCCCTGACTCTGAACGTATTCACCTGTTATTCTGGGTCACCTGACCTCCTTTGCAGATTTTCCATGTGGGTCCAGTCCTCTGGAAATTCGTTGTTTATAGACTGCTATGACTGCCTGGAGTGTACTACGCCCTACAGACTTCCCCTCTCCTGAGTCCAGATACTGCCTATCTGAGTTGTTGGGGCCTATTATCCATGTTGGGAGCTACACTGTGTTGCTGTTGATATGCATCCACATGCTGCTCCTTGGGTCATAGTCCCAGGGTGACGTCGGATTGTTTTATTTCGACTGGCACAAAAACCCTAGCGCCATCGTCACGCCACAATAGCTAGCCCCTGAAATTGTTGGCTTGTTGAAGTTAACTGATGAATGAAATGCGTATGACTGGTTGGCACTTTGCTCATTGGAGCTTTAAAAAGAATAGTGTCAGGCGTCACTTTACCCTTCACATTGCTGGCTTCCATAAAAAAAAAAGTTGTATCCAGTTGCTCTTTGGCTGCTAGCACGAGCACGGCATTGCAATTATGTGTGAAGCTGATTATTTCAACAATAAAGCCAAAAAGATCACTGACAAGAAGGCAGAGACCAGCATGCTGACAGGCTCTCTCGCCACTACGGTGTGTTGGGAGTTTGTGTTACCTCATCACTTAAGCTTAACTTGCTTATTATATAAGTGCAAAGAGTGGTATGCTTACAGAATCAAGGTAGCTCATAGTTGCACAAAGATTCATAACTTCCTGCAACTTCTGTTATATAAAAAATAGCTGGTAGATGGGCATGGGTCCTTTGGGTCCTGTAGGTAACAGTTACTTATGTGTAAGATAAAACATTGTAAGGTTAGTTGTTAGATCACATTGCTATTGCATTCAAGTTGCAGAACAGGACTAAAAAGAAAAACCGTGTCATGGTAATTTGTGTATCTGGAGCTTCAGTAAGGTAAAGGTAGATGTGGAAACTGAAAGTAACACACTATGCATTGTAGATTCAATCGTGCATTCATTTTCTGGAAGCCAGTGATGTGAAGGGTAAAGTGACCGCTTGTCCTATCCCAGCTGTTATTGGACGAGAGGCAGGGTACACCCTGGACGGGTCGCCAGCAGGCTAACACGGACAACAACAGAGAGACAGACAACCATTCACACCCAGACCTACAGCCAATTTAGAATCACCAATAACCTAATCCTAATCTGATGGATTCAGACCCAGAACCTCACCACCACACCACTGTGCCATGTTAAACCTCATATTTTGATGTTGCTCAGTAGCAAGCATGTAAAATATATATATCATTTCATTACACATCACCAGATCATCCCTTTGTCCCCACAGAGAGAAAACGAGAGAAAGAGATTATTCTTTAGACTGTTTGGCTATGTGCTGAAGCCCTTTACCACTCATCTGTCTTGAATTAGACAGCAGTCACCACCATATAAATACCCAGTTATCATCTAAGTAGTTTATCCTCCCCCGATACAAGCCTGCAAGCCTGAGATGACAGAGACAATAGTGGACGCCCATTTCACCAAGTCCCCCTGGAGGCATGTCTCCACTCAGGGCCTGCATTTAACTTTTATTACCCAACGAGATGGATTGGTGGGTCCCCACCCTTATTTGGTTGTGCGGTGTGTATATGTGTGTGCGTGTGTGTGTGTGTTTACTGCGTGTGTGTGGGTTGTAAAGTGAAGGCAGCGTGGCTCAGTCAGAGCGGAGCCAGGTAACTGAAGGACTCACAGTTAATATTTGTCTTTTCTGGCGGGGTAATTGTTTAGTTTTGTCATAGTGGAGTAACTTGCGAGGCTGCAGGCTGCTGGTTTTCGGTTTGGACAAAGGCGCTGGGTGGTTGAGAGGAAAACCCAGTTTTGGGAAGCATCTGTGAAGTTTAGAAAATCATTACCAAAGAATCTTTAAAGAACCTGAAAAAACAAAACAAAAAAAAACAACACCCAGACTTTGGATGTCTTCAGAGTGAAAATACAATTCTTACAAAAACACCTCTTAACTTCAGTTGTTTGTCTTCCAGTTAGTTAATTAAACTTCATATGTGAAAAACTGATCAGCAACATTTAATCCACTTAAAATTATGTTGCAAATGCAACTTTAACACATCTCATTGGATGAATTGAACAAGCATAAAGATAGATATTAGCTAACTCCATTTAGAAACTGCCTCATTGCTTATTGTATACCAAAATAAAAGGTAGTGATGATTGATTGCTTTCAAATTGAGTTTAACATGTTCACAAGAAAAGTCCTTAAGAGCAGCCTCCTTTTTATATTAGTTTTATATTAGTTTCTGTGTGAGGGGAGGAGTACGTGAAATCGATTATCAAGCCAGATAACAGATTCTGCTCAATATGGACCAAATGTGCAGTCACCGCATTTTTTTGCGACGTGTTCACAACACACAATCTGTGATCGGCCGATATCTGTCATCTTTTCTGACTATGCTGGTCTTTAAATGTCTCTGTTTGATACCACTTTTCTTGCACCAACTTCACCGTCTCCTCCAGGGGTGTTCGGACACAAGTCAGTTTTCATAGCATGATCCACCGAGCGGAGACTCATCTCTGAAATAAGTCATGCTATTTCCCAAGACATGCTGCTCAAGCATTTTTTACACCAGCATGGAATGGTTCCACATACTTTTGCATATGCTGGAGTCATAAGTTATGTATCTTGAGACATGCTCTGATAAAATACTGTTTTTTGGTGGTGACAAACACTGATTTGTTGCCGTAAAAATGGATATTGCTGACACTCAGCGTGCAGATTCTCCACTGACCCATTTCCCTGACAAGCCACTGTAAGACACAGGATGTGTTCAGGAGGTGATAATTGAAATGTCATCACTCTGTGACACCTCTCATGAGATTGTTCTGTGGGTTCATGAAACAGACAGATATTGTGAGTGTAGTTTTGTCCTCACTTAAATCACAGCAGCAGCACAGAATACATCAAAACATTATACAAAACTGGTGAAAATGTGAAAATGACACCAGTGGACATCACACATGGGGCGGCTGTGGCTCAGTAGGTAGAGCGGGTTGTCCATGAACCAGAGGATTAGCAGTTTGATCCATGGAATGTGCCACATGCATCCTTGAGCAAGACACTGAACCCCCAGTTGCTCCCAGTGTGTGGCACTGGTGCGTGAATGTGTGTGTGCTATATAAAAGCAATTTTATATTTACCATTATCTATTAGATAGATAGATAGATCGATAGACAGATTGCAGAGATAAATCTCTGAGAAAACCAAATGATCAGTCTTTCTCTTCAGTCAGACACCAAAGGGTTAATTTCTCCCAGACAGAAAGGCAGAAGTAAACAAAAAGAGCCCGGCAATGGAGCTTCTCTTGCTGCTGAAGTTGAGGCGTGACCCTTGAGATAGGCACCGAGCTATCATGAGGGCGTCTCCCTGAGTGAGTGGCCAGAACAGAGAGGTCTTTGTCGGGCCTGTGTGCAGAAAAACTGCTGAGCCAAGCAGACCCCCTCCCTCTCCATCCTCCACACACATCCACCCCTCCCCCGATCTCTTTTTTTTTCTCTCTCTCTTTCTCCCAGAAGACACGCATATACACACTCGTCTGTATTTACCAGCGCTCCCAGGGGACGAGGCTCTCTCTCCAGCTGGTGAGAGGTTAAGGAGGGGAATAGAGGGCCTGCATTGCGGTTTCAGAACTTAAAGCAGAAGCAGAAGTGCATTCTGGGATGTATTTGTTAAGCTTGAACATAACCTGCTGCAGAGAGTTTCAAGCAGTCTGCACTTAAATCAACTTTGAAAGACTTGTCTTTTTCTTGGGGTAAAAAGAAGAAGCCTGCTCTTCATCTCTACATGAGGATTAAAATAACTCCTGTGTGGTGCACAACAAACTCTCTGTGTTTACTGGCCTGCTTGCAATTTTCACAGAGAAATACTGCCAACAGCACACAGAAAAGAAAAAAAAAAGGATTTTTTTGATTGAGGCTCGGTTTATTTACTGCTAAGGCAAATGAAAATGCTTCACATTAATCCTCATACCAGATTTGGAAATCAGAAAAAAGAATTAAAACACGTCCATATGCAGTGTGGTGTACACTGAACACTATTCTTTGTGCAACTTGACAAATGAAATGTTGTCGTTGGTCTTGTAATGTTCTCAGATGTCCTTAAAATAAAGGTCAAGCAGCCTGCCTGCAAGTGATTTGTGTTTAAACACACTCTCTTATTTAACACGCTGTTTGCAGAGGCATAAGAAAACATGTACGGAACAGAAAAATGCCCCAGAGCTGACAGCTGTAACTGTAACATTATAATATCATTCTCGTATCACCTTGCCTCACCCCACAGGGCAGCGCTGCACTGTTATCGCCTCTCCAAGGTCCGGTCCTTTCCTGAAAACTATCAGTTTTCCTGAGGGCATATGTTTCTGCTCCACTCAACCCCTCACACATACATGTTCCCGCCTTTAACCCTTTTTAGCTGCGTGTGTCTACACAAAGCTGCTGCCTGGGGGAGCTCGCTTTAGAAAACTCAGTGACAGAAACGTGAATCACAGTTTATGTTAGACTGCACCTTTTCTCCCCAGAGGCAAGAACACAGTGCTGCCTCTAAAAAACAGCACTGAGCTCCGTCACTGCCTCCAGGTCTTATGAAAAGCTTCTATTTTTCATGCTAAATTAATATTTTAGGCACTTTCACTGGGGATAAACAACTGTAGTGACAGAGGAGGTTTTTATTAATGATCTTTTGGGATTGTGGCTAATTGCGGCCGTGGAGCCTTGTGAAGTTATTCACACATGACCGATTACATAAAGAAAAATGTGTTATTGAATAGATGCTATCAGTGTAGATCCGGGGATGCCAGGGTAGGTCTGTTGGTCGAGTTATCTGAAGAACTACTGGACAGAAACCCTTGGTTCATAGTCCCCAGAAGAACACTGATAACTTTGGTGACCCCCTGACCGTTGACAATGCTGCTTGAAAGGATTTGCAGCAACCATTTTTTTAAGTCCTGCTTCATACTCTACCATGTGTTGTTAAGATCAGACTGTGATAACAAAAAAAAAAAAAAAAAAACAGGGCGCTGAACAACACCTTAGTCTCATCACGTTGGTTGGAAACACTTCTGGACAGGCGGACTATTATTTGGCCTTCAAATGAAATTGTAATCCTAGAGGTGCACTTACATTTTCACCTTAGATATGTACAACTGATCCATTTTCTTGGATAAACAAAATGAAAAGCATAATAAGAAGTTTAATTAGTTTGATTAGGTTCTCTTGGTCTACTGTCAGGAGTTGTGTGAACAACATGCAGTGAAGATCTGTGTAATGTTTATGCAAAATCGTCGGAAATTCTGAGGTTTACATATACATTTAAGCAGCACTACATATATGTATATGAAGTTATAATCTCTTTTTACGATCATCAAAAGATGTAAGTAAAGAGAAACATCTCTCGAAGCGTGGGAAAGTGAAAGTGGCGAGGAGGAACGGAGCAGACCTTCTTTGGTTTATGGCCAAATAGTAATGTTGTTTGTTTTTCTTAGCACGGCAGCACGCTACGCTAAGATGTTCTCGATCCTGTTTTTTGATAACATATTGGATTTGACATTTACTGCTCAACCATCTGTATACATGATCACCACAGTGAACCAATCTGTTTACTATAACACCAACATGTGTAAATCATTTCGTTTCCCGGCTGCGTGGACTGGATCTACAACATTTCTGGATTGTTTTTGGATTGTTCTGACGCCGTATTGTGACATTTACCTTGTCTCACCACATTCAGTATGCAAATGCAAGGTTTCACATAGCCGCCCACATCATTACCGCACGTTCAGGTACTTTCATCCGCAGACACTGAAGTTACATAAAAGGCAATCTCAAGTGGTTTGGTTTTTGAATTCACACTCCTCAAAGCAAAGTGCAAACATTAAATTTACGTTGATTCGACATAATGCCAGTTTGTGTGATTTGATAGGTTGTATTAATTCAACTCCCTTTGTCTTTGTTTCCTTTTGTGTCATCCTTCCTGGTCTTGATTTTGAGTATTTCATTATTTGTTGACTTCTCTCAAGGGCTGTAGTAATTTCAGTTGTTTGCATTTCAACTTTTGGTGAAAATAAAAAGTGTGTTCTCTGGTTCCTTGACTGGTTGGTCCCTAACATCTGGTTTCTATTGGCGGACCTCACAATTTCCTGAAGCTAGGGCAGACTGTTTACATCATCAAATACAAAAGCAGATCACTTTCTGAGACACATGTGTGTTTAAATCTAATTTGGAGCTAGTTAAAGACCAGTCCACACTGCTTCTATGAACTACTATGAAAAAAGGCTGTCACTTGTCTGCAAATAATGACCAGTCTGATAAAAATAATAATATATCACAGTTAACTGTCAGTGTAGTTGACAGTAAATCTGTGATTTGAGTATGACCATGTTGTTTAGTAAAAGAAATGAAGCACAAGCCATGTCAAATGTCCATAAAGATTTAATGAAAAAAACAGCAAGTACCCATTTAACAACAAAAGAAATTAAGAGAAGTTGTAAAATTTTGTGAGCCAAGCTCGTATGTACAGCATATTGCACTAGAAAAAGAACAAACATCCCCCCCGTCCTCCTCCGATCCCAACATCGCTCCAGTGTCCTGCAGAGCAGTCCCAAAGATAGCACAGCCAATGCTTTATCAAAAAAACTGCTACATCTGGACTGGGTCTCACTTCATTGGACACATGAATGTGAAATCCTTGAGACCACTCTGAAACCAAAGAAAGCAATGTGAAGACAATGTAAACTCTTGTGTGAAGCACAGGAGTCTGAAATAAGTTCTACTGTTCCTTTCACGTCTTAAAAGAGATAATGTGGTTTTTCACTCCATTAAATTACATTCAAACCCTTAGGTTACAGAATTTTTTTTTTTTTTTTAGGAATGTTGGACATGCATTTTTACTCCATTTACATTTATCGAAAAAAGCCCTTGAACTGAGAGTGACAAAGCAGACTTGGCAATATCCAAATTTAAAAATGCCACAACATTGAAAAAAAAAAGCGATCATAGAAAAGTAAAAGTCATGTTGTTGTAGTTCGTTCTTTGCCAAAATCTTCTTCTTTTTATAAAGATAGCAACAATAGCTGTGTCAAATTCATGTCTAATGTATAAAAAACACCAAATCACAGCACTTGACAGCAAAGATGAACTCTTTCTTGGATATTCAAAAACCGATTGAAAAAATTGGATATTAAAGACACTGAAGGTTGAACGTATAAGAAGAGTTTCACTTGAGTCAATGGTTGGTAACGTCAGGCTCAGATCAACCCCACGCACTGAGTGGCTGCTCAACCCATCTCATGTACAGCTAATACTGGGCACCATGGTGACTCATTCTTCCTTCAAATGTAAACCCACAGCCCTGCTAGATTGTAGAAAATAAAGCACAAAGAACCCAGACGAGCTAGGCAGATCCAGCATATTACAGATCTTAAAAAGTTTCAAGAATCTAGAGGGGAAGTTCAGCACAGGAATAGAAAAAGAGAGGCGCAAAAAACTGTATACAGATTAAAAAAACGGGGTTTTTTTTTTTTTTTACAGTGCACATTGATTGCAAACAGTCGTTTCTGATATTGAGAAGGTTTTGCATGGTGAAACTCGCCGTTCGTGCTGAGAGATGTCAAAGGTTGAGCCTGTGCCTCGTGAGCTGATCTGAGAAATCAAACTCCTTTTTTTTTTCTCCAATTACTCATATGTTGATCTCACAGAGCCCAAGTGAAACAAGAGCTGTGACCAGTGACTTTGGGTGATTATGCCAAGTGTTGGACGATGATGATGTGGCAGGTCGGTTACTCACTCACAAGGCACGTTTTGTACATATTTGATTGTCTGTTCTTCGTGTGATTTGTAAAAAGATTCACACCATTCGTGTGAGAATGCACGAGGCACATGGCTTTAGTCCAACCTCCCCACACGCAGGCTTTCAAACACACAACTGAGTGCACCTCAACAATGAGAAGAAAAGGACTGTACACACTGAGATAGCATCTATACAGTAGCACTGACCAGATATACATAAAATAAATTAGAATAAATTATCTCAAAGAAACCAAACAAAATGAAACTTGTTCTCGTAAAGCACAGGGAGTAGTTAAACATGAGAGTGTGAGGCTTTGGACAGAGGATGAGAGAATGTGTCACGACTATCTGAATTGGCTCAGCGTTCAGTGTTTGCAGGAAACAAACATTTGGTTTGGCTACTCCTGTAGTAAAAGAAGAAAGAAAACCTGACAATCTGTAACACACTTCCATGCTGACGTTGAGTGAAAATGCTTTAAAAAGCCTAATGAGACATCTTTGCTTGTCCAGCGGCGTCTACTGCATCAATGAAAGGGTAACAGTTCTGTTTGGTGTCCTCACTCAGAGGCTGATCTTAAGCGAATACAGCTCGTCTGATAGTTAACATGGTTATTAACTACTCCCTGAAGAAAACATAAAGGAGAAAAAAAACCATCAGTGTCTTCAAAAGCTCATATCATGAATCTACAACAGACTGAAATAATACATCGAATGAAGAATTTTTAACATCATATTTAAAGTCCTTGGAGACTTAACATTGAGGAACAGTGGCTGTGTTGTTTCAAAATGTTGCGCTAATGTAGCAGTCGTCACTTAAGGATGTAAAAATGTTCTCCCATACCCAGACGTGTCTGTGTGTTCATGAAAAGTTTCTGAAACTGTACACAATTTAAATGTACCACCGGCAGCTTGACTTATCTCATACGTGTATAAGCACGTCAGGTTTGAATCAGTGCTTGAGGCATTTGCACCTGGAGTAAGATAAAAATGCATATCTATAACGTAACCCCAAATATTTCTGTAACAAAGAATTTTGTGAAAAGAGGTGTGTTTCATTGCAGATACAGGCATATTATGAGAAACGTCCTTCTGTCAGTTTGATTGCAAATACAGCTGATCGTTTGTTACTGCTTCCACTGGCTTGAATATTGCTCACCCCTTCGAAATGCTGATAAATGTCGTCTCTTTCACAGACGACCCACAATGCAGCGAGGGGCAAAATAACGATTGTCAATCCAGCTAGCAAAATAAACCCTGGAAACCTCTGGAAAATGGTGATGTTTATCTAAAGGTTTTCAGCTGTCTGATTGTTCCCAGTTCCCTGATCACAACCTCACAAGTGAGATTTGTTAGACTTTGTGCTTATTTGGTTTTAAAAATGATTGCAGATTTTGCAAACAGTAAGCACACACACCAACAAACACATGATCGCAAATCATAATCAGGATTACGATGTAGGAGCTTGGAATTACTCGACTAAAATAACTTCGGTACACCTAAGTTCAAGTATACATGCTTTAAATCGACAGTGTCCGAATCTACACAGTGGGTCGTTAGGTCACCTCTAACAACACGAGTGGTACTGCAAATGGAGATGCTGATGAATGACACCGGTAAAAGACATGAGTTGATACAACGTCCATATGTCTACAGTGGAAGCTGGTAAAACAGGCATCTAAACTGACCAACAGCGCAACACCAGTGTGTTACACCACCACAATGCCACAACAACCATTTTCAAATTAGCCAGTGTGGAACAGTAAGTACAGGGCTTATTGTTTTTCAGAGAATAAATTAGAAAGGTGCCTTGAGTCCTCAAGGTTTTGAATCAGTAACTTCAGCACAGAAATGTATAAGTCCACAGTCTATCACCAAGAAAAGTGGCCTAATCTCAAAATTCATCTCAGTTTGTACTGTGGCAGGAGAGAATAAGGCATTCCCTGGACTGATGGAGGTCCTTCAAGACTTGAAATACCAAATAAAAAGAGTAGTTTACTGTACAAAATAGGTAATCTGATCAATATTTCGAAAATATCTCTTCAAACACAATGGCTTCTTCTTGGAGATGCGAAAAAAACAAAAACAAAAAAATCTCAACAAAAGAAAATTGCAATCAGTCTCCGTCCAGCGGTGACCAGTGTCTTCTTCATCTCATCTTCATACTCAGTTAGAAAGCAAAATCCAAACCCGTGTTCCATCTTACAGTGCCATCTCTTAAAAGTCCAATCCCTTGTTTCTGTTTAGAAAACAAGGGCCAGCAGGAAGTCCCTTCATCTCTGCTCTCCTCTCAGGCGGGGGACGAGAGCCTCTCTTGGAAACAGGAAGCCGAACAGGGCCATCGTTAGGCGCATCCAGACGGGCAGGTTTTGTCTCTGATGCCTCATATACTGCAAGGGGAATAAAAGAGAAGACAGATCAGTGAGAGCTGGCTGTTTAAAAGCTGAAGTCATAAACACTATGTTCATCAGTTATGAAAGTTTCTACACATGTTCTGATTTCGTCATAACAGGTTTCTGAGGGGAAGCGTTGTGAACTGTGGTAAACCCTGCGAGCTGAAACCATACGACCGAGTAGACTGGTTGTTTCCACAACATTAGTTTGTGTCTAGAAAACATGTCTGTGACACGCACACCTAAACTGCAGTGGCACTCTTTTTTCGTAAGGGGCTCTCATTGCCCAACACGAGCTGATTATAACAGCTGCTTTATTGGGCGAACATGTTGATTAAACGTCTTTCAAGAACGCATTTTAATCCCAGGATCTGACACTCTCTGTTGACTTCTGCAAACTGCATTCAAAGAATGTGCTGAACAAAAGCAGCACATGCGCATGTAAAAGTATAGTCAGCCAAATAATTATCAAAATAAAGCAAAGCAAAACTTAAGCTGCTCTGTCACTTCTATCAGGGTTGCTGACAGATGAAGGGGTTCGTGCCGCCTCCTGAAATCTCCCGTCTCCGCCGCCTCATCTCTGAACCTGCACAGCTCCCACTGGCTTTCTGAACAGCCGTACTCAGATATTGCAGCCTGTTGCATAAGCATTCCTCTTAACAATCTTTTCCTCTGCTCTCTTTATCAAGGTCTCTACCAGCCTAGCTATCAGAGTCCGCCACAGGCTATTTGATGCAGAACAAGCAGACTGAACTGAACTGAACCAGCACCACTAAATGTAACCCTAATTGTCCTTAATTGCCTTAATTCTACACTGCTGAGCATAGTTAAACAGTACCCTGGTGTTCCACATGAAGACTGTCTTTCTCAACTGTGTGTAGCGGAGAATAGTGTGCGTTTTGTTTGCCCTTTTTGGATTATTATTTCATTTATTGCACACTAAATGATAAAGAAAGTTCCCTCTGTGTCCTCTTTTGTCCCAGAAATAATGTATTAACATATTATAAGCCACAGAAACAGCCAAAAGTGATGGACAAGTCTCAAACCCCAAATTCAGTTTTCCTCATATAAACAAAAACCCACACATTAGCCGACATTGGCAACTTCTGCTTGGAGAAATAGTCTAACAATAGCAGCAGAGACAACACAGAGAAGTGATTGGATATCATAAAGGATCACTTGAGACATTATTCCTAAAACAGCAGTATCAGATCCTGCAGGATGAAACCAACCAGAGCGCAGACAGCAGACAAAAAAAAGTCTCTTATCTCTCTGTTGCAGAGTTACACACACAAACCAAAACACACACAAAGACACACACGCTGAGGCAGGCAGCGGGACAACTGAGGTATTGTGGGTAGCCGTCATGTTACTGGCTGTGTCTATAAGTGTGTGAGTCAGACTCTATTTTTAGCCGAGCATATAAACAGCCGGCCAAGTCTACCCAGACACAGACATGCTGTTCACTCCTGTTTGTGATAATTAACATCGATCTCACCTGCTCTTCCTCTTTTTTTATTTCATCGGTATAACTCTAACTTTGTTTTCATTTTTTCTTTCACTCTCTCTTCTTCTTTAACTCTCCTTCTCTATTAATCAAGAGCTTTTCAAAACATACCAACACAGATCCCCATGGCAAAACAGCCGCAGCAGCAGATAAGAAACTTTCCTGTCCCGGTATATTTGTACTTATTAACTAACTTCATGTGACTAATGAAAACACTGAGTCAGAACAGTGACTGCTTTACAAACATTGATGCACAATTAAGTGCTTATCATGAGCTACACACGCCATGTGTGCTTAGCTTTTTCGCTGAGGAGCTCTGCAAACAGTAGGCCTCTACCTTAAGTACCCTTTATTGTTAAAACCTTCACAACTCCCAAACTGCTCAAGCTTCACAAGATGTATTCAATAAAAATAATTCATTTCATTTAGAGGAAAAAAGTGCCCTTTCAAAAGACAAAGTTGAGATGTGGCTGTGTGGAAACTAAGAATTAACTGAGAACAGAGACTTAAGTTGTATACATATTGTGTTTGTTAGCGTTCTTTGATGAGGACACAGACTCCCGACTTATTAATGATTTACAGTTTTTTTGTTCTGCCTTCGATGTAGCCAAGAAAGTAGTTAAATCAAAGTACAGGCTATTTTTAGCCCACATGGGTTGCAGTTTTTTCACTTGCCAAACGGATCAGTCCCTTTCTTCCCAAGGGTGAGCCACAAATTGGCACAAGGAATTTATGATTTTTGTATCTAATGGAGAGGTGACATGTACTTAAAACTCACAAACTCAAGTACACAAAGTTCTAGCAGCTCCTTAAACTCAGTGCCCCTTGCTGCTGACATGTCCCAGTGACAGCAGCCAAATAGAGCATTTAGGCATTATCCACTTCTTCACTTTGACACTTGAAAGCGTGTATAAACTCTAGAGCTAGGCTAGGTGTTTGAAGTGGGAGGTTATCACGGATTTGCTTCACTGGCTGGGAGCGAAGCTTACCAGTTCAACGTGATCCTGGTGGAACTTGTCTCCAATCTCCCGGAGTTTGCGCCCGATTTGCACCTCAACGCTCTCACCAGCCTGCTCCCCGGGCCTCTCTGCCATCCTGTCATTTCCTTCTCCTCTGCCCTCTTCCTCTTCCTCTTCACTTTGCCTTTCTCCCCGGTCCTCCATGGGCTCAAACTGAGCGGGAAAATGCGAGCGCAATCCAGCGTTGCCTAAAAGGAAAACATCAAGCCTCTTAAAACTTGAGCCGTTGTTGTTGCTGTGTTTCTAAAATGCTAAGACGTTACTGTCAGTGCAAGTGCCAATGTGAATACACGGCTAAAAGATATCAGTAATATCAGCAGTGTTTTTCAGTAGTTTGCAGTTTCAGTTCAGTAAAGCCGCTAATGTTTTGCTTTTTGAAGTTAGACTAGACAGTGAAAACCCTCAGGAAGTGCAGACAGCCTTATGATAAGCTCACATATCTTGTTTACTATTAAGGACCTCGAGCACAACTGTGTCTGACTAGCGTAATCAAATATACAGTATAAATATGCTGTCATAATGGTCTGAAACCAAACAGGTTTTATCAGATCTCCGCGTGAATGGACAAATTACAAGGTAAGCATTACAACTGAAGAATCAGCAAACAAAAAGGAGGGAGAGTGTCGATGAGTGGAAAACTCAAACAACTTATTAGGTTAACAAGATCCTCAGTGAACTGCCGCTCTTTAGTAGTCCGTGTCACTGAGTTTACTCACTGCCTCTAGCATGCGCTTCTGCAGTCATGCCACTTGGAGGAAAACAATTATTTTTATGTTATCATGTGTGCAGAATGCCCTAGTATTGTGCCTCACAGAGGACCATAATATCTCTAAGAAACTCAGTGCCCTGGACTGTGCTCGGTGAGGGCAGATGGCACCAAGCCAACAGCATGACATCCATTACTGGTTAGATTACAATGAGTGACAAGGTAATAACAGTCAGCGGTGTTTATGTATTGATGGCTTTAAACCAAGAACAATAGGTGGCTCTCACACACTGATACTGAGTCAACAAACAACATTCTACTTCAACAGCCGTTCAATTCAATTAGCGTGATGTCACACTGATTTGATTAGACATGGGAAAAGACTATTGGATTAAAAGTGATGGACATATTAGTGTTGGTATGCACCTTTATGCGTGTATGAAATTATTGTTGTCCGTTTTAATTTTTTTTAAAAGTTCCCATGTAAAATTCCCAAAAATCTAGATGGAATGCGTTTAAGATTAATCAGATTTAGGTTAATAACATATTCATAGAGTGTTATGTAGAAAAGATAATTGTAATACTACTTGGAAAACTGACAGATTCATAGAATTGCATGTTTGTTTTGTTCTTAGCATGCGTATTTTACTACGTAGTGATCTCACGGCTATGTCATTTAAAACAGAATTCAATTTGTCTAATAGTTAACAAAAAAAGAAACATTAGCCTCTTGCTCTAAATAGTTTTAATCTTTTGGATCTCTACTAGATGAAGGCAATGACTAACAGTGATAATTTGCAGTGCATATACATCATTCAATGCTGTCCACTCAGTTTCGAAAAGCTTAAGCCCACATGACCTCAGCTGGCTCATCCCTCCTTACCGTGAAAAGGTATGCGAGGTTGCCGGTGTAAGCTGCAGGGCAGCGTGTTGACGCTGTTGTTGTTGTGCCTCTGCGACGTGGACACGGCAGCAGTGACGGCAGCAAGGGCCTGTCCGGCTGCAATCTGTGTGGCTCGCTCTTCGTATTTGACGTCCCTAAAGGGCGTTCCCCAGGGCTGCGAGATGGGCCGTGACATGTCCTCCTCCTCATCATCCATCCGACGCCTCAGCGGTAAACTCCCTGGAGAAGTGAAGAGGACACGAGATGGAAACTTTAGAATGACATGACAAGTATTTCAAGCTTTTTGTTAGTGTGATTATAAAATATATTTGTGGGCCTGTGCTAACTGATTGCCATGATTTTATGAGCCCTAACTTGCAGGTAATTTGGGTGTGATTGGCCTTAAAACAAAAAACAAAGTGCGAAATATCATCCCGTTATCAGTGGAAACTTTGCCCAGTGGCATATGAAAAATTACCTCACCCTACCTGCAATAAATCATTAGTCATTATAATGCTCAGTAAGAGGCTTATGTTCCATGCCGTTATACTGAAATAAAACAAGGAGGGGTGGATTGTCTCGCAGATGATGGATAAGAGGGATTGTTATATTTAAATGTGAAGAAAGAGATCAGATGTAACTAAAGAATAATGTCAATTTTTTTCTATATAGTGGTGAGCAGCGACAGGAGTCAAATGTGTGTAAACACTCTGTGTATTGGGCCCAGTCGGCATCTAAAAATGCCATGCCAGATCTGCTACCTCCCCACAGCAGATTTGGCCAGGCCTTTCTGATAATGTGCCAAACTGTAATGGAGTGCCAAGAGATCCACCAGATTAGTCCTTTTCCCTCAGAATTACCTTAATCTGACACACAGAGCACAGTCAGGAGATTAGGTTCTGCTGCTAAACTCTAAGACCTACGCTCGTAGTTCCCTCTCTCTCAACCACACAATGATTGGACAGCTGTCGGTCAAGGCTATAAACCTGCAAACACACAACAGTGTGTATGAGTGAAACCTCAGTGAAACCAAAGTTGTGGCGAGACTGTCATGCGGCACCCGTTTCATGAGGGAGATAACGAGTTTCACTCCATCCTCAACTGAGCCTCCTGAGAGCAAACACTCACTCTCTCTTCCTTGTTGGCTACGTGCCTGTCTGAACTACTGTTACATCATTTTGACGAAGGTGCCTGTCTATTCCCTTTGTTGTGTAATTGGAGACAAACTGGCTGGGTTGTCAAATGTAAAAGTTGAAACTGGACACACTGGTATTGTGTTTACTGAGTGAGGCAGCCCAAGTCATGTATCTGTTTGTGAAAGTGCATGATGTCATGTCATACGAAATCAAACGAGGAAGGTAGCTCGTGAGCAGCTGTGGAAAAACACTGCAACTACCACGTTAGCTTAGCATGGCTCACTTTATTACTGTAAAATATATATCTACGTATCAGATTTATTTGCAAAAAATATATAATTAATGATCTACACATCTTTTATTCTCCATTCTTCCCAGGGCGTCTAAGAGATAAATTAGTCAACTGAATGCTAATTAATGGCGCATTACTGAAATCCCAAACACATGTGTATCAGCCTCTCCAGTTAATGTTATACAAGCAGTAAGGGCATCTCTGCAACTATGCAGCAAGTTTCAGTGATATCAGATGTGCGCCAATGGCATTGCAAGCCTTGTCTTGAATTTCTACTGGCAGTCCACAGAGGACTGGCAACATTACCATAGTGTCAGACACATAAAAAACAAACATAGACAGGGACATACACACACACACACACACACACACACACACACACACACACACACACTGCCTGGGGCTGCAGGGAGGCCTGGCAGCCACCACAATGTTGGTCAGAGGCTCAAAGCTCCAACAGAAAGTGGCTCCCTCTGCTGTACCATCTGTGCATGGGCTCTCCTCCATGCAAAGCTTGGGTAGGCAGGAGTAGGCTGGGGCAGCACACAAACTCACACACATACATACATACATACATACACGGTGACCTCAGCTGCTTTTTCACCTACTGCTTTCATGTAAATAGGAACACATATCCTACGGACATCAGTGAAAAAGAGACATGCTCCAAAAAAAAAAAAAAAAAACACAAAAAAACACAAAAAAAAACACAAAACAAAACATGAACGCTGCTTTCATGAGCTATTATCGCAAAATGTTTTCCATTTAAATACTGAGTTGTGTTATTACTGTTTTTGTGCCCAAACAATATAAACCTGTACAACTATGAATCATAAAACATACAAAAATGAATAACAGACATCCAGATGAAGAGCATCAGATGGTTCATATGGGGTCTCCGGAGCGCCACCACACCACCGACGGGCTGCGCTTTTATCCGCACCAGGAGCACAACATCCCGGGCGTAAACACGCCGAGCAGCCCGCCCGGTCATCACAGTCGACACAATATCGCTGAACACAGCAAACCCTGCAGGACACACATCTTCCAATAAAGAAACAGGATGCTGACACATGGCGCTAAACCATAATAATAACCACCAGAGCTAAAGTTACGAGTTTAAACTATATCAAAATTCTCCCTGACTAATGTTTGTTTGATATATAAAATACCAAGCAAGGCTATTTTTTAACCGACGAAAAACTATTAGCATTAGTAGCATAGTGTTTAGTTATCGCTTGGTTCCCATTATTTTACACTTTCTCCTCACTTAGCCCGACAACAACTCCTTCCTCACAACAAACATACGAGCATATGCCCTGTCCATTCAACGTTGATATCGGTTAATATGGAAAATTTACATAGACATACATATATATTTTAGTTTTTGTCGTAGTTCTTCCGTTTTGAACTAATTTACATGTGAATTCATTGCAATGAAAAATAGCTGCACACCAATGGTCGTGTGTCAAACACCGGGCAACAACATCAGCCGGGAAACGAGAGAGGAGATGAATCTCACCAGTCAGTGTCCACCTCGTCCATCGAAACAAGAGAAGGAAGTCGAGCCAATACGTAAAAACCAAAAAACCAAAAAACACAACAGGACAGCGACACATCTACAAATGCTCTCCGCCATATGCCAGTCTCCTGGTAAGTCCGCTCACCCCCCGTCTGTGCCCGGGCATGCCCGAGCTTCCTGCACCATTTGTTGATAAACTTCCCACAAACCGAAAAGGCACGCGACGTCGTACCGCGAGCCCTTTAAATGTGAATGGCCGACTGTTGGTACACTCACCGCCAGCGAACGCGTTTTCCGTTGTGATCGGTGGTATCTTGACAACTTGCTGTTACCTTGTTTCCAGCGGATCGTGGCGACGAGACTCGTATCCCTCTTTGCATTACAACTACTCATGGATGTTTGCTGAGTAGAGCAGGGTTTATTTTTTTTTTTCCCTCTGTGTCAAAATGGTCCGCCCTTACGGTTCGGACCGCCCCTTCCTGATACTGTGAAAGTAACAGAGTCAGCCTCTCAGTTGTTATGAAGCCTAAATACAACACATTAAAGGGATATCAAATTATTGCTATGGAAGTCGCTTTATGTGTGTATTTTGGCAAGTCAAGACAGCACACTATAAAAAAATACAATTCATGCGTTGAAAATGTTAATGTCTTTAAAAGAACATAATAAGACAAACGCACTAGAAGTACCAGAAATAAAAACATTTAATGCAAAATGACGCCACATGTGAGTCACATTATACTATAATTGTCTTTTTTTATACAGATAATCAATATAAATGTTTATTTATCTGATTGGTGGTTGAATTTATAACATAAGCTCATTTTATGTTTTGCATAATGCAAAATCTTAGCAGCCTAACTGTCAGCTGGTAGAGTAAGGGAAAAGGCAAAATCTTCTCTCATTTTCCTTTTGGTTGCCTGTGCCTAGATTTTTTAGCATTTAAAGTAATCATTTTAACAGCGATTATTGATTTGATTCGTCTGTGCATAGCATGTCGAGCTCATGCTGTATTGTTGTTAAGGAAGGAGAAAAAAAAAATAAGGCGTGTGGCCCTTTAAGGGAACAGTCCTCCTCACCAACCATAAGCTGGTGATGTGCGTCGGACCAATCCGATGGTTTGTTTTGGTCCCGCCTTCTGTTTCGTGTATCTTGACACGTGGAGGGGGAAAAACACAAACCCAGATAAGTCATGACTGCTTTCAGCACGCAGCTCAGCTGATTGGGAGCTGCCGCTAGATAGAGTGGATGCACCCACCCAATTGCTGGGGTCGATATGATGATGGGTTGTGTACTGCCAAGGCAACAAATAGATTGACAAATGTTCTTGTCACACATAGCTGACAATGAAATAGATTATCAAAGGTAAATGTTAATTGTATATTATTGTTATTTTCCCATTATCTATTATGTTTATTTTAGTGCATGGATGATGTCCAACATGTGTCATGCATAAAGAAGTATTTTAAAGAAGCATAACCATTTTAAAATAATCTACAACTTTATACATATTATATGTATCATCTCTGCACTGCAGTTAAAATGGACTTCAGTTTTACAAAACAAACATATCATAACATGAGTTAACATAAGCTACCAAAACATTACATATCATGCCATAACATATCTTAATATAAGTAAACATAAGTTAACATAGGCTGCCATAGCATAAAGCGACATAAGCAAGCATAGGCTAACGTAACATAAGCTAATATAGGGCAATAAGATAAAGATGAGATAAAATTAGATAAGATAAGATACTTTTGACTGACATAGGGATACCATAACTTTATAACATTACAAAAATAATATAAAATGACTTATAATAAGCTAACTTAGTATAAGCTATCACAGGCTGCCATAACACAACACAACAGCATTCAAATGTCCTTGTTGACTTGACAACAATGTATCAATATAAGCATAGAGCCATTCTCAGTTCAATCCCCTAGGGCACCAATGGTGTCCTCCTCTGATAGATGCACAGTGACACTGGCATAAACACCAGCCATGTCTGTGTTGACCCTCATAGCAGTGAGGGGGCGTGCCCACGCACTGCATCAGAATAGAAGAGAATGTCTTTATTTGTCATTGTGGTACAACGAAATTAAGGTGGCCTGAGGTCCCCTTTTAGGTGCAGTAAAAAAATAAAATAAAAATAAAAATAATAAATAAGGTGAGGAATGTAAGGGAAACTAGAATAAAAAAGAATATGTACAAAACTATAAGGCTATGGACACTGGCGTGACATAACAACTGTTATTGCACTTGTTGATAGAACAATCACTCAAAAGAGGAAGAAAAAAAAGTGAAATCAAGCTTGATCTGTAAAAAAAAAAAAACACGGGGGTTACCGAGTGCAAACCAGCCAAGAAAAGAGAGTGAGACTATTTGATCCCTCTTGTGAGTCAGATTTTCCCCAAGGGACAATTTCCGGATGAGAGCAGATGCTGTTGCTTTTGCATGGAGCGCTGGTCAACCCGTGAACAATGTTGTGTTTTCACACTGCCCCGCTCCTTTGTTGTACTGCTGGTAAAGTGTGATTTTCTCAACTTCTCACAAAAATTCCCATGCACAGTTTATTGGCAGCCTAGCAAACAACCCCTGCTCAGCCCCGTTTAAGCTGCTGTGCTGCTACCAACCCCCCATCCACAGCAACCCCCTTTCCTCCAATCCTGCAGTGAAGGGGACCCCACCCAAAATTGGGAAGAAGAGATCAGATGGGTGGAGGTTTTCTTTCTTTCTTTCTTTCGCTCTCTCTCTCTCTCTCTCTCTCTCTCTCTCTCTCTCTCTCTCTCTCTCTCTCTCTCCATCTATCTCGCTGTCTCTCTTTCTCTCTTTGTGTTTGTGTGTATGTTTTTATTTCCCAATAAAGCCCATCAGTTGTCAGTCAAAAGCAGATTGCATGCATCCAGAAGCCCACCTCCCTAGTGTCACCAGCTTGACTGCGTGCCAAATGTCAAATCTCTAAAAACTTAACAAGTGGCTTTCAAGTTGCAATGTCAAGAAGGTGTTTAGCAAATAAATCATTTTGCAAGAATAAAAACAGAAAGCTAAAAAAAAAAATTCAAAAAATCAGAAACTGAAAAGTGTAAAAATATCAGTTTTGTTAAAATTAATTAGTCCACCGTGTGCTGGATTTGAAAACCAAAGAAATGAAGAAAAAAAAATTGTATTGCCCCTAAGCATTTCATCACTTTTTTCCTCTCCCTGAGCTCACTTTATCAATAACTAATTAGTGTTCCCAAACAATAGCTCCAAGAACTTGCATTTCATTCTGTTATCTCATTGCCAATGCACTCTTGGGTATACAGTAGTTTATCATCAGTAAAACTGTGGTTTTGGTAGGGTATTGTTGTTTTTGTAACACAGAGCTGTTAACCACATTTGTGTTGCAAATCAGACATTTTTTTCCCCTCTGTTTATTTTTTGTTAGAGAACATAACATGATGCGCTGTCAGCACAAGAGATCCAGAAACACGAACACCATGTATTGTGCAATCTCATCCACAGTTTTAAGTCATTTTACTTTTAAGTGTGTCGCCTCGGCCCCTTTGAAGAGGGAAACAGCCTCTTTGATGGCACTGAACTCAGAACTTGTCATCTAAACTGAAACTTCCAGTGCCTCTAATGTGTCAGGTGCAGTGGCAGACAACGCGTCCCGGCCCATTTTTGTCTGAGCAATTTTTGCCGACGAGGGAGTCAAAAATTCTCCACTGTGAGTTATTTCTGACTACGTGCTGCCTGCAGAGGTGATAAGCCCCTGGATGCTGAAAAATTTTCAGAGTTCACTGCATAATGATGCAATTTACTTTGTGGCTTTTTCCCTAATAGTACCTGACACCCAGACGCTTTGTCTTCTAGCTTCAATCCGTTCCGCACCCAAACAACTCCGTCATTGCTTATACAGGATTCACTTTCAAATCACAATTTTACGGTTTCGATCCCCTTGCCATTTAATTATCTACCTAAATCCCTGGTTTGAGAGGATGTTTTTTTACATAAATTGCTTGCGAAATTACGTGTCAGAAATGCCAAGTTTTTATCTGTTATTGGAAAGCTCTGTCCACCTCTGCCACCTCCTCCCTCTGCCTATTCTGTCAACACCTCTTGATTTTAACCACAGGTACAGCAGGGGCTCAGCGAATGTACACAGCTCTCGCAGGGTTCATCCAAAGGTAACACATTTGAAGCCCAGACTCACCCGAGGGAAACGCTTCCCTTACAATTATGTGCATTTTGACACCACTTTCATGTGACGAATTAAATGTAATCCTACACACGAGGAATACCGGGCATGTTTTGGAAAGGGTTGTATGGAAATGAATTGCCGCATTGTGTCTTTCAATTTGTCTTCACGTTTCCAGCTGCGATGGCAAGTTGCAGTAAATGAACACCTAATGATTACTGAGCAGCGGCGGCAGCTCAGGTGGTAAACAAGCCATTTGTCAGGCTGAGTGGCAGCGTGATGACACCTGTGCAACATCCAGAACAATTCCTAGATCCAATTTGCAGGTGTCGTTGCACTGGTGTATAGCTGTAGATTATTGCTGTCACGTTGTTATCGTTTGATGCAGCCAGGCCATACCACTCTGTGTCTTGAAATCCATCATTATTTTACATGCAATTTGTTCTGAATCGATTGTATGAGAAACAACACACACTTATCACAAAGGTCCAAATAATTTATCCGAGAGTAGGGGGTCAGAGGCAGCTAGACTTGTTTCTGGTTTCCAGCACTCAGTCAAGTGGTTCCAACAGTTCATTAGTTAGAACTGATTAACATTATTTAATCACCACCCAAGAAACTGCCGGCTACTGATAGAGTGATAATAGAAAGTTTTTTGAATTGCACATGACTAAGTGGCCTTGAGCAAATGGCCAGAGTTTCATGCGCAGCATTGTAAAGAAATACATGTAATTAATTTTTTGGAGTACTCAGGATTTTAATAATTCTGTCCGTCAAATCAAGTTGTTAGGAAGACAAAAAGCTCACCAGAGTAATTACTGAGAACAGAAATAAAGCAACAGCAGCAAAGACGTGACAGAGCGTTTAGTCAGATAAGCTGTAACAGCCTCTCATTGTACAGAAAACCTGAGCAACCACATTAAGTGCAGTAAATCCAGGTTGAACCAGGAAGCCAGCCAAACTGTGATAACCGTTATAAACCATTTGGATATTAACGTTATCATTTAATTGAGGTGTTTTGGGGTTAGGGTTAGGGTTAGAGATAATGTTGAGGGTTAGGGTTAGTCCAAAAAAGTTAGGCTAACCTGCAGGTTTCTTCAAAACATACTATATACACAGATCAGGCATAACATTATGACTACCTTCCTAATACTGTGCAGGTCTCCCTTGTGCCTCCAAAACAGTTGTGACTCATCAGAGAATGGACATGGGCCTTCTGAGGGTGTCCTGTGGTGTCTGGCAACAGAATGTTGTTAGTGGGGGCCTTTGGGTCCTATGGGTTGAGGGGAGGGGCCTCTGTGGATCATCCCGCAGATACTTGATCAGTTTGGGATCTAGTGAATTTGGAGGCCAGGTCAACACCTTGTGCTGTTCTTCATGTTTTTTTGAGTTGTTCCTAAAGCGTTTTGTGTGAATGTGTCTGTGTCAGGCTGCATCCTGCTGGGGATGGCTGCTGCCATCAAGGAGTGTCATTGCTATGGGGTGGGGGTGCCTGATCTGGTCTAGATGGGTGCTACATGTCTAAGTAACATCCACATGAATGCCAAAAGTTTCCCAGCAGAACATTGCATTGTCACAAGATGTTATTTACTTCACCTGTCAGTGTTCATAATGTTATGCCTGTACTGTACACATATATGTATGTGCAGAGGGTAGAATGTCCTTTCTATCTATTTTCTATATCATTGAATTCTGTATAAATAGCATGCCACCTCAGATTTATTTTGCAAATCATGACAATGCGTGTTAACTTGCACGGAGAATCATTAGGGTTAGATCTCAGGGCTAGGGTCCACGGTCCTTCATCAACAGTACACAACATAAAATACAATGCTAAAACAACAAAATGTGTTGGCATGTTACTCATGCTCAACCATTTCCTCATGTGGCAAAACTGAAAGCTGGGGTCAAGGAGGTGGTCAGGCTGTAAGGAAAAGTAGGGCAACAGTGCATCAAACTATTAGTATGGGAGACTGAGTCCAATTTTTGACGAAAACCTGCACTGCACATTCATTCAGTAGTTGCCATTTCTTTCATATGTAACCTTTTTTTTTTTGCTGTCTAACCCTAACCATGCTTGCTTGCCATGACCACAACACTGTTATTTAAAGAAGGTACAGTAGGAAGGGAGAAACATAGTCAGTATTTTCAAACATGAACATGTCCTTCTGAAGTTGCTACACCCTTTTTGGTTGTTGATTGGACGGAGAATGAAGTGGATGCACAGAGGTCGACTGTCTATTCACTTGCTGCCCTCCACTTCATTTCTTGTGACTTTGTGTGCACTCAAGCAGCAATAAAAGGATTTCGGGAAGGCCATGTCACATGTGACATACTGCTTCCCTAAGTTGACGGAGGAGTTCAGGGGGGTGGGGGAGATAACGTGCTGGTGAAAGATACGTCTGAGTTGGTTTTTTCTTTTAGGGTGGGGCAGTTCATGCAATTCTGCAAATCCCTTGGCCTTGTTACCCTGCAATGCTGGCATGTTTGACAAAAGTTCAGGTGCTGCAGTATGAGCTGTACAGCAGCATGTGCTTCTGCAGTTCTTCATCTCTGCTTTTATACACATCCTCTTCAGAGATGTCACACAGTTTTCTAAATACTCCATTGGCTGCTCAAGTGTTGGTAGGTAGCGGATTAAAAAAAAAGAAAGCAACGCTAAATCATTGAAGGAAGGAGACATGGATGGAAATAGAGTTGGAGTTGCTCTTGTTTCTACGGTAACTGTCGACGGGGAGGTACCAGGGATGAAAGTGGAGAGAAAACAAACCTCCCCGCTCCGATGGCAACAGCACAGCAATTGGTTCTCGTTTCCTGCGAGGACAGGAAGAAAAAAAAAACATAACAAGGTCCCCTAGTAGCCCAGGAGACACAGTTCGATGTTGCATCAGAAAGCAAGAGGCAGGGCAAAATGAACACGCGCTCGCAAACATGCACACTCAACTTGTACGTGCGCACACACACATCCAACCCGCTCTCACACACGCACGCACAATCACATGCTCCACTTCACCCTGCAGCCGCCCCTCCCGCCTCTGCTCTCCCGCTCTCCCGCCAAAACATCTACAGCACGTGAAACCTGCCTAGAAACCGAGGAGAAACTTCCGCCTTGCTGTGATTGGCGGAGCTCCCTAGCAACCGCGTATGCCTAACCAGCCAGTCAGGCGCGTTGTGAGAGGCACACTGACCCAATGAAACAGATTATTCAGAGGTGCGGGCAGGCACAGTGACCTGGTAACAGTCAGAAGAAGAAGTCAGGGAGACGCTGGGGGGAGAGAAGAACAGCTCTTCGTGATTGGCTCGCAGATTTCCTCTTTGGTCTGATTGGTTTGATGCTCTCCTCTTTGCAGTCATTCATACATTTCCTCTGCCTGCCTCAGCATTAGCTTTTCTGTTTCCTCCACCCTTAGCCAGTTCGTTCAACTTCCAGAGTGGCCACCCTGCCCTCAAGGAAACCCACTGCCGAAGGTCAATGCAAAGACTGTGCTGCTGAAATGGGATTGGTTTAGACAAGCAGGAGCAGAACAAGATCCTAGTAACAAGTCTACCTCATCATGTCTTTGCAGGATTAACGCTTGCGATCAACAACTTGTTAAACAGCGCCAGTGCCGCTCCTGTTGTCGCTGCTGATGAGCTTGTTATTGTCTTGTCTGTAATGGACACAGGCCAGTGAAAGGCATAATTAGCTTTTCCCTTAATAATGCAGAGCTTGACAGGGCTGGTCTCCAGGCAACTTGCACAAGACACAAATTAGCAAATGGTTAGTTTGTTTTGAAAAACTTCGGCAGCCTGGACGAGGTTCGCAAAATCTTTTTAAATATTCCAAACTGCTTGTTCCAGTAGTGTGGGGAATTAATGTCAATACCCTGCAGGATCACGAGTTCACATTGAATAGTTAATGAGATGAGGGAGAGGAGGGCTCAAATAGTTCTGCGAATCGAGCATGCCATGCATACAGCCTAATTTAACATCACTGCAGGCTAAAACTCACTCGGGCAGGAACATTATACTGTACTATGATTGTGATTATACTGCGCTATGATTAGCAAAAACAACATTACCATCCAACACAGAAATTGCTCATAGCTTCCTAACAAATTAGTTTACTGGGCTTGGAAGATAAACCAAATCTATAATGGAGAATTTACTTTTGCTTTCAACAATAAATACCACATTGTGTTATTTATTCCACGCTGAGTGTTTCATTTAAATTGTTATTTGGAACTAATAAGGGGTTTCAAGCTCTTTACCAATGGTACAATAGACTGAGTCTAACACAAAATGCGTTGTTTTTGTAAGAACAAAATAAAGTATCACTCTCTACATGTGTAGAGTAAAAGAAAACTACTGTCAAAGAGTACTTCTCCAGTTAGAGGTGATGTCAAGGTTCTCCTTGCACTTCCCTGCTCTCACATGACAGTTTTTCTTTGAGTTTTTTTTTTTTTTTTGGCGCATCTAGCTGAAACTATGATGCCTAATGCAAAAGCCATGCGATGAAACCTTCCTTGGCACAGGAAGGGAAATAACAGAAGAGACAGGAGTCACTGCACACAGTCAAACACACAAGCAAACTCGGGCAGACCCTGCTGTAGCTTACATCTAAGTTGCGTACAGTTGGTATATTGGCAGTTTGGAGCAAATCAAATTCATGCAAATGGCACTAGGCAAAAATCTTGCTTCACTCTCTGCCTAAACACACCTTTAAACTGCATTTGTCTCAGCCTTAGGTGCAGCTAAATAACCTGCAACTAAGATAATATAATTTAAGGCTTTTTAAATTAACAGCTACAAGCTACTTATTTAATATCTTCAGGAGGGTAAAATGGGGAATGTGTGGATGAAAATAGCCCTGTCCAAGTGACATAAAGCACTGGGACAGAGTTGATTGTTTTATCTGGGACCCAACATAGCATGTCAGAATTTGTGACCTTCTGTAGTGTTGCGTGACATCTTCCACTATGTGTCTGTGACATTGACCAACAAGAGCCCTTTGTCCTCTTCTGCTCACAACTTGTTAAAGATTAAAAATAAGAATCTCCATACTATCCTCTTGGTGTGGTTTGTGATTGTTTTTTGTTTTTTTTCTTCCTTTTTTAGTTTTCTGTTTGTGAGTTCATTAAGCCAGTATCATTCACATAATTGTTTGTTTAACTTCTTGTTTCCGCTAGTTGGTTCCTGGCACCTCCTTCTCCATGAAATCACAGAGATGGCAAGCAGTGATAAGTTTGTGGCCAATCTGTAGTCTATCATATGTCTGGGACAAGTCACTGCAGGAATTTATAACCCAATGATCACCTTTTAATTAAAAATCAAGCACAGTGACACTCAACAATAAATGCTACGTAAATAAGGAGTGCTTTTGGACATAGATAGGGAAGTTGCTGGTTTTTGGTACAGATTAAATAAAAGTCATAATTATTGAGTTTTAGAAGTGTTGTTAAGTAGATTATGTTGCTTGTTGTCATGCTAAGCTAAGCTAAGCTAAGCTAACTGTCTGCTGGATATAGTTTCACTGTGAACAGATGGGCTTGAGAGAAGTATTGATCTTCTCATAGAAAAAGAATATTGTCCAAAATGTTAAACACTTCTTTATATAACCTGGTGACTGTCTCGAGGTAAAGTGGGACAACATCCTCGGTTTGTTGCCCCTGCTCTCCCGCTCTTTGTACAGTGTATGTTTGTGCATATGCATGTTGGTTAGTCAGCATGCATGCGCTGCTTGTGTATGACAGAAGCTGACTTTGTTCCCCAAATGAATTGCTAATAGGAGTCCCCTGGGTTCTAGCCAGCCTGAGGAATTATAAGACTGAGATCACATTGCATTTAGCAATCATCACAGGAGGGTTTTTCCTGGGGGAATGTTCCTTTGCTATATCTTAGATGTGAGTTTCTACCATATGCCTGTTCTCAGAAAGAGTATTAGGTCATGAAAGCTTAGTGGAATCTACATAATGCATAAAGAAAATTGAGATGGAAGCTTAGGAAGTCATGCATCATAGAACTAATCCGACAATAGAAGGTTTGATCTTTATAGTTAAAATTTTAAAAGAAACCCTGCTGACATTGCTTTAACAAGGGCAGCATCAGACTCCTTTTTCCTGCAGAGACCTTTATCTAACATGCCAAAGGTTGACAATCTTATTTTCTCTCTTTGCCAAGGCCTCATTAATGTCAGAGGGGATGACTTTAAGATAAACAACCCTTGAGGGCTTTTCCAAATGGCCTAGGGCACTGATGACTCACCTAATTTAAAGTTGAATTTTAAGGGATCGTAAATCCTCGCTTTCAGTTTGAAGCTCCACCTCTCACTTGTCTAGGCTCTTCTCAAGAGCCAATATGCGTCATGATTTGGAGATTTTATGTTCTGCATTACGTCACCCCCCCAAGCTATAAGGATTTACATATCCTTTGGTTTCTGCTGGGGATCAGCGGTACCTCATGCTCATCCGTGAAATGACCTATTCAACTTTTTTTTGTTTGGCCTGCAGAGGATCGTCTCTGGTGTCTGTGTGAAGTTAATTGGATACAGCAGAGCACCAAGCCGCGCTTCACAGCCAGGAGGAATAATTCCAGGAAATAAAACATAAAGGCATTGTCCCAGTGAAAACACTGTGCATTCAGCATTTTAAGCACATCACTGTCTCCGGAAAAGGCCTGGCAGAGAAAGCAGAATAAATGAAAGATGTTGGACAGGCCTATGAATAGATGGTAAAATCCTCTTTCTTGCTCTCGCACACACTGATTCCACAGGATGTAATATTTTCATGCAAATAACTACTTTAGCAGGAAATGCCAAGGAAGGGATAAACACATTCATTCATATTAAACGAATTCCATGATGTCTTAGCCTTGCGCTCATCATCCTGACACACTAACTGCACAGTTGTTGTTACGGTATAATTAAAAATCTGAACATACTCCTCACAGAAACAGAATTTTAAATTATACAAATAATGGGAACTTTGTTGCTTTAATTTATTCAGCTCTGACCCACATAGCAACTTTTTAAAAAATCATTTATCTACCAAATCAATTATCTCATCCTGGATTAGCAGACATAAAAGACCTGCTGGATATTCTCAAAAATACCTCTCTGACATGGTTTGAAAACACAGAAACTGAAATCAATGGAGCAGCTGCTTCTTTCTTTGAAATCTAGCACACTTGCAACTTCCTGGGCAGCCCCAGTGTATCTCAGGGGGGTCAGCCGCCCTGAAGGATCTCCACCATGCTGCTGAAGATTGCCTGGAGGTGTAACAGCCGCCCTCTGATCTAGCAGTGCCTCTGAAGATCTAAGGACAGACTTTCGTCAGTGGCAAGTGCTCCTCACATTAGACTGTGGCACTTGAGCGAACCACCCAGACACACAGCACGAGCCCTGACTTCCACTGTCTCTCTGCAACTTAAGAGCTAGAGGAAACCTACGAAGGAAAGGTGACAGATAGGCTTTAACTACGTCAGTCCCTGGCATGTTTGGAAAAAGGTTTAAGGTTGTCTTAATTAAACAGTCATTATCCAGCATGTCAGTCAGCGAATATAGAATAGCAGTGCAGATCTTACACCCACCACACTTCACACCTCAAATGTTAAAATATACTGAATGCAATTTTGTACCCTTCAGCAGCAGCTTTACTGAAATTTGCCAGTGTTAAGAAATGATCCAGTTACCACAGAGGAATGTTATGCTTGCGAAATTCTATTTTCTGGTCAATTTAAGAGAAGAGGAGGAGGTGGCTGCATGACTGAGCTGCAAATTAATTTTACTGTCTTTACACTGGCTTCCTTCCTCGTGTCCCAGGGGCTGTGGGTGAGTGTGTCTTCCACAGCTCTCTATCGCCGCCACACACAGCACATGGGCGGCAGATGTTAGCGGTCTCTGTGCCAGAATGGTGCCATTGTACCACTTGGGTCGTTGCAACAGATGTGGCTCCGTTTCAGGCGGATACTTTGACAAACACACCTGCAGCCCGGACCACCTGCTTTTGACCACCAGCACATTCCTGCGACTGGCAGTCAGTGGAAATAATGGGTTTCTCTGTATTTGCAGTGTGTGGGAGAGGAAAGGGTGCACCACACTCCAAAAATGGCTTTGACATAATTCCCTAATACATTGGCTAAGAATAGCCATGTTTGCATCTGACGCTCGGTTATGAGTTAAGTGCCATCATGCTCATAATGCTAGCATGATAATGGTTATGTGTAATGTTTACCATGTAACATGCTTATCACATGTGATAAGTCTAAAATTACCAATTAGCACAAAACGTACAAAGTGCAGCCAATGGCAGTGATATTCATTTTGCAGGTATTGGGTCATAAAGTAAAGTAATTTAAAAAAATATATAGGATTTTGGCTTGATGACTGTATAATAAGAACAAACAAATCTTGTTTTCAAGTCCATGATTACAACAATGGAAGCTGTGTACAAAAAAACCATTGAAGTCATGTCATGGAAACACCTATGCCAGGCAAATGGTGGTTTCCAAAAGCCACAGGGGTTAACAGTTCAGCAGGTTAATGTCCAGGTTACTTCATGTAGGAAATGCAAACTCATAATGAATGGACAAAACCGTTGGGTTTTAAGAAAAGTCTATATGCCACACCCACATAATAGTCACTGCTTAAAATTAGTCTGGAGTCGCCCCTTTGGGAACTGAAGATACTCAGGCAAATGTCTCCTTGTTTAGGTGGGCTCTGTATGATAATGGACAAGAGGAGTAACTCCAGTGTCACCATACTTGCAGTAGGACTATCCAATTGTGTGGAGAGGTATTTTATTTCTCTCTAAAGACTAAAACATGCCCCGTAATGAAATCTAATGACTTGTTTCTAGACTCATATTGGGATTAGAACTGAGTGTGTCTAGCCAGGCTGTATGACTACATTATTATATATTAAATTACCATACAGCAAAAAATAAACTTCCACAGCCCCCGCCGTTTCTAAAACCAAATACTCATAAGAGGATGGAATCTCCTTATGAACACACTCTACATGGCTCCATTTGAAGGCACCAAAAACATGTGAGAGGTGGCATGATGAGTAGTGGTTTGAGGCGCAGCTTGCGACCGAGATGTCCCAGGTTCCCCTCCCGCCGTGTCCATGGCTGAGGTGCCCTGAGCAAGCATCTAACCCCCAAATTGCTCCCCGGGCGCAGTCCTTAGAGGCTGCAGCCCACTGCTCCAACTGTACACACTACTGTGTGAACAGTTGGACAGCAGGAACTGAAATTTCCCCATTGCGGGACAATTAAGGATTGCAATTATTATTATTATTATTATTATTATGATTGTAACTTGCGAGATTCTTGTGAGTTTGCAACACTTGTGACTCATGACAACCTATCTTGCCAGGCTTCATGATATGTGCTTGTATTTTCCCATGCAACGATGGCAAGAGTCGGCCATTAACATGCTAACTGCCCAGCTAGCTACTCTGACTGCTAGCTAGCTTTCTTAATCTCCTTAGGATGCTGCTTGTTGTGCTTAGCTGCGTGATAGATCCAATTGGGTGCCGGTATTTCATTTTTTTCCAAACGGTTTCCAAGGGCAACTTCTCAGATTGTTCTGTGTTACAAACCATCTGGTGTGTCAGGTTAGCATGATTGTGTGTCATACATTTAATGACAGTGCATTCAGTGGATGTCACAAAATTTTTCCCAAAACATGGTGGCACTAGAGGAAAAGTTGGTAGCATTTCTCCTCTGGCTTACCTGAATATCTGTACAGAATTTCACCGCAATCCACCCATCATGCACACAGATAAAAGCTGATGATCAGTGTCTTCAATCAACAGTACATGCAACTTGCGTTCAAAGCTATGGCATAATATATGACAACTTAATGAGCAGTATTTGGGATTTTTCAAGAAATCGCAATGAATATTTAAAAAGATGTCTCCACGGCAGAGATTTTTAATTGTGAGAGATCCCCCCTCTGCCTAGTTAATAATAGAATATACTAGGTAGGCAGGGAGCCAGCAGGAATAATGGCTGGAGACAATGTCTTCTGCTTAAAGCGTTTTTGCACGGATCAAACGATCATCATCCGGAAGTGCGCACACACACCCACACACACACCCAGACATCATCGTGACAGCCGTGCTTTAAACTGAGGAGTTCACAAAGGCGAATATGTCTCTGTCTACTTGAGAGAGGATGAGCAGACTTTGGCATAGTGGTTATGAGCCGCAGCTTGCTGGTCCACGCATAGCCAGCAGTCACAGTCAGCCTCCTCATTTCCTCCCAGTAACTGTCCCAGGGGAAGCAGGGAATTGACGTGCCGTTAAAGAGGCTTTGAAGAGAGGCAACTGTCAGCGTGATTGCTTCTGCTTTCTAGCATCGAAGGGAAACTGCAGTACAGATCTGGGTGCAATAAGTACTGAGTGAACAGCTTTGGAAAGACATCTCACTGTGCCTGGTGTAAGGAGAGAGAGGAGCTGTCGCTGAAGCAAAAGCTGTTAGAGAATTTGAATTTTTTTCCACAGACAAAAGATAACGAGTACAAAACAAGAACAAAAAATAGATAAACAGAGATTTACCTGTGATTGCTGGGTCACATTCGGCAATGAAAACACACCGTCGACTGATATAATAATATACAGCATGAGAGCCTGACCAAAGAATAATTTGATTTCATCATGATAAATTAGAATACATGAAAGTAATAACAGGAAATGGTTGTCCCACATTTTTTTCTATGACCTTAGTGACATCACCAGTTATATTGTAATATGCACACGTTGCAGGAGGGCTAACCAAACCCGCAATGACATCATGTGTTCAATGACTTGAAAGAGGGGATGACCGCATTTCCTGTGTGTCTCCATTTAAGGAAGGGGTTTTGGGGACTTTCTACTTTTGGCCTCTGGTCTTTGCTAAATCTAAGATGGCCGAGATTGCTGAAGGCTGTACGTTGTGTGTCTGAAAAGCGGCTTGTGGTATGGATGTGAAGCCGTTACATGTGAGCACATTTTATGCATGTCATAAAAATAATAGCCAAGAGCATTTCTTTTTTAACGCAGACACAGACAGTTTGTGGCACACATCACAGTCACTGAAATGAACGCTTTCAGAGGCATTCACGCTGTAAGCTTCATTCTCCATTTTGTGTACTCTTCCTTGAATGATTTCATTGTTTGTCTCTTCTTTTTGAATAAGCATGTGCCCCACCCCTCCCTGCAAACACCGCCACTACGCCTGGTAGCACAAATGGTGTGGGATCAAAAGAGTCGTGTAAACAACCCATGAAAAGGGTTATGTTACGGATGACACCATCGCTTAATTACAGTGTCTTTTAAGCAAGGCAGAGTCTTGCTCGTTGCAGTGATATACAGCCGTGGATCCAGATGATCCCGGCTGTTACTGGGCTTTCCTTTTCTTTTCTTTTCATTTTTTTTTTTTTTTTTTACAGCGAGACCAATAACAATGTTTAAAAGGGAACTAAATACTTATGAGTCCCTGATCGTGAATCCTTTCATTGCAATGCTGTGCCATCCATTTAGCCCTCTTTGATTCCCCTGAGTGTATACTTTAAAACACAAGTGTGGTTTAAATGCTAAAGAAGGATTGAAAGACCAGGGGGTCCCACGTATTAGCTGACCTTTGACCTTGTTTGTGCGGTTCTCCTTCCAGGCATGAGATGAGATCAGAGACCCCGGGCCTCGACTAGTTTATCAAATCACAAAACTAAAAACATAAAAAACAGACAACCCGAACGGTTTTGCAAAAGCTGGATGCATTGCTTACTCGCCATGGTATCTATAGCATAGTCTTTGTGTTTCATGTTTTCATGAGGAAGTGAGACAAATTGAGCTACATAAACACCTTCATAAAAAAAAGAAAAAAAAGGTACAGTAATAAAACAAGATATGGTTCAACTTTCATGCTCGGCTCAGACAACAGGAGTTATAAAATCAGCTGTATTGCATACATAAGGAGGAACTACATGACCTGATATACCATGACCTAGATGACTGAGAACCTTTACAGACATCCTAAAGGGCTTCACTTCCAGGAGTGTACCTCATCTGTCTAGACAAAAAGACTACCTAAGCATTTACATGCAGACTTAATTTTCCTGAAAAGCCCCACAGGTTGTAAGAGTGGAAATTTTCTGGGTCATGACTTTGAAATCCTCACCTTTATTTAGCCTAGGATCTGAATGTTTGCTCAGTAGGAAGTGAAGGGAGAGGTTTGTTGGTGGACAGAAATAGCTTCAAAGAACGTTGCCCCTCTTAGGTGTGCGGACGGGAATTTGGGGTAATAACGAGGGAAAACACTGACATCAGGTTCAACTCCCACACATATGTGCACACACACACACACACACACACACACACACACACAGGCACATTTCAATGCTCAGCCCCTGCTACTGTGGTGACTGAGGCCTGGACACGTTGGGATTAAGTGATGTCATCCCATAAGCAGCTCTTCTGTGGGCTCCCTGTGGGACCCCCGTGACCCCTCAGGAGCCACCTGCAGCGCATAAACATATCTCATAAGCACGTATCACAGGGGGTTTCACAGGAAAGGCCACAGCCCAGATGACCAACACTTCTGAGACGCAAAGGGCCGAAACCACAGCATCAAAACATTCCAGTCAGCCTGGTCAGGGGAAATCCACCTCAGGAATCTCAGTTACACTGTCGACTGAAACCAGCTGGGTCGCCGAGTGTGACAAGCTGAATAGGATGATAGTTTAATACTATGTTGTCTGGGCAGCATTGGTTTTACATTTTATTTTGTTCAAATATACTTTCTATAAAAAAATACTTTCTATACTTTCTATAAAAAGTTGGAAAGTAGAGTTGGTTGAAACCAGTGGTCAGGTGTATGGTCTCTTCTTTTATCTTTTTACTTTACTGACAGATCAGTTTATTAGGTTATAGTTTATTTATAGACATACCAAACCGATATAAAAGAACTATCTGAAACAAAGACTGATGGGAACTTGGTGTGTCAGGACCCTAATATTTTCTGGAACCGCTTGTCCTCTGGAGGGTCACAGGGAGGACTTGAGCCTGGGCTTGTGCAAGAGGCAGGGTACATCCTGGACAGGTCGCCAGTCTATCGCTGGGGTAATAGGCGGTTTAGGTTTCTGCGTTACGTTGACGCAGAGGCTACGACGACAACACAGCGTCTCTGTCCTGCAGAGGTATAAACTCCGCTTAACACAGAGAGACAGACAACCATTCACACTCACACCTACATCAGTATAGAATCACAGATTAACCCAATGAGCATGTCTTTGGACGGTGGGAGGAAACCAGAGTACCCGGAGAGAACCCACGCAGACACAGGGAGAACATGCAAACTCCTTCTTGCTGTGAGGCAAGGCCCCCACCCTAATAAGCAATTCAAATACATTTTAAAAGGAAGAGGAGGGTAGGATACATTATTTCAAGGTATTATACCAAATCATATCTGTTATCATGGTATAAATCATTAATAACTGATTTAATTACTATGAGCAAAGCCAGCAGTCTTTTTACGAAGTGGAACAATTTTTCCCAGTTCACTGACTTGAACTGATTACTTAGAAAGTTCTCCAAGTAGCTCTGTTCCTGTGCGGCGACTTATTAATGTGAAACCAAGTGCGGGAACCCTGGGATAATTTAGCATCAGGTACTTCGGTGACACCTCAAGTGCCGGAGCATATCTCTACATCTTAATTAGCACTTGTACTATCCATCCAGTGCAGGGAAAGTGTGTCGCAAACAGCCCAGGGGTGTTAAAGAAAGAGGCCCACTCCTGTACACACACTGATGCGCGTCTAATGAGTCCATCAGCTTGTCAGTGCTGCATCCCGGGGGAGCCTCCGTTCATGATTACCAGCGTGTCACATGCGAATGCTCGGAGATTGAAAGTGCCATCTGTCATTGCGTCTGACTGTGTGTTTTACCAAACAGGGGTTCAAGGTAATTCATGTGCAGTCGCACCTGTTTGTTGTTTTGTCAAATTGCAACAAGCTCCCGTCACATGTCACACCACTCTCATTTCCTCTATATCATCCACAAGACAAATGTGTACAACAGGCCCATAGGATGACTCTATGAAAGTCACATGCCACCAGAATACGAATTATTTACCAGATGTACCCCAAGAGGACATGCTGTATATTAAGGTTTCAATAATTGATCTATGTGTTAGTTAGTCACCACCACAACTTTCACACGTCAAGCAGAAAATGACGTCTGTCAATTTAACTTTGCATCTCAGAGCTGAAACAGGATCCCCCAGGGAGACACAGTAAGGTGGAATTACTCACTTAATATAAAAAGCTGTTGGACGGTGCACATCATCAACCTCTTCACCACGCCTGATGGTTTTAACTCTTGGATTCAGTCAAGCCTTTGAAAAAAAAAAGGAAATACTGTCACCGCGTCTTTTTTGCCTCAGCGTGAAGACGGAAAGCTTTTCATCAGCTGACGCAACAGCAAGCTTGTGTACAGATCGCATTACACGTCTCAGTCAGCAGTTTGTTTTTATCTGGCAGGATGTACAGGTGCACTTCTCGGTGGGGCGGCGAAAAATCGTAAAACCAGGTCAAATGAAATGGAAATAAAAATGAAAAGCAGTTGGTGTGTTTGATTTTCCCTAACATGATTTGAACAAAGTCAAATCATTCTTTCATATTTAATTAAAAACTCACTGATCTTGAATCTAAACGTATGGTTGAATGCCTGTACATTGCTGCTGCAACAGAGAAATTTCCCAGTTTGGGATTAATAAAGAAACTATCTATCTATCTATCTATCTAAAAATAATGACAGAATTGGGAGAAAAAAAAAGGAAAAACACCACAGTAGCAGTTTCTGTGTGCATCAAAAGGAGTGAATGATAAAGAGTCATGTGTTGCTGCCTCGCTATTGCACATGCTCGTGTTCTACACTCATTCGTGGACAGTTGTTCTCTCTGCACTTGTAACGTGCTTTGGTTTCTGGTCGACTTCCCCTAGGTGTGAAGGGTGAAGGGAAGTCTTCTGTGCCCATGTGATTCAAGTGTGCGACATACAAAAAGCAATCATATGATAAGACAGGCGCTTATGGTTTCAGAACGCTCCTTTTGCCCAGATACAGCCTGTGTGCGTGCGTGTGTGTGGCGGTGCGGGTGGGTGGGGGGTGGGAACTTGTTTACAGCTCACACACGCTGCTTTGAGTCCTCTCGACAAGGGAAGAAAGACAGCGTACCAGAACTTGGCAGAGTGAAAGTGCAGTGCACTAGCGGTGAGTTTTCAGGGATAAAAATACTGCCGGTGAGCAGCCTGGAGCTCAGCGGTGAGACTACAGGTACAACAGTCTTTAGGCTTTGAAGCTTCGCTTATCTGTGGCAATCAGCCCAGTGCACTGAAGTAGGTTAACCAAATCTCCATAAAATGCAAATGCCCTGCAATTCTTTGGATTAAACTTACTGGAAAGTCGCCTTTTTACATTGCTGAATATACAGAAGTTATATATATATGTATATGCTGATGATGTCTGTGTATTTTTAGAGTCTTGTTTCAGAATCCGTTTTCAGTATTATTCTCTCACATTTTGGAGCAGATAAAACCACTTAAGCCTTAACCACTGACTGTAAGACACAGCATTATGCATTTCTAGAGAGAAATAGGGGTTGTGTGAAGGCAGGGAAACCTTAAATGAGCAGATCCTGAGGGCGAGGAGCTCGGCGAGGGACCTGAGTGCCAACCAGCCCTGCAGCCTGGCAGCTCTGCGCTTGATTGGTCTCTGTGGGAAACGGGGATGGAGGGCAGAAATCCCATCTACATACACATGCATGCGCACAGCCGGCAGGCCATACGTACGCTGGCACGCATCTGAAGGCGTCGTACACAAAATATGCTTTGATAACATAAACCTCCACAAGCTGACATCGCTCTCTAAAGAAAAAAAGAAAAAAAAAAAAAAGAGGATATAGCCAGTTAAACAGCAGAAAACATACACACTCCCACATTAAAACACGTAACACCCACATTCAAACACATGACACCCACATACCACCCACACACATTAAGAGTCTCACAACACGGCTATGAGCACATGGGGGGATGGGGGGGCTGGGCTGACAGTGCCTGCATGTTCTCCTCCTATTCAGAAGCTAATTCTCCTGCGCTGGGATTCAAAGAGGCTGTCCAGCCACCTGCACCGAGGATGAGGGAGGATAGGAAGGGGGAGGAGAGGAAAGAAAAGAGGAGGAGGAGGAGGAGGTAGCAGTGGAAGAATGACATCACCTTCCCTGAAATGTCACCATTATCTCAAGGCCTCGGCTTAGCCGTCTACAGAGGTGACATCATCCTCTCTCCGCCCCTCCCCCCTCTGTTCTCTCCACGGCTGTGTGTGTGTCTGTGTGTGAGATGAGCGGGTGTGTTTGTTTATGCGCATGATGTGCAGGCGTATGCAGGAAAGCATTTTAGAGAGCGTTAGGAGCGCGAGTGGATGTTTGCCTGCACTCCGTCTTTTGTGGCTTCATACTGACACAGAGTAAAGCCTGCCTCACTGACACTTTAACGGGCTGAAAGTGGCTTAGTGTAGAAGTGGTAAAAACGTGGTCCAGTTGCTTTGAGCATATTAACACTAGATATAATCAAATTAGATCTCATTTTGTTTCTTGCTTTATTGTCTAGTATTTTATTTTTTGTTCATTTACACAGGATGATTTTCAATGTGCAGTACGTGTGGGTAAATACAACTGTATATTTGCCTGCAGTCATGACCCCTTCAGGATGCTGGAACGTAATGACATTTGCAGAGCTCAAAGGCCAAAGAAAAGTGCAGTTAAAATTTTTCTACGGAAACATCTCAGAGCAGCTTTCTCTGATTTGCTGGAAAATCCGCTATAAAAACATTTCCTGTGGACTATTCCTTTGGTGTACTTTTTGTTTTTCTCAGTTTGACATGAAGGGCTGCTCTAGCCGCTCTGCCTGGAGCCACGACAGAGTCAGCATAAAGGAAACCTCTGAGGGTGCTCCCACTGACTTCGTCACAAGTATGCATGGATAGCATAACCTTTGTTATTGTTTGCCACGCTGGCCCTGTTTACATCTGCCTGCCATTAAAATGCATCTCCACATGTCTCCAGTGGGCACTTGTGACGGGATCTCAGTCCCATGCGCTGGATGCAAATAAACATGTACATCCTTTGGGGTGCAGTAGAAAATTGTGGAGTCAGCTGCTGTTTCAAAACAATGGACCAGAACCATGAACAACTGTGTTGTCGTGGGGCTGGCCGCATGGTCAAATAATACAAAAAGTGGGCTTAAAGTGTTGGAACTCATAATGAGAAAATGCACCTGTCAGGCTGTTATTTACTACCCCATCCATAATGTTTGACCTATGCCCCAACACTTACAGTGCCTTGGTCTTTTCTGTCAGTGCATCATTCGCTTCAGGTGCTGGCTCAGTATCCAAGAGACCTTTTGTTTTGTCATAATTTTAAGTACTCCCATACTTTCAAAGCAAGATGTGATGTTTTAGTACTTACTAAGTTAGGCAAAACTGGACTGAGTATGATCACTTGAGTAGACAGTCTAAATGTGACACAGTGTATTCCCACAGCTACAAGAAATTTATCATATCATTAGCCTCATAGCATAATTGCCTAAGTCATTTTTTTGGCCACTGTTACAATATCAATAAAAAACACCAATGCGCCTGCTAAAAATTGTGTTTTTTCTTGTTTTCCGAAAGTGTTAAAATATGACTTAGGCAATTATGCTATGAGGCTAATGATATGTGGCCTAGACCCCTTCCAAATGTGGTCTGATCGACAGGGTCTCAATGTGTCCTCAGTGCGTCTTCAAGCTGGAAACGTCTTCACACATGCACTTACAGCTGTCCACTTTTGATTGGATCCTGATCTGGACCGTTTCCACCAACTGCTTTTCATCACCCATAACGTTAAATCCACTGACAGGAGAAGCGAATAGCATTGATCATCTTGTGACATTTCATTGTTTTGCTGGGAAACTTTTGGACCTGACATGGTGATGTTACTTTGACGTGTAGCACCCACCTAGACCAGACCAGGCACCTCCACCCCATAGCAATGACACAATGAACAGTATAAGGTGTTGACCTGGCCTCCAAATTCACTAGATCCCAAACTGATCAAGTATCTGTGGGATGATCCACAGAGGCCCCTCCCCTCAACTCATAGGACCCAAAGGTCCCCACTAACAACATTCTGTTGTCAGACACCACAGGACACCCTCAGAAGGCCCATGTCCATTCTCTGATGAATCACAACTGCACAAGGGAGACCTACACAATATTAGGAAAGTAGTCATAATGTTATGCCTGATCGGTGTACATTCATGCTGGAAAGTTTGCTGATATGCTGATGAATATTAGTTAATTATTTGAATGAGTTAAGTTCAGGTTTCAGTCAGAAACCGTTGCGTGTGAGGCTCTGAGGTGGCCTGAAAATTAAATTAGTTGATCATCAATATAAACACACAAGTGTAATTTTTATAGGCTGCGCTGATGGTCTGGGTGAGGGGATGACCTTTGTCGCATCTCACTCTCCATGTCTCACTCCCCTGATTTCCTATTATCTTTCTCTCTTTTGTGAACCATCATAAAGCCTTAATAATATAATGAGTGTCTCATAAACCTGACTCACATTTTATGGCGGTGCACAGATGCACTCAAACCTCCCAACAAATTGACCCCCCCCCCCCACCCGTCGGGCCACTCCGAAGATTGACCTCTGTCATGTTATTACACCATCTGATACCCTCAGCAGCTGACGCTCGTAAAAACCCACTGAAGCATGCCAGCCATGCCATCACCGCCCTTTGTACGTGTCCCAACACTCCCCGAGTATGCTCCCTCCGGGTCACATCCCACAAATGCCTCGGTGTCGGACTGCGTCAGAGGTGCAGAGAGGTGACAGGTAAATGTGTCATCTCATCTGTGCAGTTATTATTTCTGTGCCGAGGTTGAGTTCGTTCACTTGCTCAACTCTTCTCGGCATCTGGGAGAAACTGAACTGAACTTCTGGTGCCATTGGAAAGTAAAATAAAGATCTAAGCAGGGCGGCAACTTTGTATAACCAGAAGGTTTTCAGTCACCACACCAAAAATAACTTCATATTCAGATATATAACAGATGTTACACGTCCTGGAATTCAAACCTCACTTAAGTCATCCTTCAAAAATCTTCAACTAAATCAATGGCCCATTCATTCTTTGTGGAGGAGTCCAGAATTTTACATCTTAATAAAAGCTGTAAGGGATCTGAAATCATTTTAAATGAGGGACTTGCAGAGATTGATCATCTGACTCCGCAGGTGATTTGGGCTTTGAGGAATCATTTAGTGTAAAATCAGGGAGTCAGTAACAAGCTGGTGAACAGACTGCTAAAGAGCATGGTATTTGTTGGGAGTTAAAAGGAGAGGGAACGTTTGCATTTATCAGCTGGACAAGAAACATGACCTCCAGATGAATGTTGCTCCATATCTGGCAAGCGCTCGCTGGCATGTCAGCCATACCAACTTTAGTAGGTGACAATCTGTCAGTTTTAAAGAAAAAAGCATCACACTGTTGTGTGTAAGGACCGAACTACTGTGGGATGATAAAATAAAATAAAATAATGTCTCAAACTCACTGAAGACGCTCCACATACAGTCAGTACTCACAAAACAGGTTTTCTAACGATAGGATTGTAGCATTTAGATATGTATTGTGCTTTATATGTATATTGCAGATGCACCTGTCTGGAGTATTCATTTTTTTAATTTACTTACCAACTAAATGAATGACTAGTAACTTTTATAGCAAGTACAATAACTCTAATATATTGCTACATTTCAGCAGTATTCAGAGCAGTATGTATAGATGGGATTTACATCTTGGAGTTGCAACTCACCCATGGCATTGTGTTTTCTCTGGGGGGAGAAATTAGCCAATATGCAGCCAGAACATCTTCAGCGCCATCTCAGGACAAAACATACACGTCCTGTCAGTAAGCCACCTGAGTTTTTTAAGAGGGAACTTTCAGAATTCAAGTCATCTCAAGACACAATGCGGAAAGCCTCCACAACATCAGCCAAAGCCCTGGAGGCCCCTCGTGTGGTGTCTTTGCTCGAAGCTGAAGCCAAGAAACCTTTCACCATATGTGAAGATCTGCTCCTTCCCGCCGCTGTTGTGCTAGCTGAGACCATGCTGGACAGAAATGCAGAGGAGAAATTAAAGACCATGCCTTTGCCAAATGACACCGTTTGCCGCAGAGTTGATGAAATGGGAACAAATATTATCGAGCAAGTTGTGGAAAAACATGGCACCTCTTTTTCCCTCCAGCTGGATGAAGCCACAGATGTCAGTGGAAGTGCACAACTTGTGTCATGATTTTGTGCTTAGTTTTCCTGGGTTTCTGTTTCCTGTTTTATTTTGTTAAGTTCTTGACTTCCTGTTTTGTGTTACTCCCTGTGTTTCCCTGTTTTGATTAGATCATTGATTTCTCCTTGTGCTCTGTCTGTGTCACCTGTGTCTCATCACCCCTCTGTTCCCCGTGTGTATATAGCCCTGCCTTCCGCTTTGTTCTCTGTGATGTCGTACTTGTCACTTGTCTTGTTGTACTCTCCGTAGTTGTTTTCATGTCATGATGGTAGTTACTCAAAGTTTTGTCATGTCACGTTCGTGGATAATGTTTCATTGAAGTTTTTTGTTTCCTTAAGTTTGGATTTTCTGCCAGGACAGCAGCGCCTTTAGATTTGTCTGTTTTTGTTAATTAAGTACCTTTTTGCCTCCATTTGGGTCCTACCTCCTTTGTGCTCCTATCCTGCAACCCCCTTTTTTTGACACCTTGTTGCATTTGTGAGATAAGTCGATACTGACGACATTTATTATCACATACTTTTTAATGATGTCATCACTTTCTTTTGTGATAACGGCATGAGTTGGAAATCCTGCAGCAGCGTCTGCATGGACATAGAAGTGTCAATGATGGGCGGCGCGAAAGGGCTCACAGCGTGCATTAAAACGTGGTGGACTCACTGTGTCATACACAGGGAGGCATTGGCGGCCAAGAAAATGAGCCCTGTGTTACATGACGCTTTGAACGACAGCATTAAAGTGATCAACTTTATAAAGTCAAGGCCACTTAATGCGCGCCTATTTCGCCACCTCTGTGAATTGGATTGTCAGTGAAGCACAAGCTCAAGTGTGTCACTAAAATGGAAGAAAAGGACTCTGTAAAATGCAACAATGTCTTTTGGTGTCTCAACAATGCTGACAGATTGCAACTTTAAGATGTCAGTCTAATTTTTGATCCTTAAAGAAGTTATTTTAAGATAAAACATTAGTTAACATTTGCTATGCTCTTTTTTTGATACTTTGTGAATATATGTTTATAATTAAATTCACAAATTCAGTTTGAGAACAGATCTTTATTGTAATCCCAAAAGAGGGAACTTTAAGTTGATACTTGTTTTATGTGCACAAATCTTTAATCATAAATAAGTTAATTATTTCTTTGTTAATAAGTTTTAAATTATTGTTTGTGTATTTTTAATTCCAAATATTTCAACATAGACCACTACATATGAGCAATGTCTTGCAGTTACAAAGTTTAAGAAACACAACACTGACGCTACAGTGTTGTGTTTTGTGTCTTTTTTTCAACCAAAAATGCTTTTCTCCAGTTAAGGGGTACTTTGTTGAAAAAATGTTTCACAGAGGATACATCACTGAAAAAAGTTTGTAAACCTTTGCTCTAATAAACCCAATAATGCCACAATCAGAACAAAAGCTCCTCCTGTAACCACCTCATCGAAGCAGACTGGCCTGATCAGAAGGACTTTTCAATCAGATTTTACAAGGGTGTAAACCTTTGATAACATCTTCAATAGGAAAATATTAGCGCTTAATAACCCTGCAAACGTTTGATCTGATTGTTTCTCTCTGGGTGAAGTGAGCACATTCTGTCATGTTTGCTCGATCCGAGGAACTCATCAGATGACGAGTTTCTGAGTATTGGACAGAAAAATGCCTGTGGCAAAAGAATGTGTTATTCAGACGTACGAAGCTGGAATCAACGTGGGCTGCACTGTTGAAGATGTGGGACTGTCTCTGTTAACTTCTTTTATTGAATGAATTCAGTGTTGGCAATAAAGAAAAAAAACAATAACCTTCTTTTTCTGTTATATATGTAGAGATTTGACTCTCCACACTGGGCAGAATGACTTTGCCCACGTAAAAAAGTCCTAATTGGTGTTTTTAGGCAAACTCACATACATGTATCTTATTGCATCATTTTATGCTATTGTTTTATTTTATTTTATGTCCATGTAATCTGTAAAATTAGCATCTGTTAGATAGATAGATAGATAGATAGTTTCTTTATTAATCCCAAACTGGGAAATTTCTCTGTTGCAGCAGCAATGTACAGGCATTCAACCATACATAAATATAACAAAAGCTAAAATCAACAATAAAAATAAAATAAGTATACACAATATTAACAAGATTATAAGATAAGTGAATAAGTGAATATTAAAGGTGAATATTAAAAAGAAATGTTAAATTAGATTGCAATGAGGTGTACTGAATATAGGTAAGATTAAAAATGTACAGCCATTTACCCAAAACAAACATGTGCAAATGTGCAAGAAAAAAAAAAAAAAAAAAAAGTCCAGAGTGTCATCTGTCACACACAGTTGAGGAGTTGTACAGACTGATGGCTTGGGGCAGGAAAGATTTCCTGTAGCGTTCTTTGAGACAACGAAGTTGTCTGAGCCTTCTGGAGAAGGTGCTCCGTTGTCTGTCTATATCAGTCTGTCTATATATTCTCCGTTGTCTGTATATGTCAGGATGATTTTAGTCGGGTTGAAAATAAGGTAAATGAAGTACTTAAATGAGATCAATACACATACTTTTACTGTCTGGCTTTCAATTTCATATTTAACCTTTTTTTTTTTTAAATATGATTCTTATACATTTATTTTAGAATAAAACTAATCTTGTCTTAACATAAATTGCTGAATCTACATTAAACAAAATTGAATACTGTGATTTATGTTCTATTTCTTTGTGTAATGTTTTGAACTTAAAAGAAAAATCTGCATAGAATGAGCCGAGTAAAGCTAATGACTAATTTATTTATCAGTTAAAGTCCATTTCCCCAACATTACAGATTTTTTAGTGATGGTCTAACCTGTGTTGCTGACCAGTCTAACCTGCTTTTAATGACCTGCTGTTTTTTGCTGTTTCTACTGTGGGACCCATTTAACCACCACTGTGACCTTTACTCTTCCCTCCAGGAGGCTTAATTGTATATCATTTTAAACAACAGGCCTCTGTTCAGCGTACTTCTTAAAGGATTCGCATGAGATATTCTTGTGCATTTTAATTTGTTTGCTAAAGCCGTAGTGCGGGGTCCCTGCTGCTTCTCACCCTTATTGTAATGCAGGGCAGGTTTGTAATCCAGTCCTGGCCCGGGCCACTTCACACCTCAGTGAAAACTGCGGCCTCCCGCTGAGTGTGGATGAGATTCAATGACCACATTTTACAGGGGAGGCACATACATAAACACTAGAGACCTACTACACACCTGCAACCCAAACCAAATAACTCCCCCACGCAATCTCTTTGTCCTGCAGGTGTCCTTTCTACGAGTCAAAAGGTGAACAAATAGAGAAACAGGGAGCAGTCAGAGCTAACCATTACTCAGAGAAGTGATGTCAACAGCTCTCTGACCTCAGAGGTCACCGGTGGAAGAATACGGTCTTAAGAGTCATCGAGGGAAAGATAAATATTCCAGACATTATTAAAGAGACAGAAGGTGGTGGTGGTGGTGGTGGTGGTGGTGGGGGGGGGGTTAGCAGACCTGTAAGATCAAAGCATTCCTCATCAACCATTCGCACAGCAAGCACTCAGGGCGTGGACGTCAGTCATTAGAGTGGGATTCTTGGACAGGAGCGGCAGTCATTAGAGCATTTATAACAGTTCATCCCTCATAAAAGAGCAGCCTCTAAAAATAGGGGCATGTCAGACCGATTCAACCACAAAAGAAATATTTGCTCTCTGGGTAGTGAGCGCCTTCAGAAGTTCTGGGCAAAAGTGTCACACTGCTAGAATAAACATGAATTAAATTAAACATAACACGCATCAGCAGATATTATGTGTTGAGTGCTGAGGTAATTACTTGGCGCTTCATTGCATTTTAGAGTGAAATGTTATTTTTACATGTAATGTTGTGTTTTGCCGTTTAATGTATATATTTTATGATATTACTATTATTAAGATACATTCATAGATTAATGAATCAGGAAAGAAATCAATATTCATTCTATATTTTCTTTTTGTCTATAAATCTCATGAAAACACAAACTACAACAAGTCATTAAACAGACTAATACGTATTATTCTCTGAAGGCATAGACCAAATTAGCTCATTCATTTGTGCCACAGATGAAAATAAACTATTAAAATCATAGCAGTGAGCAGTGAACTGTTTTTCTATCTATTTATTGTTAGACCCACAAAGGCCTGTCAGATGAGCTCCAATATCCCTCCATCAGCACCACACAGCATGGTCCAGATGTGTACATCTGATTTGATTTTAGACTGCTTTAAATACTGTTACAGATCTTTTATATATATATATATATATACACTTGTATAGCCATTGTTTAGTTTAGTGGGGTTGCATCTGTATGACCATATGCAGGCAGGACCTGGGTATTTTAGCCATGTGTTTAATTCAATTCAGTTTTATGTATATAGCGTCAATAACAATACAAATTGTCTCAGACGCTTTACAACATCTGGTTTGAAACCCCCAGAGCAAGCCTGAAGGCAACGGTGGCAAGGAAAAACTCCCTTTTAACAGGAAGAAACCTTGAGCAGAACCCAGCTCATATGGAGGGACCCATCTGCCTAAGGCCAGCCGGGTACAGACAGAAAAGAGAGAGGATAGGAGGAATGAGATAAACATACACCTGTCATGGGGGGAGAGAGGGACACACAGCAGTTAATATGCTATACAGTAAGAGCACAGAATTACACGACTAGTAGTAGATAAGAAGTTAGAGGACAAGAGCTCGGTGCCAGAGAAAAGAAAGTGGAGGATCCGCGAGAGAAGAGAGAAGAGAGAAGAGAGAAGAGGACATGTGCTCAGTGGATCGTCTCCCAGCGGCCTAGGACTATTGCAGCATAACTCAGGAATTTATTACAGCTAAATGTTTAAATTAATTGAGCATTTTAGCATACTATTTAAATTTATTGTAATCGATTACCTTTCGCTATTAAATGTATACTAAATTTATATTTATATTCAGTCAATCTAACATTTATACTGACCATTCATTCATTATGTCACCACATGTTTTAACAATTTATTCATTACTTTCGGCAAGATAGCTCTTTTTTTTTTTTTTTTTTTACTTTTTCTCTCTCTTGTTCTCTTCTAACTGTATATTCATTACTTAGACTTGCTTTTTGCTACTTAGATTTTGTAATTCACTACATATGCTTTTGTTTCCCAGAAAACATAAAATTTATCTTTCTATGTACCCAATAAAAACTGCAGAAACACCACATGGGATACAAGTAAGAGTATTTCGAAAAACTTGGTGTTTGTTGCTCTTTAGCATGAGTCACCAGTTGAGCATGTAAAACTGGCCTCTGGCATTCATTTTTAATGCACATTAAGCCTATATGTTGTCACCAGTGTCAATGGAGAGACTCCACATATGTTTAATAGCAATACATAGATTTGTAAGACTTGTCAGTGGCATCCTCTCTTCACACAGCCCTCCCCTTCCTTCACTGTACTGTAGCATCCAGTGCTGGCGTTCTGTGCCAGAGGGTTTGGAATAACTGTGTGAAACAGTGACAGCTGTGAGGGAGTTCAAGTCTGGGGCAGAACGACACCAAACCACACCCACCATCCAGCAGAGTGGAGCGGTGTCAAGGGCAAGAATCTGCAACAGGTGCCCATCAAGCTCGGATTTGTACGCGTTCAGACAGTAGCAGGCACGGCCACTGCATTGTTGAGCTTGAGCATTTACAATGATTTCACTGTTGGCCAGGCTCAATGTGATCATTAACGCTGACTTTTTAAGGCCCCTCCTGGCCCAAAACGCCGAAATCATCACCATCTCATCCCCCTCCTCCTCCACTCACCCCCTTGCTGGGTGCCACCTCCCCACATGGGGCTGTGCCAGTATTTCAACTCAGGGTACACAGGTGGCTTTTTGGCATGATCATGCAGAATGTGTTTTGCACCCCTCCCTGGGGAGCTGGAGGTGTGTAGGGATAAGGGATCATACATGTCATGGCGATGTCCAGCCAAGGACCTAGCCATACACTGCCTGGCCAAAAAAAAAGTCGCCACCTGGATTTAAATAAGCAAATAGGTAGGAGCCTCCTGTTGGATAATTACTGCATGGGTGATTATCTTTCAGCTGGCAACAAGTTATTTAACCCCAACTGATGAAATGAGTAGCTTCTCTTATCTTAAACAACCATGTCGAAAGACACATCCCTTGGTCGTGGAAAAGGGCAGTGCTATGATGTGAGGTTGCTGCAGTTGGTCAGGTCTAGGTTCATCAACATTATGTGTCCAAAGAATGAGGTCAGCTACTTTAATATACTGAATGACCAGGTTATTCTTTCCTGATGGAAAGGGCATATTCCAAGATGCCATTTATGGCAATGCCAGGGTTCACGGGGCTCAGATTGTGAAAGAGTGGTTCAGGGAGCATGAGACATAATTTTCACACATGGATTAGCCACCACAGAGTCCAGACCTTAACCCCGTTGAGAATCTTTAGGATGTGCTGGAGAAGGCTTTGTGCAGTGGTCAGACTCTCCCATCATCAATACAAGATCTTGGTGACAAATGAATGCAACACTGGATGGAAATAAATCCTGTGACATTACAGAAGCTTATCGAAACTATGCCACAGCGAATGTGTACTGAAGCTAAAGGCGGTCCAATGAAATATTAGAGTGTGACCTTTTGTTTTGGTCAGGCAGTGTAAGATTCACTGTTATTCAGGTCGTTCAGTTATTGCAAGCATATACTGCAACAGAGGAATGAAAAACATTCAAGCAACTTGAGGTTGCCCAGTCACGTTACCGAGATTTTGTCTAAGTATAAACTTGACAAAGTGGATTTGTTATTAATATTCCCTTCGATATACATTTGAATGGATACGATACAATATAATACGTCACCATATGATACAATAAGATACGATACAATGCGACACAAAGTGATACGAAACAATACGATACAAGGTGATACAATACGATATAATGTCACAAAACGATACAATAAAAAAACGATACAATACGATACGATAAGTGATACGATACACCTTGTTACCCCCATGGGGAAATTTATCTTGGACTTTACAATAGAACTGATACCGTTATAACATAAAACAAAGAATAAACAGCTAAAAGGTAAACAACATAGATGGTTAACCAAAAGGAACAGAATCCTACAGGAATGTGAAGTGCCTGGGAAGAAGAGCAGAGAGAGACTCATGAGACAGGCAGGAGTTTTTGTAACCTGGGCACACTGGGAGCCACAGGTGCTCCAGATCACACAATCAGCTACCTGTAGAAGAGACAAACCAGAGATGACACCAGGGCTCATCACACATATAGCACATATAATACATCCAGTGGTTGTGAACCATTTACTGAACACCACAAAGCAATTTCACAATCCCTGCAGGGTTAGACAACATTGACAAGTGTTGCATGAGTGCAACACAGAATTTATAACCGCAGCTCAGTTGCAATACCTGCTCTATGTGGGAATTTATCGTTAGTTTTTACAAATTACAGCACAAATTACAAAACTTCAGCAAAATGTTTTTTTTTTTTTATACATATATATGAATGCTTTTCAGTGTGTATGGGTTAATGTACAAATGCATCAGTGCAAATCTGTGGTATCTTTCACATCATCTTTTAGTGGTCAACAAATTCAGAACTAATGAACTTTGCTCATTGGGTTCGTTGGTGATTCAAAATTGGCCGTTGGTGTGAGTGTGAATGGTTGTCTGTCTCTCTGTGTTAGCCCTGTGATAGACTGGAGACCTGCCCAGGGTGTACCCCGCCTCTCGCCCGTGACCCTTCACAGGACAAGAGGTTACAGAAGATGAATGAATGAATGAACATATTCAATGCCACTTCCAAACTTAATGAGATGTCATTCAGTCATTTTTAATTCTTTACTACTTCTTACTGATGTGCGTCTGCATTGGATATTCCATTCCCACATTAAGCAATTGTGCATAGTTTTTCTTCCATTCATGACTTGAATTATATATGAATGCATCTCTAAAGTAATCAATTAAAAACAAGGCTGAATCTTTTTTTAGCGCACGTCGCCCTCTGCTGTTAAAATTGTGACATTACAACAACGGCACAAAAAGAGTTTCAATGAAGACCAGCGAACACAGCAACTTTTTTTTCTTTTTTTAACACGCGATATAAATAAAGGACTAGGATTAGATTCATTTGTAATGTCAATCTTCCTTACATTTATGGGATTTTCATTTACATAACTTGAAAAATGAATAAAAATACATTACAGTCACCAAAAAGCAGCAATCTGCCATGTTCAGCCTAAAACAGGAGATTCCTGGAATAAGGAAGTGGGCCCACCTTAGTTCAGGACTGCAGAGGTGAGGGAGTGGCCACCTGCCACCTTCGGCTCGACTAACAGTGTGAGAGACAAACTGTCAGGCCTGGGCTCTCCGAGAGGAATTACACTTTCTGCTAAGCTTTTATTCTTCAGGGAGTTGAATCAGAAACAGGTAAGAGCCGAGTTTATCTGATGTCTATGTTCATGTCAGTACTGGGATTTCCAACTTCTCTTGAGGTGACTTGAACTAAGACAAGTGTCTGGAACAGGACCCACAGTTGTAGAGGTTAATGAAATAAACAGACAGGCCTGCATGTAAACGAGTGCATGAGCGCGGGAGTCAGGATTGTTTAGTTTCCCATTTCATAAACAACTTATAGTTTTACTTTTTAAAAGATTAGTTTTATTACTGTTGGTAGGTTGGTGCAAAATGTGAAACCTGCCTTCGAAGTTTGTTCACTTTGTATTATCAAGATAATCCATTGATTCTAACGGCACAAGCTGAAGAACTAACTGCCGTTTTCTCCCCAGAGAGAGGAGTTTGTTCATTATCTAAGCATGTCTGTGCAGGTGAAGAGGCAGCCTGCCGCATTCCACTGCCTGGGGTCATGACGTTGCAATATGCAGACCCTCAGCACAAACCCTGTTTAGATAGCAGGGCTGTCTGAATGCCTGAGTGGAGGAACACTGACCGAGAAAACAGGCCAACTCACAATAAGTGCTGCAGTTTTCTAACATATAGTGGAACTTCACAAGAGAAGAAGCAACTCCCTTTTTAATTTATTTACCTGTCAACAATGCCCTAGATTTGAAGCTGATTTATTAAAAACTAATTTAGCTCCAATAACCTTTTAAAGAAAACATCAAAAAAAAAGTAAAAAGACACAATAGTTGGTTAGATAACGTGACTGCTGAAGGTTTTCCTATAATGCCAGTACCCAGAAACACCATCTGATGACACTTTAGGATGGAATGGATATTAACACTGTCAGGAGTGCGTGTCATGACACATTTTGGCAGTGTCTGGTGCAACATCTTTCATTGCGCCACTGTGCAGTTTACTAAGAAATACAGCAGAGAGAGCGTGGAAGGCCGAACCTGAGAAGAAGCTGTAGCATGACAAAAAAAAAAGAAAAAGGATTTTAGACACTAGTTAAAAAAGATCTAGCCTCACAATCACAGTTTTTAACATAAACAAAGAATCTTGATATACCGTACATGGCTCAGATGGGATGGTCTAGCTATATAAATGACATCAACACAACACATTTCCGCTCAGCAATTTGTTGCTATTTATCTACTGTAATGTACTGTAATGATTCATTATAAATCATTTAATCGATTTGTCATTTTGTCCCTAAGATGTAAAAAATTAAAAAAGCAAATAATAATAAATTAAAACCTTAAAGTGACATCTTTAGATATCCTGTGAAATAAATAAACCCCTGTTGAAATCAAAATAGTAATAACATGTATCATGGGTCATCGGATCATGCCACCTACCTCATATTCAGTCAATATCATAATTCATTCACTCATTCATTCATCTTGTGCAACTGCTTGTCCTGTAAAGGGTCGCGGGGGGGGGGGGGGGGGGGGGGGGGGCTATCCCAGCTGTCATCGGGCAAGAGGCGGGGTACACCCTGGACAGGTCTCCAGTCTATCGTAGGGCTCAGTATCATAATATTTTAACTTTATCTATTTAGATTTATTAAGTTTAGGGGTTTTTTTTTCTGAATGAATGAATGAAGTATATTCCTCCTATGCAAAGGGCATCGGTCCATCAATGTGGCCAGGACACATTGTGCGTTCACACTTTCTACAACAGTGTGCTCTGAATAATCGGATCTCAAATGCATCTTTAATGTGTCTTGGGTGTGTCGCCACCTGTGCTTTAGGCTGGTCACAAGAGCATCAGGGTGCATGTTAATACCAGGTCTGAGTATGGCCTAAGACGACATTCACAGATGACAGTGGTTGATGTTCATCTATTGTGTCGTATCTGTTTTGCCCTGGATGCATGTTGTGTTGGATTATTAGTGGTAGGTAATTAAATAGCAGCTTGAAAATGCATTTTATTTTAACCAGTCTTTAAATGTAAAAGAAGATTGTGTTAAAAATGGTTTCATCAATTCGTATGATTGAATTAATGCTACTTCAAAAATAGTTTTAGGAAGAACTGAGAGACTGAGCAGTTAGAATTGTTTCCATGGCATGAAAGAGGGAATAAATACAAAAACACATTTTCCTAGATATATCATCTTGAATAGTTTATCAAGGAACTTTACAAACCAACTGAAAATAATCAGCAGCATAGTGTTAGCTTCAATACCTATCTAAATTGCGCTTAATTTAAAATGTTCTTAAACTTTGCGTGGAGCTAAGGGTAGTTTCAGACACGACCCTGCTGTGTAGTGGAAATTATTTCCCCAAGACTGTATTGCAAACTGTATTGCAAAATGACCTTTCCTTGTAACGTCCTCTTTTCTATAATACAGCCTTGTTTAAAGCTTCCCCACTAGTGGAATTTAATTCTTATTTATCGCCTCCAAATCAGTCCCTGTCTCTCACCCAGAACACACACATCCGTTCAAACAATGACAGCAGCAATATACGGGAGTATTTCCTGAACTAGACAAAGATTTGGTAATGAATATTCTTGTTTATTGTCCCGCTGAGGCCTGTGTTGTGGCTGAGTGCTGAAAGAGTTAGTTTTCCCTCCACCTCAGTCTGAGTTTGCGATAAAAAATCTCCCTGGGGAACAGTTGTTACCATAACAACTCAAGTGCCAGCATGACAGTGTGAGAGAAGCAACAACACGGTGTGCCTGGCAAGTGTCGTTTTTTTGTTGGAGTGCTCTTACCAACAAGCAGAAGAAAGGACTTCGTGGCTGGCTGTGGTTTTAATTGGGGTTTTTTGCACAAAATTGTTCAGAGCTTTATGTTTGCGTCCTTTTTGAGCACTTTGTCTGCTTGATATGGCTGTTCTAGTCCTGTAAAACTGCTTAGTGATGTGATCATTTATATATGATTTACACCGATTAAGCATAACATTATGACCACCTTCCTAATATTGTTCAGGTCTCCCTTGTGCCTCCAAAACAGTTGTGACTCATCAGAGAATGGACATGGTCCTTCTGAGGGTGTCCTGTGGTGTCTGGCAACAGAATATTGTCAGTAGGGGCCATTGGGTCCTATGGGTTGAGGGGAGGGGCCTCTGTGGATCATCCCACAGATACTTGATCAGTTTGGGATCTCGTGAATTTGGAGGCCAGGTCAACACCTTGTGCTGTTCTTCATGTTTTTTGAGTTGTTCCTAAAGTGTTTTTGTGTGTGTGTGTCTGTGTCAGGCTGCATCCTGCTGGGGATGGCTGCTGCCATCAAGGAGTGTCATTGCTATGGGGTGGGGGTGCCTGGTCTGGTTCTAGGTGGGTGCTACATGTCTAAGTGACATCCACATGAATGCCAGGTCTAAAAGTTTCCCAGCAGAACATTGTATTGTCACAAGATGGTCAATGTTATTTACTTCTCCTGTCAGTGGTCTTAATGTTATGGCTGATCAGTGTATATATAAATATTAAATCTTGTCTAAAACAAAAATAAAGTCAGAAAAATCTAGATTTAATGTCAAAGATGATTAGATGATATAAACAAGACAGCAATCTAATTGGGCTTTGTAAAGCAGCAACTATCATCATTGATTCTTCTGATTAGTTTGTTTTGAGCTACAAAATGTGTGTAAATTGCCTGTTACAATAACCTAAAGACACATTTTTGGATAAAGACAGAGAGATTTTAATTTCTAATCATGTAAGAGAAAGAAAAGCAGCAAACTGTGCAGAATTAACTAAGAAGTGTTTTTAATTTTGTCTAATAAATTACTGAAATGAGTTTATATCCAAATGTACCTCTGATTGTAGCTTTCTGTACAATGGACATAGTTTGCATGGCTTTTAAAAACAGTATTTGTGTTTGCTGCGAGAGAACCTCTTCGTCTCTTTGCCTCTTTGTTCTGGGTTTTAGTGTTTGAGTGTAAGAAACCCAAATACTACACAAAGATCTCAATCACTTGTTAACTGAACCGCGCCAGAGGTCATAGGACATTCAGCAGGGGCACAGAAAACATGAGCAGTAATTCTTATGGTTTAGACTCGTATACACTTGTTTCTGTCTGTTTCTTCCCCCAGCTTCTTCTCTGCTGTTTTACATAGTTTACCATTTGATCTTCAATATGTACTATGGAATTAGCCTGTCAGCTCCCCATTCATCTTTCCCTCAGAGACAAGATACATGTGAAATATTTTGGCACAGGGGATTTTGCAATCTTGTCTAAGCGTTTGCAGCAGCTGTAGTCAATGTATATAAGTCACTATGTTTACTCGTTGTGTCTACCACGTGAGCCAAGGAATGTATTTGTGTATCCAGGCCCCTGCACACTTTTCATCTGTGGATGTCTTTTTTCTTCGAAGCGATTTTCACCCTGTCACACCTAAGTGGCGCAACATGCTTCTCACTCTGTCTTTTCCTTTCTCTCTTTTTCACTACACGCACACACTTACACACAAACGCACTCACAGAGCCCTGCTGGGGAATTCATGGCCTCAGGCTAACAAAACACAACCCAGCAGCGGCGGAGAGTCCGAGAGAAACTACCAGAGCACAGCTCCCTCACGGCGAACTAACAGCATGGAGCCACAGTTATGAGGAAACACTTTTGTGACAGTGGAAAGGCATGTTTCTGGTGGACAGTGCTGCGAGGCGGGCAGCTGGCAGAAATCTCATAGTTGCAGCAGGGGTGTTAACAAGACTGTTGTTAAGTATTTAGCTCGCTCATACTCTGTTTGCTGAGTCAACATGTCCTCAAGTGTTTTTGATTGACCTGGCAGAATCTTAAGGTAAGAGCAGCTCTCAGTGTATTTTTTATTTATTTTTTTTATTTATTTTTTTCATCAGGTTGGTTGCTGCCAATGTCAGTATTGTGTAAAAGTTTATAGTACGTGTATGTTTTTTTAACTAGAGAACAAATCTGAGGTGTATCTTTGTATAGCTGTGTGCTTTTTTTTAGCTGCTATCTTTTATGATCACCAACCATGTTTATTCAAACCAAGTGGTCTGAGCAGAATTTACTTTTGTTGGGACAGCTATCTCACGAGGGAATTGGTATACATTTTTCGCAATACACTTATAACTTTCTGAGCATTAGATGTGAAGATTAATACCACTGCCATGTCTGTCTGCTAAATTTAATGCTGGAGCCAGGAGGTAGTTAGCGTAGCTTAGCACAAAGACTGAAAACAGGGGGAAACAACGAGCAGAGACTCCAGGAAGTGACTGCTCGCAACCAAGAAAGACTTTGATACTTCTAGTGCGTTCATGTGCTCCTGGATGTTCCCATTTCCCAAACGTTGTTTTTCTGATTTCCATGTGTTCACGTGCTTTTAATGTGGATTCATGAAGCTGGAATGGATAGTTTGGCATTCCTTCCAACAGTCTGCAATTAAAATAAATAAATAAATAAAACGTGAAATGAAGAACAAGTTAAAACCAATCAAACAGGAAAGCATGGTGGTGGCAGCATCTTGCTATTGGGATGATTCTTAGTGACAGGGACCCTGGTAAGCACTGAGGGAACATTTCCATTCATTCAAAAGTTGAGCTGGCTTCAGCGTTTTTCCGTGCCCCAATGAACCCAATCATTTGTTTCACCAGGTCATTGATAAACAGTGGATGACATAACACGCTTAATGACAAGAGTATTCCTCATTCTGTCAAATTATTAATTTCTGGATTCTTTTCATCTCATCCCTAAATGTAAAACAAACCAAAACATGTGGCTAGCGCTAAGAAGCTACAACGTGGGTTGGTCGGTATCTCTCGTCATGGTTTCAGGTGGTCTGCAGGGTTGTTGCCTATGGATAATGGTTTGTTGTCCCTGGTTGTCCATATTGTATTTTCACCAGTTGTTTAATGATTTGTAAGTTACACTATATTCAGATTCAGGGAAAAGCCATTTTTTTTCCCTCGTAGATGATACAAGTCTCTACACCTTCACAGTTTTGCTTAATGAATCACACAGACCCTCATTTGAAAAGACAGTTGGGAAAGAATGTAATCAGCGGATCTCAGGATATAACGATGTGATTCATAACAGCCACGTGGCACGAGATCACAGCGTTAATGAACCATAGCATGAGTGTAGTACTATGATGAAGCAAAGTCACAGAACAGAGTGTACTCTTGTGGTAAGGATGCAGTATCAACATTGCTCAGTACGGACAGGTTTTAGTCTTGAAAAGCAGTGTTATTCATATTTCTTTTTTTAAAATTGTTGTATTTTTTCTTTTTCTGTTGATAGGATGATGTGGATGTGATGATGCCGAACCAACCTTGACAATGTACGAGGTGATGTCCGGTGAGACTCTGTCTTGGAAGGTGCCCAGTCCAAGGCAGAGTGCCACAGAGTCCAGCCCTGAGGAGCACTTTACTGGGGAAGGAGGGCCTGTCAAAATCCTTAAAGTTTGCTTCTCTACCAACAATAACCTGGGCAAGAACTTCAAGCTGGTCAAATGTGACAGTTCCTGGCAGATTAGGGTGAGTAAAGCAATTGAAAAAACATGGTGCGAGGAGTTGGGAAGGAGGAAATCTTAGCTCATCTGAGATAGTGTTGTTACAAAATTAAGGAGCTTTAGCCAGAAAAAATGTTTTGTTTGGCTTCCTCTGCAAAAATATTCCAGTTCTCTCTCAGCTTGCAGAAACAACAGAAGTAAAAGTTTAAAATGTTATTCCCAGGTTTTGATAAAGAAGAGATGACTAAAAATCCCTGATACAAACTTGAATCTCTCCTTTAGGCCATCATTCGTTCAATTCTGATCAGCGGTCGACTAGGGCCAAACATCGAACATACAGGATGCTACGGTCTCCTGCTGAAACACCTGAAGTCCGAGGAGCTTCACTGGTTGCACCCAGATCTGACTATAGGAGAGGTGGAACAACGCTACGAGAGCCATCACGTGGAAGCCGAGTGGAGGTACTGTTACTGATGGATTATTAGGAAGTTAATCTCTGATTTTACACAGTAGAGTCAAATGTCTGTTAAATCTGATGAATGTTTTCCTCTTGAGTACAGGTATGACCTTCGCATCAGATACATTCCCGTCAATTTCCTGGATAAATTCAAAGATGACAGATCTACCTTTCTGTATTTTTACCAGCAGGTAACTGCAATCTGTATCTGCACTGTTTTTGTTATTATTGCACCAAAGTGTTTTTGCTGCTACAAGATTCACTTCTTGTCATAACTTTCTGTTAAAATCATGAAGTGTTCTGTAGGCACTACTGTTATTTTGTCAATAAGGCCATTGGTACTCTTATTATTTCAGTTTTTTCCAAGCAAACCCCCATCTATTTATTTGTAAACATATAGTGGATTTTTGTACTTGTGTGGCATAACCAGGGGTGTGGTGCTATTTGTAATGGAGCGCTGCTATGACGCATGCAAGTTGTGGCTTGTTATGTAACTGCTGTTCTTATGTCAAAGGGTGACATACATTAGTCAACTATAACTGACAACATTATCACAGCTTAGACTGACTTTATGAATGGTTTATCATAAACAGGTTAACTAGATGCCTGACTAGGGACAAAATGCTTGGCGTTCAAGTGTTGACTTTGGCCATGAGATGTGAGAATGCCATTGAAAGGCACGTTTAGCAAGCTAATGACTAGGTAACTTACTGTAATAAAATGTAAAGGGATAATGAAAGAATGAGACCATCAGGGATATCAGAATATTACCATTTGCCTCAGCCATATTATAAAAGAGCGACCTTGGACCTTTTTGATCTTCCCAAGAATTTCTGCTTACAAGGTTGTGAATACTACAAGATGAAACCCTTCATATGCACTTTTCTCATAAACATGGTAACACAACCTCATTTGAAGGCAGAATAAATCTATATTTTCTCAGTATCTTGTTATCTGTCAAATGGCTATTACATGGCAGACAGTGAGACAATAATTGAGCCATTTTTCTAAATAAATGAGCTGTAACCTGACTTGAGGCCTCACCACTGATAACCTCCAGCATTAGAAGTAATGAATGAAGTACAGGCACAAATAAAGTTGTTGTATTATTTTGTATTTTATTGTGAGAGAGTTCTAGTAGTAGTAGCAATAGTAGATTAAAGCTGCAAGCAGCGTTGAACGGGCCCTCGCCCCCCACGCCAGTCGGCGTCCGGCAAGGACGGGGTCACCGCAGATCTCAGGGGATACAGTGGAGTAACAATGCACCGTGGCACGATAGCTAACAGTTCTCCAATGACAGGCAAAGTCTTCTTGCTTCAAGGATTTATTTTGTCACTCCCAATTGAAGTTTACCGTAAAACTGAAATACATACAGCAAAAGATGATTAAATATAAAATTAAGAATATATCTTAAGTATCTCTAAGTATCTCTTACTTCTCTTTACATCTAGTAAAGACTGACAAATACTGTTAATTTATGTACATATACAACTACCTCCCCTTAGTTTACTATTCTATATTTTTATTCAGTCTATATTTTTTATTTTTATTTTATTGTATTTCTCTATCGGTGTACATTACACTTATAGGCTATTGCTTACCTTGTGTGCAAACTACTGTTTACTGTAGTACTATATATTTTTTACTACTGGCTGCAGGTACAACAATACATTACACTGTGCATTGTACTATGTATAACTGTGCATGGGACAAATAAAACCTGCCTATCTACCTATCTATCTACCTATCTATCTATCTACCTACATATCTATCTATCTATCTATCTATCTATCTATCTACCTACATATCTATCTATCTATCTATCTATCTACCTACATATCTATCTATCTATCTATCTATCTACCTACATATCCATCTATCCATCCATCGATCTATCTATCTCTATCTGTAACAACGATGAATAAACTCCGCTAGCTTAATGCTAACGTACAATGCGAAACACCATAGACAGGCTAACGGAACTAGCATCGCCATAGCGGCGGCAACACCAAACTCTTTTGAATGTATTCTCTCCGTGGCATCAACAAACAGTTGTATAATTATTCTCTCTGTGTCATCAAAGTATGTTAAAACAGCTAAAATCATCATTACACGTTTAAACAACACACACACACACACTAAAAGCCAGCCAGCAGAGAGAAATGCTTTGGCTCCATCTGCTGGACAAAGTAGCGAACTACGTGTGCACTGATGATGAAATGAGGGAGCAAGAGCAACTTTTCACTTTCACTACCATAAAAGGCCCTAAAGTTTAACGAAAACTCACAATCTTCGCAGGGAGTGACCATGAAGATCATAAGTATGTCGTGATAACATCTGAAAACAATAAAAATCCGCCCGACAGGAATGGCAGCTCATACAACAGACTCTATTTAAAATCAGACATTTCCTGCCCACAATAGGTGGCGCTACAATAATTGCATGAATACTGACATATGGATGTGTTCAGTTAGGGACCAGTAACAATACTGTAAAGTTTCATGCACTTTGGACTGAATTAAAGCACGTTTAAAGCACGTTTAATGCAACTTCCTGTTTCATGGCGCGTCAAAAAAACTGTCAGGGGCCAGCAGACCCACGCCACATCGACGAAAAGTCAACAAAAAATATGCTTATGTTCATCAAGTGTTCAACTACCTAATTCCATAGTTTTTAAAGTCAATCTGATAGGTTTAATGCCTTAAAAAAAATTGATGATTAATTCCAATTTTCTCCAATTTTCTCCAATTTTCACACTTTTAATCAAAATAGCAGACTTCCTGTTGGGTTTAGAATATGGCTCCAAGAGACTTTTTTGTGCGTCCTGGGATGTTACATATACGTGACATGTTTCCAGATTTTTAGACGCAACGGGCTTCAGGGGCTGGTCCGTAGAAAATCCGTAGGTGGCGCTATAGAGCCATTTTGCCACGCCCGTGCTCGAGGCCCTGATACATTACAATTTTCGGGCAAACGAATCTTTGCGCCAATTTTCAGAACTTTTCCGGCATGTTTAGGCATGCGTAGGATTTTCTAAAGATCCTGGAAAATAATAATAATAATAATTAAAGCTGCAAGCAGCGTTGAACGGGCCCTCGCAATCCATGCCAGTCGGCGTCCGGCAAGGACGGGGTCACCGCAGATCTCAGGGGAAACAGAGGAGTAACAATGCACCGTGGCACGATAGCTAACAGTTCTACAATGAGAGGCAAAGTCTTCTTGCGTCAAGGATTTATTTTGTCACTCCCAATTGAAGTTTACCGTGAAACTAAAATACATACAACAAAAGATGATTAAATATAAAATTAAGAATATATCTTAAGTATCTCTAAGTATCTCTTACTTCTCTTTACATCTAGTAAAGACTGACAAATAGGCCTACTGTAAATGTATACATATACAACTACTCCCCCTTTAAGTTTACTACTCTATATTTTTATTTTTATTTTATTTTATTTCTCTACCAGTTACACTTATAGGCTATTGCTTACCTTTTGTGCAAACTACTGTTTACTGTAGTACTATATATTTTTTACTACTGGCTGCAGGTACAACAATACATTACACTGTGCATTGTACTATGTATAACTGTGCATGGGACAAATAAAACCTATCTATCTATCTATCTCTATCTATAACAACGAAGAATAAACTCCGCTAGCTTAATGCTAATGTACAATGCGAAACACCATAGACAGGCTAACGGAACTAGCATCGCCATAGCGGCGGCAACATCGAACAACGGCGACCTTCTTATAAGTATGCTTATAATTATTGCTTACATTGTGTGCAAACTACTGTTTACTGTAGTACTTATACATTTTATATATTTTTTTTACTACTGGCTGCAGGTACAACAATACATTTCACTGTGCATTGTACTATGTATAACTGTGCATGTGATAAATAAAACCTATCCATCTATCTATCTATCTATCTATCTATCTATCTCTCTCTATCTATCTCTCTATCGATCTATAACAACGACGGATAATCTCCGCTAGCTTAATGCTAATGTACAATGCGAAACACCATAGACAGGCTAACGGAACTAGCATCGCCGTAGCGGCGGCAACATCAAACGACCGCGACCTTATATAAGCAGGTTACAGCAACACACATGACTACGCATTTATAATACTCACAGATATATGTTCTCTTAACTCCTGAACGATCATTAAGGCTGAAGTTTAGCTGCAAAACGACTTCTTCTCTTGAAACTACTACAATTGCAATCGCCACACTGCCACCCTCAGGTGGAGACGTGCATGCCAGAAGCGGCAGCACAGATAGTCTCGGCTCTGATTTAGTCTATATTTTTATTTTTATTTTATTGTATTTCTCTATCGGTGTACATTACACTTATAGGCTATTGCTTACCTTGTGTGCAAACTACTGTTTACTGTAGTACTATATATTTTTTACTACTGGCTGCAGGTACAACAATACATTACACTGTGCATTGTACTATGTATAACTGTGCATGGGACAAATAAAACCTACCTATCTACCTATCTATCTACCTATCTATCTATCTACCTACATATCTATCTATCTATCTATCTATCTATGTATCTATCTATCTACCTACATATCCATCTATCCATCCATCTATCTATCTATCTCTATCTATAACAACGATGAATAAACTCCGCTAGCTTAATGCTAACGTACAATGCGAAACACCATAGACAGGCTAACGGAACTAGCATCGCCATAGCGGCGGCAACACCAAACTCTTTTGAATGTATTCTCTCCGTGGCATCAACAAACAGTTGTATACTTATTCTCTCTGTGTCATCAAAGTATGTTAAAACAGCCTCACCAATCATTAGAAGTTTAACCAACACACACACACACACTGACATTCAGCCAGCAGAGAGAAATACTTTGGCTCCATCTGCTGGACAAAGCAGCGAACTACGTGTGCACTGATGATGAAATGAGGAAGAAAGAGCAACTTTTCACTTTCACTACCATAAAAGGCCCTAAAGTTTAACGAAAACTCACAATCTTCGCAGGGAGTGATCATGAAAATCATAAGTATGTCGTGATAACATCTGAAGACAATAAAAATCATCCCGACAGGAATGGCAGCTCATACAACAGACTCTATTTAAATCAGACATTTCCTGCCCACAATAGGTGGCGCTACAATAATTGCATGAATATTGACATATGGATGTGTTCAGTTAGGGACCAGTAACAATGCTGTAAAGTTTCATGCACTTTGGACTGAATTAAAGCACGTTTAAAGCACGTTTAATGCAACTTCCTGTTTCATGGCGGGTCAAAAAAACTGTCAGGGGCCATTAGACCCACGCCACATCGACGAAAAGTATATGCGCCTATTTTAGTTTTTGTTCATCGAGATTCCAACTACCTAATTCCATAGTTTTGAAGTCAATCTGATAAAATTTAATACCTCATTTACAATCTCTAAGAAACGCTGTTTTTGTCCAATTTTCACAAATTTTCACACTTTTAATCAAAATAGCAGACTTCCTGTTGGGTTTAGAATATGGCTCCAAGAGACTTTTTTGTGCGTCCCGGGATGTTACATATATGTGACACATTTCCAGATTTTTAGACGCAACGGGCTTCAGGGGCTGGTCCGTAGAAATTTTGTAGGTGGCGCTACTGAGCCATTTTGCCACGCCCGTGCTCGAGGCCCTGATACATTACAATTTTCGGGCAAACGAATCTTTCTGCCAATTTTCAGGACTTTTCGTGCATGTTTAGGCATGCGTAGGATTTTCTAAAGTTCCTGAAAAATAATAATAATAATAAGAAACAGTACGAAAACAATAGGGTCCTTGCACTTCGTGCTCGGGCCCTAATAATAATAATAATTAAAGCTGCAAGCAGCGTTGAACGGGCCCTCGCAATCCACGCTTGTCGGCGTCCGGCAAGGACGGGGTCACCGCAGCTCTCAGGGGATACAGTGGAGTAACAATGCACCGTGGCACGATAGCTAACAGTTCTCCAATGAGAGGCAAAGTCTTCTTGCTTCAAGGATTTATTTTGTCACTAAATTTATGTACATATACAACTAGCCCCCCTCTGAGTTTACCAGTCTATATTTTTATTTTTATTTCATTTTATTTCTCTGTGTACATTACACTTATATTGCTTACCTTGTGTGCAATCTACTGTTTACTGTAGTAGTACTTATATATATTTTTATTTACTTCTGGCTGCAGGTACAACAATACATTTCACTGTGCATTGTACTATGTATAACTGTGCATGTGATGAATAAAACCTATCCATCTATCTAGCTATCTAGCTATCTATCTATCTATCTATCTATCTATCTATCTACCTACCTATCTACCTACCTACCTATATATCTATCTATCTATCTATCTATCTATCTATCTATCTACCTATACATCTATCTATCTATACATCTATACATCTATCTATCTACCTACATATCTATCTATCTATACCTATCTACCTATCTACCTGTACATCTATCTATCTATCTATCTATCTATAACAACGGATAATCTCCGCTAGCTTAATGCTAATGTACAATGGGAAACACCATAGACAGGCTAACGGAACTAGCATCGCCATAGCGGCGGCAACACCAAACTCTTTTGAATGTATTCTCTCTGTGGCATCAACAAACAGTTGTATAATTATTCTCTCTGTGTCATCAAAGTATGTTAAAACAGCCTCACCAATCATTAGAAGTTTAACCAACACACACACACACTGACATTCAGCCAGCAGAGAGAAATACTTTGGCTCCATCTGCTGGACAAAGTAGCGAACTACGTGTGCACTGATGATGAAATGAGGGAGAAAGAGCAACTTTTCACTTTCACTACCATAAAAGGCCCTAAAGTTTAACGAAAACTCACAATCTTCGCAGGGAGTGTTCATGAAAATCATAAGTATGTCGTGATAACATCTGAAGACAATAAAAATCATCCCGACAGGAATGGCAGCTCATACAACAGACTCTATTTAAAATCAGACATTTCCTGCCCACAATAGGTGGCGCTACAATAATTGCATGAATATTGACATATGGATGTGTTCAGTTAGGGACCAGTAACAATACTGTAAAGTTTCATGCACTTTGGACTGAATTAAAGCACGTTTAATGCAACTTCCTGTTTCATGGCGCGTCAAAAAAACATTCAGGGGCCAGCAGACCCACGCCACTTCGACGAAAAGTATATGCGCCTATTTTAGTTTTTGTTCATCGAGATTCCAACTACCTAATTCCATAGTTTTGAAGTCAATCTGATAAGATTTAATACCTCATTGACAGACTCCAAGAAACGCTATTTTTGTCCAATTTTCACACTTTAATCAAAATAGCAGACTTCCTGTTGGGTTTAGAATATGGCTCCAAGAGACTTTTTTGTGCGTCCTGGGATGTTACATATATGTGACATATTTCCAGATTTTTAGACGCAACAGGCTTCAGGGGCTGGTCCGTAGGTGGCGCTATAGAGCCATTTTGCCACGCCCATGCTCGAGGCCCTGATACATTTAAGTTTTGGGGCGAACTAATCTTTCTGCAAATTTTCAGGACTTTTTGTGCATGTTTAGACACCTTTAGGATTTTTTAAAAATCCAAATAATAATAATAATAATAATAATAAACAGTACGAAAACAATAGGGTCCTTGCACTTCGTGCTCGGGCCCTAATAATAATAATAAACAGTACGAAAACAATAGGGTCCTTGCACTTCGTGCTCGGGCCCTAATTAACAATATCAATGCCTTGGTGATAATTTACATAATGAATCAAGAAGAATCAAATACTCGCTATAAACTCAGTACATTACAACTATGAACATAGGGTGAAGGGCTGATCTGTTCAAAATAGTGCTTGTGACTTCATGAAAATCAATTAAGAATTCATAATTGAATTTCAGCATGCAAATTTATGTTTCCTAACTTTATATGCAAAATGGTGAAGCTTTTTTTTCTGTTTTTTTTGTTTTTATACATGTAACAACAGGTGCGTAGTGATTATATGCAGTATCATGCCAGTAAGGTCAGTGATGGGATGGCGCTGCAGCTTGGCTGTTTGGAGATCAGGTGAGTGACTGTGTGAGGCATTTGGCTTGGTTTGAATCAGTGCATTATCCTCATGTTATGTTTTAGGTTATATATGTTAACCTTTATCTTGTTGGAAAATGACAGGTCTCAAAACTGCATATCAATATGTACAATGTTCACAATATTTCTTCTTACCATTCATTTTTTTTTCACAGGAGGTTCTATAAAGACATGAATGCCAAAGGTCTAGAAAAGAAATCTAACTTTGAGCTGCTAGAGTAAGTTTGTCTTCTCTCTATCAACAATGCTGTGACTTGAAAACCTTTTTACTTGATTTTATTGGTGTGGGTTGATGACATGCCACTGCATCGCTTTAGAGCGAGTCTTCGTCTTATTAAAAGGACAGTGAATGTTAGTAGTATAATTCAGCTAAAAGCAATGTTGTTTTTCTTAAATCACTCACTTGACAAGCTGGAGATGACTCCTTTTCTTCCAGTGAGCCAATGAGTATTCTATTTTTTTACCACTTTAGAAAAGAAGTGGGCCTGGACCTTTTCTTTCCTCAGCAGCTGATAAACAGCATGAAGGTAAACCACCCTACCCGTGATATGTCAGCCGTCAGTATTGAATGAATCAGTGTCGTAACAGTTTTGTGCGGCTGTGATCCAGGCTAGGCATCTACGAAAGCTGATCCAGCAAACATTTCAGCAGTTCGCAACGCTCAAGGAGGACGACTGCATGGTCAAGTTTTTTGAGACCCTCAGGAATTTCATCAACTTCGATGAAGAGGTCTTCCCATGTGAACTAGTGGTGAGTGGCAACAGTTCGGCATGTTCACCCTGGCACACACTGGACACTATGATCAACAGTTTCAGTTTCTCCAAATGCTGATTCACTATTAATATTAGAAATATTTTTCTTTAAACAGCAAGGTTGGAGTCTGTCAGTGGAGCTGGTCATCGGGGGGAGAGGCATTCGACAGCGCACACAGAAAGATTCAGCAGTAAGTGCTGAAGATTTTGGTATTCTTACGCCATTTACACACTACAAGCGACAAAGTTACAACCATTAAAGTCTTGTTATGTCATTATCCATTAGTAATCCAACAATAGCTTCCCGAGTTGCATGTCAATGTCATGCAAATGTGTTAAATTGTACTGGGAACTAGCTAACGGCAACAAGGGGGAATCAAAAGAACTGGAGAAACGAACATGTGTTTGGTTCATGCATCGCTACATCATTGCACTGCTAAAAAAAGTTGAGACCAGCTCAAGAGTGGAGAATCAGTTTGGAGCTAAATATCCCTGGCTTCCATTATTATTAGCATTGTCTTCTTGAAGTCGTACTGGAGTCTGAAAGCTGGTCTCAGCCAAGAAATAGCTTTCTAAATCCTGCTGTAAAACCATAGCATGTTGGTTTTGACTCCTTGGTTTTTATATGCATTGATGGTCGCTGTCAATAAAGGCATAACTTCCACAAAAGGGTAATTCTGCAGTGACAACTATAAACATCCCAAAACTTGTAGTAAAGGCTACCATCAATGCCTCCAAAACCTCTGATGATATACTAGCTCTTGTAGCTAGCATGTTTCCCTTGTGTGTGCCAAGCTAAGCTAACTGGCTACTCGTCCCAACTACATTCTGACTAAGCTTGGGCATCATATTTAATCCATTCCAATATATGGTATATGACTGTATTTGTATGTGATTAAAACATTAGAATTGGGATTAAATGTTGTTAATAATATAGTAAACTTGTCCCTAAAACCTTAACTTTAAAAATTAGACAATAACATTAAAGTTGTCGCTGAATTTCTATAACTACCATTAACCAAATATATTAATTCCTGCTGTATTTGTCCACCACTTTACATTTTTAAGCCAGGCTATGCAAAAAAAATAAATAAATGAATGTACCATGATAACTTTTCACCTTCTTATTCTTGTTGTACAGGCTGTCTTTATGGCTGACTTCAAACAAATCAAAAGAATACAATGCTTGTCGCAGGGCGACGGCAAAGCTCTCTTAAACCTTGACGTGGAGGGCGCCAAACAAGTAAGTGCCATGACAACCCATGATGCAATGTTCCTCTGTAAATCATTCAAAAATCTGACTATGATGCAGAGGAACGTCGGTTGTAAGTCATTTGTCCTTTGTGTCTCCTTTGATAGCGTCTGTCCATCAATGTGGCCTCGGTTCCTATGGCCGAGAACATGATGGATCTTATTGACGGGTACTGTCGCTTGGAAAATGACACCGATGGTTCCGTTATCTACCGACCAAATAAAGGTGTGTGACTCCCTTATTGTGTTCTCCAGATCACAGTAGTTGTACAATGAATGGCATGAACATGTTGTTTTAAGGACAGATCTGTATAAATGACTTTTAAATAGATTTTTTTTTAAAACTTAATTTGAGTTCATAACTAATTTCTACCTTAGATGCCAACACACGGAGCTCCCTACCGGAGATTCCCACAGGGTGAGTGTCTGTTTTGTTGAATTGTGCCGTCAGCGCTCTGAGGAGCCACAAGTTCCAAATTTATGACCAGAACTTTATCATTCTTTTTCTCTGGAGCAGCAGAGACACCAGCTCAATCAGACACAGCATGGGTGAGACAAAGGTTTTCATATCATCTATGTCATCACCTAACAAGAAAAATAAATATATCCACATTAAATAGGACGAGGTGAGATTATTATTATTATCAAAAAAGTACGTTCTGTCTTTTGGATTTTCAGGTTCAGATATCTACTGTGAGATTCTCGACGAAAGGCCGAGATCAGGTTAGTCAAAACTTTGGAATCATGTCAGCAGGATAATAATTGTTGAATAGAATTTTTGAGTAGAATTTATTGCTGTCTTCCAGTTGTGAAGTATGGGATCGACAGAAGTGACATAGTTCTCGGGCGGATTCTCGGTGCGGGCTTTTTTGGGGAAGTCTACGACGGAGTGTACAAAAAGGCTGTAAGTCTGTCTCTTACAGGAATTGTAATGTTGTATAACCGATGTAACATGATTTTTTTTGTGTGTGTGGGTGTTTAATGGAACAGAATGGTGACAGGGTTAATGTGGCCGTGAAGACCTGCAAAGACTGTACACCTGATGTGATGGAGAAATTCATGAGTGAAGCAGGTAAACAGAGAAAAATAGGTTTAAAATAACCACTGTGACTACTTCTAAAAGCACAGTCATTACAGTAACTATGATAATAACATTCATAAATTATGAACTTTGTGTATTTGCCAGTAATTATGAAGAACCTGGACCATCCTCACATCGTCAAACTGATTGGAATCATCGAGGAGGATCCAGTGTGGATCGTAATGGAGCTCTATCAGTATGGAGAGGTTCGTTTTTGAAAACGCATTCGATTGTGTTGCAGTTTTATTCAGATTCTTCCTGTGCCGCCAGTGCAGAATAAGCAAATTCCCTCTTTTTCTTATTACATTTTTGTTCCTGCAGCTCGGGAACTACCTGACGGAGAACCAGAACAAGCTGACTAACATAACTCTGGTGCTGTTCAGCGTGCAGATCTGCAAAGCCCTCGTCTACCTCGAAGGGGTCAACATGGTGCACAGGTCAGAAGTGGATTTTATTTTATTTTCGGTGTTGTCAATCGTAGATAAATATAAAGACTGGAAAAAAATCCCAGAAACAAATCGGCATGGTGAACAAATTAGCACCTCTGACAAAGATAAGGGATTTTTGTTTAAATTAATGAGTGTATTTTAAATTTAAAATTGACAGTTTTTAGTTAACATTCATGTGAACATGTTTGATACTTCAGAAATTAATTTTGTTAAATTTGGTGCAAACCTCCACTTTGACTCAAGGATGCTGGAATTAGAAATTGGTGGTCAAAGGTCAAAGGACACTGTGACCTCACAAATGATGTTTTTGACCATATCTCAAGGATTCGTATGCTAATTATGACAAAATATCAATAGTGTGGACCAATTTTCACTGCATACGATGTAGTAGTGAGTCTGCACAAAGACATAAACTGCAACTTGACTGGTTTGGAGAGGAATATGAATTCTAGCTGCTTTTCATTTCACAGAAAACAAGTGATAAATCATAAATTTTTTTAAAGATCCTGAGGAGAATTTATAATAGAATTGACAAAAACATGATAAGCAGAAGACTAAGAAATGCAATAAGAGATATAAAAACTGAATAATATCAAATTAAATGGACAATAAAAATAGGTAAGAGGGTGTAAAGCAGATTGTACAGATAATAAATACAATATATTATCTTATTATCTCATTATATATTATCTTATGTAGGGAACCAAGGCCTTATTTGCCAGCAGTGTAACTTGATACCGCTACACATCTTTCATTTCTTCAGCTAACTGTTTTTCACATACTATTTACTATACCAAATGAGGCCCTTTGTTGGTGCCATAAAAGATCAGGCTGTAATATTATGGGACAATAACACTGAGTTACATTATGTCCTTGGAACAGTCTGACCATTCTGAGATCAGGTCAGGTGTGCTGTGATTTTCATGAGCTTCTGGTTAGTAATCATTCACGGTGATGGTGAGAAAAAGAGTAAGCTGATAGTCACATAGACGAAATATGAATTAATCCAGTTTTGGGGACATAGACAGTAAATTAATGTAAAGAAGAGTTATATAAGATACTGACGCGTGATTAGATGCAGTCACTTGTTTTTGCCCAACATTACCAACAGGAACCCTCACAGCCTCTTGTGAATTTAGTCTCGCTGACAAAGGAAATTAATATTTGTCTGTTAGAAAATGTAAATATTTAGTATGGTTTTAGTACGGCATTCACGAGGCAGGTTCAGGTGAGCTGTGAGGAATAAAAGGCCATTTAAGACACAAATACCCATATGTCTGAGTGTATATTATCACTCAGTCTCATTATGATTCATTTGTATTGTATCCCACCTACATAATCTCCTTCTATACCTTCAACTTCTGTCTTTTCATCTTGTTGGCGTTTCTCCTCACAGAGACATCGCAGTTCGGAATGTGTTGGTCGCCAGTCCAGACTGTGTGAAGCTAGGAGACTTTGGTCTGTCCAGATACATAGAGGATGAAGAATACTACAAAGGTAACACAGTGAGAATAAAAGCACACACACTGCACTTTTTTTTTTCACTTCGATTGTAGTTTTAATATTTTGTCAGATCACCCTGACTTTCATATAAAATATAAAACCTGCCCACTAGATTTCAAATTAAGTGCAAATGCTTCTTTCTGATCTTGTTTTATGATAGTGCTCTTATTTTTGCCTGTAAACTCTTGGAATGTTAACATCCTTGTCAATTTAGGCAGAAAGGAAAGACTTTACTTTTATATTTTAAAAATCTCCTTAACTATTTTTTTTTAACTGTAAAAAAAACTTCCTCTGCAATTTCTCTGCAGCGTCTATTTCTCGACTGCCAATCAAGTGGATGGCCCCAGAGTCCATCAACTTCAGACGCTTCACCACGGCCAGCGATGTCTGGATGTTTGGTGAGTTTGTGTTGCACTGGCCTGCAACAACTCAGAGACACATTATTGCACAAGATAGGAAGAAAGGGTATGCTCACACATGGAAAAAGACAAGTGGCTGGTTAATCATCAACTCCAGCAGGTGTTGTGTATGATTTTATGACATGCTAGGAATGTTTTGAACAGCTATGTATCAAGATTACACTGAGGTACTACGCTCTTTTTGTTGTCCATTTTAGTAACTGGGAAAGTCTCTTTAGGTGCACTTTATATGAATAGACTCAGATTTAGACTATTTACACCTTAATCGGACCCAGAAACATTGCCATATTTCCATATTCTGACCTTTGATGCCTGAGGGTGAGAGGCAAACAAGGCATAACCACCTCAATGTGCTTTACCATTCATAAACTCTTTGAAATAATACTGAAGAAAATATAAAGTGGCAGCTGACTATTTGGATCTTCTTCCCTGAAATCTTCTGGAACAAAACCAAACTTGACCTTTTCTGTTTATACTGTATGTTTGTCAAGGGGTTGACAAAAGCGAACCACCATAAACAAGTTGGCAATCCATATTTATTGCACTGGAAACAATAAGTTAGTTACTTGAAATAAACTCACCATTGCTACACTGACTCAGATAGATAACACTTAATTTGGGTGTAATAAATTTGAGTTTGTCTGGACGTGAAGTGCCAGATGTTGGTATGAAGTAGTAGCATGGCCTGATACAGTCATTCTATAAGATACACATGTAGAAACACACGTAAAGTGGCTTCTGATCACCTGCTTGCACCTGGTGATGTGTTTTATAAGTTCACAAGGCAGATATTTCAGCACAGTGTTATTTGAATGAAGGATAACATAGTGTGGAAGCGCAAAGGAAGCTATGGATGATTTTCTGCTGGATTACCAAAACCTGAACACAGCCTACTGTCAGCCATAGCCTATGCCAGCACAATCGCCAGTCTTGGTCTCTCCCGTATTAATTCACTCTCAGAAACTTACCGCTCAACATTCCCTAATAGGGGTTTTGGACTTAAGCGTCAAATTGACGCCATAGCTACGGCGACAACACAGAGCATATGGAGAACCTGTACAGACCCAAGCGCCGTAGCCATAGCTGACATGCACCTCCCCAGAAATGTAACCATGTGCTGCAGCGACGCAGACCACAAGAGCTGTGATTGGTCCACTTGGTAGTAGCGTGTTTCCACTATAGTATTTCCAGCTGCTTCTCCATCTCCACAATTTTTGAATTGATTGTTTTGCATCAATAAAAATGGAACACATTGAGGAAAGGTTAATTTTCCATTGTTGAAGCAGGAAGTGGAAACAAAAATAAACCCGATTGGCAAAAAAAGACACAGCACCGTCTAGTGTTTGGGCGGTGTTGTTACAGAGTCTAGTGTTTGGGCGGTGTTGTTACAGAGCGAGCCAGACTGACGAGGCACAAGAATAAATGGCTCGCACCGGCGTAGGATACGTGCGTAGGTTACGGTGTCTGTGTCCTGCAGTACCCTGAATGAGCCTTAACATGTTCCCATCTGTGGCATGGTGCGTTCACTGTCATCAGGAACATGGAACACACTCAACAATATCAACCAATGGAACAACAACAGAGCTGAACATAAAAACAAAACGAGCTTATCAAATCCGTCCGTTACAATATATTTACTATGAATCTCATGGTATTGTCAAGTGTATTAAATAGTTATAGTTAAATATCTTTGGAGTCTATTGAGTTAGGGGATAGGGGACAAATAATCTCTATAAACCAATATCTGTATTTTAATAGACATAATCAGTGTCTATTCTGATACTGGAAACCTTCTAGTTTTATGTTACTGTCTGGTTAGTATTTAGTAATTATGCTGAGCTTGAGCAGGCTTCGGTTACATGCAAGTAAACTGTCTGTTTTAAGAGGTAAGCAAGCTTACAGGTCGTGAATTATGTCGAGCAAAACTGCTGTAGTGGTTTTAACCTATTAACCGAGTGTAAATGCTCAGCTCTTTCAACTCCATTATCTCGTTTCAATTTGCTAGTCGGACTGTGTAAACACAGAACAGGCATTTTCTCCCTCTGTTCATGGCTAGAAAATTCATGGCTCCATTATTGAAGAAATCGTAGAAAGGTCAAGACTCCAGCAGCACTTGTAGTATATGGAACAACTTTATTAGACCATCGTTTTTATGAAGTTGTTGTAAGTGCTGTTGGATTCTTGACCTTTCTAAGAAGTGTTGCATCGCTGCCTTGTGATGTGTAAGTTTGTCTTTCTTAGCACTTATGTACCTACCTCCCTATGATTGCTCAACTTTTCTGTGTAGTCTTATCCCAGAGTCTCATAATGAATAATGAATTACAGGGGGAACATGTTTCTCACTTGCTTGTCTTTCTTCATTGCTGTGTAGCTGTGTGCGTGTGGGAGATAATGAGTCAAGGGCAGCAGCCGTTTTTCTGGCTGGAGAACAGAGACGTGATCAACCAGCTGGAGCAGGGCATCAGGCTGCCCAAACCTGACAACTGCCCTCCCGCCCTCTACTCGCTCATGACCCGCTGCTGGTCCTACGACCCCAGAGAGAGACCCAGCTTCACAGAGCTGGTGGTCAAGATCAGGTATTTTTTTTACTGACTAAAACATGAACAATTATACAGAATAAAAATGGACTGTGGAGCTGATCAGTTACGATGATGAAGACAGGACTATTTTAACAGATACATCTTGTGATTTTTATTTTTTTTTTTTATTGATTTTCTCCTCAGCAGTGACACATGATAAAATAACTAGTAGTTATTTAAATTTAACATTTATTGTCCTGATTTAATGTTTTAATTTGATAAAATCACAACTGGAGGGACAAATCATGAGCATCAGTGCACTAAATCTAATCTATCCATTTGATATGAAAATAATGAAAGATCATTCATTAGTGATGAAGTAACAAACTTTGATGAAGCAATAGGAGCTTGAGAGATCAAATATTCTGTCGGTTAGACTCAGAAGTGATATCAGAGTCCCAGATGAAGGATAACAGATAGGAGCAGACAGGCTGATGGAGACTTTGGTTGAGATTCACTGTGCAACCAGGATGAGGGGAAGATGGGAAGCTGCATGACAGACACACTGAAAAGCATAGTTGCAGTGAATTTAAAGAACGGGAGATTGGCAGCGATTTACTCAGAGGATATGAACAAACGGATCGTTGGACAAGAGTAGATTGATGTGGGAATGAAGTGATTCTGGCAGTGTGGGAGAGAAGACGTGACAAATAGACAGGAGCGGCAGAAATAGCCCAAAACGCTGTAGTGTGAACAGAGCCTCACCCTAAGCTTTGTCAATTGAATGTTTTTTTTCTTTTTTAATCCCTCTTTTCTTTACACTTGTTTGCAAATCTATCAGTGACGTCCACAAGATGGAGAAGGAGCAGGAACTGGAGAGAGAGAGAGACAGAGCGCGGTCCACCAAATTCTTTGACCCTAAGTTCACCTTAAGCGAGCCTCCTCCCAAGGTATGTACCAGTCAAACTCAGTCGCTGCCTTATGTCACAAAAGTTCAGCTTTAACATCTTTGAATTCTTTTTCGTCCTCGTTGAAGCCTTCGAGAATGAAACCAGGCCGGTTTGGCAACACGCTCAGTATTGGTCTACACATTCAGGTACTGTAGAGCAACCTCCAAAGATATCCTCCAAGATGACAGCCTTTATTTTCTACTTGTTAATGTAATGTTGCTGTGTGTGCAGCTGAACGAGGCTCTGTGTGCCAGCTCGCCTGACCTGGCCAGCCCAAGTGATTATCAGTCCCCCATTGACTCCACGAACACTCTTGCTCTGCCGGTCAGGTCCCCCAGACGTCGCAGCATGGGGGTAAGAAAGTCTCCTGTCTGTGCCTGTGTCAGCTGAGATACTAAAGCTACATCTGAGTAAGTAAAACGTTTTCACAATCACTTTCCAGGAGAGTGAGTTTACCAGAGTGGAGCCAAAAACCAGGGAGGACGCCCAGCACCTCTGGCAGACAGAGAGACAGAACATGCATGACACTCTCCGCCAGCAGAAAGAGCAAATGATGGAGGATAAAAAGTGGCTGGAGAAGGAGGAGAGACTCCTGGTGGGAAACAGAGCATCATTAACTTTTGTGAAGCCCCTCTCTGTGTCTCTGTGTTGCCCTGCTCCCAAATTCAGTGTGGCCCTGGAGGCCAATATCAACCCACTTGTTCACCCTCGACGCCCCACTAGTCTTAAGTTGAATGTTCCTCTGATAACAATTCCAAAAAGAGGGTCCATGTCTATTTTCTATAAAATGAACCTACCTGTTCTTTTGCAGGACCCCATGGGACCGGAGGATTCTGTCAGTTCAGTGGTAGGTGTCCATTAAAACAAATTTTATTTTCTAGTTAATAAATCGCTTTTAACTCAAATTTAGCCTGCAACATGTTTTGAGGGAAGCTACAACCGACACCCACATTTGTTTTACACACCAAAATATTTGCAGCAAGAATAAAGCAAGTAATGTTTTTTAAAACTGTATTTTATCCTATATTTAAAGACCAAGATGTGGAAGGAAATATATAAATTGGCATTTTTTTCCTCATTTACTGATAAATGAGTTAACTTAAGTTCATTTTAAATACATTTAATGCATCCTTTGCTTTGGTCTCACATAATTAACCATCAGCTGCATCATTTACAACAATTACCTTTGTGCATTACAGTCTACAGATAATATGAGCTGTTGAATAGACTGTGACAGTGCTGACAGCATTCATTTCCTTGTCCTCATGACATCTTTTTTTTCCTGTTCTTGTAGCCAACTGAAGCTGACAGTGACAAAGGTAAGTGCTCAAAGAAATTCACATTAAATTAATTTTGAAGACTGTCCCTGTCAAAGCTTTTGTATCTCTTCCATGTCTTTATCTCTCTCCGTCATCTTGTTCGTGTTTCTGTCCCGCAGCAGTGCCAGAGAAGCCCCCGCGGCTCACAGCACAGGTAATTATATCAGTCTGTCGCTGTGCTGTGAAAGACCATTTAATTTATCAGCTTTGATTTTCAGATAAAAGGACATTTATAATGTAGCCTTCAGTTGAAAGGGCACAAATGTCACTGTGCATTTAAATTATAGTCCAATGATCCTTTGTGTAAAGTAATGAGGATGAGTATTTCTATTATTAAAAACACATTTTGCTTTACCTAGCCCGCGCCCACAGCCGAGCTGGACCGCTCCGATGACAAAGTATATCACTCTGTCATGGACGTGGTCAAAGTTGTCGTCCAGCTCAAGAACGACATCACCGAGCTGCAGCCAGAACAATATATCACCATGGTGAAGGTACGCTAAGACAAATGATGTGTTTCCCAGATTTTCATGGTTGTTTTAGTGGAAAATTCAGCATACAGTCATACAGCTGATCCATTTTCTGTATTGATCTCTGCCCACAGTCTGTTGGGATGGCCTTAAAAGATCTGATTGTCAGTGTGAATGACATACTGCCCACCTTACACGAGTCTGTCAGGACTGAGGTACCGTATATCATCTGCTGTTTTTCTTCTGTCCTCACTCTGTCTTTATTGACTTCTTCCCCATGTTTGTCCTGCCCTTTATCCCTTAACACAATGTCGGAACTCCTCTTCAAACTAAATGTGTGTGAACATTTTACTCCTGTTCTGGAGGACTCCCAAAATCCATATCTTGCATGTTCAGGCCTTGACACGCCAAGTTAATAGTCGGCCATTTGGTACCACACCACTGGTACCAATCAAACCATTGAGAAAAACAGAAGCAAAAAATAGAAACAAGAGCGCTCTTCTAATTTGACTAATTTGAACATCTAAATAATGATTTAGAATTAATAAAGTGGACCTGTCCAGGGTGTACCCCTGCCTCTCGCCCGATGACAGCTGGGATAGGCTCCAGCAGACCCCCGTGACCCTTAACAGGACTAAACGGGTATAGAAGATGAATGAATGAATTAATTAATTAATAAAGTGATTTATCCGTTTATTAATTCGGAAGATCTGGAGATGCCATCTTTGTCGCTGGCCATTGGCGTTAGTCTTTGCACTGTGTTCAAGTGCAGCCTTTTGGTCCATATACAGGCAACGTGAGGCAAAATCACAGTTGGATTTTGTTTCCGGTAGTTCTTGGATGTCAGCTTGGTGTGTCTGCACCTTTGGAGTCGTTTTTACAACAGTGAGCCCCATGCACAAAGTTAGAACTCTGAAACCGAAGCAACAAAAAGGAATTCAGCCATCTTTAATTTTATCTTTGCCTCCATTGTTTTTCCGACCACAGATTGAAGGCACCCAGAAGCTGCTGAACAACGACTTGGCGGAGCTGATCAGCAAAATGCGGCTGGCCCAGCAGAACGCCATCACCTCTTTGAAGGAGGAGTGCAAGAAACAGATGCTGGCTGCTGCACACACTTTGGCCGTGGACAGTAAGAACATGCTGGACGCTGTGGACCAAGCACGGGTCAGGGCTAATTTAGCTAAGCCTGTAGCCCCCTAGTGGACATTTATGTTGTGATCAAATTGGTCAAAATTGAGTCTACAGCAGCCACTGGTCTTTGGACACCGTCATCATTTAAATGAATGTTTAGTTCAAAATGTGATGCCATAACTCAGTAAATATGGACAAACTTATTTAGAACAGTGTGTATTCAGCATTGTATTATTGGATTACATGTTACATGTTTCGGATAAACATGTAAACTGTTCTCATTTGTGATTGGTGACTTATTTACTTAATTGACTGCCAAGACCATGGATTTTCACTGTAAATGGAAAATGTTTCATTACAAGTACAATATGTTTTACAGCTGAGAAATAGCGATGTTATTTACACAAAAACACATGCAAGTGGTTTACTCATGTAATCCTGTCAGTAGTGAAATAAAAGCCACTAACAGTTTTACACATTCAGAATTGAAACGTACGACGAATAATGACATGAAAACCATAGAGACTGGGTTAATAAAGTATTTTGTAGGTACTCTGCTCAACAGCTCAACGAGCCAGACATTTTTATATTAAGCCTTTTATCTTTACATTAAAATTTGAAATTCTAACACATAATTCAAAAGATTAAAAAAACAAAACATGTATAAGTCTTTATTAAAGTTTTTCTCTTGTGTAATTTGATGCATTCTTTCCTCACTTTAATTTGTGACCATCAATCAAAGTGATTAATATTAACTATCTATAACAGTCTCTGCATTTATTTGGAACCATAATCAGTTTTGTAGACTGAGAACAGGGACAACAGATCCCCTAAGGCCATATTTCATTTTGCCCGACTTGAAGATAATTTGGCTATTAATCTACCATACATACATTTTTATTCATATGCTATGAACCCAGAGTAACTTTTATAGATTCTGACAAACCATAAAGGCTTGACAACACTGTGTAGTTACATCTGGGTATAATAATATCCATGCAACCCCATGCAATAATGCAAATTTCCTTAGAACTTAACCAGATAGTTCAGCCAATGCCTATGTGACGCATTCTCATTGAAAAGTCAAAACGTTATGTTTGTTCCAGTTTTGGTATTTCAGCGTACAGTTGTTGTCATGATAGGCACTGTACTTTTTTGTATCTAACTGTGTATCCAACAGTGAGTCTGTCATGTGTCAACATACCAAGTGTCACTCCTTGCAGACCTGTTTCATTTTTGTCAGAAAACAACTGCCTAATGCTTCATGCCATTTTCACATTTTAATAAATCAAAACTTTTCAGAGGTTTTCCATGGGGGTATTCATTACATTTTATTATCACTCAAAAATAAGTATAATTGCAGCTGCATAGCTCAAAAAGTCTACTGTAACTGCTGAGAAACTTGTAGAAGTCACTTCATCATGACAGGCCAGACTCATCCAAGCTTTTTCGGTCTGGCACAAACACAAAACATGACTACAGTTTTTCCATGTTGACCAGTGTTGGAAAGTTTCATGGGAAATGTCTTTTGGCTTTTGTATAACCTTCAAAGCCACCTATGGAGCCCAAAGAGACCATGGATGTACACAGAAAACCTAAAATGAATCCAGGCCTACATGTCATGGTTTGAGGTTTTTATTTCCTGTTTTATTTTGATAGAGCAACTTTTTGTTGTGTCATGTTTAACTTTACTTCCTGTTTACTTGCTTCCTGACTGTGTGCTTGTTCGCTCCTCCTACTTCATTAGACCAAACTGTCTTGTCCCATCAGCCATGGGTATGTACATAGCATAAGGGCTTGTCTCTCCCTCTTTCCTTTGTCAGTAGATGCTCGTGTCCAAGTTGTTGCCTGAGCATTTGAGTTTTCCCTCATTCTTCTAAAACCCAGCAGTGCCGTTTGATGTTTACCCCCAGTAAGTTTTTTTTTTTAATCAAAGTTAACTGTTTGTTGCTCACCTTTGCCCTGTCCTCTGTGTCATTTGTGACCTCTTTTGAACAAAGCCATAACTCTCAAACCACTTCTCAAACACTTAAACACTACCCCCACCACTTCCCCTCCAATAAATATCATTACACTATCAAATGTACAGCAGGCGATGGTAGCTATATTATAGGTGTCTGTTACCACTCCTAACATTAGCAGTCCCCACCCTTTTGCTAATCTTCTAGCCAGCCAGCTAAAAAGTAAACAACTTGTAAATTAGGCAAAAAGTTACAGAAAGCCTTGTTTGGTCTCTGTTGTCAGAGTAGACTTTCACAACAAGCTAATGTCTGGATGATACACTGATCTGCTTAATCCCTGTAAGACAGCAAACACTGTTCCTGCTGTTGCTAAATTAGTTTAATTACGTCATTGTATTTTAATTTGTGTTCCTTGAAACTACAGGAGGAAAAAAATGTCTGTCACCACCTTGACCATATTTAGCTAGCATGTTGTGCTAACATGCTACATTAACATTGTTAACATACCAACATTAGCATGCTAACAGACTAAATGCTTTGACAATGTGTAATTATAACACATAAATGTATAAATTATATACAGTCTTCCCATATCTTCCAGCCAATTATACCAATCTGTGTTACTTGCTAAATCTGTGAATGTTAGCATGCTAATGTCAGCATTCAGGTCAAACATAACCTGAGCTACATTCCAGGTGAAGGAATACACCTGAGGCTGATAAGCTGAGTCTAACATTTGTAGCTTCACAGAAGAAAGCCTTTGGATATATACCCCACTCGCGTTAATCTGAAAATGGCAAGACGTGTCTCATTAGTCATAATCTTAGTTTGGTGATGTGTAAAGGGCATTGTGGCCTTTTGAGGCCAAATTGATTGCTACACAAACTTGAGTCACATTCAGACTTTTTGAAATAGAGTTCAGCTACACTTTTACCACTTTCCAACAAGCATTAAATCATGCCAGCTAGCCATGGGGGCAAGAAGAGGCCTATTGTCCCAAGCAGGCACACAATAATGAACATCCACAGGAAGATGCGGTCAATCACCATGGCGACATACTTCCAATCCTCTTTCACCTGCATAGAATAAAAAGAAGTAAAAAAATGTATTATGAGATGTATATGCATGCACATTTATTTGGCCATAACTTGTCATTGACTGACCAATTCCCACGATTCCTTTGAGCCAGTACGATTTGCTACAGTTGGTGTGTAACTGTTCATTTTACTACAGGCAGTACAGTAGGTTATATGCATCACCTTACTCAGCCACAAAATTGAACTCAGCTCCATGCATTAATATTCAAGGCATTTGTCCTGAAGTTTAAGGTCTGTCTCTAGAAAAAAAGATTTACTTTACAAAAGTTTTATATTCATTTAGTGACTTCTCGTGTATTGTGATATGTTTTGTGCAAGGAATAGGAAAGGATAAGGAAACATGTTCAAGTTGCCTGCTTTTTTTGTTGTTGTTGTTGTTTTTATACACAATAGTCTCGGTCTGATGACTCCATCTCCCAAAAATTGAGTTGTGTAACTGCAGTATGAGGCGGTCACAGTTTTCCTTCTTGTTGTCTGGCTACAGTACAATCATTTGTCATGATGAGCACTGTAGCTCAAGAAAATCTTTGACTTAATGAACACTAGTATGTATTCTACATTGCAAATACATATTATGTGATGTGTGTGCATGTTTTGTGGCAGTTCGTTTTCAGTTCGTTAGTACAGTAACTTCATACACCGATCAGGCATAACATTATAATATTGTGCAGGTCTCCCTTGTGCCTCCAAAACAGTTGTGACTCATCAGAGAATGAACATGGGCCTTCTGAGGGTGTCCTGTGATGTCTGGCAACATAATGTTGTTAGTGGGGGCCTTTGGGTCCTATGGGTTTAGGGGAGAGCCTCTGTGGATCAGGTTTGTTCCGGTGTTTGGGCTCTAGGGAATTTGGAGGCCAGGTCAACACCTTGTGCTGTTTTTCATGTTTTTTTTGTTGTTCCTAAACTGTTTTTTATGTCTTTGCTGTTGGGTGGGATTGCCTGGTCCAGTCTAGGTGGATGGTACATGTCTAAATAACATCCACACGAATTCCAGGTTGTGGCTGATATATCAATATAATGGCAAGAAGGCATGTCACTGTCATGTATCATAGTTGAGATAGATGAGGAAAAGGGCCAGGTGCCAGGCAACAGTGATGCAAATTAAGTGCTATTATAGTAGATGTTGTTTAATTAATACTTACACTGAAGTCAGCATCCTCAGCCCTCAGGTGGTCTGCAATGTAGTGCACCCCTTCTAATGCACGTATAACACTTGGTGAAAGCAGGAATGTTGACTCTGACACTGTATTGTCAGCTTTAGCTGGCCGCTGAGTGGAATTAACTCTGGCTCCAGTCAGCTGTCTGTTCGTGCCTGCAGCCCCCTCCTGTCGATTCTGGCTGTTCTGTGGGGTTTTTTGTTGAGGCGGCGGAGTTGACCCTGGAGGCCTTGGTGAAGGAGGACGGAAGGAGAAATAGGATGTCAGTGTCCCCAGCTCCAGATCCTCATAACAGTTTCTCTCTGAGTCTTCCAGTGTGATCCCGTCTTTTAACCAGGTTGCCGAGGTGCTTAGGCAGTTGCCTGATTTGAACCCAGCTATTTGGAGGTGCCTCCGCTCTGCCGCTGCTTCCTGCTGGAGAAGCAACAACCTGCGACGCCGGCCATCTGGGGCAGGCCGTCGCATGAACAGCCAGCGTGGGATCAAGTCCAGGAACACGGAGTGGACCCAGCGGGGCATCTTGTGGGTGCTGGGAGAGCGATGGTGCACATTGAGCACAAAGACGGTGATGACGATGGACAGGGTGACAAAAATCATGGTGAAGAGTAGGTACTCGCCGATGAGAGGGATGACAAGAGATGTGGACGGTATGATCTCTGTGATGAGCAGAAGGAAGACAGTGAGGGACAAAAGCACTGAGATGCACAGAGTGATCTTCTCACCACAGTCTGAGGGCAGATAGAAAACCAAAACAGTGAGGCAAGAGATTAACAAACAAGGGATGATGAGGTTGATGGTGTAGAACAAGGGAAGCCTTCGGATGATGAAGAAGTAGGTGATGTCCGGGTAGATCTCGTGGCAGCAGTCGTACTTCTTGGTGTTGTACGTTCCCACAGCGTTGATGATGGCCCATTCACCGCTCTCCCAGTAGTTGTTGAGGTCCACAGTATTTTCGATCCGCTCCAGGTCAATCTTGGCCTTGTCATAGGTCCAGGAGCCAAACTTCATTTTACAGTTCTGCTGATCGAAGGGGAAGAAGGTGACGTCGATGCTGCAGGAGCTCTTGTAAATGGCAGGAGGGACCCAGCGAATTTTGCCCGTATGGAAGAGATGAGCTTTTGTCATATGGGTCACAGCAAATTCGCCGTCAGCACTTGAAAAAGAGAAGTCCTCGTATGAGCGATGGTGATATACAGGTATCTCAGAACATTTAGTGGAAAACTGTACAGCAGATAAGCAATCAAGTACTAAACTATGAAAAGTCCTCTTCCCTGTTTTGCTGTAGAAAGAAAATCTAGAAGCCATGCAGTGAAAAGGTGTTATGATTTTCTAATAATAATCTTTGCCAGCGATCTCTTCTCTATGCATTGCCTTAATGGTGATAATAGCTTCTGCAGAAAGCGCAGTGATAAGTCCTTATCATTTCATCAGTCACCTCTTTTAATTTAACTTACAAATTATTATTACACTAGCTCAATGGAGCAGAACTCTATCATCAACCTACTCGGTTTAATCTCCATGAGGTGATGGGAGAGGGATCTGGAGGATTTTTAATTCACACTGAAGCAGTTCACATGTGATGGATGTCATTATTTTAAAATATACCAACAAAATGAATAATTTGCCTTTGGAACACCGACTGGATGTTGATTGTTAATGTGTAAAAAGCAGGAGAGGAGCAGAATGTGTGCATTAGATGTCCACTAGATGGCGTCATATTCATACCATATCTAGTCAACAGGCATAAACCCAGGTATCATAGTATAGTGAGTGGAGCTCATTATAAAACCCTCTTATATCTGTGCTCTACTTCATCATAGCAATCCATTGTGGCATGTATGGAAAAGCATCTCAACACAATGGAAATAGTTCAATTCATTGTAAAACTTGCATGCTGAGGAGAAGCATATAGATGAATTAGCTACTAGTTCAACAGGAAATTAATTAGAAATTATTTTAAGAATTTATCATTTAAGTTAATTTTTAAAGCAAGTTCAGGCTATCTAGTTATGAAAATCGTTTTAGTTTTATCTCTGTTCTGTGAGAGTTAAATATCCGTGACTCCAGCCAGATTAAATGTTGCACGGTCTTTTTTTTTTTTTTTACTTTTATTTTAGACTTACTTGTTATAGAGGACGATGTCTGGAACCCATATGAGCTCTGATGGCACTCTTATGGACGTCACGTTGTCATAGTCAGATGGCCTCCAGCGAAGTTTGTAGTCATTCCACTCCTGGGACATATAAGTTTGTGAGAGTTGTGATCCCTTATTTATTCATACAAGTCTTCAAATTTTTGGGTTACGGTGTATTATGTCACTATATCCCTTCTTGCAGGAACATCTCAATAATGAATAAACACGGACCTGTTTGAGCCACACATTGGTTGTCATCATCTGGTTCTTCTCATCCTATCAGGGAGGAAGAGAGAGAGATGGAAAAAACGTTAAAGCTGTCAACTGTAGGTTCAGGCCAGAGGAATATATGTGAGTTTCCTGGAGGTTTGTCAAATATCGCTTTCAGTTACTTCCGTTCCAGTTGATGGATGCAAAGTATTCTGTAAAAGTTCTTGCAGTGACAGGGCAGAGAGGGGGTAATCTAGGTTTCCAAAGTTTGTCTTTGCCACAGTAGGTAAGAATACCTCATAAACTTGCAGTTGCATTCTAAGTACAGCCAGAAAAATTTACCTTGAAACTTTTAGTAATTTGTTCACTCCTGAAACAAAGTTATTGTACAAATCTACATATTTATGAATGAGGTTTTCAAGACATTTTCCAAAGTAAATTGGACATAATTATTATGAGTTCTTATGAGTGACTCACCACATCGATGAGCTGCGCTATGGAGAGCCCGAACTTGACGATGACCACATCGGAGATGTTCGGCACAGGTCTAGACCACTTGTTGTAACCAGCAAACAGAGTCTTGAAGAGCTCATCCTCAGCGTGTGAGTGGGTCTTTTCATGACAAAGAACTGTGGATAAATTATTTATTATTTGATTTCAATGGTAAATGGTAAATGGCCTTGTTTTCATAGATAGCTTTTCTAAATATTGGTACTCAAAGTGCTTTACAGTCACAGACACATCTACCCATTTGCTCACACACACATTCACACGCCAGTGCCACGCACATTCAGGGATCGAACCGCTAACCCGCCAGTTCGTGGACAACCCACTAATCCAGCTGCCCCAACAGGTTCTTATTTCAACGTTAAACTTTCACAGAAGACAGAACGGATTCATGAGTTGCTCACATTTATATCCTCACGTCTTCTTTAACGTTTAAATATGCCGTTCATATTCTATTACCCTCTCTGTTGGATTTTCAGTATGGAGGTCTTCAAATTTTAAACCAAGTCAGATTTTATATTTTGACACTGAAATTCATTTGGACTATTTTAACTCATGGATTTTGTATGAACTCAGCTTTTAATTACATTTAATGAATGCAATTAAATGAAAGAGAAGGAGGCTGATAGCGTACGTAGGGAATCACACCCGTGTTCCCTCATCCGTGTCTCCCCTAATCCTCACTTAACAAAGAGTAGTAAATCTGGCCGGCATGATATTGTGGCTTTTGGGAGTGAAGGTGGGAGCTGTGCAGATGCCGCGTTTCTTCACAGAATCCAGCTCAGTAAAGTCTTATCGACTTCTCCACATCTCGGCAAATCTCTGATCTGAGCTCCCCTCCGGGGTCGCCAGCTAAACTCTCTCCAGTTGAGCAGGTGGAGACTGAGAAGCATCTCTTCCTCCCTTGACAGCAATATCAGCTATACAATCTCTAAAGTGTTGTTATTATGTACGGCAGGGCTGTATGGCGATTGCTGGCTTGATTAAATTGATTCTGAATATGCGGTCTAGACAGATTTGTGCATAAGCTCAGTCAGTCTGAGTCACTGTGTTGTTTCTCAGAATGAGAAGCATGGAAATAGACAGGAATCCCGTCCTTTGGGGATTACTGCATCCACCTTCATCAGCATAGTTGGAGTCAATTACACACATCATTAATTGCTAGTGTTAAGTGGAGGTGAGCTGATTTCTCACTCGTGGAGGGTGTTTATTGTCGAGCTGTCTGTCACTCTGTTACAGCTGATGCAGAAAACAATTAACTGACGGTTATCACTTGAGGGAGAGGGTAACAGCAGAGTGTGTTTTAATTTATTTAAAAGCCAATCAAGTTTGTTCCTGCATTACCTAAACATTTTCCTCTTTGAACATTAGATGAATGACTCCACATACAGATTATTGATACCTATTGGTAAAGTCTGATTGTATTTACTCTCATATCTACAAGATCTCTTTGCAAAAACACTGGAAACAGCTACTATTACTTCACCCAGACGTAACAAAATCCACCTACAGCACACGCAAATTCTTTTTTAATTTTACTAAAATAAAAAAAATAAAATCTCCCATTTTGCACGGGATGCTGCAGAACAGGAGAACATATTTACTCCCCACAAAGGGTGAATTCTCATTTTTACACTATTTTTTTGGATGTATTTTCTCATAACTCCCAGCAACAAAACAAAGACATATATTTTCCAACATGTCCAACTATTCCTTTCAATTCCATAACATTGCTGCATTCAGATGTCTTGGTAAATATCTTGTTAGCACCCCTCTAGAAATTTATATCAGGAAATGTGGCAGTACGTTTGAAGCAAAACACAAAAAATAACTGAATTCCTCTTGGTTTTTATGCCACTAATGTCTCACTTTATCCTTCTGTTGGATAGTTTAGGGTATAATGCAACCCCGTGAAGTGTGCTGCCATCAAGGGCATTCAAATGAGACCTAGGACGGCCTGGATCTGGCATCACTTATGTTTACTAAACCAGAGCTACATCATTACCCATCCATGGGTGAGTGGTAGTTTTGTAAATAGCATGACGAGCATTTACAATGTAAAACAGCAGCATGGGCCGGTGGATAACCAGGTGAAAGGCTTTAGTGTTGTACAGAGCTAATCTGTATAATGGATTTATTATCCATAGTGATTGCTTGGCTTGGCTTTACCAGCAAAAGCTTGGCACAGTATGCAGTTTAAACAAGGTTCTTTTACTCAGTGTCTTAAAATGCAACCTGTCTAATGACTTTTTATCGGCAAACATGTTTTAGCAGTATTTTGTGCAAAGCAGGCCTTAGAGGAGGTAATTAGTATGTGGATGTGCTGTTAATTTGCCCAAGGTACACTTGAGCTCATCTCATGCCATCATGAAGCAATTCCAATCTGGCAAACAAGCATGCAACAGAGACGTCTTATCTGCTCACTTGACAGTCAGGACGACGCGCGTTCATCTGTCTGTGCATCTGGGAACGACCAGATGCAGGGCTTGAAAGAAGGCTCTTAGGTGCCATAGATCAAAGCCTCCTGCCAGGGGAGTCTTGAAATGAGAAGACACCCCCAACACCCCGCGCACGAGTCTGAGGGTGTTGGACGGTGGCCAAGCCTCTTGGCGGGGTGTATAAAACACTGACCAGTTTGGATGATCGAGTCAGCAGCTTCTCCGGCCAGAGGCACTCTTGGTGAAATTGGACTGTCAAATACTTTCAGTAAAAAGTTCCTTAAAAAGCAGCCAACTTTTTTCTTTTTTTTTTCCTTTGTGGAAATTGCTGGGCTTAAGTTAGAAAGCTGAAGTGTCACCATGAGAGGGAACTGGCACGAGATCAAGTACCATCACACCTGACTGCTGTGGCATGAAGAGAGGGTACACACACGTGTCACATGAACACATGTTATCATAGTCCTTTGTGTGTGCGTTACAGTAGCTTGTGCACACAATATGTGCTTCCATTTTACTGAAAGGATAACTTGTTCATGCAAGTCTCCAGAATTGACAGATTAAAAGATGAATGGAAGTCAACTCTCACACACTGTTTCTACAAATACGTTAAATAAACATTATTTTGCACATGGTAAATGACTACATAGGGCTACAATTCATTATATTACTAACTGATAAAACCTGGTCCAAGTGACCTCTATCTGCATGCATTGTCTTGTTTTACGGTGCTTTAACCAATGGCATCCTCTGGGAATGTAAAACCGTATCTAGCTGTGGCTGCAAATGCTGTACTTCATTTTCTCTTGCTGGACCCCCCTTTTTTTTAAATGTGAAATTCTCTGCTTTTCTGTGCTTGTTTTCAGTTTTCGAAGGACTTAGCCTACCTCATCCGTCATTAATTCATGTTGTGTGTTTTTGTGAGACACTAACTTTACATGTTTCACTTTGTGAGGCCGCTGCTGCTATGGGAGTGAAAAATCTCTAAATGTGAATTCAAAGAAAGGAACCCGTTTTTCTTCTACAGGTTTTTCAGACATGGGCTGTCTTATTTCCGATGTACGACACAAACAAAACTACCACGCAAAACTGACTCATTTTTATAGTGTTTAGAAAACTGGCGCGAGGCATTTTGCAGATATCAGAATTGCATTGTGGGAGTTTAGAGTCAAACGCACAAAGGAAACGTTAGCCGACATTTTGGTAAACATGTAAGTCTTAAAAGTAACAAGCTATATAAACTATATAAAGAATATATGCATTAAGAAAATACACACATTTCTACTATGTAAATATCAGAAATGCATTGTGGGAGTTTTGAGTGAAAACGAACAGGTAAGAAAATTGAGAGGTACTTTAGGCTATATTTAGGTACTAATGAACTTAGAAGTAGCCTACCAAATTATACAAATGTATACATTAAGAAATTAAAATTTCTACTATGAAATTAAATAATCAGTAGCACATTCACATGACAGAATTCGCTTCGTTCTCTCAAGTTTTGGTTTGCGACGTGTTGGTGACACCTTAATTTACCCGCACTTTTGCGAGTAGCTCGACAAAGTACATGCAAAAACTACTCACCTGTGTGAGTGAAGAGAAAAATAGCCGTCCCAACCGAGAGCAGGTGGCTGTTTACCATTTTGTACCCTGGTAGTAAAGAAGAGTCCAACTTCACCGGAGAGGACGGAGGAGGTTCCGGCCGCTGTCAAAACGTTATCTCGAAACGGAAGCGTAAACGGCGACGCGTGGGCAACATCTGTCATCTTCGCAGCCGGGAGGCATGTCAGGTCCACTTCACATCTACGGTCACAATGACCACTTTAATATATGTGCTTGAGCACGACCGACAAACTTTACTCTTTCTTCCTTGGAGCTCAGCATCTGGCTCTGCTCATTCTCCGCGTTGTTTAGACCGGATGAGAGCGGGGACCGTACCTTCAGTTTCCGCGCACTGAGAGCTATCCATCACTCGGTGCTGAATCAGGGAGCGGCGCTGCAATTGCTCTATCAATTATCGGTTCATAAAACTGCCCACGCAAGACTGAACTCAAATAATTCAAAATAGTCCGATTTGCTTCTGAGAAATGTCCAAACAATTGCGCATTTTTACGCAGGGTGCCAGGAATCCAGCGTCCTTGGTGACCTAACCTGTGGTTTTCTTCTCCATCTTAAACTTGAAACCAGTAGATTTCCATCACTAGGAGTGGAGCTGAACACTTAGGTCTGTTAGACAACACAACACCATCCTCCAAAACAGACGGGACATATCTGAGCACTTGCGCCTGGATCTGGCACTATAACAGTCTCTCTTTCTCTCTCTCTCTCTCTCTCTCTCTCTCTCTCTCTTGCTCTCTCTCGCTCTCTTTCTCCCCTCTCTGCCTGTCTCTCTGTCTATTTCACACACACATACACACACACACATGAATTTATGATAACTAACATCTAGAAAGGATTGGCCTGTTACTTCAAAAATATCTATTATAAAGTCTGGCTATTTAACTGTTGTACTCTTTAAAATATTTTGAATAATGACTTATGACTGCAGCTTAATTAACAATAATTCAGTAGAAAACAGCTAGAGGGCAGACTAGATGAAATAATGTGCTTTGTGGAGTTAAAAAAAAAGTATTGATGACACTGTAGAAACTGTGAAAACATGACATTGAATCCAGAAAACATGTCAAATGAAAGCTTGCAAAACAATAAACAAAATGATGCTTTATTGTTTATTGTACACGTTATCATATAATATCTGATATCAAAGTGCTCCCTGTCGATTACTCCAGGCATGGTTAAAGTGAGAAATGCACAATGGATCCAAAATGCAAGTGAAATGTAGCTCTCATGCCTGGATTTTGTAAAATCCTGCAAGTATTTCATGTGCAGATTCAGAGCCGCTTCCTCCTAATCACAGCAATTGTCTAAATATTTATGAAGAATGTTATCTCCATGTAGTTTCCTCCAAACAGCAGATTTCCTTTTGTCTAGCTCTCCCAGTGGCACTCTTCTCTTTTTTGGTTGATGTTGTAGAAACAAAATCTCCATTGCCACACTACTCATTGTAAGTGTATCCTGGCCTCCATCCTTACCCTGGAACCAGATGGCCAATGCACAGCTTCCTCTGGAGAAGACTAACAGAGTCATTATGTTTGCTCTCGGAAGGCCCATCTAGTTTGATCCATAAACACTCAACTTGGCTCAGACCTGCACCACATACTGCTGCCACATTTGACCTCACCAAATTCCACAAATAATGCCTTGATGGAAAATAACATTTAATCGGTTGTAACGAAAGGACAATGTTTTTCTTCCAGCACTTTTCTGCTGTGTTCTTCAGTCTCAGCCTTCCTGTCAATGACACGTCTTTGTTGATTAAAACTATTCATTTAAAGGCTGACCTTGACACATTGTTACTTCTTAATGATGCATCGCTTATATACTTAAAAATTTGATAAAATAAAACTGGTGGAAGGTTTATTTCCCTCATTTTGATGCCAAACTTTTTTCAAAGATCATGGTTTATTTGAACGTGTTTCAACTCTTTCTTAGCGATGGATTTTGACGATGTCTTTCAGCTGCTTGGTGAACAAAGCATGCAGGCCCTGCGAGGATCGCTCCAGCCTGCTGGCGATGTCTGCTGCAGCTTGAAGCATGTCTTCAAAGGCCAAGGACTCTTCTCTGATTCTGCTCCGGAAGACGAACAATCCAGGTCACCCGTGGTGAGATGAGAAGGAGAAAGCACCACACACAGGAAGAAACATTAATGGTGAGACTGAGTAAATGAAAGAAGAGCCGAGCACATGATGTACATTATAGGGTTGCTGTTCAAACTGGTTACATAATGAAACAGGACTGTAAAGGTTAAAACAGAATGCACCTTCTCATTCAGTGTTTCTGTATTATTTTGTACATTGTTGATTAATATTGAAGACATCAAAACTATGAAGGAACATTTTAGAATTATATAGTAAACAATAATGTGTTCAACAGACCAGAATATGTTTTAGATTTCCTTCACCTGGAAAGGTTTTCTATTAACATATGCGCACTGTGATGAGTACATATGTGGAATTTCTTCCCTTAATGTGTTTGGCCATCATCAGTTGTGTTGTGTAGAGAAAGGGTTGGTACACACTCATTTTCTAATCATGAACCACTCAACTAAGTAAAGAGAAATGACAGTCAGTCATTACTTCAAGACATGCAGGTCATTTAAAACTGGAGAATTTCAAGAATGTTGAATGTATCCTCGAGTGTCGCCAAGAAAGTTATCTTTGCTTTGTTACAAGCCTCAGAAACTGCAAATTAACAGCACCTTAGATAAGAGCCCACACAAATGCTTCACTGAGTTCAAGTGGCATACACATCTCAGCGTCAACTGTTTAGAGGAGACTGCATGAGTTCAGGCCTTAATTGCTGCAGAGCAGCCACTACTGAGGAAGAACAACAAGACGGACATTTCTTGGCCAATACACGCAGGGGATGGACATTAGACCAGTGGAAATTTGTTCTTTGGTCTGATTAGTCCAAATTTGAGATTCTGTGCGCCACGTGTTTGTGTGACACAGAAAAGTTAAGCAAATGTGTGGTTTCCACCGTGCAGCATGGAGGAGTAAGTGCGATGGTGTGGGGGTGCTTTGCTGGTGACAACAGTGGACCGCAGAGTGAAGGCAAAGCAGTCAACAAGTGTTCAACACCTCTGGTAACACCTTTAAGACTGTTGGAAAACCATTTCAGGTGACTACCTCATGAAACTGATTGAGAGGATGCCAAGAGTGTGCAAAGCTGCCTTTTAGAATCTGAAACTCCAATATGTTAGTTTATAGTTTTGATGTCTTCAAAATTAATCTACAATGTAGAAAATGAAATAAAAGAAAGAAAAAGCTTTGACTGAAAAGGTGTGTCCAAATGTTTGACTGGTACTTTATGTACATTATATAATACTTAGATACTCCTGTCTTTAAAGGTTATGCTGTGACGTAACCGGTAAATCAGTGAATTCAGATTTATTAAGCATCCATTCCTAATCAGTATTTTCAAAAAAAATTAATCTTGTTACAGGTGAGGTAGCAGTTACAGAAGATGAATGAATGAATGAATGAATGAATGAATGAATGAATTGATTAAACTGGTTTTCATGGAGACATTTTGTTTATGGTCTTAGAAAATACTGAATTTTTATCCATCGCTATTCCTCAAGGCCTAAAGTCATTCCATCTCATGACTTAAATGATTGTGGAATGGGGCCTCTTGGTGATGCGGTTGAGAGGTTCATAGACTAATCAGCTAATTGATTTTGAACTATCCATCTCCCTGAATGCTGAATTCATCTGAATTGTTTGAGGTGCTTAGGTGGGAATGACTAAAAAAGTCTCAAAGTCCACAGATAAGATGTTTAATACACACCCTTCTCAATCTAATGTGGCTGCGATGGATGTATGCTTTCAGGCATTGATGAGGTCAACGGCCCGGATGAAAGGTGTTAGCTCTCTGTATTCACATAGTAAATCCTTTACACATGAATTGGCTGACTGAAATGAGGACCAAGAGCAGCCTATGAATGGATATTACTGTCTGATAAAAGGCAGTATATCCTTTCTCTGCCATCATTCTTGCACACACCCTCTTTCACTATATTATTTTTAATATTTTTTACATTTTCAGTGCATTAAGAAATACAAACATTTGTTAATGTTTTCTTTACATTTAAGGCCTTAACTTTATGAAGCTCACCAGCAACACATGTCACCTTTACTCACTTCTGCATCCCAGAGGGGGAGTCCAGTACATTTCCCTCCAGCTGCTTTTCTAGATCTTCTTCAGCTTTCTCCACCACCTCATGGCAGCTCTTGTGGTCCTCCTGGATTCCAATAATATTGTCCTTGATCACATCTTCGTAGCTCTGAACTCCCAGCTCTGCCCCTACAAACTGCTCTAAATTTTCCATCACTGCCTTATTTCCGTGCTGTATGGCCTGCAGGTAGGCAAGTTCCTCTCTTTGGGCCTTCAGTCTTCGAGCTGAAGCTGTGTTAGTGCTGAAGTGAACTGAGCACTTGTCTGGTTGGGGCTCATAGTGGAGAATTGGCGACGCTGATGGTGAGAATGCTGCTGATGTGGTCCAGTCATGGTTGTTTTTCACCTGCACAGGCTCATCACCAGCTGCCTGCAACGAGTCATTGGCAGCCATTGTGGCAGAGTCGATGTCAAGGCCTGAACCCCAGTCACCATCCCCACTTTGGCAGAGTGCTGGGGTCGCCATGAATACCCAGGCCAGGATGAAGTTTATCCAACAGCGCCACATGGTAACCTGAAAAGAGGCAGAGGTGAGTCACTATGAACATGATAACCTTAGAGGCCTGCTTTAGAGTCTTGTGTACTGTATGCTAGACTTCAGAAAAACTATGGATGTGATCAATAAATAGTCTCATTTAAAACATCTTAAAAGCTAAGGAAAAAAATTCCACAGAGAGCTGAAGAAATATTATGGACATGGACACTTATTTGTCCTCTGTCACTTTTCAAACTCAAAGCTAATCCACCTCTGCTTCCTCACTCATCAGGGACAAACACTAATTTTCACATGCCTCAGCTGTGAACCACATCAGCAGAGCCAAAAGTCTAATTTGATGATTTCCCATGATACATTCTGCATTGCTGTGTTTTGAACCGCTTTTTAAACCACTGTGGTTAGTCTTTATGTTAAAAGAATTTTTTTCAAAGGCTTAACAGATTAAATGGGACTTCTGTCTCATTCTGTCTCTGTCACATTTTGGCATTTATTGTATCCGTATCATAGTTGTCATTCCTTCTGTCACACCTTTTGAAATGGCTTCTCTTTAATCTTTAATACTGTAGTGGCTTGAAAATGTCTGAATGTCACATTGCATATTTCATCAGTGATCATGTCATAGCATCTGTAGTTAACCTTTCTCTGTGCTTAAACGTTTGTAAAATGTCATTTAAACTTAATATAATGTCTGATTATAGTGGTGTTAGTAGCCTTAAAAGCCTTATCACCATAAATGAAGAAAGCTTTACAAACAACCGAATAAACATGAACCAAATTTCACTTAATATATATATTACACTGACGTACTTTTCGTCAAAATCTTGGATTTCCAGATGGTCATTTTTTCAAGTTAAAAAAAAAAAAAGACTTCAAGTACTAAGAATTATATTCCCTTTCCAGACCTTCAGTCCTATCACATTATTATCCCCTCTAGCTCAGATTTCTTGCTCGGATTTCACTGCCTGAAATTCACCGAGCCAATTTGAGCAGCTTGGGTTTTGACATGACTTGAATTTCAAAGTCAGAAATTGGAATAAATCAGAATACTTTCATATTGTTTTTTTGAATAACAGGCACATGTAAACAGAGTAAGCCATGTGTTAACCTTGTAAACCCTGACAACATGTGTTAACCTTGTAAACCCTGACAACATGTGTTGACCTTGTAAACCCTGACAACACATGAGAGTAAATTGAATCAGTCAATCAGTAAGGCCAAAATGAAAAAGCAGTTTTCAGTTGTTGTTTTTAAATTTCTCATTGTTAAAGAAATTCGTTGTTTCTATAGGAATGCATATTACATCATACTCAAACTTTTCTTGGTGATTGTTTATGTCTTTCAACAGTTTTCTGTCAGCAGTGCTGTAAATATGTTGCACAACTTTGTGTGCTGCATTGGTTGTGGTTATTTAGTAGGGAGAGTCCCACATTCTGTGGTTGGACCATGGCTTAGCGGATGTTTTGAGTTCTACATGCTAGGACTATAAAACTGCCGTCGCCCCTTGCAGCAGTGTTTGTGTGCCCTATCCACTACATGTGTTAAAGCTTTCAGTCACTTTACCATGTTTCATATTCTGTCCTTTTTCCATCTGGAAAAATATTTAAAACCCCAAATCAAGGTCAAAGCATTGCACATCTCTTTCTGACGTCGGAGCACATTTGGATTTCTATCGGAGTTTACTTTTACAGTAGCCTTGAAACTGTTTCTCATAGTTGAACAGGAAATTTGAGTTGGCTGACATGCACCATTTCTATGCCTCATTGAGAAACATGACTGCCCAGTCGTGCCTACTACGATAACGGACACCGTAAAATTGTCTATTTATTTTAAGATGAGTTGCGGTGTGGTCCAGCCCATAAAACAACCAACTGTTGGCCGCCCCTCTTTGAGAATAAATGGTGACCTCACATATGTTGCAGCAGCTGTAAGATGAGTAGCAGACAGAAACCAGAGACAGTGCAGAAGCCTGGCATCATGACGTTAGTGTAATGAGATTGCTTTCTTTTGACTGTCATGTACATTGTACCAGACAGCCTGATATCACCACCGGAATAAAACCGACTTGATGAGTTTTTCCTGAGGTTACACATTTTATGAGGAGAATATGCATTAGAGCCATATCAGAGTCTCACACTGTATGAATGGGGTTAATCATTTTGATCATTTCAATATTGCAGATGAAAATTTGAGTCACTGAAATAATTAAAAGTCAAAATTATGTGTTAATTCCAGTTTTTCTGTCAAGTAACACTGAAATTGCTTATTCAGAAATCATTTAATCGTCATTAATTGATCATGTGAACGTTTCCTGCACTAACGTATCAACGTCTTATGGCACAGAGTGACAGCATTCAGCCGGATGACATAATATAGGCAAATGGAAATGTAGTTCATCTTAAAATATAACATTATTGTCTCTGTGTTCAATTACCATCGCAGCAGTAAAAGGCACAAGTCAGAGGACATTTAGTGACATTAATTCAGGCTCTATAAAAGCCCGCTAACCAGAAGCACACATTCTCCTCACTACATCACAGGCTGGCAGGAGCAGTCGCCTTTTGTCTTCGGAAAATATCTGCAGAGTTTCCACGCAGGCGTCTCATGGTTGAGTTGAAACTGTTTGCGTAGTGACCTTTTTTGGCTTTACTGTGAAAGATCTGTCACCGTGAAGTTGCTTTTATGGGCTGACTTTTCTTTTGGCTTAAAATAGCAGAAGTGTGCCGGCAGAGGGAAAACAGCCATTAACTCACACCACTGTTGGGACATTTTGGTTCTTGTTTGTAATATTTTAAATGTGCCCTTCTGAAACAGAATCAGTATGGGATGCCTGATTAACGTACAGCTGCAACCCAGATCGTTCTTGAAACACTTAAGAACGACTTAAAACTCATCTTAATTTACTTTTTAATTACTGAAGAGATAAACTTGTTACTTCAGATAAACTGAATAACTTTTCGGTCAGAAGAATTAAAGAAAAATATGACTGAAACGACTAATTCATTATCACAATTTTTCATTTTCTGCTGTTCTTTTGATTACTAGTTGTTACAATAGCATTCATTAATACACAGGATTAGATGTTACAATCCCTTGTGCCAAAATCCCAGGCAAAACACATTTAGAGGCCCTGTCCAACTGAGAAACTCTAATAAACCTATAGTCATGTGACATGACGCTTAACCTACAATCTAAATAAACTAAGTAAATGCTGCTGGCTTGTATGGCCCGCTCAGCAGCAGACGCTAACTCAAACCTTGTGAAATATAAGCTAACTAACTACTGCTGGCTAGCTTAACCTATAATCTAAATGAACTAAGTTTATCCTGCTGGCTTGTAGGCCCACAGAGCAGCAGAGGATAATTCGAACCTTGTGAAATATATAGAGCATCAATGAGACGTCTTCTGCATGAGAACCTTGTTGAATTTGATACTCCTCTCTAACTGCTAATCTGAGAGTTCGTAGCGCGGCTGCAGTTCAACCTTGTGGCCCCTCTTGTAAGGGCCTGAACAGGTGTGTTTCACATGTGTCACAACACATTGTTACTTCAATGTTGCTATGACAACAGAATTTTTGGCAGCACTGTAGAAACAGACCTTTAAGATTTCAGGTTTTTATAAAAAGCCCATAAATTGGAAATCTACTTGGCGGCATAATAATAAGAAATAAAAGTAGAGAGGAGATATGTTTGCATGCACACACATATACATATACACTATACTGTATATATTTACTTCTTCAGACAAAGTAAAAATGTCACTTTACATTTTTGTTCAGTTCAAAAGTAATTTAGTTAACCTTATAAGTTCAAATGCCAGACAAAAAATTACAATAGGCTGTATAATTCAAATTACATTTACCTAGTTTTACAAAGGAATACAAAATGTGAAAGCAGCGGTGTCGTATTCTGTACTAAAACTTAAATCAAAACCTCAGACTTACCTAACTCCAGTAATTTTTCACAACTAGAATCTGGCACTTCCACTTTTTCAGTCAGTCTCATCGACTCAAAAGGTACAGGACTACCATTTGCAGGCAGAGGGAACAAATACTCACTCGGGTTCTTTCTTCATGTCGGGGGGAAAAAATGCAGACACGCGCGCACACACAATTAGGGTTTGGCTGGAGAGTGTGGTCGTCGGTGTGCCCCTGTCTGCTGTTGGGAGGGGTTGGTAGGAGAGGGGGATGTTTTCAGAAAAGGCAGAAAGTGAATGATTTCTTTCTTTGCAGTGGAAAGAGGGGCTGGAAAAAGGAGGGGAAAAGAAGGGGTGTAATCTAATTCACATCTGGGGGCTCTGCTCGGTGAAAAGGAAGCATGAGAGTTCTTTAGCATGGGGGAGAAATGCTTTTTTATAACCACACTGGATACACATTTGCTAGTTATTCTAGGAAAGGGCCCAGTAAAGTGTGCCTGAAATGTGCAAGTTAACATAACATTTAGTAATAACATCCAGTACTTGAAAGTCTGGATTGTGCTTTCTAACTCATCTTCCTATGAGGAAGAACTTTTCTTTTTTTAAGCCACCTCACCAGCCCAGCCAAGGCTGGAGGCATTATGCTTTTACGTTGTTCATTCATAAGAGTGCCTGCCCCATTCTTGATAACACAATCAATATCTCAGGACCTTCCTCAGGGAATTTCTTCAGATTTGGAACTAACACCAACTTGGACGCAGCCATTACTGATTAGAATTTAGTAGTCACATTTTTGGCTGTAAGATTTTTGGCTCTATGAATTCACCAGAATTCATATAGTAATTATGACTAATAGGAGTGCACCCTCTTCACTGTCTCTTCTACAACCATGTTTCCGCCGTAATGCATAGTGCATTTAAACAGTGGGGGTTTGCAACTGAGTTGGAGCAAAGACAAAAGGTGATATGTTCTCTTGTGGACTTTTTGCATAACTATGAGTTTCCCTGACATAAATCTCTCTGTAGTGGCCCACACTAATATTACAGAAAGAAAGAACTGGAAAAAGTTGTCTTTTGTGTTCATAACATTGATGTTTGCCTTTACTGAGCTTCAACTGTGGGCATTGCAATCTCTGATACATCCTTTCATCCAAAGAGATGGAGTTTCATAACCGCAGCTGCAGACAACATTATTTTTGTTGCCTCTTACAAAAAGATTCATAAAAGAGAATTGTCACACAAAACAATATATATACATAGAAAATGATGCCGTTAATGACCGAGCCGGGTTTGTTTTGTTATCATTGCGACTCCCACAGAGTGCATTTTAATATCAGGTATAAGTGAAATATTTTTCATGTGCTTTCCTTTCACAAATGTTATTCTCTCAGACTAATAGACCAACAACAAAAATGTTAACAAAGTGAATGAACATTTCTGGAATAATGCCATGGCAGATGGATTCACTGACAGAGGTTCAGCTCTTAATCTTGGAGGTACAAATCCAGTGCTGATAGCAACCAACCAACAATCCAGATCAGTTATGGTTTGAATGACTCATGATACCTGCTGCAGTACAATGTTTCACTGGAGGGTGAATTTTAAAAGGGCATGGAAAAGATCTATGATTATTTATCGACATCAAATCTGCAACCAACCCTCTGCAACATTGGCAGGTCCCTTGCACAGCTTAACTTACCTAAGAAGAAGATAAACACATTTTCATAGATGATAAAATATTCGATATAGGAGTGCATCATCACAGTTTCTGCACTGTTAATAAGCACGTAAATCAACCTTTAATGTGGCTTTGACTGACTTGTTAATATCAAACAGGAATTTGTAAATACATTTTTTTCCTAATGCCAAAGTTTTATTTATTCCATCTTTTTAAATTAACTGAATTAACTGAAATAGAGAGATAAGTACAGTAGTTAAGTTCAATCAAACCAAACAGATCAGGTTTGAAAGCACACTTTCAACATCCTGTTTTATTTTTTAACACATTTATGTTTAGTAGTTTCAGTTCCTGTCCTCCTATGCTCCTGATTATCCGTACCTGGATACTCACCTGCCCCTTGTTTTGCTATCAGCCAGCCCTTTGTATTTACTTCCCGACTCCTCGCTCTTTGTTTAACTGCCAGCTTGTCTTTCTTCAGCCACTTGTCCATTGCTTTCCAACACATTTTTTCTAGTTATTCTCTCTGGTGTTAAGCTTACCTTTGATCTGTTGTTTCTTGGTTTTGTTTTCTTCCTGCCTGGATTCGTTAACCTGGTTCAGAGTCATGTATGAATTTCTGTCCTTCTAGCCTTTATTTAACCCAGAATAAAAGTCTTGTAACTATCATTTGAAAGGAGGTCCTGACAGACAGCAGGGCAAATACCATGGTTGCATGCAAGATTACCTATTGTACATACGTAAAACAATCCACATGAATAAAGCAAAATCACAAAAACATCACCTTAACTCTCAAAAAGTAATGAAACATCTACAGCAAGCTGTGCGTATGTATTTTAAATCACTGTGAAAACATTTAGTAATACTAATTCCAGAGAGCAGGTTGCTTCAATCAACTAGGAATATATAGGAACAGGTCGTGGGAACAGGGCTGTCTGGGTTTTTAGTGAAGGCTTTCCCTTGTTGATATTTTTTCTTCATGTCCTTTCTCTGAATTTCGGTCTCTGATCTGCCCAGAAACAAGATTCTATAAGTCAAACTAAAATTGTACAAACCACAGCAGTAGTTTAAATTTAATTATAAGCCCTCACATCACTAGAATTTCACAAAAAAAATCAATCTGCTACAATTTTTTTTATACTGCTTCCTAATTTGATGGAATTATTTATGTATTTCCTACTCCAACATTTACAAGAACCTTGAAAAAGATTTAACAACAACACCTGAGGACTGCACATGTTATCCTCATACTGCACATGGCCAGATGGTCTATGTCAAACATTGCAGTGTTAAAAGCCCTCAGCCATGTTTGGACATGCATGTAGCATGTCTGCAATGCTTGTTTTTTTCCCCCAAAGGACAGGAAGGCACCATATGGGAGCTGTTCATTCATCCCCAATGTAAACCATGTCACATTACTGACTGCAAAATCCTTGACATCTGCAATGAATGTTACATGATGTGGCAATGAAATGCAGCAGCTTCCAATACATTTATAGGAAAAAAGCTACAGCTTCAGTCTTCCATAAATGACTTTACGGGAAGCAAGTGGAATTTTAAGCCTTATCTTTATTTTTCTGTAAGCTGTAACCAGATACACATCATAACATAGATCATTATATCAATATCAGAAATTTTCCGAAAATGAAACAAAAAGGTGTTTTTGCATATTTAAGACATAACAAAAAATGTCTATATTTAATATCCATTTCTATTTTTTTTTTTTCTGCTCTACATATAGTTACTGAAATAGTTCATGAAAAACGAAACTATGTATCATCCATTAAATTTGTCCCTTGACTTTCACTCGGGTAAAGTGGAATCATCTAATAAGAATTTAATTTCAAATGAAAGCAAAGTATGAATTCACAAAGTTATCCCCTGGAGGGGTTTACAAAAATACATCATAAATTAGACTGTGACCGTGAATATATTGACCAAGAAACTGTTTCAGTCTTTTCTAATTGACTGGCACCTTGTGTACCCCGAGGGCTGTTTCTGACCAAGGCCAAGGACTCTGCGCTCTCTGCAGCCACTTATCCACAGCAGTGTGCAAGCAATGAGTGCCACAGTGTGCTGGTGCTGATAAACTCTGCTAATCCACTCTGGGACCCAAACACAGTTCAGGCTCTTTTTAGTGCTTACAACCAATGTGCTCTTCCACTTTATCCATGTTCCCTTTTACAGCCCAGCTTGTGCAGCTTTGGGGAGTCTCAGGCAGGGATTTGTGATAACATTCACTTTTTTTAAATCTATAACATGTCAAATTGTGTGCAACAATTAATAAATCTCTCACTGCGTGAAATGTAGGATCATTGCCGGTGGATGTTCTGTAACAGCCTCAATTTGTCTTCTTTTACGTCTCGACGCACAACGCTAACCTCAAATCAGTAACACCATCAAAGGCCCATTTATAAAGATGTGCTTGAACAACACCACAAAGTGACTGACAGACACAGCTTGGTATGTTGGGTAGTTGCTATGTTGGACACTTACGCTAGTAATCAGGATAATAACACAAAATAAAAATGTTTCATGTAAAAACCTCAATCAGAAGAGACTGGTCTGAATTTACCACTGAAAGGAATTCAGAGGGGTGAAGTAAACATTTGATGAAGTGTTGGAAAAACTATTTGATGAATGAAGCTGGAGTTGATGTAGGCAGTACAGTTGAAAATGTTGATCCGTCTTAGTCATCTTCCTCCAATTCAGTGTTGTCATTACAACTTCACAACTGCTACATTACTACTTCTGTTATATTTCTGGCAGATTTGACACTCCACAGCGGGCAGAAATACCTGTTCATGTTAAAAAAAGTTATACTCTAATTGACCTTATCAGGTCATTGATTTTAGTGTCCATGTAAACAGTTAAGTTGGAATCTTGAATCAGAATCATTTCTGTATAGTTGAAGAAATATTGTTACTGTAAATGTAACCAATGTTCTGCTGTATTTGTGCTTTAAACAGTTTTTAGTTTCCGAAATGCAACATGTAATGGTTACGAATGGGACATCCATCCATCATTATGTGCATTATGCACATTTTTGAACAGCCTTAGAAAATAAAAATTTAATTCAAATGTTATCTAGGTCTCTACTAAATTGTGAATATATCAAGAGGAGTACTTTTAAGGGCCATGACACATCGAGTTGTCGATCGTTGAATGTTCAACTGTCGGCATCTTTGAGGCTAGTTTTGCCGGTTCAAAGAGGCCACCATTGCCACTGGTCCTTTTTGTGGCAGATTCGGAATGTTGAATGGGTCATAGCTCTTATGAATTTCCCTTTTCAATGATAAATACAGGATACTGTCACCTGTTGGTATGGAGAATTACTTTGTCTCATGCAAAAGCAAAAAAAAAAAAAAAAGTCTATGTGCTAATTAGGTGTTGGCTGTAGTCTCTGTGATGTGTTCAAGTGCAGCTTTATGGCCAGACACGGGCGACATGAGGTGACGCCACAGTTGGCCTTCGTAGGTGCTAGCTCTTTCATGTTGCTATGGCATGTCTGGGCCTCAAGCGAACAAAATGGTCTGTGATTATCTATAATTGACAAAGCCTCTAGCACTCCCACTAATTCCTTGATCTACTGTTACTGGTTCTGTCTAATTCCATCCCATTTCCAAGAGGGCCACAGGTCAGTTATACCAGAAGTGGTGCCATCACGCCCTGAGCACACTTCACATTTGACCTCTTTTTAAAACAGGAAATAAGGTGAAGAAAACCTTAAATGGCATTTAGATTTTAGAACTAAAAGGCTGTAAGTTGCAGCCTGGTGCAGTAAAAGGGCTCTTGGCTCTGAACAAGCTTGCTTTGATATGTTTCACAACGGATTCCAGCCTGAGAAAAGAAAACACAGACCTCCATCCAGACCTCATTATATAAGTCAACCAGCAGGAAACGAGACAGCCTAAGGATATTGTGAACACTGATCAATCAGACTGACGCTGATTTGGACCAATGGAAATGCAAGTGTCTGCACATATCAAAGACAGTGTTCCTTAATGTCCCAGTTCTCTTTGCTTATGTTTAATGTAATTAAATATCCCTGGATAAATGTAAGATAAATGGTAAGAAGGCAGGCCACAATTTAATCAGGCAAACATAATTAGCCAGTTTGTATGCTTCCTGGAGACCACAAGGACAGAATAGATGACTGCATAATGGAAGTCACTGCTCACCGCCATCCTCTTACAGCTATGAAACCACTCACCAGCAAGGCTATAAAACAAACTTAAACGTACAGTATAGATATAAATATAGGAGTTCCGTGTATAAATCCTGTTGTATAGTGTCACTATAAGACATTAACCATATATACACACCATATATATACAAATATTCGTTTATTGTTAAATTTGCTTTAGATTTTTTGTAGTATTTCTTTTCATGTGCTGCTATTTCATGTTGCAAACCCATGCATTTTCTCATGCAAATGTAATGTGGAACTTGACTATTAAGCTGTAGCACTGTTAAAAGGTTGGGCATCTTCCACAGTGTAGCTCACAATCATTAAATTCAATGGAGATAATGCGCTGTTGACTCCTTGCTCACATTTTTCCTCTGGTTCTTTTATTGATTTGTGCGGCTTAGGAGAGATGTGTTGCTCCAGCAGGAGGGGAGTACACTGCTGGAGAGAAACCAGAAGGAGCTTTGATCTCTTCCACAAGACTGAGAGGTGTAAAGTAAATGGGGTGTTGGATGTTTCAGATAACTAATTTCTAAGTGACTTGTTTTATATGTCAGTGAATCTTAAGTGGGTCTGTTACTGACTGTGGTTTAGGCTTTAGCGTCCACATTACTGGAGTGCAAAGGTATGGACACACCAAACTGACATCAAAGAGCAACACATGCTGACTGTGACATTACTTGTGTCTGCGCCAAAGATTTGCATTAAAATTTGCGTCTGTGGGAAAGGAGGTAACTCTTCATACCAGCAGGTGGCAGTAGTCTGTATTCATTATTCAAAAGGGTAAAGCAGAAGGGCTACTATTAGGTGGGAGGCTGGGAAGAGCTACAAACTGTACAGAGCTGGCCTCTTCTGAATAATGCCGTCTGCATTTTGTTCAGATTATATGAAGATGTAAAATGGAAACACATTTGTCATGTGTTATTTTCTGTCACATCCATTTCTTCTTGTGCACTGGTTTCCTAAGCTGATCAGCCAGTCAGAGAGCTAGTCTTGGTGTGTCATGGTCAATGCTAAGTAGAGATGCACCGATTACAATTTTCCCGGCCGATTCCGATTTCCGATTTTTCATTGAGTTTGACCTACCGATACCGATTTTAGCCGATTCCGATTTCATTTTTTCTAACCACTTTACAACACACACAAAGATTTATTTTCTCTTCTTTAATAGAATATCAATATTATCTTTTCTTTAATAGAACATTTTTTGAACAGATAATCGCTATCACTATAAAAATAGAACTATATAAATTACTCCTGGTGTGGGGAAAAATAAAAAATAAAATAGGCCTATTTGTGGAAAAAAATGTGTAATATTTGAGTTACATAAAAGCTTTTTATTTGTTTTCTCCCTAATTGTCCTTGAAATAGTGGTCAAGAACCCCCCCACCCCCAACACAAAATGGTTTGGCCACTGATCAAAATTTGATGTTGCTGTTTGATTTGAAGTTCAGTACGCTCAAAATGTCCGGTCAGACTCAGCATAAGTCCGGTGCTCAGAAAAGGAAAGAAAAGAGAAGAAGAGAAGAAAATAGAGGCCTTAAAGATTTTCTTAACAAATATTTAAAAAAAGGTGGTGACGGTGAAGCTGGGACTAGTAAAGTGAACGTAGGTTAGAAACAGCGCAGCCAACGTTTACCAGCCTTGTAACGTAACCTAACAGGCTAGCTCTAATGTCCATTAGCTTGTATAAAAGCCCGACACAACACGTTATCTTTGACAGAAACAGTTGAGTTTGGTAGCTCCGTCAGAGAGGAGAGAGATCCAGGTGCCAGGGCTCTCAAGTCTCACGCATTGGGCGTGAGACACACGCATTTCGACCCGTTCACACGCTCACACGCCACACCTTGTATTTCTCACGCAGAGAAATTACCACGATAAAGCGCACCAAGTTGCGCCGCTATTTTTCTTAAATAGGTATGAATCAAGCGCGTTCCCGTAGAGTTCAGAGGCGCCTTTCACGCACCAGCCAATCAAATAAAAAGACTATAGCTACTGAACAGCCAATCAAAAAATAGGATTGCTGTATCCGGGCAAGATTTAGATTTTCCCGGTTCAGACTCTCGCTGAGAAAAGGACCGTCACATCGAGTCACATCTCACTCATTACAAAACTTCTGGATCTCGTAAACCCGACCAACTAAATATAAAATCAGTCCTGTGTCCCGTTTAAAACTGAATATTTTTTTCGTTTTGTGTTAGATTAAAAAACAAATAACCAGTCTCTTTTTAATTTTTTGATTTTTGATTGCCATTTGAAAATGGAAAGAACGACTGATAAACCAATTGTAAGTCATCTCATCATTTGATTTTTGTTGCTGGGGGATATTGTGTCCAGGATAATCAGTATTAATGTTAGCAGTTGACCAGTGTGTGAACTAGCCTAGCTAGCTCGTTGAATCCCGGCTAATTTCAGCAGCTATTCTGACACTTGTTTTATAGTCTTAGTTCAGGACACATTATTCACATAGCTTTTCTCTTAGGCCACCGCTTAGTTTTTTCTTTAACGTTGTTCACAGAGCAGTTGAGACCAACTTTTAGGAAGGACATTACCAACTTAAGATGAGATTTGAAAAAAAAAAGCTCTGCTTTGCTTGAAGGCTAATGCAGGAGCTATTCACCTCGCTCCATGATAGGCTGAGTGCTACATTTTTGACTCAGTTGCAGAAATATCTTTCCCAGGGGGCTAAATTATGTGATACCATATTATTGGTAAGCTCAGACATTATCAGACACACACAAACCTGCACTAAGAAATGCTGAATTAAATATATATTTTTATTTGTGCGAATTTAAGTGTCATTTATCAGATCAAAGCCACGTCCCCAACCAAATTCCTGCCGTCGCCGCCAAAATCTCACTCTGAACTCAGATCAAAACTTGAGAGCCCTGAGGTGCAGTCAGGTGACAGAGAGAGTGATGCGGGAGGGGCCCGCTGTCTCGGAGCGGAGGGACAGAGTCAGGCTACCGTTGAGAGAAGAGAGAGAGAAGGCGATGTAAATCATGCAGCGCCCGAGTGCATTTGACCGGCAAAAAATCGGCATATGTCAGACTGACCGGCCGGTCTCCGGTCATGGTCGATCACGTGAAAATCGGCCGATTCCGGTCACCAGCCGATAAATCGGTGCATCTCTAATGCTAAGTCTTGGCGGCTGTGGCTCAGTAGGTAGAGCGGGTTGTCCACGAACCAGAGGGTTAGCGGTTCGATCCCTGGAATGTGCCACATGCCGCAGCGTGAGCAAGACACTGAACCCCCAGTTGCTCCCAGTGCGTGGCACTAGTGTGTGTGCTTGTGTGAGCGAATGGGTAGATGTGTCTGTGACTGTAAAGCGCTTTGAGTACCAATAGGTAGAAAAGTGCTATATAAAAGCAAGGCCATTTACCATTTGACTTCAGTTTTACTAACTTGGCCCCTGACTAAAGTGATGAGGTCACCAAAAGTGTGATCAGTGTTTTTTAGTCCAGTGTTAATAGACAGGTCTTTTAACTCCAGTTGCTGTGTCAGCTGTAGTAGGTTGTGTTACCAAGACACCAAAGGAGTTCAGGAATAGCTTGCCCTGCAGTAGTTTCAATACAATGCTCAGCCAGCCCAACCACCACTGTGCACACGCACATATTTTTGGAGCCTCAGTCATAACAATCGTAGCACAGCCATGGCTACAGCCACAATCAGAGACAGCTGCCATCCCACATCTGCAGTAATAATCACATATAGCCTATGACAGACACAGCTGAGGGGTAACAGCCTCTGTCTGTGATCGACTGTAAACTTATTATACAACATACTATATTATACATACCGTTTTCTCCACTGGTCAAAATAAATCCACTTTGTAATACAAAATAGTACAAAAACAGACATGTTAAGTATTAATAACACATGTAGTCCTCAAAAAAGTCTGGTGCTCCTTAGAATAACACTTGCAGCCCACTGTGCAGTTTATTTGGTAAACAAGTAAGTAATTTGTCAGACGCACAAAAAAAAAGTAATTTTCATCCTAAACAGTAGATGTTTAGCAGTGATGTATGGTGTTTACTTAATGAATATGCAGACCAAGTTACCCATCACGGATACACTGAGCTTTAAAATACATCACTAAGAGAAAGTGGAGGGAGCTGGAGTTTTTTTTTTAAAGCTTGTATTTTGATTACATTCACCAACACACTCTACTGCAAGGGAGAAAAAAAATAACACTGTCAAGTTAGCTAATATTAATGTTTTGTGTTGAATAGCAGCATTAACTTCTCCCTAAAGCAAAATGTATCAACAATGGAAAATGTTACATAGTTAAAAAATGATGCACTCCATGAAGTACGGCCTTAAAAAAAAACTTATAAAAGTCTATTGACTGTTCTTCCTTGCCCAGTAAGGGCAAGTAAATTGCCTGTTGTATGATTCTGGTTTGGGTTAAGGCTCTTTCAGAGCACTGCGGGATATAGACGCTGAAAACCTACGCGCGTAGCCAATGCAGGTGCGAGTCATTTATGCTTGCACACTTGTCTGTCTGGCTCACTTTGCAAAATGCTAGTCGGCGCTGTGTCTTTTTTGTCAGTCGAGTTAATTTTTGTTCTTGCTTCCTGCTCCACTTTCAACAATGGCGACTGAAACTTTCACCGACCAGAGACGAGTCGTACAAATGTTTGTATCTCCGAACCTCCTCAGTTTACCTCTCCTCGATATGTTCTATCTCTATTGATCCAAAACAATCAATTCGAAAATTGCAGAGATGGAGAAGCAGCTGGAAATACCAAAGTGGAAACTCTACTACCAGGCAGACCAATCACAGCTCTTGCATTCTGCACCACCGCCGTGCGTAGTTACAGTTCTGGGAAATGCACGTCAGTTACAGTGCTAGGGTCTGCAATGGGGTCTGCGAAGGGGTCTGCGTATGGTCTGTTCCGGATGCTGGTGCCTTAGCTTCTGCGTCAACTTAATGCAGAAGTCTAAACCGCCTATTAGACTCATCCTTCCTGTCCTGTAATTAGCTAGAATATGTGCATGGTTATCTTGCATATTTTATAAAAATAAACAATAGATGAAACAGAACCAGTGTGATATATCATATTGCTATCATCTTGTTACATACAGACATTCATATACTTTTATTTTTGCCAGATAGAAGTATTTCATTCCATGCATTCACACCACACATTAGCTTGTTGGATAGGTGGCTAATCATGTTAGAACACTGAAGAAATAATCCAAGACAATAAGATACCAATGACAAAGAAGGAACAAAATGAGCATGTTCCAGAAACAATAAAATGACATAAAGGTAAAATGTGAAACCTGCAAACTGTATGAGGCAATAGAGCACAAATGAGTTGTACCCACTGCTTTACGGACTTCTCCACTTCTCCATGTTTTGCCTTTTAATAACGGTCTCCACAAGTTCAAAAGTGAATGTTGACCTTTTTTCAGTGACAATCTTGTTTGCAGTCTTGGTGCTCTGTTAGTGTCCCACCTACTGGCAGAGGTCCAGTGTCCTCTCATACTGCCTGACCTCTTGAGCGGGTTCTTCATTTGTTTGATTTTATAGGGTCAGTAATCCAGGCCCCTGGCCACTTAGTTTTGCTGTAGTCCTTGAAGTAAATAACAGAAATCAAAGCAGGAACTCTAAAGAAAACCCTGTTTCTGAACCCTTGGAGTTCTTTTGCCATGGCCAAGCCTAACAAATCTTAAATAACAAAGTAAAACTCCTCAGTGGCAGCAGGCTTTTTTATTTCTCAAGCTTTCTTTTCCTTCTTGCTTGCTTTTTAAATTCTTCTGCAGTCTCCTACACGCTAATCCCTATTTGTGGCCCCTTTTTTTGCTAACCTTTTTTTTCTGTCCTCCCTTTTCCCTGAAAATATCCATGAAGTTAAGAACATTGCTAGAAAAAGCGATAAGAGACCTTCAGGCAGCAATTTACTCAGTACAGCAAGTAAAGAACTATGTCTGTTACACCTCGTAAGTCACAGTTGGAAATTCACTTGCTGAGCTTGTCTTATTAAGGTTAGATGCATTGATCTTTTTTTTCTTTTTATCAAGTTATTATATGCTTGGTCCTGTCCATACATGCACTGTGCATGGATGGAATTGGAGGAGCCATACTATGCCACAGTCCATGGATGTGTTCTATCTAGCAAAAAAAATAAATAAATTGTTATCTCCAACTGAAATGTTTCTTTGTAGAGTGAGCTAGTTCCACTGGTTCCCAGCTCTTTTGGCTTGTGAGCCCTCAAATAACTATTTGTTACCTTTACTCAGAGGTTATGACATTGGCATGGACATAAGTAAAGACCACCTTTGAAGTGGTGAGAGCATATACAATTTAAAATTCCACGTCATTCAGTGTTATCTTTTGTAAAACTGATGACCCTTTTTAGAAATCTGTATAATCTCCATGTGTTATCAAGTGACTGACAGAAGATAGTAGAAGTGTGGAAGATTGCAGTTTGTCATGCAGTTTTTCAATCGATTTAGAGAAAAAATACTAGTTGTACTCTAACTCTTCTATCCATTACTGCATAAAGCCCACCCTAATGATTCGATTGCCCTGGAAGATCTTTCCCTGAGGATAATCAGTTCTCAGTTCCAACAGACCAACTTTCCGCTTCAAGATATTGGAGACAGAGTATATCCTGCTGGCTTCCGGACTATTCTTTACATTCCCCTGTTCCACCGTAGTAAGGTGCTGTGGTTGTCCAAAAGATGAGACTTTTATTTTGGAAGAAGTGGTGGTTTATATTCTTCTCATGGGCAAGAAGTTTCCTGACCTGTATCCACTTCAGCCCCTGTCCAAATCTGGAAGATACGCAACAGAAAATGGTCAGCGTGAGGAAAGTGAGAATCGAGACACCAGCTGTGTCCTCATCCAAGCAGGAACTTATAATCAATACCTGCAGCCAAAAAGGCATGGTCTCAGGGTGACAAATATATCTAGCCAGTCTTATGAGTCAAATTGAACACAGTGATTCCAGTGGTGCAGAGGGTCTTTGAATGCTGACTGAGTTTTAACAGAAAATAAATTACCAAAAAGTTTTTCCTTAGTCTCTTAGCAGCCCAAATGTCAAAGGTAAAATTTGATTGGAAAGAGCAGGCCTATGAGGATTGAGCTTCTCCTTCATCCTGCCTCGACACTGTTTTCCCAACAGGCACACTGTTCTTCTACCTGCCATTGACATTCTGATCACACTGGTGCCAAACACACTCAAGATAGCTCTCTGAAGGAATCAGGCCGTCCTTCAGGCTGCCTTAATAATGGGATTTTGACACATTACAAACAGACTCACTGGGCACTAATGTGGGAGAATAATATTTCCAGGAAAAGGTGCACTTGGCTCCCAAATTGAATTTAAAACGTTACATTGGCTTTGAAAAGGGACTACGGTACGTGTAATGCCCAGGAAATAATACTTTGCTCCACTGAGCAGCCAAGCACTGGGCAGAGGATTAAACGATGGTGCCACACACTGGGACCGTCTTAGTACACTCCAAACATTAACAGTGATTTTAGTAGATCTGTTTACTGTAAAGTGGCCGTAGTTAACCCTCATAGTGCTAATATCCAGTTGCGTGCTGAGTCTGGAATGTCTGGTGTTTTGGCTTCTTGCTTCTCATTTCCTTTGTGTGTCCTGTTCTCTCACCTTTACACAAATACACTTCCGTCTACTCCCACACTATCATTACTGACACAGTGCTGCATGAGATTTGACAGTCGTTGAATTTGCTCGGTGATCGCATTATCGCATGGATGTTCTGAAAAGCTCTGTCTCGCAAAAATGTGTGTGTTGCATTTTAATAAGCTATTCAAGGTGGAAGGAGCTGTGCTCAGGATTGTTGACTGTGAAATGAATCAGCATAGATATTGCTTGATTCTAATGATAAAGCATCCTCCCCCAGAACAAATATCCATGGGCTATTTCTTGATGCAGCCTTTTATTTTTGCTGTGTTGTTTTATGATTGTGGACAGTGTCACTCATGCATCTTCCATATCTCACCTGTGAGTTTGCTTTTCTGCTAGAATCTTAAATGTTGCTGTATATTGTACATGAGCAGATGGGCGGCTGGTGCTATGTCCAAACACCGTCACCCGGGACCATTGTCTTTTTTGTCACATATGGCATGCCGCGGCATATGACATCTGTGGCTTATGACAATATTAGGTGGTTCTGTCAAAACTCAAAAGGCAAAGGAGATAGCAAGAGGAATCGGGGACAAACAGACATCGGATTTGTCAGTAGAAAAGTGTTTTATTAGAATCACAAGTAAAACAAAACAACACTGACTTTATATTGATGACAGGGGTACATTTCACTGTGTGGGTTTTATACCCTGAACTGCTGAGTTGTCACTCTGTAGCCTATTACTGGATGACGAGACACTGTTGCTGCCAGTAATATTTAGGACTCTGCTAAGAGTATCCTCCTTGCATATTGGGCTGTAGCACCAGTAAAACAAAATAATTAAAAGAATAATGAAAAAGAACAACAAATAAAATACAGGAAATCTAGATCAAATGGATCGAAGGCAAATAGAATCAATCAGAGAGAACAGAGCAGTTTAAATAATGCATACATTTAAAAAGAAACATATATAAAATATCATAAATGATGGGCATACACGGATTGGAAAATCTGTCTGTGTGGTTTTACTTTTACAGTTGTCACCACTTTCAGACATTTGTGCCTTACCAAACAAGTAGGCTGGGTTAAGAATGCTTCTCAAACGAGACATTTTTTAACTCAACAAACAACCACTGCAAAGACGTTGGAAAAGTAGTAATGCATTCTCTCCTTGTGGTCCTAGACAGCACATGATTACAATAAATGAATAAATTATTGTATTTATTATAAATAATATATACAGGCCTAAAGATTACATTTCCACAAAAGACCAACTTATTTCTATGACAGCATTGGTCTGACAGTCGGTCCAACATAACATCCTCATCGTCAGCTGTAATTTCTGTTTGGTGCTTATTGACAAATGTTAGCATGCCAACAGGCTAATGGTGAGTCTGGTAAATATGACCTTCTGCACCTCAGCGTTTTATCATTGTCACTGTGATCATGTCAGCACCCTGATGTCTCTTGTATAGACTAACAGAGTCTCTAACTTGTCATGGTCAAACATGAACACGAAGACTTAATGGATTGTGAAAGCTGCTGTGAATTGGCTGCTTACTCATCTACCTGGTGGTGTTGTTGTGCCACGTCTTTCTACTGTATGCAGGACTCATAGCAAAGTTTACTGTCCTCATATGCCAACTGTGAATAACTAAAGGTAATTTGTTACACCTCTGCTAAAATCATTTTACCATATGATCAGTGTTTGCATTTACTTCGCCTGTGGCTCAAATCCACACAGAAGCAGTTAGCTGTGTCTATGCCACTCCTCTTCCCAAGGTTAACAGCCTCCCTTTGGCTTGCTCTAAAACCATCTTCAAAGATTGGACACGTTTTATGGTATATGTGATTACTAAGTTGAAGCACTGAAGCTATACACTTAATTGAACACATGATATAGTGTAACAGTGTAAAGCCTTATGATCCGCTGCAAGAAGTGAACCAATTTGAAGAAATTTTGCAGGTCAGCCTTGTCATGGTTAGTCTATTCCCTGTTAAGGTCTTTAACATTGCATGAGAGATCATCAATCAGTATCTAATCAAAATGGAAAAATGGCCTTTTGTCAGAGGGTACACCTCCATGACCCTTGAAGAATTTCTCCCTCATTGACAAGATTTTTTTCCTTGTAGCTGCCATTCTGTGTAAAGAAATGAGTAACAAAAGAAGTTTGCAAAATACATCTGCAAAATACATTTGCAGATGTATTTTTCGGATTCAAGGACTGTCTTTCCCTCCATTATTCGTCCACTTATGAACTAGTTTTCCCTCTAATACATTTTTCCAATGACAAAATACAAACAGCATGGTCTGTCTGTGTATGCTGTTCTGGGGCAAGGACTCGGTTCAGGACAATGCTGCCTTGTTCCTCTCACATTACTGTGCTTAGTTACAAAACAAGCTGATGGCATGGCTTTAGTCAGGGTCAAACACCCTCGTCCATCTCGATATATCAGATTCCATGTTGACTCCGGAGAACTATGATTTAGCTCTCGTATCGTCCCAGAGATGGTGGAGAACTCATGTACAGGACAAGGAACTTATCCAGTCAGTGACCATTATTTGAAAGCTGACTTCTAATACCACAAAGATGATGAATAATGAGTAGGTCGGCATAGCAGGCTTTGTGTTGGTAAATGATCTAACAAATTTGATTTGAGGATTTGTATATATTTTTTAATACATTACAATTGTTTAGAGAGCTGCATAGTAATAGTTTATAAGAGCAAAATGTCACAAGAATTGACGCAGCGTGACTTTTTCTATTTTGGCTAATGTTTAAATTCTTGGCTGATTAGTGTTAGTGTTTTTTAACTTTTTATTTATCTACATGAACATAGAACATGAGATCATCATGGATGGTACAGTTAAAATCAAAATATTCAATTACACATACATATATACATACATACGCATACATCATAGTCAAATGTCACACTATTCAAGGTGCATATTCAATCCATTTTTCCCACCGTTCCATACACCTCTCCAACTGAAGCCTTAAAACAAAAGTAAGTCTCTCCATACAGTAAATTTCGTGAATAATCCCGTGCCACTGGATCAATGTTGGAGGATCTAGTTGCAACCACTTTCTGGTTATGGCTTTCCTACAACTGGCCAGAAGAATCTTCAACAAGTACCTGTCCTTATGCAAGACTGTTTTTGGAATTTTACCGAGATATAAAATAACAAAAGAAAAATCTAAATCCACCCCTATTATTTTATTTATCTCGGTTGACACCTCCTTCCAAAATAACTGGATTTTCGGACAGGCCCAAAAAACATGAACATGGTTAGCCATAGGGGTTCCACATTGTCTCCAACAAAAGCCTCGACTCTGTGTGCCTGTTCGTAGTGCTGTTAATTTAGGAGTTATGAAAAATCTCACTACATCCCTTGTCATTTCTGTTTACAAATATCTTTTCATCACTTTAATTACCCCAAGTTTGGAGTCTCTGAATCTGTTCCAATTATGCAAATAGGGCACAAGCTTATTAGTTTTGAAGGGTATGAACTGGTTTTGTTTCTGGAATGTCTAATTCAGACAGTGCACTAGTAAGCAATTACCTTTTTAAAAAAAATGAAAGCCCTTTTGTAGGTTGATCAAACCAATCATTTAATTTTTATGGCAGCAGAGTCCGCGGGTATAATGTGATCAAATGGAAGTGGAGATTGAGAGCAGGAGAGAGGTGACTGACACCCACTAAGAGACCTGCTGCCAAAGAGTTTTTATGGTGCAAGAATCTTCTCTCCCCCAACTTCTCTGTTTATGGTGCTGGCACTTCAAATAGTTTACAGCACTTACTGTAGTTGGAGAAAGTATGACATGCCAGATAGTCAGGACTCTCTCAGCACATTTTCCTCTTGAAAGAATAAACAAAACGCTGGGAATATTGAAAATAAAGGCAAAGATATGTTTGACATTAAACAAGCTTCTTCTTAAAATATGAACAGTTGTTCCTTTGTGGTCTGTTACAGAAAAATAATTGTCTTCTGACACTAGAGAGCTGTTTGGACTAAACAAGGCATTGGGAGACCTTAACTTGTCCCTAAGAAATTCTGTTCTGTTCACTATTTGGTGACATGACATTTCAAGTCCAGCATTAGGATGTATTATAAAATTATATACTTCTAAATTTGTACTTTCATTCTGCACTGTTTACAACTGCTTATAGTAACTGCCTAAAGCAAAGTGCTTTTGAAAATGGTTGACAGTAATAACATAACTTAACATAAATCACATGAAATGACGTTTTCCCTTCACTGGAGATGCTGTACTTCTAATAGGCAGCTGTTCGGTCCACACTTTATAGAAGGGAGCTTTCAAGGAGCTCTCTGCTGCTTCATTCAGTTCCCTAATTCACTTTCATCACAGTAAGTGGAAGTGAGAAGACATCCAAGTCCTTTAAAGAGACCATCAGTTAAAGAATTTGGGATGATTTATAGTTTGCTACAAATACTTTTTATTACTTCCCTTTTGACAACAACGTTACAACTTTTAATTCAGTCTATATAGTTTATCGTAGGCGCTTCTGCAGTACTGTATTGTTGTCACAGTCTTCACTTTTATCACCATAAAACACAGATTAAATTTTCCTCTTCAGTATTTCCATAAAATATAATATAATGTTAAAAATGTTAGACTGAATTTTAAGTGCAAAAGCTTAAGCTGATTGAGGTCTGACATCTGCAAAGCCACTAATAATATTACCACCTATGCAAATAGGGACATGCAAATACTTATTCCAGTTGTTTCTCTGTGGTTTCTTTCTGCGCATATTTGTCCCATGTGGGGTAAACACCAGATGACTTGACGAGTGTCTTGAATAGTAATGTTGCAGTAGCAAAACAATGCGTTCTTCAAACAAGTGTAGGATGAACAAACCCTGAGTTTATGACGGCAGAGCTGTTGAAATACCAGTTTCATCATCTTGAGTTGGTGTTGACATCAAGGTTGGGTAAAGAAATATTGAGCAGTATTGAGTTTTGGGACATGTCAACGCATGTCTTATTGGATCATGTAAACAGTGGATCTCTGTCTGAAGTGATGAAAACAGTCACTGTCTGATGATCGAAGGCCCATTTACTTTCATTATGCAGGACCCTGTTAAGGCCGCTGCCAAACTTCCTTTTAATAACACATTTGTGTATGCAACATGGTTATTGTGTGAGCCCTGCGTGTTTGGAAAGCATCTGCAATGTCACCACTGCTATTTTCTCTTTACCCAACAAGCACGATTTACCTTTATGTTGTGCAATCAAGACATTTCACAAGGTCTGTTCAGGGTTCCCACGCGTCCTGGAAAACCTGGAAAACCTGGAAAATGATTGACCAATTTTCCAGTCATGGAAAACATAAGGAAAATGAGAAAAAAGGTCAAATGTCCTGGAAATTATTAAGTTATCCTGGAAAATTATTTATCCTCCCCCTGCCTTCTGACTGAATGCAAACAGGTTAAAAGTTATGCGCATGCATGTCTTCTGGCCAACATAAGGCACAGAGGTTCTCTGCCTCTAGCCAGTGCAGCACCCACGTGACACTACCAGCAAATCAAATTTGATTTTGTCGCTAGCTTTAGCAGAGAATTTCTGGCTTTAGCGACTTTTCAGACCCCACGCCTAGAGACAAAACTCGGGACTACAGTAAGTTGAAAAGTGCCAGAGTCGCTAGTATCATTCCAAAGAATGAGCGGGACAGGGGAATGTATTAGTGTATGACATGATAACTTGTCTCTGTAGCAGCTGAAAATGTCCTGGAAAAGTCCTGGAAAATAATTTCAGGTCAGGAGTGGGAACCCTGTCTGTTGTCAACTAGTGTTGATTATGTTGTGATCTGTCCCCCTAATAGATATTCTTCGTTTCAATCTTCCGGACACAAAGAAAGCATTGCTGTAAAGTATGTGAACAGTGATGCTTAATATTTTAAACCGTATCATAATTCTTGTACAGATCCAAATTATACTGTTATTTTTAAAAATACCTGGCAATTGTGGAGTGATAATTCATCAACCTATCACATCTGTAGACCACATACAGTAGAGCGAACAACTGCTATTTTGAAAGAGATTAATCACAGTCTATCAACGGTCTCTGTGCTGATATAGTGTGACAAATAGACCTTTTAGGTGGTAATTAGGCTTAGATTAAGTTGAAGGAAAGCAGTGACAGTGAAGGATGTATTTCTACTGTGACTAATAATGTTTTGAGCCCTTAAGTCTTGTTTGTGACCGACAATTTTGATAGCCTCCACTGGTCATTGTCAATACAGGTGTTCCCAACACCCCAGAGAGGTCACAGACACACACACACGCACACCCACGCCCCCACACACACACACACACACACACACACACACACACACACACACACACACACACACACATTACCATCTCCACCACTGAACAAGTGTTCTGTCTTGTGGTTGTCTCCTGAGCGTTTCACAAGTTGAATAACTAAGTAGACTTGTGGAGCCTCAGTCTTATCTCTATTGACCAGCTTAAAGCAAGACTCTGACAAAGACAGATGAACTGAAGCATTGGTGCACATTTTAATGCAGTTCTCTCAGTGTGTAATCAAACTTCACTTAATACAGGCAGTACTGTACAAATCTTCTAGGGTGTACTCACCAAAATCCATCATGTCCTAGAAAGTTTTTCTACAAAAGTCTATTTTCTAGCCACGCAAGCATTTGGCCTGTCGGTTGGTTAGTCCCACAACTACAGGATGACTCACAATGACATTAGGCTCTGAAAGCGTAGGTATTGGTCTGCTTGGCATCATTAGCGTCTACTGTTCAGCCTCTACTGTTGAGAATAGTGTTGCCACTAGCAGCAAGTTGCAAAAATCAGCTTGGTTAAAGCAAACTACAGCTGGTATTTAGAACCAGCGGGAATTTGAACAAAAGTGATGAACCACATCAGTGATGCTTCCCTGCAGTATGAATACATTTTAGCACAACCAGCAAACGCTGAACAATTAATTGGAAAAATTCAGAACTTGGTGTACTAAATAATTTTACCCTGTGAAGGACAGTAATACGCCAGCAGAAACAGGTGAGCAGAAGTAGATAAAGAAACAGGTGTTTTGAACAATAGGTTCACCTTCAGTGCTTGCTGGTCAAGCACATAGATGAGAGCTGAGAGGCCTCCTCCCCCTGCCTCCAAAGGCAGACGAGACTGGATCAATATCAACAGAGATGCCTGGAAAATCCTGCAAGCAGCAAACTTTCAGCGGTAATGGCTAGGTGGGAAGTTGGCTATACTGGAGCTTATTCTGGACAGTATTTATTAGTGTTTTGGACATTTGGAATAATAATAACATATTTGATTAAAACAAGCATATTTGTCTGCTTCCATGTTGATATGCGTAATAACGATGATATATACAGCCGCTGGACATTGGGCAACTGTCTGCTGTGTTTTATACTGTGTTGTACTGAAATTTAAAATTGTAGTTTTGTGTTTTGAACTTCACCCAATTACTTATTATGATATTACTATTCTCAGTTTTTAATGTTTAACTGACTAATCTATTATAAACACAGCTGACTGTTTTAAAGATGCATCCTTGTACTGCTTAGTTTACTGACGTGAAAAGAGATGAGTACATACAATAAGAATTACAGATGAATATTCAATAACTGAACGGAAGATTTTCCTGGAAAACATGTCTGACGTGTCTCTTGTAATTCACTTTTGCTCTGATTAGATGAACTCTTTCGCAGTGCAGCATAATGTCTTTCCCGTTACAGTACCTATGCCAAATGAGCCTATTTATAAATATTTCTGCTGAAGTGCTGCAGCTGTGCAGTGTGGTAAAGTGGTGCTCCCTTCAATGAGTCTGCATGCAAGAATTCATTATCTTGAAAGCAAGCGTGGCAAAGTCCATGGGCAGGTGGTATGGGTAATTTCACATTTCTCCTGTGCCCGGTGAGTGAGGATGCCACTTTGTGTTACCTCTCAGCAGTGGAAGAGCACATTGGAAGGGCTGTCCAACTGTCAATGCCTCTGTTGATAGCCGTCTGATTAGATGAAGAGCTCAAGTCCACTGCAGTAATCTGTCTTCACTTTCTAACTATAATTCAGACTGGAACTTTCTCACATTTTATAGCTGCAGTGTAACTCCAGAGTAGCAACAGTGGAGACAAACACAGTATGAGTTGTTTTGTTGAACTCGTCACAAGAAATCTCAGCTTGTATCCTCACACTGAAATTCCAACACAGAGAACACAGGCATCTGGAGACATGTGGAGGGATGTGAGTCATATTGATCTCATTGCTGAGAGCAGTCTAACAGGGGTCAGTGCATATTAGCCAGAAATGAGGCTCCTCTAGTGCTTTGTAGGTTCACTGATGCAAGAGAAAGAGAGACTCAGAACTGGGCAGTCCCGAGTGACCCATATTTGGTTGTGTTGAAAAGACAGGAAGTGTACATTTAATACCTGCTGAAATTTGCGATCGGCATCTGTAAATCCTGAGAGGCAAGTCTTCATAACTAACACAGATATCATAAAATTCCTAGCTTGTAGTGCACTCACACTTGTCTAAGCTCAGGTTGGAAGCTGTAGAAGGATTTTGATGTGCTTTATGCAGTATTTGTGTATGTCTGTTTTCAGAAGGCTATTCCTATCTGTTTGTTATTATTGCCTAAAACAAAAAATCTCATTATCTGTTTATTTTAACTAAAGTCTCGTTCACATATAAAGCGTTTTGGTCGTCACCCATCGTTTTGTAGCTCGCTAAGGATCCAGACTCTGGTTGCCATTCTGCCCTCCCCTCACCAGTGAACATCCAGGGAATGAACATTGAGCAATTGGGCTCTTATAAGTACCTGGTGCACCTCAGCAAAAAGCTGGACTGGACTCATCTTACTGATGCACTGTACAAGAAGGGACAGAGCAGGCTCTACCTTCTGATGAGTCTTTTGGAGTGAAAGGGGCACTCCTGAAGACCTTCTTTGACTCTGTAGTGGCATCAGCCATTCTGTACGGAGTGGTCTGCTGGAACAGTAGCATCACAGACAGGGAGAGGAAGAAGCTGGACAAGGTCATCAGGAGTCCTGCTCTTTCCGGGGCTGCTCTCTGGACTCAGTGAGGGAGGTGGGAGAGAGGAGAGTCCTGGCTAAATTGTCGTGGATGTTGGACAATGAGTCCCACCCCCTGCATGGTGACCTGACAGGACTGAGGAGCAGCTTCAGTGACAGACTGCTTCACCTTCGCTGTGTGAAGGAAAGATACAGAAGGTCTTTCCTTCCTGCTGCTGTTGTGCAATATTATTACACCACAAGGTTCAACACTTTTACTATTTAATATTTTACTGTGTACAACTTCACAACTCAGTTACACCTCATCCATCTGTGCAATATCTGACAATCATCTGTGCAATTCAGTACTTTTTCAATATTTCAATATTTTTGCTACTCTTTTGTATGCTGTTGTAAACTGTGAATTTCCCCATTGCAGGACAAATAAAGGTTTTCTTAATCTTAACATAGTATACAATGACGAGGATCATTTAAGTTGCACTATATGTATGGAAGCTGCTATAAAAGTAAAACTCTGCCTCTCCAGAGCCACTGTAAACACTGCCCCATCCTCCTCTTGATCTGTTCGGATCCCGTGGGAGAGACATTCCCCTACATTTCTAACAGTTATTTCTAACAAAGCTGAAGTCTGAACAGCATGACAACGCATTTGTGTGTACTTCAGGTGCTCACAGAAGAGAAATGTGTGCTCACAGTTCATCACAGCTGGGAATTTATCTCTGTTTTTCCATCGCTCAGTCATTTCCAGAGCCTTCCCACATAAAACACAAAGACAAGTACACACTGTGCCTCCTCTCCCACTGATGCGGGGTTAGCACCATTAAAATGCACTTTGTCCTGGACATTTCTCCTTTCCACTGTGAACACTGGAATAGAGCGATTCACTGAGGATGTGGGTTATATACTTGCGATGCCATCCTTCTGTGCTGCTAAGGAGTTGCTATGAGTAGTAATCCAGTTTAATTTCTAATTAAATCATTATTTATATTGTCTCTCTTACACAAACATTGATACAAAATCTTTGTTTTGCAGTGCACAATAGTGTTTCTGGCAAGTTTTACTGATTGTATTGGCTGCATTTTTTTTGTTTCTTTTGTTTCCATCTATCTTATATCTGTATACGATACATCTGTACATCTGTAGATTCAAAACAAGAATGATGAAGAAATGAACTACTATGCATGAGGCAGGGAGAGTTTGCTCAGACCAGACAATATTCTGAACTAAAATTACGTGCAGGTGTGTTGCAGTGTCGGAAAAAATATGTTAATGCATTTTGACCCATATAATTGTGAATTAAAACTGGCCAGCGATAGATAAGGAAGTAATAATATAGCAAAATAATAAAATGGGAAAGAAATGCACAGTATATAAAGTTATGTTTCAGCCAATCTAAACCCGACCTCGAGCAGTGAGATGGAAAATGGCAAGCACAGTGTCTCATTAGCGAGGTGTCTTATGGATATGTAAATAAGGACCACTGTGGAGGAAAAAAATAAAATAGAAATAAGAAAAAAATAATCAGAAGCGGAATGAAAAATTGTTTTCTCGATACCATATCTGTGTTTGCCTTGTTGCAGACCATAAATTAAATACACTGGTTGCTTGCTAAGGGTCACATTCTCATTAACTGTATTTCAGGAAAAAAATGTATTTATTCAAGGAAGTTCACCATAAAATACAAGATTTTAATACTTTAGTCTGATATACACTATATTTGCCGTGCATATAGTGATGGAAGAGTCTATAAGCAGACTGAAGTGTCAATGATTTTCAAAGCCAGTAATTCTTATTGAAACAGATGCCTTTAGCATCCAGTATAACATGTTGATAAAGACAGATGCAGCCATTTCAAACGTGAGTCCTTGTTTTTCCTCTGCTCAGTGGACCTCGTTTGTGCTGCCGACCAATCCTTTCATGACACAAGGTCAATGGTGGTTGGCTGATCAGTGATCAATTTATAGTAATTGGATGTTGAGGTCTTGCAGAGGATGAATCAAGCAAGAAGGTATTGACCATAATTATAATGTTAGTAGCTGTGCTTTGTAAAACATTAAACCTGTATTAGATAACCATCATATTAAACATGAAGCAGGAGGGTTAAGTGACATTAAAGTAACAACAGGTAACAAAGACACAGCTGAACTTCCTCTTCATTTACTAAACAAAGTTATGTGGCTAAATATACTGTTTAAATTTGAGCTCTGAGTTCCGTGATATTCAGGACTATTAAAAACAGCCATACTTTCCAGTCATCGACCTAAATGTGATTTTCCAATAGATTTTATGGCCGCAGTCTTAAGACTGAAGAGTTTAGCCGTTATTCCGAATGCAATATTTGTCGGGCATGAAGTTTGTAATTGCTTTTATCAAATGGACTTCTCAGTTTTTACAGAATGCTATCTTGCACGCATACATCTTTACAGCGTTAATCAATAACTGATTTATTTTGAAATTCAAAACAAGGACAGAGTGTCAGCGGATGTTTACTTGCCAGAAACTACTCATCAAATTAAACTCACTGTACTGTTGTGATTACAAAGGACACAGTTTTTTTTTGTGGGCACTTAATGAAACACGTCTGCTGATATCAGAGACAGCAAAAGGTTAGAGGACAGAGGGAGTGTTTTCTTGTTGCTTATGAACACAACGTGTGTCTCTTCACTATTACCAAGGTGACCTAATTGATGGACACGAGAAAGTTTATTCCTTCTAAAGCATCTTGCACCTTCTTTGGATGTACGACATTGTGTCACTGCAACAGAGCATATTGTCTATTTCACGTGTGCAGAGCAGTGCCACGTCATTTTTAAATCTCAGAACTACAAAGCACAGAGAAAGAGGCCATCTCCTGTAAAATAAGTGCATGATGGCAGACCTGTAAATGTCCATGAATCACTGCATCATAAATCTCTTGACTTCAAAGGAGAGAACGAGGATGAGGCACTATCTCATGAGTGACATGTCAATTATTCCTCCCTCCCACCTCCACCTACTTTATATGTGGCTACTTGCCATAAACACTAGCAGCCAACAGCTATCTCGGGCACCTCGAAGCTTGGCCTAAACACATTTTCAGTACCAGGCAAAGACATGATTGATATACAGTTCCCCCTTCCTCATCACTTGGGACGAGATTACTCTTGAACTGAATAATTCAGCAGGTCTGTTTAAAACATTTGTCACTTTAACTTTGGGGCTGGGGATGGGATTTGGTTAAATTGGAGGACGTGGAGTCACCGGACACTCCTGCTTCCCTCTGACATGCAAACAGCTGTTAATTAGAGCTTTAAACAATTATGGTTCTTTTTGACAAACATAGAAGCCATACAGGCATTTCCATCAATGAAACATCACAGTCGGCCAGCGAGGTGACTGGTGTCATAACAACACACCACATCAAACTGCCCTCGTCCAAAGGATGTTTAATCTAAATTGCTGCCGCTTGCAGTTTGCTGCAGGTATGCGAGATGCTTTGCTGTCATTTTGTTTGCAATGCTGACAAGGGGAATGAAATTCACAGAGGGGAAATTTAGTGACTTAATACTTCACCTGCTCAACCTTGCCAAACAAAACTCATGATGTTCCTTCGCAGTGCAGTTTATGAGCAGTGCTGCCAAAGCTATTTAAGAACAGTGGATGTAATGTGTTTCCAATAAAGAGCTAGAAAGAACATTCTCACTTCTGTATAATTTGGTCTGTTTCCCAAATTTTAACACACTCATTTGGCTCAAAATGAATCACCCCAGAAGCAGCTGTTTGCTGTTATTGATCAGCACTGTGACACTGGGTAATGTGCTGATATGACTTACTGCTTGAATAGGAGGAGGAGCAGGATCATTTGGGATGAAGTATAATTAATATGTTGATGATCACATATTTTACGTTTCTGCTGAGATAGTAATCAATGGCTTAACCGGAGGAGTCGTATATTTCACAGCGATCAATGCGTGTGCACCCAGATTCAGTGTCACTGTCACAGATAAACGTTAGAGCGAGAAAAAGACTGTGCATTTTATAGCAGCTTTTCCCAATGTTTCTTTTTGATTGCCTGATTTGTTTTCCTGTCCCTTAGTAACAGGTTTTAAGTAGAACTAACGTCCAGGTAATCTCAGGGTCCCTAAGTGACAACACCAAGCACTAGCCATCCACCAATCAGTCACAAATGATACAGTGTCCAACCCAATAAACTCAATACCCACGCGTGGCTGTAGTCAGTATTAATCACAGGTCCTGGTTGAGGGAGAGAGAGACAGAGGAAGAAGTCGTCTGTATTCCCAGCTGCTTTTTCAGGGGCATAACCCTGTATGTAATTTAATGCACAAACACTGGAGCATCTATAACCTTGTAGTAGTATATCATTAACTTTGACAGGAAGCCTCCTGAAGTCTGTCAAATACGAATGCAGGATGTGGGAGAATTCTTACGCTGCATATAAACAGATAAACAATCCTATTACTTTAAACACCACTGAGGATTAACATGGGGCCTTAGGGGTTTTGGGGGATTTAAATATAGCCTTACTTTTAATTTATATTCTTGTCTGTGTTGTTTTATTAGAGACAGAAGATGGGAGGAGGAAAAAAAATCTGGCATCAGAAAATACTTACTGGTCGGAGCATTGCAGCCTGAAAAATAGGTGTCACGACCTGTCTTTCCCATCACACACAACACACAAACAACCCGTCACATCAGTAATGCCACGTACAGAAGAGTGCTACTTACCCCCAAGGTCAGGTCTCAGCCTTGAGTTACCTTAGCAGCAGTACCCCCTCATCCCCCCGGCTATTGCGTATAATTCTTCTGCCAAGGGCCGTGATTTAAGACCAAACTGTCATTGCATTTTATTCCCACCCACAAGTCAGAAATGTGTCAGGAACAGTTATGACCAGTGTCTGCAGTCTCAGGACTCTCTATAGCCTCAAAAAATATGTAAATATATAAGATATAAAGATAATGTTTTGGGGTAATAATAACTAAATTATTTAACAGCTTATCATATATTATGGTGCGGCTCTCAGTGATAAACTGAGCTGAGCTAATGACAAAGAGAGAGTGTTTTCTTGGTGTTCATGGGTGTCCCGGCTTTTCAAAGAACGCGACGAGGCAGTGTTGACCTCCTCTGACCTGCATGTCTGAGGACGTCTACAAAGATAAATGAAGAACCTCGTAACTCTGACAGCAGCCAGTCGTCATCTGTCAGTGCGAAGCTCATGGCTCCCCACATACATGGATCACAAGAAATCCTTCAGAGCGTCAGCTGCTTATTCAAATGAATATGTCCTCACACAATTTCTAGTAAGTCGATAAACAAATGTCAGCACAAAAACAACATTATTTAGACTAAATAAATAAATACAGGCCATTATAAATGAGACAATATGCTTTTTATGTTGTGTCTCTGGCTGATGTGTAATCGCAGATATGAGAGTTACTGCAATTTAGACAGGACTAATAGGGATGTGCATTCATGCTAAGCAAACAATAAAGCTTCACTGAGCTTATTTTATACTGCATGCATTTATAATTAGGAGTAACAGGATGACATTAGACAATAGCGCTGCTAGTTTATGTATTATTCTTCAGTTATGACCATATTTCCTTACATTGCACCAATCGCTTTTAAATTGACAGGGTGAATATGTCAACACACTTGGCTACCTCCTCACTTAGTAGATACATAGCAACACTGGCATTTCTTTGGGGCTGTATCCAAGTCTACTGGATGAATGTGAGGCTAATACACTGCCTGGCCCAAAAAAAATTTGCCACAAAAAAAAAATGTCACACACGCTAATATTTTGTTGACTCCCCTTAGCTTTGATCACAGCACGCATTCACTGTGGCATTGTTTCAATAAGCTTCTCCAATGTCACCAGATTTATTTCCATCCAGTGTTGCATTCATTTTTCACTTATTGATGATGGGAGAGTCTGACCACTGCGCAAAGCCTTCTCCAGCACATCCCAAAGATTCTCAGTGGGGTTAAGGTCTGGACTCTGTGGTGGCCAATCCATGTGTGAAAATGATGTCTCATGCTCCCTGTTAAATAACTTGTTTCCAGCTGAAAGATAACCACCCATGCATTAATTATCCAATAGGAGGCTTGTACCTGTTTTCTTAGTTAAATCCAGGTGGCGACTTTTCTTATTTATTTTTTTGCCAGGCAGTGTATTTATTTTTAGGCTTTTTATCAAATGTTTCTGACTAGTAATATCTGGAATTTAACTGTCAACACTAGTGACCCCTTTTGATTAACCTATAGGAATTTCATCTATTATTAATGTATAAAACTCATAATGAACAAAATAAAACAAAAAACATGGAAAATCATTTGCAGGCAGGAACAGTAATTCTTAAACATCCCCGTCTTGCTCGCTTTACACATTAGAGATTATCTTTGTATTGGTCTGAATGTATTGACAGGCCTAATTTATCTTTTCCACTCACTGATTACTGAGTGGGATCAATAATTGCCTCCAGCTACAGTAGCTTCCGAACAGAGTGAGTGCACGTGAATAAAAAATGGAAGGCTTTTGTCAAGGCTCCACATCAATAGCTGCTCTTGTTGTCCCTTTCTCTTGATGGGTTCCCCACGCCTCCTCACACACACACACACACACACACACACACACACACACACACCCACTCTCGCTTGCTCAGTCACTTACTTAAGCAGAGACGCCATGCTGAGTCATTTGACATGGCAATCTTTCCTGAAGTTTATTAGGACTGCCAAGTCGACAATGTTTTTTTCCTTTTTGCTTCACTTTATCGTACAAACGGAGAGTGCAAAATTGATTCAGTTTTTTGGGATGAAACTGACAAAATTGTGGACTGCTAACTTAATAAATAAATACACTCCCAATGGACTGAATGTGCTTTAGGTCAACATTTAAATTGTAAAAGGGAGATTACAATTACACCAAGTCATTTCTCATGTACCCTCCTGCTGCTAGAGTTTACACTCGTGACTTCACAACACAGACTAAACTCAGAATAGCCTTTCTGAACGTGGGTGTCATCCTCTGCCATGATCAGTATTTATTTTAAAAAAACCTAGCTTTTGTAGCATTTTGGTCATAATTAGTTTCCTTCAACAAATGAGTTACACTTTTTGCATTTTCATTGTGAAAGGACAATAGAAATGAATACAAAAAAAATTAAATACTGCTAGATGAAATGGCATCATTTATACGATTGCCAAATGAAATGCTCCATTCAATCCTCTTAGGACTCCATTCATTATGTCAGCATAGTGACGTCTAATGAGAAACAACCTCTCAGTTGTCTGCGTTGACAGCTGCTCAATACCAGCACACAGCGATTACAACATGATAAAGCATTAACATTATTAATGGACACTGCCAGTATGGTTGGGATAATGAACAGCCAGATATTTTTTTGTTCATACAGTAGACTGCCTGATTTCACGGAGAGGCTTATTTCTAACGAGGGTCCCTCATCCTTATAACATCAGTACCCTGCAGTGGAGGAAAAAAGGCAACAGATGACTGCATGCAAAATATTTTATTACTTTTTTTATACAAATATCTAAATGCATTTGACATGAGTGTCCACATGCACCTTTCACTCTTCTGTCCAGTTCATCCCAAACCAGCTCGATGGGGTTTAAGTCTGCAGACTGTGCTGGCCACTCCATGTTTTCAAGCTTACCATCTTGTTCTTTTTTTCCTGAGGTAGTTCTGGCATAGCTTGGACTTGTATTTTGGGTCATTATCTTGCTGTAGGATGAACCTCTGACCAACTAGGCGCATACCAGAGGGTATTGCATGGCGCTGCACAATGCTGTGGTAGCCATTTTGGTTCAGGGTGCCTCTCACTCTGTACAAGTCACCGACCCTGGATCCAGCAAAACAGCCCCAGACCATCACACTTCCTCCTCCATGTTTGACAGTTGATGTCACACACTGTGGAACCATTAGTAGAGGTCCTGGGTAAGTTTTGTATGCACTTCATTTAGCGGAGAATATCTCAACTGTTATAGACTAATATGACCCCACTGAACAACGTGGGATGTGTGCCAAAATCTCTACCCGGGACGAAAGTCCTGAAAAATGACCACAGCAGGTGACACTATTATCACACTTCAGGTGAATACAACTTTTTCTTCCCTTAATAGATATCCTCATAAACTTCTACCAGATTAATCTTAATATTAAGAGAAATACTTTTTGTATTACACTTTGTCTAAAAAAAATAAATTAAATATGCAAATGAGGCAATATCTCACTAAATATGCGTTTATAAACTAGCAACAAACAGGAATTGACAGTTATTTATTAACCTGAACTTTAAAAGCTTACATTTCCTACCTGTTCTCATCACGTCCACAAATAGATAAAAAAGGTCCAGATACCCCCCGCAAACACACGCCATCATTATCGACTTCATGGCATTGGTGAGAAAGGTCTCCTTAAAGAAACCTGATCCACCCGTCAAGACATTCCACGACTTTGCTTTTGCTTTGACATTTATGTCACCAAAGCTGGAGGCAACTGTGGTGAGATCCATATTGTTTTCGACACTTACAGAGACGACAGCATCAAACATGGAGAGAGGGAGAGAAGAGGAAAATCAAAAAACATGGTTGTCCTTGATCACCAAACCAAAATGTTCCAGTGGTATTAGAGAACTTTTGGTCATCTTCCATTAGCAAAACTGCTTTTCAGGCTTTCTATGCTGAGTGACTGACCACCAATTACAAAGGCACCAAACCACTATACCTTGGTATATCACCACAGGCATGGATTGTGTCAGCTGCAAGTGCTACTCCATTCCCTCGGCTCAACTGTACACACGAGGAAGCTGATGACAGGATGATGTTCCATGTGCAGGACATTTCAAGTCACAATACAGGAGTTACATCACTGACACTGTCATCAGGTGATACAGATGTCTTTGTGTGCCTATTATATCACCTAACAGTCAGTTGGAGAAATCTTGGCCTCCAAGAGCTCTGGCTCATCCGCAACTCAGGAGTGAACAGATCAATATCACCACTTCATGATATCTGCATAGCGCTGGGAGATGAGCTCACACAGTGTCTCCCAGCACTACATGCGCTGACTGGGTGCGATACAACCAGCAAAATATCAACCAAACTTGCAGCTCTGAACACTGTCCGCAAACCAGACAACTCTTCTTTGATTCTCAATTTCAACTGTCCACATCTAACAAGAGAGTGCAACACAAATGGCAGAAACATTCTTGGTCAAATGTCTCAATCCATCAACGGACATGGAGACATTTGACAACCTGCGCATTGCTGCATTCAATAGTAATGCCCTTAAGGTGGACTTTGAGAGGACCGCTTGCACCTCAACTAATGCAAGAAAACATATACAAAGAGCCTATTATCAACTGCAGCTTTGGGTCCAAGCACCATTTACAGACACCACCTTGATCTTAAATGCAGATGCTTATGGTTTTGTAAGAAAGGGCAGTTTATTAGTCCCTGAGATTGTAATCTCAAAACCTGAAGGTTTACCAGATCCCTGCTCGTGTGGCAAGTGTGCACACATGAATGGCTGCCCCTGTCAGGTAGCTGGTATCCATTGCTGCAAGTACTGCAAATGCAAGGGAGGCAATAGTTGTAAAAATCCTATCACTGAATGAGTTCTCATCATCCCCATACCTGGACTCTGTTGAGAAAAAGTTGAAAGTTGTACCTTGCAACACAGAGAATAAACATGTTGTTCTGTATTTTTCACTTTAAGTTAAAGTTAATGTTCCAATGACAATAGCAAGGTTGGATATAAAATGTCTGTATTAATCAAATGCTTGTATTCTTTCTTTTAAAAAGCCCCACACACACAACATCCACACTGAACATCTACAGAAACACAATTAATCATATCAAACCAGAATTCTTACACTACATGGTCATTGTAAACATTGTGAACACCTCAGAAAATCTGTAGCTTCAAGAGTTTATATGTACGCATATTTAATGAGATATTGCCTAATTTGCATATTTTATTTTATTTTTAAGACAAAGTGTAATACAAAAAGTATTTCTCTTAATATGAAGATTAAACTCGTAGAAGTTTATGAGGATATCTATAAAGGGAAAAAAAAGTCCCATTCACCTGTAGTGTGATAATAGTGTCACCTATTGTGGTCATTTTCAGGACTTTCGTCCCGGGTAGAGATTTTGGCACACATCCCACGTTGTTCAGTGGGGTCATATTAGTCTATAACAGTTGAGATATTCTCCGCTAAATGAAGTGCATACAAATCTTACCCAGGACCTAGACTACATCCTCTCACCTACTCGACGGCATACAAAGATCCTGTGTGATGAACCGAAGATTTGAAATTTTGATTCATCAGTCCATAATACCTTCTTCCAGTCTTCAATAATCCAATGGCGGTGTTTCATGGCCCAGGCGAGCCTCTTTGTCTTATTCTGACATCTTAGTAATGGCTTTCTTGCTGCAACTCGTCCTGTCAAACCTGCAGCTCAAAGTCTTCTCTTCACAGTTGAAACTGAGACTTGCTTACTACGACCACTATTAAGCTGTGCTTGAAGCTGTTGTACTGTGAGCCACCTATCACACAAGCTGTTAACTCTCAGAAACTTGTCCTCTGATTCAGTTGTGGCTTTGGGTCTGCCAGTCCTCTTCCTGTCAGAGTTTCCCCCAGGTTCTGAGTGCCTTTTGATGGTGAAGAAAACTGTACTCACTGCCACCTTGACTTTCTTTGCAGTTTCCCTGTAGGAAAGACCTACATTTTAAGTGTTATGATGGTCTGTCTCTCTTCCATCGTTAATTGCCTTTTTCTCGCCATTTTTGTAGCAACACACTACTTTCTGCAGTACAATACTGTTCACCTGATGCTCATGAGGGTCTGGTACCACAGTGTGTTCCAACTCTGCTTTTATGCAGACAGAGGGGGTTGTAAGTAACCAAGAAAAGTTGGAACACCTGTAGGAATTAGTAGCACCAGCTTTCAAGGCTGATTCAACCTTCATTGCTGCAGAACAGCTTTAAATTGTTAACTCTGAAAGAGGCCTTTTTGTATAGTTCTGAAATGTACATTATTTTTCAGTTTTGGGTAACCAAACATTTTTTTTTAACCGCTGGCTGTTCAGTACTTACCTTTGTACCATTTCAAGCTATTTATTGGACTTGCACGACTTGAATTGCAATAAATAACTGGGAAAATGAGGGTGTTCTTAAACTTTTGACCGGTAGTGTATATCAGTAAGACCAAAAACACCTTGCTGCTTGAGTCAGAAACAACAACTTTACCTGGCTGAGTCAAGTTTGTGTTTTCAGAACACATTCAAAGCAACGCATTTTGATGAATATCCAGATATTTCAGAGATTTTTCTATCAGCATGCATATCACCTAATACAGTATTGAGAAATAATTTTCAACTCTAAATTAATATTGAGCCTCAGATGTCAGTACAAAACACAAATGCATTTCGCATTCATTCCATAAGAAGCAGCAAAGAAAAGTACCGTACCTGCAGCCACTACACGTCTTGAAGGTTCGTTCTGTTTCACAGTGTATCAAGGAATCAATTTGAACCAGCTGTCCTCATTATCCCGCAGACTTCCTGAGATGAGAATAAATATATACATATTCAACGTGACAACCTAGTTGCCTTGCAGAGGCTCTGCATGGATTGAATTGGTGACTGGCAAATGAGACTGGCGCTAAAATAGCAGAGGCCCCCCGATTGGGTGACAGATGCAACTAAACCTATTTTTTATCTTCTTGTGCTGAAGCTTTTTTTTTTTTAAGCCTGATGCAACAGAGAATCATCTGTCTTCTCTTCTTTTTCTCCTCCTTTCTGTTTCCTACTTAAATATATATGTGCGTACACATACAATACAGGTAATATCTTTTCATTCTGATTAATTTTGCTTTGTCGTATGTGTCCTCTACAACATACTAGTAAAAATAGTGTGACCTTAAAACCTGTCACTCAGTTTAATGTTTCCGAGGTGAATCTATCTATTGATCTCTGTGCTACTTGATGAATGTTGTAAGCCTATACATTGGTGTTGAAGGTCAGTAATGACATTTGACTGAATTACTCTTTAGTGGTGCAGACTTTATAATGTTTCATTTGTCTTCTGATTAGTTTGGAGCATGACGACTCATTGCTGTTCCTATTCAGCATGAGAACATCTGTGACGTGAGCTGCAGCCTGCAGTGAGTCACAAAATAAGGTTTCATGTCCTGCTCTTTTGTGTCAGTTGGGGCAGTACATTTCTTTGTGCAGGGTTCTGCGTACATGTACATATACAAGTGCTGTCTCTGATGTATCCTGCATGAGCAACTGTAGGCACCAATGTGCTGGCCACCTATGTGCAAAGACCAAAGGCTAAAGGTGAAACATTACCTTATTGTTTGATTAAAATACTATCAAACATAACATAAATTCTTGGAAATAATTAGCCATGCTGCTAGTGCAAACTAGGAGTAAACTACTTGTTCAGTGTTCAACAAAAATGGCCCATGCTGAAATTCATGGCAGCAGACGGATTCTGTTTCAGCTGGCTCTGGAGGACAGTTTGTGCAAAGGCACCACCAGCCATTGGTTTCTCTCCGTAGCTTAGTTTGTGATTGGTCCCTGCTGACTGTATCCTTTTTAAAGCTAATGCAGCAGCAGCCTCAGCCGCTACATAAAATGAATACACTTGCTGTCTATCCAAGTGAGTCAGTGCGTGGCAAAAAAAAAAAAAAAAAAAAAAGGTGTGTCATCTATTCCACAATCTACATATTTAAAAGATGAAATTTCTAAATGTATATTGTTTTCTGGCTGCTCATTTTCTATTAAATATAGGAAGTCCTCTGTAGAAAAAAAAATTCTCACAGTTCATGACTGCACGTAAAAATTAAATTCCTGAGATACCACTGGGACAAAGCCATTATTTGCTCAGCTGTTGGCTTCCAAATTTGTCTTTATTATTTGCTGACAAGAAAATATTACAATTCCCATGTCAAAGCCACTGAGTTGTTAAGTGAAAGTAGTTCTCAATTTACCAAACAAATTATGTGATCTCACGCTTCCCCTGAATTAGTAGCACTATTTGAGTTATATTACTTGATCGTAAGTTAATCACTTCGCAGAAGATGGTATGGTTTCACTGCCATTGAATGAAATATGTCCTGCAAAGCAAAAGGAAAGCTTGCTGAACTGTAAATAATCATAGAGTGCACACACATTAAATACCCCTCTACTGCCAGATTAAAGAAATCTGTTCAGTTTGCACAGTGCAGTTTCAAGCAATATTTTACTGAGACAGAAAGTATTTAATGCAGTTTTTAGTGCCCCTGGCCTTCTTCTCAGCAGCTTTAAGTGTATTTTATTTGACTTTTTACATGACCTTTTTACCCATGAAAATTGTTGCTTAGTTATGTTTTTTAAATTCTTTATTATCTGCTTTTTTTTTTTTTAGCCTTTCTTTAAAGGTGAATATTATTGATTATATGATTATAATTAGATGTCAAAGTGTCATAACTGCTTGCTGTAGGAGCCAATTTCATGCTAAAAAGCATAAAGTTTGATCCTGACATTTGTGCTTTTAAAGTGCTTGATCTATGATCTAGCACAAAGCCTCCCCTCATCCCAACATCTACATCAACTGTATTAAACTAATGGGATGATAGGAGAGAATGTGCATGGTTAAGCATGCCTTACCCTCCCAGGCCTTGATGGACCAGCTGTTTATGAGAAATGATTGTTTCAGATATTGCTTGATACAAGTACGATGAAGAGTAGATTAACTAAATTCAGCACTTTCATTGCACAGCTGAGCCTCGTCCTCCGCGGTTATCAAAGTGTGGCAGAAGGATTGGCTACGGCCAGAATTCACTCTTATTCTCATTTCAAAGCTATTTTTAGGGAACAGGGTCACTGGAGCTCTTGTTCAACTGTATTGTTCCTCTGGTGGCAGCAGCAATGTCTCTGATGCATTGTCTAGCCTGGATAGTCTTCATTTACAAGTTTAAGAAGGTGAGAACTAAAAATTGTCCATAACTACCGTGCACTACAATAATTCCTGTAAGATAAACAGCATTGTGGGAATGTGTGTTATACATTGTGATATCTCTACTCTAATGATATTATTTGGAGGTATGCAGAAACAGATTATACACAGTACCCATTTGGTTTAGTAATTACAGCCAGCTATTTTTTGGCTTTATGTGATTGGACAAATCATAAATTATGAAATTATAAATAAAATATGTGTTGTTAAGAATCATTTGCAGGATTGCAGAATGGGATTCCTCATTCCTCAAGGACTTTACTGCTGCTGTCTTTGGCTGTTGTGTGTTTGTTAGTATACAGTGTGTATACATATAGCAGTACTACATTAACTTGTGCACTTGTACACTATAAAGGCTCTGTGCCGAAACGCATACAATGTGCATGGAAATTTGAGAGGTGCTTCTTTTTCTCTGGAATACACTTGATTGTCAGTTCACCAGTCCACAGACAATGTCATAGATACTTTTTGTTACATGCAGTACTTTTTAGAATTTACAAATTAGAATCGACAAATTCAGAAAGCAGTGGTCAAAATTTGAGCAAAATATAGTTGGGTCATTTGGACAAAACACAATGCAGTTCAAAGATTCAAAGCTCGATATTCACTTGTTGTAGTTCTGAGACAAAGAAGCAGCTTATCCTTCGTTATGGTGATGCAGGTCACACTCTTATAACAATTTGACTCCAGTGAACCGTTTTAATATTTAAGAGGATGGTTAAGTCATTAGACTTTCACACTTGTAGGTGTGACAAATGTGTCTCATCTGGATGTTGGGGGTTAGGATGTGGACAAAACAAAACAAGTGGCTGTTTTCCCTTGATGGTAATTACGCTCTTCGCATGATCAGTCACAGTCAGTTGATGACCAAACCCTCATAAACCCCCTGCACATTAATGGAGGCTGATTGAAGAACTTGTTTCCTTTGGGATCTAATTATTAATTATCGGCTGTCTGGGAAACTTGGACGGGTTCAAATTTCATGGATTCCACTGACCTCGCAGACTGATTGGTGGCGGCCTGACAGCGGCTGTTGTGGTGCGTTAAGTGTGGCCAGCGTGTTTCATGCCAGTTGATGTGCTCAGAGTGGGGACATGTGACAGGCACTGACAGAGCTCTTCACGTGCAGCGACACACAGAAGAACCATTATTCATAGCTGTCTCTCTCTCACAACTACACTCACATGCACAGGAGCCAGACACCCTCGTTTTCTTACATATAATAAATTATCAATAGCATTCATGTATGCTATGCCGGAGAAGTATAGATTCTGTGCTGTCTGTCACTGTAATTGTGGTAGTATAGACCCAATTAATTAGAAGTTTATTTGAAAATGATCTCGTGGCTCTCTGGCCCATCCAGTAAATGAACATGATCTTTTCTACAGATAATCTAATTATACCTGACTATCTCAGCAGCACATCATGATATCATCTTAATGTATTCACAGGAAGTCTGACAGGTGCAATTTGAAAATTAGTTTTCATGCTAATGGAATTGTTCCCATTTGAATTCATTTGATTTGAATTTGATTAGTGATCAAGTAGGCATTGTGTTTGTAGCTTGACATATGCCATGACTGGTCAGGTTCTGACAATTGAAATTACTTTCTCTTATGTTTTCCTAACAAGTGACCAATCTGTGGCTTTAAGAATAGTGATAGTTGTCAAATAGTCTAAAGGTCCGGACACACCAAACCAACATCAGAGACCTACTGGCAACGAAAGCTGATGCTGACGTCACGTCATGTTGCCCGTGTCCGGACCACAAACCTACAACCAACAGCCGGCTGACACTGACCAGCAGGTAGCAGCTGCCTGTATTCATGATTCAAAAGGGGAAACTGGAAGAGCTACATACAGGCATACTGAGCTGGCCTTTCTCAGTCATGCTGATTAGTTGGTTATTTATTCAGTTTAATAATTGTGTATTTGAATGCTCAGAATGCACTGGTTTGCTAAGGTGCAACAGCCAGTCACCTTAGCAGTGCCAATGTTGCAGAGCAGGCCAGAAAACACTGTGACCACAGGCACTCACCGACAGTCCGTTGCCTCGGTGTGTCACAGCCTTAACTTTGTTTTAGACACATAACTTTGACACCACAGACCATCCTTTACCTTGTAAGCTGAGTTTGATGTCTTATACTGTATGATTCATGTTTTACCTTACTGCAGAGAGCACAAGTATTATGTGGAGGCCATACTATTGAGGTAGCTATGCACTAATAAAACAGGAAGGCAAAACAGCAAATCCATTAAAGATGCAGACTACTCTGCAGGTTACACTTGCAAAATATTGCAAGGAATGATCAACTTAAACAGAACTACAATAAAAACCCATCAGGGTATCTTACATTTAACTGTCAGAAGTAAAATGTGAAGTGTTCACCCCGATTCACTGACCTGTATCTCCCCTACATCTGTTTCTGTAGCAGTGACTGCACCATCTGACATGGTAGGTGTGATGGATGACCGAGACATCATCATACTGTTGTGCTGGTCAAGTGGTAAATTAGAAACACTCTTTGCCTTTGACACACCTTTAAAGAGGAAGATGACTTGGCGTAAACCTCTTTTTGCTGACTTATTTTGGCCCTCGTCGTCACTTGTGTATATGACTTAATGACGGAGCCAGATGTTAATTTGAAACACCACTGAGTTGTATCGCAGGGAGGCAGCCATAGTGGTAATTACCATCTGTTTTGGATCGAACCAGCATGTCGATTTTTAGGGAAATCCATATGGTGTTGCCGTAGCAAATCAGACTGGCCAATAGCTAAATTTGCCATAAATGTTGACCAAATGTGTTTGGGAAGAAAAACCAATATTTTTAATCTGTTAAATATGAATTTAAAGATTTTAACATGACTTACTAGAATCTCATAGTAGCACTACCATGACATAATACCATTAGTTAGGAGACAATGCAGTGTACAGAAACAAATGCTATGGAGTACTAATTTCATGTCTGCCCTTTTTAGTGAAGCTTCTTTTGATTGACTAGTTTCGTGCTGAAATCTTACCTGCACACCTGGTTGTAAAGGAACAAGGAGGACAGTGTGGCATTACATTAAAGGTGCCATTCAGTTCTTTCTTGGTATTTTGTAGCTCAAAGGCACAGGCCTGCCTTTATTTCCCTGTTCACATCCTACTGTTTTGTTCTTTAGTATTTCATCATGCTTGCAGACTTCTTGCAAAATTTTCTTCATCCATCAAATAATGTGTGTCTGGATTAGATGGGACAGGCGGTGTCACAGCAATAACAAAAGGCTGTCCTGCTTGATCTGCTGTGACTTTCATTGTAACATGACAGCGCCCACAGCAGCAGATGCATCTTTACTCCACCTTGAGACAACAATGACAGGTTATACATGGAAATAACAAAGTTCTATAGTACTGTTTAAGTGCAAACACCGCTTGCTTCACTGATCACATAGATTGACTACGGCACCAACACCATCTTTGCAATAATGCTGGATCTCTTTCTGAAAAGCCACATTAGTACATGCGCTCATACTAATAATGGGATCCTGTTATTTTTTTATCCCAGTGGCTGTCATGTAATGCACCCACGTCTTTGATCTCTGCTCAGTGTTTTCTCTGGATACCCTAATTGGTCTTTGATAGGCTTTAGCTTTGATCATGGCCTGCAGGCACGGCCGCTCTAAGTTCCTCCACATCCAGAACTAAAATAAACCTCATCAGTACCACCTCTTTCATCATATGCCTACCTTTTGGCTAAACATAATCACTGCGATAGAGGAAAAAAAACCAAATAGGTAGGCATGGCAGTCACAAAGAGTGTCTTCTTCCCTTGATCAAACAAAGTCTGCAGTTCAGGGCGAAGGGAACTCATACATCTTGCTTTCCATGATGGTTGATTGTGGAGGGTTCTTGAGAAAATGATGCGTCTCAAGCACCACCTCAATGTCTTCCTGTCAGCGGGGTAGAGCTGCCCACTTTAGGCCATGGGAAGAAACTTTATTACCGCTTTAATAGACCTGTTAAAACAATACACAGTAGTAGCTCATAAACTATAAAAAGTTTACTAGATGACACAATCTAAAGCACTTATGAGTCATCCTCCACCCATAGCATGTCAAAGTTTATGTATGTTGGGTGCTTTAGGACTGCAGAGTTTTTCATTACTCATGGTACTAACTAAGGAGGAACTCTGGTATTTAGTTCTCCAGATAGCTCCCTAGTTAGTTTCCTCAAGTCATTCCTTGAACGGTTTGGTCCAAAAGCACCTTTTTAACTATAAACGTAGTTAACTACAAGCTGCTTATTTTTTATTTTATTTTTTTTGCTCCTTCCTGCTGCTGAGGACATACACCAAAGAGGCAGGACGCTGATAAATCCCAACAGAAACGAAGAACAGCAATAAAAAGTTACTTAAACAATTAAGCCACATATTTTACATGACGAGTATCAAGTTCATACAGAAAAACACGAGTGATTAAAAAGTAAGGCAGGTAAAAGACAAGGGGCATGTGAAGAATTATTCTTGGCAAATCCACAATGTAAATGAATTTAAATGTAGAGGGAGCATGCGGTGCATAGCACTAAGAAAAATATAATGCAGTTCATTTCCTTTGTTGCTGTTGAAAATCAGCCAGCGTTTTGATATAAATCACAGTGGTGAGTGTGAAATTTATCTTATGTAATAAAAAGGCCCTCTGGTAAAATGCATCCAGTGGCTCCAACACACAGGGAGCAGCTTGTGAATAAAATGATCTAATTTTTATTTATTTGATTATTTTTGATATACTGTTCAGTATATCAACAAGGTTGAGTAGTAGTTTTTGATATACTGTTCAGTAGTTGGGTGCTGAGATTACCAGAATTGTTCTGTTTGGATAAATAAATGGGGAACAGCATTAGAAAAACAAAGTCATCAAAGTATATCTGGAGAGAAATGCTGTTGGTAGATCATTTACTGTGTTATAAAACCACTGGAAGTGCAGTTAAGGTCTAAGAAGTCTTTCTCTAAATCCTTTGTTTTGTCAGTAGAATGAGGAATTCTCCACACAGTTGAGAATTAAGCCATGAAAGGACAATTGTTCCACAGAATTAAAGGTATTTACATTATTCTCATCTATTATGTACACCATCACTTTGTGCTGTCTTCGGCAGTGCAATAATCCTGCCAGCAAATGCAAATGAAAACGTGTGTGATCAGACAGGATTATCCTCGTATTATGGCTGGCTGTTGCATAACCTTGTTAGAAATGTTTGCAAAAATTTGACAAAAAAATCTTTTGCAACAGTCTTCAGATAAAATGTGTATTTGTCCTGAAATTTCTGTAGAAGGGTTCAGTGTCCACTGAACCCTCTCTTCTATCACTTTTGCTCTAACTACAACAAGAGTGGTGCAAGAAGTATGAAGGTTCCGTTGATGTTTGGCTGCCCACAAGACTTGACACTGAAGTAAGCTCATAGTCTCTGGCATTTCCATCTGCTTTATTCCTTCACATTTTGTCCATTTAGATTTTGGATATTGGGAAATTGACAATAAAGAAATACTGAATCCTGAATCTTGAATTTGTCACATACTACTGAGTTGATTGTACATGAACAACATGGCTAATAATTTAATCTGGGAGAAAGTAGTTGCTTTGAGAAATATTTTGTAGCTTCTACTATATGTGCTGCCACTGCGTCAGTATTGATGTGCATTAGTCTCAAGGATGCCTGAGTTCTGTGTGAAACACTGCCCTGATTTATAAGGATGCTATAAAGAACCTGACTTACTGCCTGTACTAGTGTGGTTTTGGGAGCAGAACTTTTTTGCAGTGCTGGAGTACAGGCCATTTAAATGTGAGATAAGGAGACATGCTAAACTGTCAGTGTTTGTTCCACCTTAAACAAACAATTATGGAGAGGTGTGAATTTATATTGCTTTATTTCAGAAAAGTCAAGGAGAAAATGGCTGCACTTCCATCACCAGAACAGCGTGCTGTAACACCCAGAGGGCCGAGGCGCTTGGTCAGTCAACTCAAACAATGTACAAAATCCATCATTGAAACCCACTGTGACCAAAAGATGGATCAAAACTAGAAAATAAGCCTGCGCAGAGAGGCTCTTTAGATCAGTGCCCTTTCAAAGCAGCTTTAGTTTGCCCCCACTGGGCAATCGAGGGGAATTAGATGTCATTCTTTTTCTCAGAAATAAAACCTGCCTGTTTCTGAGAGTTAAAGCTTTGTGGGCAGACAGTAAAACCAGCAGCAGCATTGAATGGAGTTTCCCTCAGCACAATGGGGATTATGGCATGATAAAGCTGCAGTAACACGTGTTGGTGTTGATTTTGTGGGGGTGGATGCAATATATACAGACTTTGTAGCATATAATTTGATGCTAACTATCCTCTGCTGAGGTTTAAGTTAGAAATGTTTATGGTATGGTACTTAATATACAGTAGTATCTCTAAACTGCAATTGGGTCAGCAAGAAATATCTACATAAATTTCATGTCAAACTGAATGCCGATCTTCTCTTCAAACTTCACAGTTCGTTGTCAAACCCTAGATGCCCTGCCTGCTTTAGTTCTCACTCATGTTAAGCACTTTACCATAAACGTATACAGATGTTCAGGGTCAGGTATTTCCAAGATGGTGACAGTCAGAACCACTACGAGTTCCAGAGCTTTGGAACAGTTCTTCAGGAAACATGACTTGAGTGTTTGTCCATCTTAATATACAAGCGTAGACCAAACCAAGCTTCTCATGTCAAGTTCCTGCCAATTTAGCAAACGCTGTAAATGCATAGCTAAGTTATTACTTAGCATCAATGTTAGTCCCACTGGTCAGTCTTCGTCGTACTCGAACGTTTTTAAAACAGGAATCTGCATTATTGTATATTTTATTATATTCGAAGAAATGGACCGTTCTCAGTCATTCCATTCATCCAAAATAAAGCTAAATCAAGGACAGTGGGACTTGCCTGAGGATTCTTAAAGGTGTTTCAACATTGGGTTGTGTCCACCTGAAACTCACGTGACTATGGCCTGAAGTGTAAACTTAACCAATAAAGAGCAGGTACTCTGAACTCTAGTGACAATCAAGAAAGCAGATGCTTTAACACAGTAAGGTAATACAACACAGTGGGTGTGTAGTTTGGAACAGGGAGCTGCGAGCGCATAAACCTTTGCTTCTGTTAAACTGGATTGCTGGCTATAGGTTACAAATGCTTTCAGCGCACATTTTATAATGTCTGCTGTATCACTCACGGGTGATTCTTAAGTTGGAATGTAGGACTCATGCGTGCTTTGGTATATGGTAGACATGTAGTAAAATTATTAAAAGCTCCATACTCTGTATTCCATTTTAAAATGTAGTTTGAAGCATTGTCTGCCACATTGTTACAGTCAGTCACATTGTCTGACAACAAATACAAGAGACAGATTCAGTTGGCCACCCATTTTCAAATGCCAATTTCTTCAACAATAGACTTTTTTGTTACCCAGTTGGACGTGTTCCCTGCTTGTTCTTAACTTTTCTTCCTATTCATTTCCAGAGCTCTGCATTTTTAAAAGAATGTGGCAGCTTGACATCAGGCACATTCTGTTGAATTGACTGACAAGTCAAATTTTTCTATCAAATCACAGGAGCCAAGTCAGTTCCTCTTAAGGAATAAAACTTAAGATTTTGGGGGGTTTAACTCTTCGGAACATTGAGCTCTTCTCTTACATCAGGCTTCTGGCCAATTCCATTTAAGGCCAAGGCACATACTGCAGGAACAAAAGCATGACTAAATTATTTATCATGGTCTGCATTTTAACATTTCAGTGGGTATATGGAAAAATACATTGACATTTGTTTTCATCTAGGATAGTTTTATCTAGTCTAGGGTGGGCATGCATATGAGAAACCTCAAAAACCCATAATTATTATGATTGTCACTATACAGTACAGTGATCAAACTATAAAGCTGGCAGTTTATAAGATAGGAGGTAATGGGACAGCCATTCTGGGACATTTCTAGCTATAAAAGGCTGGACTGCAAGATCAAAAGTAATGAGGACAAGACTTTCAGCGACCTTGACCTCTAAATCTGCACATGCATGTAGATTAAAACGTACAAGACAATATTAAATGTCTCCTCCTAAAGGCAAGCCTTGCCCAAAGGTCTAAAGGCAAGCTTTACCCAAAGGTAACCTTCCTTTGCAAAACCAGAACAGCAAAACCCAAAACAAGAGTACTTCATCTACCTCATTAAGAGCACTGATCCAGTTTGACCTGATCAGATAGCTTGATCTAATCATTTCTCTCCGGCTGGAATGAATACATTCTTTCTGTATATGTTTTCGTTGGGTGAATATCATGTAATGTGATGAGTTTCTAGGAGGGACAGAAACATGGTGGTTGCTAAACGGTTTTTCAAAAAAGTGTCAAGACAGCTGGATCATTTTATTTAACATCCATGTAAACAGTTCAAATCAGAATCATTTCGTTTGGGGTGGAGTTATGTCGTCCATGTAAGAATAGCCACTGAATCCCTAAACTCAGCTGTTAAATTAAGGAATGATTTTAGAATTGTTAACTTAAAAAGAACACATTCAGGTTTTAAAATGCTCAAGCTTGTATATTATTGTACGCACAATTAGATCTGCCTCAATTTGAGTTATGGGGCTCCTGCTGGGAGGGCTATTTTAAATTATTCAGCATTAAATTAAGATTTGATTATCTTTTCATATGAATACTCTGAATTATTTATTAATGGTATTTACAATTCTCATTCCCTTATAAAAAAATAAATAAATATATAAATAAGGCAAAGCAACAAGATGCTTGAGAAGTTTTGTAAGTTATTGCAAATATTGACATACATTTTTTAAACATTAACAGTACAAAAACCACTCTCACAAGCCCAGAGCAAATTATGCATTATGATTACTCATTTTCTATTGGCAGACTGTAATCAGACAGTAAAGGCTTTTTAATGGGATGCATTTCCACTCACATTTACAAAACAGTTCTTACAGAAAAGAACATCATGATTAATTTAATCAAGTGCAAAATTAGGTTTTAACTTCTAACTTTAAGTCCTTTAGCAGCACTATGAAGGTGCTCCCTGTGCCACAACGATGGTATTTGTTTTTTTGTATGTTGTTGGTTAATTATGCTTCAGTATAGTAAAGTCAAGTGTGCATCTTAAAACACTTAAGATTTAAAGGCTTTTCTTGTAAAGCATTCATAAACTGGACAGGCAATGATCACTACAGTTTCAACAAAACGATCTACATATTGGCATGGCTATTCTATAATGTGTAAAACGTACTTGCATGGTCTGGTCACAGTTTCTTCCAGTGTAGGTATCCCAATGGTATGGAAATCTATCATAATGTACTCCTGAAAAGGTGTCATTATGATCTGTCTTGAGCATTCACATACAGCCTCCCTGTTATTTCTTTTTTAGGTCAGAGGAGGGGAAGAGAAGAACAGGAAGGAAAATACATGTACACAAACAATCCTGTTTGTGTACATGTAATCCTGTAAAATAAGAGTTACTAATGTAACTTGGGTTCTATGCAGTCACTGTCTCTGGATTTCAAATAATAATAATAAATAATAATAATAATAATAAAAATGTGGAAGAATCCAAGAAACACTTCCGATACTCCTCTAATACACCAATACTGTCTTAAAAAAAGAAAGTGATTGACTGCAAGGACAAACTAGTGTGACTTTTACTGGAGAAAAACATTGAGGGACGACTATACTTATACTTCATACACATGCAAAAGTTATTCACTGTAGCTATAAACATAAAATTCAACCCATATTCAAATCTTATTAAGCTGGTAGAGTCCCAAACCTGGTTTGGAACCACAGCTGTTGTTTTTCTTTATTTCATTTATTACTGACCACTAGTACTCCAAGATAATGCAACACACCAGCTACAACCTCTTCTCATTGGGTGTCTAGTTACAATATGACATGCACAAGTGAAGAAAGAAAAGAGAAATGTATGCACCCATGATTTAGTTCGCTAACAATAATACCATTATGTTTACCTTGCAATGATGTAAAGGAGTCCTCTCTCCCTTTACTCTGTCAGGTACAAAAAAGTAAAGGAATACCTCATATATCAGCCATGACAGTAAGGGAAGTACTGTGAGTGATGTGTGATTTACTGCCACAAGTCATGTCTCATCCTTCTATCAGTGACTTGAATCTGGATGGTGCCCATTACATTGTGTCGCCTCAGGTAACACCTGAAGTGTTGCACAAGCACCCCCGAAAGAGAGGTGTTCTTTCACACACACATATTTTTTCTAAATTACTTGATGAGTAAGCACTGTAAATATCTTTAAATTATGTTGTTTAATGTGGTCGCTTATGTATGCGTGTTTTTGTCCTATTCATGCAATTCATTTATTATTTATTTTGATGGGTTTTAACTTTTTGATTAAATGAACATCTAAATGTGCATTTAAATTTGTTGCATGTATTGGCATTGGGGGCTTCAGTACCTGCGTTCTATGTCAACCATCAACAAGTGGAAGAGGCAGTAATGTCTAAAACATAAAGCAGTCTATGTCAGGACAAACATGGATAACCATTGGTGCGGCTTTCCTCCTGTTGGAGAGGGCGGAAATAAAAATTAAAAATGGTCTCTAGATTAAACATTCTCTTGGGGGAAGGAGGTTGAGTTCACCTGTAGGCATACATCACATGCACTCTTGTGGAATCACTCTCACTGCCTGAAGGGGGAGACAAGCCTTCCAACCTGCAGTTAAACTTCTCTGCTTGTGGTTGTTGATTTAAGTGTACAGGATCCTCCAGTTCTGCATCAACTTTATAGAAACACTGAGTTTTACAAGCTCTGTTACAAAACTGGCTCCTTTAAAACACAATCAAAGAAAGCAGGAGGGGACTTAATGGCTTGTTAACAACTGTTGCTTGTCAGTAAATCTGGCATTGTAGCCTTGTACTTTGGTTTGCCAACAGAAACAAATGAAGGTAAATAACTATGTGTTGTAAATTAAAATGTAACCTATTAGGGCTTCTGTGGCCTATATACTATAATAATAATAGAATACTATGTATGTCCTCTTGCACTTCCCTTTTTTTTTAAATTAAAATGTAGTGTCCCTTTTATTGTTATCACAGTGTGGATGAGTATGGTCAATTTCTAACCACTCCATTTGTCAGTCAGTCAGTCTACTTATATGATGAGTGGATCAATATGATGCTTTAACTAATTTAATTAACTTATTTGAAACTGAACATACCGTATTCATAGGATTCACACTGATAGCACATTTATATATGAGGCTTAAAATTAGAGCACACACTGATACCACGTCTTTATATACAGCCTCCAACAAGCCACAGTGACTTATAAGGTCGATGAAAGGCTTCTGCTCTGTACACATACTGGTCACTGCGCTGTCATTATCTGCAGCATAGTCACAAATAAATAGCTGCAGAGCGCGGCATTCATTATATCATTCTGCTTGTGTAAAAGATAATAAGTGTGTGCTTACGTCAGAAATGTTGGTGTTTTATAAAAACAGAAAGACCAGCTGACTGTATAGGAAGTCAAATATTCAAGTTCTCCTTCGAAGATGGACAAATATCACTGTTGTAGTAATAAAGTGTGTGGCTACCAAGGTAACTGCACTTCTACAGTGCAGACATGCCTGGTTAATTGAACTCCATCTCATGGCCTTTGCACATCTCCCCCGGCCCATTCCCCAACGCACGTAGGTTAATTGAACCACACAGAGCGACGGCACATAAATGGGCCGTATTTCACGGTCATGTGGTAGCTTTATAAGAGCGTTCATGTCACAGGTAGGTGAGCCCTGGTTTTATAGAGTGTAGTAACTGAGGGATGGTTAACCAATGAAGTGACGATCTTTAGCCTCTCGCTCAATCACTCATTTGCATTTATTAAGCACCCTCAAAGGGTTTTAGAAAGGAGGATCAATTAAAATTCAAAGTTTCTGTGAAACCTGCCGGTACAAGGAGATGCAGTGATTACAACCAGCTTCCTAAGCCTTTGAAGTGGAGCCAGAGAACAATTCAGTAAAAATGAATCATTACTCTCAGCACTTGCATTTTCAAATGTTTATATTTTTCTCTTCTTTCTCTGTTTCACCAGCTACCCTCATGTAGGAGATAAAATGAAACTGGAGATGAGATTGTTTAAATTCCACAAGGGACCATTTAAACGTGTCAGTAATCAGTCTTGTTAATCCATCTACCTGGTGATCTGATTGCAGTTAGGAACTTGTAGACCATCTGGCACTGCATTTGAAGAAAATTAGGCTACTTGAATGACTATATTGATTCTGCTGCTGCAGAAAATTAACAGGGACATCATGAACTCTGTGAACTCTTATGGCACAGGGAAGACTAAAATAATTAGTTTGATCATATGATTGTAACACAATAATAATATTAATGGCAATCAGTGCTAGTACTATTTTATAGTGCTAATCAGTTTAAGTGAGTAAAAGAATAAGCTTAAATCAACAGACTTCCAACTATATACATGTCAGAGCCTTCGTATCACGACAATATTCTTGAGATCACAGAGGACCAAAGCAAAGGAGCGGCTGGGAAAGTGACAGAGTAATTGCTAAGAGAAGGGAAGGGTGTAAAGGGTAATTTCAGTAAGACCGAGGGCAGGAGAGTATAATTAGAGGTTGAGTATTGATCCCCATGAAACCTCAAAGCTGAATAAGATAGTAGCTATATCAAATGTTCTTAGACCTAATACGGAGAGGATCCCTTGTACATTAGAGCTCATTGTTGAGTGCTATGTGAGGCTTTGTACTCCCTTCATTAAGTTTTTTTTCCACTGTGTTTAAGCCGTGGCATATCCAGTGTATTAGCATGTGAGCCTGTCCTTGTCGTAAAATGGTTTCTATAAAAAACATTGTATCTTCCTCCAGAAGTGGTCACTGTTGTGCTTAAGCTGGTGCTGAACCTGACAAAGGTTAGGGTTAATTATACGTAAAAATAACAACTGCTAACTAACACTGAAGCACAAAACTAAACAGTGCCATTTTTGTCTCTCATCCCACTTTGTGCTCATCCCTAACATCCATCTTGTTCTTCAGAGGTGGCTTGCCAAGATTTTAACAATCGTTCTTGCTTACTGTTCACTGACAACATGACCTTCAACAAGACTGACAAAAGTTTAGAATCATAGACTGTATAAAAGAAAAAATATGCGCTCTGAGGAACTTCTTTACATGTTGAACAGAGGGCAGGAAAGACAACTACACTGACAGTATTACCTGGGGGCACTGTTAGCTGGTTAGTGTGAAACTTAATTTGTAACACAATAGATGTACATAGTTGATCCAACATTATGGCTTTTATTTCTTCAAAATCTCTTACTAATTTTTTTTAAATATTGAGTTTTTTAAAAAGAGGTTGCCACTTAAATAGTAACATTCATCTTTTACTTGTCAGGCTTTAATTCGATAAATCTCTATAATAATATTATACACATTTATACACATTTACATCATATATTATTACTACCTGAATCCAAACTACTGAATCAGGGCTAGACACTTTATAGAGAATACTGGTCATGTTCTCTGGTTCATTACTTGCCATCAAAACAAGTAAAGTTAAGCATTTTTCATCCCACTGTAAAGAAAGCTGCCTGAAAGGACTATGCATTTAGTTTAAGTTGTGCCATTGGAACGGCAACAAATATTCCGACACATCTTGGCACAGTGAGGAGGAAGCTCACGTCTGCTGCGCCTTTGTTCATTACTGAAAATGGCCGCTCTTGGCACGCCGAGACGCCAGCCAGACAGGCAGAATTTATGAATTTATGCATACTCAAGTGCTTTCAGTCCAGGTTTAAAGACTAAGTGTGGCCCTTTCTCCCTGGCTGGTGATTCAGATATCCATAACAAAGAGCATGGAGTATAAAGATGGTGGTAGTATCTTGTGGAGAACAGGTAAAGCACTCAAGTAGAAAAAAATAAAACAGCACGAGCATCATGTTGGGCAATCCAAGCAGTTGTTGGGGCCCAGTGTAGAAAAATGAAGAAGAGGGCCCCCAGATGGCTACATTTGGGCATATGTTGCAATGACAACTATAAACCAACCACCCCTCTGTCTACCCTGTGACAGATTTTGCTAGTTTGTGCATTGAAGCAACAACTTTGGGGGACAGAGTTGTTGCAACTGTGTGGAAACATACTGGAACAGGAACATTATCCATCACCAGAGGAAGTCCTAGCACTGGGTAAGGAATACTAACGCATGTCCACAAATGTGGACTGAGCTTTATGTTTTTTGACAAAAAAAACATCTACATTATGTCTGCACAAATGATTCCTAAAATCTCTGCTGGTCCATAGTAAAACACACCCTTTGTTGTCAAACTAAAACGAGGTCAGCTAAAGGGTAGAGTTACATCACCAAACAAGACAACCCAAGGCTTAAACCCACTCAAAGCTTCTACACCCTCACAATTTTTTTTTATGCGTTGAAGCTCTCTGTAACTGCTTATATCCATTTCAAAGCTGTTCAACAAGGCTACAACAAAGAAGCTGTAAAACTAAATTTAACCCTAAACCACATCCTCCCGTCTCAGCAGAACTCCCTCTGAGAGCCAAGAGAACTGGACACTGTTACGCTTACTTTTGACTTTTCTTCCTCCCGGCTCACAGGAGATTAAATGACCTCCCAACTGCAGTCACTTATAATTTTGTAGCATGAAATCCCATCTCTTCAGAGAAGTTCACCTCAACCTCTCCCTCTTTCTCATAACAGATGAAAAGAAAAAGTTCTCTTTTTTTTTAAAGACAGTAACCATATGACTTACTGAAATGATTAATAATCAGATCAATAAAGATTTACTTTGACATTGGGAGCATTAAGACATATTTAACACTTATTGTTCTGGTTTCTCTGAGGTTCATTTCAGGTCATTTGTTCTGCTGAAAATGAGGAGTAGGAGCCCTCTGCTCCTTTCCACAGAGGGCTTTGTGTTTGTCCAAGCAAACATAAAGCCTATACAGACTCCCTGAGAGCCACTGTGGCACGAACACAATATGTCCTCTGGCCTGTTTAGGAAATGATAACCAGAAAATGTTTCTGCTTTTGTTTCTTTCAAAATCTGGCGGTGCACATTCATTGAAGGAAGAATATATTGTAGTAAAGCTTCAGTCTGCATATTACACAAAAATGTTATGTAATGATTCCTACCGGATGTTAATCAAAGAGATTCTTCTGCCTAAAGTATAAAGCTTTCTGTCTAGAAGTTAAATACCCCAGTGACCTTTCTGCAATCTGACTTTTCCACCAAAAGAAATTGGTCTGCTGTAAAGCCCGAAAGTCTTAGAAAAGGTCAGCGACATATCTTTGAGAGGAGTAGTGTGTACACGTTTCTCAGCATGTACTTTATCTTTCTGAAAGTCTTTTGATGGTAACTGTGATACAGATCAGTCGGATGAAAATGGGATCACTAGCAGAAAAGATTAAGCACAGACTGTTTTAACTCTTGCCTTATTGTATGTCTAGCTACAAACTCCTCTCCATTCCACACAAAGTTGACCGACCCACAAGTGGATCTATTAACTCACTTCAACAATTGGGATGCTGAAATCAGTCTGCTAGAAAATGATAATGAGTTGAACAATGATATGCAATCTGTTTGACTGAGCGGTTTCTTTCTTTCCTCTGGAAAAAAAATGACCATGAAAGATGATGACTTATCTGCTCCTTTTAAAACTCCTTGGCTGATGAGCCGTTCAGTCTAAGAGCACGAGAGCACAGATGGACAAAAACTGTCTGTAAATTGGCTTCGTAATTGACATATAAACAGTAACAGCATGGGAGAGAATCATTTTTGCAGTTCAACATATTCGCAATTAGTTTTTTATTGGTCAATTTGGTCTTCCATTGCTTAATGTGATAGAGCTGCTGTCTAAGCTTTTGGTTTATTTTTTAGTTGTGTTTGTTCTCATACATTACGTTGTGTGTAAGCAGGTACCTGGCAACTATGGATTGTGTTCTGAAGTGAATGCTTTTCACTCTGTGGATTTTACTAGTCAATATTTTATAGTGAGCTCACAGTAATCTTGGAGAAATGTCCACAACAACGGGCTGCCCTCTGTTTTCCTCCCTTAGGTCATGACCCTGGGTTCATAATGTGGACTGCTAATGTTTACACTGACAAAATGACTTTTTTAGGGTCACTGTGCAACTAAGTTGAAGTGGTGAAAAACAAATGTGTGTCTTTATCATTATAGGATTGTATCATTTTCATTGGCAGTGGTTTACTTGTCACCCAGAAGGTCTTTCCTGCAGCTGTTAGGCTCCACAGCGATCATTCTTAATATGAGCAATAATATTACACCTCAAGGTTCAACACTTTTATTATTTACTATGTACTGTGTACAACTTCATAACCCAGTTACACCTCGTCCATCTGTGTAATATCTGACAATCATCTATGCAATTCAGTACTTTCTGTGTATATACCAGTACTTGTATTTGTTATTCTACTTTATTTTATTATTCATCTTTTATACCCTACACGTTTTACTCTTGATATTTTTCTGCCCTTTTGTATGCTGTTGTAAACTGCAATTTCCCCACTGCAGGACAAATAAAGACTTTTGTTAATTCTTAATTAACTTCTTAAAATGAGCTCCAGCATTTTACAGCGTTATCAGATGATATGCCAAAGACAGGCTGAAAGCTGATTCATGCTTCATTCTCCTTTATGGATGGTAATGTTCAGTCTCTCACTCCACCTCTTTTGATAGATTGAGGTGGTGTAAACATTCATGGTGCCCAGAGGAAGAATCCTACTCTACTGATCCTCTTTCATTTCTATAGTACCGCTATGAGGTTGACATTTTCGGCTGCACGTCAGTGGTCTTCACAATTATTGGATGAACTGTGCCACCAGCAGATCAAAGCTTTAATGTCATTAAATATGTACAAGTGTCACAACTGTCACGGTGTAGCAGGAAAGTAGGACCCAAATCCAGGACACATGCCAAGGACTGGAGCTGGATAACAATAGTCAGTTTAATAGACTCACAGAACAAAAGGGTGCTGCTGTCACTGAGCAGGATAAATCAAAATGAAGTCAAAAGATCCAACAGAGGAAAAGTCCAATTGTAGTCTAAATGAAATTAATCCAACAAACGATAAAGTGAAAGCCACAAATGCAATGAACAAAGAGACACAAGGAAGACAGACAAGAGAACATCCAGGGAAGACTCAATCAAACAGAACAGACAAACTGACAAGTTGGAAAGATTATATATACACAGGGTAACAAGAGACTAGTGGAACTAATTAGAGAGGGGCAAACAGAGGCAGGGGAAGACAAGTGAGAGCAATCACAAGGGAAGAAACAAGCCAAAGACGGGAAGAACAACTAACTGAAAAACACAGGGTTATGAAACATTTAAAATCAAAACAAGGAAACAAGGAAAAAGTCCGAAACTTAATACCATGAAAAACAGAAAAGGTTCAAAACTCAATATCAATTTAAATGAAACAACTTAAGGCGTGAGAAATACGTCAACGACTATTTAAAGTGGTAATGTCGGACCCTGCTGTTCTAGCGCCATCAGGCAAAAGCTTTTATCATTTACTGTATATACAGTATATGTACTTTGATTAGTTAGAAACACATTTATTCTAATGTTGCTATGTTAATATGCCAAATTAAGATAGAGAACTTGCTAAACCTAACCCCTGCCCAGCGCATGCGTATACTTATTGAGAGCCATAACTTTTTATTCTGGAGCTGGATAAACCAACTTGACACCCTTCATCTTATCAAATGCACTCATTTCATAAACAAGCACCAGTTTTAATCTGTTCTCTAAATCATGACCATACGTAGCTCTCCAGCTTGTCACCATGTGATCTGTGTAATTATGTGCTGCCCTTTGGTGCAAACACACCTCTGAGATAAAACGGCCCCATCCTCATTGTATGAATCACATCCTTCTGAAGTGGCAGCTCCGGTGAGACAGTTAATATTCAACTGTCAGGATCATGTGGTTTTGATGAGTGTATAATTCACAGCTGACAGATCGGCACCGGGGCCACAGATATGTAAGATTATATATCACAACACCGACACAGAAAAATGTGCCATGACATAAGATGTGGCTGTAATTTATGACCAGGTACAGCTGGGTAAACCTCATAAATCAGTATTACATCTCCATGGCATCTTCACCAGTTCATTCCCTCATAGAGAAGTATGATCCTCTGGCTGTATTTTAACTACACGTGGCCATCAGCAGATTAACTGATATCCGTTCACACTTACAACTTATTTCGTCCTTCTGGTCCGATTTGCATCACACTTATGAACATTACAAAAAGCATAAAAAATTAATGAACTTCTTTCTTATTTCATGAAGCTACAACACTTCTGCCTAAAATTAAAAATGCATTCATATAATATTCTTTGTAATGTGCAGCATATTATGTTCAATCCACATTTTTCAAGTTGCTCATGAAACAGCTGGTTAAATGTCATTTTATGGACATGCAGGGCTTAAAAGAAATAAAAGCACAGCTACAATGCATCACTCCTTCTAATTTTTATTTTATTTGTCATGTTTCTGTTAAAATTCAATAAAGCAAATAAAATGTATTTTGTTCTTTGCTTTTGCCCTACAAACCTGCCTTAAAGTCAAAGCAGAGCCACTCTAACACAGTTAAGGTGAACATCTTCCATTTGCAGTATGACGAATTTGTTGTTTTCATGGCTATTTAAAGGTAAGACATTCAGCGGGACAAGCGGTGTACTGCCAGTTTGAAAAGGGCTTAGAAAAGTAAAATGTAGCAGAGTGGAGTTCAATTTAATTCAGCTTTGTTTCTCAAACGTTTCCCAAACGCATCATGTTTCCCTTAATGGCATTAAAATTCTTGGATGCAATTTAAAATGTTTTGTCTTCGGGAAGCACAGACAGCTGTCTAGGATGATAAGAATTCAAGTTTTATATTGGAGGTGCAGAGATGTCTGGGGATACACTCCTGTCAGGGTTCACAGTTCAGTGCTGCCTGTCAAAAATAACTTTGATTTAAGAATAATAGGACAGACAAATATTCGTACTAACTCTTCCTTTTCTGCAAGGCTAAAATAGCTCCCATAGTTATTTTGATTATTTATGTCAAACATTCTTTAATACGTCTTTCTAGAACAATTACCCTCAAAAGCTTTAGATGCTAGCTTGTATACTTGAATAAAAAATGACATTTTCTCTACAAATTGGTCTCTGACGTGAGCAGCAATGTTGTTTTTTCCGGGCTGATTAGATATGACGAATGATTTTAGTCACAGCAGTCGTTGTCAGGAGGTAAACACTGCTGTTTTCGCTATGTGTTTCCTGAAAGGCCACTTAGCCATTTTTTTTTGTCTGCTGACATCTATGACAAAAAGAAATAGTGCAGCAAGTCTGGGACATAATTCATCCCCATTAGAATCAATAGTAGTGAGGTGTTGGAGGAAATTGTCTTCACAGTCATCTAAAGCAGCCTCATTAAACCATAAGAGCAATGTGTCTGACATCAGACAGGATCTGCTGATCTTAAAGGAGAGATAAAAGATTTATTACACTCTGGAGAAATTAGCGTTAATTAAAATTCATCCCACAATGTCCCAAATCTGCCTTTTTTTTTTTTTTCATTTAGCAATATTTCTGCTCTGTTTTATAATTCTGTAATAAGCTAGGAGTTATTCTTCGCGAATATAATTTGTTTATTTGTTTGTTGATCGCACCCTCCGTCTCAAGACAATGCTAAGTAGGTTGTGTATAAAAGATCAAGTCAGTGTAATTCAGTATTGCAAAAGCTCTTTGGTGCACTTGTATTGCTATAGCAGTGGTTGAGTTTTGGTGTTATGCCATGCTCCCACTTGCACAATTGTACTATTGAAGAATACACAATGGACACTTGTCAGTATTTCTGATTACATTAGCACCAGATTTTTTAGTTATGGTCAGAATTTCTTTTGTGAAGTCACTGTGACCTTTGACCTTTGACCCCCTAATCAGTTCATCGTTGAGTTCAAGTGAACCTTTGTGCTAAATCTGAAAAATTTCCCTCAAGGCATTCCTGAGATACCATAGCACGAGTTTATAGACCGGATGTACCCCAAAACATAAAATCGCAATACCTCTGGCCAAAAAGCAAATGCACCCATTAAATAAAAGTAGCAGGTAAAAGGTGCAACAAAAAGTGTCTTGTCATCATAATAAAATAATTACTATAGACAGTGATGGATTCCTTGGCTATCTATCCTCCAGTGACTCATTCCGTACCCCTAAATATTCAGCTTGGCATGTAGAAAGGGAACCGATGCCTAGACTTATACCGATACCCCGTGACATCTGTATAAAGCAGTTAAAAGTAGTTATACCAGCTGCCAGCTTCCAGACAGTTTGTATCCTGAATCTGAATCCCTGCCATTCTTGTCTTAGTATGTGCCCCACCTTTGCCACCCCAGTCAAGATGATCTGGATGTGGCTGATGCCTGAATTAAGTTTTAATCAACAGAGCTGACCGCGTGAGAGAATCTCCTGCAACAGGGTATGAATAAACAGGAGGCAATTCCCCCAGCAAGTTCAGATTCACAAGCTTTTAAGAAGTTGTAATCTCTCAGAAGACAACTGATTTTTAAGAAGCTCTAAGATATTTTATAATCAGCTGCTCTTTTTTCATCTACTTCACGTTTGCATTGGCCATACTGATGAAGTATCACTGAAAGTTTCAGGGAGCTGTTTCTGTCTTAAATTAGATGGAGTGTTGGATTGAGCAGTGATATTCCTGAATTTGTGTTAACAATTGCCAAAAACCCATCTTTATCAGATAGTTTATTGATATAAGCTCGCCAAGACTGATGCCAAGTGTGCAAATTGCAATAGATCCGGATGTTTAATAAGATATCCAAATCACCTCATGTGATCCTCTCCTTTATCACTCCACTCTCACACATTCTCACTCGGCAACACAGTTGAAAAATACCTCAGTTATTAGGTTATCAACTTGCCACATGCAGTAGTCTTTCATTTGTCACACTGATGTCACGCGGAATACTGTAACTAATCTGACATTGTTTGAATCCATTTCAAGCAAACAGAAACCTGTTTTTTTCCTTTTAAGTAGTAGTGTGCTAGAAGTACAAAATATGAGATGTAGTAAAGGAAGGATTTAACTTTAACTTTAAACTTGTACACTAATTTGGATAAAACATGTTGCTTCCCTAAACGTATGTTTCTTGGCCTTAAAGGGGAACTCCGGCGCAAAATGAACCTGGGGTTAATAACACATGTGTACCGAGTTCGACCGTTCTCTGGTATTTGTTTTCATGCATTTGTTTTGTTAGTCAAATGTGACCAGTTTTCTTGCAAACCGCTATTTAGCGTATAACGCTAGCTTTCGGGGCACACCTACACATAAAAAGAAATCGCTATTTCTATACCACTAACAAGGCTCTCACCACACTTACACGGTAGCATAACTAGGGTCTCTACATGTAAACCGAACCATTGAGAACTTTGCAAGTATACAGGCAGTTTATTAAAAAAGGAACACAGTACCGTTCGTCACTCCTCCTTGAACCGTCACCTTATCGTGGTGGAGGAGTTTGAGTGTCCTAATGACCCTAGGAGCTATGCTGTCCGGGGCAATTTGCCCCTGGTAGGGTCTCCCAAGGCAGATTGGTCTTAGGCGAAGGGCCAGACTAAGAACGGTTCAGAAGACCTTTGATGAAGCAGAAGAGCAAGAGAAAGTGTACCCGGCCCGGAGGGCTACCGGGGCCCCACCCTGGAGCCAGGCCTGGGGTTGGGGCTCGTGGGTGAGCGCCTGGTGGCCGGGCCTTTATCCATGGGGTCCGGCCGGGCCCAGCCCGAACTGGTGACATGGACTCGCCTCCCTGTAGGCCCACCACCCGCAGGAGGTTCATGAAGGGTCCGGTGCTTTGTGGATTGGGCAGCAGACCAAGGCGGGGGCCTTGGCGGTCTGATCCTCGGTTACGGAAGCTGGCTTTTGGGACATGGAATGTCACCTCTCTGGCGGGGAAGGAGCCGGAGCTTGTGGAAGAGGTGGAGCGCTATCGACTAGATATAGTCGGCCTCACCTCGACACATAGCGTCGGATCTGGATCCCAAGTCCTTGAGAGGGGTTGGACTCTCTTCTTTGCTGGAGTTGCTCCGGGTGAGAGGCGGAAGGCCGGGGTGGGCATTTTGCTTGCCCCTGGACTATCTGCCTGTACGTTGGGGTTCTCCCAGATGGACGAAAGGGTTGCTTCCCTACGCCTTCGGGTGGGGGAACGGGTCCTGACTGTTGTCTGCGCATATGCGCCGAACAGCAGTTCAGAGTACCCACCCTTTTTGGAGGCCCTGGGACGGACACTGGATGGTGCCCCGACTGGGGACTCCATTGCCCTGCTGGGAGACTTCAACGCTCATGTGGGCAACGACAGCGTGACCTGGAGGGGCGTGATTGGGAGGAACGGCCTGCCTGATCTGAACCCGAGCGGTGTTCAGTTATTGGACTTCTGCGCGAGTCGCAGTTTGTCCATAACTAACACCATGTTCGAACATAAGGTTGTTCATCGGTGCTCTTGGCACCATGACGGCCTAGGTCGTAGGTCGATGATTGACTTTATAGTCGTATCATCTGACCTGCGACCGTATGTTCTGGACACTCGGGTAAAGAGAGGAGCAGAGCTGTCAACTGATCACCACCTGGTGGTGAGTTGGATCAGATGGCAGGGGAAGACACCACGTAGACCTGGTAGACCCAAACGAGTAGTGAGGGTCTGCTGGGAACGCCTGGTGGAAGAACCTGTCAGGATGGTCTTCAACTCCCACCTCCGGCAGAGCTTCAACCGCGTCCCGGGGGTGGTGGGGGACATTGAGTCCGAATGGGCCATGTTCCGCTCCGCCATTGTTGAGGCGGCTGTTTCAAGTTGCGGTCGCAGGGTCGCTGGTGCTGGTCGCGGCGGTAACCCCCGAACCTGCTGGTGGACACCGGAGGTGAAGGGAGCCGTCAGGCTGAAGAAGGAGGCCTACAGGGCATGGTTGGTCTGTGGGTCTCCTGAAGCAGCAGACCGGTACCGGATGGCCAGGCGATCCGCGGCAAGGGCAGTCGCTGAGGCAAAAACTCGGGCGTGGGAGGAGTTCGGTGAGGCTATGGAAGAAGACTATCGATCGGCTCCAAAGAGGTTCTGGCAAACCGTCCGGCGCCTCAGGGGTGGTAGGCGGCAACACGCCCACACTGTTTTCAGTGTGGGTGGTGAGCTGCTGACATCAACTGGGGATATTGTCCGGCGGTGGAAGGAATACTTTGAGGAGCTCCTCAATCCCACCAACACGTATTCCATAGAGGAAACAGAGCCGGAGGGCCTGGGGTTGGGTGGTCCAATCTCTGGGGCAGAAGTCGCCGAGGTAGTGAAACAACTCCGCGGCGGTGGAGCTCCGGGAGAGGATGAGATCCGCCCCGGGTACCTCAAGGCTCTGGATGTTGTAGGGCTGTCTTGGCTGACACGTCTCTGCAACATTGCGTGGACATCGGGGGCAGTACCCCTGGAGTGGCAGGCCGGGGTGGTGGTCCCCATTTTTAAAAAGGGGGACCAGAGGATGTGTTCCAACTATAGGGGGATCACACTCCTCAGCCTCCCCGGCAAAGTCTACGCCAGGGTGCTGGAAAAGAGGGTCCGGTCGATTGTTGAACCTCAGATCGAGGAGGAACAATGCGCTTTTCGTCCCGGACGTGGAACCATGGACCAGCTCTTTACCCTCACTAGGGTGCTGGAGGGGAGATGGGAGTTTGCCCAACCAGTCCACATGTGTTTTGTGGATCTGGAGAAGGCTTACGACCGTGTCCCCAGGAGCATCCTGTGGGGGGTGCTCCGGGAGTATGGGGTGGATGGCTCCTTACTAAGGGCCATTCAGTCCCTGTACCAAAGGAGTGTGAGTTTGGTCCGTGTAGCCGGTAGTAAGTCGGACCTGTTCCCAGTGAGGGTTGGACTCCGCCAGGGCTGCCCTTTGTCACCGGTTCTGTTCATAGTTTTTATGGACAGAATTTCTAGGCGTAGCCGGGTGGGGGAGGGTATCGGGTTCGGTGGGCGGAGAATCTCGTCTCTGCTGTTTGCAGATGACGTGGTCCTCTTAGCTTCATCGAACAGCGACCTTCAGCTCTTGCTGGGGCAGTTCGCAGCCGAGTGTGAAGCGGCTGGGATGAAGATCAGCACCTCCAAGTCTGAGGCCATGGTCCTCAGTCGGAAAAGGGTGGACTGCCTACTCCGGGTCGGGGAGGAGGTCCTGCCTCAAGTGGAGGAGTTCAAGTATCTCGGGGTCTTGTTCACGAGTGAGGGTAGGAGGGAGCGGGAGATTGACAGGCGGATCGGGGCGGCATCTGCAGTGATGCGGATGCTTAACCGGTCTGTCGTGGTGAAGAGAGAGCTAAGCCGAAAGGCGAAGCTCTCAATTTACCGGTCGATCTACGTCCCAATCCTCACCTATGGTCATGAACTTTGGGTAATGACCGAAAGAATAAGATCGCGAATACAAGCGGCCGAAATGAGTTTCCTTCGCAGGGTGGCCGGGCTCAGCCTTAGAGATAGGGTAAGGAGCTCGGACATACGGGAGGAGCTCAGAGTAGAGCCGCTGCTCCTCCACGTCGAGAGGAGCCAGTTGAGATGGCTAGGGCATCTGGTAAGGATGCCTCCCGGACGCCTCCCTGGAGAGGTGTTTCGGGCATGTCCCACCGGAAGGAGACCTCGGGGCCGACCTCGGACACGATGGAGGGATTATATCTCTCGTCTGGCCTGGGAACGCCTGGGGGTTCCTCCGGAGGAGCTGGCTGAAGTGGCTGGGGAGAGGGCTGTCTGGGTTTCCCTGCTGAAGCTGCTGCCCCCGCGACCCGGACCCGGATAAGCGGGAGAAGACGAGACGAGAGTACCGTTCGCGTCTGGCTCGCATATCCAGGCGGGCGCCATCTTGGGGAAACTGAACTCTCTTCGTTCAGTGCTTCTCTATGCTCGCAGTGCTTTCTTCCGGCAACAGACAGTTCAGTTTCCCCAAGATGGCGCCCGCCTGGATATGCGAGCCAGACTCCAACGGTACTGTGTTCCTTTTTTAATAAACTGCCTGTATACTTGCAAAGTTCTCAGTGCTTCGGTTTACATGTAGAGACCCTAGTTATGCTACCGTGTAAGTGTGGTGATATTGTGAGCCTTGTTAGTGGTATAGAAATAGCGATTTCTTTTTATGTGTAGGTGTGCCCCGAAGGCTAGCGTTATACGCTAAATAGCGGTTTGCAAGAAAACTGGTCACATTTGACTAACAAAACAAATCCATGAAAACAAATACCAGAGAACGGTCGAACTCGGTACACATGTGTTATTAACCCCAGGTTCATTATGCGCCGGAGTTCGCCTTTAAGACGTAACTTCTCCATTCTCCCATCAGTTGGTAACCTCATGGTCATGGTACATGGTGCATTTTTCAGTAAAATGTTTTTTACACCTTGTTTTTTTGTATGGACTAACTAAATTATACATAATTAGCTATCTTTAGGGTTGTTGGTAGGCTTAACTAGTAGGCAAGCTCTGGGGCTGAAAAATGAAGATGGAAGTGCCAGAAACTGCAGTTCCTCGAATGGCCACTTGAGGCTCGCTTCAAAAGTGAGTCAATGTCATGTTGAAACTTTTACAGCAGAAATACACAGCCTGCTACTACAGTCCATTTTGATCTCTATGAGCCCATTCATGACAACTGTTAGGGAGTTGAATTTTTATATAACTCAAGAACTGTAACCAACTGAGCTACTCAGGAGTTTGGCACTGGCAACATGGCCACAAGTGGTGTCATTAGCAAATTATCCCCAATCCTGAATTATTCCTGTAAACCAGCTGAAGAATAATCTTTACACTTGCTGACCATCATCAATAGCTATGGTAATTATTTTAACATATTGTTATTCTTGGTTTTAGGTGGATTTAGAAATCGGAAGGCCCTAAACAATTCAAGGCAACACTCTGACATAGCGAACTGTCTTTGAACTGTCTTTTTAAATAATCAGCTTCCAGTTTGAGATATCTTAAGTCGAGTGAAGGTAAGGGTCACTGGTTCGTCACAAGAGTTTGTTCTGACAACAACAACGAGACTAATCTGATGCACGTATCGGCTCGTCACGTCACAGCTGCTTAAACACAAACCACACAGTGTTTGGGTCTCTCTCTTTGTCTTTTGACAAAGCAGCATAATTGGAAATTCAAATGTCAGTCAGCAAGGGACATGAAGATCAACAGGCTTAAAAGTAGAAAATAAAGCAACTACAGCATAGAGAAGATCTAAAAAAAAAAAAAAGAGGACTGAGAAGTAAAGACCATGATATGTAAAGTATCTGGCTGCCGTGTTTCATAGACTTAGAGAGTAAATAAATGTCATGAACTGACATTTGGGTTGGCATATTGAAATGGCACAGACTGTAAATAGTCAGAGGGATTAACATAGGTATGCAAGTGTGCATTAATTGAAACTGGGGATAATTGAATAGTTTGCATCCACAGGCCACTGATTAATTACACTCTTCAAGGCTAATGCTTGTATGAGCTCTATTATTAGCTTGATTTCGTTCTCAGCGTAAACAGTTGTGGTTCAGAAGAAAGTTAAAGAAAAAACTGTGAAATTATCTTGTGGATGCTTTCTGGGACATGATTTACTCAGGAATTTAAATCCCCATGTTTACTTAGACACTAGTATTCCACTAAGAATCAGAATAAAAGCTCAAACTGAATTTAAAATACCTCATATGACCACGTCAGTCAGGAAGTCAAAAGGAAATTTCAGTGATAATAGGCAGTGCAGTTGAAAATATGGGTCTTGATCCTTCTTGGTCATCTTTTAGTGATTCAATTTAGTGTGTCAATAAACATCTTCTTCTTCTGTAATATAATAATATTTCCAGCAGATTCAGTGCTCCACAGTGGGCAGAGTTACTTTGTTGATGTCAGAAAATTTACATAGTGACTGAAGTTCTGGGCCAGCACATATCATTCATCAGATCATTTGGAGTCGCTTCCATCCAAACAGTTAAGAACACTAATCAGAATCATTTCAAGCAGGTTGAAGAAGTATTTTCCATGTAAGTATAACCAATGAGTGAGTGTTTACTTTGCACCTATCTCAAACCATTTCAGTATTTTAGTTTGTTCACTTCCTGCTGTTACGTTAAAGAGAAACACAAAGCACTCAAAGGTGTCTCCTGTATAACTCCACTGTGACCGATCACCACAACCAATAATGTGTCTTTTCTGTTCAGAGCTTTTCAGTACGTTTCCAAGGTACCTCATAAAAATCATAGAATAATAAGAGGGATGTCTTTTTCTATCTCTTGTGTTTCCACTCTCTTACCTCATCACTGCTGCCCATCATGTAAATCATTCATGAGGACTACCGTATGACGCTGATTTAAAACAGCAGTCTTTAAACTGATTTTTTCCTGCACTGTGGCTGTAAAATTTGAGCCGTCCTCAGTGGCAACACAGAAGTGATGCGTTTTCTGGCAGGATGTTCATCATCGTTCTGTTACTTCTGCATTAAAGTCAACCTTTGACAAGATGAGACACTGTTGCCACCAAGTGGTTTGGAAAAATAATGTCCAAGGATTGTGAGAGCCCTTTGAGACAAAAAACGAGGATGTAAAATAGTCTGTCAGCTGAGATCTGACAAAATTTGAAGGTTTAGTCATGTCATGTCATATTTATTAAGATATTGACAGAATACAAGGGCCGTGTTTTCCCTTAGTATTTGGTCTGGTGATTAAAAAAAAAAAGTTAGAAGGACTCTAATCCCAGGCTTTGAAGGTAAACTCAAGGTCAGACTTGTATCTGTCTAAATACCTGGGTCTGCTGCACACTGCTGGGCCAAAGAAGTCACGTTATCCAGACACAACAAAACACAAAGCTATTTCATCTGTCATCTGATGCTCTCAGCTGTACAATCAAATTTATAGCTCTCACTTGATGCACGTCTACCATCTGCTTGCAAAGCTTCACTGTGGAGTATAAAAGTGATAAATAAAATGGGATGACATTAAATTTAAAGAACGTGAAGACATTTTTCTAGCTAGTGATGGGAATCCTAAATGAAGACATTATTCGCTACCATGACTTTTAGTTCTGTCACACTGGAAGCTTGTTTGAGTTCCCTCTGGTTTCGAGGAAAGGGGGGCGTCACATACCTCTATCCACTAATCAGGAACTACATTTGATTTCAGAATTTTACGAGACTGCCACTCAAATTTGATCAAACTATACCTATACAATGAATCAGCTGTTGAGCATTTAACTCATGATAAATAACATTTAAATAAACTTTTTTTTTTACTTATTTATTCATGAATAAGAACACATTTAAGTCACCTTAAATTAATAATAATCACACTATTTTTAGCTCTGTTTTTGGTCTCTACCAGCTCCCAACAGAAATATGTGACCCTTTAGCTGCCACATGTGTCTGCTGATGAGTTAGTGGTAGGTTTTGCAACTTTTTTTGGAATGGAAACAGTGTCCTGCTGAGGCTGAAAATGTGAGGAAAGCAGCAAGAGTAAACAAAAACCATAAAGCAGCTAGCAACCTGAGCAAAGTAAATCAGAGCTATTGATTCAGGTTGTAATCCTTCCCCAGATAACTTTCACAGTGTCACGATAGTTTAACATTGACCTTCATAACACTCTCAGGGGTTTTAGGAAATTTCAGCTTAGTCAGTCATTAGATGATCAACTAATAATTTGAGCTGACTGCAGTCGTTTCCTGTATAAAAACAGCTGAATACTGAACCAAATACCAAACTTTCATTGTTACTTCCATGTTGTTTTCTACCATTTGAGAATAGACGGGCTTAGACTGCTTATGTCAAAAACAAGCATTCAATAAGATGCTGCAAAAGTTTGACAGAGCTGGTTAAATCAGTAATTGTAATTATTTGTTTTACAATGAATTGTTGATGAAACTTTCATGATTAGAGCCCCTTTTGAAAATGCTGCACGCGGTTGGTTTAAATGTGCAGCATCTGCAGTGTCTAACAGCAATTTCATTATTGATTCGACTGCTGTCTTAACTCATCATCTGGTCTGTGAAATGTTGAAAAATGTCCATCCAGACATTCCACAGTTCAAACAAGTCCTGGGTGATGTCTTGTTTCATCAGATGGGCAAGTGAACATTTCAGAAACCAAAGAAATCGATTTTAATATCACATAAAATAAAGACAAACAGAGACCTTTAAAAAGTAAAATAAAATAAAAAGTCTTTTCAGGTGAAAAATTGACTAAAATTGATCATTTTGCTGTCATTCAGCTCTAAAAGGTATGTATCATTGATCTTCAGCAGGCTGGGGGGTGGCTTGATTCACCTGATGACGACCCCGTCACTGAAGCGTTTCCATGGTTTCAAAAGTGTGACGGACAGCTGAGTTTGGCGTGAGGTCTGAAGGTCGTAATCACTGTTTCTGCTCCGTGTTCCATGCTCACACTAATCACACCCTCAGCCTTGACAGATCATCCATCTTTCTCATCCAGTGCTGTCCCCGCTTTTCCTCCTCGTCTTCGTTGCCCGAGAAGGCCACAAGGTCCCGACTTCGCCACGAAGACAAATGCACACGCCATCATGCATCTGTGCTAATTAGCCAGTGGACCTGTGGCTGTTTTGGGGAACGGGGATAGTTTCATGCAGCACTGAATCGACTCATCTGTCTTATCAGTCTGAACCACAATGCAGAGCGCCATCCATCTGTGCAGTCCCTGTGCAATCACATTACAAAACATGCTGCTAAACTCCCTAACAGCTGCTCCGAAAGGAATCATGACGACTTCTTCCCTTCAGAATAAGATGTTGAAGAATCGCAATCAGCGTATGATGAATGCCGCAGATTGCAGAGCAAGATGTCTTTCTAATCAATGCTAACAGATTGCTGGGTCAAATTTAACATCCCATTTACTAGCTCACCTAACATCCCGCCAAGATCACAGCATCCTCAAAGGTGTACTCAACATGTCCTCAATGTGCTCCCTTGCTTGTGCACTTAAGTTTTGTCCAGTCATGTCCAGCCTGTGGGACAGCAGGGTACACGAAGAGTGAGCTATTACACAACAAGGACAGTGGTTAGTGGGATAAAACTGAAAGATATCTATACGAATACAGCCTACAGACACGTCATTGACTCACTTTATCTTTGTTGAAGTTATTTATTTTATATTGTCAGACGAGGCAAAAACTTAAAAATACCTAAATGTATTTAGGGCATCTGGAGTTAAGATAAACTTCTGCACTTGCTAAAGTCTTCACACTTTCTGAAAGAAATCTGAGGTGTGAAATTAAGAAAATTAGCAGAATCAATTATTGTAGTCATGCCAGGGATGCCTCTGTACCAAACTGGAGTGCCATGTAATTTGGTACAGATAATGAATTCTAATATGGCCGTCTTCTGATTTTATAATTTAGCATGTCACACTTTTCATCCACAGAAATATCTCATGTGCACTGAAATGTACCGGTTTATTATTTATCTTAATTATGAATAAAAATCTGATCAAGCGGGCATATACTCCAACATAATATTCACATCATTATCTTCTACTCAGCGTGCAATACATCACAGGTGACTTATGTGACAGCATCAGGTCGATTACCACCATCACCTGCAATTAAGATCATCATTAAAATTAAAGCAACACTAAAGAGTTTTTAGTACCTTAAAATAATGTTTCAAAAATAGTTTCAGTGATTTATCACCTCAAAACCGGGTGAAAGCCAATTCTGTATTCGCTTTGCGGCCCTCTATTGGCTGTAACCGCACTATGTAACTTTGCTTCGTCGGGTAGCGTTTTTGTAGTTCTAAAAAGACTACAAATTTGACCTGCTTTACGGCAACGCGGCTACAAAATCCGGTAGGTTGAGGCTCAAATCAGTGAGAGAGTGAATCAGATCAGTGAGAGAACACTCAGCAGGTGTGTGGAAGATACCAGCTAGATAGTTTTTAAATTGTCGTCATGACAGAGCCTGCAAAGAAAAGGAGGAGTGTACTGTCCGATGAGGCGAAGAAAAGAAAACGAGAGCATGATAAAGAAAGAGCTAAAACGAGAGTGAATATCCGACCGGCTCATACTCGTTGGCGACTTGGCTTTGCTGCTGCTGGACTTGTAAGTAATACCGGTAATATTTTTTTCAAACAGTGTGCATCGGTGTACAATACATTGTCAATTATTTTTTCGGCTCATCTTAGCTAAGGCGTTAGCTATTGTGCTAATATGTAACTATCGCTATGGCTCATGTTAGCTAAGGTGTTCGCTATTGTACGTAACTATCGCTAAGCTAAATATCGCTGTAACTATCACTGCAAGCTAAGACAATAACTGCCAAAATAACCCCAAATGTTTGATCGTTCCCAAAGTTGTTGATTCTTAGTTCACAACGGTCTCTGAAACTTTTTTCAACAACATTCACAAGATTTTCACAGACAATGCAAATGGCTATTACATGCTAAACTGTTAGGCAATACGTTTCTTTATTTTTCATCCTTATGTAAACCTATCTGGCTATTGCTAATCTGCCGTTTCAAATTTACAGTTTCACACAGAAATAAAAATAGCAAGCAATGTCATTATTTTGTTTTACTTCATTCTAATGTTGCAATACATCATACTTTCGTAAAATCATGCAACCTACTCTACCTTGTCACTGGACATCCTTCAAATCGTTGATTGTTTCCAAAGCCGGTTCTGCATAAACAAATAACGTGCCTGCGACAGTAGGATGCAGTAGGCTTACTTATTTACAACGGAAGTAATGGACAATTACACTTCCAACCAGTAGGGGGACGGAAGAGGAAAACTTCTTTAGTGTTGCTTTAAAGCTTAGGGTAGAGGTAGTTGACACTGAACTGATGTGCGAAACTTGATGTTGTCAGCGGGTGCAGACTGCTCTGTTGAGAGCGACGGAGACGTGAATCAGCAGCCGTGGCTGCCAAAATCACTGACAAAGTCACCCACTAACACGGGGATAGCAGCTGAAGGTTGACACTTATGCCGTATCAGATGAATGTGTGATTGAATGGCCGTGGAGAGAGTCGGGTTGGTTCAAAGTCAGTTTTAGAGTTCATTTAGACCAAAGAGGTTCCCTGAATATGCAAATATCTTTCTTTGTTCTCTTGTGTATTCCCCTGCAAGAACATGCTGATGAGGATTCTCATTTAGTGAACCCTTTTAAATCAGGGTCTTTGAAATGTCAAATATGTCATGGTACATGCTGCACTATTAAGCAATTACTGTCTTAAATTATACTTTTAATCAAAATAACAAAGTCTTGCAGGTAACGTGGATATTGTTAACACATTATGTCAAAAATACACACTTTGTGCTTTTATTTTTTACTGCCTTAGTTTTACAGTTCACCTCAGCGGTGGCTATATACCATATAGTCAGAGACATAAGACCAGTGGACCTGTTCTTCTGCCTGCTCTTTAAATCATTTCTGACACGTACATGATTAGACAAGGCATCAGCTCAGCCGCATTCACTCCTGTCAAATACATTTTTACCTCCTTCCTCACCTTCCCTTACTATCTTTCCTGATGTTTCCCTTGCATGATTCATTCAATGTAAATGGCCGATCTGTTTTATGATCATTATGTGCACCAAAAAGTGCAGATCGGGCCTGTTGCAAATGTGTCAAGCAGTGCGGGGCAATAGCAAGCCCGGGCTTTGGTAGAATGGTAACAGGAACACCTTAACCACAAAAGATGGTGGTAATGATCCAGCTTTAATTTTTTGGAGATCAGTTCACTTGTTGTCCTCACCTATCTTGTCTGTTTGAGTTGTGAAAGACATACATCAGGCTATAAGCTGGGGGATGGTCCCTGTTCCCATTACAGTGAATCAGCAGCGTGTGAAACAATCCCATCTGCTGCTCCGCCTGCTCCTTTGTATTGTTCTACTGTATATACTTCTATATATTTATGCCCCACGATACGTGGATTCATTTGGAATGTATTGATTCTGAGAGACTGAGTGAAATGCACGTCAGGGGAGATGTGTAAAACACTTTCTGAATCTAAGTGGATCAGATATACAATCAGAAATTGTTGCTGGATTGTGGATTAAAACAAACAATAGCCTAAGATTTTCTTGGCACACTCAAGTGTTGTTGCGTGGTCCCCTTGCTCAGCAACTAATCATCACTGTAACCTAGCAACACCACTCATAGTCTAATTGGAAAGACTTGATAGTGAACGACGTGGAATTGGATGCTAATCTTCTTTAGTGCACTTTTATTATTGTTTTGGTGCTCTGTCAACAACTCTCAGCAATATGAAGGGTTTCATTCTCTGAAATACTCAGCATTTAATAAGCGGGAATCCATTCAACAGTCAATATCATACACTTTAACCCCACATATCTTTATTATAAGATTAAAAACTAATTATTTGAAATTGAAGTCACTCGGGATGTTTGAGGGTCCGCCACTGCTTCGGGATAAAAATATCAAAAAAATGAATCTAAATGAATTCTTTAATTGATCCTATTGACTGGATGAACGTCTCACTGCTCCCCCTGAGCCAATGTGATCATTCCTCAAAGAGTACAGAGCGGCTAATTACCCAAATTATCTCACTGGCTCATTAACCTCTGATGGCCGCTGACACCGCTAAGGCGCTTTTCAAACAATGGTAGAAATTATACTGCCAGAATGTCACCCATGCTGTGAAATAGATGTGGAACTAATCAGGCAGAAAATTAAATCAAGACTTATTTACTATTTATATCACCTCCATTTAAAACTAAGAAGTCTTCCTGATTAAATTTAGTCTGTGGACACGTTTTTAAATGCCACACACACTGTCTTTTAAAACGCTGCCCTGATGCAGTCGCATTGTTAGAGACATTAAGCTTCTTAGCAGTCTGTGTTAATATAAAAAGAAGCTGATGAAAGGGCAGCCGATTCACTGTCACCGTCCATCACAGTTAATGATAACGTTCAACAAGCAGTTCAGGCCTTCACCTACACACTCATGCCCGTGCATATGTCTAACTGCTGTACTTGTATAAACAAGACCTGTCACATCCATTGATAGTGTTGTTATGTCGAAGTAGTAAACTAAGATGTTAAGTCTTGTGCTTAATAGGGAGCTTTCTCTATAGGTTACTGTTATTAAAGTGGGCTAAATGTCCAAGGTCCAAAGAATATTAAATTCCAAAGTTAAAATATTAGAAATGAGAAAATATAAAGCCCCTCACCTTGGGTGCCTCTATCCTGTACCATTCACTCACAGCAGAGCAGTGAGCGCCACGCTGCAATGCTTCAGTTCACCTTAGCTGTTAAAGTGCATGCAGAGTGCTGAATACCTCGGCTGTGTGGGAACACCTTAAATTGACGTGACTAAGGCTGTGTGCCAAATGTGCAGTTTGAAACCAATCTATCATGTGGACATAACAAGCGTGAAAAGCCACTTAAATGCTTTAAGTAGTAAGTTACCGTACTGTTCGACAGTGTGCAACCAGTAGCTCGCAAATTCTGCTTAGCTACTGTTTGTTTTCCAGTGACTGAGTTCACCACTCCCAGGCTAATATTTACTATTGCTTACTACTGAAACCCTGGAGCCCAAAAATGGTGTTCATGACTGCATATAGAGATGGACAAACCCTACATGATATCACTCAGGTTTCCTGAAGTGCAGTGGCTTTCGACATCACTGTCTCGACAGTGTTTGACTCTGCATCATTCCTGGCTAATTCAAAACTGGACAAAGAGTTGGAGTGTTTGTGGAGCTGAGGCTGGTCAGTGATGGTTGGTCTCGTGTCTTGGCGCCGTTGTAGGCGGACGCCTGTTGCTGCAGCTCCTGAGTGCGTGCGTGTTTTGCATGAAATTTCCTGGTTTGGGATTAATAAAGAAACTATCTATCTATCTATCTATCTATCATCTGGCATCCATCCATCCATCCATCCATCCACTGGCAGGTATCTAGCTTTGACCCACCTGTCACTCAAAGTGGCTACATCCTTATATTTGAATAATTGTAAGCTTTTATAGATTTGAAATGTCTGAATTATGTCTAAATTCACTCCATGTGCAGAACCATTTATAGTGCCATGCTGTAAACTTGTTTATTTTTGCTGTAATTGTCATGCTTTTGGAGTCAGCCTCAAGTGGCCATTTGAGGAACTGCAGTTTCCGACACTTGAATTTTGCCGCTTAGACAGCTCTAGTAACCAAAACTCGCTGCCTCAAATTTCTGCTTATACAGAACTAAAAGGTGAAATGAGGATAAGCATGACTTTTACTGAGCAGTTTCATGTTCCCCTAAAGACCTCTTTCCCTCTTAGTCGTTACATGAGTTTTAGTGTTCTTAGCTAATTCAATTATCAGCTTTGTGGCCATAAAACCAAAGGCAAGATTGCTGCAGAATTGCTGTGAATATTCACTGCCTCCAGACAATGACTTCTATTGATTTTGGTTTTCCGTGGCCTTTTAGACAGAGATTGTCGAATACAGTTTAATACGGTGATTGCTGTGACATTTGTTGGGTGTATTATTGCTCCCTGGAGGAAGAGATCATTTGATTCAGATGGTCTTACAAGCTGGGTTTATTTCAGTGTGAGACAAGACCTAAGAGGGTAATCAGCTGCCGTAGCTTCAAGGCTCCAGCAATTGAAAATCCTTCAGTGTGTCGTTCATGGTGTGTAGCATTCAACAGCGTGCTAACTTTTCATCCTTCGCCATCTAACACTACTGAATAACAGTTCTAAGAGTTTATATGTGATCAGTCCGAACTTGACCTCTTCACTTCTAAAGAAAACCGCACTCATAAATCTCATTTGCTTAACATATAAAATTAAAATATTCTTATATAAATAAATTGTACAATATTTCAAATGCTTAACACATTTGTGCCTTAAAGAAAAACATTGAGTGTGTCAAGTTTTTTCACAACAGATTTGATTAAGCTTAAAGAAAAATTGTAACAGCGGTAATTACACAATCCAGTTCATTTGAACCTAAATATGTTATTTACAATGAAGGCATTTCAACAAACTAATATGAAACTTAACTACTTAGCATTAGGACAGTACCATTTGGTAATGTGAGTGTTGTTCTTTAGCCACTTGAGTGATATCTCCCAAGTTTTCCAGTTCTAAATTCAAGATTTTATACAGAAAGGAGTTTCATGCTCATCCATTTTTGTCTCCCTTTGACTTTCTCATCAGGGCAAACAGTTCCTCCTATTAATAAGCAGAAAGACACTTTTTATTAGAAAGACTTTCTCTTGCCAGGAGCATCTTCAATCACTGAAATTAACCAAAGACTACAGCATCCCTGAAAATAAATTAAAATACCTTCATCAACTGAACAAGCTCGATCTGTTCGAGGCTGCCATCCAAACGTAGTTACCATAAAAAAATAATAGCAGGAACATATCACTGACTTATTGACTAGATCAATAGGGGACTGTCTGATCTTTAGAGGGATAGCCAAATTAAATGGGAAACCAGACAATATAGTAAAAGAATTCATCAAGAAAGAATTACACATACGGGAGAAAACCCTGAACATTGGTTCAGTACATTCAGCCAGATACTCCATCATGGCAGAAAGTGAATTCACTCACACACTCTCAAAACAAACAGGACAAGTAGGACGGTCCAGCAGCCTTCTGCTCCATCATAGCCAGCAACAATGACTCATGAGAAGCATGGGAAACCGAGTGACAGGAAAAAGAATCTTTGGAACTAATGAACAATGTCCTCCAGTCATCTTGGAACGAGGAAAACAGTTTCAAACAGTTCATGAACACACACAAAGACAAACAGGATAGAGACCCTAAACTTTAATAAACCTTAGATCAATAATACTTATTTAAAGATCTTGATGACACACAGAGAGGGACATCTAGTCTGACTGGTATGTGTGAGTTCAGACCAAATCAAGGAAGTGGCTCTATGAGCGGCACACAGGCCCCAGATTGCTCCCTAGCAAAACTTCAGGTTGTTTTCAGCTGCCAAAGACAGGAGATGCTCTGCTGCAACTTGGACTTTGTCCTCAATTGAGGTGGACACTGTGACCGATATCCATGCTCATACAACACCAAGGTGAAATAATATATTTATAATAGCTCCACTTGATGTAGAAAAGGCTTTTGATGAGATGGATCTTCTCTTCACTCTTTAGACTGTAAAACTCACCTACAGTTTCTATCATAATCAACAGAATCTTAGCAAAACCATTTCACTCTCCTCATTGATCCCCTGGTTGCTACAAACCGACAATCTCAGTCAGTATGTATGGAGTTCAGTTCAAGTCATTCCATGTGTTTATACACTGATGATATCTTATTATACATTACAAGTTATAATTTTCGCCTTTGTTAAACCAAAATTTGATCAGCAAGTTGAGCAAAGAATCCAGCTACTTAACTGAATGCAGGAAATCCCAAATTCTGCCAATAGCCAAACGCGTTTGGAGAAGCGAATTTGGATGCAGAGGCACAGAATTATCCTTTTTAACACCTCACCTCACTCTCCACTCTCATGGCCTTTCTGGAATAATCCTTGTCTTCAATAGGATTAGTCGTGTGTTTAGCAAGATAAAACGAATGAAGCGCATAAAGTGCAAAGGCTGCATTTATTCGCCAACCTTCACCAGAATTTAAAAGACAGAAATATCAACTGAGGCCAGAGGAGTGGCTAAAGATCGATTTTTGGCACTTCTTCTGATAGGGTAAATGACAGCAGAGGAAATTACATAAATCAGACATGCAGAATGACTTAGTAATGGTGGCCGTATTAATCATTTTTAAATCTAACTCGACTTTAGTGCTGCACAAGTTTTCACACAGAAGTCTGTTATTTTGCTGGCTACTTAACTAATTAAATTCGGCTGTGTCATCAATTTAAATGTCCTCAAACTAATGTTCTTTAACATGAATTATATATTATTATTCTCTTCTGCACCCCCACTGGTCTTACAATGGCAGTGCAATATCGTCAGTTTCTCAGGCGTGACGGGCGTGACTCTGCCGCTGCCACCGCAAGGCCAGGGCATAACAAAATACAGTATGTGGTACTTAAAGTTGCTGTGCTATGCAGTTTCTTTTCCCAGCTTCCATTAGGGCTCAGTGCAGAAGACATCTCTCGTCTAACAAGAAGATTTAGCTGCATGAAGATTTGTTATTAATTTATACGCACCAAAGCTAAGTAGTTATTGGGTTCACATTTCTGGCCGGCTCTTTAAAGAAACCCATCCACATCTCATTACCACATTGGCATAGTAAACACTGCTATCTTAGCCCTACTTGATAATTTGGGGCAGTAGTAGTTCTTCTACTCTGCAGCACTTTGCACTAATGAAAAGGTGTCATGTTAGCTAAGACCGTGATGGATTGAAAGAACACAACCTCTGGAGAGATCTCTGGCACAGGTCCGCTTGAGATGGGGAGATTGCCGCTGCTGGTCCGAGGAGAAGAGGCGCGTCTCTGCCAGAAAAAAAGCTCCCAGAGATGTGATTGATGTCGCTGAACCGCAACCTCCAGGCTCAATCTGGATAAGCTGCTCACTGCACCGCTGGCCACACCAGTATCAACAAATTACTGATGAAATCCAGACAAGCGGATATGATAATATCCCAGTGGCACTAGCAATATTTTATTTTTATTTTTTTAAATATATGTTAATTTGAGTTAAAACTTTTGAAAAACAGTCCTTGAGTGCAAAACCAGTGAACTTTGGTGATTGGGAGCAGCTTTTTCCCCTTTCCAAAGTCCCAGGCATCCTAATTAGTTTTCCAGTGCTGTAACTCACTGGCTGTCTCACTCAAATCCCAGTGAAAGTTGGGATTTGGCTGCGTCGCTGCTGCACATTGGCTCATTCGCTCCCCTTCTTAACAGAATTGCCAGAAATTTTTTTTTTCCCTGTCACAAAAAACTTTGCAAATCACTGGAGAGTGTATATTATCTGCTATCAACCTTGAGCAGCTGCTGGAATGAAGGGGTTTAACACAGAGTTTGGTTTCGCACACGCCGACCATGTCCGTATTTAGAGGAAATATGAAAAAGCGTTGCTCATCTTGAGCATGAATGAGCAAGTCTGAAATATATAACTGCTTTATATAGTGACAGGCTGAAATTTGCACAGAAAAGAAAAAAAAAAGATGGCTAACTAACTGCTACTGAATTTGTCAGCTGAAGGGGTATAGCCTTAAAACTTAAGACTGAGACAGTGTAACATAGACTGACCTACAGTTATAAAAAGGCAGCTGCAATCATTAAATCTGATGGAAAGTGAGTATCCTGTATAACTCAGCTACGGGAATCTTTGTTTGCATCTGAAACCCACCGAGAGCTCCATGATGAACAATAATTCACTCCTGTGTAGCGTTTGGCAGCGCGCCACATTAATCACCAGGGTAATGGGAAGACAGGCCTATTGACCAGTAGTCCAATAGGACAGAAGGGCAGGACATACAAATCAAAGCTGTCCAGCCTCATATTGACCAGACTGTCCGCAGGAAGCGAGATTCATTTGCTGGGTGACGAGGGCATGAGGCGAGGGCTGAGCGCAGGAAGTCACAAGGATATGATTCAGCTCCGGAGTCTGGCCAGTCCATGCACCAACTAATGGCTGAATATGTATTTAAAGGGGAACTGGCAGTTCATTGTTTTGTTTTTTTTAGCTATTCCCCACAATGAACCAGTTTGTGCAAGTACAGGAGTGTGGTTCTGGAGAGCAGTGGACTGTGACAGATGAGGATGTCAAGAAATGGTATTTCTGTCACTCTCCGTTATAGATTGCATGTTAGTGAAGACAGTCTGCACCTGTATTTTGAGGTGTTTGTGCATCAAGTCTTGGCATTTTGAAAGACCCCTATGTGCACTCATTGGAAGGGGCTATCTCTAATACTGTTGCACACTAAAGCTTTCCCTCAGACTGCTTTGTGACAGGAACAAACTCTGAGCTCCCAAATCACAGCTTCCCTCTGTTTTCTTTCTAATATGCTTTATTGGCGGCACATGCATGACAAATAAATTATCTTGATTTACGCATGCAGACCGCTGCTCCAGCTCTGCTGCAGTTTTCAAATGCTCTTTCTGCAATAAAGCACAAAGAGGGATGCTGTTCATTGTTCCTTCAGTTCGCTTGTGGAAATCACACCGGCGGCAGCAGAGAACCGTGATGAATGTGCTGCCAAGTGAGAAGTTTCACAAACAATCAGTGAATTACAGTTTTGGGAAAGAAGCAGCTGCTACGTGGGGAAAGGAATTTTACCACAGGTTGGCAGCGCTCCAGCGATAACTATATGGCTGTTTAACAGGAGGAAGCACCGGAGTAAAAGATTAAATTAATTCCATTTATCTGGTTCAGTTTCAGGTTGTAATCTCCAGGGATACCTGTAGATAGAAAAGTCCTAAGAGCCAAGCATTAGTGGATGACAGGATGAATAACTGTACATCATGGTTTTTTTGTTTTGTTTTGTTTTGTTTTGTTTTAAATAAAACCCCTAGTTATCTACAGGAAGTCACCAGGGTGTGGCATTGTAAGCTAGACTTTCAAAATAAAAGCTCACAGAAATTTCATTCAGAAATCAAAACTGCATTTGTGTGTATCTAAGCAACAGACATATCCACACATGGGTCCACTTAAAATCCTATAACAGCAAACGACAGCAGCATTGTCTCTTTCAGAATTTCTTCTGAAATGTTCTTCTGAAATGTTCTATTCTTATTTTTTACTTTTTAAAAAAAAAAAATATATTATTGATTTGAATCATGTAATCTAGTACCTGTTACGCTTAAAACCAGGGATCTCTGTTTCAATTTGTGTTGCTCCTTATATACATTTATAAATTTATCTTGGCCTCCAATGAGCCTCCTTTACTTTTTGTCTGCCTGCAGGCTTTCTTGGGGCTTGGGGCTGTTTCATAAGCAAGGACTGTGCCACAATGATGTGAGGTTAATGAGGAAAGGAAGTATCGGATGATGGCTATGAGTGATGGGAGAGAGGGAAAGGAAAGACGTGAAGATTCGTCTGATTGGGCTGGTCTGGAACATTTTGACATTGGTCTCAGGCTTGCCACATGATTATAGGAGTTGTTGAAGAGCATTCGGTAATAATAATAATTAATATTAAGAAGTGCTTTATGTGGTTGAACCAGTTTTAAACAATTTCAAGATTAAGGTATATAGATTGAGGAAATTAAATCATACACTAATACAATAAATCCCTAACCATAAAGATAGTTACAAATAAAACAGATCAAGTATGACTGACTGTATGCTAGGAATAATGAGATTTAGAGTATGACATCAATTCTACAAATCATATCAGAAGTTGCATTGAATTTAAGGACCTTTACTTGTGGATAGTGGACAGTGTGCAACAGCTCCAATACATCTTGTGATTATTGCTGGGATTGATAGCCAATCCAACAACTCAACTGACCCTTTAAGTAAATGGTGGTTGATACTGTACTTAATCCAGCCCTGTTTTTCAGTAAAAGTGTGCTGGGAGTGTCCCCTTGTGGGCAGAACACTGAACATCCTCTTGACATCTAGTATATCCAGAAAGTCAAATGTTCTGTTACTAAACTACACAGGTAACAGGTTAGCAAGTTTAAAAAGGTGAGATATTATTCATGGGAAATGTTTTCAGTACAATTTATCTATTTGTGACGCATACCTCAAAACACCAGTACTCACTACTACAGCCTGCTTATTTGTCCACAGTGGTTATTCACGTCTGCCATCCATGTTTAATCCCTTATGGATTCAAATGTGTGGTATGATATGAAGCAGACGTGTTGGTCACATTTAGCACTAAACACCTGAGGACCATTGTGTTATATTGGAGTTTACCTGACGACAGCTGAGGTAGTGAGGCTGTACTCCAGCTTAAAGACAAACAAACAGCCCTCATCCTCATCTTTACGGCAGAGCGTGGATGATTTAACATAACAGATCCACCTTTGGATGGTTAAGGAGGATGAATGTGGAGGCTGGTGGTGGGGACGGACGCGCTGCCGTTGCCGCCGCTGTGCGCGTGTCATTATTAACAATATGTTACGGGTCTGACTGGCAGACGACACGCAGGAGCACCGAGGCGAGACCGGAACGCGGAGCGTCCGTCACCAGTAAGCCCTCGCCGCGTTACAGCGTGCTGTGTTTGATTTCTCTGCGTGGATCGCGCGTCTGCCATCCATCTTTATTTATTTCGGACATCTCCTGACGGCCTGGGGAGATGACAGCAGTGCGTCCCGGCTCACAGATCGCTGCTCGACACAGCCGTACGCGTTTTTACTGCGCTTTAACAGTCGCTTTTAGCCCCAGCGGGCGACGTCATGCACCGACGTTACCCGTTTGGATCCTCTTATTGTCAGCTTAATTACCCGGGGAAATGTAATTAAATAAGTGAAACGGGAGATTTAATGATCCATAGGAGGCCTGGCTATCATCATCCTGTTTGGTGTCAGTGCGTCAGTAAAATCCATCTGGGTCTTATTTAAGGGGAACCTGCTTCAGCGAGACTCAATTAGCCGTAGTGAGCAGTGTTTTAACTGTGCTTACACTATAGATTAGGTTGTACTATGACGATTTAACAGGGTGCATTGATCCTGTTATTGTAGGTCTGTGGATAGATAGATAGATAGATAGATAGATAGATCAAGAGCAATTGTAATGGACCAGATTATGTCAAATTAAGTGACTTAAAGGGGCACTTCGACCTAAAATCAAATGTATATGTTCAATCATCTGGGCTGCAGTACTGTTTATCCATCTAAATTGCTTTGGTGTTAGTTTTCCAGCTTTGAAGATGTCGTCCTTTTCTGGGATATAATGGAACTAGATTGCACAGGGCTAGTGGTTCTCAAAAAACAAAACCAAAAAAAAACACTTTTGAAAAAAATCAGCAGTGATGTCTCTTTCCAGGAATCGTAATCCACAGACCTGGCTTTGAGCGGTTTCATGTGGGAGGTGTTTGGTGCCTACCAAACTACACCCACCAACTGTAGCGTTGAGCACAAAGAGGGAGAAGGCAGAAATCAATGCAGCCACGTCTCAAAAACCTTCCCCTCACCCCAAAACTGTTTAGATGGATAAAAAGTACTACAGGCCACAGACAAAAAAACATGATTATTTGATTATTCTTTCTAATATGATGGAACAAGATCTCATTCAGCTTGTAGTGCAAAGCTTTCAGACATTATGATCTGGTTACTGAATAAAATCCTCTACTTTATGTCTGAAATCTCTGCAGCTAGCACCAAAACACATAGCACATAAATATACAGTAAAAAAATGATTTTGTGGTAAACTGTCCCTTTAAGAATAATAACACAGAAGGATGCATTTCCACTTCTCTGATCTCTCTCACTCTCTTCATTTAAGGTGGCCAGATGATGTTTTGATGATTGACTGGCTCCTCTGTAAAATGACCTCCTTGACCATCAGAAGACGCTGCCTTTAAATTATATTGGAGTAACATAGCAGAGTAAACGCAGACTACTTACGTAATCTACTCTTTAAAAGACAGAAGATTAGTCAGTATGAGGGCCCTCGCTTCCTCCTCCAGCTGTGCGCTGTGCTGTAAGTATTATATGTTGGTGTAGATGCTATATAAGAGAATACAGTACAGATGTTAGTTCGAGCCCAGTGTTTTGTACCTTTTAAGTTTGAGTGGGATCTTCTTGACTGCAGACAGAAGCAACATCACCATGCAGGATTGTTTTTTAACTTACAGTATTTATTCAGGACATATATACCTGCAATATTTCACTGTAAAAATACATGCATGTTGCTATTAACTGGCTCAGTCTGATGTTGCATATTTCTGTGATTGCATTAAAATGCAGTGCATAATCTGTCTTGGTCGTGTTTTTAAGAATAATTGGAAGTGAAGGTGTCCTGAGGCAGAGCTATGGGCTGCGGGGGGAGCAGGACTGATGCTCTGGAGCCTCGCTACCTAGAGAGCTGGACCAAAGAAACGGAGTCGACGTGGCTGACGAGCACCGACACCGACATCCCCCTGTCGTCCATCCAGAGCATCCCTTCTGAGAGCTCTGAGGCCGGCTTCGCTTCTGAGAAAACAATCAGCCCTGGTAAGTAGAATGAAATAGTAGGTCATCATGACATCAATCGACCTCTCGTCCTGGTCTTTTACTGATCACAGAACCCATTGAAATGACCAGTTTCTGGTTCACTGGCTCTGTTCTAAACCAGAATCATATTTGATTGAATTAACACCAGACTGAGAAGAGTTCAGGCTTATAGCTATACTGCTGTGAGTAATTTGAATGAACCAACCTTTACACACATCAAAGTGGAGTGTGACGCGCATGTGCATTATCTATTTGCTTTTCCCTGTAGGATAAATCCTTTTCACGTCACAACACACTCATAGGTTTTGCACAGCTGATGTTTTTCAAGGAAAATTGAAATAAAGATGAAAAAGCAGTCACATGCTGTTGCTAAGCGTATAACAACAGCATTTGAGCTTCGGAAACCTTGGTTCTTCCAGTAAGCATTTGTGCCTCCATGTACAGTACGAGTCAGGAGCATATGAATCTACTAGATGGATTCTCTGTTGTTGTTTGTTAATGTGCCTTTTGCACTGAAGTGTGGACGCGTTTTCTTTGAAGCCAGAGGGAGATGAATCGGTAAAGGGGCATAATAGGCTGCATCAAAAGCCACTGTGCTCAAACAGGACTTGGCTCTCATGGCAACAGATACATCTTTGCGTGAATGCAGGCAGAGGAGCCTTGATGTGTAAAATGAATTGAGTTTCACTGCGTAGGGAGATCCAAATAATCAGCACCTCCTCACTTCAAAGGTTATGTAACACATGCATCTCTGGAAGATATTGATTGAAAATGTTTGTGTTCATATTTTCTCCTTCCAGTAATGTGTGGTGTTACATATTTGGGCTGACATTGCAGCAGAGATAGAGAATATATGCGCACATCTGTAAAACATCCCGGACGCTCAACCCACACTTGATCTGCGCACCAAACTAACGCTTTGGAGTGTTTTCTGTAATTGATTGCACTTCACTGCTCCACACTGCAGTCCAATGATTTCAGGCGCAGCAGTAAATCACCTATAAGTTGTTTGTCACCTGTGGCGGGCGATGTTTGATTACAAATGACCCACTTCTGCTCTGTACACATCATTCACTAGAGGATGGTAGTTATATTGACAGCGCTGGAACATTTATTATTTTGAAACGAAAAGTAAATTGGAAACGACTTTAAAACCTCAATGCACATTGAGACACAGCACAGTCTTCTGGAGCTAAAAGAATTCATGAGTTTGCATCATCTCACATAAAAAAATTTTATGCATGTAACACACAAAAACTTAACACATTGATATTTATATATATAGAATGGATGTATATATTTCGTCTATTAATTTAAAGGGGTAGCCACATTCTTTTCAAAGAGGACAGAAAATCTTACAACGCAAGAGGATTTGTTTCGTTTGATATTTGATGGTTTGGTCTGAATGAGTGGCTTAGCTGCTCCAGAGGACAGAGCTGACGCCTCGCTTTGCTACAGTTCCAGATTTCTTTGAAGACGGCCTCCCTCCTCCCGCGCAGGCGTACCTGAAGGTCTGCTCAGCCGTGTCTGAAGCCAGCCTGAACGATGTGAAACCCAGCAGCCCGCCTACGATACTGGCCTCTCCACCGCAGGACGCAGTGCTCGCTTCATCCGGCACCACAGTGCAGCGCAGGAGTGTTCTACACACTGAAGAGATTGTAAGCCTCTCCTGAATGTGGAACTTAAAAGCTCTGAGCCAGTTTAGGACTTCTCTAAAGATCATATGTTCATGTGAATGTAATATGAGGCACTATAGTAGAGTTAAACTTGAACTCCAGATATAAGTAACTATCACTATTTAGTATTGTTAAAAATGACACTATGTAGCAGCTCTCTCTTAAATGTGTAGGGCAGAGAATGAGATCACATCCACTATTTTTATGTCCTGCTCAAGTGTTACCTTTAGAGCTGAAACAATGAATCAGACAATCTTTTAAGTTCTTGTTTAAGACAAATGCTTCCAGCTTCTCAGATTGGATATTTCTGATACATTCTTTGGAATATGCATTGACCAAGCATAACATTGTGACCATCTTGTGACAATACAATATTCTGCTAGGGAACTTTTGGACTTGGCATTCATGTGGATGTTACTTAGACATGTAGCACCCACCTAGACCAGACCAGGCACCCCCACCCCATAGCAATGACACTCTTTGATGGCAGCAGCCATCCCCAGCAGGATGCAGCCTGACACAGACACACACACAAAAACACTTTAGGAACAACTAAAAAAACATGAAGAACAGCACAAGGTGTTGACCTGGCCTCCAAAGTCACTAGATCCCAAACTAATCAAGTATCTGTGGGATGATCCACAGAGGCCCCTCCCCTCAAAGGCCCCCACTAACAACATTCTGTTGCCAGACACCACAGGACACCCTCAGAAGGCCATGTCCATTCTCTGATGAGTCACAACTGTTTTGGTTGCACAAGGGAGACCTACACAATATTAGGAAGGTGGTCATAATGTTACGCCAGATCAATGTATGTACACTGACTTGATCTGTGTTTTGAAACTTGACGCCTATTCACGTCAGGCCGTGGGAAATTTGCCATTTTCAAAACCATTTTATAAAAAAAAAAAAAAAAAACTGCACTTCAAACAAACATCACCAGCATCAGTGTTTTATTGGTTCACTCTTTCTCTGTTAACAGACAAAATGGCAGGACAATCGGATGTCAACCAAGCAAGTGACCATCACAGTGACGCAGAGCATCCACCAGGTGGACAAGAACGGGAAGGTGAAGAAGTCCCTCACCACCTACGAGGTCATGAAACCTGTGGAGGCTCTCAAACAGGTGGCCACACAAAACACTTGAATGCAGGAATAACTGGACGACATCGAAACAAAACAATGACCTACTGAAGAACGAATTAATAAACTGTGGAAAGCTCCTGAAGGTGTGATGGCTGTTGAAAGCACCAGAATGAGAGAAAGACTGACAACAGGGATCACGTATAAACTAGGCTGTATTTAACACTGTATGGTGTATGTGTTACTGTATTTTGACACGTGGGCGACATAAAACAGCAGTTTGGTCCGAGAAAACACAAAACAGGACATTTCACAACACGTGCATTTAAAATAATGAGATGCTTCAGATGATACATACGTATGTAAAGCTATTACTACATTATTCTTTCACATAGCTAAATTAATATTCATTCAGTTTGGATATCTAGCATTGAAACACAACACAGGGCCGCTGCTGCCCTACAATCTGTGTGGCTCAAGAAACTGATTGCACTATTTACAGTGAGGCCTGGAGATGAGATTGTGGTGGTAAAAACTGTCTCACTGCGTCGTGTTGCTTTGTACAATACAGTGTTCACTTTTTTATCTGGCTATTGTGTGTTTTTTAATGACAATAAATTAAAAAAAACAAAAAACAAAGGTCTTAAATCACTTCATGTGAGGAAAATTGGCATCAGTACCACAAACACTTTGGCAATAACAGAGTCCTTTTATCTTTGAGCAGCGTCCGTCTGTTCTAGGGTCAGCTCTGTGCTGAAAGTGTGTGGATCCGCTTCAGATGGTCATAATGAATCTGTCCTGATCTGAACAACGGCTCTTCCTTCGCCATCCACTCCTCCACGCTGAAATCTGGGAAGAAGAAGGTGATTTCTCTCTGAGCCGACTCAAGAGAATCTGCAGGAAAGAATGACAGATTTTAAATATTATGATTTTAACTTTCAATGTACGCTAAAATACAATCTCTTCAACGTGGCTGAAAATTGCTGCTGCTAGTACAACACTTGTAGGCTTCAAGTGATGTGTAATTTTTTTTGTAATCAGAAAACTCTTGAGAATATGCAGGGCGGCTTTCTTTTCTGCCAAATGATTATAGTGTTGGAGCAGCTGTGTGCCATTACTAAACCTGTTGAATCTGCTGTGTTGATGTGACAGCCAGTAACGAGGGGGTGTTTATGTTGGAATCATGTTCCTGGCATATGAACTGCTGTGTCATTATTACCCAGGATTCTCCCTACCTGAGCCGTGGGTTGTATTCCTTGTGTCTGTGAGTCCAAACTGGCCCCTGATGGAGTCAGGGGAGGTGTATCTGGCTCTGAACACTTTGGTCGGACCCATCTGTTCTCTCCAGTGACGTATGGCATCCTCCCGGGCTAAAATGTACGCCCGCATCGGACCACTGTGGGACAATTTCAGCACGTTTGAACAGTCATTGCCTGGGTCTAAACCTTTGAATCAATCCATCTACCACAGTCTGGAAAAAGTTAAGTTGAGGACACTAACACAATTTTTGGGTCCATATTCTTACTAATTATGTATCTTAAAAGCCGTATACTTCAGACTTTCCTGACATGCAACATTATTTTCAGTTGTCCACTTTAAATGCTGTTAAATCCCCCCCCCCCCCAATGGGTAGAGGGCTCAGCCATAAATACTGGCAGCTTTAGAGAAATAACACCAACTGGAGCTGCACTGAGCTCGACAGGCTGACATGCAGAAGATGCTCCTGGTGTTTCCAATAACAGTAGCAGCATCCAGAGAACCGTTGCTGTGGCAACCACCGATTCACCGCTGCGACCGGAGGAAACTGACAATGTAATTACTCGCACCTTTTCCAATCTGGTGGGAGCACTCTGAATGAAGAGCGGCCTACATGGCGATTTTCAAACAACTGCTGCATGAATGTGATGATAATTTAACGCCTGTTGTGAAGTTTTAGAAAATTGTTTATTGCTCAGTGCCATAAAAAAGGGAGGGGGAGGGGGGGGGGGGGGGGGTCTGAGTCAGCACAGTGGGTTATGCAGGGTATTCCATCTCATCAAACACAACAGTATTCATCAAACACATAAGTATCAACACTTAATAACCAAACCTATGGTGTTAGCGGGGAGGCTCACCTTGACATGAATTCAACAAGTCTTTGATAGAAGAATCGCCCTGAGAGTGGAAAAAAGGACACTTTTTAAACTCTTTAAAGCTTCACTGTGACTCAGATAAGAATTAGGCAAGGAATTTACAAGATATTGTTTTCTCCTCTTGCTGTGTGGGCGATTTAGCGCTACACAGAAAAGCATGATTCACTCGTTTTAACCTTCATACATACACAGCCCGTGGTGTGTCCACTAAAATGGGCTGTTGACTCATTTAGTCCGATGGACACTCTACAGAAGGACTTCGGTGATGTTTGAACGCTGTTGTGCGCCCTCACCTGAGTGTTCAGCGTAAAACCTCTCAGAGTCCTGTCGTCTCCACACCAGGTCTTTGCATTTAACAATCACAAAGTTACTGTCCAGAATTCTCTGGTGAAGAGCCTACAAGAAAAAAGGAATGTTATTCTAGTTCATGCCACATATTTACAATCGGTCTACGGCAGGTTACATCGAAATAGTATTAAATCTATATAGGATATTGTGTCCAGATTTCTTTCAAAAAAGGGAGGGGGAAAAAAGGGGCAGCATGTCTCCATTACTATACACTCTTTTTAGGGCTGCAAGAACAATGAACAGCAGCCTAATATTCTGACACAACAGGTAACAACAGATAAGTCTTCAGCTCTTAGTTCACAATACAGGGACTGAAATGGGAGCTTTCGTGAATGGAATGTTATTAATAACAGAAAGGCTGGGGGATATATCCATTTAATTCTAGTTTTTTAATTAGGACCAAAATGGTCCTAATTCACAATTGTATTTTATTTTATTTATTTATTTATTTATTGGACATACTGACAGAGCTTTCAGGACTCTGAAGCCTCTGAGAATCCACCAAAATATAAAAACATACAAATCTTGTGTATGACAATTTACTTCTTATTCACAATTATGTGAAGTCAATTTGTGTAACTTTCTGTAGAATGACTCAAGATACAATTTAATTTATTCATTCATTCATTTCTTTAATTACAACTAAATAATCAGTACAAATGGCCCTGCAATAGACTGGCGACCTGTCCAGGGTGTACCCCGCCTCTCGCCCAATGACAGCTGGGATAGGCTCCAGCAGACCCCTGCGACCCTTAACAGGAATAAGCGGCTACAGAAGATGAATGAATGAATGAATGAATCAGTACAAATAACTGGACTATATGTGTGTGAATATGTGTTTCAGCATCTATGTCCACGTCATCCACAGAATGTCAGCTGTAGAAGGGGAATCAGACTTTATTTTCCCTTCTCCCTGCAGAGATTTGTAGGAGGACTGTGGGGGACCACCGGGGCCCGTCATCAGGTTTTGCTCCAGTTTTGCTTACAGTGTCTATAAGCTTTGTAACAGCTGACCTCTAACATCAGAGGATGAGCCACAGCATCTGGTTTAATGACCGCCAGGGTGAGCTGCAGCACTTTGGACAGACGACCAGCTGTCAGTAACATCGTCTAAACGACAGACAGAAAATAAATCAGTCAGCACTAAAAGTTGTTGCGCAGCTTGAAAGGAGGCTAGCCTGAGAAAAAAATGTTGTTAAGTAAACGCATGAAAACAACACAAATAGCAGCCTACCTCTTTAGCTGCTGCAGCATTCTTATTGTTGAGTTATTTTCTCAGACATAATCTTTAATACTATCCCCTAAACGCCAGCAATGAGTTATTATTACTGACCTCTGTTGTGGAGGGTTTCCCAAATGAAACTGGTCAGTGTGATGAAGAGAGTTCAGCAACGGCCGCCGCCATATTGAAGAAATATTATCGCGTTGTCACTTTATTTGTCTCCTCTCCGCGTCTAATATATGCTCTGAACAGAATCTGTATTATGTTTATATCATTTTGATCATTTTAAAGTCGCCGTTAAAAAGTGAATTGGCTGACTGACTCCACGCTCTGCTCAGTCCGTCAGTAAAAACGGTCCCCAGAAACGGACTCGGATAATCTGTTCCGCCAATAAAAAAAAAAAAAAAGTAAAAAGATATATACTGTATATATAATAAAGTAAATTACATCAAATAAAAACAATATTTTAATGTTACACAATTTTTACTCCACCATATCTATACGGAAATAAAATACCTTCTTCACTTAATTCCATACCTTTAGTCAGTTCTTTTTTCTGAGAGACAAAACTATTTAATGAGCACTAAATAAAATAATATATTGTTGACATTCAGTTAATCGTTTCAGTACTGTATACATGGCATATATGTATGTATATGTATACTGTATCCATACCATATATAATATCAGTTGGTGTAATTTTTCTGTACAGTGGTACTTTTACAACTACACTTCTAGTGCATTTTGCTGATGATACTTGCATATGTCTTATATACATATGCTGTGTTATTTTCTGAGTACAGGACCTGTTATCAGTTATCGTTACATTTATGTATTGGTAAGCCCACTTGCACTTATAGTTAAGGATCTGACAAGTCACTGAAGATCTAAAGTCTGACTTTTTAACTCAAACACGCAATTTAACAAAATAGCATGTTTTCACCTTTTTGGTTCATCAGTCAGAACAAATATTAATCATTTGGAGGTCCCTTCCTGATATGTTCAAACTTTAATTACTTGGCACCACAAATTCCTAAAATAATATCTAAACCTCTGGCCACTAAGAAAAAAAAAAAAAAAATATATATATATATATATCTTTTCCAAAGCTGAAATACAAGAAGACATACTCTGGCCCATTCTCAGTGCATGTGCAATGCAAGTTTCCACATCACACTTGATTTATTTGCATACTGGATCTGGACCTACTTTATATTGCTTCGTCTTTACATTTTGGTCCTGAATTGTGCCACTTGAAGGCATTGCAAAAAAATGTGACTTAATTGAGCTTTATCAGGATTGCCAGAGGAGTAGTGAAGTGCATCAGAGCTGCGAGCAAACATGGAGTCTTGTCAAATTGTAGAAGTCATAATTCCCATCTTTTCAACACAGAAGGGAGAGAGAGAGAGAGAGAGAGAGGTGTTCAGTTTAGCAGCTGAAAGTCTCTGGGGAGAAACAGCGACACGGCAGCAACATGCAGGGACTGTCTGTGGAATTTCATCAGTGTTTGAGATCAGACATACAGCGAGAGTTACAAACACGGAGCACATTCCAGCAATGCAGAATGGCCACACCCTTGAAAAGTAGAGACTGTGCGTGTGTGCGTGGAGTTTGACATTCAGAGGGACAGAATAGGAGGGAAGAAAGGGGGGATGCATGTCCCACATAGGTTTCTCCCACCTGCCAATGTCATGTGACTTAGGGTGACACCACAGCTGTTACCTCCCATGAGGGGGATGGAGAGGACGAGAGGAGGTGTTGGGTGGGTGCAGGGGTTGAATCTGACACATTTTAAAGAACTTAGCATGAAAACCTATATATGAGGGATATAGCTTTTAAGTTTTGGTTCATTTTTAGTTTTTACATGTATCACACAAGTTATATTTAAATGTCGAAGAGAGCAGGAAGGAAAGACAACAGGATTTGTAGAAATATAGGCTGTGCTTCAGTTTTCATTTTATTATAACATGTTCTGTTGTAAACTAACTGCTGCACGAGTGATGGAGATAAACAAATGGCTGTGGTAAAGATGTGACTACAGCTTCTCACTGAGGGATTCAGACAGTGATGACTATAATGGCATCAAGCAACACATGGAGGGAGTCAATGAAAAAAAATAGACGTTAAGTTACATTTCAAACCCTCAGCTCAGTTCTGAGCGTTTCAGGCAGTGTTTTATTTTTGTTTCATGGCTGACCTCTGAGTTTTCTCAAGAAAAGATCAAAGCAACAGAACAGAAAACTTCTTAGCAGCTTTGGTTTTCTTTGTCCATTTTTAAAAAAAAATAAAAAAAATCTATTGTATTGAGATATTTGCTATTGCCCGAATCAATTAGAAGAAATTCAAGTTTTTACATTTAAATGGCAACAAAACAGTACTGGAGTGATCCATGTAGAAATTGTCTTAATAATATAGGCCTGTTCCCAGTGTTTAATAAGGTAAATCAGAAGTCAACAGCTGGAGGATGTTCTTTTTTTTGTGAACAACTGTTTTATTGAACATATACTTTCACATGACAGTTTCAAATAGTGCAGACATTTTTAAACACATCCCTCCCTCCCTCCCTCCCTCCCTCCCCCTGGCGGCTTCCCCCCTCCCTCCCACCTCCCCTCTCGGTCTAGTGTCTTACCATCCTATTGAGCGCTTTTATTCCGGACTGAGCAGGCCCGTTATAGCCGAAGCGGCTCTCTTCCATGAGTCCAGTGTAGATCCTTTAGCTTTATTCACCCGTGCTGTAGACAGCTCTAACATGACCACATCCTGAAAGTATTCCAGCCATTTCCTAGCATACAGTTTGTGAGGGGGTAGCCAGCGTTGTACTATCAGTTTTTTGGCAGCCGTCAAGCCGGCCAACCAAATCTTGCGTTGTTTCCCATTCAGCCCCAGATGTGAATCGTCATTGAGCAAAAGGAGAGTCGGCTCCAGAGGTACAGGCTTGTCAATCATATTAGATAAAGTCACTGTTACCTTCCTCCAAAAGCCATAAACCTCTGGGCAGTCCCATACCATATGCTTAAATGTTCCCGGTGTGTTCAGGGAGCACAAGTCACAGTTCGGGCTGGTTGACAGCTTCATATGAAATCTCAGAAGTGGTGTCAGATAAGCCTTCTGACACAACTTATAGTGAATCAACTGGTGGTTGGGGTTCTTGGACGCGTGAAACGTGTTCTCCCAGACAGTTTCCCAATTTATGTCCAGCTGGAGGATGTTCTATCTCAGAGTGCAAAGATAAGAAATCTAAATTCACAACATTCTCAGCAGATGAATGATAGAGAAGCAAACAATCACAGTTTACATGAAGCTCCATTTCATTTTTTACTTTCTCGCTGGGACAGCAGATGAGCTGTAGGCGACTGCTGACTCTAACTTTAAACATCCTCCGTCGGGCGGCTGATTCAACCTATCCTCTGCTCTCTGGTCACCGTAAACCCTGACTCTGTTTTATCTCCGTGGTGCTGACTGCTGCTGCTGCTGTTGCCGCTGAATCTCCTGCAGTTGTCGTTCCCTTTTGGTGGGAGCCGGGCAGCTGACTGACTCACGACCCCCACAGGCTCCTGGGTGTCCGTTGGCTGCTCACTCCTCAGACTCTGTAAAGGATCATGAGAACAGAAGTCAGCATTAGGAAGAAAAGTTATATTTTGATATTGTGACACAAACAGAGAGAAATGAGAAATGATGGGATTTGTGTCATGTAGAAATGAAACGGGTGTGGAAATGGTAGATGTGTCTTACATAGCCTTTGTGTTTGCAGGTGTAAAACTTATAGCTTTATACTTTAGAAAACAGCTAATAGTGTGTGTCAGTTAATACTTTATAGCACTGGTGCCATAGATTCCTCCTTTAAAGAATGAACTGTAATTGTTGAAAGTTCTGGACAAGGAAACTGAAACTTGTCGGCAGTCAAGAATAATGTTAGAAATCAATGTCAGAAATGAAATTAAACTAAGTATAGTTAAAAACAAACTTGTCTTTAATATCCGTACCATATCACATTCAGTAAGATTTATTTGGAAATGATGGACCCAAGCAAGAAAAGGTATTGTTATATATCGCCTCTATATACACTGTAACATGCTTTCCAAAATTTGAAAATGTAATAAGACCTTTTTTCTTAATTCTTACACAGGATGATCTATGTTGTTAGGTACATTCCATATACTGTACTTTTAGATATATATGTATGCTGTAACTATAAAGTTAGTTGTAACATTTTTTTGTGCAGTTTAGTTTTTACTGTGATGCAAGACATTTTTCATTTTAGTTTCTCATCTGTTTTGTACAGTATTGTATGGACAGTTGTCCTCGATTCCTGTGGAGTGCCAAAGTACATCTCTGAAACATCCTCTCATGCACAGTTGCGCAGTTAGGAACTACAACAAGAGTGGCCTGACATTTCCTAAATAATAATGTGTTGACTGCGGTGCACACTGATCTACCACATTGGCACCCCTGACCATTACAACAGGGCCATTTACGGCGACACGGGCTCCAGTGTAACACCCAGATCCCTTTAATGTCCTGTTGGTGAGAAAACTCAGGGATGTGTTTCCTGTTTACACCTTTTGCGCCTTCAGTAACTCTTTGGAGACTAATTAGTGTGCCGCATTAAAAGTAATCTCCAGAGATGAAACACGCGATCACAAGTCACCACCTGTAGTTCAACCTCTGCCACTGGTTAGCTTGTTTTAAAGTTGCACCTAAACGGAGAAGCTCTTTGCTAAAATCACCAAGCGTTTTTTCAGTTCTGAATCTAATGACCTCAGAGCATCCATTTAAATCCTTCTGTCCCCGTCAGTGAATCTCGGGAGCGGGCTACCTTCACCTTCTCCGTCACCTGTTCTCCCTTTTAGTCTAAATGCTGGTGACCTTTGACCTTTCTGCTCTGTTGCTTCACCACACGGGACAGGGCTCCCTTCAGCAGCTGTGTCAACCTCAGTCCTGGCAACTGGTGCACCCATGCAGGGAAGGACAGAGAGTGGCATTAATGTCAGACCACGTAATGAGTCAGCAGCACAGTGCTGTCTTAGCTTTGTCTGGATTAAGCGGCTCACTTTGACTTCTTGGTTTGTTACAGCCGTATTTAGTCCTCATGCGTTTTCTTCAGTTTAGCACATCGACTTATTCTGGTTCACTGGTAAAACATACTCGAATTCCACTTTTAATGTTTAGCTCTCCACCTCCTGCAGGGACTTTCCTTGGAGAAGAGGGGTTAATCTGCGAGGTTGTCCTATCCTGTGCGTGTGCAGGACCTGATCTGGTGTCAGCTGCCGGTTTATTTATACCAGTAGAACTCCTTACAGTCTGCTGAAGACACTGCTCTGGGGTCAGTCAGTCTAAGGTCTACCTGCCACCCCGGCGGATGGGGGGTGGGGGGGTAATTTCCTGCCAAGAGGAGTGTGTTGTGACCTCCAGCAGAAGCAGTGGGACATTGGCAACGGGGCAGATGGGTATGACAGAGGGGAACAAAGTGATTAGCAAACGGGGGCCCCGGTATGTGAACACGGGTTAAAAATAACCCCACTGGCCCGATTTGTAGATAACACACAGCTAGGCCGCTCCACTCCACTCCTGCTCAGTCTTTTTTCCCATTTTGGTTTCTTAAAAATGAATTTGTGAATGATGTAAAATCTTATCGTGACTCACTTTCATGATTGATTTTTAAGGAATTTGCTCTAATCTGTAAATGACGAATAAATAAAACAAAAGAGGGCTTGGTAGATGAAAAAGAGGGCAGGGTAAGATGAGCTCTTTTGCATGATGCGTGACACATGATGAAAGAGAAGCAGATGATTATTTGAGAGTCTTTGGCCGGGTTAGGGTCTGTTTGTTGGCAAGCTCCTCGGCCTGTGAGTATGTGGCGGTGATCAGCTGTCCCGCTAAGAGGAACGGCAGGATTACGATTTCTGTCTTTACCATTGTGTCCGGCGCGAGCGACCAAGAATCCACTCAACAACAAAAGTCATCCGATATTCCCAGCACCCAGATATAACCGGCCGGGCCTTTGGCGCATAGCTGACATTAGTGGAAATGTTGCATTTGTGATACACCCTGGCTCGGGGCCATGGGAAATATTGAACAACTGTCGAATTTAGACAACATCCTGTGGCGGAAGGAAAAAAAACGGGCGCTACAAAGATGCACTTGGGTTGCTATTTGTGGACGGCGAGTGCCTCGAAAATAGCGAGAGCGTTAGGTTTCAATATAAGCCCCCCTCTCTGAGCTCGAGCTTTCTGTGAATGAGGCCCGGGTTCCTATCACACCCAACCCCGGCGCTGATTTTAGAACACAGGTGTTGACCTTAGTGGAGCGGCTTGTGCTTGCTGCAGAGGAAAATGAACCCCTGAGCTCGGCCTGTTTGCCTCTGTGGTCACACAGATGCTTTGAACATACATTCAAAACCACCGTTCTATATGACTGAGTCATAGTCATATTCTCACTGACCAAATGGCTGATTATATAGATTTTCTTTCAACATTTAGTTTGAGTTTTTCCCTCTACCTACAAATACTTTACATTCACGTGTCGTGGCGGCAGGATGGTCACCTTGTGGCCACTTGAGAATTTATTGCTTGTTTTTATGGTGCCACGAGAACACCCATCTAACTCATTGACACTCCTCACATATCACTGGCTGCGGTTCGTGGCCGAGAAGTTTACGTTACAATTTATCAAAGCGTTTACCACGTTTGGTAGACTGTGGTCGGGCTGTCCCCTAAATCACCGTGTCGTCACGCAAAGTGGCATGAAAATGGCTGGACCGTTTTCATTTGATAACGGTGAACGTCACTTTTTCCGACGCTGTAAATGATACAATGAAGCTAAAGTAAAGGGGGGATGAAACTCAACCTTGGCTTCAGCTGTGACTCACGGCCTGGTGTAACTGCTGCTCTGACTGTACCCCCAAACCCAGTAAAACACGCCCATCTCGCAGTTGCTTCCTCGTTTCTCTGTATCCCTCTCTTTCTCCATTTTTTTTTTTTTCCTCCAAAAAGGAGCCATTGACATTCGGTGTAAAATAGAGGCCGAGTTGGGTGGGGGCTGAACAGAGGAACGGCAGGGGTGTAGGGTGTCTCGAGCCCAGTGTGAACAGCTGAGAGGTGTGATTTCACAGGCTGGCTCCCCCCTGTCAGGGCCCTGATTGGGCCGGACAGGAGGCGCAGGAGAGGCCCGGGCTTCTAAAGGACACCAACAGGTGGGAGGCCGCATTGGAGGGGGGCGCTCCTGGCGGGATAGAAAAGGCCGATCTGCAAGGCCTGCTGTGGGCACAATCCACTGGCCGGATTCAGAGGAGGATGGTTGCTCACAGGAGAGCTGAGGTGAAGAGAGCAGCGGGGTGAAGTCTCAGGGAGTGGAGGGTTAGTTTGAGATGAGTCTGATGGGTGGATAGAACAGGAGGAGACGAGGAGAAAGCTTGGGTTTTTAACTTAAATCCGTCATGTCCACTTGTTCTTTGACAAGTTCGTCTGTACAGCCCTAAAATCTTCCAGATTCCGCTGCAAACTTTCTTTCTCTTAGTTCAGTTTTCCTTGATTTGCGACGCAGTGTGAGTGAAAGCGGGCGTCAAACCGGCTGTCAGGCGCCACTACGTCTAACAACTGGTCTGAGCCCGACACCTCTGTCAGGTGAGGTGAGGGGGAAGCTGAGGTGCGATACAGGAAAGGAATCAGGGAATTCTTGTCATGTGTTTCTCAGAGGAGCCGTCACGGTCTAATCAAAGCAGAAAGGCCTCATCTTTCTAATGGCCATTTGGTTCAGAGCTGTGGTTAGATTTATCAAGGAAGTCAAACAGTAACTGCTGAAGGGGAGGCGGACTCCGGCCTCCAGCTCATCTCCAGCTACAAGACAGCCGCAAGAGGAGACGCAGCAGAGTTCAATGAAGGTAAGTAGGACCTATTTAAATATCAGTTCAAGATATTTTTCTAAATGAATTCCATTCCTTTATAAGGAGTCTTTGGCACAGCTGTAAAGATCAAAGTGACTTGGCATGGTGTAACGTTGAGGAAATAAAACAGACTCTGACCTTTGTCTGCTGGAAGTCAGTCTCTGCCTCACCCTGCAGAGTTATTTAAATACAGTCCAGCATCATCACTTTGGCATCAAGGTTCTGGCAGCATCTTAAATCAATAGTTAATCTATCTTCCGTATCAGGCGGTACTACTTTTTACTTGTAGGAGAAGACAACAGTGAGAAAATGAGCCACAGAATGATTTCCCTTTCTTTAATCTGTCAAACCTAACTTGATCGTGATGGTCCAGTCACGTGCTCCTTCAGCTCTTTTCCCTCTTCGTTCACTGACACAGTTAACCACTGTGGCGCCGGTTGTTCCCGCTACTCTTCCTGTGAGGCTATGAAAGGGTGCTTTGTGTCCGAGGAGCGGTGAATCCAGTTGTTGCCCCTTGTGAGGACATGCTTCCTTATATCCCCATATTAATACACCACTTATGGAATGTAAGGAAGTGTGTGGTTTCAAGGGGACTTGAGCATCAACTGCATTTGGGAGAAGAAGAAGAAGAAGAAGGAGGGGAAAGAACATTTAGGATTTTATTTCTTTTAGTTGTTTTTCAGCATTATTGAGTCTGTAACTCTTTGTCAGTTTTATGAGAAGGGAGGGGGATGTCAGAGTTCATGAAACATGTGTGTGTGTGTGTGTGTGTGTGTGTGTGTGTGTGTGCGTGTGTGTGTGTGGCAGGACAACAGGTGAAAGGCCTATTCCCTCTCCTTCAGCTCAGGCACGTGTACAGTTAGCATTACTCCCAGTGCTGCTGCTGATCAGGTCTCAGGGACTTCTTGAAAAAATTCCTGCCCTGCCCCAACTGCTGACAGTCAAGCAGGATTGACGGACCACAGCTGTCACCCATTATAGCAACCACAGAACGCTCAAAAAAGGAAGCGGGGAGGGAGGGCGGGAGATGCAGCGCTGTCACTGGGGGTGAAAGTTCACTGCAGTAGGCCGAGTTTGGAAGGAAATGTGGAGATGTCACTGGCTGTCAGGGTTCCCAAACCTCGAAATAGGAACTCTCTGCTTGGTAACACAGAGGCGCATGTTTGTATGCTGTTAATAACATTCTTTTTCTCTCTCTGTGTTTCATCAGGTAAGACCAAAGAAGACTCGACAGCCTTGCAGCTGGCAGATGATGTCCACCCCCAACTCCCCCCCTTTTTTTGTTGCCTCCTGACTTCCTCACTGCGTGCTCTCCTGCTCTCTCTTGCTCTGCCTCTTGCAGCTGAAGCAACACGCCTTGCTGTGGCTGGTCAAACGGAACCAAGTCAGGTGTTTCTGTGAGGTTTGGTCCCCTTCAACCAGCTACTGCGTCGTGAATTCAGTCAGCAGACACCAGCGTGGAGTCAAAGACACAGAGGCGCTGTGGTGTAAAGCTGCTTAGGTGGTTGTCTTGATAGTTTATATGTAGATTATTAACTGACTTTAGTTGCTTGGTAATGATTATATATAGCATGTTGATATGTAAAATAAAAGATTAAACACGGCTGAAATCATATTCTTTTCATTCTTTTTAAGTCCATTAAAATAATTTTTTGATCACGAAAATGTACAATAATGTCTGAAGTTAGAGCTACAGGTGACCTGTGTTCTGCAGAGTACAGCTTGAATATAATTTTAATTCATTTATAAAAGGCACTAAATCATCCTTTAGTAATTTGGTCAGAAGCAGTTGCAGCAGCACTGCAGGCAGAGACTAAAGTTGACGGATTCACCCTCAAATAACGACAACATGAAATCATATTATCCGGGATCAGAGCATTCACATTTGGTCCAGTTCATAGATTTCAGTGCCGCAGATAATGTTTACGCTAATAAGATTTTGTTCATTGATGGTGATTTGTTCTGGGAAATAATGTATGACAAGGCCCCAGTGAACACTTTGATAATACCCATGGAAATAAATGGCCTTTTAACTGTACAGATCTAATTGTGATCCAAATGGATCTTTCAGATTTCTGTATTGCACCACCATTTAATCAGCCACGTTAGGGTCCTTAAGCAATTCCTTCCTTCTGGACTGTTTCACTGTGTTAGTTGAAACCAGCAAATTCTACAAATGTAACAAATGTTTACCTTAAAGCGCATGGTCCACTCACAGAGCTGGTCAAATGGCGGCCTGATACCACTTAAAATTATAGTGGAAAATGAATCTCATCATGCTATCCAGGAATGTTCTGCTCAAAAACGTCACTACATATAAATGATTAAATTCCTAGAAGACTGAACGAGTGCTTGTAGTAGTTCGTACTAACAACTATGACCAAATAAATAACTATAAGCAAACACATTAGAGTTGATTATGTCCAATCCGCACAAAAGTTGAGGAAAGTAATGAAGTAGCCTACAGTCTACATTTACTACATTAACTACTGCACTGTACAGTTTTTAATTTAATAAAAAATACACCTTACAGTCTTTCTTACACTTCAACATTAGCTTTTAAAGTGAGATGTTTCCTCAACTACATTGATTTGACAACTTTCATTTGAAGATTTTACACAATGAATAATAGAACAAGAATTTAAAATACAACCCACTGTGGTTTCCAGGCTATTTACCTTACATAAAGCAGTGTGTAGTCGAGGTCACATTTCAGTTGTTAAAAGTTAATACTCCTCTAATCTTCTCACATGCTTTCATTTCAATAAATGTTCAAAAAATCAAAATCAAAGGTCTGAGGAAAACACTCAGAAACTAAAAACAGTATTTTCTCCCATCAATCATCTGATGACTCCTCAGATGTGCCATCAGACCTTTCCTCAGACACGTGTTGCGAAGATCAGACTGTGATAACAAATGACACCTGAATCTCACATTGATTAGAATTATATCGGTTACGTTGATCTCTTCTGAACAGATGGACTTGAAATGAACTTGTAATCCACGAAGTGCACTTACATTTGCAACTTACAAATATGTAATATTGGCTCATTTTCCTGAACAAACAAATACACAAGTATAATACTTCTGTTTCATCTGTTTGAGTGGGTTCTCTTTGTCTACTTTTCAGGTGTCAAAATCTGTTGATGTTTTAAATGGCACTGTATCCGTATATCTGTCCCTGTATTTAAACCTGTATATCAACTAGCTCCACCCGCAGCAGCTACAACAGTAACATGCTAATTACACACTGATGCTTAATAAATTATGCTTAATTAATCATCTAATGGTGTCAAGTATAATAATATATCATATCGTTTACTTTAGTAGTTTGTATTTTGATGTCAATGCTGCGCTCTTGCTGCTCCTCTATTTCCACAAGGGGGCGATATAAGTTTTTGTGCTCCGTGGTTTCTGCAGCAGCGGAGGAAGCGAAGCAGCATCGTAAACATGGCTGACAGTGGAGTGACAGGTGGGTTTGAGAATGTTTCACAGCTGGGCTTTATATCAGTCTCCGCGTATTTCTATTATTTTGCGGCGGGGCTTAACGAAGGAGCACCTTACACACGCAGCTCTTGTTTTGCGGCCTTCAGTTTTGTTTTCTAGCAAAGTTAATTCCCAGATGCCAGTGCTGCTAATGTTAGCATCGCTAGCAAGTCAACGGTACTACTGCGGTGGAGAGTGTAGTTTAACGGCAGACATTGTGACGTTATTGCATCATCTTTTTCGCGTAGTTCTTTATTTATTTGTCATGATCAGTAAATATTCGAGTTTTTTTTGCCGGCACCGTGGCGTGGAGATGATGCGAGCAAACCAGTTGTGGTACTTGTGTTGTTAGCATTGTACTAATCGAGTATGTTCAGTGCCATAGCCGAAAAATGAGGGATTAACTCCTGGATCATCCCAGTGCCACTGCCCTTCATCAATAAAATAACAAAAGTTTAATCCATCTTCAAATCCTGTCTTCATGTCATTGCTTGCCGTACAGATGGACCTAAACAGAAGGATGTCATTGAACGTGTCAAGGTAAGTGTGTGCGGGTGTCTTTTCTTTTTCTTTAATATTCTTACATGTATAAGGTCTAAATGTCTAATGGTTATGTTTCTCTTCGACTCTCTTTCTGACATTGTCCCATTGCCACAGACCGAAGGCAAAGAGCTGACCAAAGAGGAGAAGCAACGGCTGAGGAAAGAGAAGAAACAGCAGAAGAAACAAAAAGAGAAAAGAGATGACAAGGCTTCACAGGAAAGTGAGAAAGAAAAGAAGCCGGCCAGTTCAGCTGCTCCGGCATCCCAACCTCCGACACAATCCACAACACAGAAAGGTGGGTGTTATTTGGACGGCATCAAGGGTTGCTGCAGAAAGAATCACATTAGATTACATTTGTGATTGTTGTTTTACCCATCACTGTAACAAGTCTCCCACCGTGACATCTGTGTTTTGGGGTCTTTTTCAGCTCCTTCAGCAGTGCCTGCTCCTGCACCCGTTTCCGTGCCTGTCCCAGAGGCTGCTGCCCCAGCAGAGAAGCCCGCTAAGAGTAAAGCAGAGCTGAAAGCTGAGAGGAGAGCTCGGCAGGAGGCTGAGCGAGCCTCCAAACAGGGCAAGAAGGGCGAGGTGGGACAGCAGGCTGCCACCAGCAAACCTAAAGCTCCACCCAGTGAGCTGCAGCCAGGTACTGTTATACCCACAAGGTTACCAACACTTTGAAAACACACATTATATACAGAGACAACTCGAAAACATTACAAGTAATCACAGTTAAGGGAACAGTGCTGATTATCTAGTAAAACTGGTGCATGTTAATGGGGCGTTCTATTTGTCCACCGAACTCGTTTTCCGAGTCGTTTTCCCGAGTTACGAACCGGAAGTTGCAAATAGAACGCCCCCGAGGTCGTATATACAGGTCGTCAACTCGTCGAGGCTCAGAGGACCCCGAGTTCAGTTTCCAAGATGGCTACCACGAGCATCACACGTAGTAAACATTGTGGTTTTCTGCTATTTTAAGCACTTTTGTCTTTGTTGTAACCAAATGTAAAAGTCGTACACATAGCAGTGTATACGGTTACCTAATAGGCATGTCGCTACAGCTAAATACCGCTTAATAAGTTATTTTGTAGCTTGTGCAGTTTAAATTGGCTAGAGACGCTCCATGTTGCTATGACAACAATGCCGAGTCTTGAGCAGAAAGCGGAGCAGTAGCCTATCGTTAACGTTAATCAAAACGGAATATTCAGATATCAAACTGTGAAATATGTTTGTGTAATATGTAGTGAACATGTGAAATCCGCCGTGGTTGCACTGTAAACGAGATAAACACTATAAATGTTACGAACCGTCCAAACTGCCTAGTACAACCAAGCACATTGAACCACACTGATGAACCACAAACTTTGATTGTAGCTGTACTCTTTCAGAGCTAGCGCAACAGCGACTTTCCTGGAGGCGTCCATCTTTTCTCCGACCTCTCGTAAACAGAACGCAAAAACCCGCTGTAACTTGTTTTCCGACACGGATGTGACGTCACTCCCGAGTTGCAAGTCGCGCTTACAAGACAAATAGAACGCATCACAAGTTCTAGGATGTATCAGACAAACAATCGGAGACATGGGAAGCAAAACAAATGAGACAGAGCATCTCTGACACTTTAAGGCTTGCTTTAAGGTAATGGGGACAATTCTGATACATGACAAAGAAAGAAAAAAGAAGGAAGTAATGACTGGTTTAGTGTAGTAACAATAGCACAGCAGGGGTGGTCATGAGGTCATAATGTTTTGGCTCTTCAGTGCACAGTGGAGAAAGTCACTTTTTGTTTTTTTCAGTGGTGAAGAGGCTCCCAGAACACGTTCAAGTGGACGACCCGGACGTTTTAAAGAAATTGGCCAAGAAGTTGGAAAGACAACAGGTTGGATAAATGATGTGTAACTTCAAAACACCTTCAGCATGAAAGCACACTTTGTCCTGAATCAAGACTGCACGCCGTTACATAACAAGTACACATTACCACTGTGCATTGCAACTTCGGACACAGTGACATTCAGTTATGCATGTGATTGTACCTGACATTTCTTGCAGACACCAGAGCTCAGTTCTGCTAGAAAGGTATACTGCCCCAAGGTCAGGCTTTTCAAAATGTGTGCTGTTTTTCGAGTTTCTCATTTGTTGCTAACTTTTAATAACCTAATCCCAACCCTGCTTGGTCATTAGAAAGTTAATGAGAATGACATGAAGTTCTGTCATCTATATTATCTATCAGAGTGGGTACGTCGGTAGTAGATGTTAATTTTGCTGTGAGTGTTTTGTTCGTCTTCAACACTGAGATGTGTGTGCTGTGCTGGATATGATCAATGCTGTGTTTGTTTCTTAACCTGTCCAGCCTGTGCTATGACGCCTTGATAACCAGTGAGTTTTAATCTCTGAAACGTTGGGCCTTGTGTGTTGTGTTTCAGATCCCACTCCGCTCAGACTACGGCTACAAAGTCAGCTTGTTCTCTCACCTCCACCAGTACAGTCGCAAAGCCCCTCTAACACAGCAACTCAGGTAAACTGACTGTTTACAATATAGCAGAGTAGGGTGTTTGTTTTGCATTTGAATTCTTTAGTGACAATAATTTCTCAGACCTCATGAAATGACCTTAAATCTTGTTGATTGATATTTTTGTTGTTTGCAGCATTCCCTCCACAGTGATTCATCCTGCTATTGTTCGACTGGGTCTCCAGTATTCACAGGGCATTGTGGCAGGATCCAATGCTCGCTCTGTGGCCCTGCTGCACGCCTTCAAACAGGTACAGCCCCAAAGAGCACAGACCGTTCATTCAGACTCCTTTATAATGCCTCTGTCCTCCCTCTCTAATATTTGCCTCTACAGTAAGCAGAAGCAACCTGCTTGACTCTGTTTTAATCAAGTACAATGATGTCAACCAAGACTGGAGACCGTCCTTAAAAGTGCATCTTGGGCGATTTGGCTTATGAGTGAACGGCTGTAAACCACTACCAAGACTTGCTGTGATCCAATCACTGAAATCCTTTGACCACACAGTGTAGCTTTTGTAGTGTAAAAACTTATGGATCTATCTAGCAGGAAAATGTGGTGGGTGTTTTGATCACAGCGGGCCAACTTTCCATAAAAAAGGATGTTTATGTTCTTCTTCTTCTTATTATGGACAGATTTAAAGTAACCAAATTAAAAGCAATATGTTTTTTTTTTTTTTTTTTACTTTAGGTAATAAGGGACTACACTACACCTCCAAATGAGGAGCTATCAAGAGACTTGGTCAACAAGCTGAAACCTTATATCAGGTAACACTAAATATCCAATTTTAGTCATGTATAATCTTCTAATATCCTTATGGGTACATTTTGTTTTATCGTGTATTTGAATGAAATTATGACTTTTGCCTTTGTCTTTCAGTTTTTTGAATCAGTGTCGCCCTCTGTCAGCGAGCATGGGTAATGCAATCAAATACATCAAGAAAGAGATCTCCAATATTCCTAGTCAGTGCAAAGAAGAAGAGGTTGGTGTCACTTCATAAACTGTCATACACCAGATTCACACATTGTGACCCTTTGTCACAGTACACATGCTCACTTTAAGTCTCCACCACTTCACAACTCCCTTCTCTCTGTCCAGGCAAAGAGCAAACTGCTGACGTGTATCGACCGCTATATTGAAGAGAAGATTGTTCTTGCTGCTAAAGCCATTGCCAAGTACTCCATAGAAAAGATCAGCAATGGAGATGTCATCCTGGTTTATGGATGGTAAGCCACTTTTCTGTACAATGTAACATTTTTAAATAAAAAAAAAAAAAAAAAGTATGTCACTACTGTGCATGTGCTTTTCGGATGTTAAATGTATGGTTCCTCGTTACTAAGCAATGCTTGATTGTCTGCTCTATAAATAAATGCATCACTGGTGTTATGCAGACACACATCCTTTTTATAAATTAGCCAGTTTCTCTTCCCTGTTTTTGTTTTGCCCCTTAGACTCTCCTTCCTTCCACATTTTCTTCTAACATCTCCCTGGCTAATTTTAATCTGTACTTCCATCTTCTCCGTCAGCTCGTCACTGGTCAACCACATCCTGTGCAGGGCCTTTGAGAAAAGCAGGAAGTTCCGCGTTATCGTGGTGGACAGCAGGCCACGGCTGGAGGGCAGAGAGACCCTGAGGCGCCTGGTCCAGAGAGGCATCAGCTGCACATATGTGCTTATCTCGGCTGTCTCCTACATCCTTCCAGAGGTAATCATGACGCTACAGTAGATTAAGCGCTGACATTGTTACACTGAAGCAGTTCTTTGACCAGAGAGTAGCCGAAGGATTCAACTCTAAGCATGTTTGTTTTACTTCTAGGTATCAAAGGTGTTCCTTGGTGCTCATGCTTTGCTGGCCAACGGTTACGTCATGTCTCGGGTGGGGACGTCACAGATAGCTCTGGTGGCCAAAGCCTTTAACGTGCCTGTGCTGGTGTGTTGTGAGACCTACAAGTTCTGTGAGAGGGTGCAGACAGATTCCTTCGTATCCAATGAACTTGGTATGGAAATCCTTCTGTGCCATGTTACACTCACTGCATAAATATTCAAAGTAGAACTCTTCTTTTGCTTAATTCTTACACATCAAGCAGTCAGAGCTGTCTTTTTATTTCCATCTTTCCCTTCCAGATGACCCAGATGACCTCATTGTGACCCGTAAAGGTAAGACCCAGCTGGAGGACTGGCAGCAAGTAACCTCCCTTGGCCTGCTGAACCTGGTGTACGACGTGACGCCGCCTGATTTTGTGGACCTAGTCATCACGGATCTGGGAATGATCCCGTGCACCTCGGTCCCCGTGGTGCTGCGAGTCAAAAATGTGGACCAGTGAACGACCTCAGTCTGAGCCATGGCTCACTGAAATTGTGTGCATGACGGCTTGCACACACACACACACACACAACACAAAATATCGTGCTTTTAGCATGCAATAAATATATATATCTGAAATGGCATATGCTTTTTAAATGGCGCCCATGTGTGTTTTTATGGATAATTACAGAGATTTGTTTCCCAGGCTGGTCAACAAGGCTTGTTCTTCTCTTTTTTTTTTTCTTTTTTCAATATTGGTGAAAAGCAAGATGTTTGCAGTTAGATGTTAATAGATCCACTTAACAACAGAACACTTAATTGCCAGTACTTAGAGCAGAGCAATCCCACTGTGGTTCACAACACGCTCTGGTTGTCAACCACGGCATGCAATTTGAAATGAGCCAGGAAAAGTTCCCTAATTACAGCTGGAGCTGAAGTATCTCAGAGGAATTTTTCTTTTGGCTCCCAAAAATTCTTCAGCCTAGTTTTTAATGACCTGATCAGCCGAACAGATAAGAGGAACTCTGATAACGTTATGCCCTTGCAGATGACAGATCATACTCATTTGCGTCAGCTTTTATGTTGGTACAAATTTGAGTGTGATACCAGAAAAAAGAAAAAAGGCACGCTGTAGATGCTCACTGTTTGATATACTAAAATATTCAGCATTTGCTGCATGATCATACAGACATTCAAGTCACCTTGAAGTGACCTGTCAATGTCTTGAACATGTAGAAGATAGGATTTCTGGGTGACTGTAAATTTTAAAACGTCTATGGAATCACTTTTAATGTATTGTTTAATGCAGTACATGCATAATGTCATTCAAGAAAAGAAAATCGATGTTCTGTTTTAAGAATCTTTATTAAAACCCAGAATGCCATTGGGGACAGACATTGAAGCAACTTGCCTGTTAGCACCAAGACATTTACCAGATGTGGCCAATTAACGAAAGATGTAACACAACCGGGATGTAACTGAACAGCATCACACATCTCGTGTCCTGTTTTAACTTGTACCTGAACTTTTGAAATAACATGTTAGGAGAACTTATGACTTATTTAAACATTATCACAGAATCCAAACTAATGTCTTGTCCCTGAATGAGTAACAGAAAAAAATGTAACCAGATAACACACTGTAGCAGTTAAACTAAATGACCCACTTTATCTTTAAAAAAAAAAAAATCACCTTTGCATCGAAGGTTTCAAAATGACCATTAAAGCACAGTTAGATTCACAATCTTGTTACAATCATATTTTATATGTTAAAATAAATCACTAAAGCACATGTTCAACATGCAGTAAATTATTGCCCAAATTCTTCCCGACATCCTTCAGGACATAAAGTCAGTATTTGTGTAAACTCATACGTATTCAGTGCACATTTGCCTCATTAAACGCAGAGCACATGAAAATTTTCATTAAAGACAGTGTTTTTCTTTGCTAGTCAGTCAGCGGCATTTAAAAATTAGACTAGTGGTCATTTCTAGCAAAAGTAAGAACACATTGGTAAAATGGAGCAAATCCAAATTGCACTGGTACAGTAAGAAATGTCAGACTAAGTTTCCCTTAAATAAAATATAGCTGCCCCAAGATAGGTGTAAAATTGATAAAATATTTAAAAGAAGCCTGGGGTCATCTCAGACTTTGTCAGCATTTTCCCTTTCAGGGGAGTCAGTTCTCGGTCAGATTAAAACCAGTCAACGGCCTCAAAGTGACTTGACCTTGCGTCTCTGGGTGGCCCACAGCAGGAAAGAAATCACAACCGTAGATGCTGCCAGAGGCCCAAACACCTGGAGAGTCGGGAAGTCCCCCTGTCGACAGTTTTAACAAATGCATAGTTTTAAATAATCGTAAAAAACGCAAGTGCATCAGTGTAAACCTAATAATGAAAAAATGATTATGACTGAACCATGAAGTTGAACAGACCTCTCTAAGACACTTGTATCCGTGGAAGCCGTCTGCACAGCTGCACTCAAAGAAGCCGGGGCCATACGGGGCGCAGAGGGAGTTCTCCGGACAGTTAATGGCTGTGGGTTCCCAGTAATTATGAATAAATGCCATATATTCCAAAGCTACTGCAGTTCTAGATGTTGTGAAGCATTAAAAGACAATCACATGGGTACTTACACAGCTGTCCCGTCTGGTTGCACATACTTTTTTGGCCTTCACAAAGACGATTTCCCTCTTTTACCTCCACCGTTTCCCAAGAGGCATTGCCTCCAGGACAAACTATGTCTTGTGGTAAAATCCTAAAGAGACATAAAAAATAAAAATCACAAAAAAGCTAATAAAGGCAAGAATCTGTCACAAATATATATATATTTATATAGTGCCAGATTATATAGTTATATATTTAGACTTATACTTACATGTTATTTAACTTAGTAAATCCTTGAAATACTGCATCGCTGATGTTGACAATGGGATTTAGTGAGAGGTCTCTGCAAAACAAAATATTTATACAATTAATTACATTTAGAAAAGCAAAGACGTGGTAACTTAGATATTTATGCTTAATGGAAACACAGAGAGTATAGACATAGTTACTTGTCTGGGGCTTATTGGTTTTATCTCTACTTATTTACTTAAGAATAATGGAAGTGTTTTAGTCCTTGTCAACAGGAGAGTTTATATGCTGCTAAAAATAGAGCATTTTCTAAACTCCCGCTACCTAAGAATGTTATCAACATTAACATCATTCTGAGGAATTGCCCTCAGCTTTCCTGTGCACAGAGCTGTGCAATGATTTTTTCTTGCAGATCAGTCACAAATCTTTGTATATAGTCAAACTGTGTGGCAGTGATATGAGCGAGGAGGTGTCCGTGCAGAGGCTTTAATTATTTCTGTGCATGTTACACTGTTAATTATGCAATAACAATAATAATAATAATAATTCTGTGAAACTGCATTTACTTACTACTTACATCATGAACACCGCTGACGCACCGTGAAGATTATCCACATGAGTCAGTGAACAATTAGATAGATCCAGTCTGACAAAAAAAATAATAATAATTTTGAAACACAAAAGCAAAAATCAAGTTATCCTCTTTAATTTGGGACCCTATAGTTTTTAATATGCTAATAAATAGGGACGAAAACTGCTATGTTGGAAGCGGTAGACCAGAATACCCAGGGTTTCAGTATTTCATCATCTACCAACTACCACAAGCATTTACTAAAAAATAAAATAAAAAAAGAAAGCTGTAATTAAGATTTAATGTGCTTATTAGATCTAAAAAATAATAAAAAAAAACATAAGAAATAAATGAAGGGAAATTCACAAACCAAATGAATAACATATAACATCATTCTCATTCATTAACTTCAACAACGCATTTCTGTACATATGTATACTGCTTTCATAGTTTTAAAAGATCTCGGTTTGAATATGAGTTTTTATATTTCCGAGAGACCCTGAAAGCATCCATAAAATCTTACCCGATGATATGTTCAGGGTCGCTTGTGTTGTCATTTCTCAAACAGCAACGCCCGTCTATCCGTCCAGCGGATGAGGAACAAAACTGACCCACCGCGGAGCCATTCAGGACCGTCCCGCCACAGAGCGAACATACCTGTGTGTGTTACAAATCAGGGCGAAGGGAAAACGGATAGTAAACAACAAGTAAAGCTACAGCCACCAGCTGTTTTTTTCAGTCTTATGTATATATGATTTGCCATTTACCTAGCCTGGCAAAGACTACAGTTGTTACTTTGTCAAATTCCGGTCTTACCTGCTGCTCTGACAGTTGATACGTCGCGTTAAAACATAAATTAAAAATCAAAATAAGCGCTACGGGTTTCGGCCAGCCGCGACCAGCTTTCATTTTTTCGACGGGAGTCATATGATCCCACTGTAGAGGGACATGTGACAGGATGCTGCCCCAACGTTATCTTAATTTTGCGCTACAGTTACGCATACGCGCATTTAGAGAAGATTTAACTTGTGTGCATATGTAGTGATCAGGAAAAAAATATGTCTTGAGTACATACATCACAGAAAATTAGAAAATTGCATAATGAATTCTTGATTTTAATGTTGCAGCCAGTCCAAAGCCTTCGGTTTAAATATTTAAGTGCAAGTGTTTTTTTATTTAAAAATAATTTGGGTAATAAGCCAAAGTAGGCAAACAAACCCGTTATTTTAATTTATTTTTTAAAGTGGTGTCAAAATCGTGAAAATGTTTTTGACTAATGAATTCTGACTGCGCTTTCACTGTCACTTTAGGCTGCACCAACTAAAGTAGGACCTTAAAGAAAGAGGATTCTGCTGGAAATAAAACAGAGAGTGAAACATGTTCATAGTATAATTTCGAAACACGTGTGAATAGTGTTGAATATTGCTATGTCTTTAAGTAAAATTATATCACCGTTTTGTTGTGTTTTACCGCTCAGTCTGAATATTTCGTGGCCGTGAAATGTCGACACCCCCTCTCGTTGAATGTGAGATGGTATGCCCCAGACGGATTGTTGCAATGCCTCTTGATGGGCCAGTAGGTACACTGACTGAACATAGAATGTCTTGACGCTAGAGGTACATCTGCTTTTTTTCTGCGATATATACCGCATTTTATTTATGTATATCCTCCGTCGACCTGGAGACTTCAATTTCGCAAATGTAAGAGGCAAGAAAAACAAACAACACAAGTGCAACTGCCCCTTCACATATTCGGAAAGGTTTACCATCGGCTTTGCGACGCTCTGGGGCTTGTAGGAACCAACTGCACCTTTTAATCCAGAAACTTCTCTCGGTAACGATATCACCTTCCTGTATGTATTGAAACATTTCAGTGGTGTTTTTACGTTTTTTCCAAATTCCGCAAAGTGAGCGGAGAGGGTATTTCAACGCACAAACAGTGAAGGTGTAATTGCTTAACACTTGCAACATGGCTGCTGTGGGAACAGCAGAGGGAAAAGTTTGACGTGGGAGAAGTTTAATGCGACTGCGAGTTTGTACGCGAGGAGTTGTCCAAATAATAAAGTCGCAGCTGACCTGCCACCGCTGTCCCCGGACTACAAACCAGTGGATGAACCGTGTGAGAGCCGCCTCCGCCTCCTCCTCCTCCTCCTCCCTAGTCACTGCAGTGGACTTTGTGGGGAAACTGTGGTGTCTTCCTCTCTATCGCAGACTGTGGTGGCGTTAAAGGACGTGTCTCGTCTGTCAGCAGGCTTTATTTCGACTTGAAGATGCATTTTTCCATACCCGAAACGGAGGTTCGTTCGGGAGAAAACGGCTCGACATATGTGGTGAGCATGATAATGTGTGTTTTTGTGTTACCCGCTTTCACCTGGTGTGTGTTAATGCTTGTTTCCAGCTGCCCACAGGTCGGGCTAATGTCAGTGCTGCATGCCCAGTGTTTATAAAATATTTGATAGCGTTAGCAAACAATAGTCAGGTATAGCCTGAGTTACACATGTGTATTCGTATTAAATTAATGTGTGTCATATAAAGTATAGTAAGGTGAACCAACTTAATTTGGACAGTTAAAACGTGAGGAAGTTGAGTTAAATGATTGTGACCTTCAGCTCAACCTGCTTTTAATTTGAGTGTGTGAAGCCAAGGAAAGCATCCCGGCCTTCATCATGATTCATCATTATTTTTGGCTCTAGACTTTATCTGGTAGATGTGATAACGTGGCTGCAAAATATTGCATTGCCATGGGAAATCTGAAGTTGGTGCCGTTTTTTCTGTCTAAGCCACCTGAAGAAACTTGAATGTTGTCCATGTCTCTGATTCCTCACATAAGCCACAACAGAGCCCCTTTTGTTTTAAAGGTTTGAGTTGACGCATAAATCCTTACTGAGAGTTGAGGTTTACCAAAATAACATTGCACTTCTCCTTGTTATTTAGGCAAAAATACAGCCAGCCTTGTATTTTACTTTTAAGTCCCCTATAACAGATATATGAGTCTTGACAGCACATCTAGAGCAGCAGTAATTTCTTCCTCAACTCTGTCTTTCTCTCGGTTGTAAAGAAGGATCACATAGCCTGTGTGTTTATTTTCTTTCAAACTTTTGTGTTTCTCATTGTCTTTTAAATGGCGCTCTGTGCCCTGTATCCCTCACCATTGTGTTTAAAAATGCTACGTTTTGCGTTGCCTCGACACAATGGCATATACCTACTGTGGTGTACTCAGGGTTTCATTCAAGAAGGTTGGTCAAGGACAGCTGTAGATTAAATTTTCAGCTTTTGTGGAAGTTTCACGCTGTCTTTCCATTGTAAATTGTGAAAAAAACAGCCATTACTGTGTCAGGATACATTGTGCTAATGTCTGCCAGATGTAGTATTGTTCCAATATCAGCCCAAAAGGTTTCTTCCTTGTTTAGCTTGATGGTTTAGACAACAATAATAACATGAATGGGAAGTATCGTTGAACACCAGTTGCATGGGAGCAGTTTTTTTCTTTATATAACACATGCTTTGTAATAACAGTTGCACCATCTGATTTCAATGTGACATCGTACTGGCTGTTCAAAATGTCACACACCTGTGAATGACTATTTTCCGTCTTGACTCCATGTGCTCCAAAGAGGAATGTAAATCTTGGAATAGGCTTAGTCCTATTTGGATGTATTTGTGTATTGGATAGACACTTTGATACTTTTGTCACAGAAGCGACACACAAGGCAGTAAAAGACAGTTTAACATCAATTATTTTCCCTTCACACTCATCTCTAGACACGTACTCTTGCTGCTGAAAGTCGATAGATTTTTAAATGGAGCATTTCAGGTTCCATTTCTTAAGTTGTTTCTACCTGGCTGAGCACATTTGTAGCCTGTGCTGCACTGCGAACTTTAGTGGCGGCTTTTTACCTCTCAGCTGGCAGTCCTGTGACTGTCATTGCGACCTTCCTGTAACCAGCCTACCGGAAGGGACTTTGCTTGATTATAATGCTCAGAGTTGTGTACCTTGGAACCAGTAGGTCACAGAATCTGCCGAGTTTGCACAGGGCTTTTTAGAATAACAAGCTTTTTCTTTTTTTTTAAAAAAAAATCCAGCTGCATTCATGTGCAAACACAGACACTTTTTTTTTATGGCACAAACTTCCTGTTCTCTAGTAGACTTGTATCTTCCTCTCTCTTTCACATGGTTTTTAAAGTATGTTTTGATGAAGTTGGTGGGTGTGTAAAAGAGACACAGACTTCCGTACTACAGTAAGTGATGGTGACTCATTTGCTTGAGCTGAGGAACAGGCTCAGACGTAGACATGAAATAGTCCATTTGTTTCTGTTCATAGTTTAACCAAAGAATTTGCAGTCAAGAGCATGTAACAGCTGGCATAAGGCAGTGAGTAATGTGTATAAACCTAAGTTTCTTAAAATGTGCTGACATTAGTACATTTATGACACGTGAAAAGAAGGTACATAAATAAAACACATCACACATGGTTGCAGGGCTGGGTAGAGACACACAGAGTAACACCTGCATACTGACAATTTTTGCAATCATGTCTTTGTAAGGTTGAGAATATTTAGACGATGTTTTGATCCCAACTGGATCTTTATCATGGCAATTGGGATCTTCATCTTTAAATTACCTTTAGAGCTCAGTCGTATAATCACCAAGTTGGATTTTATGTTTTTTTTACCTGATTAAGAACCAGGATCAAAGCGTGCAATTTTTAAATTTTGGTTTGCATTTGGTGTGGTGAATAGTGCTTAAGATCACTGTGGTAATGTGCAAGTAAACACATGTGGCCTGTTGTACTGTCCCCGAGCTGAACTCCTTTCAATTCACAAAAAAATGTAGGGTCGTTTTTTTGCGTTATCAAACTGAGCCAAGACATTCTGCATACTCATTCTTCCTTCCTGCCTGGATACTGCCTACATGCACATCTTTTAGTTCGTTTGTTGGCCTGCCTTCAAATTCTTTAACGCTCTGCTTCCCCTCTAGTAGTTTTGGTCTCTGCTCATTCTGTTGCACCAATGATTAGAGCAGAAGCATGCTGAAATGATATGCATCAGAGTCTTCAAAACTGCTTTTGTTTTGACAGATTACCCATGATGTCAACTGTGAACAGTAACTGAGACAGAAGGGTTATGATGATATTAATGATTATCAATAATGAAATTGGGATAAAAAATAAATTTATTGTTGTTAAAAGTGTATTAGGAAAAGTCCGTATTAGTCTGTATTAGGCAAACTTAAAAAGGCTTGTTTACTATGAGACTTAATGAGGCATTTGACATGAAAAACAAATTTACTTTCTGCAACTTGCTCTTAAAATGAAGGCGAGGCAGATATTTGGATTGCTAATTCCAAGTGGTGGTTTTGTGGAGGAGTATCCAGTGATAGCGCCTGTCAAAACAAACAAAGGATTAAATATTCCCCATGTGGCGCTTGCTCTCCTTATTTGTTAATGTCTGGATAATACAGGGAGAAGCTGTTGTGACTGGAAAATAGGCAGCAAGTTCAGTTTTCCCTTTGGAAGCCAGTAGGGTATGATTGAATCCAGTTCACACTTAATTTTTTTGTCTCTCTAATGAAAACAAGAGAGAGGAAACAGTGGGGGAGATAAGATAAGATTCGATGGATGGTTGTTTTGTGGCGTTGCGTGAGGGGAAATCAGTAATGAAATGTAATGCTCAATATGCAGGATATTCACTTTTGTTTCTTTACTGTCTTTCAAGTTTCTGAATTGCATTTATAACTTGGCACGATGCATCAGAAATATTTGATGCTTGAGCTTGTTTGTGAAGAAAGATTATGATTTTAATTTTAATATGTCTCCTTTCTTCCCTGCAGGCCTACAACATCCATGTCAACGGTGTGCTGCACTGTCGGGTACGCTACAGTCAACTTCTGGGCCTTCATGAACAGGTGAGGCTTCAACCATCATAATATACCCACTGCACTGTCAGTATGTTCCAGAATAGCTCTGTGTGTGTGATGCTTTGAATGTTGTGTAAATGCCACCACATCCACAGACCGTGACCTTTCACTCGTCTTTGTGTCACATACGGTCAATGCGCCAGCCTCTCATCACTTTGAATTACCACCACGGTTGCTTGAAGTGCTGTGCCCTTGTTCCTTCCAGAGTTCAAACTATTGCCTGTAAATACGCAGTATTATGGAGGAGACTGGAGGGGGTGGGCGGCATGGAAGGAATGTTCTTGGCCTTTCTTACTCTTCACCTGCAGGGAAAAGGAACTTAATCTGAAAAAGAAATGTTGTTGGAAAGCGTTGAGTTCCCTGGTCATAAGAGTGTTTTGGTCTCTGCCTGAGAGAAGCTTTACACAGAGCCAGAGCTATTTTCTTTGAGCTGTTATTAGGTAATAAGTATATTCAGCATCTGCTTGTTTTCTGTAGCGGTTGAAAAATAACATGGTGCTTCACATAAATGTTTTGTTCAAAGAGTTAAATACATTGTCTGTAAGAGATGGATTACGTTGTTGGATTTCTTGCTCTCTACCTGTAAGCTCTTTGGGCTCTTAGATGTGCGCCACAGGATACAACACAGCCTCATAGAAATGCTCAGTCTCCCGTTTTCAAACATGAATAAATAAGCAAGCAGGGGCCAAACTTTGCAATCTCCATCCTCAAGTCTGTGTTATCCACTCTTGACAGTTGCCGTTGCCTGGCAACAGGTTGTGTGGAAAGACACACTTGAATCTTGAGGCATCAACCCCAAAGGGCTTCCTCTGGTGTACACATGACCCCCAAACACTCAGTTTACTAAGGACCACACACTCCACACAGGGATTGCAGAGAAAATGTTAATTGTTTTTCTTGTTTTCTCTTCTGGAAATATTTGTAGAAGACCAAACCTGTTAGATTCACAAACTGTTTAAAGCAAACTGTAAAAACAGGGCAAGTTGTGCTTAAAAGAAGCCGCAGGAGCTCACATTTACTTCAGATTTAGGAGTCTCTGGTGAGTCTGTAACCTGTGCTCACTGTCTGAGCTACAAGAGCTGATTTGTATGTGTAACCAGTGCTGCCTCTGGCATACTGAAAATACCAAAGGGCAACATGTCGAGGTGAAAATCACCTCTCTTCCTCTAGCACTCTTGCCATATGTGCAGGACTTGTCTGGTTTATAATGTGAAAAAAAATGGGACAGTAAATTGTTAATGTGTGTGATGTGTACGTTTTGCCTGCGGCAATATACAGGTTAAAATTAAACCACATTTGATGCGTGATTGTAGATCGGTGCGGTCTTAGTTTAAGACTTCCATAGTTCAAAGCTAACAGCTCTCAGATGATAGAAAATGGAAAGAAATGAGTCAAGAAGCTGGAAGACAAAGTAAACTTGGAATGACTAGACATTCAGGGTTCCAGATGTGTCTGTGTGTGTTATGCACGGAAACTCCACAAGCTAGTCGTTGAAACGGTGCTTAAAATAAACCTGTGATTCATCTCAAAGAGCCTGAATGTACCTCTCAGAAAAATGAATCCCACAGTTCAAGAGACTGCTACTCTGTGCAGAAATGAATAGGTTTATTTGTATAAGCTCGTGGTTTCCAAGATGTTGATGACTTATTATTAAAACAAAATTAACCAGCACACCTTTCTCAAGTAGCCTGTCCACTGTTAAAACCAAAGAATTGTAGGTTGTATTAGAATTTCAGTGCTGTAATCCATGTCACTGCTTGTGGTTTGCACCAACAGATAAAGAAAGAATATGGCAGCAATGTGGTGCCTTCCTTCCCCCCAAAGAAAATTTTCACACTGACTCCTGCTGAGGTCGAACAGAGACGAGAACAGCTGGAGAAATACATGCAGGCTGGTAAGTTATTCGTGCTGAATAGACTTTTTACAGATGGCTTGTATTTCATTTCACTTCACTTCACTTCTGGATGAGTTTAAATCCCAGCTAGAGTGAGGGTGTTTTGTCATTGCTTAAATGAAATGCTGTTCTTCTTTGAATTCACATATCCCCATAATTTATACCCCCTTAATCAGCATGAATTATAGGGACAGTTTCATGCAGTGAAAAGAAGAACTAGTGGCATGCAGGCATGTTGTTTGTTTTTGAAACTGTACAGTAGCTTTGCAGCTCAAAGACAATTTCTCTGAAATTCCTCTTCACAATAATCACAAGAATGAGTTGGCCTTGGTGTCTGTGGGGAGTCCAGCTGTACACTAGTCTCTTCGTGCTACATAGAAGTGATGATCTGAGAGAGTTGAGACGCTGACATAAAGCCTTCCTTGACAGATATATGCTATCACAACTGATGGAAAAAAACTTGGGATCTCAGACCTGGCAGAGGTTACAAAAGTTTTATTGGTTTGAATCCCCTTGCAATGAAGTGCTAAAACTAGAGTTTTTCTCAGAATTAAGAACTGAATGCCATGAAAAATATTTCATACTAGTGCATACACCAAGAGAATTTTTTTTTCTCTTTTGGAAGCTTTGTATGATGTTAGGAAACACCAGTGCCCATTTGGAGCATTTCTGTTTGGGAGGTTTTCAGAATATTACTCAAATTCTGTAAACAGGTCAAGGGTGAATTTTCTGCATACACATGAGTAAGTGGAACTGGCAACCATGCACAGGGTTTGTTTTAATCCTTTCAAGCACTGGCAGTTACAGCAGAACAAGGAAGCGTTGTTTGAGTGTGTATTTGCTCATGGTCTGGGAGCATACGCACACAGGGTGTTCTTGGCTACAAGTTCCCTTGGTTACATCATGGCCTTTTACATAGTTATGGAAAATGAAGGGCCACAAACACAATCTGCCCTGATGCAGATGGCTCAGAATGTTCACATTTTGTCAAACGGTTAGACTAATTTGTAAAAGGACAATAGTGTACAGGCTGACACATACATGCACACTTAGTCATACAGTGTTATCGTGTCAATAATTAAATGTGCTGCTCTGCAACTGAAAACAGCCTCAGTACAAAACAAGACGCACAAGCAAAAGAGAGTCATTCATCTTGTCTTTTATCTGGAAATCTGGGAACCATGTTACGATGAAACTGTTTGTAATAGTCTACAGTTAGTGGAACTTATTCCAGATCACAAGTTGATGTATTATTTTACTGACCTTCCTTCAGTAGTGTGTTGATCTGAACATTTGAACTCTTGACAAAAGTCTTAAAAGGTCAAAGCCATTTCACAACAACGAATTCACACTGCATGACAAGAGGAAATTTACGAAGCAATAGGAAATTGCTCCACCTAAAGACACTGGTGACCATCCAAGATTAAAATACATGAGACTAACTGCTGAGCTGTCACTTTAAAACCTCTGCCACTCCTTTTATTCCACACAACTAATGTTGCTGATTTGCGTTCTCTCATGGGTCTCCTATCAATTTTTTCCACAGTGCGTCAGGATCCCTTACTTGGAGCCAGTGAGATGTTCAACAGCTTCTTAAGGAAAGCACAGCAGGTTGGTACTTATTTTCCTCTAACCTGCATTAGGCTGTTTTCTGTCAACATACCTGTGAGGAGGCGGGGAATGCTCCTTTAACTAAAATGCTCACGCAATCCTTTCTGCCCGACTAGTAATTACTTTTCTCACTGTGGTACAGTGATGTGGCATTATTCTTACTGTCTATCTCAGTGTGTGGCAGCACATACTCTTATCTTGGATTGTGGCATCTCTACTTGTAAGAAACTGGTTAGATGTGTCAGCTTTAGTTAGGCTTGCGGCTGGAACATGAGAAATGATTACATCAAGCTTGGGACTGAGGGGAAAGCAACCTTTTGCCAGTCATAGCAATGTATTTGCAGTGTGTGTGGGAGCTGCATCATTCTGAAACATATTGTTTATTAAAAAAAAAGGGGGAAGAGCCACTTGGTGAATCATCCTCATGAGATTTGCCAAAGAGTTTTTTCTTGCAGTACTAAACATTAAAGCATATCCTGAGCTATAAGAACACAAAGTCGTTTCAAATGGTGTGTCAATGAGTTGTTCAAACCTGGTTGCAGGATTGATTTGTCGTCATTGCGACCTGCATTTCCAGGAGGACTGTAAATCACTATTATGGACAGATTCATCTGTCTGCAGCCACATCACATTCATTCTGCTTCTTTTACTTTACCCCCCTCTCTTCACATGCTGTATTAGCATGTTGGAAGCAGTGTTTGCATCTCTATTCAGACCTACTGTGAAGATGGCAGGTGCAGAATAGAAGATGACTTGCCACCCTGTGTTGTCGTTTCATCTGCACCTTCAGTGACGGGGCTGTTCATGTAGACTCCCTACTGAGGGAACAGGGAACATAAGAGCTGATGTGATGAGAGGTGATGAGAGACTGCCTAGGGACAGGAGAAGCTGAGTTATCCAGCTCAAGATTTCACATTTCTTAATATCAACCCAGTAGCTATTATTTAGAGGTTTGAAATATTCATAGGTTTTGGCACAGAATTTTATTTTCCTTGCTTGTTATTCATTTATTTTGTTGCTTTTGTTCCACCGCCTGCCTTGTTCAGTTAAGAAAGGAATTGAAGCACAAACAGCAGTACATAACTGAAATGAAGGAGACAGCTTCTTTGTATTGCAGTGTGAGCTGGTAGCAGCATAATAAATGCATGGTATGAATGAAACTATACACTTAATCTATTATTCACTTTTTTAATCTTTAAAACATGGAACTGCATCAAACTAATAATCATCATCAACACGATGATTAAAAAAAAGAAGACTGGCTGTTATTGACTGTTTCCATTATTAATTAATCAGACATCGCACTTTAGTAGTTATCAAATTACAGATTGCTTAACATTCATATGACTAGTTACTGCGGTACATTGGTCAGACCCATTGGCTCAGAGGTCAGTGGTTTTATTTGCCCTTGTATGAGGGGATTATTAACTGCTATATGTAAAGTGTAACAATGGAAGGATAGCTTGTATGTTTGTATAATCTCCACCAGAAATTCACCTCAGCTCTGACCAGCCCATATTTTTTCCGTCTTTTGTGGCATTGTGTGATTTCTGTTGTTGATTGATGGGCATGGATAGGAAAACACATAGCTTACCCATGAAGCTGAATAAATGCCTGTTGTGTTTTGTGTCGTTCCCACAGGAGACCCAGCAGATTCCCACAGAAGAGGTCGTTCTAGACATCTGCCTTTCCAACGGTCAGAAGGTTACGGTCAACATTCTGACTTCAGATCAGACGGAGGACGTCCTAGATGTAAGTGCTTGCTGAACTCTGTTGAAGAGAACATGAACACATGCTTTCATCCACTTTACAGCTTGTAAAGAATTATTTAGACTTTGAGAACTGATCAGATGTTAACATGGTTAAAGAGCTGTCTCCACTTTAACAGTATTTGTGTCTGTTTAACTAGAGACATTTCATCTCTGCTCTTCATAACAGAGCGGACAGATACCTGGACCTTGCTTCAGACGAGCAGTATTGCTTTGGACTCTCCTGTGAGCTCTGAGACGATACAAACTATAAATCAAATTAAGTCAAGTTTATTTATATTGACCCTCCACACCAAAGCAGTACAAGAAGTATTTTGTGGAGTCTGCATTACCTCATTCTATAGCTAAATAACATTGGAGAGTACACACAAAACAAGCTTAAAAAACAACAAAAAAAAACCCACAAACTTAAGTGTAAGACGCTAAATAACATATTGAAAATGCTATTCAGCATAGATTAAAACAAAGTAAAAATTTGTTGTGTAAATCCCCCTCAAAAACAGCACTGACCTATCGGGCAAGAACACAGTTCTTCTGGGTGTGTCCTGTTGTGTCTGGCCACAGTTGTGATCTAACTGAGTGGGCAGTCAGATCACAACTGTGGCCAAATGTACCGTACATCTGCTTTACCTTTCCTCCTCACAGTAAACACTCTAAAATAACTCATCGCTGTAAATGTGCACATGTTTTGTGATGATGTCCTTTGTCACTTGGCTGTGAATCAAACTTGTTAAAGATCAAATGATCTTGTGAAAGTTTGATCACAGTTAACCTCTTCTCATAACAGCAGGTTTCAGAGTGTAGTTTTACCGCATCAGTTTTTCAGTTTCAGTGCGTGCACTTCTCAGATGTACAATTTCAGATGTTTGCTGTGTCTAATCTCAACAGTTCAACTGCTGTATTCATGTTTGCAGCATTTGGCTCTGTGTGCAGTCAAATTACAGAAGTTAACTGTGAAGGAATAGCAGTAGTAATACATTCATTCTGTTTATATTGTGTTTTATGATGGTAAAATGAGGTAGATTGTTGATTTCTCATATTTTGCTGGAAAATAAAACACAGATTAAGATTTTATTTATTTATTTAATTAAACCAGGAAAATGAAATCTCACTCTTTCTACAGGCTGTTGCAACAAAGCTTGACCTTCCGGATGACCTCGTTGGCTACTTCAGTCTCTTCCTGGTCCGTGAATGTGTCGACGGAAGTTTAACATGTAAGTTTCAAGTAAAAAAAAAAATGCAGGAACTGAAAACTATTCAGACTAATGGAATTTCCCTTTCTTGGTTGCTACTGGAAACTGTTCTCCCTGTACCAGTGTGCTGAATATGTTGTAGCAAGAAAGCATAGTAAGCTAAAAAAAAAACTCTGTTTAAGTTTGAATTACTCTGCCCGCAACTATTTTAAGGACTAAAATAAACTGATAATTTATTAGTGATTATCATATAGGTTGTCCCAAGATTGTCTAAAAATTTGTCTCACATTGTTTTCTTTTTGAAAGGCTAAAGCTAGAAACCATCAGATAGCTGCTGTTAATTACGTCAGACTAAATGTGCCATTCTGGGCTCTTTGATAAGGTAGTTTATATTTGCATTAGTTTATCAGGTCAGCCAAGGACTTTTCACAGAGCACACAAATCACACAGAACTGAAAGAACAACTTATTCATAGAAACAGGAGAAGGAACGGGTGATTTAACTCTATCACTATTGTTAAGCTTCACTAAAGGATACATTTATGCAGAACTAAAGGAAATAATGTATTCTAATACCATGATTGTGGGCGGCACAGTGGTGAGGTGGTTAGCACTGATGCTTCATAGCAGGTCCCAGTAGGGCTGGTCGATTTTGGAAAAAATAAAAATTACGATTTTTTTTTGGTCAAGATTGAAATCACGATTCTTCAAACGATTCTTTTTGAGTTGGAAAATAAAATGCATTTATTCGGCATTTCGGCCAAAAAAAAAAAAAAAAAAACTCACTGTAACCCCCCAATTTGGGAGAGACCCAGAGGTGAACTGTCCCCCGCGCCCCCCTCCTCTTTCCCTTTCTCACGCACACCTTCTGTGCATGGCACCTTCTCAGAAAGCAGGGGCGCCTGCAGCTGCAGGGGGCGACAATTTGCCAGTTCCCCACACAGATATGACAGATAATAGAAAACCATGTAGTGGCGCAGATGTATTTGTTTATTTATTTATTTTCCAAGTGCTCGTGCCGCCCCCCCTCGTGTCATGAAAAAATGCCGCACGGGCGACTGCCCGGTTCGCCCATGCCTAAAACCGCTACTGGGTGCAGATGTGTTGCCATACAAGAGAACTTGTTTTACCCTTTTTATCGACCAAACGGGACCGCGCTGTTTTCTGAATAAGATGCGTGTTGCAGGTCACCACACATACACACACACACACACACACACAGAGCTCGTGGGGCCGCGTTGAATGCTCTGGGGGAGCAACTGAATTGCGCATGCGCGTCTCTTTCAGGAAAAACCTCACAGACAACGGAAAATGGCAAAAGAATCGTTCCAACTCGATTTTATTCATTTGGAGATCGTTTGAACCAAGAATCGAAATCGTGATCAAAATTCAATTAATTGCCCAGCCCTAGGTCCCAGGTTCGAAGCCATAGGGCCTTTCTGTGTGGAGTTTGCATGTTCTCCCTGTGTCTGCGTGGGTTCTCTCCTGGTACTCCAGCTTCCTCCCACTGTCCAAAGACATGCTCATTAGGTTAATAGGTGATTCTAAATTGGCCATAGGTGTGCATGTGAGTGTGAATGGTTGTCTGTCTCTCTGTGTTAGCCCTGCGATGGACTGGCGACCTGTCCAGGGTGTACCCCGCCTCTCGCCCGATGACAGCTGGGATAGGCTCTCCCCACGACCCCTCACAGGACAAGTGGTTACATGAGATGAATGAATGAATGAATACCTTGATTGTGATGTTAACATTCCTTCACTTTATAGTTCCCATAACAAAAATGGCTTTTCTGGCAACAGTGCAGCAGCTCAGTTTGTTGGTCTCACTGGAGATGTACTGTGGTTTAATTAAAAAAAGAGGAACTGCATTGCCCCATGAGAATTGTATCAGTGTTCCTGCTGTATTTCTTGCTACACTGCTTAATTAATTTATTAGGTGCTTAGTGAAAGCAGGTGCATTTGCTGGCTTGTGCATGCAAAAGTAGTTTCATGCACTTCAGAGTACAGTGAACTTGTACATCATGCTGTTTGCAGCCTTTCAGTTTAGAGGTGTATGTTGTGGTTTAAGTTGTGATAACGGATGCTTTCACTGTTGGTTGCAAAATGGTACCACTTTCACATTCCAAATTCTGATTAGCAAGGTGATTGAATTTAAAGGAGAAATTTGTGTTTATTCAACTTGCTATATTCCTCATGTGGCTACTGTGGTTTTATAGGTCATGGTAACTTTGCACGATTCACCTCAGATTTGGGAATAACTAGGAGTTATACAACACACAGCGTGAATGACATTAATTACAGCTTTCCAAAAAGATGATTATTATTTTATTTTTTTTACGCAAATCCTTTTATCACTGGAATATTCACCTGCACACTGGTTGCTTACATGTGTCAGGCTGACATTCACTGTGGTCTTGCTGTCTTCTAAGGAAACTCAGACACACACACACACACATACACACACATACACACACACACGTACACCTGATCCATTCCAGGGTGAAAATGGTGCCAGGTGAACTTGGATCTGTAAATATTTCAGGGAGGCTTTTTATTCCAAGAGATGTGTGAGAGATATGAAAGAGAAGAGCCATGTGCTAAATATGACTGGATTGGTAGAATCCAGCGCAGCAGGCAGAGGATCAAACAAAAAAAAAGACGGTGGGAGGATTGACATAACAGGATTGCTAGAAAAAGTCAATTTATCTCTGACAAGCAGTAAGTTTCCCAGATGTCTGTGTGTAAATCAATATTTGCTGTAAAATATGCAAAGGCATGTCAGGGAGAGCCAGTGTGTGGTTTGAAATAGTAGAGCTGCTTTTATCTAATATGGCTCAGTTTCCCCACTGACAATTTAGTTTGCCTAACAATGTGCCAAACCATTCAGTTTGTTTCTGTGTTTTTATTCCAGCAGAGATTTCCAGCATCAAAGTAACTAGCGTGTGTTTCTCTTTCTCTGCCCATGTAGGAGTAAACATACTTTTGTAGACATAAAGGCACAGTTTTCACACATTTTATTAATGCTAGAAAACTAAGCAGGAAGGACCTGAGATGGGCTCTACTCTAGGGATTGAACAGCAGTGAAACAGCTGCAGATTATTCACACAAAAAAACAAAACAAAAGACGATTATCTTAAAATTTGAGTACTCGTTTTACCACTCCAGATGGCATCTTCCTATCTCTCATTGTTTATTGTAACCACGTCATTGGGACTTGTGCACTTGTGGCTAACTCTTTGTCTGTTTTCTCTGTGTCTCTTTCAGTTGTGCGGAAGCTGCAGGAGTTCGAGCTGCCTTACGTTTCCATTACCAGCTTGCGGAACTCTGAATTCCACATAGTCTTACGGAAAAGGTACTTACCACCTGCCCACGTCACTACTTTGAGGTTGATTGTGTTCACAAATTTCAGTGCATACTGCATTTTCTATTCTTGGTGTAATTTAATTCAGTAAGGCACATTTATTAAACTATGATTATGGGTATTTCCAGTGCACTGAAGCACTTGTTCTTGATGTGCCAGAATGGTACTTAGGTTAACCATCTAACGTCACTGTCCTCTATAAAGTGGCAATAATTTGGAAAAGTGGCCTGTGTTTTCAGAAAGACGATAGTTACTATGACCAGGAAGTAAGTTGTTGTAACTCCAGACATTAGACAGGGACATGAATCTGATGTTACTGCAATTAAAGGATGGGCTAAACCAGGGGTGCCCATTACGTCGATCACGATCGACCGGTAGATCGTGAAGGTAGTGCGGGTAGATCGCGTGCCATTGAAAAAAATGTTTTAGGTGTTAGTCTAAAACATTTATCTGTTGCACCTCCAAAACAAACAGCAAGACAAATGTTCATCTTTATTTATTTTTACTTTATATTTGCAACATGCCCTCAGTTCAGCGGCACACATGCACAGCCACGCGCAACTTCAACAACAACTCAAGACTACCGTCTTTCTTAAAGAGACAGCGCTATTTTTCTAAAGGTGCAGTGCACCAATTTTTCTTGATAAAAATAAAAACAAAGATGGATAGAGCTTTTAACACTGTAGCAACAATTAATATGACTTAGTATGACTTTATATATATATATATATATATATATATATGGGTAGATCACTTTGACTTGGTCATTGTAAAAGTAGCTCGCGAGCGAAAAAATGCGGGCACCCCTGGGCTAAACTCTTTTGATCAAAGCATATAATAGTCAATCTATGTATATTTACTCATATTCAAGTTTTTACTATAAGTCCTTAAACATATGGTAGCGACAGCAATCACACACAGGACCATAATAAAGGAGGAGCATGTCTGTCTTTTGTTCCATTTAGTTATAAGTTATCATCTTGAAGTGGATATTACACCTTATCTCTGTGACCTGCTGTAAAATCCCCAGCGCTGCTTCTCTTTATTTTAATTCAGGTATCTTTATTATGTGTCATTACTTAACACACAGGAAATAGATGGGTCATTGGCAGTTATGTTTAAATTTGTCTTCAGTTATCATTTATTGATTAACAGCTTTAATTGTTTTTGATATGAAGCTAGCTTAGCAACATAAGAGAAATAAACAGCCTGGAGAGTTGCATAAATTTGAAGCCACGCCTGTTTAGATGTAACATGAACCAATTACTGGATGTTTGTCAAGGGTCAAAGTTTTAAAAGCTCCTGTAATAAATGGCATGGATTCTCAGTGTTTCCAGCAGGTTGACAGTTTATATAAAGGTGGTTTGCACTGGAGGGATGAAGGTGGGTGGTTCCACCAAAACACAGGAACTGTTTAAAACTGGATCTATTTTTTAAGCATCACCCACTAGATAAAACAAAACTCCTTTTTTAAAACATCACATTTAAACAGTAATCAACAGCATATCCTTTAACTTAACTTTTAGCATTTCTTTTGGATTTCCCCCTCTGCTTCTCGTCTGTGGAGGGAAATAAAAAACATTCTTGGGTGGAAGAACAGATTTAGTTCATGGAAGCTACTACTTCCCCATCTCGTCTGAAATGTGTGACTTCTCCCCTTGACAGCATTTTTCCTTTTCCTCATGTGTCTGTTCTTTCGTCACCCTGCCTCCCGCTGACTCTAGAGGTACACAGGATGTTTACTTTCTTTCTGCCTTAAGCAAAGTCTCAGTCCTCCTGACCTAGTTTCACTGTGGAGCGTAGAGGAGCGAGGGAAGAATGAATGTAGAACTAACAAGTTGAGGTAGAGGAAAAACAGACCCCCAGTGTATGAGATCCAGGGGAGGATGAGGTCAGAGTAAATCAAAAAGCTCTTTTTGGCCAAAAGTGAGTGCTTGAAAAAATAGTCTCGGTCCACTGAACACATTGAATGTACAAAATGTGTTTCTTTCCCATGTATTACAGTGTTGTCCAAAGAACACATACAATTAAAACCGATTAATTTTAGACTGACAGCAATATTAACATAAACATGTTGCTAATTTTAATCTGTATATGCATTAAGATTCAAGCAGAGACTCTTTCACTCTTTTGTGATGTGGCTAAATAAAAGCTCTCGCATAGCCAGACACTACACTACAGATTGCACTACATTTACATTCCCTTTCCTCCCTCTTCCTTTCGCTCTCTCCTTCCTCTCCCTTGTTGCCTGTTTTGAATTGCTGATGTGGGCAGGCAACGTGCTTCACATCTCCTCAAACAACTGTTTCCTCTAACAACCCTCTTGTCATGCAATTACAACATGTTAAATTTCACGCCTAAACTGAAGAGTTGTGAGACATGAATGCAATGAGGATTATGCTGCAGCGTAAAAGTGGATAAAATATTCAGTGCTCTGTTTACTCGGGCAATAACAATCCTGTCAATCAACTGAGGTATGAAACAGTATCGGTTCACATCCAGGGGCTGAGAGATTAGGTTCTAAATACCTTATATTTTTTTTACCCAGTCCTTTTTGTAATCCACTGCTGTCTCACAGACTTTGAACTGAGAAATTTGTTCCCAAGTGAGTGTCCCTTCACACTGATCACTTTCAGGCAATCTTTGAGAAACTATCACCACTGAAAACTAATTTGGTTGTGCACATTTTTTTAGATACAGAGAAGGATTGAGTCTTTATTTATGGGTTAATTCCAGGCAGTCTTAATGAAGAAAACAGGTGTTTCTTTTTTGGTGAAATTAATGGTTTTTACAGGACAACGGTGCAGTATGCAGAGTCACAAGAATACTGTGGTCTCTTATTATCTCCCGGCCTGGTAGGCTGCAAATTCAGGGCTTCCTTGATCTGTTAAAGTAATTTATTTGGTACTGGTGAGACCAACTGCATCTGTGTCAATTCTAATTTAAGTTAAAATGTAAAAATATTTGTGCTTTGTGTGTCTTCAGCTACTGGGACATGGCATATGACAGTGATGTAATGGACAACAGAGTTGGCCTGAATTTGCTATACGCACAGGTAAGACGTTTCATTACTTTGGTAAAGCAGACACTGTTGTTTGTTTTCCAGCTACAGCACTGGTCTCCAAAAAATACCTGTTAAATTAAATTCCCCCTGGGATGTGCATCCAAATAGAAAATCCAAATTAGATTTGAAAGTGTTTGTTTACATCTTGCATCTGTTGGGTTTTATTGAGCTTGCATGGTGCCAGCATCGCATCAGAAAACCGAATAGATTACCTGCCCCATCTTCAGGCTGCCGAATGCTTTTTTTCCCATCCCCTGTGTCCCTACATTATCTGTTGGTGGTTTCAGCTTATTTTGACTTTGCACCACCTTGAATTCTGTATTTCTCTGTGCTCCTCTGTGATCCTACGAATCAAGCCCTCTGGGAGCTGCAAGCTTGATTAAAATCTGGAACTCCTGAGTTTTCCTCTGTGTAGCAGCAGAATTCTGTTTGCAAGCATAGGGATTTTACTGTGTAATTAAATTGCTGACCTGCACCAACAAAACACATCTATCTGCTTTATTTAGTTCTTGTGCAGAAAGGTAAATTTCACTTCCTTCCTCTTTTTGCTTCACCAGACAGTGTCTGACATTGAGCGAGGCTGGATACTTGTCAACAAAGACCAGCACAGGCAGCTCAAATCACTGCAGGAGAAAGGCTCCAAGAAAGAAGTAAGCAAGGGCATGTTTTCTAAATGACTCTTGAATGAATCCAGCTGAAATTTAGAAATATCTGTCTCCAAGGATAAATCTGCAGACTACAGAGAGCATTGCCTCTAGTGCATTCTTTTATGCAATTAGCCCAGTTTTTCCCCATGATATGAATTTTTAATTGCATCAACCCAGAAGAGAATTCAATTGCATTTTCTTCAGGGATTAGACAGAGACTGATTTTTTTTCCCTTTGAAAACTTGAAAAAAATGTTTTCTACTTTTTTCCCCAGTTCATTCATCTAGGTCAGACACTCAAATATTATGGCTATATCAAGTTTGACCCATGTATCACTGACTTCCCCGAGAAGGGCTGCCAAGTCATCGTCAGCGCCGGCAACAATGAGCTCAACTTCCATGTCAAGCTGCCAAATGAACAGATGAAGGAGGGAAGTTTCAAGGTCACACGTATGAGATGTTGGCGAGTCACATCTTCTGTAAGTGGAAGTGTGTGTGTGTGTGTGTGTGTGTGTGAGGATGAGTGAATTCACCTTCAAGCTTATTTTTATTTCTGAAGGAGAAAATGAGCTGCCAGCAAGGGCTCCAGTGTACAAACCTCTTCTCACCACTGCGTCAGAAACAAAATGTCAAGTCTTGCCAAGCATTAGTTTTTACACTAGCGGCTTGCTAAAAGTGCTGACCTACACACCATCCGTCTTCATCACTCCAATTACCCACACCAGCAACCCACACAAGGATATTGCTGTATTGATCCTGTAGATAAACACACATAGAACTGCATCTTTATTTGAACTGACAATTGCCTGATGGCATGCATTAAGAGGAAGTACCTACACTGTTGTCTCTATATGCAGTCAAACCATAAGGACTTGGACCGCGTCTTCAGGCTCTGTACTCAGTCTCAGTATTACTTTACATCAAAATAGAAAGATCTGTGTGGAGAATGTCATGGTTTCAACAAATGGCACCCAAATTTGAGAGGTTCAGCAGGTACTGGACGGATACACATGAAGTCAGAATGATCTGAATTGATGTTTTGCATATCTTGCAGTTAATATCTGCCTGACGTTTAGCAGCCATACCTGCTGAAGTCATCTCAGACTTGCAGCATATTTGACCGAGGAGGGGTGGTACTATCAGCTCCAGTGACACCATAAGACTTTTCAGTTCAGTTCTCCGTTCCTTTCTCTCAGTGTACAAGAGGAAGGCGATAGAATATTTGGTTTCATTATTCCCTTTTAAATGTTGGAGTCCAATCAGTCACAGTCAACTGAGCATTTGTTTTGGAACAAACAAGCTACCACGCAGGAGGGCTGAAACTATTCTCCTGCCAAACCGATGAGTAAAAGCAAAAGAATGTGGAATAACAAAAACATAAAATCATAAAAATCTTTATGGGGAGTGCTTCTCAGATTATCACTGTTCTCATATGTCTTTGAGGGAAGCTCTCTAAAACCAGAGAAAAGAACCCTGATCAGGGTTATCGCAGCTTGGGTTTTGATTAACTGGCTTTTGATAAAGTGAGCGCAGGAGGCAGCGAGGGTCAATAAAGTTTCAGATTCGATGTTTCCAATATCCGGTGGTGTTAGAGCTTGACCCATACTATACACAGATAGAACAGATAGCTCAGATTTTAGCTGGCCATTCTTTCTTTATACATCTCTAACAAATCATCCCAGTTCATGGAAGTGCAATACTTCTATTGCTGTTTTCAAATTGTCAGATTTAATAGTTTGACTGTACTTTTGTTTATTTGAAACTTGCTGGCAAGAAATACAGAGGACATCTCAGTACCCATAAGTATTCTAAGGATTGTGCGCCACACAGTGGATCTGCTCTGATAACACGTTTTTTTCCTGCTTCCACCCAGTCAGTCGTGTTTAAAGAGAAAGCAAAAAGAAGAATGTTCAAGCTTTCAAAGGAGCCAAGTCAAGCTCCACATACAGCTCTTCTCACATCATTCAGACTCCAGACCTCATTTAAATAGAGAGGTTGCGAAACAGTTTACCTTTGTACTGCATTAATGTTTCACCAGCACAGTCATTATGTGTATCACAGAAGCTTTTATGATCCTCAGAAAGGTAATTTGCTCCGAGATCTAGACTTGTGGCAACACATTTGAAATTAAAATGCATCTCAACTCGTCTGATTACAGACTGAGCCCCCTCTCTGCCCAGCAGGGTGATTAAATCTTCAACTCACTCTCTGAGGTCAAAATCATTTTAATGAGCCCTTTCCTGTCCAACAGAATATTCAAAACATGTCAGTAGGTGCAGCACTGCAGCCTCCCTCATAGCTCGATTTCAAATTGCATTCGGAAGAACCCTTACAACAGTTAGTGCGTGTGTGTCAGACCTTAATTTCTGCCTGTATTTTCTCTTACTGTCTTTCCCTGTGTTGTTAGTAGCCTGGTTTCTGGCTCAAAGGATTTAGACTTGAAAGAAAATACACAGAATTTCAAAAGTCTTCAAACTAATTTGTTTGAAGACTTTTGAAATTCTGTGTATTTTCTTTCTTTCTGTCACCGTTAATCTTTTACCATATGTCTTATTAAGATTTGGCTAAGATTTGTAATGCAGCAACCCCAGAAATGCGGCTTAAGGAGAAGAAATGTAGCATAGCTGCTCACATGGACATGGGAATAAAGCCACTATCCTCTACTTAAGAATGCAAGTTAGACAAGAAGACAAATTTAGCTTGAAGGCAAACGAGGGAAAAAAATAAGCCTAAATCACAAGTGATTGATGATACACAACAAGATGACAATGATGATGACACCTGCCAAGCACCAGATCATAAAACCTTCTGTCTCTGTCCAACACTGCAGCAAGTCCCAGTAGCCAACGGTACGACCAATCCCTGCAGCTCGGCCAAATGTGAGGTCAAACTGGAACTGGCCTTCGAGTACCTGATGAGCAAGGACCGCCTCCAGTGGGTCACCATCACCAGTCAACAGGTCAGTGCAAGGCCAGCAGGCGTAAGTGCCACTGAAAACCATGTACACTCAAATTCTGTCATTGTTTCTTTGAGAAAACTCTTGTCATTTTAAGGTGCTTCAAAAACAAACCAGTTTTCAGTCTTTTGACTATATATTTTTAAAGTCCATAACCAGATTTGGAGATGTGTGAAATTCGCAGGGCAACAACATAAGGCACTTTGTGACCTGTGATTTTCAAAATTCTGGAGGAAGTACCCCTAAGGAAGCAAATGCTGTTCATAGAATGCTATTTTATCTTCATGATATTCCTTCTTCATGGTGGGTCACTTTCCCAACACAAGAGGAACCTTAAATAGTGAGGCTATATTGAGGCAGTTTCCCACTGGAACATTGCATTGTCACAAGATGGCGAAGATGTAGTTCACTTCACCCGTCAGTGGTTTTAAAGTTCGGGCTGATCAGTGTATGCAATGTTGTATGTCTTGCACAAGTGATATTTCTTTATCAACTGCTGGCTACCTATATTCCTGATAAAAGTGTGAATGGAAACAGAACAAAGGCTCTTGAAGCTATGCTTTTCTCAGATGAGCGGCTCAGTGCATAGTTACCATCAGAGTGCACAGAGTTGTTCAGTCCGAACGTGCCAAATAAGTACATTTCAATTTCTCGAGCTGTATTCATTATCATATGTTCATACATTATGTCTTTGTTGTTCTTCAAACTACAGCAATATGGATTTTCAGAAAGTCTCAATATTCCAGATGTTAATAACTTTCCTTTTGTGATTTCAGGCTATCATGATGAGTATCTGCCTTCAGTCTATGGTGGATGAGTTAATGGTGAAGAAGTCAGGTGGCAGCATTAAAAAGGTTTGTGATGAGAAAAACATTTTTACATTAATACATAGATTACTTGTTTTTTTGATGTGACATTTTACATCTTAGTGTAACATCATAGTCTTAGCATCATTTTCAACATTGTTTTTTCATACACATCACAACATGTATAAATGTAAGCAAACGATATCTGATCATTTAGTTTCAAACAACAGAAGGAACATTTATTGCGTCACTCATTTTTCTGTCTCCTGCCTTTCTTTCAGATGCTGAGGAAACGACACAACGGCTCCATCCACAGGCCTGACAGTCAGCAAGCTGTGAAATCTCCCCCTCTGCTGGTGAGAAACACAATAGCATGCCATGTTTGTTTCTCTTTTGGACTTGGAGACTGAGATCTTAGGTGAAGTTAATTTGACTCTGTGCGTTTGTTTTGACTGCAGGACTCCCCTGACCAAAACCGTGAACAGACTGTCAAACTCTCAGTGAGTACATATTTCATTTTTACTGCTGCTCCTCCAGGGTGTGTTGAAAAGAAAACTAGTGCGACATATAGATAATCTATTCCCAGAACATATTCTAATAAATCAGTGTCAGCCTGGCATTAATTCTACGATTGATTATTCCATTAGGCTAAGCTGAACTCGGTGTCTCTCAGAGGGATCAGCGCCTCCAACTCAGCAAACGATATCAGCGGCAATGATTTCCATGGCAACTATGCTTTCGAGGGAATCGGAGATGATGATCTGTAACCCTCGATTCACCCTCCTCCCCTTTTCATTCCACTGTTGGGACGACAAAGATTACAAGCTGAGCCGAGCCGAGCCGAGCCGAGCGGTCCACACAGGTGTCTGATTCTGCAAGATTGTAGCTTCTTCCTGGGGGGAAAATGCTGCCTTAAGCTCTCAACGAATCTTTGACTGCGTCCTTTCCTTTACACTCTGAAGGCTCGTCTTGATTTGTATCTTAGTTCCAATCATTATATTCAGACTTTTGTTTTTGAACTTGTGGAAACTACATGAAGAAAGATCCTGTATTCTTCCCGCAGTGGCTGAATGTTCTTTTCCAAGCAGAGAGCCAAATGTTTAGTTAGACCTGGCACTAGTGATAATACGGCAGAACTGGACGAAATGACCCAGCCAGCGAATTCCAGCGAATGTGATTTATCTCAAAACTGTAGACTATTCAGAGCAACTGCTTGCCTTTATGGATGATCAATGTTTGGCTTGGCTGTATACCAAAACATTATTTGTGGTCCTCTTGTGTGTCCTGCTACTTGTGTGCCAAGTTAGCAAATATCTTAGCAAGATATTAGCGGTAGAGTCACTCATACTGCCTTCAGAAGTAGTCTGATGCCTTAACTTCGACTTTGTTTTTGCCTCGTGGAGTTACCATTCAAACACCACCCGGGTTCCTACTAAGCATTTGCATCATCCGGTGATAACTAGAATCTTGCAGAACTCGATCGATGGCTGATTTGACTGAACTGCTTGCACTTGTCGAACAAATCATTTTGCACAGTATTACAGGTGGAGATGGATGTTTGAGTGGGGGCTCGGGCATGACTTTAAACATCGCGTGGAGACTTGTATTTTCCAGAGGGCTCTGTAAATCCATCTATGATTTCTTTATTTTTTAACCAATTTTTTAAGGTTTCTCATAAATGCCAAATTATAGTTTACTAAAGCATTTTGCACAAAATAAACATAAAAATTATGACAATGTCACTTTTTATATTATGTACATGCAATTAAGTATTCTGAACTTTTACTAATATCTCTATCATCATAGCTTATTGTAATCAAATAGATCAAATGTAATCTAAGCTGTATGGAACAAAGTTTAAATGGACCAACATTTATCATGTTTACATAATGTTTAGGGGACTTTTAGTTAAAATAAGGAGTGTTTACAAATTTTTCATCTGATTTTCTTTTCGGTCCAGTGTTGGTGTTATCGGGAGCATTCTTTAGGCCTTCACTTCAGTGTAATTCGTGCGTACATTGTGCCAATCATCTCAGAGGATTTAGCTGAAAACGGTGCTTTAGTGAAGTGGCTAATGTGATCGCAAGTGCTGGAGTGAATGATGAGTTCATGGAGAGCAGGCAACACAACGAACATATCCCGTTCCATTTTCAATGCTGTTTCGAAGACTCAAAATGTAAATCAGTGCCAACCTTTCAGCAGCTTTACTCTCACTGGTAGCCAGAACTGCAAACAAAATGTTCTCAATATAATAATTTTTATTTTTTAATTGTCTTTCGCTGCTGCAGTCCTTCTCCGTTGTTGCTTTTACGGTCATTCTTTTTTTCTCTCTCTCTCTCTGTTCGTGTCAATACCAAGTACAGAAAGCTCTAAGGTCCTGGGTGTTAATAAATGTGTAGGTGCCAAATTGAAGTGCATTTTTTTCATCAGCATCGCTTTTAAAGTAAATGTCAATTTCATGAACATTGTACTGATTCATTCCGCTCACATGCAGTTTGATTTTAGTGGTAAGGTCAACTGTCTTGGTCTGTTTGTCATAATGCTAAAATAAAACTCTGAAATTCACTGTTTGTCTTGTTGTTGTCAGTCAGTGGTCAGTCATTGCTCAGCACTACTCCCACTTTTATTGGCAGAAGCAGCTTTGGACCTCTGCCATGTAACACGCCTGGAGTAGAGCAAACACCAGTTACTATATTAACCCTTTTTTCACAGAAGACATTTTTTACATAACACAGCATCACAACTAATTTTAATGTTGTAGGAAGTCTGTGAACTGTTTGCTTTTTGGGTCCTGGCATTGCGCACATTGACTCACTGTTATGACATAATGTGAATACAGCCAAGCTATCAGTGTCAGTAACACGTTTGTATTAGTTTGACAGCCTCATTTTAGTCAGTGGGCTAAGTTAAATAACAGAAACACTCAGTGTTAAACTCTATCCACTTTAACAGCACCACAGTTGAATTAACTAGTGTACCTTCACTAGTGTACCTAATGTTTTGGTGAGGGAGTTCATAGTGATATGTATGTTTTTTTTATATATACACCAGTCAGTTGTGACTCATCAGAGAATGGACATGGGCCTTTCATCATAGCTTATTGTAATCAGATAGATTACAGGGTGTCCTGTGGTGTCTGGTAACAGAATGTTGTTAGTGGGGGCCTTTGGATTCTATGGGTTGAGGGGAGGGACCTCTGTGGATCATCCCACAGATACTTGATCAGTTTGGGATCTAGTGAATTTGGAGGCCAGGTCAACACCTTGTGCTGTTCTTCATGTTTTTTTTTTTGAGTTGTTCCTAAAGCGTTTTTGTGTGTGTGTCTGTGTCAGGCTGCATCCTGCTGGGGATGGCTGCTGCCATCAAGGAGTGTCATTGCTGTGAGGTGGGGGTGCCTGGTCTGGTCTAGGTGGGTGCTACATGTCTAAGTAACATTCACATGAATGACTGATTTCCTTCTCCTGTCAGTGGTCATAAAGCGATGCCTGATCAGTGCATGTAAATAGTAACTCATTATTGCCCCCTAGTGGACAAACTTTTTTTCTACAATTTCTGTTCATTAAGTGGCCAGCATAGAGGATGGTACTGACATATCTGTGCCAGTCTAATGTGCTCCTGGTCAATTTATCCTGCCTTTGTGCCGCTATATCGTATTCAGTGGCATATCTGTGTCTCAAAAAGCACATTATCACATTTTATATTGACAAGGCGAACGGTCACTTATTTACACATGCAGCAGCTAGGCAGCAACATTTGCATCTTTTTGTATGTTTTGTGTCACCCTAATAAATTTTGTACAGTGTATTTTTTTTTTTTTTTTTTTTTTTTTTGGAGCTTAACTGCTGAGAACAGCTGCGTGCTGTAGCCAAAATCAAATTATGAGAACAGTCAGCACGCCAGAACCTCAACTGAACCTCAAAGACACTTTGTTTTTAATAGTGTCAGTTGAATTACGAGTAGCCATCGACTCATGGCTGACGTGTCCAAGTATGTGCAAATGTCACAAATGGAAAAATGAGAAGCAGCCCGATGTCTTGACATTCAAATGAAATGAATTCCATGTGTTTATTTCGAAATCCTCACTTAAGGCATTTATGAGACACTGCATAAAGACACAGATGGCCACTCAGTACTAATCTATGGGGTCAACACTCCAATGTGTCGCGGCCGATTTGGAAACCCGGGAAATATCTCACTTGCATATCCTTTACAAAGACGAACTTTAAATCACAGTTCTTATTTTCCCAATGACAACTGAATGACACACACCACACATTCAAATGAAACTATATATTAAAGGATGCACTCCTAGTGGGGTATTACAGCCACTGTAGAAAAATAAAACAACTATTACACACTCACATGCTTGCTAATAACTTTTTTTCAAGTAAGAAAACACAAGAATGGGCTAATTTCACAGTAAATAGTAAACAGTAATCGAAACAAGGTGATTCATCAACTTCCCTTAAAAACACCCTCAACGGGAATTAAAAACTGACTGATATGCAGCAAGTACAGCTTTGAGGGGGGGTTTCTGAACACACCAGTGTCACTCATAAAGCACATATGAAAGACATATGTACCTGCTTTGCTCAGTTTTCCCTCTTCTTAATCTTAACCTGCTACCACTAATGCGTGTGATTGTGCTTTTTCTTACACCATACAACCACATCAGTTCTACAGATGGCCTTTCAAAATGCATTGGCATGCAATTTTAGTGTTAAAATAACTACTAATAATGTTTGTTAAAACTTTAGCATTCCACATCAGATTGTATAATCCTGAGGGGAAAATGAACACTGGAGTATTGAATGAGGGTAACACAATGTCATTTATATCTGATCAGGTCTAAAACAATTCCAGTACTAATAAATAGCACTCTGTTAGTAGTACATACATTAATCTGAAGGCATGCCATAACCAGAGCTTATACTCGAAAGCAAACAATCAACCAATATATGGTCCTTTAAAGGACCCATCTGTGAAGCTGCACCGTGTAGCTGGGAAAAGTACACAATTAGCATATTTTAAATTGAATCTAATGTTAAAATAATCTCATAAATTCAACCAGATTTTTGGTTCAAACCCATATTAAAAAAACTCCATAGTGCACTAAAGACTACACAGAGCAGCTTTAACAATTCAGGCAAGTATGTGCATCAGTTCTATATAATAAGGAATATTTGATAGTCCTCTGTCCTGTAATGAAGAACCAGATATGTACTGTACTATGAGAGGGAAATATTACTGTATAATTAGCCTGGCATGGTTTAACATACAGAATGAGACGGAACATAGAGTCTGTTATATATTGTCTGTAAGAAACAGACTCTGAACAACACACTTAATCCAAAAAGGCATCAACATCTTCTGTTTCCTTTAATTGTGCGAGTTTCTACAGATAAACAATTAGCAGCCTCAGAAGACGTCCGACAAAACACTGAAAGACCGACACACACTGAAACAATATAAGGGCTCTGTGAAAATCAAAAAAGGAGTTGCTGGTAGCTTTGTTTTGCTGAGTTATAATTTATGCAATCTCAAGTTTGTAGCATGAGTGTATTGTCTGACCTCCCTCCCTCTGCATGTACTGCATATCAACCCCTGCTTCTTTCCTGTGAGTCTGAGCTCCCACCCCTTTCCTTACTTCCTCCTCTTCACCGTTGCCAGTCATTGGAACTTTCACCCAGCCGTCCGTGGCCAGGCCGTGCTTCTTCTGGTGCCTCTTGTAGTTGTCCCAGTGGCCGGTGGTGTAGCCGCACTCCTGACATTTGTACGGCTTCTCTCCGGTGTGCCGAAGCATGTGGCGCTTCAGGTTCATGCTCTGGTTGCAGCTGTAGCTACACACGGCACACTGGAAGGGTTTGGCGCCCGAGTGCACACGCTGATGGCGCTTCAGGTTGGCCAGATTCCCGCACGCGTAATCGCATAAATGGCACTTGTAAGGTTTCTCGCCCGTGTGCACTCGGTGGTGGCGCTTGAGGTTATCAAAGTGTGCTGAGGCGTAGTCGCACTGTGGGCACTTGTACGGTTTCTCACCGCTGTGAGTTTTCATGTGGCGTGCCAAGTGGTTGGGGTAGTGTGTGAGGAAGGGGCAGGCGGCGCACGTGTACACCTTGTCGCTGCGCTCGCCGGGGCTGTTGGGAGATGACGAGGAGTCTTTAGTCAGCATTTCAAGGGTACACTTGGCACAAATCTGGGCTGAAGAGCCGTCCTCGTCCTCCAGGACAATGCCACACAAACGGCAGGTAAAAGGAAAAAGTGAAGGCGGGAGGGCGACACCGTCTGCTACACCACCTCTGGTCGCCCTGCTGCCGCTACTGCCACTCGTCTCCAGCAGGGGTGGAGGATGGTGGCCAGGAGCTGGATTGGAGGCTGGTATGGGGGGTGGCGATGCTCCCTTTAACCCATCAAAGGCTGACATGTAGTCGCTGTTCTGGGCTCCCAAGCTAATGTTTGAAGTTGGCCTGGCAACCTCTGAAACTTCACAATGACATCAGATTATTAATATATACAAAATGATTAAAGCTTCAATTATTGAAATAAGTTCATTAATGAAATGACAAACCTTTGCCTGAAGCACCAGATGTTTCCTCATTAGGTCTCTGCCCGCTCACATGCCTTTTCAAACTGCTTTGGCCACTTACAGGTCGCGGGGGAGCGTCCTGTCCCAACCCTGCAGATGGCACATGCATGCGCTGGTGCCTCTTGAGGTTGCCAAGGGAACTGCAGGCAAACGTGCAGCTGTCACATTTGTAAGGTTTTTCCCCCGTGTGAATGCGCAGGTGTCTCTGCAGGTTCACCAGCTGGGCCGAGGCGTACGTGCACAAGGGGCAGTTGTAGGGCTTCTCCCCGTTGTGCGTCTTCATGTGACGCTTCACATGGTTGGCGTATCGCGAGGAGAAGCCGCAGAGGTGACACGAGTGCAGTTTGGACAATCTGTCCTCCGCTGTCAGTTCCTTGTCACCCATCCCGTTCCCCAACCCTTCACAATCAAGCTGCGAATGGGAACCGGAGCGGATCCCGCCGATGCTTCCGAAAGGCGAACAGAAGTCTGTGCTTTTGGCTTCCCTGGAGGCTTTGCAACACCTAAGGCAGTACGGACCAACCAGGTCTATGCCAGGTCCCAGAGGTTCATCACGGAGCTGTCCACATCCCCTGCAGGACAGGTAAGGAGGAAAAGTGGGTTCAGACTGGGTTGCTCTGCCCTCATCTTCCCTCCCGTTGTCGGTTGTGCTGCGCGAGTTGTCTGTTTCACTTTCCATACTGAGCTGACTGTAGGCAGGACTCTCCTCATCACCCAGAGGATACACAGAGAAACCGATCTCAGCAGCTACTTCTGTGCAAGGAAGACAACAGAAACATTTGATTTTCAGGTTCTGCACCTGAAGCACTAAGACATTCCCAGTGTCACCTTAGTACTGGACTTAAACGTATCACAACAAGGTTTGAATTTGCGAAACGCCCCTCTCTTTCCTGAAGCATTCAGTAAATAAGTTTTATTAAATGGGTAATCTTGTTGTGATTAAGAGCTGTTATTGAAAAGGAGGAGTGCACTGTACAAAAAAGAAGACAAGAAACAAACATAGACTGCATTGCTATTATCAAATTGAACTATTACATTTTTGAAATGCACAGAATTAAACATGTAATAAATACTTCATAACTAATTAGAGTTAGTGTGAAATGTGATCCCATCTTTTTAACAGAGGAAAGGGAGGCGCCTTGACATTAGCTGAGGGGTGAAGGGGCGGGGTTTAATGTTTCAGAAAGAGACTTCAAATATTGAGCAACACTGGGACAATTGCTACTAGAACGGAGTTTTGAAAAATTACTTTCACATAATATGAGCTTAAGTCGATAAATGTTTTCATCACTTTAATAATAAATCGAAACCCTCTGACTTTCATACAAACAAAGACAGACTCATGAGACACCTGATGGGATCCAATGGCACCTTTTAGCTCACCAAATGACTCAAAGCTAGATCAGTTACTAGAAATGTTGCTAAAAAAGCTTCAGAACTGAAACTTGGGAGAAGAAAACCTTCTTCTTTTCAAGGGAAAGTAAAAAAAATTTAGAAATTTTAGGATAACATTTAATACTCACAGCGCTGCTAGCAAGGTCAAGTGTGTTTTGAGCTGCTGTTATGCCATCTGAGATATTCAGACATCCAAAAGACAAAAAAGAAAGACATTTGTCCCAGAATGTGGAAAGAAAATCCTCAAGTCTTCAAGACACAGCGGTCTCAGACGTCTGAGAGCGAACAAGCCAGAAAGAGTCCACCTTCGTTCCCAGAAACTGAGACACAATGTGAAGAAGGCGAGGGCTGAGACTGCCCTTTTATTCTGGCCTGTGGAAACCCCTCGTGGATGATTACCAGGTCTAATGATAATGATGATGACTATAATGGTGAGGCTGCTGCTTCTGATGATGATGATGATAATGATGATGATGATGAGGGGAGATGATGATGATGATGATGATGATGAGGGGGAAACGATAATGGCAGAGGGGTAGTGGGAGCAGAGGCAGCAGATGATGATGATGATGATGATGATGATGATGATGGTGGTGGTGATGATGATGATGATGATGATGATGATGGTGATGATGATGATGATGAATAAATGCCCTCTTATAATGGTGTCCTTGATGGTAATAGTCCTATTTTTATGACCCTTATATAATAATGGCTTCTCAGTTCCTTTCTCTCCTTTTCCATTTTTCAGATCACTCTGTCTGACAAAGAGCCATGCTGGAAATATGAGCTGCTAGTTCAGTTACTCTTACTGTTGCATAGCGGGACTTCACTTCATCACTGACGACCACGCGGTCAAAACCAGTAACTGAGGACATGGCGAGAAGAGAGGTGGTTGTCTGTATTCAGAACTTAACCTGCCTGCTACCTCTTAAATACGCATCACTCCACCAGAACAGTGTAGCTCAAACCGAGGAGTAAAGTACAATGACCAATCTGCAAGAACCTCCCAACCACACATTTAGAGATATATGATGAACGCAGAACATTTAACAGACAAACATGGATGAAACGATATAGCACAAGGAGAGCGATATCAACGACACACCCCTCCTTTTAAATCCACGACTCCAGCCAGACCAGAAAGCTGCAACTTAAGCTAGATTTTTGCTTCTGCATCAGATCTATGCTGCTCTGTATCCTACAGCCACAGTTTGATGTGCACCTCCCCAGAAACCTAACTACATATCAACAGCTGTTGATGCAGTTCCTTGACCTCCATCTGGCAGTTTCCAAGAACCCTTCTCCTGCCTCAGTTGACTCTGTGATCTCTCCCCTCTCTCTTTTGTGCATTGCAGAAATTACACAAAAAGTGACTTGTTTATCATCTACTAGCTCCAACTCCAACATGAACCGGTTACTCATGATATAAATCACTGCCAAATAGCGTTTTAACAGCGCAATTACACAGCAATGCCAACACACCAGAGAACATGTTTAAATCCTTAGGCTGCTTGTGTAAACTACAACGTAAGCTCAGTGTAGATCCAATGCTCAAATCTTGCTAAACTCTGACTGCTTGTGATTTTCTGAAAGGATTTAAATTTTTACCGAAGCCACTTTTACATGGTACCACTCCAAATTACATGAAGAGTAAATTCGGTCAAGTGCTACATAAATAAAGTATATCACTATATTTAATATGTAAAGTGTTCATAAAATCCCAAAAATTATTCATTCAAATTATGATCATCATTATTTCTGCAATAGCCATTAAATGTCATTATATCTCCATAAAGTAGTTTTCATAGATAGTGGCAGAGTACGCCGTTATCAAGCTAGATTCAGATTTCCTATTTACACACAAGAAAAACAACTGTCAGTAATCTGGCAATTCTGTTTACAATTTTGCATTAACTGTTCTTACTGCCTGTCATTTACATTTAACACAGTGAGGCTTTTATTGTGGAACCATCAGAGGAAAACAGTATTTGTCACAAGTTAGCAGAGAACAAAATAATGTGCAGCAGTTATATTGAGCTATAAGATGAGCTGCTCTTCATGCAGCATAAAACGTTTTTTTTAAAGTTTTATTACAAACCTGAAAACCTTTCTAGAATCTTGTGGTCATGATCAGGATCACCAAACTCAAGGTCTTGTCCTAGAAGGAAGTCTGTGTCTAAGGAGAGGTTTCCTGGAGCTTCAATGGCTACACCATCTTCAGAATCCACTACAGTCAGAGAGAGTCACACATTTTACACATATTAACATTTAGCTACAGTCTAGTGAAATAGTCTGCAAGAAAAATTCTAACACAAGTGCCCTTTTTATTTAACTTAATAGAAAAAAAAGAAATCAAAACCTTGATGTCTCAGTCTAGACTCAGACATATTATTACAGAGAAACATTATGAACTTAAAGCTTGGCTGTACAATGTTAGAATACCATGTACATTTAAGCGTTCAAATAAGCATAATCTGTTTGGTTGTTTGCACTGATGTTGGTTTTAAAGATTAACGGGAAAAATGGATTTACTACCCGACAACATTTTATAAACAAAAAAATGAACTGCTAACAGCTGACAGACGGAGCTCTGTCGCTGCTAATGATGCTTGAAATTGTAACGTGGTTTCTCAAGCTTGATGGTATCAAAGCAACTATCACACAGCTGTCATTCTCCAGAAATCTACATACAGGCCAATTCAAGGGCATCATGCTCAACTTTAGCATCATAATGCCACCTACTGGTCGTGTCAGTGTTTGACTAGAGACGTTTCTCCTTTTCACAATTACAGTATCTCAAAAACCACTTGTTATGATATGCTGGTTAATTGGATTTAAATACTGGTCAAAGTATTTGCATTAGTCAGTGAACACATTTTTTTGCATCTTTGTGCACTCTTAAGGCTTTGGGAAAAAATGCAGAAAACCAGGAATTTTTTTCTTAGAAAACAACTGGGACTAAAAATTCCAGGACTTTGAAGTAATTCCAGTGGAAATGTGTCTACTGTTACTTTTTTAAATACATATTTGGCATTTTATTTTTTAATATAATAGTGATTCTAAATCAGGTACTATACAGAGTGCAACATACTGACAAGTAAAATGTGCTAGCAATGAAAACTTCTAAATTTCTGTTTTTAACCAGTGCTGAATAACACCTCACATCTGTACAGCTTTTACGTTATACATTTGTGGAAACAACTTGCAGTGTGCACAATATTAAAGTAGTGTTGATCAATAAGTAACGCCTAGTGTCCAGCAGAGAGAGGGACAAAACAGGGCCAATGCAGACTAAACTGAATGTTAGTGTAGGGTGCGTTAAAATAAAGGTGTGAAAAACTATTTCAGGCATGCAGCTCAGTAATGTATCAACTCTTCAACATTAAAAAGATCTCTGAGTAAATACCTACACTTCACTGGTTGTGGATTCTGTTGTTTTTTTCTTGGCATCTTCCAGTCAGCCTCTCTCTTTTTTGTAGCGTCTTCTCACAGACTTCCACAACCATCAGCTCATGTTCATCTGCTTGGAAGCTAGTCGTCAGTATTTCTATAGATGGGAGACAGAACACACGGACACCTTGAGATTGAACATAAAACATGTACACTGGAACTACTCTTGTGTTAAATCTACCGGATATCATTTAAAGTCAAACATTATTTTTTTAACAAATAATGTCTGTGAAGATTCTCAGAGATCTAGGGCTTTGTATATTCCATTATACAGCATAAATTATGAAGTCATTATTATTATCCCTTAGAACTAGAGAAGCCATTTGGATGAATGGTCAAATGTCTTTAAGAAACTCAAACAAGATCAGTCGTCTTTTTCTTTTAGCTTTGGTTTTTGAATTTCACAATTAATAGTTTGTTTGCTTTATAAAAATAAAGTTAAAATGCACATCACAACTAACTGATATCATTGCTGACTTGTTGAATTGAGCATTTTATCTAAACCCCAATCAAAAATCAAATAAAAAAATAAAAAAATTTAGATCAAACTTACTACAACACAGGACTGAGCAATAAGTATATAATTACAACTGAAAAGGGTAAAGTGAACTAGAATTTTTAATAATGGTTAATTTTCTTTTTGCTTGACTAACTTACATTAGTAAACATGCCTGCTGAGTGAGATGTTTTAAATGCACCAAATGAACAAATAGAAAAGTAACCGTTATTAAGAGCTTATTTATCACGTAACTTGTTAGTGAACGACAGTGTGCAGTGAACTATGATGGTTAATTAAAACAAATGTTACTTAATCACTTCTCAGTTCATTAGGTTCACCAGTGAAATTGAATGCCTTCTAATATAACAGTCCTGCATTATATCTTAACTTCATAAAGGTAACAAATAACTGAGAGAGCTGTTGATTCAGCTGTTTTCAATTTGTATGGTTTTGGTTTTCTAGTACATTTGAATTATAATGTGTTGTACCGACACATGCTTATATAGGTTTCACAACATAATTTTAGTCAATGGGCTAGGTATAATAGAAAAACAAAATGCGTATAGTTTACTCCAGTTCACTCTAAATTCTTTTTATTTTAACACAGGCAGATTCTCTAACTGCTTCGCCTCTGTTTAGGCCTGTATTTAAATAGCACTGATATGAACCCAAGAAGCCACTCACTAAATCTGTGCCTACTTCAGTTTATTTATATACTATTTTACCTTACTGTGTGGATAGCACAGTCTAAACTGATATTTATGTGGACACAAAGACACTCGCTACTAAAGCAAACTAACACAACAGGGCACGTGTTTGATTCTGTATTTGAACTTTCGTACAGTATAAACAATAGCCATCAAGCTACTTTAGCAAGATGGCTAACACGTTAGCTCAGTGGTAAAATCCGACATAAGAGAGACAGGCGACTCAGTTAGCAAATTGCATTTCCTCATACAGCATGCTAGTAGTTAGTATTACTAAAGAACTGGAAAAAAATGTTAGAAATATCTGAGAAAATTGACGGTGCGCAGGCCTTTGTACGGCTAATCAAAACGCGTCCCCCGTAGCACGTAGTAATGATTGACAAGTGCCATCTTCAGTAAACATTAGCCGTGTTAACGTAAAGCTAAATTAGCCGAGCAGCTCATGTCAACTTTACTGGTTAGCCATCATGCTAACTTACCTAAAAAACGTAAATATTCCTGTCGAGTGAGATGTTTTTTATCGTCGGTAAACACGCCATTAGGTGTTAAGTGTTTATCCTCAAACGTCCAACGTCTGGAGATCCGCCATTTCTTCATGAGCTGCGGTGACAAAGAAAGGCAATTAATGGTATTTTTCATAACTTAATTGATTTTCTGATTCGCCTGTGATCCAGCAGCAGCAACAACAAAGACACTTCCTGCTCGGGTCCTTCAGAATAAAAGCAACATCACCGCCAAACGTAACTCAAAACATAAATTCATTATGAAACTACGCATATTAAATAATCTTTTGACCTTTATTGCCTTCCAGCATCATGTAATCTGTGGATTTATATTAATAAAAACGAGCAAGAAACGGTGTCACCTTTGTCTTAAAAAATACAAATATTTCTGCAGAGAAAGACTAGCCACCCTTTGGCATCCATTTCCCAATTAACTTACCTAGAGTATCTCTATGGCAAAGAAATACATTTACTCGTAAAGTAGTTACCGGAGTTATTTCACTAAAATCCGGATAAAGTGAAAAGATCTCAAAGAGCTCTCTGCTTTTATTCTGAAGACAAGAGGCGCATATCGGAAGTCTTATTGTTCCTGGCGGGATGAATCTTGACCCCCATTGTATACATCTGTCTTTCTTGGGTGTTTCCGTTTCCGACAATAATTTCCGGTTTCTGTACCGCATTGACTCATTGTAATTGTAGTTCATGTGTGTATACCGGTCATGGTCGCTGTAAAGGTAATATTATTATATAACAGTGTGTCCGTTATTTATTATAACGGAAGATTATGATTACAAAGCAATGGTGTGCTATAATGGAAGGGAAAAAGGTTTCAGTCCATTGTCACTGTAGGTAGTAGATCACATAACATGAAATCCTCACCAAATAAATAATAATTAAAATCAGCCATTCACACTTACACGCACAGAGAATCTTTAATCCCTGCACTGAAATTGTAATCTGTTATTTGCAGTTTTAAAGGGGATTATAAAAAGGCCAAAAAAAAAAAAGCCATAATTACTCCAGAGCATAACTACATAGCATGTGAAGTAGCTGTACAAGACAAATGTAAAGTATCATCCTCTCAAGTTACAGTCCGTTTTTAGGAGGGTACATCAGCAGACTTAACTGGGACCTAAAACTAGGTTATCCTGAAAAAAACAAACAAAAAAACATGTTCTTCCTCAAAATCTGCACTTGACCTTTGTAAATGAAATGATATAGTCACAAATCCCACAAAAAGTGTGCCACATGGACTGGGATATTCTTAAAAAACAGGCTTTTAGTTACATTTGAAACTAAATTTGAAAAGGTGTGAGAATGACTTTGTTCTTATAGACATTTATGAATTGGGGATCCTGGGACTCTGCGTCATCCTATTGGCTCATGTCACTGCAGTGTGCATCCCCCCTCCCCAGGCCGCTGCACAGAAAAGCCATCACCAGGCTGCTGCAGCTGCTGCTGCTGCTCCTGCTGTTTCGGGGCAAGGCTGTCCTTTATCACCGCGGATCTCCTCTCCTCACCTTCAGAGGCTCTGTCCTGACCACCATCACCCGACCCTCTCTGCAGCTTTTGTCGGTCCTCCTACTGTTTCGCGTGCAGCAGTGAGGAGGAGGAGGAGGAGGAGGAGACGGAGGAGATTGCTGTGCTACCGTTTGGTCCTCAAGGGGAGGAGCCAGTTGTCGATCCTACGCTGCAAAGAGAAGACGCCGTGCAGAGAGGTAAGGTACCGTTTACGTAATAGAAATTATTGTGCGTTTTTATTTGCTGCCTTTGCCACGCTTTCGGACTCGGACGCCTTTACTGTCGTGTTCGCTCGTGTCCGTTTGGGAAACATGGAGGTGGAGGTGAATGCGAATACGTAGCCTATTAAACATGCCACTCCCTGCAATAGCTTACTGATGCCCTGCACAAACCCTTCCTTTAATGATTGAAAATAATCTGTGAAAATGTGAAAACAACTTTCAAATGAACATAGAGGTTGCATAAGGCTGCCTCTCTATAGTTATTACTAATTTCATTTTCAATTGAACTCTCAATATGTACCCTATAGGCCTGTGTTCTCTATGCATATTTGGTTAAACATCATTTAAGCTGTTAAATATATGGACCATTGTGTTGTAACGGATTAAGAGGACTGCTTTTTGAAGTTCTACAACAATAAGCTACTATAATATGACGTCTTTTCAAACCCAATCCCTCGCTGTGTGGTTATTCAACACCATGAAGCAGACTGTAAGCTCTCAGAGGTCACTAAGACTTCTTGTCCAGCGCCACATGGAACAGAAACTGAATATTTTTGTCAGGGATCCCTCAAAGCACTGAGTGAGTGCGTGAGTGAGTGAGTGTGTGTGTGTGTGTGTATGTGTGTGAGCAGACTGAGGTCACTCTCATGCCTCTGAAACCCGCAGTGCCGATGTGGGCATCTGTCCAGTGGAGGGATATTTAATAGCGTGTATCATCAGGTTTCCCTCCGCTGAGGTAGAACTCAACATCAGGATGAAAACTGACGTTTTTTTTTTTGTTTTTTTTTTATCCAGCGACTGCATAGCAACAGCTTGTTAACAGGTGTCTCACATCTTCAGCAACAACAACAAAAAAAAAAGAAAAAACAGAAGTGAGGAGACAGTGTGAGGATATGGTTCACACAGAGGACACAATAAAGAAATATGTGTCCCGTTTCCTCCAGGTTTGGCATTTCAAAGGAGGGGTGAAACGCTTCAGGCTGAATCCGGATTGTGTAATAATCCCATCTGCATCTGTCGTAAAGAGTGCCATGCTATAGGCCGTGGGCTCTTATATGCATTTTACTGTGAAATCAGAGCTAAGAATAACTTGAAGTAACACGTGCTTTGGATTCGTTACTGTAAGGCTTGGTTTGAAATCATTACAGTCATGAGCTTCCATTTGCATTGTGATGTAAAGTGGTTACATTATGTGTGATTTATGATACAGATCGTCAAATGTTACTATACTAGTTCATCAGGCCCTATAGTATTTTAAAGGTGTTTATGAGACATCTTTGGGAGAAAAATCTACACAAAATGCTTTATTATCAGTGCTTTAAGTACCGCAAATGATTTGCTATTGTACTTCCATAAAGCTTAAAAGGAAGCCTCTTAAGAGACAGATTTTAAAGAAGCAACAGTCAAAACTTTAGCAGCAGATTCTTGATGTTGTGGGTTCAGCCTTAAAAAGACTGATTCCCACAATCGGACCAGTGGCATCAGTTCATTTGACCTTCCCTGTCTGGGAAATGCCTTTCAAACTTGTTTTTGCTCACAGGCTTTGCCTCAGTAAGTCTAAAAGCCTAACGGCATTAATGCCATTACATTTTTTTCAGACTTTAACGATCCTCCAAAGCTGCAGAACACAATTTATGAATGACAGATAAGCTAACCTTTATCTATAATATCGGAGAAATGTTCCTTTAAAACTTTACCCCTGTATTGTATTTTTATCAGGATGAAATTGGTGCGACTCAGCATGCCCCGTCATGTCAAAACAAAACACAACTCCAGCAAATGCCTTTGTACATTACGTAATGATGTCCGGCGTTGCTGTTTGTTGAGGGATCAGTTTTCTTTCGCCTGTTGGAAATAAATTAAAAATGAGGGTTTGCTGCTTTGAATTAAGACTAAGACATGTGACTGAGGCAGTTTGTTGCTGTGGAAGTAGTGTCATCTCCGGGTATCACTTTCTTCACTCGTTAAAATGAAAGTCATGAGGAACTAGAGGAGACTACATGGTGGCATCTTGTTTAAATCATCTTGAAGTCAGCAGCGAAGCCTCACCACCTTTAGACACATTCCTCCCAACTGCTTCAAACTGGAAGACATTCGTGATTTGTAGTGGTTACGTTGTGAGCGATAGATTTGATAGTGGGAGAATACCTAAAAATTATCACCATGTTGACAGTTGAGGGACAAGAGAAGAAGAAATAAGTATGTTTTATAGCACGTCAGTTTGTTAGAAATGAACTCCCAACAGGAAAACGGCAGAGAGTTACTCTACAGAGGATTCATCTCTCAGAACTAAACTGGGTTATTTTTCTTCTGAAACTTTCTGTCTCCTGATAGATGAACTCACGTGGGACTCTTTGTAGTGGTGTGGCTCCTTAATTCTCAGAAGGTGTTTCCCAAACATGTTATAACAAGCAGGCTATGATTCCCTTTTTGGTTTTACTCATACGATACTGTAAATCTAAAACATACAACATAACAAATGCCAATAGTTGTATTATTTTTTTCACAAGTCATTAAATGGAAAACTGAAACTAATCATGATTGTATCAGTAAACAGTTTAATGTTTGCCCCTACAGAAATCACAGTCATTCAGCTTTCACTATTGGGGTAAAAACTGGAACTTGCTTGTTATGTTTACAACCAGAAACCAAGTTCCAGTAGGAGTTCCTATTTAAACCTCAGACTTCCCACCAGTCCCCTAGAACTGAAGAAGCTACTCAGATGACTGGTGAAACGTCCTCTCAAAAAACTCTACAAGTCCAGTTGCCTTTTTTGAACCTTTTTTGCATATACCATGACCTGGATAACTGAGAACCTTCACAGACATTATTTAGTGGAAATAATCCTCCATACCAGCGGGTGGCAGTAGTCTGTATTTGCCATTTGAAAGGGGAAACCCAAAGGGCTACGACTAGCCATACACTGTGTGGGACTAGCTAGGAAGTTAGGTAGCTAGAGAGTTATAAACTGCCACTGGTGTTCAATTTCTTCTTTCAAATGACCATGTTCTTTTAAAAAAGTTCACTTTTGTGATGCCCTCTTGACGTTTGCTTGCTTTTGTCACTTCTGTTTCTCTTCTTGTGTGTTGATTGGACAATCAGAGTGACGTATTTCACTCTGCCAGCGAGTCGACATGCTCAGTTGCCCAAAAAAGCTGGGTCCAACCAGTGCCAATGGTGCGGTTCACATTGTCACCGGAGCTCTCTACTCACGTGGCATTGTTCTACGATGCATCACAGCCCTTAAAGAGATCAGGAGGTGAAATTGAGTGTGTGTTTCTTTGGCCTCGGGAGTATTTTACTTTCTGCACACACACACACTGGGTACTCATTAACATAATGCATTCTCTGGTCACTTATTCTAACCGGACTTTTAATGTAATCTTAATTTACGTAACTATAACCCCTAAAACCAAGTCTTAACCCACAAACAGAGCATACTGTGTATGTGTCAGAATATAAAGGCCATGCGAAATGGGCTTCCTTTTCCAAAATGTCATCACTCTCACGGTCTAAAACTTAAACAGGACCTCACAAATACAAATACACACAGACACACACATTGAAGGGAAAACCATTAAACTGTAAGCAGAAGATGTGCACTCTCGTCCCAAGCAGCATCTGCGTCTGTCCCTCGTGTTGTTAACTATGTTCCCTTGAGTTTTCTTAGGGATGACATTAGAGGCAGAAGGACTCTTCTTTCTCCCAGTCTGTCTCACCACTGTCTCATCAGCAAATATGCTTAGAGCAATGTTCGCTATAGTTTCAAAGATATTCTCATGCATAAGAATATATTTCACCTTGAGTTGAGCTGTCAGCTGGGATGATGATTTGTTGGAAGGAGAATTCCCTGGTTTGAAAACAGACACTGACACCACAGTGTTTTTTTTTGAAAGCTGTGAATGGCGCTGGTACCATTGTTTCGCACCATAGTGACACTTTGTCCCTCAACCAAATTCTTGTTCGCTTTCTGCACACGTCCCCTGATATTCAGTTGTTACAGTGACAACATAAACAAGAAACAGTTTGTCCACAAATGTGCGACGACTGGCCTTTTGGTGGGTCAGTGAAGAGGCTAAAACGAACATCTCTTTGATTTTGATGCTTTCGGTCGATTCCGCTGACATCAAGTGGACCTGAGCAGCGCTGCTTGTTGTGTTTGCTTCAGAGCTGCTAATCGTAGAAAACAAACTGCATCTCATCATCCAGATGCTTCCTCTGCCATTTCATCTCAATTCAAGTGTGTAAGTGCATTGTAATGTGGGTGAATGTGTGTTTGTGTGCATGTCAGTGCAGTTTTAGATAGAGGGATGATCTGATTTCAGATGATGATCTATAACCAGTCAAGGACGCTCTGCACAGATTGCGATCAGGATAGCAAACGGAAATGAAGGTGAAGGGACATAAACAAGAGAAACAGAAAAAAGCTTAAGTGCACCCGTGTACGCTAACCCCTAAATCCTTATCAAAGCTGGTGTACATAAAAGCATCAGACTCATGTCATTAGTTGATGCCAAAAGACAGCAAAGATTGCAAACACTTAGGTGAGATTAATTAACTGTGCATATTTGTCTATAAGAGCAGGCTGCAGTGAAACATTTAAATGTAAAACATCTAGTAAAACATCCAGTATTGTATCTCAGCGTCTCAGTGCAAACTTCCTCATAGTGTGTCTGCGAGAATGGGGTTTCCAGCTGTAAAGCCATCATTTTGGTTTGAAGATGTTTTATTTCCTGTTGACATACTGTACAGACGGCCTGCCTTTGTCTTTATCATTCCCTCACAGTGTCTAAGTCTTTAGACATCCAGTTGTGCTAATTGCTTGGTCGTCTAGCGAAGAGTGGCAAACCCTGGCTGGAAACCACTGAACTGTAATTTAAAATACCTCAATTCTCTGTTTTCTCTGTATCAGTGCCCCGTCCATGTTTGAATGTATACATGTGGACATAAATGTGAATGTACAGGCATGCATACGGCACGGTATGTTGGGTGCTTTTGATGTCTTGACTGGTGGGAAGTATTTCTATAAATAAACAGCAGCACCGTGTTGCATTCATCAGAGATGTTGGTCAGTCCCCATAGAATACGATTGCTGGGGAAAATCATGTGGATGCACAACTGAGATACACTCAGATATAGGCATAGTTAATCGGAACTGGATCCAGTATAGCGATAGAGTCTGGTAATGCTCTTGTACTTTTCATTACAGATGACATAACATATTATTCCTCCGTTGCTGTGTTCTTGTTGTAAACAAACAAAGATTTCCATGAGAGATTCATTAAAGGCTGAACTACTTGAGAAATGTTGGGAAAATAGTTGTTGGACGACTTTTGAATGTAAGTCCAAATGTTTCTAAGTGATGGCTGTTGGATGGTTCAGCCAACAGCCTGAAAGTTCTTTCTGATGTTAAAGACCTTTGTTAAAGACCTTTAAATAGTCACCACATTTACAGGATAGGAAGCAGTTTATTGGACTTGTGGGGGCACTGAATGTGCTCAAAAACACTCACAAGGCCTCTTCAGTTTCCTCTAGTTTTTTTGAAGTAGATCTGGGCTGAGTTCAACATCTATGATCTATCAGCTTATCTCCATTTTTAAATAGATGAGCCCCACCGAGGCATCTTTCTCCTTGTTTACTGCTTGTGATATTACATCTGTTAACTTTATTTGAACGTTTGAAGGTTTTGACATTTCCAGGAGATTTCCTAGAAAATCTTTTTTAGGAAAGCCATTCAGCCGAGACACATGTTTTGCAGTGAGCCCTGCACTATGTAGTAGCCACATTTGGAGATACAGGAGAGCTACAGTAAAGAAAACAGTTGCATCTAAAATATCAACACTAATCATCAGTTTACGGTGCCAAGTTCTCAAAGAGCAGGAAGCTCTTTCCTTTGCTCTGAAATTATTGTGTATAAAATGATGTGCCGCCGCATGTGGAGCCTGCTTTTCCTTTAGACATATCGTGCATGTCGAGTTTAACATACCCTCAGGACTGAAATTTAGATACAACTCAGACTCTCAGTCTCTATGTGAGACAGCAGGTTAGGTGCTGCAGTGTTACATAAATCTGGATTCTTTGTGCAAGGCTTTTTAAAGAACGGTGAAGAATACAGCTCCTGTAGCCATACTTTTCTCTGGCCGCTGCAATCAGTTTGGTTTGAAAACACGTTTTATACATGTATGAACATGGCAATAACATGTCAACTGTAGATCCTGAAATAGATCTATAATCAAATCACATTTCATATTCTATGGTCCGATTTGACGTGGTGCCATGGCGACAGCTATTTTAATTGGTCTGGGGTTTCATGAATCACCTCATGCTCTCATTGCTCTCTTGGCGTGATTATGAGAGCTCGCCACGGCCTAATGGAGACAGAATGAGTTGTCTGTGCTGTCTATCACCTCCACTCCTCTGCCTCACCCACTATCTCCCCCGATCCTATCTGTCAAAGCGGTTGCATCGCTCTCCTCCATCTGCTCTTTGGGTCTCATTGGCTGTGACCTGACGGCTCATGTCCGAGGCTGTACGATGAGCAGGTCACGGTGCTGGCGTCTAAACCTCTTCCCTGTGTTTTCAATTGTATTTCACATAAGGGACTCTTGTGGGATTTTAAATAGAGATTCAGGAGTATAATGGGGCAGCTTATTTTTGAAATTGCTGTTTTTGTGATACTATTAAAGGTCAGGTTTTAAAATTAATGCCTAGTATTGTGTTTCAACTGAATGTCATTTGGTGTCAACCTGTGAACAGCATAAAATAGACTCAATACAGTATCTGATACTGAATATATGTTGTGTTTATGAGAAATTTTTATTTTTATTCTCATTTTTTTTTATTTTATTTTATTTTATTTTTATTTTTTATTTTTATTTTTTTATATTCTATTTCTCTATCGGTGTACATTACACTTATATCGCTTACCTTGTGTGCAACTACTGTTTACTGTAGTAACTACTGTTTACTGTAGTACTTATATATTTTCTTACTACTGGCTGCAGGTACAACAGTACATTTCACTGTGCATTGTACTATGTATAACTGTGCATGTGACAAATAAAACCTATCTATCTATCTATCTAAGTAACTTTGCTGTGACGAAATAACGATTGCTAATGAGGATGAAGATATAACAAATAAAACAGCATTTTTTCCCTCTGTAATCAGGAATTTGCAGCCAGAGGGAAAAGCTGATAGACAGTTCAAAAGTGAACCACAGTGACAAAGGCATCATTAGAGATTATAAATTGTGAAATGAAGCAAGTCGTGTTTAATTATATGCTCATGTATGCTCATTATATGACCATTTAATCAGGTTTAATCAGTGATTGCATTACATTTTAGCATTTTAAAAACATTTGTCAGTTGTAAATTGGCCAAGTTATGGGTGTGGTGGTTGACATTTGCCTGGACAATTGTGTTTAGATCAGTAGTTTCCTAAGGATCTTTGAAAGAGAAAAAAAAAATGTAGCGCACATGTGCTTTCCTTACATGTTCTCTGTATTTAGCATACATCATCTGTATTTGTGAAGCTGTCCAGAGTTCTGCAGTTGGCTTCTGATGAAGTGACCCTTTGTTGACTTTCTGACTACTTTCTGTCTGCCCACCACCAACCAGAGGGCTCCTCCTCATTGTTCAGACCTTCTGTGTTGCTCACGTTGCTAAGTTAGACAAACAATGTGGAGGCCCACTCCCAAAGAAAATCTTTCTTGGTTTGCTTTTAAACTCATAGATGGGATTCCTCACAAATGTGAAAATCATACAGATGACAAGTGTAGCTACAGTGAAGGAAATAACCATACATAAAAACTGAAAACTAGTGACAAGTAATTTTTCAAATTTCTGCTACAGTTAGCACAGTTACTAACGGTAGTTGCCCCCATGTTACCTCGAGACTCTGCTATTTCAGGTTTTCAACATTATAACAGCAACAGTATAAATGCTTTCTATGGCATAGGGTACCATCTTAGGCAGAAGCAAAAACCAAGCTGCCTTAGACGGTCATTTCAGTGCACGCTTCCCTTTAAATGTCTCTCACTTACGTGAAAACCATGCCTACTGCCAAGCACGGATTTTATGTCTTTGTGTTTGAGGCCAGTCTCAAAATAAGATTCTATAAACCTTTCCCAGGGGTGTATGCAATCCATTGTTGATATTACAATGGATTATAAGTGACCTAAAGAAAATTAAAAACTTGTCATTACATCTACATTACAGTGCTTTTTTGTTGTTTTATTTTTTTTACATGTCGCCCATTTTGGTTTGTGTCTACTGATTGTAACTATGTATGTAATATATATATGAATACAGTGATATTAATACATTTGTACAGCAACACTACAGTATTTTCATATGAAATTAAATTTGAATTATTGTATGCTCAGACTGCCTCTGAGAAAACTGTGAAGACAGAAGCAAATCTTCAAATGCTGCTCCTTGTTATGTTAGTATTTAATGAAGTATTGCTCCAAATCAGTTGAACCACATTAATACCACTGTAGTGAAAGTTAATAATTAAGTTTAGAGCAATGCACCAATAATTTCTTGCTCTGATTCTATGATTATATTATGTTTTTGTTTGCAAGGTAAAGGACTGCCAACAGTGGAGAGGAGGTCTATAATGATGGAGGACAGTCGACCAGTTCACTACTAATTCACCCTGAGCAAACTGCAGTGGAGGTGGAGGAGCAAGAGGAAGAGGAGGAACGAAGACTGAAGAGAGACAAAGCAAACCACATGATCTGCTCTGGGAAAGATTCCAAATTAGTGATGTTCCCCTCAGGCAGGGATTACCTCCTCCCCACCGTCTCCCTCTCCATCTCTCCCACTCTTCCTCCCTCGTACAGCAGAGCAGCCGTCCAACTCCAGGACTCCAAGCCGTGAGGAACTCACTGTGCTCACCCACCCACGCGCACACATACACACACACACACACACACACTCAAACACACACACACATAGCTTTCGCATCCTGCTCATGGTCGTTGGCCTGTCCTCCTCGGCGGCTGCTCCTGCTCTAGTCCTAGACCATGAAGAGGCCCAAGCAGCAGACAGGGCCCCTGAGCTTCCTGAACTTCTTCAGCCGAAAGCCCAAATCGGAGCCGAGGCCCGAGAGGCCTGTGGAAGCCTGGCCCAAAGAGGAGGTGGCCATTACTCTGACTCCAAGCGAGCATCCAGAGCAGGTAAGACTCCGGCTTCCACTACTGTTTGTCTGAAGCTAAAGTGAAGGCGAGGTTGTGTTAACTATTAAATATTCAGTTTGGAAATGTTTGATTTGGGAACTCATGTGTCCAATTTGAGCACTAACTTTTAGAGATCTCTTATTTTGAAATTTGTAATGCATAGATCATCATTATGCCCCGATATGTAGAGTCAGAAGATTAAAAGGTCTCACAGAATTAACATGAAGAGAAGCTGTAGATGATTAACTTTGCTCTGCTACCTGCTCTCTCCCCCTCCCACACTGTTATAGCCCAAATCCATTAGAGTGTTTATTTAATTAATTGACCATTCGTAGAAATAATGTTGCCAAGAAACCAACACCGCATCCGCCTATTTACATGGTCACTACTGCTACCGTCAATGAGAACAGTTCTTTGTCACAAGGTCTTTGAGCATCACCCTGAGTGCATTTGAAATGACTTGATTTGGTAAAATCAACATGTTGTGTAACTTCTTTCTCAGCAACACAACCTCACATCAGAAGAGGCTGGAGAATCAAGACCTTCTGGAGCAGAAAGAGGAGAAGGAGGAGGTCCGCCGGCAGCGGCTGAGGCGGCCACGAGCGGGGCCACGAGCGGGGCCGCGAGCGGGGCCGCCACGGGAGAGTGCGTGGGCGGGCCCAGCAGTGGCTCTACTGGCGTCCTGTCCCTCTCCTCCTCCAGCCAGGATCAGCTGCTGGATGAACACCTGGAGGAGTGTCCACTGTGCCTGCTCAGTCAGCCGCGCTGCCATTTCCCACGACTCACCTCCTGCTCCCACAGGGCGTGCTCGGACTGCCTCCGCCAGTACCTGCGCATTGAGATCTCAGAGAGCCGGGTGGGCATTGCGTGCCCGCAGTGCCCCGAAACACTGGCCCCACTGGATGTTCGCGCCATTCTGGATGACAGGGCACTGCTGGAGAGGTTTGAGGAGTACCAGTTGAGGCGTTTTCTTGCTTCTGATCCAGATACTCGCTGGTGCCCCGCACCTGACTGCAGGTGAGAATTGAAGCACCAGGTACCACCAGTTCTGAACACACTATGAATACACTACAAAATATCCTCATTTCAAACCTATTGCTAACATTAAAAAGCCCTTTTTGTAAAAAAGCAATTAACTGGAGGGAGGTTATGAATACTTAGGAATGCAACATAATGGCTTCTGGATTGTCTGACTTCTTGAGTCAATTCACTGCACCATAATTAGCTTGAATAAAAAGTTAAAGCCCCAGTCCAGCGCTACAGTATGACAGCCCTTGTCAAATCCTTGTCATCCTGCCACCGGCTTTGTGTTGTAAAACACAACACTCAAGGGTGTCTTCACCGTCAAAATAACTGGCTGTGAAGAAGAAGGAGTGGCAGCGTGTGAATGCTCAGTTTGAGTTTTTACTTGCATCTCTAATAGATCCTGCAGATCAGAACAGGCAAGCGTCAGAAAAATGAAACGGTCTTCTGTATATTTGTAACAATACCTCTTTGAAAATCCAAATGTAGGCCTTCACACAGTAACACCATAAACATGTTGACCCAGGAGTTTATGAGAAACATTCACCTTTAATCAGTTTATCGGTAATGTGCCTGGCATTTCTAGGGCTATTTTACTGTTACTCTTGCTCTCTCAGGATGACCGTCTGAAACGCTGATTACATTATGCTCCAGAGATGTTTAAAGCTCAGCTACAATGTGATTTCATTACAGAATCGATCTTAGACATCAGCGTAAATCATACAGGTGGAAATCTTCCGTGGAAGAGATGTACGTTTTTGTTTTTTGACAGCAGCCTCGGCAGACCACAATGCCAACTGTTCTCAGTTACCTCTCATTTGTTTCCGCTGTTGTTTGTTTCCATTGCCGTTTCACCTTAATGTTCATGCATCAGTAACAGGATAGGGCCGCCGATGGGAAGTCATGACGCGTGTGCACATGTTGTGTGCACGTGTAAAATGGATATTTGTGGTCAAAAGCGCGTATGCAGGACTGAAAGGATGACTGTCAGCTCTCACTGCAAGGTCATGATGAATGAGTGGAGTAAAAATCAATACGCCCATCTGTGCTGGGCTGTGCTGAATTAAATATGACAGAGAAACGAGAGATCTGATTTTTACAATTCAATATGTTTTGTGGTTAATACACGAAAGAAAAGTTTTTCAATTGTGTTGATTCATTATGTAAACTGGTCAGTCACAGTTATGACCTATATATTCCCATGTTCCCAACATACATACATTCCTCGAGGTCTTAGTGACAGAAGTTTAGCAGGAGATTATGCTGGCTCTGAGAAAGGGTGACAAAATGTGTGTTTTAGTACTATGCCTGTGTGTCCACACATCTATGTGTATCCGTGTGTTCCTATTGTGTCATGGTTTTGCTTCATATGTAAGGCTGCTGTATCACTAGGGATTTTTTTCCCCAGCGGAGAGACAGAATCTGCAGTCTTTCATGTGCTCACTCTGCCTGTGTTAATTACTGTCTTCAGATGGAACTTGCCAGCTTGTGATTATGACATGGGAAGTTGTGTGTGCAAAATACTTGGTATTCGAGTGGTAAAATTGGCTCTTAAAGGCCTCTTCTAGGCAGATGTCGGATCGAGAAGCCAGAAACATGATGTAAGAAATGCAAAACAAAGTGAAAAGAGGAATTCGTTGCTGTGAGGTAAATTACCATACCGTATGTGACTTGCATGGCCTCCACTATTTCTGAAAACATCACATGGGCGTGCTCTGCCTCTGTACAAACCAAGACACATTCAGTTTTTTCCCGCCAAAATGCATGGTGCATCCTTAAAATGTGTGTAGGATGTAGGGAGGGTCTGTCGGCAGAAATGGAATACAGTATTCATAATTATGTTTGCATTAGTGTATAATCTGGAGATAAATATTGTTGTGCATTCGTTAGAATTAGCCTCTCTTACCTACACAGTGAATCTGTCCTTGCTTTGTGTTGCCTCTGTGTTTCTACAGTAGCCCAGAATGGACAAACCAAGCATAGTTGTGGTAGCGGCCACCAAAGGCTTTTGTAGCCACTTGTAATGGGGGGGTGAAGGAGGGTTATTCAGTTGGTTACAGTCTGCAGCCCTGGCCTCATCAGAAACCAGTAGTAGTCCATTTGTTAAGGTGAGTAAACCTTTGAAGAGGTTGTAACCCAGAAAATGCAAGACAAGCTTGCTGTGCATGGGAGAAGTTTGCCTTATGACCATGCTTACTGTTGCAAAAGAGTCTATTTTAATCCAAATCATTATCATTTTCTATACCTAAACCTGACCAAACAACTACACATGGACCTTGGAAGTGTCCGTATGCCTCACCTGAAATATCAGATGGTCAAGTAGGGGTTTGTTTTTCTGTACCATGTAACTGACAACATTCACACAACATTCAGGTAAAAGTATGCTGACTTGAGCTGAACTTCTCTCTTAAGCTTTTTTTTCATCTCTTTGTGGGGTTTTCCTGTGAACAACTACGTGGAGCACTGATGAGGAATACTCTGGGAAAATGAAAACTTGTGCCACAGTCCCATTTTTAAACAATTTCACATCTCCTTCCTCCGAACTGAAGCTAACTAAAACTTTCCACTTTATATTTAAATGCAGCCATTCACATAATAAATACTTTGTAGTATGACTTAATCCTGAAAGTATAACCCGGCCCGTAGAACTAACAAACATGTTAAATGTGTTTCCTTACTTATAAAACACTGGGAAAGCTAAATGGTGGGGCAACAGCTATAATGTTACACTTTTAGAAAAAAACTAACTACTCTGAAAGCCTACAGTAGTACACACATTCAGAGAATGCAAATTCAGTGATTCGTCCAAAAACATTGAGCCCAATAATATAGACTATTTTAGATGTTTAAAGTTTAGCATTCTTCGCAAATCAATAGATTAAAGATTTATCTGCAGTATCTACAATCTATTAAATAGACAATAAATTAAATAAAACACCTTTGCATGACAAAGGGAGTGTTTAAGATCCTGATAATCCAATTATTGCTGGTTTCTTTGATGAAGACGTTCGCTGATACCTGGAAATGTTTTATGCATGAGCACTGGCTTTGTTGTTCAGCCAAGAGCCTTTGACTGGAGAATCAGACACACTTGATTCAGATCTGGTCTGACACCAAATCGGAATCAAGGCAGCCGTGTAATTATCCCCTTATGTGTGTGTGTGTGTGTGTGTGTGGCCCTCAGCCTGTTTGATTCATCTACATATCTGACAAACCTGGACTCTGTATACGGCTGGAAATGCCAGTGGTAAAGGCCTGCTCCGGCCTTTTAAGTAGTTCTTCACAGCAGCGCTAGATCCTTGAGGCCTGCAACTCACCCACGCTTACTTTCACTTGTATTTGATCATTAATCATATGATCTTTATGTAGATATCTCTTTTGAGGAGTGAGGTTTGGTCCACATGTGTCTTGTTATCATTATAATGACCGTTCAGAATCTGTAAAGCAGCTCCGCAGACGGCTGTCTCTCTTTGAATCTTAGACACACACCTAACAAATCCACTGCTTGTGAGCAAAGTTAACAATGAACTTGACAGAAAAACAATACAAGAAGCTCAAGCAATAGATGTGACAGCTTTTCATAGATATTCCAGTCTGTCAGGCAAACCATGTTTATCTGCACTTTCCGTCTCTCTCCCCAGCTATGCAGTGATAGCTTACGGGTGTGCAGAGTGTCCCAAGCTGAGCTGTGGCCGTGAGGGATGTGACACAGAGTTCTGCTACCACTGTCGACAGCTGTGGCACCCCAACCAGACGTGTGACCAGGCCCGCCGCCAGCGAGCCCGTCACACCTCAGGTGGCAATGATCCCTCCACGCTGTACGTCTTCAATGAAGAATCTGGAGGAGGTAAGACATTTGTGGCCAACATTTTGGGAAGTACACTTGCAGGTCACTTCCAGGCTCACACTGGTGAAGAGTTAATTGAGAAGACTGGTATTTGCCCCAAGTGGAAAACTTAGGTTCTGAAAAAATTAAGCCAATGTAGAAGTACCAAAAACTGTAGTTCCTCAAAAGGTCACTTGAGGCTAGCTACTGAAGCTGGTCAATAGACGTGGACCTCCATAGACCACCATGTTAAAATGTCTAACTTTACAGCAGAAATAAACATGTTTGCTGCCTGCCACAAAAACTGGTTTGGTTCATAGTTAATTTTCATTAATGACAACTTTATTGGGGAACATTTTAATGTAAGGGGTGCTTTGAGCAACTACTGCATGCCTCTCAGAAATTGCTAGCTCTCTGCCGAGGCATCACTCACCCCCCTCAGCTCCACTTATACTCCACCTCGTTCCTAATTTTTGAATTATGTGGAAGTTGGGTGTTGTCAAGTACTGCCAAATTGCTCTTTAGGAAAATTATGGGAGTAATCACCGAGAGTTGGTTCATCTGCATGTTGAATATGAGGCTAGAGCCTGCTGCTGGTTAGCTTAGCTTAGCACATCACTGAAATGTGAAAGGAGCTAGTTGGCTCTGTCCAGCTGAAATACAATCCACCTACCAGCATATCTGAAGCTTACCAATTAACAAATACTTGTTTAATATGTAATAAATGTGTAAAAACACATTTTGTTTGGGGGGTGCAGGGTTATGCATTGGACTTTCTTGGCTCTTGCAGTTGCCAGGCAACTAGCGAAGACTTCGGGAAGTCACTGCTCCCATCAAATAAAAGTAGGCCTATATCCTGAAATAAATATCGAGCCATTCCTTTAAGTTAATCAATAAATATTGCGAGATCTGTGTTCTTTTACATGTACTGTACTGTGTTGCAGATGCAGAGGAGATCAAAGCATGTCCTCGCTGTGGTGCCTACATCATGAAGACCAACGATGGCAGCTGTAACCGCATGAACTGCACTGTATGTGCCTGTCAGTTCTGCTGGCTGTGTATGCAGGAGATCACCGACGTGCACTACCTCAGGTATCCCCAGTCATTAACTGCAGCCCAACAATAAAACAATCTTGGTCTTGGTCCAGCTTTGGTAGGTTCTTCCTCATAAAATCCTCCAACTTCACTACAAAGCTCACTAAAATGAGTTAAACATACCCCCAATTATACCATCATTGCATCTGTGAAGCAGTCAGAGATAAAACTGGGCCAGTCAGCAAGGCACGTACACACTGTACAGTATATCATTGTTGAGAGGCTGCACTGGTTTAAACAGTTTGTCTGCTCTTCTATTGATTTTTCCAGTCTTGGAAAGGAGTCATTGCTGACTTGTCATTAGTTACCCACCTCTATCTGCATCCATATTTCCATGCAGCACAATATATTTTATTTTCTCAAGCTAATACAACAGCTAGAAGAAGGTTTAATCTTTCTGCTGGCCAAGGTCTGTGTAGAAATGTTCATGACTGTATTATTTCTGCTTTGGGTTTAGTTGGCTACGTGTCAGCTGAGAAAGGCTTTTTGTGGATCTCCTTGTACCAGCGATATTGGCTTCCTGCACTGTCTCTCCTCCTTTCTCCCCTGCCCCTCCCTCTTCTCCCCTCCCCTCAGCCTCTTTCATACTACAAATTACAGAGAACGTCCTAGAGAAGGACAAAGCTTTTAGCATCTCACAGCAAATCTGCCAGTTCAGAGCAACGGAGCATAGCCATAATACCTCATCATAATTTCCTCCACTCAGGCTTTTAAAACCCTAGAGTGACATGTGCTGCTGTAAGACGAATGCGTACTTTGAGAAACGGCAGAGTCCTCAGGTGCTATTTGTGTTTCACTTCTGCTCTTACAAGATAATTAAGACCAAACTGCATTAGTCAGTAGCACTGCTAGACAGTCAGAATTACACCACAACACTAAAGCCTGATACAGCAATTTAAGTGACACTCAAAAGCGACTTTTATTTTGTACCAAAGTCACATCAAGTATCTCTTTTGACAAACAAACTCAAATAACCTGGCTTTCCTATTTACCATATGCAAGATAAATGAAACTGTGAGAAGGCTGCAAATGACAGCAGTTCAGGGAGAGAAGCCAGAAAGAGAATGATAAATGCAAATGAGATGGTTCAGTTTGAGTTAAGATGTAATGAGAATTATTTCACTTATTCCTTCAAAAAACTATTAAAAATGTGATTTGATGATTTGGTTTGAGGCTGTGAGAGAGGTCATTCCATACAAGATGACGATGTGTTTCTGATCAGGGCAGATGACAATGAGTGTGTTGTTGTGAGTACACACATACTTTTTGTGTTAATTTCAGCATAAAGTTTGGATAAGAACTGACTTAGCCACACTCAATTCTTATCAGACTGTGAGTCTAGTAGCATGCCATTTGGATTTGATAACGGGGTGTGTTTCGATCGACACAATGCAAAAATACCCCTGCACAAAATTGGATGCTTCTACAACCAATCAGAGTCATTTTGTTATAAACAAATTCAAGTATGCGGCAAAGTATGCATCCTGAAAGTCAATTCTGCAAACAATCATCAAACAAACAAACGTCATTTTTGGGAGTCATCAAATGGCTCCTGTTCTGCCATTTGTATATGAGGAAGTGTTGACAATCTGCAGCCTCACCACTTGATGTCACTAAATCCAACACACCGGTCCTTTAACTTACCTCCCCTGTTGTGTCTCAGTCCCTCAGGATGTACATTCTGGGGGAAGAAGCCATGGTCTCAAACCCGCAAGGTACTATGGCAGGTGGGCATGTTGCTTGGAGCACCTGTGGTCATCTCCCTTATAGCAGGCATCGCCATCCCAGTCATTATAGTGGGCATACCAATCTACATGGGCCGTAAGGTCAGTAAATCCCAAGTCACATTTAATTCATTTTTTTAGATTAGATTAGTTTCAACTTTATTGTTATTACACATGTACAGGTACAAAGCAACGAAATGCAGTATAGCATCTAACCAGAAGTGCAATAGGCAGTAAGTGCACGTGGCATAAATAGTATGGTATATAAGTAGTATGGTACAGGTTGTTTTTTGTAGCATATGAACAATATTTACAGATCAAAACCTATCTACCTATAGGTTGTACCTATGTACCTATGTGTATAACTCAGCCTGGTGTAGGCTCATATAATACTTTTAATAGAACAGATTTTCATATTACTGCCTTTTATTACTGTACTTTAAATGAATTTGACTGAACTGGTACGAGCCTATGAACACCATGTGGATGTTTGCTAACTGTAGTATAAATGATTCTTGTGTTCTCCTCGTTATATTATGCATGGGATGCATGTATTAGTGGATATGAATAAGTAGCTGAGGAGATGGAGGACAACAACAAGGAACAAGTAAAATTTCCATCATGCAATTTATGTTTTATTTATGACCTTTCAGGTCCATGGTCGTTGTAAGAAAAACAATATCTCAGGAAGTAAGCACTACTTGACTGTGGCGAGCGGGGTGATGATGTCTGTGTTTGTGTCGCCGGTCATAGCAGCTGTCACTGTGGGTAAGGACCGAACAAAAACACATTCTGCATACTGAGGAGCGTGATCATAGGGCAAAGCGAGTTTCTGCTGGTTTACAAAGTCACTGAAACTGTCACAGTATCCTGAAACACAGCAGTTTAAGTCAGACACCAGTAAGACCTCATATACTAAATATGCAAATTTGACATATCTCTTTCTTTTGGAATAATGACATAGTTGTAGTTTTATTATCAGATTGTCCTAAGGCACTATTCAGAAAGTCATTAAAGATAAGATGATCGTGTGGGTTTGACCAGCTCACTGGGAGCTAGTTGTGGAGTGTCTGGGATAACCCCTTCCATAATAATGAGTCAGCAGCAAGAGAAAAACTTCATCTACATCTACATCTTCATCTTTTCTCACGCTCTGCATACACACACACAATTTTAACAGTGTGGTTGAGAATGCACAGCTTTTTAGCAGACTCACAAAACATGCATGTCAGATTTTCCAAATGATGAATTAATTATAGGTCCACTATGATAGATATTGAAAACACAAAACGAGACAAGAGCAGTGTATTACTACGCTGACAAAGTCAAACTCCATTTTACAAACTCTCATTCGTAACCTTCACAAAAGTACTTTTAACAAAACCCACAGACTCGATGATCAGCAGCCTCCCCTGTGCTGTGTGATGCTGTGTGATTATGCAACCTGTGACTGAGATAGGAATTTGGGAACACAAAGCAGAGTGCAAACCAAACAAAGGGACATCATTAACGCAGCGGGAACACTGGGACGCTATTGACTCAGCAAATGGGTGAAACCGGCGCAAGAGGATGAGCTTGCCAGCCAAAAACAGTCCACACAGAGAGAGAGGAAGGACCACAATAGATTGTGTGTATCTGACAAAAATGGAACCAAACTAAAAAAGGGGGAGATGTGACGGAAATGTGAGAGAAAAATAACAGCCATTGAGCCGTAAGAACACAAAAGAGAAAAGGGATGAACTGGGAAAGGGATGCAAACAGCATATAAAAGAGTAGGATGTGAGGGTGAATAGTACAGTGTGTTTGAGTGTGTGCCAAGGAGACCCTTTAGTGTGTGGCAGAGTGATGGTTGTGACATTGCAGAGGGAAGCTGAGAAGCTCCTAAACCCTTACTGTCACAGCTGTGAATGTTACCCACTGTAGGAAGAGACTGAGTCATCTATAACGCCTCTTTGCCCTGTGTGAACGCAGGGATGAAATCTCGTGGTTTGTTTGCACACAGAAACCTAGCTTCTAAGTTTTCATATGGCTGCCCACGACAGTAGATGCAGATCATACTTGGATGCACATTCAGATGCATATAACTCATCATTTATTAAAGGGATAGTTTCACATGCTGGGAAATATCGCTTTCTTGCCTGGAGTTACATGTGAAGATCGATGCCACTTTGATGTCTGTGTACTAAATATGAGGCTACCAGCAGCAGCTGCTTAGCCTCGCATGGAAACGGCTGGAAACGGGAGGTCGCCACGGTTTTGCTGAAAGGTAACAAAATCTGCGTTCTTGCACCTCTGCTAATTGGTTTTGCTAATTGAAAGTAACAGTTCATGTGTGAAAAACAACAGGGAAAATCTGACATCCATGTTTTGTGAGTCTGCTGAAAATCTGTGCATTCACAACCCATTTTCTTTTGAAGTGTCCATCGCAGAAATGTCTTTCTGCACATATATAACAATAACATTGTAGAAAACATGAAAGAGGACTGCTAAAATGACTGCATGGAATACATCTTGATAAGCCATATAAAACAGATATGCAGTAGATTAAAATAAATAAATACCTACGTGGAATGGGGCAAATGGCCTCTAATACAATTAGAATTGATTTAAAAGCTGACAAGGAATCAGATCCTCTGCATAGTACTTGGAGACAGAATATAAAGAAGAAGAAGAGGAAGATTTCATTCATTCATTCATCTTCTATACCCATTTAGTCCTGTTAAGGGTCACGGGGGTCTGCTGGAGCCTATCCCAGCTGTCATCGGGCGAGAGGCAGGGGTACACCCTGGACAGGTCGCCAGTCCATCGCAGGGCTAACACAGAGACAGACAACCATTCACACTCACATGCACACCTACGGCCAATTTAGAATCACCAATCAACCTAATGAGCATGTCTTTGGACGGTGGGAGGAAGCCGGAGTACCCGGAGAGAACCCACGCAGACACAGGGAGAACATGCAAACTCCACACAGAAAGGCCAGCCGGCCCATGGATTCGAACCGGTGACTTTCTTGCTGTGAGGCATCAGCGCTAACCACCTCGCCACTGTGCCAAGAACAGATTTATTGAGCCTTGTCTACCTGCAACGCCAAAATTCCACACTGAAACAGGAAGGGCGCCCCTTTTGTCTGTCTTATGTTACTGTTAAAATGATATAATATGATAAAAAAATGTACAGAGACACCAAACAAACGTGCATTTTGTGCCACATGATCAACATGTATAATCAGCTCCAGAGATTGAAGAAGAAAAAGGAAAGAAAGTGTGATGTGTAGTATAAAATACATAAGGATTTATCATGGAATGTAAACCCTGTGTGTTCACAAATCGTTGACTTTAAGTCCAATACGAAAATGCTGAAAAACTCTTCAAACAATATGACATTCACATACTGTATACTTTCAAAGAGGTCCTCATGTCTCTCCGTTTTCTTTTAGGTGTAGGTGTGCCGTTGATGCTGACTTATGTCTATGGAGTTGTCCCCATGTCGCTCTGTAGGAACGGTTGGTGTCGACCGCAGAATGAGCCACCAGAAACACACAAAATCCAACTGGAAGACTTAGCCAGCTGTGAGTACAGTCTGCAGTTTAATCACGGATATCCTCTAGCCCTAAGATAATCTACATGAGTTCTTGGTTGTGATTTTTGCTCCAAGTTGCAGCCTGATCTGATGAAGTTTCAACTTCTCTTATAGATCTTCTATTCTCTCATGTAGTCAGTGATCACTGGACGGGTCAGAGCAACTCAACACTCAGCAACACCAGCGTCCAGGAAGTCAGAGTCAGTGTGCAGGAAGTGGGCGTCCTCCCAAGTACAAGTACCACACCCCCGGAGCTAGATACATATGTGGGACTGGATGAAGCCACAAAACGCCACGGATATACCCAGCAGGACAGCCAGTCTGACTGCGAGGTGGTTATTGTGCCTGACAATAAGCTTGATGACACACAAGCAAGGTAAATGTTACTTCTAGATTGTTTCCTACTTCTGCTTTTCACATTTTTTAGCAAGGATTTTACTTTACATATATTCTTTTAGCAAACAAAAAATTATATTAATTCTCTGTTTAAGCATAAAGCCCTGCTGCTATAGTTTTTGACACAGTACTACACAGTACTGTCGTAGTTGTTTTAGGCAGTAAAAGTAAAAAAGTTTTTATTCATCCATCAAGGGTACCCTGCAAAACTTCCTTGTATACAAACAAAGGTTACTTCCTTGTTCATAAAACACTTTCAAAACCAGTTTCTCGAAAGTGAATTTTGCATTATCTGCATCTACAAGTTGGCATTTTCTCCTCGTCTTCCACCATCCGGCGCCCCCTGCTGGCCATTGCAAGTACATGTTTAAGGCAATCAGGCACAACATTAAAACTACCCACAGGAGAAATAAACAACATCAACCATCTTGTGACAATACAATGTTCTTCTGGGAAACTTTTGGACCTGACATTCATGTGGATTTTACTTAGACATGTAGCACCCACTTAGAGCAGACCAGGCACCCCCACCCCATATGACACTCCTTGATGGCAGCAGCCATCCCCAGCAGGACGCAGCCTGTCCCATGTCCATTGTCTGATGAGTCACAACTGTTTTGGAGGCACAAGGGAGACCTACACAATATTAGGAAGGTGGTCATAATGTTATGCCTGATTGATGTAAGTGGTTTATCAATAGATGCCGTTATAACAGAACCAGTTCTCCCAGATACAATTACCTAATGTTGTTTCTAGGTACTTGACGGGTGGTTTTCAACATCTTAGAGAACGTACCATAGATTTAGACTCATTTGCTTCTTATGTCATCAAATTGCTGAGATCAGGGCTCTGTTTAGAACCACACACTGTCTCTTTTAGGACATGTTGTTCTTATTGCTTTATGACTCTGACTGGATGAGGTCATTGTTGCACACAGTACATCTGGGATGGATCAGGAGCCTCTCAGATTATATTGTGTGATGGGTAAGAATATTCTGCACAGTACTTGTCTATTGATACCAGTATGTATGTCTATTGTGACCACAGGGAAGGAACCAATATTGAGGTTCGTGTTGAAATTGAGACCCATCCCAGGGGCGCCCGCCAGTCCAGCCTAAGTAGCATCCTGTCTAGTCGAAGCTTGTCAGTGGAGTCACTGGGACACTCGCAGTCCCAGTCCCAGTCCCAAGACTACCTGTGTGCCTCAGAACTGGAAGGAGGAGGAGGAGGAGGAGGAGGAGGAGAAGAGCAGGAGGGAAGAGAGAAACCAGGCGGGGAAGCAGGAGGAGACGAAGGGACAGTTTCCCCAGTCTTTGAAGTGGACGGTGTATGAGGTCCTTCATTGCAGGTTTTGAACTTGGTTGAAGATATAGTCAGGTTTAATGGAACTACACAAATCCATGAGCTGACATGTGACTGGACTGACCTGAGAATCGTTGGCCAAGGCCACCTCCTGCTTCCAAGACGGGCCCTCCCACCAGATGCCTTCTAGCTCCACCCTCTAAGGAAGATGCGGGTTAAGACAGAGAAAATTGAAGAGTGTGTGTGAGAGTGTGTGCGAGACAAATAGCATGAGAATAAGACTGTGACATAAAAACTGGAGGGCTATAAGCTGTAAAGCAGACAGGAGAGCATGTTAGCTGACTAGTTTGGTTTGTTTTTTTCTATGTTATCCTTTCTGAAAGAAACTACCTTACTCTCCCTCTATTATAAATCTATTTCATGAAGTCCTCTCTTCATCTGGCTGTTATCTTTTAGTGACCTCACCTCCGTCCTCCCCCGCCCTTAACAAATAAAGAGAGCATGACTTGTTTTTTGGCAGGCTAAGAATCTAACAACTATCTTGTCAGTGAGTTAATTTAAAACCTTTCCTAAGCCATGCTGCAAGACGGGATGAATTTTTCTATCTGAAAGAACATGTCCAACATTTTAAGATGCAGTCTTCACACATGAATTGGGCAACTTTAAAAGATGATGCATGCTGCACTATTTGGAGTCTAAGGTGCTCTGTGGCAATGTGGCAGTGGTAGTTTGAATTGACTAGAGGGCTTATAAATATCATGGATTATCACTTAATCACAGATCCACAGTCTTCCATGGAAGCAGTTGGGGGGCAATGTCATTATTGCATTGTTTTAATGCAGCTTTCAGCCTTCATTGGGTTATTTCCTTTGAAACTGAAGAGAGTGATAATTCTTTAGTTTGTTAAAAAAAATGCTCTCTTTGATCTCCGATGTAGTACAACACGGCAGCAGCACTGCAGTCTTAACTTTTTAAAGCATGATTCTACTACTCGCTGTGTATCCAGAGTAATACGTAAAACACATGCAGGTTCACACACTCACGGCGGCCAGCGCGGCTGCAGTCGAGGGCGCTGCTGAGAGCATTAAATAAACTAAAGACTCTCTCAAGTGATCACAGAGCACCGAAATTACAACAGCAGCATGCCACCGCAGGCTAAACTCTAATAACTCCTTCTAGATGATCTGTGAGACCTGCAGAGACTATACAGTCTGTACATGCACTGCTTAGCTTCCTGAGTGTGAAATACTTGTGAGATGAACTTGACATGATAACATGTGCCAGGTTGTGGGGAGAAATGAATAAAGATTTCACCATGAAGGACAAAAACATAAGACATGTCTTCTGTGTTTTTTTTTGTTTTTTTTTTTTTTAAATAGAGCATAGTCTCCTAATATTGCACATTATCAACCATATCTTTATTATTCTGGGGACATCCGGGAGTCACTGTAGTTTTGTACAGACATGTATGAAACATGGGGATAATGGTCATATTTTATTGTAAACACTTCAGGTATTTTTTTATTAATCCTTATTTAGTTTGGACGCCTTAATTCTATTTATTTTGAGTTTTAAAATAATTTAAAATCCTGGTTTATTTTAATTTTAAATAATAGTGTCAATAATAATTTTATGCACAATGTTGCAAGGACGTGTTGCAACCACTAGAGGGCGCCAATATACAAGGAAATAGAACGCACTCATCAGATTTTTATTTTATTTATTTTATTTATTAGTTTGATTAGTTGTTCTAGTTGTTTCGTCGTTCTAGATCAGTTCTGGCAAAAAAAAAAAAAAATTGCCGGAAAATTATTCTTAGAATAAAACATATGCTTATTTGCAATGAAAGGTAAAAAACATGCAAAAGGAAATCGGAGATGGTCATTTAAGGCCAAACTATTAATCAAGTTAAAGGGATAATATTACCTTAATTCATGAATTAAAAAAAAGAAGTAGCAATAAACAAACACACAAGTAACAAACCTGGCAACAGTGGTTAATAAACCGTAATGAGACAAAAAGTGCCATCGTTAGCTCATCGTTATTAACTCATTAGTGAGGATAATTCCTCTAAACAGCTATAACTCTGTAATGAGTTTTCTTTAAGGTCGTCCACGCAAACTGAGACACTTTTACAGCAGCACATGAAGGTTAGAAGGACACGCCCTTAACTTTGGCAGCAGTGCAGTGTGAATGTATATATGTGTGCGTATGTGTGTTTGCCCTCAGCTGCTCATAATATCACTGAGGAGAGGGAGAAGAGAGAGACTCGTGGCTGGGACTTGTCCTCTTTCTCTCTTTCGCCTGTGTTTTTTCCCCCCCCTTCCTCCTCTGTGTCGAATCCGCGCAGGCAGCCCGGCTGCATTTACCTCCCTGCGGTCCGGAGACTGGGGAATCCACCTGCCGGAGAGAGCGGACACACCTCGTGATGGATGCCCTGAAATCTGCCGGCAGAGCGATTATCAAGAGCCCCGGAGTCCCGCGGCACACATGGGGAACTTCAAAGCACGAAAGTGAGTGAGAAAATGTTGTCCCCAAATGTTTGGACACGGTGACAGTGTTGCGGAGATTTTGGCGGCGTATCAGTGGTGGTGTTATTTATCAGAGAGGGAGAGGAGGGCGATATTTGTCCGGTCCTAGCAAGCTACAGTAGAGTGTTTTATCACTGGAGAGCTTTTGTTTGTCTTGTGTCCAGATACACCCGACCCGAGCAGGATGTACGAGAGAGGAAATAGCTGTAAAACTACAAGCTGTTTTTTTTATATACTAAGTACTTTTACTACATCCTGAGTGATATGGCTAGCAGCTACTGCCAGTTATTCCTCAAAAGCACCTAGCTTATTATTTTATTATTATTTATTTATTTATTTATATTTATTTAACGAGGTTTGTCCCTCTGGCATCAAAGATCTCTTTTCACAAGGGAGACCAGGTCAAGAGTGGCAGCAGCACACTTTCAACAGGAAATAACATAAAAGCGTAACATAGAATCACAGAGTTGCAAAGAAAACACCATTTAAAAGGTTTGCACACAGACAAACTGGACTCAACAGATTTCACCATCTTTTTAAACTCGTTCAGGGACATTTTGAAGTTTGACATTAAACTGTAGGTTCCGTGCAGCAGGAGCAAAGGCTAAAAGCAAAGGCTAAAAGCTGTCTCTTGTAGGTCTCCCTTGTGCCTCCAAAACAGTTGTGACTCATCAGAGAATGGACATGGGCCTTCTGAGGGTGTCCTGTGGTGTCTGGAAACAGAATGTTGTTAGTGGGGGCCTTTGGGTCCTATGGGTTGAGGGGAGGGGCCTCTGTGGATCATCCCACAGATACTTGATCAGTTTGGGATCTCGTGAATTTGGAGGTCACCTTGTGCTGTTCTTCATGTTTTTTGAATTATTCCTGAACCGTTTTTGCGTGTGTTTTTAAGCTGAACTCTGACGCACTCATAGTGTCATGATCCAGGGGCAATGTGCTGTTGGATTGTTGTCTGTACACAAGCTTTTTTCCATAGCTTCCATGTTGGCTCAATTTCCATAATACTTTACTTAGGGTAGATGCAAATCAAGAGACTGAAAAGGACGAGGCAAGTCTTAAAAAAAAAAAAAAAAAAAAAAAAATGGATCACACACTTGGCCAGTGGCTGGCTCAAAAGCAGGGCAACCCTCATAGAACCCCATTTTAAAATGGTTAAAACTTTACAGAAATTACTAGTTTAAGAATAAGAAATAGTTTTGGTCTATATGGCTTATTTCTATATGTATGACAACTGTACACAGGGGCAAATCTTTATATACCCCATCTGTTTGAGCTATATCAAGGTTTAATATCATGCATAATAAAGGGAGTCCACCAGACTTTCAATAGATTTTGTCCATTTTTCATTTTCCAGACAATGTTACAGGTATTTTTCATCAAATTTGATATTTTCAGTTTTTTTAATTTGTCCATGGAAATCGGAAAAAAAAATGGGAATGAACTATATTTAAGATACTACACCTGAATATACTGTGCTATTTGCTGTTTTTCCAGATAATTATTCAGCATTTTCATGTGCAGTGTTGCTGAACTACTGCAGTACATGAGGTTTTGGGGGCTGAGTGAAGGGTCATATCAGCAAACCTTGTCACACCATCAGTGGCAGACTGCTTTGCTGCCTGCAGCCCTGCTGTCTCACCAATGTGTCAAGTGCTGTCTTGAACACCCCCCCGCCCCTACAGCCACATTTCCTGTAAGCCTCTCGCTGCCATAAATGCCAGCATGCTGTTTTTGCCTCGTCCTGAATTCCTGTTTAGTGAATAATCGTCTGCCCATGCCAGCTTCCATTAAACATGACTGATTAATTTCACAGCCAGGAAGATGTTCTTGGTTCCCTAACGCTCTGTAGGAAATGTTCTACATTCATTATTGAATATTGAGCACAAATCTGCTGGATTAAAAAGTTCTCTCGCCTGATTTAGGCTTTAATGAGAGTTTTGTTTCTCAATGTGAGCGCAAAATCTCAGTGTTAAATAACAGGTTTGCCATAAATGGTTTGGATTGTTGTGTTGTGACGGCTGCTCTTGATTGTGGCCTCTGTGCAAACGCTGATGGACAGGAGTTGTTATTATTTTCCACAACACCGCCAACATAACAGCGCTCCCCCTTATAACCATGGCGACTTTACGGTGACAAAAGCTGACAAACAAATCACCAACATGTCATCTTGGAGGACGTCGTCAGCGACACATTATTAGCAAGAGCCTCAGCATTGTGCTTTTCTTCTCTTATTGTTGCTGGAGCCAGAAAGGCAGAATGACACTTTCAGAGCAGAATCCAGCTGGATGTCGGCACCTGATGACAGAAGCAGTTTGAAGCGTCGGAGGAAGCGGGGCTGGGGAAAATGTGAACACAGCAGTCGCAAACAGAACAAACAGTAAGGGTGACTGCTGATGTCCAGAAGCTACTTAGCAGGCAATTTGGAGAGAGGAAAGTGTCTCTGTGCCAGCGTTTGGCTGTCTGAATGCAAATAAGGTAACAATGCAGCTGCTTGGCACAGCCGCAAATTAGGTGTAATTAAAGTTTGAAAGAAAAAGTGATGAATCATTTGTGTCCTGTCCATTGACTGAAGAAAACCGCAAACAAAATGTAGATGTTAATTCACCGGAGTTAAAAACACACACACCGGAGTTACAAACACACACACCAACTCGATTTTTGGACGAATTCTGTTTATTATTCGAATATTGATGCAGCCAAAATGCATTATTACTAGAGTTTGTTTTAAATGACACTGTAGTGTGAAGGTTAGATGAGATAATAGCATTTAATTGGGTTAGGATTTGGGTGTTGCTTTTAGGGGGCAGCGCAAGTGAAAAACACGGAGGGAGTTTTTTGCTAAACACTCTTAACATGGTTCACTCCGTTGCCTTCTGACCTCTCTGCCAACATCAGCATGTACAGTCAAACCTTCCCTTATCCTAACATCTACTGTAGCCGGTCTCCTTTAGCGAGCAGAAAACTGACATGTGCAGCACAGTCCCATTGCTCCTCCTGGCTACGTTGTCATCTGTTGAGGTCAAAGCCACTGGCAGTGTGGAAGAGGACACGGGATGTACCTGGAGTACAAACCATCACTTCAGATCACATCACAAGGAAGCGGAGCGGACCATACCCATGTCTCCCAAGTCAGACCCTCTTGCCCTTGGCACCAAGGATTGTCCCTGCTGTACAGTCCGCTTCAGTTCAAAATGGTGCTTTGGGGTAGATGGAGTCAAATCCTCAGTGTTGTATTTGCTGTAAACATATATATTACTTGCTTCTTCTGCACAGCTGTGTGATCAACATGAATGTGTGTTTCCGTTGGATTCTTTCATCGCTTTGGAAAAGATGTCAGAAAATGCAGTTTACAGTATATCGCTGTGCTTTGCAGCGCAGATCGGTGCTTGATCTGAAGTCAGTGGACTCAACAGTCATTAGGTTTGAGAACTCCTGCAGTGACTACGGCCTGCGGTTCTATTAAACCTGACAGGGGCTTGACTGAATGATATGCAGGAGGCGCTGGTGTCAGTTAGCGCTGCCCTCGAGGAGCAATTATCTCCCGATGGCTCGTTAAGACTCAGGAAGCCGTGAGTGAGGGAGATACCAGCGAGGAGGAATAGAGACAGACCCCCTCCTTCATGATAGGGAATGATGGAGGGATCGTCAAAGAGAGGGATAAAAGCCGTGGCAAATTAGAGGATTCCTATGCTTTGAATGCGATTATAACATGATGACTTGATAATTAGGGACCGATCATTTGGAGTTGTGCTGTGATGCAGAATTAAGTGGAATTAATGCAGCTTTATTAAGCGCCAAATACACCGGAATGTGGTTGTGATGCCTTCAAAGCCCTTCTTGTTTACACCTAGTGGTATGCAGCCAAGCAGAGAGACATGCCTTCAGCTGGTTTTGAGACCTCGTTCCCAATATAATGGTGGTGAATATAATTTTGTTCATCGTTCTAAAACCATTTAAATCGTAGCTTATTGGCCCATTAGTGTATTGGTTTTTCCTGCACGATCCAGTTCTCCCTGCACTCCATGTCTACCTGCAAACTGCAGTGCAGTGGTTAGATTAGTAGTTACGCATGACATATTTAACATGACGTCTTCAGGAAAAGGTTGTATTTGCATAATTATGGTACGTGACCTTTTACAGCACTGCTCTGTTAAAGTTACTAAAAAATTAACAAAGCACATAATAAGAAATGCAAGCACAAGTAGAAAGTTAGCATATCGTTGCTTTACAGTTGCTTTAGCAAAGCTGACATGCAGCGGAGAGGATGGGATGGTTTTTCGTAGCCAGTGTCCTGTTCTATTTTCTTTCAGGACTTTGCCCTTACACTGGAATTTCTTTTAGTCCATATACAGAACAAATGGTTAATGGACCATGAGGAGATATTTGTCGAAATACACACACAATCATGTAGAAGACAAGTAAACTGATATATGTATTTATGTAGCGTTAGCTGAGCGTCAGTATTTCAGACAGTGATTTAAGTGTGCAGATTTCACCCTCCCACCTCCAGAATTCATGCTCGAACCCCCGTCGGTCTCACCAGTCACAGACTGAGGATAGACTGGATGATAAAGTGGTGCTAATGAGTTTTCATGGATAGCGCTTAAAGGAACCTTTCTGAAAGATTTCTTATTTCAAACATCAGCACTTGTCCAGGTTGTGAGTTACTGCTTGGGACGGAGCTGATTCATTTTAGTTATTGAAACATATTGTACTGAGTTCATAACTTGGAGGGCTCACAGTTATCATTAAATATTCTGGATAATCAGGTTTGCCTTCTGTAGTGTTATTATGACCAGGGGAGCTACACCAACATTGTATATTATAGTAAATTTGCATCTAATATATTTAAACAAATATTGTATATTTTGTTTAAAAACATACTTGTTAGCTATAGTTTTATGTATTTGAATGAATAAATTTGAGTGGATTTTTTGTGAGTGCATGACCTTTTGACTGTTTCCACTTCAGAAAGGAACTACAGCACATGAGCTAAATCCCCCCCAACAGGCTGATTAGTAGGATTATACTCAAAAGCTCAACCACTTCAGTGACAGCTCTGCACATACGATGTGATGTTTTGCGTCTTACTTGACTCTTTTTTTTCCTCCTCTTGGTTTCAGTAGATGCTGAAACATTATTTGTGCTTCTACTACCAAACAGCCCAGTGTGTGACTTATGTCCTTTGTGGCCATATTTGTTCTGACTGAAATATCTCAACAGACTGTATGCACTGCCATAAAATATTATTGCCATTAGGGGTGCAACAAAAAAAGTTAATGAATAACTGACAGACTTCTCTGCGTAGTCAATTATTTTTCTGTTAACTTACCACCAAATCATACCCATACCCAACATTTTCTCATAATGACATATTTTAATATTAATAAAAAGAAAGGTTTAATGGCACGTGCTGATTGCAAATGAAAGTATATCTGTATTATTTTTCTGCAAAAGTTTGCATTCATCAACTTGGGGAGAAAAGTTAACGGAAAACTAAACATTGTTTAGCACCGGAAAGCAGCGTCTGCATCTTTTCTAGGAAGCCAGGGTGACACTTGTCAGAGCAGAGTCAAGCTTGAGTTTTTGTTGAGTTCTTACATAACATAACATAATGACACGCACCAACTAAGAATCAGACAAAACTCACCGTAATAGTTTAAATACAGATACTGCTTTCTTGTTTTTTTGAGGTCGGAAAGGTAGAGTGAGATGCATGTTTATATCATAGACAGTATAAGGGCCAGGAGATGGAAACAGGTACGCGAGTGGGTCTGGCGGAAGTGTGGTCGGGTCTCCACTCTTGGACCGTACTGCGCTGACTCTGGCTCCCAACTCGCAAGATGACACTGCCCGTATCCCCAGGAAAATAGCGTAATTTTGGCCAATGCCAGTAAGTGGTGACACATTGGCCATATTTATACAGTCTATGGTTTATTTCCGTTGTGGAGCAGCTGTAGGTTGTTTCATGTTTACAAGGCGTCCATTTTTACTTTTTTTAAGTCCCTCTTTAAAGATCTTTGACACTTTTAGGATTAGGTTTAGGCTTTTTTAATTAAAGTCTCTTTACCAGCATGTCTTGAAGTTGGAGCCGCAAGTGGGGGTGAAAATAATCAACTTGGTGTTGTTGTGTCATTGTGGCCCTAGAAGTCATTCTTCGTGATTTGAATTATTCCCCAAAGTTTTGTTTTTTCATTAAAATCTACTGATGGATTAATGTGAAATCTGTGTCCCAGTGAGGTTATGCTACTTTGGGGGTATTCTAAATTCCATCTATCTGGACTGTGGCCTATATGAACTTAATAGCTTATATTTTGTGTGTGGTTGAAAAGTAATTATGAGTAACAGCCTGTCTGTGTTGTGTTATTTGTTTAGGAGATGTTTGTTTTTCATTGTCCTCTTGTGGGGACAGGTCAGGTTAAGAGATTTATCTTTCTGGTTGTATTTTCCTCGTTTAGGGGATATGTAGCATTTAAATGGATTTAGGAAATTGTCACAACGAAGGTTTTTTTTTGGCATGTTGGGGCAGGTGTGACATATCACACGAGGCTGACAAGTGCTTCACTGCCGTAAATGCTCCTCTTGTCACCTTATTTATTAATCCTATGGTTGCTGTGGGTATTTTGAAAATTTAATAAAGCCTCATTCTTTCCCTGTCATAGGTCTGGGTTTAATCAAAGATTAGTCTGAGCCCATCTGTCTTTTATTCCGCAACTATCATTTCTGTACTAAAGCCTTAAAATCCCAACTGTGCCAAGGAGATTCACCTTAATTCCTTCTTAAGGATCACAGAGAATATTTTAGGTTATGATATATTTAACGGTGTGTGCTTCAGTTCGCTATGTATAGTCAGAATGTTGGTGCTGATGTGGCTGCTTGTAGTACAAAACAGTAGGTTGAATTTCTAACAGGAGTTTAGTGCAGATTTCATTTAACATTTTACACTTTCAACAACATTTATGCATTACTACCGTAAATCCTCTAATAGAGGCCCGGGCCTTTATTTACTCAAGTGCATTGCGGCCCAGGCCTTTATTGGAAGGAGGCCAGAATTAGAGGCAGGCCTCAATTTCTATTTGAGCAAAACGAACTACCAGTAGAATGAATAAAAACAAGATTTTGTATCTATTTGAACCTATAAAATATGAGAGAGGGCGCAGTGAGCACTGATTCCACGACCCCAGGGAAGCGGCGAGGTGAGATGCGGGGGGTCGCTGTAAAGCTCGCGGCCGGAAACGGCGAGCCACCTTGGCCCCGAGCACTTCCAGGCCGACCAAGAGCCGGTCGCGGCGCACCGCCACGGAGGAAATGCGCCCGGCAGGGGCCGGCTGACGCCGGGGAGAGGTCCCGCACACCGTGCCGCCGAAACCCTGACCCGCCGAGATGGTTCTAATAATAGCCCCGGCCACTATTAGAGACCCGGCCACTATTACCTCCACTGACAGCGAGACCGGCCAATGTTGGAGACCCGGCCGGTAATGGAATACAGGCCAATATTAGAGGATTTACGGTATGCTCATATTATTTTATCTTAGGTCAACAGTTAACCCCTAGTGGTTAAGCGTTCACTCACATTTCAAGTAGTAGGTATATTTTCTTCCCCATCTCATTCCACAAATATTGATTTTTAAGCCTGGGCCTCATGTTATTAAAAACTGCTCCTTGTCATATTCTATATTGATTCTTCTTGTGAGGGCCTCAAGAGTTTTATTATGGCAGGTGTATCACATTTCTCACGGCCCACACTGTATAGCTATATAGTATGAGCTGTAATGGTTATGTTTGATAACTCATTTTTTAAAAGCCTTCTATGTTATTTAAGCTTAAATGTCTATCAGTGTTTCATCCGGTATATCTGAAGCAGCCAGGAGGGCGTCTTTCACTCCCACACTAATGCTGACACGTGTGACTCAATTTCCTCTCCATAAACACGACCCACGTGTGATCAAACTACTGCTTTAGTATCTTATAGAGAGTTCATTATCATGCTGTTCTGCCGCAGTCTCTCTGGAGCGTTTTTAACACCAACAAGGTTTCTCTGGCCTCAAGTGAAGTGAATTATGCAACAGAGGGAAACTGAGAGACCCTATCTCGGGAGAGCGAGGTGCTTGTTCACTCAACTGCAGCACACACACACATACACAATCCAGTTTTCAGTTTAGTGTGAAGTCCTTGCATTTGATTCTGTTTGATGTGCGTGGCAGCTGTCTGTGAAATGGGATGTGCTGTCAGTCTAGTGTAAGAGTCTTTATAAGTGTATTTTTTTTCGATTCTGCATCTGTGTGTGTGAGAAAGAGAGATTAAGCACTGCAGATGCCTTTCCTTTGTGTGTGTGTGTATGTGTGTATGTGCATCTCGGCAAACCTTCTCCTCTACGAGATAGAAAAATCCCATCTCTGTTCTGTCTGTTCTGTACCTCTAAAAAATTCAACTCTCCTCACAGCCTCTGACATGTCATGGCCCTATCTGAGCCCAGCACTGAGAACCAAGGAACCCACACCTAAATATAACCTTAACCTGCCAGGTTGTAAATGGAAAACTCCTGTATCTCGGTGCTCTATAGGAACGCAGTGTGCATTTGAAACAAAGCACCAAAAAGCCCAGTAGAAGTTATCTTGATGTTGTGGGTGTCAGATTAATTAAGATGAGCTGCTGGTGTTGAACTCTACTGAGATAAGTGAATTAGCTCTCAGCCCATTCCTCTGATCCTGTTGATATTAATTATAAAAGCAAGCGATGATAACAATTGACTTCAAAAGCTGTTAAAATGTGGAAAAAAATGACTGCCTGATTAAGATTGAATTATTTTTGTTCATATTTTTTTTTTGTCTTGAAATGTTCAGATCTGTTTTATATCAATATTGATTTAAAGGACATTTCCTGGACATATCCCCAGTAATAAATCTGAATGTTGTCCATTCTTTTGACAGGTTACACCGAGGACAATCTCTTTCAATGCAGAGAATAAAAAATTCTATTCTTTCTGACAACAGGCAGACTCCTCTCCTGTCTAGCTGCTGACGAGTTTCATATTCCTCAACTACTGTCTAGTCTAGTCTTTGATTTCTCATACTTGACCTTGACGTCGAGGCAGGCTTCAGCCATTGAATTGGTAGGGCTGTATTACTGTATAGCTACTGCAAAATGTCATTGCAGCAGGAAAAAAAAAAAGACAAGGGACAAGGACAAACAAAAAATACGACAAGCAAATGGCAGCAAGAGGAGTAAGTACTAGATTCACTGGTTCACGTGGTTGGCTAGGGAAGATGACAACATGTGTAGAAAAGCCAACATGAGTAACAGAATTTGACAAATGACAAAAAATAATGGATGATGACAAAATATTTATAGCCCTGTCCATCACAATGGCAGTCAAAGGGGACGTCTACTGCAGCCTCTTTATCACTTTTCAAAATCCAGTATACGTCTTCCTGCTTCTACTGTACTACTGTGTTCATTGACTGCAGTGCATACACAGCTAAAAGCCCAAGAGCAGTAGCAAGGGATTTGTTTTCTCTTTGTTTAGTTTTTTTTTTTTTACCCTCAGTCAGTGGTTGCCCTACTGTACCTTGATGTGAAGGTCACAGGGATACATGTAACATGAGAGGAATACTGGGAGTAGACTGCAAAAATACAACTCTTCTAAAAGAACTACAGTTAAACTGTGAATCATTTGATTGTGAATCGGTTAAAGGCCAGGCTGTGAAGTGATATTTATAGTAGTAAAGATGTAAATACAGCATTTTCTGAAAGTGTCAGGGGTGTGTCAAGGAAACTAAACTGGATTGTGATGGAACAGTGTTTTCTTCCTTTTTTTGACTAAGCATTACATGAAAACTATATGACCCACATGTCTGTATGCTTTACATAAAGCTACCATCAGCACCAAAACAGAAAACCATGACAGGTTGTTGTTTCTTGAATGGTTATTATACCTTGGTCATAAGGGTAAAGGGTGCAAAATGTAACCCCCTTTAAAACCCCAAATAGTTATCTTTGCATGTTGTTTTCTGGACAACTTAACAAATAACACAGAATATAGTAATTTGTGAACCAGCAGGCAGTTTTCATATGTATCCCACCGTGCTAAATTAAACTACCCAGCTGCTGGCTCTAGCTTCACATTTACTGCACAAACATGAGAGTGATATTGATCTTCTGATCCAGCTACCAGCAAGAAAGCCAATGAGCACATTTACCAGTCATTAAGTGGATGAATACATTAAAAATGCACCAATTTACAGAGCATTTATGTTTCCAGTTTGGAAGGAAGAAGCTGCCAGTTATTTGTTCATATGGACCTTCTAACTTTTAAAACAAACCAGTTCAATTCAATTGTATTCATATAGCGTCAATAACAATACACATTGTCTCAAGACGCTTTACGCCTGAAGCCTCCAGAGCAAGCCTGAAGGCGACGGTGAACCCAGCTCATATGGAGGGACCCATCTGCCTAAGGCCAGCCGGGTAGAGACAGAAAAGAGAGAAGAGAACAGCAGGAGAAACAAGATAAACATACATCTGTCATAGATACATATATCTGACTAAAGCGTACATGTAGAATCTGATGATGATACAAATACAACATACAGTTGATGATGTTACATGACAGGTTGAGAATATAAGAGGAATCATAGGCAGGTTGGAGAATTGTTCATTCAGGTAGGAGTGGACAACTGCAGGAGGCCATAAAGACTGGGCAGGTTGATGAGACCACACCAACAGATGTAAACCAAGTATGCACTTACATGTAGAGTACAGTGCTGGAGCCAAAGTCAATATTGGTGTTAGAAAAAAATAAATAAAAATACTCCAAAATATGTTTGATTTTGTCTGAATTGTGTATTTTTTAAATGCATAGCTCAAGCACTCACATTGATTACTCCCTTATCGTGGTACTCCAGAGATGTGACACCTGAGAAGCTGAGGTATTTGACTGTGTCAGACCAGCATCCATCACTCGGCTGGAAGGGTCTGAAGTGCTCTTTCGCATTAGAGGGGAGTCCTGTGGGATGCACTCACAGGGGTGCCGAGATACACTGTCTCAAATGAGATCGGGGGCTCTCAAAGGTGACATGTTTTGCTTGGCTGTGATAATGGACGGGGAAGCTAATGATTACTCAAGCGATGTGTTGTTTTCCTCGCACTCAGCTCGAGACGGGGATCGGGGGAAACCTGGGGGATTCAGTTTTTCTTTTTCTTTCTTTTGAGACACGGCCTTGCTCTCGAATAAAAAACAAGATATTAAATATAACCCTATTAGTTCATGAATGGATTTGTTTTAAGGGAGCTATTTATGGTTGCAACATGAAGATGTTGAAATGGGAACCGGCAGACTCCTGGGGGGAAAAGATCTCTATCAGCAAAGAGAAAATCATGCCCTGTTTGAATTGCTAATGAAAAAAATCCTTTCATGGTGCTGAGCAATTATGCTTTATGAATAAATAGCCACGAGGAAATATCGAAGTGTCTGTATTGTGTTAGGGGCTCTGTTATTTTACAGTGATTTTGGAAATACAGTGATTCTGGTTTACAACTTAAATTTACTTTATAATATAGAATGAGTCATTGTTCTTCACATACGTTTACAGTTTACAGTTTACAGTGTTGGTTTTCTCTTCAGTTGTTCAATCAATAAAAACCCTGTTTCAGCATGTAGAAACTACTTTACTACTTTAAATGTTAAAGTAATAACTGTTGGATATGTGCATTCAGGTCACTGGGTAGAAATCGACCTTGGTGCCTCAGATCCATATGGAAATGTCAAAAGTAATAAGACACCAGTGGCCTCCATGTCGGGCACCGAGTGTCTGCTGAAATAAAAATGAGCCATGGCACTTTTATTGGGCATTTACTGTGCAAGTCACCTCCGTATTTAATGCCCTGTAGTCAGTGATGGACTATAACTGTCTGGAAATCGTAAACAGACTCTATGACAAACAGTCGCTCCTCTTGTTGTGTTGTGTTTGATGAATTAGCGCGTAGTGACATGGATAAATGAGCATTTAAATGCCTTTACACAAGGTTTCCTAAATAAAGACCTCATCGAACAAAGGGTACACCTACATGACAGTACACACTGTCCTCTGGACAGGAAAACATGCACATAAGTAATATTACATTTATATCCATTAATCATTTTTGGCAACTTTGGCTGCAGCACAACAGACTGTAAATCCAACACTGATACATTATCACATAAAATTCACACGTCCAGCTGAAAAGGTGCAATAATTAGTATTCATCTGGAGTTGTGTTCCAGGCAGCATTATAAAATTTAAACTACGTAGTCCAAATATAAGTAAAAGATGCTTTACAGAACCCGGAGCTGAAGGCCTGAAGCTGTACTTTGGTCTCCACCAACAGGAAAATATCTTTGCCTATCTTCTCTCTGGTGTTGGGCCAATAGTGTATATTGGATACCAGGTTTTTAAAATAGGTTTGATTCTGTAAAGGAGATAGAGAGTAAATTTGCAATCCTTAAAACCAAAACAGCTTTGCCTAGCTAGTTGGTGGCCTAATCTTCACTTCCAGCCTCTTGTAAAAGTGATGCTGCACTGTTCTTTTGATCAGTGTTGAATATCATTGAAGCAGTAAGATGTGTTGTACACATCAGCACCGATACAGACAGTCTTCCTGGGAAAACAAACAACTGTTACTAGATTACACTGTTATTTTCAGTTATTGTGTTGCAACTACACACAGATTTCTGTTTCCTGGAATTTGTGCAGTGTGGCTTGTTTAAAGAAAAGAAAAGACATTTCAGTGTCTGCTTATCTGGCTCAGTGTTCTTGCACAGCATCATACCAACCACACACCAACTGTCACTGTCTGCAGTGTAAATATTAGCACAATTCCCACCCTGGGATGCCAGCTATAAATAGAGTGCAGGAAATCATCCAGGAACAAAAACCCGAACGTCTGTGTTGGCTTTTAATTTGAAGCATGTAATAGCGCATGCCCGCAAAATAACCTTAGTGCTAATCCCAGTCAGTCTCAGGACACTTCTGAGGACAAAACATGCTGCTTTAGAGTGGAAAAGATAACACCGTTTTACTGCTGTGCTTGAGAATACCGGTTTGATCCTTGCTAATTAATGATTAATGGAGCCTTTGGAGGGCCGTTTATGATGGAAGAGTTGAGGCCTGTGATTAGCATAATGACTCTAGTCGAAGTTACTTAGCACTCAGGACATAAATCGCTGTTTTATCGAGAGTTAACAACACAAGGGTATCGATTAAAAAAACAAGATGTAAGGAAGCAGCAACTTAAGCTTGAAAGTGATGCTGAACTGACTGTCCCTTGTGAGTGTAAAGCTCCATTCCAAAAACTTTATTCATGAAATACAGACTCAGCAGTTTTCTATCCACAAGTCATTATTATGTCATTAGCTAAATTCACTTCTTCTGATCATTATGTTGGTGATACATGTTTTTTAAAACAACTATTAGGCTTCGTAGGGAGGTACGTTCTGGACCGTGACTAGCTTGATTGACATGTCTGGTCAGAAGTGATCAACTAGCCGATTGGATTTTTTTGGATAGTACACGTTTGTTTTATTTCTTAAAGGCTCCATTTTGGATGTTTTTAGTTCAGACGCGACATACAGTTTGATCTCAAGGGGGCCTATAAACAATGACAACTCCAAATGTCTCCCTTTGTTTTAGTGCAAAGAAGTACAAATACATTTGATGAAAAACCAGACATTTCTTGAGAAAAAGGTGCAGCTTCTGTATAGTTCTAGGTCTCAGTGTTGTGTTATGTCCACCAATCTTAGTAAAACTGTGTGAACCCTAGGAACAGCAGTTACTTTTATCGGAAAAATTGCAGTTAACATCTTCAGTGTAATTTTTGCAGTTTGCAAATTCATCCCACTGGCCGGGTTGGACCCTCTGGCGGGCCACGGGTGGTATGTTTGACACCTGTGAAGTAGAATGTGTACAATGCATCTTTCCCATTAGCTAACACACCAATGATGATCTATAGTTAGCCGTTAGCTCCAATCAGGTTTTAAATATCAGTTTCCTTATCTGAAAGAGCCAACAGGAAAGTATAACGTTTTTCCTGAAGCCATTACCTGAGCTTCAATTCAGCACTTCTGCAAGTCAATGAGTGATGTCATCCCTTGCTACGTCCATCTTTGTATGTTGTCTATAAATAGATCAGGTTTACACGTGTGTCTTAAAAGGTGCTTTTTGCTTAACTGACTAAACAGTAAACATGCTGGTTGTGATTGGTGTTAAATTACTTCTTTCTCTATCAATGCTTCCCTTCATAAATATGATTACAAAGCCACAGTACATGATGTTAGTCACTCGACAGACTTCACACTTCCTCCGTATTCACAGTCTGTCCTGAACTTTTACTCTATTTGTCCAGTCATGCGTATTCTAGATACAGTTCACTTCATCATTATGATTAACAGTAGATATGGTGTTAGAAATGAAAGCAATCAGTGAGGGGTATGGTGAAAAAGAAATTATGCTGAAAGAGTCACGTATTCAATGAAGGACCTCCAGGGAAAGTAGTTGATTTGCTGTATGAATGCGAATCGTTCTACTCCAGAGAATTATTCTAGTCTGTGTAAATGAAATGAAAGCTGAAATGGTTTTTCTAGGTACATGAGCCTGATGACTGCATGGCAATAAAAAATAAAGACACAAAGCAATTTAAATCTCTTTATTGGTTCCCTTTTTTTTTTTTATTGCTCCTGCTTACGTTGTGAGCACAAAATGAAAAGCATCAATGTGAAATGTGATTCAATCAAATTTCTCCCTTGTCAATAAGCTTTTCAGAGCTCTCAAGATTTTTTTAATTACGCATACATAAATGAAAACCCTGGCAGTATTCAAATTGGTGAGGGAAAGACATCAACCAGTATAGGCAAAAGTCCAAAAGCTGGGCTCATAGTTTAAAAATAGTAACCAATTTTGAAATCAGGTTTAATCACGCAGGGAAGGGATGTAAACCAAAGGGAGACTTTGAAGCGACAGCACATTTCTCCTCCAATTGTTTGTTGGGATAAAATTGGTAATGTGAGCTCAGCTTAAAACATGCATTCTCGTGCATTTTCCACCTAATAAAGAAAAGCAATAAGCCTCAGTTCACCCGCAACTTGCTTTGTGTCACTATCTGTTCATTACTGGAGGAAACCACTTTGTAACGCTAGTAATTTCTTGAGGGTGTTTGCTCTTGTTCAGTTTGTCTCTTCATGCAGGGCGGGGAAAATAATACAGCATTGCTCCCACACTCTACTTTGCTACTGAAATGTTTAGTAGATTAAACAACAAGTATGTTTATCATTTATGTTACGTTGAAGCCATTTTTCAAGCAAAGATTAACCTTTGAAATGAATATTTGTGACGACTCAGTGCTTTTATTACTATTTTTAGGCTGCACAAAACAAGCATTAGCCAATTGTGATTTTCTGGCTACTAAAAGCCAAAAAATCTGATGCTAGATGATCAGCAAAATAAACTGCAGTTTCACTTTTAAAAGTGCCTATATATGTTAATGTCATGAGAAAATGGCATCTTGACTAAACTTGCATTGCTCAGTAAAGGTAAGGGATGGGTGCAGCTGTAGTTTTCTGCGCAGCAACGCTAGGACACCTAATGTGTCATGTGCTCTGTACCATTCTTGTTAAACTGGGTTTGTATCAGTATAAGGACATTGAAATGCAAGAAATCCAAGTTGTGGTGGTATGGTTTTCAACTAGGGCTACTGTGGTCTACTCTGGTCCTCTGAATGTGTGGGATTCTTCTGTACTGCTCTAGTTGAGTGTGCAGTGTGATTCCACTGTTATTTGAGCACTTTATGTGGTTTGTACACCTCTTTTGATGCATAGCCAAGGTGTTTAGTAATGCAATTTGCAGGTACCGCCTCCCTGCCGCTGCCTGGTTGTTGGCGATGGAGGCTGTGGTTGCTTAGCAACGTCAGCTGTTTGATCCCGTGATTCTGTCTTTGTTATTGTTGATGTTGTCAAGGAGCAGCTTGTACCGTAGTCCTGACTGAGAGGCACCTTACTGCCCAAGCCCCTCTAATTGGCCAGTGCCTTTGAAGCAATGTGTGAGGAGGGTATTTTTTTTGTTGTATGCTTTCAGAGGATGCAGAGGAGTTGAAGATACAGAAACCGGGAGAGGTGAGTTACGGGACAGATTTAAAAAAAAAAAAAAGAAGCAGTAAGAAGATCGGAGGCTGGAATGGAAAGGCTTAGCTCTACTTGGTTCCCCCCTCAAGGCAGAATCAGGAAACCAGTTACACCCCCCTCCCTTTCTCCCACACACCCACACCATCCCAGCCCACTATCTTCCCTCAATGTGCGGCCTATTTTCCCTGTCAAGGTGGTGTCCTAGATTCAAAGTTCCATCAGATGAGTAAAACAGTGAGGCGAAGAGATTGCATCTTGAAGCATGTGGAGGATGGGGGTGTCAGTGGAGTCTTAGAAAGCAAGCTGGATGCTTCCTTACTCATATGTACTGATGCTGTGCCCGTTGCATTGGACTTAAATCAAGATGCTATTTTAAAAGAAAAAGAAAGCATGGCCTATTTACTGACCTGCAGGGAAATGGGAAAAAGGAATGCTTTTCATATTTCAGCCCTGAAGTGCACACTTGTTCATACAATTAACTCAGATTAGGTAATCTTGAGGAAATTGTGATCATGCCCTCTCCTGCTCTGTTATTCCCATATGTGTGTCTGTGATCTTCTGTTTGTGTTATTAATTAACCGTTAGTGTAGGTGTTCAGCTAGGGCAGAATCCACATGGGTACGATTTTGGCTCTTCACTGCAAATTGAATTACTGAACATGGTGCTCTAAGAGACAGCTGGAGATCACCGCATGTAGCTAAAGGCACGCAGAGCACATGGCACCTATTATACTGCGACAGCACTTCCCCAAGCCAGATACGCTTCTGTGAAAATGCTACACTTGTCAGTAGCTCGTTCAACTCAAGTCGAATATTTTACAACCCTCTCAGGGCAGTGCTGTTGTAACTATTATGTGAATATACTTGAGGCCCTGTGCGTTTAAAATGCTGTCAAATTGCTGTGTGGCTTCATTGTGATACATTGATTCCCTTTGTCCCAGCTGTGAGGCTTTCGTATGAACATAATGACATCAGTCCTCTTGCTGCAATATCCGGGGTGTGAAAGCGTTGCCAGGCATCAGTTTATTAGCGATGCAAACGTCATCAGTGCACCACCACGGCCTCACTGCCTCCCTAATCTTGTTTTGTGCTCTTCTGAATTAGATCACCTTGAGGACTAAACACACACACATTCTCTCGGCTCACACACGTACAGCTTGTGTGCGCACTGGCCTCCTAAAATAAAGTTCACGAGTTTTAGCCTTCCTGAGGATTTTCTTCAACACGTTCAAATCCAATTAGCCGCCCTCCGCTTGTTCCTGTCACTCTTATCGGCCCCAGCCCCTCTGTAGACTCGCACAGGATTTATTAAAAATTTAAGCACTCCTCTTTTAGGGGTATAATTTATTGGAAACCCTGAAGCATCAACATAAAGCTCTTTAATAATTCATGTGTGTAGCCTGGTGGAGACACAACATGGATGTAACACTTTGTAGCGCTGTGACACTTTTCCAGAACTTATTTATGCAGCAAATCTGTTCACAATTGCAGCTTGGAATGACCAAAATATTGAAATACTGACCATGGACAAATAATGTTTGACTGACCCATCATTAACCCCTACTATCCTTATAGTGCATCTGTTAAGATTTCCATTCTGACCATGGTTCATATGTAGTTTACAGTTCCAGCTTTGGGAGACTGGCTCAAAAAACATAATTTATTCTGTATTGATCCCACATGGGAAGTTCAGTCCTGCCTTTTGACCCATCCATTCGTTCACAGAGTAGTGTGTACATTCAGAGCAGTGGGCTGCAGCCAGCCACATATCCGGGGGGCATGTCCGGGGAGCAATTTGGGGGTTAGGTGCTTGCTCAAGGCATCTCAGCCATGAACTTGGGGGGAGGCAAACGGCCCCAAGCTGCATTTACCTATCTATCTATCTATCTATCTATCTAGCTGCACCTCTACGCCACAGCTCCAGTTCAATCCATAGCCTGCTTGGCTGGGCGGCACTATCCATGGTGCTGAAAGGGACATTGAATTCTCAGCATTGACATTAGTTTTGATTTTTCAGTCTTATTCTCATTCCTTTTGTGTCTGCATCAGGAAGGGGAAAGTGGAAATATCACGTTACGTGAGGAATTAATTATTTTTAATGGATTCAAATATTAAATGCAAAAATGCAGAGGGTTACGTTAAAATTCCAAGCTGGTTTTCTGATAGGATTAGTGCACCTAAATCTTATACACCCATATGTTTCAAAAAATACGATTAATATAAATCTCTGCTGCCGTTCCAGTGGTAGTCTTTGTTCTTTGTGAGTAAAATAGCCTTCCAAACATGGTGTGCCGTATCTAATTAACCTCTTTGTTAGATTGTTTGTCTGCAGATGCCTCAGAGCCTTTGTGCTGTTATTTAGCTGAACCTGACCTTTGACCTCATGTGGAGAATGGAAAGGTTGAATTTTTCCCTCAGTAGAGCCATAAAGGACCATTCTTAAGCGCTAGTGAACATGCAGGCTCTAGACAGTAAATGCATTACGTTTAGAGGCACAGCTTTCATGCAAGTTAAAATATGAACCTCTCAATCAGCACTCCTTTCTCATCCAGAAAAGTCAAACAACCTGCAGTACGCTGCCCCCTAAACATTCGCATTTAATAACACATAATGTGCTCTCTGATTATGAAACAGCCCCCACAGTGTGATTGAAGATCAGTTAATAATTCAGACTTGTTGGAAGCGGTGCAAAGTGATGGTGGTGAGGGGAGCATTCTCCTTCACAGCTGCACAGGGCCTGCCAGTGACAGATGGCTCAACCCATGTGAAGCATTTAATGCCAGTATAAACCAATATTGTGTTGGACACTGATTCTGGGTCGTCTTGCCCGTAGCCTTTGTCAGCCTCACTCATTGGACCCTGATGTTAAATAATTTTTTATTTGGCTGTGCATTTATTGTATTTTTATTTTTACTGGAGAAGCCTTTGGCTTGGCAAAAAAGAACGTTTCAGACACCTCCCTCTCCTAAGTTTGTTACATAGTTTTGTAAGTTATTCCTCTCCTGCTGCTCATCCATAGGGTGCCCAGGTGTCACTGAGAGATATTTTCAGCACTCTGCATGGGGTGCGGTCCCCCACAATGCCTGCAGCAGTCAGCTCGAGGACAGCTTGGTGCTACCTGTTGGAAATCACAGCAAAACAAGGCAGTGCAGACATTGTGTGCGTTTTATCTGAGCACTGATTGCAGGTCTGTGTTGGAACTGAGCAGCTGTTCTTTTTTCTGAGACACATTCAAAAATTCTGACTTCTATCAGATCTCTGTCATTGCCATTTGTGCATTTTTTACTAATTTGTGAATTCAGAATCCCCTCCAGTTGAATGCCAGTCTCAGTGGATTATGTGACATGTTCATGTATTATTTAGAAGCATCCATCCACACGTGATTGAAAAGATAATGCCGCTATTCTGCGCTCTTATTTAGGGAAGCGGATTTCCCCAGTAATTTTTGTTTTTTTTATTATTATTATATACCCTTGTTTAGCCTTATCAAAACATTTTGGTGATGTCTGAAACATCTTTTTGTCTAATCAGAGCTGCCTGAGAACTGGACCGACACCAAGGAGACTCTGCTGGAGGGGATGGTGTTCAACGTGAAGTACCTGGGTATGACTCTGGTGGGGCAGCCGAAAGGAGAGGACATGGCCTCGGCTGCCATTCGTAGAATTGTTGCCACGGTGAGTCACTGCTCCCTTGAATCTAAAGAGCCTTATAATGCTTGTTATTATACTAGGCAGGTTATCAGCTTTGACATTTTATGCTCCAAGCTTTAGAAATCTTGCATACTACACTATATTTGGATACATTATATATTGTACATATTATTGGACTGAATATAACATTGTTGCCAAAAACATGCATTGGCAAGATCAGCACCATGAAACTTCAAGAGTGACACTGTAAAGATTTCAGTTGCAGCGATGCTTTTTGTAGAAATTCCGCTGTGAAATTGTTAAATTAAAGCCTCAAACTGCACATTATCCGAATGGCTTAAAGCAGAATATTTAATCCATTTTATGCTAAATATTCCAGGGCACTATTTGTCATTGATCACTGTGGTCTTTCAAGATATCATACTGGACACACAGTATTTTTTTAAAGAAGCATTTTGATTCAGAACATCTACTATCACCAATCTATGTTATTCACCTTCAACTTCCTGTAGTTTTGCTTGCCATGCAGTTGGTACATATGTTATGTCAAGGTCAATATATCTGCATGGAAATACAGCGGCTAATCCAGGATTATCAAGGGTTGCACGCGTGCAGCAGTCAAATCACTTTAATAAACCACACGGGGGAATGTTTTGAAAACCCCCAATAGACAGTTTTATTTCAGCGAGTCAGTTTGGAGACATACAAAGACCCCAATTACTAGCATGTTTTTACACAGACAAGCTTGTATATTATATTCATGGTTCTTCCACTCATTTCTTTTCACGCTCACACACACATACACACACATGCATACATATTCACTTGACGTGGCCAACAATGAGAATGTCTAATCTGTTGAAAAAGAAAAATGTTTCTCAATTAGAGACTGAACTGACCTTAATGGCAGGATTAAGATTCAGCTCATTTACAGCAGGGGTGCCCAAAATTTTTCTAAAGGTGCAGTGCACCAATTTTTCTTAATAAAAATAAAAACAAAAATGGATAGAGCTTTTAACACTGTAGCAACAATTAATATGACTTGGGGTGGGTTAGGTAGATCACTTTGATTTGGTCATTGTAAAAGTAGCTCGCAAGACAAAAAAAAATGTGGGCACCCCTGATTTACAGCAAGACAGAAAGAGAAAGTCAGCTGTCTCCGTCTGTTCCCTTGGAAACCAATCAACCTGAATGGGATTTTCTTGAATACATTTGTGGCTTTTCCATTTTCTACATGCCTTAGTCAGACATGATAAGACAAGACAGAGGGAGCAAACATATAGAGAAAGCCTGAACTTGGCGTATCTCAGGCTGACAGATTGGTTTTTGCCTGGTGGCATGGCACTCGAAAAATGACAGCAGTAACTGTAGCTGTAGCTGCCCTTCCTGCATGAACAAGTTACCGCACACAGCACAGAGTCCTTTCCACTATGTTACAATGTTTTTTGTCTCATACTTGAAGTGCTCTGGGTCTGAGCAAAATCTGCTCTTCATTGTCACCATCTCCAGGGCATTTCCCTTCCTACTGCAAGCCATGGCACCATTTCTGTTGTCCTTGAGAAGTCCCAGTTTTTGTTTAAGCAGAGATTGTACTCCTTTTCATCCTCGGCCTCTCTCCTTTGGCTTTCGTATCACCTCTGGAAAAAAAACAAAACAAAGCTCTTTAACATTTAGAATGTAAGAACACATTAAATTAGGAAATCAATTTCAAATTTGAAATGAATTCCCTCCTTTTACCGTTTCCCCTTCACAGCCACTTTACTGATTCTTAACCTTACATCACTTGAGTGTGAAACTAAACCTCTCAGTTGCTATGTAATGGCAGGGTAAGGAGGTCATTGTCATCGTCAATAGGCGCTCTCACATACCACAAGCTCAGCACTGAGGCTGTATTTTCTGAAACTCCAGATGGTGCAGAGCGGCAGGGGGAGTCAGTGGCTGCCAGCCCGACCTCGAGTACACATTCCGGGCAGCACGTTGCAGCTTTTCTCTCCCCGTTCTGTCGCCTTTTATAAATTCGCTACATTTCTGGGGCAAAACAGGCTACTTAATATTGCTTGGCAGTGAACGGTCACGGTGGAGTTTTCTTGGTGTTTAATCAGAGGGAAGATCATTTTCTATTTATGTCAGACTGACAGGGCAAGTCTGTGTAAACCTAAGGCCAGATATTCTCCATCTGATATTAATGTGTATGGGTTTGTTTTTTTTTTATCTCCACAGGCCAGGGCCAGTGCAAAGAAGTTTCGGAAAGTAACGCTGACGGTCTCACCGAAAGGCATCATCATCTCAGACACAGAGACTACAGACCTCATAGAGAATGTCTCCATATACAGGTACAGTACTGAGACACATAGAACCCAGATTAATTACTATGAAGTTATGTTTCCTAGTAGCCTGGAGGCCAGCCCAAAGCTCCTCCTGCCCACAAAATTGTAGTGGGGCAATTTTGGTCTAGTCTCTGACTGGTTTTAGGACTATCCACGATTCATTCCCATTCATTCATCTTCATTCATGTTCTTCTCTTTATACTGGCATTGTCATTGAGAGTGTGTTAGCATGCTGTAATTTTCTTCTCTACTTAGCTCAATGCACCACCACTATTCCTGTATATAAACTCTGCAGGCTTGACATAAAAAATAAAGTTTAAATTTAAATCAGAGTTATACAGAGATTTTAGACCAACTAAATTTAGATTCATGTTCAATAAAATACTCTTTAGATCAGTTCCGAGCCATTCACGGTGGCTTCATGTCATACATTAAGTATCTGATATATTCTATGTAGGTCATTTCCCTCGTGTTCATTGCTTGGGTTTCTTTTGCAGGATTAAACCAAGCAGTCTCCTGCTCAGAGCTGCTGCGAGTCTCGTGTTTGTTCGATTCACTAGAGAAGCCAATAGTGTGAGGCCAGGACTGGGTCGCTGGAGGGGAGTCTGTTACTGTCTGTCTTTGTCAGTGAAAACTCTCTGTGTCAGCACCGTGCTAGGTTTCATCTCAACAAATCAGTGAAGGGCGTGTGTGTGTGTGTGTGTGTGTGTGGGTGCGTGCGTGTGTGTGGATTGTGATGTTTGGCTGGCCTCCCATCTCTCATTCGTTAATATAGACTGGGCCTCGTGTCATTGAGGATTACAGTCTAAATATCATATGGCTGGGCCGTGATAGACCAAGCTGCGATACAGATAGGGGATGTGTGTGCATGTGGATGGGTGAATGTGTTTTAATGTGTGTGTGTGTGCGTGTATAGGTCTACTTCCCCTTCTGATCCACCTTATCAGCTCTAACAGACCACAGGCCAGGGGAACCAGCCTTGTCTTTGATCTTTTCTCTACTCCTCCTCCTCCTCTCCTCCCCCCTTTCCTTTATACCTGCTAAAAGAAATCTTTTTTTCTTATTTCTCTGCTCATATCATTATCTCAGAACTCAGGGTAACTGTTAAGCTAATCGCCCACTTTGAAACTCACACCTCCGGTCTTTGAGGACACTCCGTAGGAATGACGCAGTTAAGGGCCACATGCAGTGCTTGGGTTGACTGAGGATGGATTAAGCCCCCACCTCCTTGCAGACCCTTTCCCCCTCTCCTTCCCTTTTCCTTGTATCCTATTTCTGTTGCACATAATCCATTTGTTGGCCAAGAAAGCAAGTGGAGGGTAAAAGACATAGGGTAGGGTAGTGTAGCTAGAAGAGAATGGATCAATTCAAGAATGTGTTTATAATGCAGAACAATGGGGAGTTATATACACACACAAGATCTGTGTGTGTGTATATCTGCACATATGTCCGTACATGGATGCACCTGGACATATACAGCGAGTGTGCATGCAATTCTGTGTTTGTTGAGTCGGTTGTGCATTCACGCTTACTGGAGGCTGTGCTGTTTCCCCTGAGGGGAAGCTTAGTGATGGATAGAAAACAGACAGGAAGGCATTGAGCACTGGAGATGGGATGCCTGCACCCGTGACCCTGCTAATGCATCCATCCACATCCACAAACGGAGCAGTATCAGCCCGTTTCAGCGGCATTTACGTTTTCACAGTTTCACAGCAGGGTGTTGTATTCGTCAGCCTTGGCAGTCAGTCAGTTCTTGACAGCTCACTCTACAGTTCATCTCATTTGCAGCGTCTCAATCACTCAGATTAATATCATCATCTTGAGCTTGATATTCCAGCATGAGCAAGTCTGCCTTGTAGTGCTGCTGTTTGTCTAACTGATAACAGGCCTTACGCTAACAACTGTACCACACAAGAAGGGAATAGATGATGTTATTCCACAACCAATGAATTTACTTCCTGGTCATTTAACTTAATGTCACCAGCAATAGACTAACAATTTTAAGTGAATGCATGCAAGAATTACCCAAGGACTAAACCGACTATAGGTTATTCCCATGTGATCTCTAAACATTCATTCATCTTCTGTAACTGCTTGTCCTGTGAAGGGTCGCAGGGGGGCTGGAGCCTATCCCAGATGTCATCAGGCGAGAGGCGGGTTACACCCTGGACAGGTCTCCAGACATTTTGGCTTAATGCTGCACACATTTTCACCGTCTTGCCGAGAGACTGATCCGGCAGCTGATACTAGTAGATGCTAATGCTACAAGGTGGATACAAGTTTATTAAAAAAGGAACACAGTACCGTTCGCGTCTGGCTCGCATATCCAGGCGGGCGCCATCTTGGGGAAACTGAACTCTCTTCGTTCAGTGCTTCTCTATGCTCTCAGTGCTTTCTTCCGGCAACAGACAGTTCAGTTTCCCCAAGATGGCGCCCGCCTGGATATGCGAGCCAGACGCGAACGGTACTGTGTTCCTTTTTTAATAAACTGCCTGTATACTTGCAAAGTTCTCAATGCTTCGGTTTACATGTAGAGACAGTGTATGCTACAGTGTAAGTGTGGTGATATTGTGAGCCTTGTTAGTGGTATAGAAATAGCGATTTCTTTTTGTGTAAGTGTGTAAGTGTTCCCCCGAAGGCTAGCGTTATACGCTAATTAGCGGTTTGCAAGAAAACTGGTCACATTTGACTAACAAAACAAATGCATGAAAACAAATACCAGAGAACGGTCGAACTCGGTACACATGTGTTATTAACACCAGGTTCATTTTGCGCCGGAGTTCTCCTTTAAATACATGCATAAATATAAATACATTTAAAATGTAATAAATGAATAAATAAACAATGGACAGTTTAATTTGAAAGTATAGAGCCCATTAAACAAATGTGAAATTATGTAAAACAGAAATATCTATTTATGCCACAATAACAAAAGTTAATTCATGCCTGCATTTGTTCTTAATACGCTTGTTGATGTTTTTAAATACATTTATTCATTGAGTAATTTATTTATTTCTCTGTAATTATGACTACTGGCACTTTCAGTCCTGCATAGTTTTTTCCAGTCTTTGTGCTAAGCTACGCTAACAGCTCAGTAGACTATGTTATTTACCAAAATGTCAAATTATTATTTTCAACATTATTTCTTTTAAATTGCACAACATGTGTTTCCTGTTGAGTCACGCACAGATTTGATCTACTTTTGCTAAAGAAGACGTGGGAGTTTGATTAATGCAGCCTTTTACCGGATCAGTAGACGAGTGGCTGGTTTGATTTATAATATTGACATTCCTGAGCGGCTTAAAATAATGTAGCAAGCTGGTTTACATCCAGATATTGAATCCTGATACAATCCTCTGTGTTATTTGCCCTTTTTTTTTTTGAAAACATCCATTATTCAAAACAGACAGTCATCCTCCCAAAGAGCAGAGCATGGTGAGGGTGTTCAGCCTCCATCTGGGCTCGCGTTACTGATTCATATTCTCACAAGAGCTCTCAGCGAGCAGCCAGCATATCAATCAGCTAAACATACGGGTCAGGAAAAGGAAAGCTGGAATTAGGACTGACACCCCACCTGGTAATGATGCGCATTGCTCTGACACACCATTAGATTTGTGAGATGTGTTTGTAGCGCATCGTTGGCGGTGCCCGTGAAAATATTTGCCATTTTCTGTTTGTTTCGAGAGATCAGTTTTCCAGCACTTTTGCTGCTTCCTTGCAGCGCACACAAACTGCCTTTGGTTGCACTCTGGTTAAAAGTTGAATAAAAGTAGCTCATTGCTGTAGTAAAAAGCACATTTGTTTTATTGCGTGTACAGTTTGAGGCTTTGAAGTTCCATTGAGCCTTTGTACTGTTAATATTTAAATATTTGCAATGATCCCCCCCCTCTCCTCTGCTTCACAAATACCGGTGCTCTACACAGCGAGGAGATGAAAGGCTTGCGGTCCAGAGAGCCCCTCTGGAGATATGATGTAGACTGACAGCTCAGCTTCTGTTGTTCAAGCTTAGAGGAAACTCTGTGATACTGTCAATTATTTTTCTCCCGTTGTTGTTTCAAGCCGAGGCCCGTCTCCTGAATGTCACCTATTCTGTGTCAGGTTAGTGGCAGTGATTAAAATGTGTTCCAGTCAAAGTTTTATTTTAAGGGAACTTTAGAAGCTGAAGAAACCTGTGTTTTTGCCTTTCATTATCCAATCCAGCAAGGTGCCTTTGTTGGCAATTATAAATGATTTGGATAATTTTAATTACAATTTTCAAGCTTATCTACAGAAGCATGATGAATTCATATTTATGGGGTTCTTTCTTGTTGTGGTGCTTTTGGGAATTTAATAATTATCATGTTGCTCAATATGGACATGCCATATTATGCACAGTTCAGTCATAGATGCATTATACAGGATTTGGGGGCGCTGGCTAGTCAGACGTGCACTGTATGGGCACTGACCTATTTGCCCATTTTGCTCACAGCATAATGCTCTGGAAGCGCTAACAGCATATTGTGAATAATGAACAGATTTATGCTTTGTGAAACCGAACAGTCAGAACTTTATACTCCAGTAAACACCGTATAAAAAAAAGAATTCTGAGAGTTTTAAAAAGAAAATAAAAGTTCAGATAGGTGGCCACTACTGAATAACCTTTATGCAACAGATTCTTTCACAACTGCTTTATTATTTCTAATTACTAGGGCCATGTCAATCATTGTAAATTATGCATGATTTTATTCATTATTAATGTAATCATTAAGAATCATGCAACAAACATGTGGATGCTTAAATAATAGTCCACTAAAGTTAGGGAAATTCAGCTTGTGCAAAATGCTATAGGCCGTTCAAAGCAGCTGTTATCTCAGTGACATCCGAGTCTGTGTTGAGAAGATGCATGACTTTGTTTACATCAAGTTTGTTATTCCGTCTTCTCAAATAGGTCAACCCTTTCAACTTTTTCTCTGCTCATTTTAATTCATTACAAATATAAGTTCAAGTGCCGAGGAAGAGGGGGTAAAACACAGCGCTGAGTGTCCTGGGCATTGCTATGTGGGTCATGCATCTGTGGTGCAAGCCCGCAAACAATCAGAGACAGGGATGTGAGCGCTGGTGATTTCATGCTTGTTATTTGATAAATTACTTCATTTTTGGTGCCCACCCGCTTTGAAGTGGCACAGCTAATGAGTCCGGTTCCTCTTTGGATACAGTTTACTGTTGTAGATTAGACTGTGATCCACAGACTGCTGAATGCAGTTGTAACCAGGCTCAGCTACACTTCACTGTAACTGGCTGGTGCAAACAGACCCTCCACTCTGAGCTGTGTTGCAAATGATGGCCGGGAGGCTGGTTTATCTCTGAATGGTGCTGTGTATTTCCTGAACAGGACAGCATACATACATACTCATCAGTCACAGATTGGCTCGCCACAGGCTGTTCAAACACAGCACACTTGGGTGCGGCTGTCATAAACTGGCAATGTAGGAAGAACTAGTGAATGATAGAAAAATATTAACCTGAACAGGATAGCATGCATACTGTTCAGTGACAAATTGGCTCTTAACAGAACATAGCAGCTCAAACAAGACAGAGAACAGCAGGTTACTTTAGCATGATTGTTTGCTAGGTGGCTTCGAGAGGCGAATATGTTATTTAATAATGTCAGCACTATAAAGTACACCAAACACACTCATAATGCTTCTTATTAACAATTCCATAAATCCCAATACGTATACAGCGATCAGCCACAACATTAAAACCACTGGCAGGAGAAGAATAACTTTGACCTTTTCTGCTGGGAAACTTTTGGACTTGGCATTCATGTGGATGTTACTTAGACGTGTAGCACCCACCTAGACCAGACCAGGCACCCCCACCCCATAGCAATGACACTCCTTGATGGCAGCAGCAGGATGCAGCCTGACACAGACACACACACGAAAACGCTTAAGGAACAAGTCAAAAAAACATGAAGAACAGCACAAGGTGTTGACCTGGCCTCCAAATTCACTAGATCCCAAACTGATCAAGGATGATCCACAGAGGCCCCTCCCCTCAACACATAGGACCCAAAGGTCCATACTAACAACATTCTGTTACCAGACACCACAGGACACCCTCAGAAGGCCCATGTCCATTCTCTGATGAGTCACAACTGTTTTGGAGGCACAAGGGAGACCTACACAATATTAGGTCATAATGTTGTGCCTGATCGGTGTATGTTCAAACAGTGGTCCTACAAACATCAGTTTACAATATTTGTATACTGTGCTGTGCCCTACAAGCCACCTCAGGTGCAGTTCCAATAAACTGGTAACACAGAGGAACAGCCAGAGGAATGTGTTTGCTAGAGTGGGTGCCCTTGAGCCAGCATGCGTTGACAGACCCTCATGTGTTCTGTTTTAGTGAAAAATAACTAAATAATTTGAGAGTTGCTTCTACAATGAGTCCTTGTGCAGCTTAAAATAAAGGCAGTATTTTTAATTATAGAGACAAAGGTCAAGTGCATCATTCACTGTGTGTGTGCTCATCTATTTAAAGCGGTAAACATGACGCACTCTGCTGGTTCAGGTAACAGCCTCAGACAGACACACACGATGACTCCAGATCGATACAGTCTCAAATAGCCTGCACAGAATCTGACAAAGCAAATCCATCCTCCGTGAACCCATACAAGCTGTTGTGCGAGAACAAAACGGTGTGCTGGACTTTGTCCAGATTGGCTTTTGAGATAGCCATTGAAAATCGCAAGGCTTTGGCTGTGACTGGATTCGCACACAATTGGATTTCTTGAAAACCAGATATTAGATGTGGGAGAGATTCAGTGTGACTGCCGGGAACGAGGTCTCAAGCGCAATATGGTCACGGTGGAGATCAATTCATAGCTTGAGACATTCCATTTCCCACTGACAAGAGAAAGAAGATATTTCAACAAAATGTACCTACATCATAGAGCAATTTTTCTGTGGCTGATAAGAAGGTGCAATGTGTTATTTAACCGTCAAAGAGGTTATTTCAGAAATGAGCAGTGTCCTGGAGCTGATTTCCTGCAGTTAAACATGCCTTTCTGTAGTGGTTGATCTCAAAAGTCTGAGGAATAACAAACTGTTTACCCAAATAGAGCACAAAAACATATACTCATCATATGTTTCAGTGTATGTACATATGTATGTTATCATTCTACTTGACTCAGAATCTCAGGGTCAGTCGACCATGTGCATCGCGCTTGGAAAACCTTGGACCCACAAAGCAATATTTTATCATTGTTATTCATAAAACGCAGGCTTTATCCAAAATGTGAAGTACCTGCAGCTTCAAGCGTCTCTTATTGATGTCACTGCTGCTCGTTTAGACTCCTAGCTGTGGGACTAAATCATAATATTCATGACCACCGCTCTCGTGCCATGACTGGTGTGCTTATGCATATGCAAAAGCTTCAAAGGCACAAAGGCAAAGTTACAGCCCAAATTGACATGTAAGCAGCGTAGCTCACCTTAATGTGTGAGGGTTGATTAGTGGTGCGGTACATGTTGTCCTTTGTTTTGTTTGTGGACACTTGATTAAAAATGTGTCCCTACCTGCTGCCAGTATTCATCTATTCTTTATAAATGTGCATATATTAAGTTTATTCATTAATTCATTCATCCATTCATTCATCTTCTATAACCGCTTGTCCTGTGAAGGGCCGCGGGGGGGCTGCTGGAGCCTATCCCAGCTGTCATCAGGCGAGAGGCGGACCCTGGACATGTCACCAGTCCATAAAATAATAATAATGTATTTTTTTATTTATCTCTGTGTGTCTTCCAGAATCTCCTACTGCACAGCAGATAAAACTCAGGATAAGGTCTTTGCTTACGTTTCTCAGAGTCAGTTCAGTGAGACACTTGAGTGCCACGCGTTCCTCTGCCAAAAGAAGAAAATTGTAAGTGTGATTTTTTTTGTTATACATACTCATTTATATCCATGTTTAGACAGATGTGTTAAACAAATGCTATTAGACTTGAGCTGGAGGTTTTTTTTTTTTTTAATGTTTAACAAACTGCAATTGAGAAACCAATGACGGTGCATGGAGTGTGGCTCCACCTTGTGGCAACTTTATTAAGAACATCACAGCTTTGCTGAAAACTATTGAATATATTTTTGAGTAAGAATATATCCATTTATAGACAGATAAAACTTTGGATTCCAGAAAAAAAATACCTTCTGATATTTTATTTCTTATTTATTACACTCTATCTATTTATCTATCTATCTATCTATCTATCTATCTATCTATTTTCTTTCTTGATTCCTCCCTCCAGGCTCAGGCTGTGACATTAACAGTAGCCCAGGCCTTTAAAGTAGCCCTCGATCTTTGGGAGAATGCTCAGGAAGGTAAGCCTCTTGAACAGAGAAGAGATGTATTTAGAACTATTCTGTAAAAGTATCACAGTTTATACACAATTAAATGAAATGATTCTATAAACCATACAATGTGTGACTAATTTAACTGGGTGTTCTGTTGGTTGTCAAGTTCATTTTTACATTATGTCACAATGTTGACACACTGTGCTTAACTTCCTGCTACTTGAATTGCCTCATCATGAATGGCAAAGAGCCAAACATCCTTTAGTTTCCTGTGGGTTTGGATTTAAGGATGTTTTCTCTGTTCACAGATAAAAGCAAGAAGTCCCGGACCTGCTGCTCCTGTGCAGCAGGCCACGGGCAGACAGAGACAACAGACAGTCAGTGTGTTCCAGCAGGTAACTTCATTTTAGTTTTTCCTCCTTATCCATTGTGTGTCTCTGCATATTATAGAGATGTGATTATATTGTTGAAAGGCTGCATCACTGAACATCTGCACTCTAAGACAGTTCATCACAATATAGCTGATTTTTATTTTACAAAGGATAACAATAGAGATAACGTGATTTTTAATTTTAGGAATAGCAGCCCACAGCTAACTTGAGCCAACCTTGTTGCTTCATACACATGTACTAAAGTGACATCAAACTTCTCATCTCGCTGTCAGCAGAAAAGCTGATGAGCACATTTTCTGAATGTTACACTATTCCCATAAACTCAACTTCAAGTTAAATAATATTACCATTATTTAATTACTTTTTTGTAAATGGATTTTGTCCCTGCGCAAGTTGTAACAGTGGCCGTTGGTCTTGGTTTTGTAATTCTGTTAGGATAAAGATGAATAACTTTTAATTTCAACATGCTGAATGACTGTGGTGAAAGAAATCGGCTTGTCACTGATGAGATCTGATTAGTACTGTGAAAAAGACAACAGTTATTTGTTGCAGTCGCTGAAGCGAAACCTTAATTAGATGCAGATTTAGAGTACATACTTTCATTCTCACAGGTGGAAATTCTTCCAGACTCAAGGCCCTAGTGTCATTAAGTAAATGCTGCTATAGTCAGTTGCATAATGGTTTTAAATTACCTTTCTAGTTATGTTGCAGGTTTCCCACCGCAATCAGACTTGTAATATTGTAGATGAACGTTCACCCTTTAACACATTACCTGACACTAGTCACTTCTTACACACACTGAGGACAAATCACCTAATTATCTTCCACGCATTAGTCACTTTTGGATTTTAGGCACTTTCCAATGACCATGACACTTATAGGTTAGGAACTAAGGTCAAACTGCTCCACAGAGGGTCAAAGGGTCTTCAAAATGAGACTTCATTCTGTTGTTAGTTAATGACTGGACTTCCCAGGTTCTTTCAGTTAAAAGAAAAGGTATAGTCAGGTGCCAAAGTCTCAAAGATCGTTGCAGTGACTTGAGTCAGAAAGTTCTAGAGAGATGAATTAAATTCTTCCTGTTGCTACCACCACAGGCTTGAGGTGTGAAGTTACACCTCTGTGCTGGAGAAAAAAAAAGCTGACAAGTCTCTCTTCCTCTCCTTTCTGTTGTGTGTCCGAATGTTGCTCTGTCCTTTTCCTCTCATCTGTCTCCCTCTTTTACTTTATACCTTGTCAGCCTCTCACCCACACCTGCCGTCTCCCACAGATCCAACAGCGCATAAGCCCGTTGGGATGGAGGAGAAGCTCCGGAGGCCCTTCTTCTCCGCTTCACTCAGCTCGCCCTCACCTCGTAGTAACCCCAGTCGAAGGCGACCAATCAAACATGACTCTTGGGTAGGTTGCTCTCTCAGCCTTTAAAATACTCTGAGAGCGTTAAACACTGAGTCATTCGGAATACATGAAACTCATAGTGAAAACACTGCATATATAAAGACACTGATAAAGAACTGATCACTTCCTAGTTCCTAGTTCCTATATCTGCTTAATAAGGGCAGTACTTGAGCCGCAACGCGCCTACAAAAACAGAATGAGTCAAACATTTTCCATGAACACATTCTGCATGGAAATATGTGGTCGTATTCAACACACGTGGGATATCCTGCAGATATTTTAGAGCAGTAAATTAAACTTATTGTACTCTTGGTCTTATATAATGAATTCACCTTGAGTATGATGTAAGCTACAGTACTTTCCTGCATTCACCATCCTGATGTTCAATTACAGATGTTCAACACTAGGTGACACCATATTCATTAGAATATCTTCCCTACAGACAGAGCTCATGCTTTGAAATCCCACTGTATTCATTGTTACTCATTTTCCATAATTTGATTTTCCTTTCATTGGGGAAATGATGCTTTAATTCAGTCAGATTTTATTGACTGGTTCAACTCAATCAATTAATACTTTCTTGTGTTACTGTTGCTGCAGTTGTGTACTACTTGTTGTATTTCACTGAATCATTTCACAACTTACTGATGTATCATTTGAATACAACAGGTCACCACAAACAACTCACCCAGTAGAGGTTGAAGTACAGAAGCAGCAGGGTTAGAATTTGAAGCTCTTTGTTTGTGTATTGATTCATATTGTTGTCTCAACAGGATGTGGAGGATGGACTCGAGGATGCGTTCTCAAGGTAACCTTTTACATACTATTCCTGCGTGTCTGCTGATATAATATTTTTTAATTTGGTGAAGGAGATTTTTGTGAACCTAAAACATTTACCTCAAGGAAACAGAAACTAAGTCTGTTCCGCAATTGTAGATGATGACAGTTACTCTGAGGGGGATGGTCAGCTGTTGAGACTCTAATAAGAAAACTGTCTGACACGTTGACTGACACATATCTTTATTGAAAATCACATATAGAGGAACAGATATACACAGGGCCATGCAATAACAGCATTTTTTTCTTCTCAGAAAGTAAAAGGATTATATTGCATTTCTGGTCATGACCTAAGATAGAGAGAATATTTATGGCAACAACTGTCTCCTGATGTAAATGTAAGCTGTAGAAAAAACAAGTGAAAAAACAAAACAAAAAAAATAACCCAAATCACACATATGACACATCTGAAAGATGGAGTTGTGGACTTCGTTTTAATTTAGCATAACAAATGTCTGTAGTTACTGTAAAGCTCTTATTGCGCCGAAGCTGAATTAAACAAGGCAGTTTTAGAGCAACTGTCCGCTCTAATTAAAGTAGATTTCATATACTTGATCTAGTACCTTACCCAATCCTAGTGTTATGTGATGAAAGAGCCCTCTTCTGAATCCTAAACCAAAAGTGATTTGTATTTTTATGTCTTGGCATCTTGGCATCTTCTTCTCCGTATCCGGAGGCATTTTGTTTTCAAGCTGTCCGTTCTGCCAACCCAGATGTGAATGCGATATGTTGGGAACACCTTGAGTCAAAGTGAATGTTTGTGCAAAATGTGAAGCCCTTACCTCAAGTATGAAGAGATTATAATTTAGTGGTCAGTGGTTAAAGGTCACTGTTCTCTTTGGACAGAAACTGAAATTTAACTAGCGTAGACTTACTACTGTGGTAACTGAAGCATTGGTTGACTTGAATGAAAAGGGATAATGGTTGAAATGATATGACTGAAATCTCTGGTAAATAGTTGTTTATAGTTAAGGTAAGGCTGATTTAATGTTTTATTCTGTTAGAAAAAACAAAATATACTAAAATCCTGTAATCCTGAAAGTTATCTCATGATCTTCTCTGTAATTCATTTCTCTGGCTTTTTTTAAAAATTAACTAGTATTGCAGTTTAAAAATATGCGCTGTATATTTAAGTCGACGTTTCAAGTTGTATTTATTTTAATTAGCGCCATAACATTTTACTGCAACAAACTACAACCTAGGACTGGAAAATAAAACTGACACTTAATCCCGAAAAACTGCAGTTCCTCAAATGTCCACTTGGCTCCAGCAATAAGCTTGTTCACAGCCTGGTACAAAAGACTGCTAATTTCCACATTCATGGCAACTGTATTGGGGGAGAATCTTTATATAACTCACCCATTTACAGTGTCAATGCCATCTGCCTCAGCTTCACTCACCTGTTTACCCATTTGTTGTTTAGCCTGGACTTAGGTGGAGTGATCCTCTGCCAAGCTAGTCACACAGCGTGCAACAAAGCGCTGTCAGACGGTCGAAGACATCACGCTGAGCTTTGAACTGCTCTTTAAGAAACATCAGGGGGAAGTGTCGGAGGCTTCATTCGGTTTTATATCCAGCACAAAAACAACACAAAGCTGTGGTAGTTGGTTATGAAGGAACCCAGCTACGAACCATTTGTATGTTGACATAATTGTAATGATGAGCATGAAAGCACATGAAAGCATTGTTATGATCTGCTTAGAGAGCTTTATATGCACCATTTAACACACCATGCGGATGAGCTTGTGCTAAACACCAAACACGACATTGCAATCCTGTGTACAGGGAGTTCCCTGAACGCTAGCGAGGTCACTGTGCCACAGTTGAACCATTTCACACAACAGAAATGACTGTCGCTCCTTTAATCGCATCATGTACGCCACCTCTACTCGCACAGCTGTCTATGATAGTGTTGCAGTGTGTTAAATGCACGTCATGGGTGTGAGACACCTGCAGAGTATGCTAGTCTCACCTAGACGTGATCACTGACCTGACCATTTTAGTACATGTGATGGAAATAACCTCTTTTTCTACACTGTTACTCTAAGTAAATGCATGTAGTTACACATTCAGGCTAGTGAATATAATTTGTATAGTTGCCTACACTGGGCAAGACAATCCAGTGAGTGTCCACACGGCTTTCCACCTCCTATAACCAGCTGATGGGACTGTGCATGTAGAGTGTTGTAACACCCCACTATAAAGATAAAAGAGCTACAGAGAGATGGTGCCTCACACAGAAGAGAAAGTAGCTCATTAAGCTGTGTTGCCTGTGGCTAATAGATCTGTTTGTTGTGTTGGCCCCGAAAAGCTCTGGCTAAAGCAAATGGGTAAATGGGAGGCAGAGACTATACAGTCCATGTGAAAATAAAAAAACAACTCTGGCAGTTCTCAGAAGGGACGAGTAAGTATTGACCCCAAATGTAGACATTTGTCGAATGAGGAAGGAGCTTGACAAAAACTAAATCTGACATCCTGGGGGAAACACTAAAGGTTTTTGTAGAGTTGGCAAACGTCCTCTGCAGGGGTCACCAAGGATGTTATGTGAGGTAGTGGCTGTTGTAAGCAGTGGACAAGATCTGTCCTGGAATAAGACATCAATTTCCGTCACACCTGTTTTAATGTTACATGTGACTTTGAGAATGTCTTTAGTTCGACCGAGGAGTGGCGTGATCTTTAGAAATGTATCTTCTTAAAGGTATATACGGGTGGGGTTCTATGAGGCACTCATATAGATGGTGGTTGGCACGTCCCACATTTGGAGAAGCAGAGAAGAGTTCTGACAAGAAATGGAAGTAATGAATGGGATCAGCAGCAACACATATTTTAGCTTCCTAACTCACTGCTTAAAAAGGCGTATGCTATTTTTAGAATATCACAGTTTTACCTTGCCTTTTCCAGCAGGGACCTGAATCCCATATATATATTGACCTATGTTCCCTTCAAAGCCACCAGACTCTATTGACAAAACCAACTATTTTACTTCCCAGGACACAGGAGTTGTTTTGTCATTGAGAGGCTTTGGTGTGTTAACACATTAGTTTGGATGCAAATATAAAGTTAACACTAAACAATCAAAGTGACATAGAGGTGAAAGTAGTGATACTATTCTCGCTTTGCAAACTGCTGCAGTGTTGCATCTGGTCTTTACACGTTTAGAGAGTTAGTGCATTTAAAGATAGCACTGGGTCAGTTAATTGGCACAGCACAGCCTCTAGAGGTCACTAGTAGTGCATGGGTAACTTCAGTGGGATAATTTTAATTAACAGCATCCACACAGGTCAAGATTTAAGCCTCTGGGGGGAAAAGGAAATCTATTTTTAGAATATTATAAAAGTAATTCTAGGAGAGCCTCAGTGCTTACAGTCCGGACACACTGTGCTCACAACTGCTGACATCAGCTTCAGTTCAAATGAGTTTAATTAAGTGATTTAGTGTGTTTTCAAGATGCCTTAAATGAGCTGTGACCTTATGTAACAGCTGGTTTGCTGCCGAGGTTCTTAAATAATTTAGCATCCTCTAAATGTGATGAGTTCATTTCCTTTTAATTGAAGCTTCCCTGAGTGTTACTTTACCTTATACATGATGGAGCATGGCCAGCGCCGGCCACTGTGTACGTAGACAGACGGTCTCAGTGGCCTTTTATGAGCAGCATTTCTCGCCACGGTTGGAAGACATTCTCAGTGTTTTAAATTATCCTAACCTTTACCTCTGAGTCACATTGTCATGATTTAATGTGTCTTCTATCTGGCATGCAGCAACATGGAACTAGAGGATCCAGACAGTGGTAAGCGATGTAATGATTGTGCTGTTGTATGACTTTGTCTTGGTAATGCAAGTTGCTTTAGGAGATTGACAAACATTCATCTATAGTACCATTCTGTTTTTACACCATCCACGCTACCCTGCAAGAAACACATCATCTGAATATAGTGGCTCTCAAACGTTTTGAATAGCGGATCATTTGTGAAGAGCTTACATGCCTTAAGGCTCTCTCCATAATTGAAAGCCCTGGGATTTGGATTATTTGTGACTGAATCTGCATCTGTAACTCATTTATAACTAAACCATTCACACTGCGTACTGTACATTTACCCTCACACACGTTGAGTGTCATTTCAGTCATTCACATAAACGTCTTCTGTGTGCTTCTATTTTTATCCTTCATACATCTCCTCTCGTTTTTTTGTTTTTTTTTTACTTTTCACATCCTTCTAAATAAATACTGAATGTCTCTGATCTCCTTAGCAATGTTCTCTCTTTTCTTTTTCCTGTCTCTGTCAGACTGGCCGAGTCCCGCTCCGAACCCGTCTCTGACAATGCAGCTCTGAGTCCTCTGGAAGTCTCCAGTGAAAATGTGTTGCCTGTCTGCAACAACGAGTTCAAATACCACACTGGCAATAACCGCCCGGCGTACAGCACCACCCCAAATTATAAAGAACGCATATTTCATCCCCCACAACCAGCGCAACACAGCCCACTTCACTCGATCAGACAGAAAAACATCTCACAGTCCCTGGTGCACAAACTGGATCAGAGAGGCTGTGTTTGATATTCTGTGACCGCTGCAGAGATGCCTGACTGAATACTCTAATGTTATAGTAAAATGCTATTTCTGTGAATGCCTGCCAGTCAACAGGCACTCCACACAGCCATCTCCAGCGATATTCAAATTTCGCAAACTGACAAATGAAATATGGAGCACACAGTCTTTAAAAAAACACTGTAGAGCAAAGAAGAATTACATAATTAGAGACGATCAGAGGATGAATACCACGTTTGGAGTGATTCTCTTTATAATTTAAGAAGCATTTTCCCACATGGATTCCATTTGTAAATGATGATGAAGAGATCCCTAAGCGGTACTTTGTATCACAGTCTAGAGATATCATCTCTTTTTGAAAACGTGTAAGCTCTCTGATCATAGGGTTTGTTTGGTGAGTAACAGCTGCCAGTCCCAGTAGTCAACAAAAGAAGTTACCATCTGACTCTGGTATGAATATATTATGTCATGATTGAGTTATACATGCATCGCCTGTGTTTGTCATGCCAATTGAACCCTTTCTTTGGACCCTTTCTTTGTCATCTTTCTATTGACATCATAAACACATGGTAGAAGAACCACACCTAACCCTAGAGGATAAGTGAATGTCTCTCAAATATGTATACTTGTAACATTTCAAGCTTCCAACTAAGCTCAGTTTTTTGACCCACAATTTCCAAGGTTTGGATTTTTTAAGTCAATCACATGTTCTTGATCAGACGGAGTTGTTCATTTTTCATGGAGATAGTCTAGTTTGTTATGTAACAGGCAGTTGTGTGGAGCAGGTGGGAGCGCTGCATCAAGCTCATAAATACTAAAGATAATTCACATGAGGACAGGATTTAATTATATTAGCCACCAAAATTCAATATAGATAATTTCATAAGAAAACTAAACCATAAATGTAAGTGGCTCTTTCAGATGAGAAAACACACGTGGCTGTGGCTGAAAATTTTGAGAGCACGCAGCACTTTAAGCTTCGGTTCAAAATCAAAGAAAAACCTTCATATATTTAGCTTTTACTCAAAATGTGCTTATGTATTATAAGTGCTTTGCAACAGCAAAATTAAAAAAAAAAAATCAATACATTAAAATGACGGAAAGATATAAGCATTACATAAAAGTAAGAATAAAAACAAAGCATACAATAAGTCTCCTCTTGTTAGACTAATGCAGCTGCAGCCTCTGCCTCTCTCCAGTGCACTAATAATTGGCTATCCATCCAACCAATACGCTGTAAAAACTATTGTTGTCTAAAACATCCTCTGCACTAAAAGATGTAGTTTTTTACAGTTGGAAATACTGTTCTAAGTTTGTAATACTGGGAAGCCCCAAATTTTTGTAGTTTTTCTAAGAACTGATGAAATCCCTGGTTTAGCGGAAGACCCAGAGACACAGAGAACATAAAACGACACTTGTTCACACTTCCCCCAATTCAGAAAAATAGAAGTAAGGTTGAAACTTGGCAAATAGTTCTTTAAAGAGAACTTACTTACACTTGTAAGATACTTAAAAGTAGTAGGAGTAACTAAGGCTACTGTTCAGGGTTTCAGACCCAAGTATCAAAAGTCTAAGCGACTGTGTTTCCTATAAAGTGACTTGATTGCATCTTTTATTAGTCTGTACCTGCCTGATAAGTTCTTTCATATTTTTTTTCCTATACTCCCTGTTTGCAACACGATTCAAGATTCAAAGTGTTTATTGTCATGTGCACAGTGTAGAAATATGTTTCCCTGTACAATGAAATTCTTCTTTTGCCTCCCACCCAAATGCCTGTAAAATCGCCCCTTTACGATAAACCAACGGTAATCTAGTATTAATTTTATTTTTTATCTTAATGCAAACACAACCATACTGATGTGGCAGTAATCAAATTTAGCAGTCCGCCAAAGACTGTTCGGCTTCCTTGCTTTGTGTAAACCATTTGAATTTGATGTCAGTTTTCAAGAAGTTGTTCTCATTATGTAAAGGAAACATAATTTCTAATTAAAGCAGCAGACTTCCCCTTGTAAGTGGGCTGCCAAGTCCAGCACTCCTTATTCGGGGTGCTCGGAAAGACTGTTTTACATAATCCTCTTCTTCTCCATTCAGCTGTTACTGTACATAAAGATGATGTCACTGTTTAAGAATAGCGACACTGGGCCATAGTCTTAGAGTAAAGAAACTTATTTCCATATGCTGTATTTTTTCAATGTCAAAGCTGTATGTACTTACTGTATGTATGCATATTGTATTATTCTAAACGATGTAGGATGACTAGAATCAGGGCTTCACACAGGTGTTTTTTTAAAGATATTTATCACTCTTGTTGAGATGTGTACATGCCTGTATGTTTTGCATTAGCTTAGAGGATTTGTACAGATTTAAATGTATGTGAATTTTACTACTGCGGGAATTGCTTTATTTTTTCAGAATAGCCATTAGTAACCCACACTTAGCTCATGATTAATAAGTCAGTAATCACTTGTTGCATTCATCTGGACTGATCCCATTTTCCTCTTGTTAACTGATATTCCCTTTCTCTCTTAATCATTCCTCATGAGTAGAACTGATTGATCCCAAATCTTATTACAGACAAATTGTTTCTCTGCTCAAGACTGTGCAGTTTATTTTTACCCAGCTCTCGGCTGACGTTTATTGTCAAGAGGGTATTATGCTGTGCCCCAGTCTGGCTGAAGTGGTCTCCGCATTCATGGCATCATGACTGAGAATAATTGTGACGGTGGGAGGCGGGAGGGAGCGGGGGCTCTGTGTTGTTGTCATGACACCCGCTGCAGAATAATTGGAAGGCTTATCAGGTTGCGCCGTGAAGCTTAATTGCATTGTTTCTGACTGGCTTAAATACCAAATCCACTGCATTAAAATAAAAAAAATGATTAAAAACCAACATAGTTTGGATGTCAGCTGATCTGTGGATTTCAGTATTGATTGCGAAGTTCAAGGTCAACAATGTCAAAATGCAATGCAATTTTGCATCTCCCATCATTTTTGCAACACCTTTGCTCACCTTTGTTTGTTTTTTTTTTTATTTAGCTCTATCATTGATTGGCTGATTGATTCCTGTATAGATGCTTCAGTTTATGCTGATTAAGTGCTATCAGGTCATATTTGGAGATGGGCTGTCGTCCACTAGCTCTCAGATCTGAATTGGTTTTCAATAGTTTCGAAGCACATTTCCGTACATGCATCAACTCCGGCTTGGTTTCTGCACCGCTTCAACACGCGGCGAATTATAATTAAGAATAGATGCAGTGGTTTAATCAGTCTATGACCTTTTATAATTGATTTTTGAAATGAAAAAAATTAAAAATAACTGTAACATAATCAGATTTCGCAGCCAAGCCCTTCTGGATCTTTTTTTCATTATTTACAATTAAGCAAATCTTGTATGAGTTATATTATAGCACAGATCAATCCAACAGGCTCCTAGCAGTTCTGTTTCATGTAGCCAGTACACCGTATACAGCACATCAGTTAGGGCAGATTCTTAGCCAATCTTGAAAGGATGCCGTGTGTCTTCATCTGTCTGTGGGTGCACCGAATACAAATCAGGCTGCGAGGTTCTTGAGTCCAAGAAACATTTGTGGATTGTAAAAATGAAAAAGATTTTCCACCGGGAAAAGCAGAGAATTTTCAGATAAGCTATTATTTCCCAAAATAAGGTTTACAGTATCGGTTTACTTTAACAAGGTGCTTATTTTCTATCTATGCAATTAGTGGGTTTCCAGCAGTGTTGTGATAATATGACAATAGCAGTTTGTGTGTAAACCACAAGCAGTTGTCCTGATCTGTGTACAGATTTGTACAGAATTTGGAAGCTGTTATGGTTTGTTACATATTTATGCATAATAAAGGACTTTGTACAAATATTTCCTTGCACTGAACTGTTTTTTTTTTTTTTTACCTAAGATCTATCTTACACAGCATAATTGCAAACAGTTTGGCCTTCAAGAATACTTGAGAAATAAGATTTGTCTCTATGGTACAAAAGTGCTCTTTAGTAATGTGCAGTTGGAATGAATTAGAACAAATGGTCATCAAAAACGGTCAAATAAGTGTTTGAACATTTCAATGCCGACATGAAATTTAATCCATACTGTTTTTCCTCTCAAACATTTTCCAGCTCGCTGCGGTCGATCGAGAGCAAGGGCATGTTCTTGTTTGGCTCTCTGACTGACAGTTTCATCGATATGTCTGTTTATACAGCACACTGCTCATGCCTGATTGAAACATTTTACTTTTGGTAAGCAGTAAAAAGGTCTGTATGAGGTCTGACTGATGTGAAAATTTATATATTTATATTTATACACTGTGTGTTTAAGTGCAGGATGGTGCAGTGGTTCCCTCTGTCTCCTCAGAGCAAGAAGGTTTAAGTCCTGTCTCCTCTCTCCTGCTTCTTCTTACAAAGACATGCATGTTAGGGTTAATTTGTGGCCGTAGGAGTGTATGTAAGTGTGAATTGTCTCTTTGTGTTACCCTCTCGCCCATTGTCAGCCAGACTCCGGCCCTCCCGTGAACCTCTAAGGATAAGGTGTTCTAGATAATAGATGGATATTTAAGTGATCTTCCACAGTTTTACTTATCCCAGCCCTGTGTGTAATCCTTCTTGTGGTTTAGACTACACCTCAATGAATATCAGGTCCAGTTTGATATTTTTGTGGCATTTAGGAAGCGCCGTCCCGCTCCTGAGTTAAAATTAAAATTGATTTCATTATATGTGGCAGGCCAAGAATAGTTGTAAATGTCACAGAGAACAACAACTAAAGAGCAAACTTAAATAAAAAGAAATTAAATATATTGACTGACCTATTGCCAGAGACTTTGTTCACACTCTAACTGGTAGTTGTGATTCTTTTCGAAGACAGCCATTAAGAGTCAAATGTGGCTGGTCTCCTTGATCTTCCTCTGGCTGTGAACTCCAGATCGATAACTCCGACACCTTCCCGCTCTGACCGGCTTTTGCCTTAAAATCACAGACAGTCTCAGTTCTTTTGCATTTAATAGATGTAGTTAGAGAAAATCTAACCTCTGAACCTCCGGGTTTTGCTCTTATTCCCGAGCTGAGCAAGTCAAGTCAGACATATTTTAAAAACAGAGTGTTCACTGTAAGAAAAAGCTGAAAAAATGGAAAACAAGAATGACTGTAGTTATGGGAATACGCTTTCAAGGCTTGACTGTTTATCTGACTGGTACACCTGGAACAATTCACAACAAGCATCAAGGGTCCAGATAAGAGCAATTTTTCACTTCTTATACAGTATGCGCCAAAGTTAATCAGCTTTGTGTGCCCTTGTTTCTTGTAAGCTATCTGTGAGGGTTTGTTCAGTCTGGTGACTGTTTATAGAGGTATGCAAATATCATTTTAATTTCTGCAGAGGCACTGAGGCTCTACAATCTCATCATTAGACTGTGTGCAGAAGAGGGACGGGAAGAAGTAGGCACAAGAGGATTTGGAAAGTACCAGTAAGTTCATTTGTGCTTTCACTCTCAAGGTTAAGACATCAGATGCAAACGTCCAAACAACCAGTTATATGACATATTATATAATTCTCTCTGTCTGTGTAGCAGAGGAGGAGGATGAGTTCAAAGTCTGAATAACATGAAAACTCCATATGGGTTCTGTGCGGGAACAAAGATTCTGAAGAGGGCGTGGCCTTTCCTCAGGAACAAGCCTGTATGTGAAACCGCACAGGAGCCTAAAGCCAGCGTTATTTCATAGCGCCGCCGACAACTAAAGCACTGCTCGTTGGCCGTGTCCGTGTGCTGTGGTATTTGTGAGGTGGCAACGGTGCAGTCTTGTGCTTTGTTTGGAGTGCATGGAGGTGCTGAGTCACTGACAAGTCACTGTCACTGTCTCTGCTCCAGCCGATCTCTATGCTGATTCATAACAGAGCTGAAGTCAAACCGACTGAAGCCTGCTGCTGCAGTAATGAAATAATTACAATAATTGTGAGGATGACTACACGTTTTTTTTTTTTTTTTCTGTAATGGCAGCAGTATGTGGATACTCCGCTGTTTCTGCAAAATTGCTCCGTCATTGTTTGGCTTCCTGAGCAATGACCCAAACCACCTCTGGACCTAGACGATACATTTAGGTCAGATAAGATGGGGAGAAAAAAAAAAAAAAGAGGATAGCATTTCCTCCTACCTTCCCTTCATTTACTTTTAATTCACTAGATGCCAAATTTAGAATCACTGTTTAGCTTTGGGGGAATATGTTCATTAATGTGAGATTTGTCCTCGGCGTCCTGGGCTCTGCTAATGAACAGCTTCATTTAGTATTCATAAGTGTGTAATTGATTGCTAATTGGATATTTAACACAATTATGAAATGGCTAATTAGTGATTGATAAGGTGTGCCACACTGCCCTAATGGCTTAATATGCTGTTGGTGATGGTTGCACCGGAGAATGGATGTATTGAGCCCAGTGTGGGGAGGTCAGACACTTTGTCAGCTGAGGATGCTGGCGGTAACATGTTTGCCGCTGTAGTCACACGCATGAATGTGCAGGTTATTTAGCAAACCATATGATGTCTATTTTGTAGTGTAAATGTGTCAGGTCTGGAACAAAAGTTTGCATTTACAAAAACAGACCTACAACATAGAGGAATCACTAAAAATAATAAGATATAAATTTGTATTTGATATCTATTTCAGCTACAACAGTGAGGCAGATATATAAACTGTACATTCAGGACACAAGAGAGTGCCAATATTGGGAAGAAGGGGTTCTACCATAATAAAAGCAGACTCCGGCGCAAGCCCGACAGTAATAGATATTTATTTATAGACGCGCTATAAACTTGGATCTCTGAATCACATCTAAGATCTAACCACAGCTCATCTTTAGCCACAACAGCCCATAAATCACCTGAGCAGCTAATGGACGTTTTCTGCGGCACTGCCCCGAGACTGAGTTAAGAGAGAAGACAATCTCACCTATTAATTCCTGAGACACTGTAATCGTTTTCTATTTTAAGATGAGCCGTATTCTTAGATACTTCTGTGTAATTACATTTCGGATTAGGAGCAGTCTGGTTTTAAGGCCAGATGAAATGGCTTATTGAATTTGTTCTGCGAAGTGGTGCAGAAGACAGTCCGGCCTCGTAACTTCTGCCTCATTATGGGTAAATGGAACAGCTGTTGGTGAGTTAACCAACTGTTAGGAGCTACGATTTGATAGTGGCCATCTTAAGGTGGTTTACCATGCAGAGCAGCAAACATGGGTACAGTTTCGGAGCAGCGGGGATTGGATTGTTTCTGGCGCTGTGAGGGATATCAGTCGTGGATTTCTGTTGAGCCTCCTGCTTGTAAAGATGGCCATTTGTCAAGCTGACTCAACAGCCAGCTCTTGGAGAGCTTTAACAAGACATGTGTTTATCTCCTCTAAATCCTTGTGTGCTGTGCCTCGCATGATTTTCCATTCGTATCAAGTCACATTTGTATGTAAAAGTGGTATCTCTAGCACGCCATATACATATACTGCTGTCAATGTGTCTCAGCTATGGACAAAGAGGAGATCAAACCGGTTATGTTCTCTAAGTACTTGTATAGTATATATGGTGAAGAAAAAATTAAACTCTAAATTGATGTAAAATAACATTACAAATCTAATTCCTTACACCGATCAGTCACAAGATTAAAACCACAGGTGAAGTGAATAACATTGACCATCTGGTGACGATTCAATGTTCTGCTGGGAAACTTTTGGACCTGGCATTCATGTGGATGTTACTTAGACATGTAGCACCCACCTAGACAAGAACAGGTACCCCCACCCCATAGCAATGACACTCCTTGATGGCAGCAGTCATCCCTAGCTTTGGAGGCACAAGGGAGACCTACACAATATTAGGAAGGTGGTCATAATGTTATGCCTGATCTGTGTATGCAAGCATTCTGGAGCAGGTGCACAAATACACTTAGAATATTGAAGCTGTGGACAAGTAAAAATATATGGCGCTGTTGTTGCTGAGAGTGAGATTTTAGAGAGCTGTGCTGCAGCTCAAGATTTACAATTATGTGTCACGTTCTGTGAACAGTCTGCATTTCTTACATCAAAATGAATGAATTTACAGTAACTTTTCCTACCATATCATTACCAAATTAACTTGTGGCTCTTAAAGTATCACCTGCATGAAAACACTTTTTGTGAGGAGACTTGCCAAGCAGCATATGCATAAAATGCACTTTTCTTGTTTCAGCCTTTGCCAACACTGAGTGCAGACCACGCCTCTTTGAGTCACTTGATGAGAATCTTATGTGTGAAAGTGCATTTTGTGAAGAGTTAAAGTGATTGATGGATTATATTGAGAGAAACTTGAAGTCAGCGATGGGACATTCAAAAGGTTTATTTTACACTTCAGGAAATACAATTTTCAGATAAAGGTCTAAAATGTAACACTGGTTGATAAAAGATAATGCCCCGTCCCAAAAGCAGATCAAACAGAACAATCAAAGCATTAAGAGCTTCACGGTACTGATGTTTATTTCTCCATTTTTGGCATCTAACTTAGAATGCACATCAAATGCTATTCTACACGCAAATATCCTGCATGCAACTTCATTTAGTAAACGAATGACTTTTGTACAGACGTGTTTGCTATATATGAAATATGAAAAAAATACAATGCTGTCCAGAAAATGGTATATTTTAATTTGAATAATAGGAAAAACAAAGGATTGAAGTGATTGCAGTTGTTTCAAATGGATTTTGGATATTTGGTTTCTCTCCTTATTAACAATCTACTCAGACAGTCTTATACATGTGTGACCAGGCAGCATATTAACACTATCTGCAATGGAAAAATGTTGATTGATTCAGAGCTGAGCTATCACAGGTGAACGTGTTCTCTAATTGCACATGCCAATATCAAAAATACACTGCGTATTTAAAGTCACAAAGACAGGCCTCCCAGAGATGATCGTTTGTATTGTGTGTGTTTTGTATTGCAATAACATACCTGGCAAGCACCTGGCAAAAAGACATCAGTGTTAACTGCACCATAGGTTAACATTAATTAAGTACTATCAACCCACAGGAGGAGGTTTTTGTGTCTACTGTGTTATGTATGTGTGTGTGTATAGTCTAGTTGGATAGGGTGGTGTCTGTGGTGCAGAGTTGTGTTGTCCTACAAATACTGGGTGCATGCATGTGTGTCTTTTGTCCCACTTATGATGCCCCCAAAGAAAACTCACATTTTCTCTGCTTTTTTCCCCTCACCAGTGAGAAAGGTCAAAAATGAATTGATGGTGGATAAAGGGGGGAATTTAACTTCAGCTTCCTTCTTCTTAAACTTCAATGATGTTGATTGAGGGCACAGAAGGATGAAACTGCAGAAGATAAGAAAGATACAAATCATTATTGCATTTTCCTGTCTGATAAAGAAATGTTTTAACAAAAGATTGTTACTGTGAGTTCAGCTTAGCCATGAACTCTGGCAGTGTTATTTAGCGGCTGACAAATGATCATGTGGGTTACATTACGAATGCTGCATAATATTTTAAGTATGATTGGAGCCTATCTCAGCTGTCATCAGGCGTGATAAACCTTGGACAGGACACCAGTCTATCGCAGGGCCAATTCAATTCAATTCAATTCAAGCACTTTATTTATCCCCGAGGGGCAATTTAAATAGCCACAGAGAGCAACAAAATACACATACAGACAACAAAAAAAACAAATGAGATTAAAGTACAAAAGACCATGAGTAGTGTCCACATTAACAACGACCATTCCATCTGCCCTTCGAGAGACAGAACAGAGCATCAGTTCAATGTTGAAGCAAGGAGGAGTCAGGAGCTGGACTGCTGTGGGGACAAAAGTGGCCCTCCTCCTTTGAGTCCTGCAGGGCAGACAGTCTGCAGCCTGAGGGAAGCCACTCAAACACAGGATGTAATATGTGTGAGGGGTCTTGTAGGATCATGTGAGCGGTTCTGATTGTTTGCTGTTAACAAAAAGTGGACAGAACTCTAACAGGATGTCTAATGATTATAGCACAGACGTTTGTGATGTTATGTAGCCAGTTTTGCAGGCAGAGAAAGTGAGCACACTTTGAATAAAAGAATGATAAAAGGTCATCTATATACAACTGCGGTATATTGTTGCATTATATTAGTATATAGTCATTGACTATGTCCCAGTCTTTGCCTTCATTTTTTTTTAATGGCCAATAGATGTTAATATTGCTATTTATTTATTTATATTTTTCATGTTTTCCACCAGTTGCAGACTTGTTTGAACATGCAAACACAGCTTCCCTTTTTCATTCCTTGAGCTACCCATGGCATTTTGATATCTGCACATATTTAAAAACCTGTCAACACGCTAGACTTTCATAACGTTTGTTTGTTTCTCCTTCTGACTACACATGCGATCTTTTTGTATTTCTACCCCAGCCTTGCAAACTGTACTAGTTGGTTTTTGTACAACACAGTGTCAAACCTGAATGTAAACAGGCAAGGGAGCATGTGCTGTTAAGTGCAGTTAGAGTGCAGTAGAAACCCCAGTGAGACTCTATTCCAAATGCATTTTATACATATTCAAAGAACGGTCCTCAAACCAAACTAATATCGGCATTTCATTAACGTCTTAGTTGAAAAATATTACATTTGGGAAAATAAAGCCTAAATCAGTCAGGACAACTTTGGTCAATAAAACTTTACTTGCATTAGCAGTTAATTCTTTTTTGGCGGTATGGATCTGCTCTGGGACCTCCCTGCCTTTCTATGGTCTGTGTGGAATAACCAAGTCAGAGAAAAGAAGAGAGAAGCAGCAAAGAACCCCCAGGTAGCGAGCAAAATACGCTTCAATGGCACAGAAATGACACTGGCATAAAAGAGGGAGCTGGGGTGGAGACGGTTTGCAAAGACCGCTTGCTGAGAAAACGGCAAGACTAGGCAGACAAAAGCAGCTTTAAGTAAGACACCTTGAAGGAGATTTGCCAGCGGATGCCTATGCCAAGATGTAAACTGACCTACATCAGCTGACAAAGCTGAGCTGAAAAACTGAATACGATATTTACAAACTCGGAAATATTCCCATATTCTAATTACTCGTGGAATATTATTGTGCCAAAGTGTAAAGTTAAGTACGATTTTATTTTTTTATTTTTTTATCACATCTGGCATCTTCTTCAGCCTTATTTTCTGTTACACATTTGATAAAACTGCAGGGTTTGTGTATATAATTAGGATAGCATGAAATGAAAGTGATCCATCTTAACATTTCTATCTAAACTGTTGAATATAATCAGTAAGATCTGATATCGTAATACTGTATGAAGATATAAAAAAGAAAATTTGGAGCATGTTGCAGATGCTTTCAACATTTAGTCACATGAGTTTTTTAAGCATTCAAGATCAATGGTTCAACCTCCTCCTTTTAATTTATTTTAATTAAAGCTAACTAAAACGTGGCCTTGATCTGTCTCTGTGCAGACTGGGTCGTGGGGTCAATAATAAAGACTTTTTTCTGGTTTTAATTGTATTGACTGATACAAGAGAGAGAGAGAGAGAGATGTTAAAGTGCGATTTCTGCCAGAAACTTAATATGAATATTCAACCACCTAATGAGGACTGGAAAGAGAGATAAGCCAATATCGAGGACTCCTATGACTACCCCAGAGCTAATTTAAACAAGGGAACTCAATATGTTGCTATGCCAGGTTCTATAGTCAGAGGTCAGTGCTCTGATTGGTCGTGGCCTCATTAGTAAGCCTGAACTGTGCTGATTAGTCCCCTACTGTCAGGTGTTTCTTGAGGCATCGCTCCACCGATGCCTCGGCTCTGTATTTTTTTAAAGCAGGCGCTTCTCTGCTCTATATTATTATAGAACTTGCAGCTACCGCGCTCCAACATATTTTTCTGTAACTATCATGCTGTTTGTGTGTGTTTTTTAAACAGTTGGAGACTGCAGATTAGAAATGGATCCCTGCAGATTGCTGTAATTACATCTGTGGTTACTAGCTCCTTTAGGTGCAAGGATTCACCTCTAAAGAATTAAAATTGATTACCATACCATATATTAATGTGGCAATCTTGAAAAGTTTTGTTCTTTTCTTGATGTGTTTGGCCACAGTTATGTTTACTTACAACCTCTTCACACACAGGTGAATGCCATCTTTGCCATCTCTGGCGGTTTATAATATGCTTAGTTATCAACTTAATCACCGCCATTAACTCATTTGGAGCCCTGTAGGTCATCTTTAAGATTTTCTGGTCAACAATCACGTCTGTGAAATGATAGAAGCAGACATTAAAATAACTGAGTAAGGTGAAGTTTCAAGATTAATAGAAAATTACTTATTAACATGTGTCTCTAGTGACCGCTTGAGATCTGATTATGGTCCTATGCATGGCGATATGTAAATAACACATAGTACTACATGATTTGGGGTGCAGTAGCAGATTGTGCCACGCTACTTTTTAGGTTTTTATTTCTTTATATCCCTCTTGACATTAGTTTGGCACCCCACAGAACCCCAGGTTATGACTTTAACCACAGCAGCGTCCATGTGCACAGTGCTACTGCCTTGTTTGCAGCAGTGAAATAAAAATCTAAACTAATAAAGGCGAATAAAGGCACCAATAATTACTGAGGAAATATAATAACTGAACTCCACATGACCATTTTCTGCTGATCACTTTTGGTTGCGTGCTAATACCACGTCTGAACTGCGGCATTGATAATACTATTGTGTCAAGGGATAAAGACCCACATGGTAGTTAATCTACATTCTGTACAGGGAGACTTGTGTGTGTGTATATACAGCTACCTGAAAGGACCTTTCAGGAGCACTGGAGCCAGTGTTATATACATGAATGAGATAAGTGTGCAGGTTTTCAGTCCTTAACAGGAAATTGATTCAGTTATTAAAAAATAAAATAAAAATAATAATAATAATAATAATAATAAAATCTGAACCGAATGTGTTGTCATTCAGAGATGCCATGTTCACCTTGCTCCGCAACAGTCCTCCGCTGTGGTGCTCCGGCGTGCTCCTCTCCGACGACGGCTTGGCCTTCTCCTTATTGTTGCTGGAGTCGTTGTCCTTGATGATGTCATACTGCCGGCAGAATAGGGCAATGACGGCTGCCAGGAGGTGAGAGATGAGCACACGCGCCACACACACACACACACACACCCACACACACACACACAAACAAAAGAGGACAGGAACTCAGTCATGTGGCAGAGACTGTCACTCAGTGACATGTCTCTATTGGAGCACGTTGAAATGCCATGTGGATAATGGAATGTCTGCTCCCGAGGGAGTGTGATGGCGGCGCCTTTATGTGAAACCACTAATTCTCTACGGAGTTTGTGTTGTTGCGTTTTGCAATCTGCCAGATGCAGTTCTGCCTCCAGTTCGGTTAAGCCCTGTACAGTATATTCCCAATTAACTTCCATGCTTCAGTGAGGTTATGAATATCTATGGGATCGCTGTCATTAAACATTCAGAAACGGATATACAATTCTCTTAATGAGAGCTGCGCAGCTGTGAAAAGTATTCACAATCATAGCAGAATCCATTTCATTAAATTATTATTCATCCATCCTGTAACTGCTCTCCAATATTCCTGCTTCATGCAGCACAGAGAAGTTGATAGCGGGAGTTTTCACAATTGAACTCATTTGTTAAACTACTGTTGAATTTGTGTAATTTGCCTGCTTTTAAATGGCTAACATCTCAGTTAACTGTAATCTTTTTTAACAAAACATAAAAACGCAGGAAATCATCAGCTACTTACTACACAGATATGTTAAAAGCAATGACTTAATTATTTTGTATTGCAGTTATCCTTTTTCAGACATAAGCCGTGCACTAAGCACCATGAGTACGATATAAAAGAGGTAGAGAGAATATTTTATAATTGTTTTAGTAAAATCAATTGGAGAGGATGATTTAAATCTTAATTTAAACTCGTCCACCTGTAAATGTGCAGTCCATTATGAATATGCCACATGGGGCGTTTCTGTTCTCTCACTCCCACTCTCCACAGCCTACGTGTTACTTATGTTTCTGTCATTAGTATTATTTAACATCTCTCTCTGGTCCTCGAGTGTGGGAAGACCCACTACTGGAGGCCCGTCAGATATGCCACTTCTCATTGCGCCTCAACACTTCATTCATCAGGGAGCTTCCTTACAGGAGAAGCTCATTGTGGGACGGAGAGGTCAGACGCAGAGGATGCTCAGAAAGGCGTGATGTTGGTTTGACACTGCTGTTGTGAAAAAGGCTAAAAGGGACGTGATGTCAGATAGATTTGTCAGACTCGCTCACATTTTTGGACTTCCACTTGTTCCTTACTGTAGGTCTTGTTCTGGGTGGCTTCCCACTGATTGGTGGCTTATTGATTGGTTTGTCAATGCATCGATGTAACTACGAGATAATCTACAGTGTGAAACCTCCGTTAAGTGTGCATCATTATTCTCCATCATGGAGGCTGACAGTTAATGTTAACATGGTGCAATTCGGGCGAAAAAGTGCAATTATATTTTAGCTGATTTTGCACGTTTTTAAAGGTAATCCACTACTGACAACAGCTGCTCAATAACATGGATGCTTTGCACTGCATTTGGCAGTATACTAAATTTTCAGCTGCCTCTCTTTGAAGTCACATGGGAATACATGTTACTGTGACAGCTTGAAGAACTAGGGGTGTATTTTGTGTTGTAGAGCTAATAAAAAATTCAAAGGGAACATCAGAATCGCATGAAATCATATTTTAACTCTAGATTTGGTTTCGTTGTTGTTGTTTCATAAAGTAAAATATTATATAATAAGTCTGTATTTGTCTGTATTTTCTTGGGCTGCAATCTTTGTGCAGAGAATGTGTGGCCTCCAGCCAAATAACAGCACACACTGCCTACTGGTGTAGATATCAGGTTACATCACTATCCCCATCTCTCTGCTCTCTGACTGTGTCATAGATGTATAAAGAGCTGCATGTCTGGGTGTCTGTTTGACTGATGGGGGGCTCAGCAACAGACAGAGCAGAGGGGCTACAGTTGAGAGAATGAAGAGTGCCCTTTGACTGCATTCATTCACAATCCAGCAATGCAACACATTTTTGCGAGGTTGTGCGAAGGTATTGGTTCAGTTCATTTTGCTTTAGAACACGACTACCATGAAACAATACGAAACTCTCTTTTTCACTGCTTCGTTTTTGCCGCTCCCTCTCTTCATTCACTTTCTAGCACGCTCGACCATCGCTGCCCTCACTTGCTTGTTAAGCCGGGGAGAAAGGGTCAAGTTTGAATTTTGTGCATGAATACAGGAAGCGATAAATGCACCTACCCATACTTTTACGAATTTAAGAGTCAAAAACTGTGTGTGGCAATGGAAATATATGACAATAGTCTTTCCCCAATGCCTTGCACATCCCAGTGCACTAGGAGTGTGATTTTTATATTAAAAACAACGTTGTGGGTGTTTGAGCTCTTGAATTCTTTCTATATTGACTGAAATACAATTAACCACTCACATTTACAAACTTACCTGCCCACATGAGCAACACCACCACAATGATGATCATCTCCCCTGTTTGCAGATGCCGGGATATGTCCAGGCCCTGAACTGTTGGGTCATCTAGAAGCGAACAGGTAGGGAAGCTGCAGTGAACAGACATTCATTCCTGAACCCTAAACACTCAATACAAAGTACTGAATACAATGTTCAATACAATGTCCTTGCACCTTCATTTACATGGAAAATACATTAAAATGCAAGTCATGCAAAACACTGCTGCAGAGCTGAAACAATATATTAAAACTTCTTTATAACTCAATTTATTTCTCATGATTCTTATGCCATTTAACAAAAACTGTTGTCGTCAGAAAATGTGGCTGGTATTACCACAAATCAATTTTGTAGCATTAATCCTCCTTTAAGTGGATTGACTATGGGCCTATTTCCACTCTCCAAACTATCTCTTAAGTCTAATAGTTGGAACCCATCCAGAGTGCCACTCTGCCCAATTGCCTCTTTTAGTGAATCAAGTTGTCAAGAAACTGGCCCTAAATGCCAGACTGTTAGCTCTCTTCACATGATGGCAGTTATGAAGTGGGGTCAATTGCACTGGCACTTCAGTAACCTGTGTGAGCATATGAGAGGAAAGAAGCGCAGAGAGACTGTACATCATAAAAATGACCACAAATCACAACCTTCTACTAATTTATCTTAATGACTTTTGTAATATGGTGGTCAGAGTAGTGTATATAGGGCCAAGCAGCATACGCCTTTTAATGTCCCCATAAAATGTAATTCAGTGTTTTTATATAAAAAGCTTGTACTATAATATGTCACCAATGCGCCAGTATGTGGCGCCACCTTGGCAAATATGTTGTTTTGTTGGTGTGTAAATGGTGTTTTACAGTTGGTCATTTCCTGGAATACTATTTTAAAATGTTAATGAGTCATCCTGCACTAGGGGGTGTATCTTAATTTTGCATTCAGTTAGTAGCTTTCTTGAGTTTCCATGCTTCTCTCTCCACATGCTTCTCTCCTTCACCAACAGCACTGCTGGCTCTGGCTCTCAGCTCGAGCATGTATAGATTGTACCTTCCCCTGTCATTGCAGGTCTCCGCCCAACTTTTGGACAAACCATTAACTATCACAAGTTAAGCTATTTCTAGAGTAGCCAGGGTGGTGAATATTTACCAGTTGTGGTACTTAAGTACAAACTCTTTTTGTTTCCCTGAGCATCGTTTTTTGTTTAAGCTAACGTGCAATGACACTTCTTGGTAGTAGCATGTATTGTTGCCAAGACAAAACAATGGCAGGTTCTTGTGTTGATGCGCACTTGGTGTGACTCTTTCATCATCTGAATTTCACGCAGTGAAGACTGTAGATTTTTGCCTCCCACACCTCCATCTCTTGACTGTGGTCATTCAGTGTGAAGAAATCATTTCCTTTAAGAATCCTATTTCAGACTCAACATTGCCAAGACATCAGACAGCACATTACACTTAAATGCCAGGTCAGAACTCAGGTCAGTGACATTACCTGTGCTCCTGTGAGTTGTTCTCTGGTTTATTACTCCCACATGTCCTCTGTCTGCCCGAACCCAACCCACTCAATAAAAACTATTCACCCGCTAGTTCTTCTGCACACGGTTGAACACATTTTGAGACCTAAGTTGAGACCTAGTCTAACTTTCCTTCCCTCAGGGAAATATGTACTAAAATGAAGATTTTTAAATAATATGCATCGAGAGGCAACTGGAATGATTGCTGGGATGACGCAATCTGTGTCTTGCCAACTGAACTTCATGTTAACGGTTTTCACATTGATCCGGTGATCCCACTGAACTTGGATTCGTCCAGGGGTCCTCTGGTATTTGACACTAAGGCAGCAGATTATTTAAATCCTATAAGATTTGAGCTGCAGCTTTTGTGGTTCTTACCATCTCATCCCCTAACATCCTTTCACCGGATCATGCCTTATCCTTCCTCGGACCACTCTAAGTACTTAAACCATAAATATCTTTCGTTTTTGTGCTTACGGCTGTGTATTATTGTGGCTACTGACTTTACATATGAGTCGTCATAATGTCGTACACCATTGCAGTATACTGTGCATACATTCATTCATAGCTTTCATACCACAAAGCGAGAGAGCAGAATTTCCAGATGACCTGAATAACATGTCCTGCTGCTGTTTCATACATATTTCATGTTGGCTCTATGCTCGGATACACTGCGTGATTCTCCACTACAGCAGAAAGAATTGAATTGTGGTGCCTCCAATACACCAAAGAGGTTGTGCTGAGATAATTATCCGACCTTCCTTCTGCTCACTCCTAATCCCATGATGTTGATTGTGGCTGTGAACTGTGTCAGGAAAGTGCGTAACAGCGCACCAGGGACTCTGTAGTGTCACAACAATGTGTCATCTGATTTATTCTTTCATTATGTCTCCTTCAGGCTGACTTGTTGTTTTCATTGGGTTTTATTACATCGTGAAACAGTTTTTACCACTCCACCAGAAAGTTTTGTTCATGATTTGAATGATACATCAATTATCAGACTGATGTTGCTTAATTTGGTCCTGACTTAAAAGCATTGCAGATGGAGCTAAGACTGTGTAACTCTAAAGACATTTGACAGTGTGGAGGATACCTTTGTGTCAGTGCTGATAATGGGAGAGCCAAGGTGTAGCTCCTGACTCACTAAAGACATGTCTTTGAAGTATCACGCAGTAATTGTGTCTAAGGGGAACACCTGCCTAGTTATTTTTGACTGCTCAAGGCATTCATCCTTTGAAAACATTCCTGTTTTGTTTTGTTTTTTTGGTCTGTTCAGTGGATTGGCAGCAGGTAACGGTGTCATCAGATGGGGAATGATTTTAGGATATTTTTTGCACTGGCTGTTACATCATTGTTCATGATAAGAACTGTTTTATAAGAGGCTGGAATTTGAACTCCTCTTCATTTGAGATCTTCACAGTATTCTTACTTTGCAAATGCACAGACAAAGTAATTGCTGACACAGTTTGAAATTTGTTTTTTTAATGACTTTCTTTTTACATCTTCTTGTAATTTATATGCGAGTCGTCTGAAACTGCTGAAAGCCAGCATACCTCGGTCTCGAAGGGCAGGCAACACGCATGCTAAATATATACTCACATTAAAGGCTTCCATGGAACTAATGAAATTGAAATAGACTTCAGTAGGACATATTGATCCTGGGAATATAAAAAACACAGATGCCTATTTATATTAAATCTGCCTGCAACATGTAGCCTACTGTGCTACTTGCCAGGAAATGCTTTACATGAAGTGCATGGCTTCTATGCATGAGCCGGTAAACAGTAGGGGACATATGCATTAATATGTAATCACATTATTCAATCGAGTTGCTTTAAGGAAAAATAAAAGCATTATTGATTCCTGGGTATCATATCCCTGGCTCTTGGGAATGTCTAGTATATAGCATGTCAGTTCGGTTTCAATAGGAAGCACTTGGCTGTGACAAAGCCTGTCCGAAATGGCTCTGTGAAGCTGGAGCCAGCTAGATTAAAAAAAGCTTTTAAAGGAACAATGTCCAGCAGCAGGATTCTAAAAGAAAAGAAAAAAAAAAGAAGAAGTAACATTAAATTAAAGTGTAATACGTTTTATGGAAAACACATGTTAGTATTTTAGTTGGATACATGCTTTTTGAGCACTTGCTAAGATAAAGAACTATAATTTTCAAAAATCAATGGAAATTCATTTTCAGGTTTTATCAGAAGAAGAGAATTAATGTTGTCGCTTGAAGAACAAATACAGGAGAACGGGCTAGTTCCTCGTTTCATGACCTTGCCTCCTAAGAGGTTGAGGAATTCAACCTCAAACCCTGGAAAACTAGTTGAAGGTTCTTAAAATGTGGGGGAAATGTTGCTGATGAATCCCTCTGTTAAATTAATGAAGTGAAAGGTGAGGTGATTACAACAATCACAATGTGAGTGTGACTAAACATCAGACTTGAAGTGACGGTTGCGTGAGTTTGCCGGTGAAGGCCAGAAATGCAGCGCATCAACAGTGTAGCAATTAAGGTTTATTTATGCACGATAGGCTTTCAGAAAACTCTATAGCTGGGGGAAAAAAAGCCGTCACCCTGTCATACTTGCATTTAGATTGTTGAGCGTAATGACAATGTCTGACTGTGCAACGGTAATTATTATTAGGTATTGTTTCTTATATAACATGAACAACACATGCATGCAACAAGAATCTTTTCAATTACCTGGTTAGTAAATGGATTGTGTTAGTCACCATGCAATGATTAGTTTCTTTTTCCTTTTGTTTTTTTTCTTGTTTGTTTTTGTTTTGTTTTTGTAAAGTATAGGATGAAAATTTGTACTTAAAGACCAAAAAGAACAACCTTGGGCTCTAGGGTTAAGAATGTATTTCCCTATTGCCAGATCACAGTGAGATGTGAATTTACATCTCAAAAAGACTTTCAGACATTATTTATTAGACTTTGAAAGGATTGACATTTTGATTTTACCCATGCCCAGAAATTTAAATTAGGCCCTTAGATTTAAATTTAAGAATTTCCTAAACATTATTAATTCCTTTTCACTGGCTAGTGGAAGATTTATAAGTGCAAGTGCAAAATTAGAATGAATGAGAGAAGAAATAAAGCATAACAAATTACTGGGTTAGGTTATTAGGTTATGTTGAATGGAGCTCGTGGGTAAAATACTGAACATATACTATGCATCAAGCTCTACCATTGTCAGTGCATTGTGCTGGTTTCAATTTATGCATGATTGAAATGCAGATTTAACATGCAGATGTGTTTTTATTAGCATATTTAAGATATCTCTGACATAGTGTTTCTATTGTTGCTGATGTTGTTGCAGTTCATCACTTTAATACTGCTGCTACTTTTTCTGTTATTTTACTGATTCTACCAGTATGTGGTGCAGTGTAATTAATCAGGTTACAGTGTTTGTCTTTGCAGGCATTCAGTCTTAATCAGAAACCAGGAAAATAAATAAAGAGTACAGTCTTTTGCCACAGCTACTGTCACGTGTGGAGATGTGTGCATCGTGTCTCACCCTCACCCATGGACACACAGTAGTTCACTTAAAATATACAATGACAAAAAAATGGAAAAAAAAAACATATGCTCAGTAATAGTTCACGTTCAGTCACACTGAGAAACTTGATGTGAGTGGGCTTTAAAACTGGGGCAAAAGAAGTCAGCAGTGCCGGCATTAGATTTATGGAGCGCTGACACTGATTGCTTCCACACACCAAAACAAACTCCTGCAAATGAGGCTCATTCACTGAATGGGCTGTTTTTCTGACCCAGTTGGATGACTCAGGGGGCTACAAATCCTGATTAATGTTGCAAAGTAAATCTTTTCCAATAGTCTTCTCTTGCTCAGCACTTTGTTCAGATATCAGTGATTAGTTCATTAAACTTAAAGAAAACTTAAACAACATATAGCAAAACTACATTCCTGGATATTTCATCTCAAGCAATAGAAAAGGCAACGTCAATGTATTAGCACAGGTTCTTGTGCTGAACTTGATTCTTTCTCTTTTACTTTGGCCAGTCCTGCCAGCTTAACTAATGGTACCCAACCTGAGTCAGCTAAAGAGAAACATTCATGGTTCCCTTGCATCAGAACTGCCTACTGTATATTCACGACCTCGACCAGACCATAAAATCACAAAGAAAAAAATAGTTTGACACGTCATTCCTGCTTCTAGACCAATGTCAAACGCACTGTTTTTATTATAAGTTTGTACATCTTAAAATTGTGGCTGAGCTAATGCAGAGAAGATTAGGAGTAGACATTCCTTGAAAATTCCTTGAGTTTTCCAAGCAATTTATAATAGAACGCCTTTTTCCTGAGCTTACAGCCTGAGCTGGAAGAAATTGAGAACTACTGAATCTATTCTCTACTGGTCACGGTCCTCACTTTCTCTCCACCCAATGAGCTGAATCCAGCCCATACGCCGAATCTGAGGTATTTGAGAGCCGGTACAGAGTCATACAGAGTTGCATAAATTCAGAGGAAGCATGCATGCAGCAACGAGTCTGTCAATAACGTATTGGTATCTAGGAGAAAATAAAACTTCAAGAAGCACAAAGAGCCCCCCCAGGAGGGAGGCTGTGAGAGGAGGCTTCTGGTTACTCTGCGCTAGCCTTAACTGTCCCTCATTTTCAATGTCAGGGTGCTTTAAAGCATGCAACAACCAGAGGACGCTTCAGCGCAACGGCAGGAAAAGCGTCTGTAATGGGTTGTTCCTCTCTGTGCCTCGGGAAAAGGGCCTGTGGCACATCGTGTAGAATTAAAAGCAGGGAGCTGAAAAAACGATGCAGTGACTTACTGTGACCTCATCACTTACTGAGCATTTTGATTTTTGCATTTTTGCATTTTGAGATTCTGATTCAAATGACAACAAATTTCTTCTGCTTACCAATAAATCCCAGAGCACTTTTTAGCGTTTAATTGAACTGATTTCTCTTGCACCTTCTTTTTTTATATTTTGTTCTTTGCAGGTTTTATATTTCTTTTATTTAGTGTTATTATTAAGGAAGACTTGCAAAGTAAGAATTTTACTGTAGCGTCTAAACTGCTGTTTTTAAAGTGCATATAACAATAAACATCCTTAAAGGCCACATAACAAAGCCACAGCATTGACTGCACCCAATTTGAAGCAACTCCACGGCTATTAATATATAAATATTGCACCTATATTGCATATTGTCCATCTGTTTAAAAGAATAATCTTTTAAACAGAAGGGCATGATCAAGACGGACTGAGGTGGACCCACGGTTTCAATGCAAGTGTTCACATTGGTTACCCTTGTTGGAACAACTTGTCGTTTTGTTGCTGCTGCCATGTTTCTGTTCCTCCTGGAAGCTCATCCTGTCGCCTGATGTATACCCCATGTGGGACAAACACGTGCAGAAACATTAAATCCATTTCAACTACAAAGAAACGATTGGGGAGAACATTTCTTTGTTCCTCCTCGCCTCCGTCTGCTACCCAGCTCACACTGCACCACACCCCGATGCCTTCTCCTGCAGGTGGTGAATCCATAGGGAGGTGCCTCCATGCTGTTTCTTTGGGTTGCGTCAGGCCTCATGGAGGAAAGCCTCGCCAGAATACGACCTCCCCTCCTAGGTCTTGCTCCAGGTGGGGGCCCTTGTTTCCCTATTCCGGGCAAGGTGCTGCAGCTCCTTTTGGGCCATCTTATCAAAGTCTATAAATCGCTCTTTGTACGGCCCAATTTGCCTTGGGAGACCCGACCAGGACCTTTTTCCCAGGATAACATAGCTCCCAGTATCACAGGGACACACAAACCCCTCCACCACATTAAGGTGGTGATTCTTAGGAATATCTCGAGTGTGTTGCCAGGGAGAGGGACGTCAGACTGATCCATTATTGTGATTAGTAGCACAAGATTATTGTACATGTAAACGTAGCCAATGTTCCAAGGAGCCTCATGTGATGTTAGGAAGGTTTGGCTTTCTAAAGTCCTTCACATAGTTCTTGCAAAGCTTTGAGGCGTGTTTGGACTCATTATGAATCCTTGTCCACAATGATGTAAACCAGAGGATGTGGTATATTTTGGAACAATAGGGTGCTACTTCTCCTTGGTCAGGGTGGAGTAGATTCAGTTCAGACGAGCAACAAAACCCTCCCAGACATGGTTAGTTCACTGTGGGTGTGGTATAGTTCAGTATCATTCTGTCTCCAGTTTGTCTCCATACACACACCTCCTTCTGCCACTGCCATAAAGCTCACACTTGGATTCATGAGTAAGTTGTGCTTTATTTCCTCCACTTTGAAATGCTGATATATCGTAGCCCTAAGGGTCTGGCCTTGTTCTCCCTCCTAAGCAGTGATTCAGTGACTGTTACTCGTCCGCTGAGACACTACTAGACAGCCTTCCTTTGACAGTACTTTTGCTGATTGGAGTCTTGTGGTTTTCATTTGGCAAATCTTGTATCTGTGATGAAGCTGCTTTTCTCTCCGCCCGATGTTTCGATCTTCTGATGATGTGCTCACCGGCCTCGGCCCTAGCTGATCCATGTGTCACAGTAATGCTCATCACACACTCTCCCCTTAGAAAGCGTCTCTCCTGATTTGATGCAGAGAAAGCACCTCTTTGCTAAGCAATAACAATCTGATTCAAAGATTGCTTCGACGGAAGAATACAACTCAAGAAAACCTGACCTTTTGTACAAAGTTTACGTGGCCAATACGAAAAAATTGGATAACAAGCAATTCAATCTCTGCATCTGATTTTTGATGTGGTCCTAAACTATTGAACCTCACTATACATGCTGTACAAATACAGTATATAGACACTGACAACATTATTGGTGCCTCTCCACTTAATGCAGACATAAACTGAAACTGGCAGACACTTATAATACAACTAATGAAAAGCACAGACCTAATATTTTATAACACACTCTTTTGTGACAATTACTGAAATCAAGTGCCTTTTGCAGCTCTTAATGAGACTTCTGCACCTGTCCTTTAGATCACACTTCTTGAGCAAACTGCTTCACTTATCTCTGCTTTGATGTGTGCCTTCCTCCAATTAGATTAAGGACCAGGACTCATAGCAACCCATATGTAAACGGTCCTGTGTTAAGAGTCATTATCCTGTCAGGTGACACATAACATGAGGCTGAGGGACAGCTCTTTGACAGTGGACAGTATGTTTCCCCCCAGAATGCCGTGATACGTTTCTGAATTCATTACACCCTACACAGATTAATGACACCATGTGGAAGCTTCCCTTTTTTCCTTCGTCTGTGTTTCCAGAGGATGTTCTCCCAGAAGAATCGTTAAATGTCATAGTAGATTTTATAAGGGTTGTAGCTGGTTTATTTTTTTACATTTCTCTTTTTAAAGTGGGCTCTTTCTTCCATGGAGTCAGAATTTGTTTCAGTAGTCCAGTTTAGCTATGTTCCTGTGGACCTTTAACTTGGGTCACTGGAAGATCAAGCAGCTTGGTGATTATCTAGTTGCCTTCACTTTTACCATATTTGACAATATGTTCTTCCTGATCTCTTTAGACAACTCTCTTCTTATCTTTCCCATGTCCACATTCTGTGAGGAGCACACACTGTTCCCAAACTGAGCACTACTCTCTGTTTAAATAGTCTGAAGGACTGATTTTAAGATTGACCACTCCCCAGATACTAACAGAATACAACAAGCATCACTGCATTTTATCACCACGTCTAAGGAGAATGGATAACTTTGTCAAGGCCACTTTAGTTGATCTCTGTAGAGTACACAATAATTCAGCTCTCTTCACTGTTTTTGTTGTATGCTGTTGAAAGTCAAAGGCAGATCGCTAAAATACCTTTTAATTCCAGAACCTTTCAAGACAAACAGAACAATATTTGAGGGATGTGTTAGGGTATCAGCAGTTTTGGCCTTTTCTGTGTAACATAAATGTCATATCAATATTGTATATAGGCAGATGTTAACAAACTAAGATGTACAATTGTCAAATGAACTTAACGCACCATACCTTGGTTGGAGCTGTTAGAGGGGAAACGGTCCGACTTCTTGAGGGTGCGAAAATGGACTTTCTTGCTGGCTTGGCTCTCCCCATAAAGGCCGATGGACTGAACCTGGATGATGTAGTCCGTCTCCTCCTCCAGGTCCCATAGAACACAGGAGCGGCTGGTCGTGTTGACCTCCCGAATGAATCGCTGCATGTGTCCGTCCTGCTTCTGGAAATTGGAGGAAGGACAGAGACCAAAACAATACATTGAACTACTGAGTAGGTCCAGTGATCGATACAGTGGGCAATGAGGTCATCAAGGTAACCGCAGACAAATATGAGCCCTGCAAAAACTGATCTTTAAAAAAGGCATTCACTTACTGAAGACTTCTGGAAGTCTTTACAGGACAATGATCTCTCCAAAGTTTAAAAAGATTAAAACAACTGGCCCATGGGATTCATGCCAGTGTCTACATTATTAAATTAACAGTTGGCACTTTATTTTCACCATATGGAGTCTTGACTAGCAAATGAAAGCTGTGAAGTCAAATTTTTAATTAATTTAAAGAAACAAACTTGGTAAGACTTTGTTTGTGACTTTTCACAGCAATACTGGAGCAATCGTTACTGGAGCCCATATCCTAGAGTGGCTATTTGCCAGATCAGATGTGTTTTTACTAGGGGTGGGACTAATTAATTAGAGGCTTTGTAATTAATAATTAATTTTAATCGCATAACAATATTGGCCCCAAAAAGAAACATTTTTTTAATTTTAAATTAATTTTAGTGGACGACTGAATCAAATAATAGACTCAGACATGAATATTGTGAACTCAAGCTCTTTTATGTCTGCATTTAATTGTTTGGACTGCCGACACATCTTGTCGTACTCGGATCGGGACTGCTAGCGCTAACAGCTCCGGCGGTTTCTGTGCTCACTGCAACATGTTTTGCATTTAGATGGCACTGTTGGGCTGAAGTATACACAAGTTTGCACAATTTTCACAAAACTTTTTATCAAGGTTTCCATCAGGTAGTTTTTTTTAAATTAAATTTGCCTTCCATCAGTCCCAGCAATGTGCTTTCATCTGATTCCTCCATTTTGGCAGCCGTTAGCCGAGCTCTGATGTGTGCATCAGTGTAATCGGTGTTCCAGGAAATCGTGCACTGACAAAAGTTACACATCGTTTGGAATACAAACTGCGATTAAATGCTTTAATTTGCATTAAAGACATCAGATAAAAGCATATTACTTATTTTCGACTAGAGTAATTACTACCCTGCCGTATACTATTAGGTTTACCAAAGGTGTTCAAATGCAGCTGCATAACATGACTAAGAACCCCAAAGACAACTGGTGCTGCATTCTGCCCATCAGTCATACCGAATTAAAAGCAAAACTGGATGGCTGAATCAGGAGTTGTATAAAGCATAAATATGATTACAGCTGCATACTGCTTTCTATCATTCAGTATTAGAATTCATTGGTTGTCATAATTTAAGCCTTTGATAAATTTTCATCCTAAATAAAAAGCCGTTTGGCAGCCTCACATTCTGCATTCATGCTGCGCTCTTGTTTTCTCTTGACAAACTGCCAATGCCAAGTTTTCCTCCAACCTCAGGCTTGAAGTCAATTCCAGATGCACTTCCTCATTTTACCTACTGGCTTGTTGGCTTGCCAAAACCTTTTCAACAGGAACATGATGGAGGCTTGGTTCCAAACCACTAATGTATATAGCAAAAGAAAAAAAAAATACTTGATGCAATTTTTTTATTACAGGGTGATTCACTGACCTTTCCATGGCCATCCTGATTTACATAAAACTTTTCGGATTTACCTGCTGCGAGATGGAGAAGCCAATTATTATGTCCCCCTCTGGAACCTCCCAGGACACGGTTGCTGAGTCGGCTCGCAGGTGCATGACAGACACATTCACAGGAGCTGGTGGCCGGTCTGTGGGAAAGTAGATGGCAAGAGAGAGGTATGTTAATCCATCTGATTTTCCAGATATTAGATTAGATCCGTGCCATCTGTTTCCACACTGCACCTGGCATTGGTAATCTGAACTCTACCCAGGTGTTTGTTGTTTCAAAAGAAATTAATAAAAAAAAAAGAAAAAAAGTTTCTGTTAAATTCACTTTCAATTGTGAGAAATACAGCTGCCGTGTGGTGCAACAAGCTTTTTGTGTCATCATGTGATCAAGCAGTAGACTAGACTTTTGCAGCACGGGTTTTTTCACATTTTACAGCATGTGTTTTTTGGATTGTGATTCATATCATTTTCAGATACCAGCCTCACTGTTTCATCTCTTCAGACCAATAAACCTTTATGATTATAACACAAATGCAGTAGTGCGACTATAATTACATCCCTGCACCATAGCAACTGGATTATTTAAAAATCAGTGCGGGTTTCCCAGAGGTACATGGTACGTACTGTGTAAGGTCAGTCGGACAACAATTTTGCCGACTGTCTCAGCGAACAACAAATCATTAGTGCTCCATGGAGTCACAGCAGCATTCATAGTGTCTACATTTGAAGGGAGGACACTGATACTGACATATCGTTGTCTCCTCTGAAATAACTCTTAGTACTGCACATTATTTCAAATTTAATAGACACTTTAATAAACTCATTCAGTTAGTGGCTTGGTTAATCTAAAGTGATGTGACGTTCAGAAACAATGGCTCTTCGGTATGCATAAATGGAAATGAGTCATATTTGGTGAGGGCTCTTATTTTTATTTCTAAATTTTACTGCACTGTGGTTGCCCACAGGTTGAGATTTTATCTCTGTTGTCGGGTGGTGACGTGTGACCAATGTGCATGCAGAGATCATGAGCTTTAAAGAGGGACTGGGTAACCCAGGGTATTTTCTGCAGCCACCAGATTACCCATGTCCCTCACATGCAGGCTTTCGGTAGATGGCTAGAGCAGATAGCAGCATGATCCAAACTTGAAAACACAGTAGCATTTAGATGCTTTTTTAGCAATAAAACCGCAGTCAAGTCGCAGAAATCTTAGAAAGATGCTGAGCAATAAGATCCAGCTACCTTCCAGAAGCTGTGATTCCTGTCATCATTATATAACCTGTGTGCTTGCCTTTGCATCACATCTTCACACATGATCAATGTATCCTTTTTACACTTTCATACTAACCTCCAAACAATCTTTTGTGTCACCCTGACCAACATGGCCTTCGATATCTGTTTCACATTCACCCTACTGAGACAGGGTTACATTTCGTCACCCTGTCACTTTGCAGCCTATCTGTCATGATTTGGTCAGCGGTAGACCCGCTGATTGCAAAGTGGGAACAAAAACCTGGGGAGGAAGGCAAGAGAAAGGGAGGGTGACACCTCTAACAGAAGGCGATACAGTCTCCAAGCAATCTGTGTTACTGTAGGAAAGATAGGATCGGCTGGACGGCTGTTCGGGGCTTTTGTCATTACTGTGGATCTAATGGATTCTGTGTGCTGTGTCAGAAAATAGCTGATGCTAGCTGATGTCTTGCAGTGTCAGACCTGTGAAGCATTGACAAAGAGATGACTGGCAGAAAGCAATGCATATTCACACATGCTTTGCGTAATGAGTTTTAGGCTACCACAGCAAGATCTTAAGTCGCAGCTTTCTGCAGCAGTTCAACGTGAACTGAGACTTAATTAACAGTTGAACAATCAGTTTGTATTTCAAATACTTATATAAACCCATGCAGCACAGATTTAATAATCCATACCACAGCTGTCTTGAGCTGACAGCCAAATGCATGAGCTCCACGAGGACAATATTTCATCCAAAAAGTGCTCTTTTAAAAAGAAAGATGAAAGAAACTGACGGCCGATTCAAATGATTTGCAGCTTCCCCGCTCAGTCCCACTCACATCCCTGTCCTTTTATCTCCATAGGTCTCCCATTTTTATCTCTCTCTCTTTCTCTTTCTCTCGCTCCCTCTTTCGCTTCTTCTGCTTCTGCCTGTTCTATCTCGCAGACAATCGATGATGGCCTCTGTGTTCGGTGTGAAAAGGTGACATTGAGGCAGATCTCAAGACCCCGGGTCAGACGAGGCTATCCGTCTCCATGTCCCAGGGTCAATTGCGATGCATGGCGCTTAGGTCCCCTGGCTCATGACACACTCAGAGATTGGTTTGTGGAAAGGAGTGAAAGAGCTGAAGAAGAGGGCATACTAATTCTTAGCCTGTGACAGAAAGCGTGAGAGGGAAATTAATGTTCCAACTGTCAGAAGAAAAGTGGGCTTGGGGATACGTAACATCAGGAGGTTAAGGGGTAGCGTGTGTTTCATTTGCCCGTTTAATGAGAAGCTCCTTTATGGAATCAGGTGATAAGAATGAGGAACAGCAGGTTAAGAGGGAGGGCAAGTCGTATAGCATTAAATGTCCTTAGAAAGCATGAGTCATATTGTACATATCTTCACAATGATGATTGTCCGCTGTCCTTGTGGCATTGGAAGCATTCAAACGACTACTTACTTTATGTCGTGAATACTGGAGAATCATGTTATTAAGCCAATTCATGAATCGCTTATCATGCTGGAACTGGCTGACTGACAAAAATCCTGCTTATCTAAAAGATGCACAGAAGCCTTAATTCTTGTAGTGGCATCATTGCCAATACATATTTTGCCAACATAACAAGGATTTAAGAATCTGATTCTCTCAGATGCGTACACCAAACAACATCAAGCCTTCAGCTGCCTTTTCTACAGAGAGCCCTCCTCAGAACCAGGTGTAACATTTATCTAAGGCTGGACACGTTCATTCCTCTTGGAGCTCATTGTCCTTTAGGTAATGGGGGTTACAGATAGCCACGCGTGGGCAAAGAGAGCAGCCAGTATCCATGATGCATTGTCTGCAGTTCATTTACTGGTGATGGAGCAAGTGACAGTTCAGTTGAACCGGGTCATGAATCACCGCTAATGTATAAGTGCCCTTTTCCTATATGACGCTGTTTCCATTAGAAGGCGGTTGAGAGTGGGACAAGTGTGTTTGGAAGTGTCTCGGTAAGGTGGCTTTATAAAATACATGAGATGGCTCCGTCTGAAAACTGCTGCACTCACATTTACTATGTTTTATTTAAAAAAGAAAATAGTGGAGTTTCTGAAATTGCATCACTGCTGGTTCATTAGCAGGATCTGAAGTCTTATAGTCCAGTCCTCTTCCTAATTTTCTCCTCCAGCTTGTTTGATAGCCCCCACTGAAGTAATAATTGACAGTGTAGGCATTTCACTATATGTTATCTGCCATGTGCCTTGAATCAACTCCATTCTTCTGAATGTGTTATGTGACATCTGAAATTAAACAGCAACAGATCAGAACAGATGGGGGATGAGTGTCAGAGCAGACAAATGGTTAAGACCCTTTTGGCAAGTGGGAGCACAGACGGGATGAATCACAGTGTGTAGCCAAAGACTAGCTTATTAGCTACACCCCATATGACCACGATGAACATACTGAGAAATGGTAAAAGTGCTGTTGGATCTTTGAAAACCTGACAAACCACGTGGACAGGAGCCCAGGTAGATTTTATCAGTACCAAACAGGGACTCTTATTTTTTGACCTCCATATTTGCTTGCAAAGCACCATTGCCTGTTTGTTTATTGGCTGCTTATACATTTACTCCACAAGCACGGTTGGAGACGTTTTTATGGTCGATACTAAAAGCTTTGATTCATCACTGTAAGACGACGCTTGCAGCAGTTGATCACAGACTACATGACACGATGATTAAACACAATGTAAAGATGAGATGTGAGTATTAAAATGGATACTACATCACCTCTCAAACTCACCTGGATCGCAATTTGACAAGTGACAAGCCATCTCCATTTTTATTATTTGCAGCAGCCAGTTCTGTGCACATTGCATTTGCTTTTTGCAACTATTGCGGATTCCTGCATAACTGACAAGCGCACAAATCAAAACTGCTGGGGTGCTTCACTGATTGAAAGCCATTAACTCATGTCACTATGTTACTGTATACTGTATCTATATGCCAAACATAAATCAACATTCTATGCACTCATTTAAAATGAATGATCTCTTTCTGTTTAAGGGCACAGTTATCTTCTCTGGGATTGACACACTTCATATGCATTGGTGCATTTTACATCTGTTTTGCTTTTTTTCACAGCCAACATGTCCACAGTTACAGTACAGCTGCATATTCTAGCCATTCATGTCACACCTGTGTTAGACTGCGAAACAGCTCAAGATTAACTCTATAACACTATACACTGTGCACTGTGACAGTTTAAAGGCTTATGTGCTCATTTGCAGTTTGAAATGTGATGAAGAGACGCTGGCTGTATTACTACGTAAATGGTCTAGTTAAAGACAATTTAAAAAATATACATCTGACACAAACGCATGCTATAATCATTATTCAGAGGGCCTTAACGATCCCGGAGATTGATTAGTAACAACACAATAAAACTTTCAAACGTGAATAATTCATACAGATTTGGACGCATTTAACTGTGGCGTGCTGAGGAGATGGTCTCCACGTCCTTGTATTATTAATCATATTTCAATTACCTCTTAGCCTGTGACAGTTTGAAGCACTGCTTTGAATGTAATCCATTTCTAATGCATATACTGTCTAAGTCCCTTGTGAAATAATATATTCACCGACATCCTATATATAAGGGCAGTAACTCATAAGGCGCCTCGAATTCTGGTGTGTTGCCCGGTCATTCTTCAGACAGCTTCATCTGCATGTATTTAAGACTCGGTCGTGTGCAGTCTAAATGTTCTCTCCTCAGCAGGAGCTTGTCGCACAAATCTCCTGGTATTGTGGGTCTTAAGCAATGTCACGGCTGCAACACTGTCTGGCCCCGTATTACCTTTAAATGCCATTTTCTTGTCTCCTATCTGTATCTAACCCTGTCTTTCTTACACATATGACGCCATGTGTGAGCTTAAAGGAATAGTTAGGGTTTTTGTTTTTTGAAGTGGGGTTGTACAAGGTACTTATCCATATTTGATATATTACCTGCAGTAGATGGTGGCTGGCACACCCTCACTTTAAACAAGCAGACGGGGTAACGGTACAGAAGCCAAGCAATGAAATGCTGTAGCAGCAAAACGTGCTTTAGACACCTAAAACAAGTCCCACCTATATGAATTTTTTTTATATCAGTTTAAGTGAATGCTATATTTAGAGTACGATCATCAGTTTAGCTTGCAGTTAGACAGCCTTTTTCCGACAGGGCACTGAATCTGTTATATTTCTCTCTTCAAAATCAACATTCATTCATTTATTCATTCGTTATCTGTCACCGCTTATCTTCTAGAGGGCTGTGGGGTGGCCGGGATCTATCCCAGCTGTCATTGGGCGAGAGGCAGAGTACACCCTGGACAGGTCGTCGGAACAGTGAGCCATCTTAAAAGCCAACAGACTCCATAAAAACAGTGCTTTTACCTTGCAGAATGTGGATGTTGCTTGTCTACCACTTAATTAAATTGTGTTATTGTATAACGTGTGTGTGTTAAAACATAATTTACAGTTGGAATAAAAGTGTTACAGCATAGAAGTACCACACCAGTAGAACAGCAACTTCCATGTTCTGTAAGCTAAAATAATTGTTTTTGTCAGTGGAGTCTGGTGGCTTTGAAGAAAGCAATTTATTGTTTTGACTTAACAGTGGGAAACAGCTGTTGACGGCAAAGTAAAGCTGTAAAAAATATTCCAAACACAGAGTACACTTAAACTGATGTAGATTGTTAGGCAGTCCTTGTTTTAGGTGGCTAAAATACTTTTGTTGCTTATTCCAACCTCAGAAGTTAAATTCTTGGCTTTGTTGACAGAACTCCTGTCTGCTTTCTAAAACTGGGGGTGTGCCGACTACCATCTACTGTGGGTAATTCACTGAACTATGTATAAGTACTATATACAACCCTACTTGGAAGAGGTCAAACCATCCCTTTATAGTGATGCCTTTTCTTTGACTTGATCGCTGGTATAGTAACAACAGTAAGAAGTAGCATTGTAGCTGGATGTGCATGGTTGAAAGGGCTTGTCCAGCCAGGCATGACTAAGTCTTGTGCTTTTTTCTTCACATTTCAGAGTCTCTTTACTGTCAGGGCACTTACTGTCCTTTCCTAGGTAAACTCTGTCTTATTTCTCACAGACTGAGGGGCTGTAGCTGAAGCAGCCGTGAAACCAAATGGGACCAGGTGCCAGTCTAAGGTTAATGTAATCTCTGACCTAAAACTTGAGGCTTCTCAGCTGCAATCTAACATCCCCAAACTGTACAGGCTAGCATGCAGTGACGTGCAGGAGCAGCTTTTTGAACAAGCTCGTCATAATCAGAGTGTATAGCTTTAATTTTATCACCTACAGTGGGTGTTATGACTCCAGCTGACGTCCAAACACCGACAAGAGGGGATTCACAGTATGACACTTGTGTAAAATCTGAAATCTCTCTTTTTTCCACCCCACACACAGGATGTTTGTGTGTGTTCTGAAAAAGTTTCCCATGCGACAGCAGCTAAAATTATAACCAAATGAGCAAATATTGGCAATCACTCTAACGGATTCAGCTCTAATACTCAACATCTATTTGTCAAGAATGTGTCACCGGGGTTTTATGAACAGCAGATTGCCAATTTGGGGAATGATATGAGCCTGGCCATCCAATACATCCAGTAAATTTTGATTCACACTTGTTTCATGACTAAAGCTCAAGTATTCATCTTCTAGCTTGCTTGTGGTGTAGAATATGTTTGAATGTAGCTATAGGAAGTAACATTTGGGTATTTTGTCTCAACTAAGATATAGAAATGATAAAAATCAAATGGCTTGTGTTCCACAATTGAACTTGGTTTAGTGTGGAAAGTACTCTAATTTTGCTCAGAGACATAAAGATACTGGGGTTTTATGGTTAATCATCTAGACTGAGTGGAAAAGCATGCTTAATGGATGAGTGAACAGCTTTGCATTTGCTTCGATTGAAACGATGGAAAAACTGGTTTATTATAATCTAATGTTCACAGTTGTAAAATCATTTTAGTGGTGAGTAATTTCTGCAAATTCTACCAACAGCTCTTCCTAAAATGCTTTTCCTTTTTCACAGTGTATCTGCAGTCTTAACGGACAACCTCGCCGCGAACCAAAGAGTCGCACAGTTAATTCAGACCTCCATCTGAATGACATGGCACTGCAAATGCCATAGCATGCATGGAGCTGGCAGAAATGAATTCAGCTTTTATTTTCATTTACTTTGAAGCTCGTTGCAACATCCAATTTTACATTTATGTCTATGAGCGTCATTATTATTCTTTTAGTAGCAGATTTTCCTGCTTTTGACAACCACCTACCCAAGAGATCTGAGATGCCTCTTGCATCTCACGCGGTGCAGAACATTTCGGAAAAAAAATAAATAAAAAGAGAAGAAGAAGGTCTGAATGTGTGTCTGAGGCAGACAGTGTGCACACCCACGGAAACAGTGAAGTGCCAATCTGATTCTCTGAAGGCGCTATCACATGTAGGACTCGGTTCCCTTGAGAGGCGAAAGGAGGAAGTGATAGAGGTAGACAGATAAAGAGACAGAGATACTGTAGAAGCATGCACGCAAAGGCAGCATATTTATGTGACAGAAATAGTAATGGAGTCGTGCATAGTAGGTCGGAAGCTTGCAATGGAAAGAATGCAAAAATAATAATAATAATAGTAAATGAGACAATGTAAAGTCTAGGCACCAATGATTTGTCTCTATGATGGCAGTGTTGGTTCTGTAACTAGTGTTTCTGCGGCACATAGACGCAGAGACATAAAAGGACATGTAGGTCAAATTTCTGGCCCCAATTTGGTTTCCAGTTCGGTAGAACAGCAGGTAATATGTGCTAAACCTGTTAATTATTATTTTTTAAGTGAAACTTCCTTGGTGTCAGGTTTGTTTTTAATTACTATATGGTTATAAATTCAAAGGTAAGGAATGAGGAATATATTCCTTCATTTTAAAGAAAACAGTGAATCAGTGTTGAGCACATAAGGCCCATGTTTTACATAATTATTCTGTTAACCTGTTCTCTGTCTAGTTAAACAGGAGTTACTACATGTTATAACCAAAGCACAACAAGTCTTCCTTGATGTCTATGAGTAATGGAATTAAGCACATCGCCAGGTGCGTAAAAAGCCAAACGGTTTGTGGTACTTTGCGTAATGGCGCATTTTACAAGGCTGCAAAATGCACAATAATTGCTTTGACTCCTCTGCTGGAGAGGCTCATACTTACTTGCTCCTACCAAGAACATGTCGCTGCCAAAAAGCAACAGGACCACGGAGTTGAGCAGCACGAGCAGTCGAGCCATGCCTTGGAGGATATGTGGTCGGTCTTCTTCGATTAAAAGCAAACAGACGTAAATGTCCTATTCTTGAAGTAAATCACAGCAGTTCATTTTCAATAACGGGCTGTAATCCCTCTTATTGATCAATGACTGAATGAATGAACGGCTGAATCGCGCTCGGGCTGATCAACAATTAGATAACCAGTGAAAGTACGCAACAAACGACGCCTTCACAAACATGTTGTCGAGCGCAGGCGAGGTTCTTCATTCATGGTTTAATTCCACAAGTCCTCCGTCCCCGTCCTCCTGCGAGCTGAGGCGATCTGATTAAACCTGGCGGCTGAAGCTGTAGCTCATCCTTGTGGGCTCATCGCTCGGCTCAGGTACGAACAGGTTAGAGGAAAAGATGACGCTCACAGGGTCATCGGTCCCCTCACGGGCTGAGGGGACGCCGAGCGGCGATTCAGGACCATGAGCAGCGCCCAAGTTTTCCAGCTCACTGTCCGCGGACCAGGCTGTGTGTTTGTGCACGGGGTTTGGTCATCCTGCGGTCCTTTCCGGTAGCCCCCCCAACTAGCCAATGAGGTTCCTTGCCCACTTTCGGATCAAGTGCACGCGCAGCCTCCTCTGATTAATGATCCACGTGTCATCGGAGGAGAGCAGCAGCTACACCGCCTACCTGAGCTGCAGCCACCGCTCACGCTGCTTTGATATTTCAGCAGCGACGCCAGGGGCTGCCGCGACGGGGGGATGTTGTTAGGCATGCGAGGGAAGCAACGGGGAGTGAATTCACGTTGTGTTCAATGACAGTCATGTTTGATAGGCAGTAAATAGAGCGGGTTATTCTGCCATTCCGCCACCACCACTAGCAGCAGCTGCAGCAGGTCGAGGTGCCTCTCACCCATCATACACTGCGCAGCGCCCTAAGACAGGCCATGCAATCAGAGAGATGAATCATGTTGATAAGCTGAGTGCATTGCCTCATAGGGCAAGCTTCTCAAGGCAGATCGCCTGTCTGTTGTGAATCTGCCTACTGCGCTCTTTATTCTGACACCAGGAAGAAGTCACCAAATGTTTAGGGGGCTAATTCTAATCAGAAGATGAGTGACTTCAAAAATCTGATCTGACAGAGTGTTTGTCATGTGTTACTTTTTTTTTTTGTGGCCTTTAGGTGGTCAAGAGCAGATTGTTCAGCCCCGTCTGAGGTGTTGCTATGGCTTCTGTGTGCTCACCAGTTCTCTGTGTGCCAGAGCACACAGACGCTTTTGTAAAAAGTAAAAGAAAACCAGATATTAGATATCGGAGTTACCATGACAGCTGTCTATTTGTAGCTGACATTTCTGTGGCACTTATCTCCACAAGAGCTCTCCGCTAAAGAGAGGCACTAAAGTGCGTTTCTATTGTGGTTGGCACTGTATTATTTGTGAATGATTTCCAACACATGATTTCCTGAACATCGGTGTAAATATAGAGACATGTGCATCAAGCTTCCCGTCCTCTTTGTTTTTTACTGAGCTCAGCTGTTATTAGAAATCTGATTAGATTTCCTGGTTTAAATGTCATTTTACACTAAAGGTTTTCAGTTGCTTAAACAGCTGCTTGTTTCTTTGCAAAATAACCTTGCTGTGCAAAATAAAGACTAATCCTGATGTTGTAACAGCATGAGACTGGAAATCAGGGTGAAATTTAGGAATAGTGAGTTCAAGTTTAACCACACCCTCACAAACTGTGATGCTTTTCATAGACGAGAAAAACTCCCCTTGTATTTTCTTGCATTTTCTATTTAGCACCAGCCCTAAAATACCCAGCATTATTTCATAGACACGAACAAATAACAAAAAACAGAAAGTTGCTGACTTTTTGGAACATAAGATCGTTTTAAACATTTTACATTGATTTTTTTTCCCAGTCCTCTCCTCCAGTATCGATTATCCACTAAATCACAGTGAAAAAGGCAGAACACTCAGACATTACTTGTTTCACATTAATGCACCCGCTGAGGAAGATCCGGAGAAGAATAAACATGAAGGGGACATCCTTCTGCTTCACAAGTTAATCTCACATTTTCTTGTTTAAAATAAAAATCTGCATTTATATCAGGATCCACCGTAATCCCATCCCTGAGAAGCCAGCCGTGCAGCAGTGAAATTCATAAGCGGCTTTCAGCTCTCGTCGGGTGAGTTAGGCGTGAATAAAGGTTGAGTTTACACAAAAGCTTAAATATGAAAATGTAGTTGAGGTAAGAGAAGCTCCCTTACCACTGGAAAATGTACTACAAGGAGTAAAATGAATGGCTTACAAAGGAACAACGAACAAATAAAATCCACTCAGAGTGATGCTTTAATCTTTTAATTTTGCACTGTGCTCTTCAGTTGGGCTGATTCTTATTCATTAATTTTTTGAGCTGAGCTGTTTGTGTTTGATATAATTCCCTCACCGCACCCTGTTGATCCTCTGTTTATTTCACAAGAGAGAGTTTTTCTTAATTGTGTGTGTGACCAGGCTAAAATCCCTCAGAATAAATTCAAGCTGTGTGCCTCACACTGTGTGTAATGGATGGACGTGAGGGAGCTGTAAACTGTCACATACACGCTGCCGGTTCGCAGGGACATTTTCTCCTGTCGTGTACCTTAAATATAGACACGATCATGTTTGTTTTCAGGGTGCCACGATCATTGCGTGAATGCATCTTTTTGTACATGAGGTTTACCAAAGAACAACAAATTGGAACGGCAGCTCCGTTTGCTCACGTTCGCATTCCTGATCCAGATAGGAAGGTGCAGGTTGTGACCATTATTTAAAGATACGATCTCAAAGATAATCATTTCAAATAAATGTGGATTGCATGATTATCTATCGCAGAATGGGGTGATTTACAATAGTTGCATCCTTACAAACTGGGAGGCTGTGGTGATAAAATGTGTAAAAATACAGCACTAAGTTACTTCTAATGTGATCTCTATAAACAGATATCAGGATATGACTGGAGAAAGCTAAATCATTGCCAGACAATGCCAGGCAATGGCTCATGGGATTGCTGCTGATGCAAACCAAACATTTCTTACTGCTGCCGATTGACTTTAAAAACATCTACCTTGGAAAACAGAAGTTGAAGAAGAAAATGTGTTTGTCAGTTCGTTAAAAATGTGTCTACAAAGCCACTTTTTTATTTTTTTTTAACAGAAAATCGGCGAGATTCATTCCCCACTGTCACACTCTGACAGAATCAGAGGCTCCTCTTGCGTCTGTATTACTGTGTCACCGTCACGTTACTGGACTGTTTTAATCCCACGCTGTAACATAGCATAGGTATTTCAATACAGATGGTGTTTTAGCTTGAAAGCTCATTTTAATGAATGCATTAAGCAAGTCCAAGTGCAGAGAACCCTTTGAAAACCAGAAGGTCACTTTCAAACCTATTCTGGGGTTTGGGCTCTATTCGTCCTTACTCCCTCCTCTTTACTTTGCATTTTTCCTCTCTACTACCCTGTCACCATTTAGACTGAAAACCTTCAAACAAGATCCCTTTAGATTCAGGGTTAAAAGTCCAAAACATAGCTTTGCCTGCCATGATGAAGTCTTTGAATGTTAATTGCCTGGTGTTGAGTGCCCAATACAAGTACTGGGAAGCTCGAAGCATGGCAGGTACCAAATACCTCTTTTTTGTTAATATTGTATCTGTCCTCTCAAGTACTTACAAAATACTGAAAATATTATATTGGAGGACACCTTCCAAAGTTCAAACACTTTTTCTTTAAAGTGCTTTTATATAAAACCACTCCAATTATACTGCATCCAAACACAATGTGCAAATATTATATAAACCTTCCTACTTGTGTCTTTTTCTCCTGAGCACATATTGACAGATCTCTTTATGATATACAGTATTTTTTTATTTATTTTTTACATTGAATATAAAAGCAGGCACAGAAGAAGTGTAATGACAGTGACAGTCAGTCCAAGGTCAAAGCCACATATATGAATATTTCCGCTGACATTAAGAACATAAACCTCCAGGAGAACAGACGTGGTGACAGCAAGAATCTAAAAAGGACCAGGAGTACAACACTGCATACTGATCAGGGATCATGAGCCATTTTGCCGTCGAGCTGACAAAAGACTCATATGTCTGTGACACAAAATGCCACGTGTTACATAAGTCTGTCCACTGAAAGGTTTATGTGATTACATTGAGTATATGTAGCTGTTCACACTCATACCGGAATGAATACATTTTCTGATGCCTCATGAGAGACTATTCTTAAAACTAATCGTCCTATAACTCTTGACAGCGCAGACAGAAGGTCTCAGAGAACATGGAATGGTCACATTTCAGCCTACGTTGCGTGGGCTAGCACTATCCTTCAGTACTTTTCACTGCACCAGCGCACATGTAATTTAATTTCCCTGTAGTTACCGGTGCCCTTGAGTCATCATTGAGCACCACCGTGGGGGTCAGTTACCAGAGACATTTAGAGGTGGGGGTTTCTTGCTACCTCATGGCTTTACTGTTTGTTACAGTAAATGAACTGACATCATATATCAGGGGCTTCCCAAATCCTTCCCAATCAGTCCAAAGACACAAAGCAGACATTCATAAATTTTACCTCTCTATGCAGATTTCTTTTGTGTTGGCTTCATCAAAGGAAATTCCATTAGTGGCCTTGGCACTACGCCTCATTTTGGTTAAGAAAAAAAAAAAGGAATCTGCCTATTGTGCAGATCTATACAACATAAGGGATTCGTTCTCTTTCCTTGTCTTTAGTTTTATGCTCATCATCAAGTGCTCAATTTTGTGATTTTCCTCCACATGTACTGCTGATACATACAGCAGAGTCCCGCTCAAGGACGTTGATGTCAGCTGTACCATCTGAATATACCGCATGGCTTCACTGTGCATGACAGTCTCACTAACTCAATAACGCCGGGGAAAAATACATTTCCAAGTTGTTTGATACAGACCGGCCAAATGGATTTTAGCAGAACTCAGGAGACCTCACTCATTACATATTGATTTCCAAGAGAGTTCATGAACAGTGCAGAAGACTGCCCTGATGACTGAGTGGAAATGAGAGTAATGTGAATGTACTTTAGAGTGGCACACGCGTAGATTCCTTACAAACAAATGAGCTACATTTGTTAATGATTTAGTCTATCAGTGGTATGAATGGGGCATATTTCATTAGTTAAAGTCTGATGAATTTGGCCAGTCTTATTTGAAACCCATTCTGCATGGATTATTCAATCTTCCCCACATTTCCTAATTGCAGTTAAAGTAATAATATATTATATTCTGCCATTTTGAGCAGGACAAGCTCTTTTTTTATTACCTTGTAAACCTGTTTTGGCAATTGTGTTACCGTTACGTTATATTTACTCACCCAGTGTACGGAGCAACTTTATCATTCAGCAGATGTGTGTCTAGCCACCTGTTGGGGTCTAACATGACTATTTCTAGCTTTGTTCTGGTCTCCACCAACTTCTGAGAGAAATATATGTCTCTTTAGCTCCTCTTTAGGTTAATGATCATTACAACACAAATTATAATCCTGATTTCAATGGAAAACAAATCAGTCGCCACCAGTGTTAATTTTGACAGCCACTTTTGATTTAGTCTTAGTCTTTGTCTTTAGACCAAAATGCTTATTAGTCTTCATTTTAGTCACATTTTAGTCATTTTTATCTTTCATAGATTTAGTCATTGCACTTTTGTCAACTTTTAGTCATTACATTTGGTCAAACTGCAACTAACAACATTCATTTTGGCAACTATGTTACATGTCGTCTTTACACAAAATAATAGTTACAATTTTTCTCATTTTAGACCAGTTTAATTAAGCTTATATATGTAGCATATATTTGAATCCACTCAACAGACTATATGGACACTAAAGTCTTAGCACTTGAGAAGTTCTACATATCCTTGTACTGAGTTGGATGTCTTTGATCATTTACAGTCATGGACGAAAGTATTGGCACCCCTGGAACTTTTCCAGAAAATGCACCATTTCTCCCAGAAAAGTGTTGAAATTACAGATGTTTTGGTATACACGTTTATTTCCTTTAAGTGCATTGGGACAACAACTGGACAAAATCATTGGCACCCTATTAAAACTGTGGGTAAATAATTTCATTTCAAGCATGTGATCCTCATTTAAACTCACCTGTGGCAAGTAACAGGTGCTGGCAATATAGAAATCAAAACTGAAGCCAGTTGGAATGTATAAAAGTTGACTCAACCTTTGTGTTGTTTGCCTGTGTATGCCACACCAAGCATGGAGAAGAGAAAGAAGAGCCGAGAATTGTCTGAGGACTTAAGAAGCAAAATTGTGGGAAAATATCAACAATCTCAAGGTTACAAGTCAATCTCCAGAGATCTTAAAGTTCCTTTGTCAACTGTGCACAATATAATCAAGAAGTTTTTAACCCATGGAACTGTGGCAAATCTCCCTGGACGTGGACGAAAGAGAAAAATTGATGCAAGAATGCAACGCAGGATTGTTCGAATGGTGGATAAACAACCTCAGTCAACTTCCACACAAATTCAGGCTGTCTTGCAGACTCAGGGTGCAACGGTGTCAGCTCGAACAATACGTCGTCGTCTGAATGAGATGAAGCGCTATGGCAGGAGACCGAGGAGAACCCCACTTCTGACACAGAGGCATAAAAAAGCAAGACTGCAGTTTGCAAGAACATACCTGAGTAAGCCTCAATCCTTCTGGGACAATGTTTTGTGGACAGATGAGACTAAGGAAGAGCTTTTTAGCAAAGCACGTCATTCTACTGTTTACAGAAAACCGAATTAGGCCTACAAAGAAAAGAACACGGTACCTACAGTCAAATACGGTGGGGGTTCAAAGATGTTTTGGGGTTGTTTTGCTGCCTCTGGGACTGGGTGCATTGATTGTGTGCAAGGAATCATGAAATCTGGAGACTATCAAAACATTCTGGCCTGTAATGTAGGGCCTAGTGTCAGAAAGCTGGGTCTGCATCAGAGGTCATGGGTGTTCAAGCAGGACAATGATCCAAAACACACCCCACAAAGCACCCAGAAATGGTTGGAGACAAAGCGCTGGAGAATTCTGAAGTGGCCAGCAATGAGTCCGGATCTAAATCCCATAGAACACCTATGGAAAGATCTAAAATTCCAGTTGAGAGGTGTAAGAAACTGGTTGATGGTTATAGGAAGCGATTGGTTTCAGTTATTTTGTCCAAAGGGTGTGCAACCAAATATTAAGTTGAGGGTGCCAATGATTTTGTCCAGTCAATTTTTTGTGTAAAATTATGTCAAATTTGGCTTTTTTCTTCTGCTTTTTTGTGTTGTCCCAATGCACTTAAAGGAAATAAACGTGTATACCAAAACATTTGTAATTTCAACACTTTTCTGGGAGAAATGGTGCATTTTCTGGAAAAGTTCCAGGGGTGCCAATACTTTCGTCCATGACTGTATAAGGTTGGATCATATATTACAGATAGATAAAAGAGGTAGTATAGTTCAAGTAAAAATACAAAACTCATTTTCTTTGGCTGCTGTGGAAAAACAGCACGTATTTGCTGGAACTTAAATTAAAGTGCAATAAACACAGATGTTCAAACGCAGTGCAATGGCTGAACAGATATTCCTGTACAAACATAATGATGTAAAACCATTAGGGGTGTACACATTCTGAAGCAAACTAACATTTCTAAACTTAAACAATATATTGCAGGATTGCAATTTGAATTGTATAATGTATTACTTTGTATCTGGACTCCAGGAAATACATATATGGACAATTTTAGTTTGTTAAATTCTAATCAATTATACACTGTTTAGATAAGTGTAAGTAGAAAGTCAGCAGAGGGCAGCAGAAGGAAGTAATTCCATGTAGTGCAACTTAAAAAGCACTTACATTAGACTCATTTAACCCTAGCTTACTTACCGTGATGGAGGCTGCAAAAATAGCAGGGTGATGTGCCTTTCAATGCCGTATTCTTTTCACCTAATTTGTAGCTACAGGGCTTGTCTCTATGGTTAATATCCCAATTTATGATATCTGTGCAGGGGTGTCTTAAAGCCTTAAAGTTAAGCATAATTTAGGGGGCGTTGCAGCTTTGAGTGACAGGTGGATGCCCATACAGGTCAAAAACTGTTACGTATCACCCAACCTCTTCAGGCTCTATCTGTTTGCATATATTTGAATTACGCAGAATCAGGCAAGATGGCGGAGTCAGGAGCCACCACGCTGAGCTTCAGAACCACTCCGGTTGACATGACAGAGGGCTCCTTCGTTTTTTTATACAGTCGATGTGGCCAACTTTCTTTCACAGTTGTTTGATGGAATTTTATTAAGTGCAACTTTAAGAAAACATTGATGCGCAAAGCACATTTTTACACATTTTTTTTCTGAGCTACAGACATAAAAGTACATTCAAAAGGTGAATGAAAATAAATATTATAAGTTAAGGGGATAAAGAGTCCTTAAAACAATAATCAGATTAAAAAAATCCTTCTCTGTCATCTTTCTCTTTGCTTATCTATTTTACAAATGCTCATTTTGCAGAATATTTTGTGCACGTCGTCTGTCATTATTTCAAGAGCCCTCACATCTATTGGACCAAACACTTGTGATTGATGGACTCCATTAATGTAATGACATGAAAGCCCACAAGAGAAAACATGTTTATGAGGAGCATAATGCCAACTGAACACCATTGAAAACATTATTGGAAGATGAAAGCGCATCTCTTTTCATCTGTGGCGATGGGCTCGTTTTTATCCTAGGGGACAGCGAAGGGTTATCCTCAATGCTAATGATGTGTTGCCTTCTGCTGGAATCAGTCATTAATCTGTGCACTAGCCGACGTTTGCTGTCATTATTCCTCCAAGGCAGTGTTGATGCACAGAAGGAGGGGAAATTTGGCCTTCCTACCTTCGCCCCACATGTCTTGTCATCTTATGTTAACATCATGGCTCATTTCAAGGTGAGGCTTCTTATCAATCATTCCACCATGTGAGGCTTTATTAACGGTGGTTCCTTCAATTCATCACCTCAAACACTGGTGTTATTAGTCTGTGCCTGTGGGGTATAGCTTTTGAAAACAAATATTAGCTGCATCTCATAACTTCTGCAGTACATGCTCAACACGTGGATTATTAGGATGCTGGATACATAATCCACCGCTGATCCAGTTACATTTAATTATGCTGGCAGAGATAAACAGGAGAATTAGTTAATTAAAATGCATTAATTAATAAAGGCTTGACAAAGAAAAAGATTAAAGCATGCTAATACAATGGTTCAACACTCAAAATGAATATTTAACATTATAATAATGGTAGCTTTCCAGCTTAAAAGGATTTTAAAATAAAGATCATTTGCAGCTTCTGAGCAAAAAAACCCTTCTCAAAAAAAAGGAGACAAGTAGGGAGATAAAAACTAAATAAATACAGATAACTGTGATAGGATCTGTGCATGACAGAATTCTGATGCCACAGTTAGCTGTGTGATTACTCAATCATGTATAGCTAATATGAGGTTGAACATTTTAGCATTATAGCAACAAGTTTGATGATAAATCCAAATATGATTTAAGGGGAATTTGTGAATACACATGTGGACAAGAAATATATACATAAGAAGAAGAAGAAGACACCATTTGCATTTTTTGAGGATGCCAATGTCCAGGTTGGAGGAAAGAGAGTTAGGAGAAATTTTAGGTAAAATTTTGAAAATAAAGACTTGTTGTTGACATCAAGTTAATTTTTTGATGTGAAACTGGACATATCCACAATATTCCTGAGAAAAATACCCTAATTTGCATGAATCCACACAGAACAGTGGCAGCACAAGACTTTCTTTACAGCTTGTCTGTAGTTCTACTGTATGAACAGCACAGACTGGCTTGCTGTGCGGCACTGACCTCTGCAGGATGATATTGGTATTAAATCAGCCACAGCACAGTTCCACTTTTGAAATACCATTCATGCGTTCATATTTGAGTTGCAGTGCGCAGAAAGGAAATGAACTTTTGAATTATGGGGAACTAACTAATACCAAGAACACACTGCCATTAAAAGACTGCTATGGAGACTGCCAGTGTGTGCAGAGATGTATTTATTGAAATGAGTGTATCCTATAAGATTTAAGATGCTGCACTTTCTGTCGATACAGCCTCTCCTTTTCCTTTTCCTTTGCTTTTGCAGACTATTGTGATGGGACAACAGGAAAGGTTGTGAGTGGTTCATAAAGTCAACATAAACTCAATCATCATATTTATGATAATGATGCTGCACGCATGGCAGATAACAGTTGGCATGATGATGAAATTTGTAGTGTGTACTGTATGTGTGCCTGCTGCTTTTTATTGATGAGAAACTTTTTTTGTAGATCTTCTACAATTGGTGTCAATATATTAAACATTAAACATAAAAAGTAAATATCGCTCACTTCCTCATAATTCAAAGGTGCTTTATGAACCATAACAGAAAAAACTAAACAAAAAAACACTTCCCTCAGAACGCCGCTCAAGCACCAAATACCAAACAGATGTTTTTTAATGGAAAAAATGTGAAGACCTCAACCAGTTTAGCATGTCAGGGTGTGCTATCTGTGTGGCATTTGAGGAATGCTGACTCACACTTCCTGTTTCCTGTCCATTCAGGAAATGGCAGGGTTTAACCCCTGGCTGCCATGGCCCATTCCTCTTTCTTATCTACAAGATGCTGTCTGGATCCCCCCACCCAGGGGACGCTTTAGTTGAAGGCTTATAACCGCTGTAATTTAGCCAGGGTAGTTGTTTTTAGATGCTTCCTGTAGGTTACTACAGTCTCTTACTTTCAGATTAAAGGTCAACTTATACATTTTAAGTAACTTTCATTTTGAGGCTGGGTTGTTTATTCACCATGCTGATGTACTGTCCTCCGTTAATTTAGATTAAAGAGGATTAAGATTTGGTCTAGCTGCAAAACAAAAATCATCTATAAACATTTCCCACTTTTATGAAAATTCGCGTAAACACTACAGTGAAAAAAAGAACGAACCAGAGTTCTAAATTATGCAAATATTTTATTTACAAAATTGTATATGCAGGAATAATTTCTCTTTGTTAAGCCCTCTTTCTTTATTTATATGTATTTATACGCTGAATGGCTGAAGAAAAAGAAAAGTGCAAAGTATTGTGCATGTAATCTCAGGGTGCTCGTTTTTGTACCATTCAAATATTTAATCTCCAACTTTACCTGTGTTCCCCGAGGTCGAAAGGCGTTTTGACGTCACGCACGTACTTTATTTGTATTTCCATAGTCCTATTAACCATCGTGTGTCAATCGAGACCAGGAGCCGTCCCTAGACGAAGTAAAGTCGTCAGTGTGACACAGCCGTGTGGAATTTCTGTCATTCTGATGCTCATATCCGCTACTGATAGAAGAAGCCATAAATAGTTTTTACATTCAGTTGCGTAAAAAAAAAAATCCATCTGAGTCACTTGCATCAGTCGCATTGAGGACGTTTGAGTGATCCTTAATGAACTCTATCTCTTCTGGATTTGAACAAAAAACTATCAGTGATCATGGCTGCATCTCATATTGTCCCTCTGTGGCAATAAAGAAGTCGTTGAGAGTGTTCTGCAGGTACTCAAATGTTGGCCGCTCCTCGGGCCGCTGCTTCCAGCATATCATCATGATATCGTACAGTTCGTCAGGGCAGCCGTCCGGACATGGCATCCTGTACGACTTGTCCAGATGCCTGACCACCTCTGGGTTGGTCATTCCTGATCAGCAAACAGAACACGGATTTATTTTTGTATCTTGTAATCGCCGTAATCTCTGTATTATAATAACATGAACATTTTTCCCATACCTGGGTAAGGTATTCTTCCATAGGTGACTATTTCTGTCAGCAGGATCCCAAAGGACCAGACGTCCGATTTGATGCTGAATGTACCAAAATTGATGGCCTCTGGAGCTGTCCATTTAATGGGAAATTTAGCACCTAATTATCAGAAAGAGGACGAGAAGGAGGGGAGGGAAACTGTGTTACTGGGTTGTGATTGTAAAGAACAAGCAGGCATGTGTCTCTGTTTGTTCCTGTCAGCGTGGGGCAATGAATCAGCCCTGTGATAACAGTAATTCGATGCCATTAGATGCGATTAAAGAGTTTACAGATAAAGTTACTTCTGTAATGCGTCTTGTTTTGTTTTTCCCTTTCAGACGACACAGGCAATGTTGAATTTACACGTTTTTTTCATCAGTGTGATTGATTTGGGAGTTAGAGATAGAATTTAACAAAATCATTTGCTGTCACTAAATGCAAAGCTGACCTCTACACAATACAGTATGTCATAGAACTGACGTGTGCACTGAAATCTCCACGTCAGAAAAATGGTTGCGATGACTCCGAAGCAACATGGTTTATATTTTACATGTCAAAGCTTAAAGGATTATCTTGTTTTGTAGGTTGCTTCCAGTGTTTTTAGGTGCTGTACATCACTTAAAGGCAGCAAAGAGAAGCCCATGTAACAAGCATTTACTCTAGGCCTTAACTTTATCATTAAGTGGAGAAAACAATACAAAAAAGCTAAAATTTGACTCAAATGTAAAGAACGTTTGTTTCAGTGTATAGACAAGGGTGTCTGATATGTGGTGGAGGGTGAGCTGCGATGCTTGAACCCACTGCACCTTCTTGAGCTGTGTATTCTGTCTCGATGATTCTGGCCAGGCCAAAGTCCGCTACTTTGCAGTGCTGCATCTCGTTGACCAGTATGTTGGCTGCGCGCAGGTCACGGTGGATGTAGTTCTTCTTCTCAATGTACGCCATGCCTTCAGCTATCTGTCACAAAAAAACAGAAGAATTGGAAACATGAAATACAAATGACATTTATGTGCTACACATAAAGGTACTACATTTTGTTATCAGTTTACTGGTACCAGTGTGTTCAGTTACTCTTAGTTGAGCTAATGAAATAGTTCTGCTACAGTGTGTGTGTACATATGTGCAGGCTCATATGTAAAATAAAGGCAGCAAAGTGGGTTTAACAGGATGTGCCAACTCTCAGGAAGTGAAACGTATTTGATGGAGGGGCAAAAGAGTTTTGGGGGAGCGAACCGTGGATGGAAAAAATAGCATGATTTCCTGTCCGGATGTTAATAATTGACGTAGGGCGAGGCTTTGAAACCAGACAAGCAAAAGCCCCGCCACAGAAACCACACAGCTACTGCTGACAGTTTCCATGTGAATTCACAGAACGCCTGGTACCGTGTACTACGACACGCTTTCAAAGCTGTACTGTAAAACAGCTAGGGTGTAAAAATAGACTTTGAGGTCACTCATAAGGTCAGTGTTTTTGATTTTGACAGACAATGCAAAAATTGTAAATAAGACAAACGTCAGACTGTCACAAACAAATGCAGCAAAGGAAAAAACATGAAGTAAGAGTTACGGAGGCGTTCACAGGAGAAGTTCAAAAAAAGTTTGGATATTTCAGTCATTTTTGGAGATAAACCTTTCTGTTAGTGATGAAAAAAATTAGTTGTCAACGTATAGGATACGACTTCTGAGAGATTATATTATTGAGATCGTCGCCCACCTGCGCTGACATGTCGATGAGCTTCTTTAGCGTCAGCTTTTTTCCTGTGTCTGTTTTTAGAAAGTCAAGAAGACACCCTGCAAATGAAAAAAGAGAAGCAGAGTTTTTTTTTTCCAGTAATAAAAAAATGAAAAATAACTTCTTTAATTGGAAACGATTGTATAGTTTCGTAGAAGCTTCTGCTTGCAGTTACACAGAATCATGACATTTTACCATGTTATAATGACAGCAACAAAGAGTCACATGATGTTTGGTCGCAAGCTGCTAAAAATGGAGATAAAACTGCTGCTTATGAGCCTCTAGCGCTTATATATCTTAGGGTAAAATAGTCGATAGTTTATTTATGATTTATTTCTCTAAAAAAAAAATGGCACCCAGTACAATAACACCACATGTTAAACCTAAAAGAATCACAATTTAACAATTTATTCTTGCCACATCATATACCTTATTTACTGTCTTATGTGCAGTTTTGGTTTGGAGGAGGTAAAACTTTGTATTTTCCTTGATGTTTTTCAGATCTATTGACAGATACACATGGATTTACAGTTTTTCTATTGTCCCCAAGTGTTTTATATTGATAGAGCCCAAAGTTGTTGGTTTTGGCCTTCCGGTTTCGAGCTGTTAACCACCTGAGTGGAAACGTTTTTCTGGTTGAATTTAAAAATAGCCAACAGCCTTGGCCTTAAGGGGTTGAATAAAGCCTGAATAAAAAGCACTGTCAATGGTTAGCCCCGATTTTCAATGTGCTTTAGAGCTGGAGCTGCATCAATGAATCGATAGTTTTATGGTCAGATCGTCTGCTTCCAGCTTCTCAAAAGTGAAGATTTTCCTGTCTTCATACTTGCATTTAATTATGTTTGTATTTTTGATAAACAAGACGTTTGAAAATGTCACCTGGGAAAAATAGATGCTTGTTATTACCTGGGTAATTGAATAACCAGATTAATGTGTAATTTATCATTCCTATCTGGTTATTTTTGAACCATCAGAAATGCCCACTCTTTATTTTGCTTACCATTGATCATGAACTCAGTCACAATGAGAATGGGCTCCTTGGTGACCACGGCATGTAGTCGCACAAGTCGTTCGTGCTGCAGCTTCTTCATCAGGTTGGCCTCCTGAAGGAAGGCCTCAGGCTCCATCGTTCCCTCCTTTAAGGTCTTAATAGCAACCTTTTGTGTGTTCTTGTAGTAACCTGCGGTAGAGATTCAAACAGGATGCCTCATTCCCTCTAAAGTCTTGGTTTATAAGGCTACTTTAATCACTGCTGGCTTTCTCTTACCCATCCACACTTCTCCAAACTGCCCGGCCCCAAGTTTCCTAACCATTTTCAGCGTCTCTCTGGGAATCTCCCATTCATCATGAGCCCACGGCTGCAGAGGGGCCTTCGGATTACAGGGAGCATACAGCCGCTGACACAAACCATCTGCTGTGCCTGCACCCAAAAATTATACATTCAAATTTATTCCTCTTCCCCTGTGATAACTTTAGTTACAGAAAAAGTTCAGGTCTTGTTGAAACTTTTTTGTCGGTGTGTGTGTTGTTTTCACTCGCTGCCATGCACTAGCAGCCATTTTCGAAATTTGGCCTTTTTATCTTGTGGTTCAGTCACAGTAGTGGAAAGACTATCACTCTCTGACACAGGAAATGCACAACACATCACAAGGGTCATACTCCCCCCTCTTTAATTTGAAGTCAATGCAGATGTCTGAACTGAAGTTTGTGAGTAGATGTAGAGTTTTTCTGTTTATTACTTACGAGTGTAGTATTGGACCAGTTCCTGCAGGGATGGGAACGTGTTCGAAGGGGAGATGTAGTAACCACCTTTGTCCATACAACGGATCTTGTAGTGTTTTACCACATCTCCCTGCTCTTGGTCACAATCTCTGACTGACAGTGAGAAGGACCCTAAAAGGAAAAAAAACATGTAAGTATTAACTGTTCTGAAAATGTTCAAATCTTCCTGAATATGCCGTCATCTGATGCACTGTCACGGCACGATCACAGAGAGCGGCTGATGGTATAGTCACCTTTACTGGTCTCACTCTCTCGAACTAGGAAGGAGCCTGGTTTATTTCCAGGGGCTAAAAGCAGTCGTTCAGTCTCTCTCCTGCTCATATCCTTGAAAAACCACCTACAGGACACAGGACGAGAAGACATTTGTTTCAAATTATCATGAGCTCAAACGTATTTAACAATCCAGTATGTTTTGAAGTATGTGTCTAAAGACGCTGCTTACTTTTCCACCTCCAGTGTGTCTGCCCTGACTACATAATTACATGGTATGAAGCCTTCTTGTCCAGTCAGCAGTGATCTAGCCAGCCACCAGTCTCCATTTCTGCAAATCAAGACAAAAGCAATATTACTTCTTAGGGTATAAAGCCCTGAGGAATTTATTTCACCGCTTCAGACTAGGACGGGACTTACTCTTGCAAAATTTGAAGTTTGTCTCCCTTTCTGAAAGGTAGATCAGTGTCGTTCGACGCTTTGAAGTCATGTTGAGCCACAAACACAATGTCGTCTAAAGTCAAGCAGAGCACAAGGTTGTTTAAAATGAGGGGGATTCCTTTATAGATTGCAAACAGTGGCCCCTTTTACACCCTTAAAGGTTATTTATACATTCAGAGACGTGTTTCTTGACATTACGTCGTCCTCCTAGTCCACAGAGCGTGCAGCAGTATTCAAATAGAGCATTGCTTTTCATCTCTGAGCAATATGTTGTTTGTGTGCTGTCTGTGGCATTAAAGTCACTTTCCTGTGCGTGTGATCTCATCTTATCCCCAGAAGAGGAGAGAGGAAATTCAACTGAGATTTCAATCACAAAGTGTGTCTTCTTCTCACTGCCATTAATGTCTCATTAAAGGAGCAACGGTTAACGGCACAAACTCGGCTCCTATTACGTTCCTCTAGAAGTTATATGCGAAGAGTTTAGCGGTTACCTCTTTCTTTATTGGTGTTTCCGCTCCGTGCCTAAGAAAGAAGAAAAATAATCACGTTAAGTGGATCATTTACGGTAATTAAGATGTAGTTTAAGATCCTAGTTAATAAATGTACGTTATACTGGGTTTGAGTCAGTTTTGTACTTACTATATGGTTTGTCGATTGCGAGGCCTGAGAGTTGTGCTTTCCTTTATAGAACCCCTGTTCTTTGACTTCTTTCTGGTCACTGCAAGTGCAGCCCATCCTGCATGTGCAATATAAATCTCCTTTAGCAATGTTGCATGCAACGAACAAGATTTACTTCAATTTAATCTTAGAATACACCACTTGACATGCAACAAGTTCCTGCTAAGAGGCTCGGACAGATACGACATGCTGATTTCTGTGCTCTTACCTGATAAAGCAGATGAGCTTCACTGAATCCGTTTTCAGTCTCCACTCCTCCTGCTGCAAGGCCTGCTCTTTGACTTCATGCCCAACGCTGAAAAGTAAATTAAGCACTCTCAAAATGACCAAATCTTTTTTAGGTGTGTTTATTTAAATTCTTGGTAACAGGTGCCCCAGTAAAAAACAAACTGATTCTTGTAAGAGGAAGTGGAAAATATGTTTACAGCTTTATGTGGTAGCATTTGCATTTTCAGTTTAAGACACAGCCTTATTGTTGTTATAGAGTTAAAAATAGAGGAAAAATAAAGCACCAAAAATATCTGATGGACTGGTGTTGAATTTTACACCGATCTTACACACCATTACCATGTTTTCCTGTAATGGTGCTATCACTGCTGTTTCTTACACTCTGAGGATGTTTGCGTTGAATCTTTTAAATGTGCCTCATTTAAATCAAACAGTCCTAAGGTCATTTTAATGGCCAATTTCAATTTTCCATTATTTGAATATTTGGCAACCAGAATGGTCTGTTACGGTTATGGAAGTTAAAGTTTGTGGGTGGAAATTCAAAGTCTAAAGGCAACACAACCAACACAACCCCCCAGCAAGCGGGAGATTTAGCTTCATGCTTTTTCTCGCTGTTCATAAAACTGACATTTTTGTAAGCACTGTAATGGGAATAGTGAAAAATGATCATGCTTTAATTACAACATAAAATCAAGAATTGAGCTTTTATTCCTCCAACAACAAGGGATGTCTAATACAAATGAGCGGCAATAGTATAGCTGGACATCACATTACCAGTAGTAGCAGTAACAAATTGATACATTCATTGTCTGTTTCCATGTAGGAAACCTTATGATTAAAGGGAAAATGAACTAAAATACTTACACTTAAAAGAAATCAAAATTCATTGTGTTAACGTGTTTTTTACTCAGTCACACTAATCACTTACAGTGTCAGTTTAAAAAACATGTTACTAACATTACCTGTCATACCACGTTTATTACGTCCATTCCAATTGAATTATATAATCATTTTCTTTTAAATCAACAATTTTAATTCAATTTATTATTTTGTTACACTATTTATCACAATAGTTCATTTTATCAGTATAATATCATGGTGTATACAATATTTCAGCTATTTAGTTCTCTCTAGTGTCAGATTAGCATGCAGCAGATAAATACCTTGAACTTGTCCCTGGCTCGTGTCTGTCAGAAGTTACTCCAGGGTGCAAAATGTCTTCGGTTTCCTCATTGAAAACTGACTGCTTGCTAGTGTGTCACTCTCACTCGCTCTTTTTTGGCTTGGAAAGTTTCTCTCTCACTTTTACTCTCTCTCTCTCTCTCTCTCTCTCTCTCTCTCTCTCTCACACACACACACACACAGTGAAGACCAGGTCTCCCCTGGGGGTCTATGGCGTGTTTTACTGGAAACACACAGCAGCTTGTCCCTTGATCTTGTGCCGTGATGCCCTCCTAATCTGAGTCGACTCTGTGACCATCTAACGATATAGCACAAAGATCACCTGCTGATTAAACTCATCTCAGTTCCCTTAAGTCCTGCAACTGGTCAGCAATTCATCTTTTGTACTGAGACTGGCAAATGTATAAACACCAAAGTCAGATTTGTTGATTAAATTAAAACAGAGAGTGGAATCTTATTTGCATCAATACACGCCTGGCATGTACAATGGAAATGTGGTTATACAGTAGTTCCGTACTGTGTTTGTGTGTATATGGGTTATAAGTGTTGAAAGTAGGTGTGGTTGAATGCTGAGCGCTCACATGTAAAAACAGAGAGAATGGTTTCCATGACACACGTCTCAGTTCCTCCGGTGGTCTCTGTACCACTGTTAATCTCTTCAGCACATCTTGTCAGCTTGGCCAACGGTGACAGGACTAAAAGAAATATGCACTGTAGCCACAAGAGGGACGGTGGAGCTGAGGTCTTGAATTCCTCTACTTGACAGGTAATGTTAGATTGCGCCTGGAGATACGTGTGTGGGGTCAAAGGTTGAACTGAAGCGTTTTATTTTATATATGAATAGCAGAAACTGACACTATTTAAATAATCCATTTTGTTTTACTTTCTTATATTATTGCCTTCAGGCTTGCTCTGGGGGTTTCAGGCCGGGTTTTTGTAAAGCATCTTGAGACAGTTTGTATTGTTATTGACACTATATAAATAAAATTTAATTGAAATTGAATTGAATTATCACATTCTTAATTTCACCTTGAGGTCCTCCTTCTAACTTTACTGCCTGTTGACTACAAACTGGAACACAACACCATCATACACTATATTTACACAGAGACAGCTTCAATCACATGTCAAGTAATGATGGAGCAAAGTGGCCAATGTCAATACATTAAATTGTCGTTTTAAAACATGCTTTCTGAAAGCAGCTCATGAGCCCTCGCGTAGCTTAGTCATTCATAGGTGACATGAGTGAAATCCAAATATCCCCAAATAACTGACTTTGTATTATATTAGTTAGTCTGTTTTTCCTAATGGTAAATAGTGACAAGTTTATTTAGTGAATTCTGTGAATTAGCTGATGTGTTGGTGTTGGGAAATAAATTGATCTCAGGATATGATCTAGCAGGATCCATTTTTGTTTTGTAACAAGACTTGATAATATTGTATTGCCACTGGAAGTGCAATAAACAATTAATAAGCAATGCTAAAATGCATTGCAGATTTATAAAGAGAGTCAGTATTTAGTTCCGGAAATATTATTAATTGCTCACTGATGTACCCTGCTTTTGACACTAGAGGGTGCAAACGGTCATGTTTTAAACTCTAACTCTCTCCCTACAGGCAGTCCACTTTAAGTTACTTAGCCAGTTCTTCCCATTTCTATTAATACATAACCCTTACAATGAATCCTGACAAATATATAAACATGACTCAACAGAGTGGTGGGGATTTTTGATGTGCACTGCCAAACATTTCTATCTGGTGCAGAGGGCAATGTGCAGATGGGATTGCAGATGCAACGTCTGTCATACTTGTGGGGAAAAGTTTGCAAGCTGGTGTGCGGTCAATCTATCAATGTGTAACAATGCTTTGATTTCTCATGCAACACAGTTAACCAGCTCTTTCCTCTATTCTCACCGCACAATGCACAGAGGAGGGAATTCACCTCTCTTCTTTAGCGACTGAGACAATAAACACAAAACAATATGTCCTTGAGTTATCAAGCAGTGTTTATGACCCTTTATGTCCGCTTTGCATGCTAGATTACTATTAAATATTATTAAGAATGGAATCGAAGAACCTTGTAAGGAAGGTATCATTCAGAGAATACTGTAACCTATAAGTGCAGAGAACAATAAATCTTACAGCACCGGAAGTGTTTGTTTCCTATGGGGGGCTTTATACAACACGCAACGTGGGGATATTACTCTCTGGGCAACACTTCACAGGTTTTTGTTTGGACCACCTGTGCTGTGTGTGGGGACTGTGCTGTGCTGTAGTTCTCTGAAGGAACAACCTCACTTCACTGTACACACATACACACACAGATCCACGCACACGCACACACACAGGCTGCAGGTGCATGGTGAGTGTTATTGAGTGCGTCCTGGTTACTAACTGCTGTTTCTCTTTATACTCCTTTCTTTTAGTTTTCCATCAGCCCTTGTTTTCTTCCCAGGGCTTGGCGGATGCTTGTGTACAGCTCCGTTGGGGTCCCCAGACATTGCATCCTGCCTGCAGAAGGGTCATAAGTGGCCCCACAGGATAACCTGAACAACAGTGGGAAAGAAAGGGAGCGTGGGTCTCCTTTGGTAATGCAGTTCTGACCACCTCTGTGCCAAAAGCCCACATGCTGCCAATAGTCGCTTTCAGCTCCCATTATTAATGTGAGTGTGCACTGCATGTGACTGCAAATGTCCGTACATGTGCTCATATGCAAGTTTTACAGTTATGTGCGTGGCTGTGCAGTAGAGCTGTGCACTGACAAAGAGTTCAAAGTGTAATATTCAAATGATGTTGTGCAGTAAGTTAGTTGTTGTTTAAAAGTTAAAAAAAAAAAAAAGTTATTAAAACTTGAATTCATTCACATACATGCACACACTCAAACACACATCAACACACCAGCGTGCACTTTCCTCAATTTTGATCTCCCTCCTCATCACAAGCGGCCCCTCTTTGCCTTCCTGTCTGTGTGGGAACCATTTTTGTTCTCTGTCACACATAGACTGAGAGAAGGTCTCACTTCTGCATCTGCCATAAAAAGACAAAGTGATTGTCAATAAACAAGGAACAATCAAGCTCCCTCAATGTATCGAACAGGCCCGTCTGCTGTTACAGCTTCACTTTTCCTTCTCATTAGACTGTCAGCACTGCAGGTATCTAGCACAGCTGGTGCTGGACTGAGAGGAATTTGTGGGATTCACTATTTCTTGTGTTTAAAGATAATTTAATTCATGCTCTCAGTTCACCATATTTGTGATTTTCTCATTTGTCTTTCTTCACTTCAGTAAAACAATCCAAGACTACAGTATACAAGCACAAACCTGCAAGGCTATCTGTGACAAGTTGTTTAAAACCCATGTGCAGTAACGTAGTCGGGAGCAGGTCAGTGCAGCTGTTCCAAAGGCAAGTTGCTCTGAGGTAAACATGGCTGCGGGAAAGCCCCTTATTATTGTGCTCCGGATGACGTTCCTCACTCTTCCAGTGTTTACTGTGGAAATTAGTCAGTGCCAGCAAGCAGGTGCTTCCTCAGAAACCCTTTGCTTTTCCAGCAAGATCTGAGAATTAAATTCAGTCAAAACTAAAGTCAAACCCTCCTGCAGCATTGTTGCGAAAGACTTTGGACCAGATGTTGATTAGAGGTAGGTTATTATTATGTTTCAATCAGTAAACTGATGTAGATGAAAATCATTCCCAGCAGAGATATAATTAAGAAGTAATTGTAGAGACAATGTTAGAATATAATCGCCACCTTTTATTCCTCACTTGCATCACTTTCTTCAAAGCCACCAGACTCCACCAGAGATTTCTACCACTTTGTTGGTTTCTTTGTATTACTCAGTGTGTTAACACACTAGTTAAGATCCAAGTTAACTTGGGAATTCTTTTGGCTTTAAAGAGAGTAATATATCAGCTCCAGTTTCTTGTCTACAAAGGCTGCCTGATGGAAAAATAAAACTGTATCAATATTCTTAATATAGCATAATTTTACATCAGTATTGCAATATATAGTAAATTTGTAACTTTGCTGTTTGCCCTAACTAGGGTTGTCCCGACCACCATCTACTATGGGTAATTCACTGACTATAGACAGGTACCTTATACTAGCCCATATTAATGAAAACAGAACACTCAGAGATGATCTGTCTTCAATTTTCAGCAAAGGACATGACCAGAGAGGTCTGAACTAATGCATGATATTATTACTGAAACAACCTGCAATGTGGAAGAGTTACTGGGCCACATTCAGAGGATGATCTGAAAATATTTGGACACAATCAACCTGAACAACTTCAGCTAGACATAGCACCCACAATCACAGCCTACCTGGTCTTGGATCTTACAGCATGTTCCTGGTATGTCAAAGAGACTGTTGCCTTCTGCTGCTAGAATTAGGCTGATGGCACAACATTTACTTCTCCACTTCTGTTGATTCTAGGATAGCGAACAACCATACACCACTCTTGAGATAAAGTACAGTATTCCTTTGTGTAGCAGGGGACTGTTGCATACAGGCAGGAGCTGAAGTAGGAAGCACTTGAGAGTGTGCATGCCATGTAGGAAGACCTAAGGACAGTGGCCTGCTTCTTACTGGTGTTAAGCAGTCAATCAGAGTGACACCAATTATGTGTGTCACATGACCACAGGAGACTGCAAACGGAAACTCTGAGAGAGGCACATCCATCAGCTCCATCTAATGGGACTCTCTGTAGAAAGAGAATGAAAGAAGTCTCTACAGACAAACTGACTCATACCGAGTCATGAGACTGTATTTTTGTAAAGATGTTGACCAGAATTGCATATGGAATATCAATTTCATTTTCAGCTATCTTGGACGGTATCGTAAATTGTTAAGTCTCAAGTGACCTGTATGCATTGTTGTTGAGGGTTGTGAAAAGCTGCACATATAATTTTGTCATAGCTCTCTGTCTTTTACAGTATAGTGCAGTTTTAAATGTCTTGTCTGTGGTGACATTCCTCAGCTGATGCACTGTTAGAGATGTATTTAATGTTAATCAATTGCTTGCTACAGGTGAAGGTGCAGCTGCTGCAGCAACAGAGATGGAGTACCCCACAGCAACTAGGAGTATGCTAACAAGAGTTACTAATGTAACTTGGGTTCTATGAATGGTAGGATATATTTATGATTGTGGTAGATCGTTCACTACACTTGGGCTCTACACAAATGATTATTTTCTACAATTTATGTTTGTGGTAAATAGTATACAATATGATTGTTCACCTGGAACATTTCATACACTAATTAGTAATATTTTTAATTTTCTCTTAATTCACACTTTCATTAGAAAAGTCTTTTATGCTGTGAATCTCAGAAAACCACAGATTTTTATTTTGATTTGTGTTTCAGAAAAAGAATCACAAGAATGACTTTAATGTACATTTAATTTCAGAGACAATGTGTGCAGTACATTCAGCAAATTATAGAATCAACACCGTACCACAGAGGATAATGTGTTTCTTACTTGTTAACACAGATGAATTATCTAGGATACATAACAATAGAATAGCATGTTGTGGTACACAAAACCCTGCATTGAATTCTGCTACTTTTCAGAGACTTTCCTTTGTTATAGATATCAACGCAATTACTGGATGAAACTGATAATATACTTACATTGATGTTTTGCTCTTTAGATCGAACACTAAATACTGTACCAGCAGAACCATACGTTAAACATTCAGAATTAATATTATCAGTGTTTTTTTTTAAATTCCCAGGCAATATTAACTAAAAAACATAATAATTTTATTAATGGAACCATAAATCTTTTGATTAGATAATATACTTATATATATTCCTGATCCTAATAAAATGTGCAGCAAAAATGGTGCAATCATACTGTGGTAATGTGAAGGAAACCTACAGTATATGTGCATATGTGATATTTTAAAGTCATGAATGTAACACAGATTCTATCAAGTTCTCCAAAGCATTGCTCTAACTAAAAGGCTCCGAATCGCTTTAAGTAATAACAAAATACAATATAGCTTTGCATATAAACTGTGCAGACCCTCTAGATAAAGTATATACATTCAAGTTTTTAAGATATTTTTTTTCATACAATTGTATGAGCAGCAGTTGTTGTGGAAGTGTTCCCAGAAATACTGGAACAAAGTGCTTGTAATTCTTTAGTGCTAGAAATTTGAACAATCTAAATCAGTCCCGTTGCCTTTTATTTGACAGGTCCTGATCAGTATTGACAGCTCTTGTTGACATTTTTCAGAGACCCTCATTCTTCTCTAGAATTTCTCCAGAGTCATCTAATGATGAACTCCTTTTCAAACTCTTTGACTCCTGGCTTGTAACTTCTTCTTGGCTGTTTATTTCAGTCTCAGAATCTTCAACATCAGCATAAGCGCCATCCTCAGATTCTGCGCTTATCAGAGTATCATTAAGTGGCATTAACATTGTTTCCTTAGAAGCTTTATTAGGTGCACTGTGACTATCTGTCTTGCTGGTAACAAAAGGTTGCCGTGCATCATCAGCTTCTTCTTTCTGGTCATCGGAGTCTTCCTCTGCTTCATCTTCTCCATCAGCTGAGTTTCCGCTCCAGCCTTCGTGGGCTGTATCAGTTTCCTCTTTCTCAGAAGCTTCAGCATCATCTTTATCATTATCACAGCTTCCATTTTTAATGTTAATACGTTCACATAGTGTGACATTTGTCTCTGTCTGTTCATAATTATGAACAGACAGAGACTCTGGTTTGATTTTGCTATTTTTCCCCTTTTTTCTGTCCTTTTCTGGTTTCAGCTCCACCACATCATCACAACCTTCTGTTTCGTCATTAGTCTCACCCTGAGGCTCCTGAGTTAGGTCACTTTCTTCACATGTATGTTTCATTTTGTCAGGATCACTTTCCACAATATCTTCTCCTGTATGTTTCAGTGCCACGACTTCATCCTCCATGCTATCTGTGGATTCTTCCCTTCCTGCCTGAGGTTCTCCATCCTCCTCTTCTGCAGATGCTTCTTCTGATCCAGATTCGTCTCTGCCATCACTTGCAGTAATCTCATTCTCTACCATTTCACGTTCTCCTGGCTCTTCTGCTGTTCCATATCCTTCTCCTGTCGTCTCATCTCCTGTTGTCAAAGCCTCTGTTGTTTCATCTTCTGCTACCTTCTCGTCATGAGATTCATCACCTTCACTTTTTTCTTCTTCTTTAAAGTCGTCAGTGGCACTGCTTTCTGCAATTCTTTCAGATGATTCTGTCTCGTGAAAGTCTTCGGCTGATGCCCCTTCAGAATTTTCTCCCTCATCTTTATCTTCCCCTGATGTTTCATCTACAGTCTCATTTTCGGGTTTGGCTTCTGAATGTTCTTCTCCTGACTCGTCATCGTTTGTGACATTTGAAGTATTCTCTTGTCCTGTGGTTGCACTGTTTTCAGATTCGTTTTCATCAGTCACTGATTCATTGCTTTCCTCGTCTGATTCATTTTCAGTCACATCTTTGGAGTTTTCCTCGCTTGCGTCTGCATTATCACCATTATCGAGTCCTTCTCCACTTGATAGTTCTTCGGGTTTGGCTGTGTTATCACTCTCATCTGCAGTTTCATCATTTGAGGACATGTCTTTGCCTTCTGCAGATTCAACTTCACTCCCAGCAGCAGTTTGTTCTCCAGCTTCAGTTGTCCCAGATTCCGCCGCATCTTCGTCATCAGATTCATGTTCAGTTGTGTCTGCCAGATCTTCTGATGGATTTTCTTCTTCAGTCTTGTTGGCTTCACCAGTTTCCTTTTTTTCCATTTCATCTTCACTTGTGACAGTCATTTCTTTTTCAGTTGGGTCTTCAGCCGTTACGTTCTCATCTGACTCAGACTCATCCACTCTGGTGGCTTCCACAGTTGCGTCTTTGTCTGATTCATGCTCAGTTGTTTGTCCCACATCTTCTTCTGCATCTTCCCCCTCGGCCACAGTGTCTTCACCACCAGCTTCTTCTTTCTGTTCATCTTCACTTGTGACAACATTTTCCTTTTCTTCTGCAGAGTCATCTTCTGAATCGTTTGTACTGGTGCCTTCAACAGCTTCATCAGATTCATGTTCAGTTGTAGCTGCAGCATCAGGTGCGCTGTTATCATCGGTCATCCCTTCTTCCACAGCCTCATCTTTGTCAGATTCATGTTCACTTGTTGCTGCAGTGCTGGTTTCTTCTGCATTTTCGTCTTTAGCTGCGGTGATTTCAGCAACACTTTTGTTAGGTTCATCGTCACTGGTAACAGCAGTATTCTTTTCTACAACCAGCTCATCTTCAGTTGTTGCTTCAATAACTGAGGCATCATTCTCCTCTGTTTCATCGTCATTCGTGGTGGCATCCAAATCTTCTGCAGAATCATCCTCACTGGTAGCACCAGTCTCTTCTCTGTCATCAGCCTGTTCTGATTCTACAGTTTCCTCGTTCTCAGTGCCTTCTGCCACAGTTTCATCTTCAGCAGTTTCATCCTTTGATTCATCTCGAGCTGTGTCAGATTCATGTTCACTTGTGCCTTCCACACTGGTTTCTTCTGCATTTTCATCTTCAGCTGTGGTGCTTTCAGCAATACCTTTGTTAGGTTCATCGTCACTGGTAACAGCACTATCCTTTTCTACGATCAGTTCATCTTCAGTTGTTGCTACTCCATCTGGTTCATCTGATGATTCATCAGAGTCATCGCTGTCATCTGCAGTCTCATCTGCTTCATCAGTGAGCATTTGTTTTTCCACATCCTTATCTTCAGATTCATGTTCTCTTGTGGCTGCTGTAATGGTCTCTGCTGCTGCATTTTCATCTTCAGCTGTGGTTGCTTCATTGAACTCATGCTCACTTGTAAGAGCCTCCTTTTCCACAACCAGCACATCTTTAGTTGCTTCTTCAGCTGGTTCATTGGACGGTTCATTACCTGCAGCATCAGTCTTGTCTGCAGTTTCATCTTTATTTGTGATGGCATCTAAATATTCTGCAGAATCATCACCACTGGCAGCACCAGTTTCTTCTCCATCATCAACCTGTCCTGCTTCCACAGCTTTCTCATTGTCAGATTCATGATCAACTGGGGCTGCCAAAGCAGTCTCTTTCACTGCAATTTCATGTTCATCAGTCTCATCCTTTGATTCACCTTCCCCTGTGACTGAACTCTGTTTTTCTTCAGCCATCTCATCTTCGGAAGTTGCTGCTTCAACTGCTTCTTCTGATGATTCATCAGTTTTGGCTGTGCCATTGTTCTCTTCTGCATTTGTGGCAGGAATCTCCTCATTGCTGACTATCCCTTTTTCCATAGTCTCTTCTCTCTCAGATTCATGTTCACTTGTGGCTTCCAAGCTGGTTGCTTCTGCATTTTCATCGTCAGCTGTGGTGATTTCAGCAACATCTTTGTTAAGTTCATCCTCACTTGTAACACCAACATATTTTTCAACAACCAACTCATCTTCAGTTGCTTCTTCATCTGGTTCTTTTGATAGTTCATTGCATTCATTTGTGGTGGCATCTAAATCTTCTGCAGAATCGTCTTGACTGTCCCCACCACTCTTTTCTCCATCATCAACCTTCCCTGCTTCCACAACATCCTCATTTTCAGATTCATGGTCAGTTAAGACCGCCATAGCATTTGCTTCGATTGCTAGATCATCTTCTGTTGTTGCTACTTCATCTATTTCTTCTGGGTCATGATCTTTCTGAGAGTCATGCTCATCTGTGGCTGGTATGGTGGTCTCTACGGCTGCATTTTTGTCCTCAGTTGGGGTTGCTTCAGAAGCTATCTCCTTTTCGCCTTCACTTGAGACTGCTTTTTCCAATGTTGTCTCATCTTCAGATCTTGCCTCCTTAATTGGTTCCTTTTCTGAACCTGTGCCATCGTTCTCATTTTCAGAATCATCTGCTCCTTCGGCAGGAATTACTTTGTCATTGTCCTCTTCTTTGTCAGATTGATGGTCATTTGACAGAACCACAGCAGTCTCTTTTTCTAACATATCTCTCGCTTTGTCTCCTGTCTCTTCCTCTTCTTTGGATTCAGTTTTGCAGTCTTCGTCAGCTGTGACTACATCCTCCATGACTTCTTCAGGTGTTTCATTTTTACTAATAGGTGCTTCAGCTTCTACTATGTTTTCTTCAGCAATGACTGCATTGTCTGCTATGGATTCTTCTTCACCTGTACCTATGTCTGCTCTCTCATTTTCAGCCATTGAATCTTCTGTTTTGGTTATTTCCTCATTGCCATCTGCAAGAGAAACTGTTTCTTCAGCATCAGTCTTTTCATTCAGTTCTTTGACTGGGTCTTCTTCTGCTTCATTGTTTTCAGACTTGTCTTGCTGAATTACATGACACACACCTTCCTTTTCATCTGCTCTATCCCCTTCCACTACTATTACAGCTTGCTCAATAACTTTTTCTATAAGTGTTTCAGCTGCTTGTGTTTGAGCATAATTTCCAGACAGAGATGTACAGGTGATTGCCTGTGAATTCCCAGCAGTTTTCATCATAAGAATCCTCTTTAAGTCAAAGTCCATGACAAGAGGTGCAGTGTTTATAACTCCTGCCAGAAGAGTTGGTGTTGATGTCATTTTCTGCTTCAGGCACGTATCACACGGACAGTAATCATCAGTTTCACTGCGCTGGTCACTGTAAGATGTCCCTGTTGTTGAATCATCACTCTTTTCAGCCTGGGAATCAATTGATTGATTGACCATGATCATCAGTCTCCGTCTTCTGTTCTCAATTTGTGTCGCTGAAGTGCGGGACATCGCCTCTTTCGGAGGTTTTGGCAGGCCTACTTGACCTTGAATTTTCCTCAGTTCTTTGTCTATACTTGCTTGGATTTTTTTGTGAACCTCTGTCTTAAGTTCATTTATTATAATGTTAAGCTGATCATTATCTCCCAAGTTCCATCGGACTTTGAACTCTTTCATTGCATTGATATAATGCTTCATGAACTGCTTTTCTATTTTAGTTAGTAAGGTTAAGACCCAAACAGGATCAGGATCTTGAGATCTTTGAATCAGAATAGGACTTTCTTGACAATCTTTATCAACTTCTTCTGGAAGTTTTTGGCCGTTGCTTATATTTCCTGAACTTTGGTTTGAGGATTGTGGTGTTTCAGGAAGTTCTTTGGGACTCTCGTTGCTTCTGATTGTGTCATCTGTTGCTAGGTCACCTTCTTCTTGTTTTTCCTCATACATCCCCTCTCTCTCGGTTTCAACTTCACAGACGTTTTGTACTTTCCCTAACATATCTGCACTGATGTGAGACTGCGACACATCTCTGTTCACATCGTTGCTGCTCTTTACACCATCGCTACTCTTTCCTGAGCCTGTGGAGCCACTGTTGACATCTACACCAGAGGATGACGTCTGATTGAAGTCATCATCCACACAATGCTGATCATCCTTCTTTAACACATTTTCATTTTCTGAAGGATCACAAAGCCAAAGAGATTTAAGTATATTCATTAGTGCTTTGTACCTTTCATCCTTTTCGTCTGCATTTTTAGGATCATGGTCTATTAACTGCAACTTCACGAGGCAGTCCAAAAGACCTCTAGCTGAGGTGCTTAGCTTACGTCCATACACTGGAGATATTTCTGGCAAACTGTTACATCTGTCCGGCTTTGGATTTAAAAGTACTTTCATCACTTGTATGGAGGAGTTATATACTTTTGAGGTAGCTTCTCCCTGAGTATGGGTGTTGTCATCATTTGTTGCCTCTGGGCTTGTTTGGGAGTCATTATTATGGGCACTGTTCAGTACATCCCCTTTGTCTGCGTCTTTTGAATTCTCAGCTTTGTTTTCATTATCCTCCATTCCTCTGTCAATTTCCTCTGTTGTGGGTTCAGTTTTTTGTCCATCATGAAACTCCTCCATGTCATATACATTACCATCTGCTGGTATTGTTTTCAGCCATTCATTTACAACCTCATTTGGGGATGCGTTGGGTAAGCTAGATGGGACCAGGTCAAAATCACCAGTTTTCTTGTGTTTGCTGCTTTTGTTACTTTTACTATCACTCCTCCCAGTGTCTGTAGCTTCCACTTGACCATTTGATGCTTTCTTAGACATATTTGACTTTGATTCTTCAGTTGCTTGAATCTCACACATCTCTTTACCGAGATCTGAACTGGACAGAGTTTGAGACAAATCACTGTCATCTGACTCTGTGTGACAAATGACACAATTTTTATTTTCTTTTGATGGCTGTGAACTCTGGCAGGTTTCTGACAATGCAGACTTTGCTGCAGATTTTGGTTTAGAAATGACCTCTGCAGGTGACTTGTTCGTCTTGGAGTGACTGCTCCCCTTATCAGTTGCATCTTGTTTCTCTTCCTCATTCAAACTACACAAACTCTTTCCTTTAGGATTTGCATACCCTGCATTTGCTGAAGAAACACAGGAATCATCAACATCTGTGTCCTCTTTGTTTTCTGTATCTTCATTTGTTAACAGATTGGTTTCTTTGGATTTTTTAGATTTAACGGACTGATGTGACGCCACACTTAGAGACCTTTGTGGTAGCCCTTTAGTGTCAGATGATGTTGACTTTTTTGAACGTGCTGAAGCCTTGGACTTTGATGACATGGCTGTGGGTGCCCTGTCTTCACTTTCCTCAGCGGTCACAGCAAGGACTTCAGATGGACTTGATTTTACTGACATAGGGCTAAGTGTTGTCTCCTCTGTTTTATTTGTAATTTCATCAGTAGGAACACCAGAGACTTTAGATTTTTTTGATCTCGCTGACATATTTGACTTTGCTGATGCAGGACTTGGTGCTCTCTCGGGTAACTCTTCAGCTACTAATTTACTTGACTTTGTGGTTCTTGCCGAAGTGTTTGACTTCGCTGACAAAACACTTGGAGTCCTCTCTGTTTGATCTGCCTCTGATTTTCTAGACACTGATTTTGCAGACCCTGGGCTCATTGCTCTAGTCTCAGTGTCTCCTTCTTCTAAAGCTTTTGATCTCTTTGATACTGCTGTGGCATTTGACTTGCGCGATTTTGCAGATTTGATGGAGGTGGTACTTTCGTTCTCCTCACAACTTTCATCACCCGGAGTATTAAAGACTTTTGACTTGGCAGAACTTTTTGATTTTGCAGAAATGCTTGACTTTTTTGATCTGGTGGATCTGGCTGATTTAACTGACAATGTGCTTGATGGTCTTTGTACAATTTCCTCTTCTTTTGGTTTGTCCTCCTCAGAAGAAACTTCAGATGGCGTTGCACTCCTCAATGATACAGAAATATGTGATTTGGTTAAATTGTCTGACATGTTTGGTGACACCTCGTCAGTGTCTTCTTCAGCGTCTTCTGCATCAGTATTGCAAACCAAAACCTGAGAAGCTTTTTCACATTTCTTGTTTGACATCTCTGATGTTGCACTTGGTGGCCTCTCTGTGTTTTCTTCTTCAGCACATCCATCACCTGGAAATGTACCTTTGGATCTCCGAGACTGTGTTGAGGCATTTGACTTTGCAGATCTCTTTGACATACCACTTGCTGCTCTTTCTGAAGTGGCATTTTCTTCAGCTGGCATATCTGGGACTTCTGATTTACGCGATTTTGCAGAAATACTTGACCCGATTGAAGACACTGACATTGAACTTGCTGATCTGCTTTCATCATGTTCTTCCTCGTTTTCCTTTTTATGAACGTGGTCACGGTGGATGGTAGAAGCTTCAGATTTCTTTGACACTGTTGAAATGTTTGACTTCGCTGATTTTGCTGATCTGACAGACCTATTGCTATGCGGTCTGTCATCTTGCTCTTCTTGGTCAGTTGTATGGTCTTCAGCTGGACCATCTGGTCCTTTTGACTTAGTCGATTTTGCAGAAATAGTTGACCTTGCAGTTCTGGCTGACACGGAACTCTGTGCTCTCTCATGACTTTCATCTTCACCATCTCCCTCATCAGGTATGCCAGGCTGGACAGCAGAAACGTTTGATTTGGTGGATTTAGTAGATGCATGTGACTTTGCAGATTTAGCTGACAAAGCACTATGTGTTCTGTCTGCAAACTTGATAGACATTTCAGAAAAATTTGACTGGACTGATTTAGCTGACATGCTGCTTGGGGCTCTCTCTTCACTTTCCTCTTCTTCATCAGATATCTCAGTCCCAGCAGAGCTTTTAGATTTATTTGATCTTGCAGAAACATTTGACTTGGCTGACTTTCCTGATCTGACTGACAAATTACTTGAGACTCTCTCTATATGTTCTTCGGGGTCAGATATATTTTCCTCTGCTTGACCATCCTGTTCTTTCAAATTAGATATTGCAGAGTTTGTTGACTTGATAGATCTCCCTGATATTACACTGTGTGTTCTCTCTTCAGTGTCCTCTTCACCACATACTTCATCAGGAACACCAGTAGTTTTACCAAACTGAACTTCAGAAGTACTGGATTTTATAGATTTTGTGGAGCCACGAGATTTTGCTGATTTAGCTGACAAAGCACTTGGTGCTCTCTCTGGAGATCTTTCAGAAAGGTGTGACCGGGCTGATTTAGCTGACATGCTGCTTGGGGCTCTCTCTTCACTTTGCCCTTCTTTATCACAGATCTCAGTCCTTTCTTTAGCTGAAGCATCAGCAGAACATTTTGATTTATTCGATCTTGCAGAAACATTTGACTTGACTGACTGGACTGACATAGCGCTTACTGTTCTCTCCTCATTCTCCTCACACTCTCCTTCCTCAGGATCGTCTACACCATTTTCCAAGCAAACTTCATAAACTTTCGATCTAGATGTTTTAGAAACATTTGACTTTGCTGACTTTCCTGATCTCACTGACAAATTACTTGGAGCTCTCTCTGTATGTTCTTCAGGTTCAGATATATGTTCCTCTGCTTGACCATCCTGTTCTTTCAACTTAGATTTTACAGAATTTGTTGACTTGATAGATCTCCCTGATATTACACTCTGTGCTCTCTCTTCAGTGTCCTCTTCACCATATACTTCATCAGGAACACCAGTAGTTTTGCCAGACTGAACTTCAGAAGTACTGGATTTTATAGATTTTTTAGATGCACGAGACTTTGCTGATTTAGCTGACAAAGCACTTGGTGCTCTCTCTGCAGATCTTTCAGAAACATGTGAGTGGGCTGATTTAAATGATATGGTGCTTGAGGCTCTCTCTTCACTTTGCTCTTCTTGAGCAGATAACACAGGCATTTCATTAGCTGAAGCATCAGCAGAGCATTTAGATTTATTTGATCTTGCAGAAACATTTGACTTTGCAGATTTTATTGATCTGACTGACAAAGTACTTGGAGCTCTCTCTGTATGTTCTTCAGGGTCAGATATATGTTCCCCTGCTTGACCATCCTGTTCTTTCAACTTAGATTTTGCAGAATTTGTTGACTTCATAGATCTCTCTGAAACTGCACTTTGTGCTCTCTCATGAGTTTCCTCTTCACCACATACATCATCAGGAACACCAGTAGTTTTGCCAGACTGAACTTCAGATGTACTGGATTTTATAGATTTTGTAGAGGCATTAGATTTTGCTGATTTAGCTGACATGCTGCTTGGGCCTCTCTCTTCTCTTTGCTCTTCTTCATCAGAGATCCTTTCTTCAGCTGGAGCATCAGAGCATTTAGATTTATTTGTTCTGACAGAAACATTTGACTTTGCTGACTGGACTGACATAGAGCTTACTGTTCTCCCCTTGTTGTCCTCTTCACCAGCTCCTTCCTCAGGATCCTCTACACTGGTGCCCAAACAAGTTTTAGAAACTTTCGATCCACTAGATGTATTAGAAACATTTGATTTAGCAGATTTTGATGATGATTTCACTGACAAATTACTTGGAGCTCTCTCTGTATGTTCTTCAGGCCCAGATATAGTTTCCTCTGCTTGACCATCTTGTTCTTTTAACTCAGATTTTGTTGACCTGGTTGACTTTGCAGATCTCCCTGATATTACACTCTGTGCTCTATCCTGAGCTTCCTCTTCACCACATTCCTCATCAGGAACACCAGGAGTTTTGCCAGACTGAACTTCAGAGATATTTGATTTTATAGATTTTGTGGAGACACAAGATTTTGTTGATTTAGCTGACAAAGCACTTGGTGCTCTATCTGCAGATCTTTCAGAACCATGTGAGCGGGCTGATTTAACTGACATGCTGCTTGGGGCTCTCTCTTTACTTTTCTCTTCTTCATCAGCGATCTCAGGCCTTTCTTTAGCTGAAGCATCAGCAGAACATTTAGATTTATTTGATCTTGCAGAAACATTTGACTTTGCAGATTTTATTGATCTGACTGACAAATTACTTGGAGCTCTCTCTGTATGTTCTTCAGGGTCAGATATATTTTCCTCTGCTTGACCATCCTGTCCTTTTGACTTAGATTTTGCTGACCTCGTTGACTTCGCAGATCTCCCTGATATGACACTCTGTGCTCTATCCTGAGTTTCCTCTTCACCACATTCCTCATCGGGAAACCCAGTAGTTTTTCCAGATGGAACTTCAGAGATGTTTGAGTTTATAGATTTTGCAGATACACAAGACTTTGCTGATTTTGCTGACAAAGCACTTGGGGCTCTCTCTTCACTTTGCTCTTCTTCATCAGAGATCTCAGTCCTTTCTTTAGCTGAAGCATCAGCAGAACATTTTGATTTATTTGATCTTGCAGAAACATTTGATTTAACTGACTGGACTGACATAGAGCTTACTGTTCTCTCCTTATTCTCCTCCTCACACTCTCCTTCCTCATGATCCTCAACACTGTTGCCCAAACATGCTTCAGAAACTTTCGATCTTCTAGATGTTTTAGAAACATTTGACTTATTTGATATTCCTGATCTCACTGACAAATTACTGGAGGCTCTCTCTATGTCTTCTTCAGGGTCAGATATAGTTTCCTCTGCTTGACCATCCTGCTCTTTCGACTTCTTAGATGCAGAAGACTTTGCTGATTTAGCTGACAAAGCACTTGGTGCTCTCTCTGCAGATTTTTCAGAAACACATGAGCAGGCTGATTTAACTGACATGCTGCTTGGGGCTCTCTCTTCACTTTGCTCTTCTTCATCAGAGATCTCAGTCCTTTCTTTAGCTGAAGCATCAGCAGGACATTTTGATTTATTTGATCTTGCAGAAACATTTGATTTAACTGACTGGACTGACATAGAGCTTACTGTTCTCCCCTTATTCTCCTCCTCACACTCTCCTTCCTCATGATCCTCAACACTGTTGCCCAAACATGCTTCAGAAACTTTCGATCTTCTAGATGTTTTAGAAACATTTGACTTAGTTGATATTCCTGATCTCACTGACAAATTACTGGAGACTCTCTCTATGTCTTCTTCAGGGTCAGATATAGTTTCCTCTGTTTGACCATCCTGCTCTTTTAACTCAGACTTTGCAGACCTAGTTGACTTCGCAGATCTCCCTGATATTACACTCTGTGCTCTATCCTGAGTTTCCTCTTCATGGTATTCCATGTCAGGAACACCAGTAGTTTTGCCAGAACATTTAGATTTATTTGATCTTGCAGAAACATTTGACTTTTCTGACTTTCCCGATCTCACCGACAAATTACTTGGAGCTCTCTCTGTATGTTCTTCAGGGTCAGATATATTTTCCTCTGCTTTACCATCCTGTTCTTTCAACTTCTTAGATGCAGAAGACTTTGCTGATTTAGCTGACAAAGCACTTGTTGCTCTCTTTGCAGCTCTTTCAGAAACATGTGAGCAGGCAGATTTAGCTGACATGCTGCTCGGGGCTCTCTCTTCACTTTGCTCTTCTTCATCAGAGATCTCAGTCCTTTCTTTAGCTGAAGCATCAGCAGGACATTTTGATTTATTTGATCTTGCAGAAACATTTGATTTAACTGACTGGACTGACATAGAGCTTACTGTTCTCTCCTTATTCTCCTCCTCACACTCTCCTTCCTCATGATCCTCAACACTGTTGCCCAAACATGCTTCAGAAACTTTCGATCTTCTAGATGTTTTAGAAACATTTGACTTATTTGATATTCCTGATCTCACTGACAAATTACTGGAAGCTCTCTCTATGTCTTCTTCAGGGTCAGATATAGTTTCCTCTGCTTGACCATCCTGCTCTTTTAACTCAGACTTTGCAGACCTGGTTGACTTCGCAGATCTCCCTGATATTGCACTCTGTGCTCTATCTTGAGTTTCCTCTTCATGGTATTCCACGTCAGGAACACCAGGAGTTTTGCCAGAGCATTTAGATTTATTTGATCTTGCAGAAACATTTGACTTTGCTGACTTTCCCGATCTCACTGACAAATTACTTGGAGCTCTCTCTGTATGTTCTTCAGGGTCAGATATATTTTCCTCTGCTTTACCATCCTGTTCTTTCAACTTCTTAGATGCAGAAGACTTTGCTGATTTAGCTGACAAAGCACTTGGTGCTCTCTCTGCAGATCTTTCAGAAACATGTGAGTGGACTGATTTAGCTGACATGCTGCTTGGGGCTCTTGGTTCAGCTTTCTCTGTGTCATTTCCTTCATTAAGGGTCTCACAGTCTTTCTTGGCTGTGACATGAGAAGAACATTTTGACTTATCTGACCTTGCAGAAATATTTGACTTTCCTGACTGTACCGACATTGAGCTCACCGATCTCCCTTCAGTTTCCCCTTCAATAAAAATTTCTTCAGAAGCATAACCACAGCTTTCAGAAGGAGCTGCAGAACCTGTTGATTTCACAGATACTGCAGAAGCATTTGACTTTGATGTTTTAGCTGATTTAATGGACATATTGCTTGGAGGTCTTTCTCCATCCTCAGTATGATCCGCAGCATTTTCATCAGCTGAAACATCACTGGTCCTTGACATTTTAGATTTGGCTGAAATATTGGACCGTGCACTCAGTCCCCTCTCTTCCTCACATTCTGTGTTGTTTTTTCTATCTGGGCCCTCACAGCCTTTTGACTTACTTGATGTTGCTGAAACCTCTGACTTGACGGATTTATCTGACATGCAACTTGATGATCTCATACCAGTTCCCTGTTCAGCATCATCTTCATCATCATTACACTTTGAAAGAACTTGTGAAGCTTTTGACTTTGTAGATACTACAGAGACATTGGACCTGGCCGATTTTGTTGACATTGCACTTTGTGCTCTTTCTGCAGTTCTCTCTTCTTTGTTTATTTCTTTACACCCTTCCATAGAGGCTTTTGAAATACAAGCTCCTTCTTCACTTTGCTCTCCATCATTTATATCTTCGTGACCGTCATCGCTTTCTTTATTAGGAGCTTCAGATGATTTAGATTTGCTGGACTTTGCGGAAATGTTTGACATTGCAGATTTGACTGACACTGATCTTGCTTCATTTTCTTCTTCAGTGTCTGAAATACTTGGTCCACTTTCATTCTCGTTTCCTTCTGCTGAGTTTTGAATGCCCTCCTCTGCAGATACCTCAGATGCTATATGTTTCGGTCCTGCAGAGGCGTTTGATGTCGCTGACATGGCACTGGGTGTCCTTGGCTCAGCTTCCTCCTCAGTTTGTTTTTCACCTGTGAAAGAAGATGCTCTTGATGCCTTTGATTTATTAGAAGCTTTGGATTTTGATGACATGGAACTTAATGCTCTTTCTTCTCCAGCATCCTCTTCTGATTCATATTGTTTAGGTTCTACCACTGACTTAATAATTTTTTTAGATTTAAAGGATTTTCCGGACCCGCTGCTTAAGGGTCTTACCTGTGTTTCTTTGTCATCACATGTTTGTATTCTGTCAGCTGCAACATTTGAAACATCAGATTTGGATTTTGTTGAGGCTTTTGAACGAGCTGACATGGCACTTTTGGATCTTTTTTCCTCTTTATCTTCACACGCCGTGTTCTGTATTTCTCCAGACTTGTCTGATCTGCAAGAGGCATTTGATTTGACAGACATGGCACTTGATTGATCTCTTTGTCCTTTTGTGTCATCTGTGGGACTCTCAGATATTCCACACCGACAAATGTATGGAGCTTTTGAATTTTGTGACTTGTTAGAGTGTCCTGAAGCATTGGATGCTCTCTCTGTAGGAGTCATGGATAAATGTTGCATAGGTGATCCTGTATCCAGAACTCCATTTCCAGAGGTCTGTTCCATTTCAAATACACTATTCTGAGTAGATGCTCTTGAAGCACTTGGGGGAACATCATCATCCTCATCATTTTGATTTTCCTCATCTCCTGTCGATATTTGTGAAGAAGTACAGGTAACAGATCTTGCTTGGTCGTCCTGGTTGAATTTTTGAGCAGTTTCGACCACACAGTTGTTGGTTGTGAAGGATTGCACGTTGCACTTTGGTGAGCAAGTCTCACTTCTGATGGTGCAGTATTCTATTGTTTCAGCTGCCTCGATAGTCTGCTTTACACAGGTTTCTCTCTCCACCACCTGTTCTATAAGCTCTTCACTTGATCTAGATGTAGTTTGCGTTTCAACCACTGTCTTTCTAGAGACCACAGTATGCGACGATGCACTTGAGCTGGAAGTTTGAATGCGGCGACTTGCTCCATGTGTCCCCGACAAACTAGACCAAATTTGATAATCCTGGCAATGAGTGCAACAGTGAGGACAGTGAGGCTCCTCCATATGTCTCTGATAGCGCTGAGTGATGTAAGCCTCGTCTTCCTCACCAGCAGAGATGATTTCAGATTCTGAGTAGCTTCTATTACTAACCTGTGCAAAATAGGGGCTGTTGTGTCCTTGGAGGTACTCACTGGTCTTGCCTGTGGTCTTTCTTACTTCTGTAGACCAGTGTAGCATTTCGTCATTTTGTAGTCGAAAGCGCACTTTCATCTCCATAGACAAGCTGCCATCTTTGTTAACACGAACTAGTTTCTCTATATCATCTTCTCTCAATCCATCACCAGTGGGTGGACAGGAATCGACATTATCTGGGGAGTCGGTTCCGTCTGGTGCCGACTTGTTGGATGACACTGACTGCCTGGTAGCTCCTTTGTCGGAGTCCAAGTTTGGATGGATAACACTTTTGTTTGCAGTGAGTCCTTTGTTCACCATTCAGCCGTAAAAAAGACCAAAAAAATCAAATTAGTTAATGGTATACAAAACAGCCGTTTTATCAGATCCTAGAGGAATGTCACAGGAAGCAATTCATTTTTTTAATAACGGCGGCTTTGGTTGGAGGTAATACTGTGGCTTTGGACTTTAATACAACTTTAATAAAGTATTCATGAAATCAAACTAGTGTTTTTGTATGGTATGTCTTAATCTATTTTATATTTCACCTATATGCCAATGTCTGGCAAAACATTGACAAAAGCTGTTTGCTGGGTATTGTTCACGGTATTTTAGTGAGTTTGTCATTTCCTGGAAAACTTTAAAAATGTCAATCACTCATCCTGCAATTGGGGGCGTATACTTATTCCGAATTTTTAATATCCTCCCCTTTTCCTGAATCCCTCATTCACCAGCTCAGACATACATAAAGGTTGGCTGCTCAGGCTACTGGAGCTGAACATTCAGAGCACCCTGGGCTTTTTGGGAGGACGCAGCAGATCTAGTGAAAACATATAAATAAGTGCAAACAAACAATACTCCACTGGCTGTTTCATGGGGACTTTATAGAATACAGAATCATGAAATTGTGTCAGAAATTAAGTATGAAATTTGTTTCTCCTACTCTCTTGTCCTTCGGTGCAGACAGCGGGATGTGACTTCACACTCAGCTTTGGAAGTTTGTCGTCTGATGTCTTGCGAAAATTCTCCACAATGGAAGGGTGAGAGGGCTCCCGGCCCACACAGACAAGAGCACTGGGGCACTGCAGAAGGCTCTGGACACTGTCAATCTGAAAAGTGTCAATTACAAGTATGTGAATTGTTATCTTATATAAGGGCACAAGCAAATACTTTGGCACCAACAAATTATGTCTTTAAAATCACATTTTTTCTGCCACCTGTGACAAAGAATCCCTCATTAGTGTTATCAGATGAAGAGATGTCTGACAAACATGCTCACCTGCCTTATGCCAAACGTCACTCAGCACTTAACATGTGCAGCTCAAATAACTGCATTATTTTTTATTATAATGGACAAATGTTAAAGAATATCATAATAGGGCGAGGACATTGTTTCCTCTCGAGGATAATGGCAGAGCTTTAAATCCCTGCAAAAGAAGGCCGTGAGTCAAACAGTGAGTCAAGGGATAAATATCCTAATCCTGGATGATCTCTGGCAAACCTCACCCGATGATGATGCATCATTGCAATGATGGGCTGAGCTATACTGTACACGAATGTAGCTCAGCAGGTATTGTCAGCTTGATGAGTATGAGACACATTGGTCTGGAGAATATAATCCATTCATACAGTACATCATAAAGACGCAGACTTGTTTTTACCTAACTGCCAACTCCTAAAGTGCTTTTTGCAAAAGAAACACAATGTCTTGCTGTATGCATGCGTCACAAAGCTGATAATAAAACTTGACATCATCATCAACTATGATCATTATCAATACAGCCCTCGGCCTCACAGATCATTAGCCTGAATAGATGAATGCTAATCTAAAGGTGTGAGTGCATACTGACCTGTTTTCCTCAGGTTGTTCATATAAAGGCCTCATAGCAGTAACTGTACTGGTTTCATACAATTAAACATACAGCATGTTGCTGCCACAAATAAATAAATAAATAAATAAATAAATCACAAAAAAACACCACTCTTCAAGTTTGTAGGATCATATTTTTACATTTTCAGATTTCAAAACAGTAATGTAATCTGTTTGGGTTCTCCTTTAGTTCCGTATATATGAAACCTTTTAGGCTATAGCACACACAGACACTTAATATATTAAGTAAATGTGTGTGTATAATTTGTACTACATGTTTTCATTCAGAAAAGTCATACAGTAAATAATTAGCATTTTATACTGCTCTTCCTGTTCATTTTATTTTAAAGTGTGCTTTTAATATTGAATAGTGCTGCTTGTGTTATGGACTGACAGCCCTAAAACTCTGTGAAAACATGTTTCCTGAAATATTGAGCCTTTTGTTGATTTTATTTCGCTTATGTGTGCCTGGTTTTGATGACAGTGCACTTTTGAATTTTGAATCCGCTGTCGGTAAAGGCAGATGAATGGCTTCATCTGTGGTCACACAAAGCCCAAGTGAAGATAATTAATTGCCACTGTGGAAGACGCATTTCTGAGACACCTCTGGTATCAAAGTAGGGGAGTTTCAACGTTGACCTGTTTCTCCTCTCTCAAAAATAGCTCTGATTTGACCAAGATTAATGGGGTTTGGAGAGATATCCACGATCCGAATGTATGTGTGAGGGAATATCCCCATTTCATTCCCTGGTGCGCACACTCAAAATATTTATCCCACTTGACTTGGATGAGAACAAACTGCTTATTGCAAACTAAATGAGAATGATATTTTATGAATGTTCTTGTGGTATAAATGTCCCTTGGACTTATTTTCTTACAGCAGTTACCCTCATCTCTCCTCCTGGATGGCATTACAACTATAGAAACTATTTAACCAATAATGACATGGTCATTGTCCTGTATTTGTTTTATTCTAAAAATCCACCCTGGGTATTGAAATTGTATTAATATGCAGTTCATGGTAGCATTTCTTTTTAAAAGGTTGGGGTACCATATTCATATAATCACACACTAATAGTTAACTTTAAAGAAAATGCTGTTCTCAGCTTGGATATAAGGCATCAGTCCTGTCACTAGAGGCCTCTCTTTCTCTCTGGTCTTCAGTCACTGGCATGAGCAACAACATTGTGTAACAATACTTTAAAACCACTACACTTGAGGCCACATGAACACAGACAAACACAACTCTTGGCCAATCTTTCCAGTTCATTAAAATACAAATTAAGGTATTCTCTTAGGGTCACGCATACTGCGTAAACTTCCTGGTGGAAATAAAAGTTTCCTGGACAAATAGTACAATCCTGCATGACCCTGAAATCCCAAAGCATTTGTATGAATTGAATTGAAAAGAAACTATATGAAAACTAAACTAAATCCTGTAATTGTGATATTTATGACCTCACCTTGCGGCCGTCGAGAGTATACAGCTTCCTGATGTGGTACTCCATGAGCTCAGAAACTTCCTCTAAGAAAAGGCCAAAACTGTGTACACTCCTGCAGTGCAAAACGATGGTCTTCCTGAACGCGGGGTCACTGTTCTTCACCAGCACCACCTTCTTATTGTGCCTGTGATGATGAATGTGGCGGTCCTGTCCCAAGGGTGCCTCTTGGGGCCTGCTCGGCCCTCTGAGAACATACTGGTGCGGGTGGTGATGATGATGGTGGTGGTGATATGGGGTGTCATAGAAAGGTGACAGCTGACTCTCTACTGCTTCCAGTGCCTGGGCATGTCTATACTCTGAGCAAAGGTAGCATTCGTCGACGGGTTCATGATGGGCCACCATGCCATGTCGGGGGATCCTGGGTAGCTGGGTGGTGTGATGTTTATAGGGGAATGAAGACCTATGGGAGCTTTCACCGCCGACAGCATTGAAGCACTGGAAGTTGCGTTTGTGGGATGACATTTTGATGCTGGAGGTTGTATCAGTGCTCTGAATGGAGGGAGGAAGGTCTTAGGGGAGCCAAAGGAGAAGGCAGGTCAGCTTAGGCAAACAATGACAGCGGAGGGTTGCCATGTTTCTCCTGAGCTGCCTTTTAGGAAGAGGCTGAACGGCATGTCGGAGGGCAGCCACTCACTCCAGGCTAAAAGGGAGTTGGAAAAAAAGAGGGAAAAACATCAGACACATTAAAAAGCTAAATGTCCCTAACTGATTTCTGGATATATTGGAAATTACAACGTAAATTTCAACAGCACATGGCAGATATTTCTTCTTTCTTTACATGCAACCTTTTTTTCACCTTTTATGTATTTTATCAACATCCATTTTAGTTTTTCCTTGTAACCAAGCGAGGATCTTCTCCTCAGATCCTCAGCTTCTCCTCTAAAGTACTTAAGTCTAAATAAGTACCAAAACATGTTTGATGAGGGCTGACATAAGGCCTCTCTGAAAAAGAACTCCAGACAAAGAGACACCTTTAAGTCTACAGGCGTAATCAGTTTAATACTGTTACAGCCAGTCAACAGCAACAGGATTTACTGTTTCATAGTTCAGCGTAGAATGTTTAGCTACTTTTCCAAGAAGCTTCTTTAGTTCAAGATTTAGTAGTTGTGCTACCTCACAACCTGGGCGACTGCACATCTTAACAGGCATTAGCTGTGTTGACTGCTGTGTTCAGACCACAGACTGTTTCATTTACTTCTCATAAAGTGGTGTTGGTCCATGATAGTACAAACAACACAGACAAATATATCCTGACAAAGAATGGATTCATTTGGGGTTTAAGCATTGTTCAAATCACTCACCATTGCCACGTTTTATGGAGAGATACACATGACACGGTTGTTACGTATGTACAGAGTGTTGTGCAGATCAAAGAGTAAACGAAGACAGGGATAATGAGGATAGAGTCACAAATAAATCCTCCAAGTGACTTTAAATAACAAGCTTAAGTCTTTGCTTGCACTGGAAGTGGACATTACCTCAGTGATTTTCCCTGTCACAAACAAAAATACATTTTTAGCCTGTAATTAAAAATGCAAGGATTACTTATAAAAAAATAAAAAAAAAATATCTGCAGTAAGCACAATACATTCTCATCGTGACAATACTTGGAGGTAAAGACAGTTCATTGTTTTCTGATGGAAAGGGACGCAAGCCCACTATGGGAGACCCTGGGAGATCCTGCAAATGGTAAAATAGGCTAAGCTTGATTGACACCCATAAAGAGCAGGTTTGGCGGCTGTCCTTGTTCTTGTCCGTGTTGTAGACACGCGAGTAAAGCAGCAAGCGTTCCCTGCAGCTGAACATGTATTGGCAGAGGAAAGAAAAGTAGTTTCTTGCTGTAAATACTCTCACATGTCATGTTGCCAACCTTTTGTATTTGGAGTCAAATCTATACACATTTGTTGCTCAGGAGTTTGACTGTCTTAACTTGATAACTTGAGTCTTTTCTCTAAAAATCAGGATTTTGAGGGTAGATTCTGTTTTGGTTAATTTATATGTAAGTCTTGAATACATTCTTTTAACTACACGTTCTTATATAAATAAGAAATGTGTAAAATAGTAAAATAGGCTGGCATAATCGGCTACATTTGAAAGCTGACATTGCCCAAAATGTCAGGATCTCAGTAAAAAGTCAAAACCTGAAATCAGATAAAACTTACAAAAATTGTTTAATTTAATTTTACTTGAAACAATGTTTCAAATGTTTCAAATAAAATTGTATGATTTCGGTGGATATCAACAGTTCAGGTGGCTCTACTATCCATGTGCACACATTATGTTCAATGCAAAAGCTAAAGACGCTATGAAGACATAGACTTGTATGTAAACATAACTGTACTATATTCAAGCGTGCACACTTACAGAATGCTCCTCATGAGATCATTATTCTGCAAATTAGCTGCTGTTAAAACATTAAAGTTCCTGTTCTTTCTCACTTGATCACAAGTACAAAATGTATTTCTTTACTCAACAGGACTAGGAAACATATGTGACCTTGGATCCCTAGAATAATGCAACATATCCCTGAGGTGTCGTGTTGGACTGTGGCTCCTATGACTTCAAACAAGGAAAAATGGAACTTGCATCCTGCACACAGGCCAGAGTTCAACCAGTTTATCATGGATTGCTGCATCCGTTCTTTGCGTGAATTACACAAAGAAACTACAGGGTATGTCCTAAATACTTGTTTAATCTGATCTTCTGCACAGGAACAGCTTTATATTTCATTATTTTAGTTATTTCTATTGTTGAACTGCAATACTGTCTAAAAATGTACAGTATATATGTTTAAAAGAAGTATACTCACACATGGTGCACAGTCATAATCCAGACGACTACAAAAAAACTAAAGCAAAAAAAGAAATAGTCCTGAACCCACAGAGAGTGAGATGTAAACTCCCAAAGAAACGCCAGTGCTCCAGCAAGCAGAGAAACTACAAACCATTCCAGGAGTCTCCCTGCAGTAGCGGGCCCACCTGCTAATCAGATGCACGGGAAGCTAAGGATAGACTGAAAAGCCCTGCTAATCACTCTGAGATTGGCTGAAATCTGCTGAGGCTTTGGACACATGACTAGGACTTCACCATTGCATAAAGGGAGTTAAACTTTCTTTTAGAAAATGACTGAGTAACATTCTGTGACTAAACATAATTACCGCTTTTATTTGTCAGCTTCTATCCTTTTCTGCTGAGATTTGTCTCAGACTCATAGTGCTACCACTGGCTGCTTGTTGGTGTGTCACACATGAAAGAATTTTAGTTACTGTAACAACACTGAGGAAGAAAAAATGGCTAGGACATATCTTCTTCTATCTACCTTTTGAGGGTGTGAATTCTGATTTCAGGCCATTAACGTTGATACTGAGATTTGTACAAGGATGATAAGGATATTCAAAGCCAATAGACACCTTTTATTTGTTTTTTTTTTTTTTACTTTATTTCCTTTTATTGGTTTGATTAACTTTCAGCAACATCCACAAAAATCACCTGCACTATGAACTTGGGTTTTCTGCATGCATAAGACCTGCTGTCTTGTGTGGAAAGCTTTTCCACAGCTCAAAGCTTTACTTATACTTCTGCAACAGATCTACGCAGAGTCTATGTCATAACCTACACAAGTGGAATACGTTGGCTTCATTTTGTAATTACGCAATAAAGTGAGTAATTGGTGAGTGGCACTGAGCAGGTCATGTTGAAGTTGGTGTTAATGAATCTTAAACAACTCAGAAAAGCAAGAAGACACCGGGGTAAATGACGAGGCAGAAGTAGGGTTTATTATCTGTGCTTGTCCAGCAATTGAGAGACGTGAACGAGGAATTGTATTTCTAAACAACAACGGCCACAGAAACAATGATGGTACAATTAAGACATAACTAATGGCCAGCGGAAGACAAAGGAGTTGCCAAGGGTCAAGATAAATGGTCAAAGGTAGCATTTAATTCATTTGTATTATATTCCTGGGCACTGCCCCCAGCTAATTATTTCAGTCCAGGGTGTCTGTCTGACACAGTCTTCTCAGTTATATATTATTGTCACTGAAAATAGAAATGTGACAAGGCCAAAAATGTCCAACCTTCATTAGTTATATGTGCATGCTGCAGTCAGGGTGTAAAACTTGACCAGATACTGTGACCTTACAGGGTCAGGTCAGTGTCCTCAAGGACAAAGGAACAAACTACCACAGTATACAAGGGGGAAACCCTTATCAGAGGCCTGCAGACCACACACCAATCCCTCCATATGATGTCGAGAGTTTTCAGAAGTGCTTAGTCACATGAGCACCCACTCCCACGAAGCCTACACACACACACACACACACACACACAGTGAGGCGAGCTTTGATGCGCCTTCTCTCTTAAGGAGCTTGATGGGTCATGGTGGGGTGGATTTGTCTCAGGGTGGGCCAGTTGATTGTGTCCTGACTCATGGGAGAAAATAACAGAAAGACCCCCCTCCCCATTTGAACTGAGCTGTGATTGTGAACGAGTGACTCAGAAGCTCTGAGGACGTGGCTTTCATGGCAGGCTTTCCTGTGCAAGAAATTCACCTCCCCTTCACTCCTTGGATTAAAATAAAGATGAAACATTTGAGTCAGCTCTGAATGAAATCACCATAAAGAGTCACAAAGATGATTCATTGTTTCATTAAATGTCTGATTTCTGAAACCGTTTCTTACCCATATAAGGACTTTTTCTGTTGTGTGATCGGCCAAACACCCTTGAATGGGCTCCACAAAAAAAAAAAAAAGATAATTTCAAGATTCCTGTAGTCACCATACGATATGATAAGTATTTCAGGGTGCTGTCAGCTGTCAAGCCTCCACCATGTGGATTCAGTCTGGATCACAGTCACAGCAGGACACCCTGAAGCTCATCCTCCGTCAAGCACACACGTGCGCATGGAGGCTCAGTCTTAGCACTCCCCCCTCCTGGCAGCAGTTAAAATATCAGGGCTAATTAGTGCACAACCTGCTGTGCAGCACAGCTCCTGCTATATTCAGTGCCAGTTCTTATGAAGCATTCAGCCAGGAAGTCAAACCAATGATTAATACCTCCAGTTAAAGGAAAAGACCAAACCTTTAAAAACAAGAGGAAGCTTTAAGATGTGATAAATAGTCTTGCTTAAAAGGTACACTAATAGTCACTAAAATTCATTAAAGGTCATTCACATTGTTGTGTAACTGAAGTCATTTAGACTTTATAGATTCCAGTTTTGAAAAACTTCCATAATGATAAATAATAATTACACAACAAATACTAGACATCTTTAAACTTTGGCTCTGTAAAGATTTATTTATTATTTTCTGTGGCCAATGTCACTGCAGATGCCTACCTTAAGTTCATTTAGTTGTTTCAAAATACTATTTAGAAGAAAATCATGCTACCTGCAAACACAAAAGCTGCACATCCATCTATACTTCCTACATCCCTGGTTAGGTTACCTGTCCCTGCATATTAAAGCAACATTATTCAACTATTTACGTCACATTGGCTTGTAATATGAAAAATGGGGCCTCTTTCATTCGCACTCTGCATCCCCAACTCTTATTCTTACATCTTTTTCTAGTTTTTGATCATAAGCCAGGTCAGACAGCTCTGACAGAACTATCCGTGAGGTGGGGACAAGTCGTGATTTGTATTTACTGAAACTGAATTTCATTCCAGACCTGTAGGTGTATTCAAAAAATGCAAAAAATACCAATGACAAGGCTTTTAATAAAATATTTGTTTCTTTTGCACATAGGCTTTAATCCATGCGGTAAAGAACCTGTGCCAGTCTCAGGATAGTGTGTCCAGACAGGCTTAACCTGTGTTCCCTTTGTAACCTTTATGTGTCACTGTGAGTTCACAGTGAAGATCACGGAAAGGGAGTGGAAGTATAAATGAGAGAAGCAGCCTCGACCTCACATTTACACAACCATGCAGTAGTGGTGCATGTGCAGGACAAATTATACTATACTCCTCTGAAATTAATATTAAATGTTTTATATGTATATATATATCATATTTATTTTATTTTTTTTATGTTTGCAGTCCTACTATAGGTGTTAAACCCAAACTAAAAGGAAAAAACTGCACAGTGGAGCAGCACCTGCGTCCAAGTAGGTGTGGTTGTGTTATTGCATACTGTATGTGCGTCTCCAGTGATGCATGTGCAGCAAATATATGGCAATCACCATTTCCATTTTCAGAAAAAAGGCTGATATTTTTAAAGCAGTCTGCCAACAGTGGCACATGATTCCTCTTCGTGAGAACTAAAACTCAAACAGCTTTCTGTCTATCAATCCAAGCTGTGGCTTTATCTGATTACTTCAAAGGAGAGATTAAGGGGATTAAAGCTGTTTAACTTTACCACACACAAAAAAAGAAAACAAAATCTGCTGGTAATGACATTAAAGACATAAATATAGTTTTCTGGTGTAACCAAATTATGAAAAGAGTAACATGTGGTTTGCCAGTGGGAAAAACAAAAATTCGGGCCAAAGGATGCAATTCAAATAAAGATTTGAAAAAAAAAAAAAAAAAGAAAAAAACACAGGCTTTTGTTTTTGACAAAAAATTGTCTGTATCTATCTCACAAAAGAATATACAATATCTATTAATAATTATTCATTTTTTCTTTTTTTTAAATATAAATAATATACATACCTAAATTATCTGGCCTTGTGATAGTCATCACTGTTTTAGGTGCAATTTATTGTTCATTTTTACAATTATGAAGTGTGCTCAGTTTAAATAAGAAACTCACTGACCTTTTTATAAGCCAATCACATTCGCAGCGCCAACATTCTGCAGCCAATCGATGTCAGCGGTGCTGTCATGTATGTTTTTCAGGCTATTTACGCGGTCTGTTACGTACGAATCTTGTACCTTCTCGTTAAATGACATTTGCTAATATTATTTAGTCATGGCAAGTTTTGTGCTAAATCATAACAGTCGTTAAGTAAACTGTTTTGTTTTTGACGGTTTACCTGTGTATACAGTGAGTATTTAAACATGTACCCATCATGAGGTCAATGGTGTTGTTGGTCTGCTGCTACTACTACCACTCTCTTGTCTCTGTATTTTATTTGGAGTACTGACTCTGTAATATGATAGTATGTATGTATTAATATATACAGTGAGAGGAATGGGGCAGCAGACCTCTTTCATAAGGCTAAATTACATATAACACATTGCATTTGCAGTTATTCTGGTAATGTTTACTAATGTTTACGAATGTAATAATATCTGAAAATTAAATTGTATTCCTGATATCAAAATGTGTCCCGCGACCCTTAACAGGAATAAGCGGGTACAGAAGATGAATGAGTGAATGAATATCAAAATGTGAATGAGTGAAATTTAGAAAGAATCAAGAGCATGGTCCAGATCCTCTCCTCTCTTATGTCAATTCTAGGCTTTTCACAGTTAAAAAAAAACACTGAATTGGAGGATGGTCTGACCTTTATGTTCATGCACTTATGTTGTTTTCATGTCTTTAAATAATGTCCATGTATATATGTCTTCAAAGTTCACACAGAGAAGTAACGTCGTCAAATCTCGCAAGAGAAATGTGCATCCAGGTTGGCCGATACCATACAGTCTAAAGTCCATACCATGGTCGATACAGTCTATGGTCGAAATGTTCGAACTCTTCTGGTGGGAAATGTGTATCCTATTATGTTGAAAGGCAGTTTTATAGTCTATGCCAAATGTTGACAAAATGTGACAAACAGTCTTCAGAAAGACAACACCCCTAAAAGTTGCATTTGTCATGTGATGCTAACTTTCTCTGTTTTGAAGCCACCCAGAACTGCCTGCTGATAATCTAGATAGATAGATATTTCCTGCTTTTGTACAGTGAGAGAAATTGTCATCATAATACATGCTACTAGCATGACGTCTAACCTGCATACTGCCACTGCCAATCTTGTTCTCTTTTTAGCTTTTTATTTGTTTATTTATCTATTTATTTTTGGTTCGCAAAGTAGTTTTGAGGCACATTATCACCACAGACTGCCATTGCACACCTGTGCAGGTAACGAGAGGGTAACATGGCGTTGTCTTAAAGAGGTACAGCGATCTGCATCTCTATTGAAGGAGAAGTTAGGCCTGCAGAATTATTATTACCCTGCTAAGCAGAAATCGGCAAGTTTATAAATGGCATTAGTTAGCCAATAAGGTCATGAGCTATTGTAATTAATGAGTTTTTACTTAGCTCCAAACACCTTGGGAAATCTGCTCTTTGAAAGTGCAAATGTTGTGATATTTTACTAAAGCAGAAACTTCTAAACTAAAGGGTCAAGCCTTAAAGTGTGTACAGTCTGCACGAAAGAGATGTGACTCTGGAAAATACCCTAACGTACTGGAATAATTACTAATATTATTAATAACACATAGTTCATTTTGGAGCCGTGGGTCTGCAGCATCCTATAATATATGTTTGCACTTTAAGGGTGTGTAATATAGTTGCTTTTGCATTGGAAAAATTAATACCACACACACACTGTAAGACTTTTGGTGTTAATGGTTTGGGAGTTCCAGAGAAGCCTTTGTGGGTACGTGACTGTAAGTGCTTGAGCTGCTTATCAGACCTTTCAGCTATCACTGCTCTTTAAGTATTCTGCCATCTGTAATAAACATAGACCTATCCTGCTCATATCCTGTTTTGAACCTGTCAACATAGTACTTTAGTTGAAGTGTCTGGACTCCTGGGACAACTGTGTGAGTCATTTCCATGTGTCTCATTTTTGATGTTGAGTCTTTAAGGAAACAGGGCCGAGCATCCAGCAGGAAGGGATTCCTCCAAGCTCAGACATCAACAACATCCCGAATATTAAACCCGTAACGTAAGGCCAGAGGAATGGGAGTAAGCATGGAAATGATGCCAGGGCTACCCGTTGCCAAGGTCAGTGAGGAGCATTTTTACCAGACATTCTGAGCGTAAACAGCACACATCAAGGCAAGGGAAATGCTGTGTGTCATAAATGACGTACTTTATCTCTGAATAAGCAGCTGCAAATGAGGTTTGTTGTTCCTGTGTGTAGGAACTTGCATCACTGATCAGTCATCTCCCTTCCCATAGGTGAGATCCAGCCATGCCTTCATGTCACTTAGTATTCATAGTATAAGTGTCCAAACTGCTTCATATAAAAATGAATAAAATCCACATTTTTCAGATTTTCTTGCATATGGTTACACATTGTGTAGCTTAAAATGTAAATATATGTAGGTGATTTTTGCAGATTTCCTGAAAAATAACAGACAGAGCACATGTCAGAGACATGTTTCAGAAGAATCACCCTTCCTTACTCACCAACAGCATTGTGGATAAACAGACTGTAATCTATAGAAATCTATAGATTAGGAGAGATTTTACACTAAACAACAACACACAACAGTTTGTACTGGTGTGTTCCACCCAGTTAAGATGGACCCAAAAAAAAAAAAAACGACAGAAATCATGTTGGGCTAAACATATTATTTGCAGCCAGTTGTAGAGACGAGCCTTTTGATCCTTCCCTGAAATACTGGGTTGCATTAACAATAACGCAAACAATGTTATTATTAGTAATCAGGTTGCAAGTGGCGCTCCCAACTTCATGTTAAAGGTGGGAATAAACATGCTTGTCAAATTTTGAGGACCCATTCCCACTTTTCCAAGAGGACATTTTTGATAAGGTCAGAGTTCATGAGCTGTGACATGTTTTCTGATGTATTCAGAAATTACAAAAGTAAATAATAATTTAATACATTTAGTTGGATAAGTATTTGTAGAACATGTATGATTAAAATACTGATATCTTTTATGCTTTTACATTTTTCTACATTGAGGTACCTGATCATAGGCTTGCTAACTGTTAGCTTCAGTGGCTTCTATATCTTCTTCACAAATTGCCTTGCAGTGCCGTTGTCATGACTTACGATGTTACCATTTGAATACTATGCATTTTGTGTACATGACTTCCCCTGTCGTAACCACAAATTCACCACATCCATTTGAACACAGCATATTTGGATAAAGAACATTGATGAGGATGATATTGTCCCAGAAGAAGTAGAGGTGGACCCACTACCTGAAGCAACCAGAGATAGTTTCACACAGCAGCAGCAGCAGCAGCAACAGCAGCAGCATGCTATACAGTAGTAGCACAGAACTGCATGACTAGTAACAGAGAGGAAATTAGATTAGAGGACAGTTTGTGCAAGAGAAGTATGGTGCGTAGGGAAGAAGAGATGAATTGGAGATGGAACTGGAGTATCAAAGAAGAGGGGAAAAAGAGAAAGATGACAATGAAAAAAAAACATGCGGACGCAATCATACAGTCATTTATAACAGACATTGCAGCGAATTTTAAATGTCCTCTGTTAAGCTTGCCATAGAACAGGGTTTATGTCTGCTCTATAATAAGATCTTGATGTAAAAAGAACAGTTAGCTATGGAAAAGTTTGAACCCATGTACAAATGAAATGATAAAAATTACAGAATGAAACAAACAAGAACATAAAGAATGTAACACTAACATTCACTTCACTAGTAATTTACGATAATTATTACATTCTGAATACACACATGCACGTACAACAATTTTATGAATGATATTTGCCGAAACAATAAAAGCTTAACGGCTCACGCTGTGTCGCACAGGCTGTCATCAGGCAGCCTACTGGTTTGCTTTGTCTACCCTGCACAGTAGCCGTTAAAAGGGGCTCTCTCACACTGCTGGTTTTATAACATCACTCATCTAAATCATTACTGCGTCTGCTTTTCAGGATACACGCTGAGTCTGTGGGAGGGCAGGACAACGGGGCCAGAGCCTCGATGGCAGTACGTTGGCTCAGTAAAAGGGAAAAGATAGTGAGTAACTTAGGTTCAATGTTGTGTCGCCCTTTCCCTTTAAAGAAATCTCATCCACTGAATGTGAGGATAGTTTATATTTTTAAACCATTCTTTCAGTTTTAAACTTTCACGTCAGCAGGAAATAGGCGTCATTTTTAGAACTGATCTCAACATCCCAGCTTTATTGCCCACTCTTGATTAAACACAGTTGTCAGAAAAAGAAATGTATTACATACTGTTCAGTTAAAACACGCATCAAAATGGCTCTTCCAGTCATTCCCACAATATGAGATCACACGCGGAACAGATAAGGTTGTTCTATCTCTTAAATGGAACAACCACATTGCAATTAGGAAGCACAATAGGAACATCCTCCTCCACATTGAGGTGAAGAGTTACACCACCCAAGGGAGAATCTGCAGCAGTCAAAAACAAGCCAGAAAGCGCTGCAGCATACACACTTTAAATCAGTATAACCCATGCTATTAAAGAGAGAGAGACCAATGGAGGCCAGGCTGTAAAAATAGGGCACGCTCTGAAAATTTGCTTTGCTCATTTAAAATAATACATTTGCAACTATTTTCTTACTTCCTTGATGCTGTTTCTGTTGTTAAACGCTTTAATTTACAACTTATTAAAGTGCGCAGTTAGCTGATGTTGCACATAGTTTTGGAAGAAGGCACAGTTCTTCTTTGTATGTTCTGCAGTAGAGAACAAGCTCTACCGCCTGTGCCGATTTTGGTAATCAGGCCGTGCTTACGGGTAAATGGAAATCTAGCCTTCTCCTTCCCTGGGTTGGCAGCAATGCGCTGGCCTCCCTCTGTGCTTTTGCTGGTCGCCTGTATCTGCTTAGAACAGGTGCCGGATCCCGTTCAGCTGCAGCATTCACAGCACAGGTACGGGTGGGAGGCCCTTGGCTGCTCGCGCGGTCCCCCAAGTTTTCCAGGGGTCCCCATCTGTGTCCCCGCACATCCTCTGCCACATGGCACCTGTCCCTCGACGAGTCTGGTCCATTCTTCGTCCGGCGACGTACACGCCTGCCTGCCACCCCACATTCTGCCTGTTGTTGAGCCACAATGAGATGAAGAATAGCTGCACCCATAATCCCTTGCTGTAAGATGTGTGTGTGTTTGTGTGTGTGTGTGTTTTTGCTTCTTTTCCTCATTTGGCCAGATTTAGGGCCAAGTACAAATTGTAAACAGGTTATTATGCTGCTGTAACACACTCCAACTGGAAATGCACTCCGACAACATGTGTGTTTACTGATGTAAGTGTGTCTTTATCCATCACATAGTTTAATTTGGTGTAAAGTTCATTGCATTTAGTGTGACGATGATGTGGTAATGGGTTTGTTGTGTTCTATTTGCCAGGCTTAGCAAGAAATGATATAACTGTTCCCTCAACATTTCTTGGAACAATAACTTTTCAGCATTCAGAAGAAAAAAAATACAATTTTTTTTGCAGTTACTCCAGTGGATTTTATGAATCACAAATCTTTTAGGAAGCAGTCTCCTGTAATCACACAACAATGAGAAGAAATACAGAAGACACACCAACTAAAACACAGCACAACATATATAGAGTATAGGTTTAAAGGGCATCTCAGTGTCAGTCAGTGATATGCATTAGTCACGTAGTTCAAATCAGCCACTTCCTCTTGACCTACAGTTAATACATTAAGAACGTCATATGGCAGAAATGGTATGCTTCCAAATGTGACGTGACTGGACGCTCCCTCACTAGCTACACAATGGACACTGGAGCAACCAGACAGTCAGCCTCCTCCGTTCCTCCCGAGAACACGATATTTAAAGTGATCACTGCTCACCTCAGTCCCAGCAGATGGATAATACTTTACGCAGCTGTGGAAGCCCTGGGCTCCGTGCACACACACCGAGCCTTCACGTTGTTACCTTGACAGTTGGTGTTGCGTTAGCCCAGCGAGTTGTTTGTTTGCCCAGGGAAGTGACATGACGGCAGAGGAGGAAATAGGAAACATAACAGACTACCTGACAGACTCATTCCACGGGCTTGACCTGAGACTGGAACGGGGCCAGCCGGCAATCAGAGAGAAATAACAAGAGGAGGCTCTTTTGTTTGTTCAGCCTATATCCTTACAATCACAAATATTGTAAATCTGGTGATCCTGCAAGTGTGTGAAAGATTCAATTAGTCAAAATTAAAGGTACTATGAACACTACTGTCATGGGGGGAAAAGGGCCACAGAGACCATTCTTGATTGCGTCTTTGTGTTCAAAGTGTAACATTTATGCAGTGCACAACGGTGGCACGGTTTGTTGACACGATATTTTCTCTTTCCGTTCTTGTTGATTTATTGCAGCCGAAGAAGCAGCGAAGCCTGTCTTTGGGCTCCTGACTAAAGGTTAGGACGATGATGAGTCAACTTCTAGGGAGGAAAAAAATTAAGGCTGACAAGTTAAGTGTTTTGCCCTCACTTCCCAAAAACACACTGGATCACAAGATGTAATCCTGTAGGGATTCTGGAGCAGCGATAAAAGATAGCTATTCATAGGAAATATGAATCAGTCAGTATTCGTCAATGGAAATGATTACAAGATATTAAATGGTGTTTTGTTTTTTGTTTTTTGTTTTTTGTCAGTGCTGGCATTAGATAAAAAAACACCTCCTTCTTAGATGCATTTTAAAGGAAATGCTTACGTATTTTAGATATTTTGTGTGTGTATGAATTTGTAGCTGTCCACTAACAATTTTGAATATTTCCTGTAAGCTGAAAGCTTCCTTTATGGTTTAACAAAATTTTCCTATTTTATGAGCGAAATAAAACATCAAGATTAGATTATGCATTTTTCCAAAGCTGATAGCAGTTTTTTTTATTAACTCATGAAAACAATTAGATTCACATGTTTTCATCGGATATTAATTGCATTTTATGACTTTTGCATTTATTATTGTATTCCATGTCACCATGATATCCATTCACATTTTGTGAGCTGTGTTGTATAAAATGTACATGCATAAAATGTGCAATATTTAATTTATACTCAAGTGTAGTATCTTACGTCATTCCCGACTTTAGGTTGTACCAGTCTCAGTCCAATGTGATGATGCTTTGTTGATGGTTGAGTCTTTGTCCTTGTCCGCGTTTCAATGTCCTACCCGGAGGTAGTTGATGTGATCGTTGGAGACATTGCAGGTCGTCTTTATCAAGGGAGTCTGCACCAGGACCCTGAGCTAACCCTGACAACTCTGGGGTCTATACCCCACTAAAGACTACTTTCTCACCCCGTATGCCTGGGGCACCACCCGTCCGGCTCCCACATCCAAAATATGGCTGCGATCAAATAGACCCTCTGCAGAGTTTTAAACCCTGCAGGCACCAAGGGTAATGGTCTAACCTCGAAGAAATGAGCACAACACATGATGAATGTTGTCATTCTCGTCAATTTAAACAAAGTGTGTCAAAAGCACACACAATCATGGTTGGATGCGGATACCAATAAAAGTCATATTTATGTGTTCTCCAAAAGTGTCGTTTACAGGATGAGGAACCTGGTTTTACCAGATTGTGGTGAACATTTGTTCAGTGTCTCGGTGTGTTTGTGGTCAAGGTACAATAGGCCAGGTTGACAAAGCCTCTCCTGAAAAATGGCGGATAAGTAAAGACGGGTAAGTAAGATGCTAATCAGCACGGCAGTGTTTCCTCCCGCTCGCTGAACAGCAGGTTCCCTTCCCTCACTCTGGCTCTTTAATGCAGGGCCCAGCCAGGCCCAAACATCCTGACGGAGAGAGGCTTTTCCCTTATCAGTCAGGAAACACCGCTCCTCCGCCACATCCTCTTTACAAGAAGCACGACTCAACCATTCCCAAAAAATGCAGGAAGACCAGCCAGACTCCAGGATTTGTCAAAAGCCCCCTGAATTCCTTTTATCAAAAAAGAAAAATTCAAGAGAACAGAGAGGGCGAGAAGGGGAGGAGTGGAAAGAGGGAGGGAAAAAAAGAGAAAAAATGAGGAGGGTTGTAAAATAGTCAACGAGGCCCTGGAATTTAATTTTTTTTATTTATTTTGCACAGATTACGAAAGGTCTGCATCAGCAAGATATAACATGAGGTGAGGGGGTGGGGGTGGAAGGGGGGTCCAGCGTGCGTAAGAATGGCACCCAGAATAAGACTCCAGGAAAACAAAGGACGGTTGAGATGGAGGCGGGTGGCGACGACTGTGCCTGTTTTACACTAATCCTCTGAACCGGGATGAAATGAAAGCGAGAGGAGATGGATGGAGAAAGATGACGGAGGGTGGAAAAAGCCAGCGGGGGAGTGGGTGTCAGAATGGGCCTCTCACAGATAGATGGAGCCCGAAATAGGAGAATACACGGTGTGACACAATTCAAAGATCTTTGTGCATGGAAAAGATCAAAAACTAGAACAAGTCCTACTTTCTTCTATTGTTTTTTTTTTTTATTTATTTAGGAATCTATTTTTTAATTGGGTGTTAGGTATATGTGTAATGTTCATATGCTACAGCTCAATGCCTTTAGAAATATCTCTTGTTCAGGTGTAACAGTGAAATAACAAAAACCGATGTGGTATGTTGTCTGTGGGCGCGTTATCCAAGTAGCAACTGTATTAATTAAAAAAATTGACCTTTATTTTAAATTATTGTCTTTCACAAACCTAAATCAGCATACAGGTATATTTACCATTATTATTTTTCATTGCAGTGATTGATTATATATTATTAAGTACTTGAGAAGAAGTATAAACGCCTTTCTTTCTTCATTATACACCATTTTGTTAAATTGCATAAGAAATGTCCAACTAAAACCTCATTCAATTACAACTACTGAGGTAAGACTCCCAAACTAATGAGAGCAAAAACATATAATACAAACATTCGAATGGAAAGCGTTGATAATAGCATTACAGGTAGCATTTATGCAAAACATCAAAGGACTTAAATAAGCTTCTAAAGAGCGTCTGTACATGCCTCAGTGGCAACAGTAACTGGTGACATTTACAAGTGGACAAACAAAGTCTTTTACGATTGTTCTACTGGCTTGGAAATTTCACGACAACTGGAGGTGGCATATTATAGTATTTAGTGTCTGCATCCCTGAGGTGTCCATCTCCTTTTTCTTCATATTCCTCCATTTGCTCTTTGTTCTTTTCTCGGCTCCGGACAATCATATTGCTCAGTAATCGATTCAGTTTTTCACTAGTGGGATGAAGTTGCTCACAGATGCTTGTAAGGGTGTTGAGATTGCAAACAGGTGTCTATTTTCTTTATCAGCACCCATGTGCAGCATCATCCCAAATTTCTTCAACCATTTCTTCAAACCCTGGTCTGAGATCAGTCACAAGTACAATAGCTGCTGTAACGACGCTTATGAGATGCTGTAGTTGTTGTAGTAGGCCGCCGTTGCGTCCGCAAGCACTGAAATGAGGCTGGTTTCTGTGGTGCTACTGGGACATGCAGCGGCAGATGCGGCAGATGCGGCTGATGCCACCTGAATGTGTCCTGTAACAGTCATGCCGCTTCCCTGCTCAAGGTGGAACCCGCCTCCAGTGGAGTTCAGGTACTGGTCAAACTCATTGCGGTCCACTTCACCCAGAAGCTCTGCCTGGCTCAGCTGGTCTAGAGTCTCCAGGTGTCCCTGTGTCTCTGGTGGAGGAGACAGCTGACCCAGGTGACCCTGGTGGATCCCGTGGTGAATTTGGGAGAAAGGTGAGGAGCTGTAGTAGGACAGGGTAGGGCCAGAGATCAGTCCACCACCGCCTCCAGTTTGGGACATGTGAGAGATGTGTGCTAAGTGTGTGCCCCCACAGTGGATTTGGGTCTGAGTGTAGTCAGTGTGGTAAGGGGGCGGGCTGCCCATGTGTGTCTGGTTCTGGTGATGCTCATCTGGACAGGAGGCTGAGGAAGAGCAGGAGACGGAGGAACTACCAGACGTTGAGTAATAAGAGGGGGGTACATGCTCGTGGTCCATGGCATCTAAGGGGGACATCTCAGGAGGAGTGGGCAGGCCATAGGGGTAGGTGTCGAAGCTGCTGTTGGAACCGGCAGGGTCCCGGAAGCTTCTGACGCTGGGCAGAGCAGGGCTGGAGCTGGAAAACCCGCTGCTGACTCCATTAGGGCCGCCATCGTCTTTGTCGAGGGGGTGACAGAGGGCTCGTTGATCAGACAGGGTGCTGTGATCAGGAGCCAGGCCGCTCAGGAGGAAGCCAGGGTCCACTCTCTTGCAAATGCGTTTGAGCTGTTTCTTCCGGCGAGGCCGGTACTTATAGTTGGGGTAGTCCTGCATGTGCTGCACCCGAAGCCTCTCTGCTTCCTCTACGTAGGGCCTCTTCTGAGGGGGAGTCAGGGCCTTCCATGACTTTCCTGCACAGGAAAAAGAAGAATGCTTCATTTGAACTGAAATTCTTAGATGTGTTTCAACAAATTGTAGAATGCAATTTATTCTTGCACTTTTAATTTCTTTAGTTTATGACAGCTTATTAAAATCATCTTTTCTCAAAAAAACAAAAACAAAAAACATTTGTATAACTCGAGAAATATCAGCAAAAATATTTAGAATTTTCTTTAATGGAGCTTTGAGATATAAAACTCATTACAATATTGGTGGAATTAAAGCCTTGAAAAGTTAAATAGGCTGGTTCTTTGAAAGAGACTATATAAAAATAGAAAGATAGTGTTATTTAACTTAGATTTTTTAGAAAAGAAAAAACATAGACCAGAAGGTCTTAATTAAAACTTTAATTGTTTTTAGTTGTGAGTTGTTTTGAATAAACTTAACTAAAGGATAATGATTGTCCACTTTAAAACTAAACACCATTTGTAAATATATTTAGGCTACTAATAATATTTTAGGTGTGGGTTGATGTTCTGGAATTGGCTCACAGATGATTTCCGAGAGTGCCAGATTTAGAGCTTAACACTAGGAATTAATCAGCCTAAAACTAAGACAAAATAACAAATGTGTCCAATTCTGTGTCTGTGTTTTACCAAATGTATGATTCTGTGACACTACAAATAATAATAAATAATAAATAAATTCGTGCGGATTTGTGCGACGCATTTTAAAGGCTTCTTTAACCCGCTGAGAAGTTGTGATCCATTAACTGCACTTGATGTATCCTGAACAGCTGGGACTGAAAACTGTTTTGCTGGCTATATATTCTATAACCGAATATAATATTATGTTACTCATTAGATTTAATTGTTCTTTTTGCGTTGCCAAATTAATAGTTTCTTAAAATAACTGAGGCCTGAAACAAATTCACAACAAAGTTTTAGGAGGCTTAGAAAGTGTAATAACAATAATAATAATAATAATAATAATAATAATAATAATAATAATAATACAACTTTTAATAGCTGTTTTTTTTGTTTTTTTTCTCACCCAACATCTTGCTGAGCTCGGCGTTGTGCAGGTCTGGATTTTGAACCGCCAGCCGTTTGCGCTCATCTTTGGCCCAGACCATGAACGCGTTCATGGGCCGTCTGATCCGCGGCTCCGGCGCCTTGTCCACGGGAGTCCTGTGCGGGCCATGTCCGTCCGTCCCGTCTCCGTCTCCTGGAGGACACTCGAAGGACTCTGGCCACGACGAGTACGCGCTGATGAGAGCAGCCATCTGCGCGCTCTCTCCTCTCCAAACTTAAGATGCGCGTCTGACTCTCTCTTGATGCAAGTTGGGTTCTCTGTCTCTGTGTGTAGGCTGAGAGACTACAACAAAAATGAGTTTTTAAAAAAAAATAAAAATAAAAAGTCCAGCGGCGCTTCTCTCACTGACTGAATCACTACAAACTACAGTCAGATGTCAGTTCAGGTTTTAGGAGAACCCACATGTGATGGCGCAGCGGCTCCTCCTAGTGAGTTATGATTCAGTCTTTCCTGCTAGATGGGGGAAGCGCTTTATATTTGAGGAGCAGGTTCCAGGAGAAACCCCGGAGGACTCACGGCTCCTCCTTGATTGCAAATTGAGCCCCGTGAAAGGGAAGAGAGAGAGGGCAACATTTCAACACTACTAACTCCTTCAACTGGTCTCAGTACAAAACAACACTTTCCTCTGACAGATAATCTAATATCTGTGTAACTAATGAGACAACTCATTACATTTAACAGTAGTTCCAGGTTACTTTGAACTATTGATCTCCATTTAGTTTTTTTTAAAGATCACTTGGGGTAATCCACATGGAAGCAAACAAGTACATGACCCACATTCAGTTATTTTATTAATGCTCTTGTGATGACAATTTTGCAACTTCTGTTTGTTTTTCTCTCTCTAGTCTCAAGGAAAATCTGGCCTGACAAACTTAGCCTACCTAACCTGTTCTGCAGTCAACGACATCAACAAACTGCACTGGTTTAGTGACGTTTTTAGATTTCCACCTCACTCCCAGATACCAGATAGTTAAGCTGTTTGCGTAGCTAGAAAAACACACCACTCTTAATTTTAGAAAAACAAGCTGTTCTTCATTTTTTGCTCTCTAAAACACAGCTCCATTATCTTTTTTCAAAATGTATCTCATATTAAAATGATGCTCCGACAAATCAGTGTGTCACTTTCCCAGCCGTTTGGGTGCTTCCATTCCTGGAATCTCTGAACACACTCATCTGGTTGACCGGAGAAATAAAAGCCCTGAGCACACACTACAAACAAATCAGTTTCCTTCTGTGGCCAGAAGCGGGTGCATATCAAATCCAGGAGTTCCTGTTGACAGGATACTCTCAGGCTCCTGCCATGGAGTAGCTCACACACTCTCTCTCTCTCTCATACACACACACTGCTCAAACACAGCTACTGATCACAGGTCAGATAGTGCTTTGGTGTGTACCATGGAGGAGGGAGCAACCTGACTGCAGATAGGAAGAACATGCAGCTCCTTTCCCCAATCTTGAGGTCTAACACACATCTTTTGGTGAGTCGTGCCTCCCACCATCAAACTGAAGTGTCAGCTTTAGCCTTGTGTGAAACTTACCCCGCACAGGAACAGGATACGGCACCTGAAGCCACAGATTGTGCATAGAGAAGGCACATCAGTGATATATAGGGCCGCATTTCCTCTGGCTGCTCTGACATGGGCCGCGCTGATGTGAAGTTGCTGTGATAGTGAAAGTCAGTGGGAGCTGATGGGGGCACACGAGTGATTGAGAACTCTAGCACAGTAGACAGCAGACTGGCTACGTGTGAGAACGAAGTTTCACATCATGTTCATTTAGAATGGAGTGCATGAAATCACAGAGCTGGGGGGGAGGGGGTCTGAAATGACTAATAGCTTTATCTGTTAACTACTGCGTGTGGGTGGGCACTGCATCAGCCGGCTGTTGTTCACCCTTTCAGTCCAATAGACATTTGGATAGTGGAAACTTGAAGAGGGGGTTTGACTCTTTATGTGGCATATAAAAGGGAAAATTCACTGTAAGATTTTATTATTTTTTCAGTATTCATTAGGTGAGCATACTTCCAAAACAGATGATGAATGGATTCAGGAGTAGAGGGATATATATCAGTTTTTTATCAATATTTTCTGACCTGCTCTTATAGATCCTTAAGAGTTCAATTTTAGTATTCAAAATACATGTCTGTGCAATCATACAGTATGTGCGCACTGTGAATTAAAAAATTTAACTTTTAGTTTTTGACCAATGTAATGATGAAGAATGATCCTACAAGTCATTATTAGGATGAGATATGAGGAAATATCTTGAAATAATGAGACTTTCTCAAAATAATCAGAATTTCATAATGACTTTATTGTGTGAGTAATGCCATGACTTACAAAGTTTCTTATTATTACCACTATAAAATACTGAGTAATTTTGATATCAAGTCATTATTTTAAGATACAGTCGTTATTGTGAGATACTTAATCCTCATTTTGAGATAGTCCTTAATGTAAGATACATACACTATATTGCCAAAAGTATTCGCTCATCTGCCTTTACACACATATGAATTTAAGTGACATCCCATAGGGTTTAATATGACGTCAGCCCACCCTTTGCAGCTATAACAGCTTCAACTCTTCTGGGAAGGCTTTCCACAAGGTTTAGGAGTGTGTTTATGGGAATTTTTGACCATTCTTCCAGAAGTGCATTTGTGAGGTCAGACACTGATGTTGTACAAGAAGGCCTGGCTCACAGTCTTCGCTCTAATTCATCCCAAAGGTGTCCTATCGGACCTTATGGAGCTCGCTTTATACACTGGTGAGCAGTCATGTTGAAACTGGAAGGGGCCATCCCCAAAATCTCTTGGTATGCTGAATCACTGGCCCCTTAGTTCTTTTAACTGGAACTAAGGGGCCAAGCCCAGCTCCTGAAAAACAACCCCACACCATAATCACCCCTCCACCAAACTTCACACTTGGCACAATGCAGTCAGACAAGTACCGTTCTCCTGGCAACCACCAAACCCAGATTCGTCCATCAGATGGAGAAGCGTGATTTGTCACTGCTCTAGAGTCCAGTGGTGGTGTGCTTTACACCACTGCATCCAGCGCATTGCATTGCACTTGGTGATGGATGGCTTGGATGCAGCTGCTCTGCTATGGAAACCCATTCCATGAAGCTCTATATGGACTGTTCTTGAGCTAATCTGAAGGCCACATGAAGTTTGGAGGTCTGTAGTGATTGACTCTGCAGCAAGTTGGCGACCTCTGTGCACCATGCGCCTCAGCATCCGCTGACCCCGCTCCGTCATTTTACATGGCCTGCCACTTAATGGCTGAGCTGCTGTCGTTCCGAGTCGCTTCCGCTTTGTTATAATACCACTGACAGTTGACTGTGAAATATTTAGTAGCGACTGGACTTGTTGCACAGGTGGCACCACATCACAGTACCACACTGGAATTCACTGAGCTCCTGAGAGCGACACATTCTGTCACAAATGTTTGTAGAAGCAGTCTGCATGCCTAGGTGCTTGATTTTATTCACCTGTGGCCATGGAAGTGACTGGAACACCTGAATTCAGTTATTTGGATGGGTGAGTGAATATACTTTTGGCAATATAGTGAAGTTATAATGAAAGATTATTATTTACTATGTCATTATTCTGAGACGCTAAGCGGTTCAAAGGTTAAAACAAATCATCTTTTGCTTAAACTGTGGTGCCAATACCCATCTGTTGGGTTGACAAAATATTTTGCAATGTTAACTCTCACTTCAATCTGTGAACTAAATATAAACTGGTGGGTCTGATAATAAACTCAGTTGCTTAACCTCCAGCTGATGGTGACAAGGAAAGAAAAACATAATACGCCCAGTAATAGTCAGACTGTGAGTCAAAGGATGATGAATGAACCAGAGTTTTGACTTAGAAAATCCAAATAGTGACAAGGCATGCTGTAGCACGTCCACGCGTAAGCCTGGAGAGTTGTAGTTTCCCATTTCCTCCTTTGACTCATACCACACAACTGCTGAACAGGACCGGCTAGTTTCTCTGTCGGCTTAAAGAACTGTTTTCCTAGCATCATATGTCATCATCTGAACGTGGAAAGGGTGACTTATTTGAAAGACGTGCATTTGAATAGGTTTGTCAGTGCGACTTTTATCAGAATTTCTTAAAATATACTAGAATACTAGAATTTCCCCGCGGGGATCTCCCAAAGGGATCAATAAAGTTGTCTATCTATCTATCTATCTATCTAGAAAGCCGATCACCTTACACAGATTGCTCAACAACAGACCTTTTATTCTTCTCACCGCTCATATTTCCTTTAGGAATTCACCTACATTTTACTCCACCAATGAAGAAAAAAGAAGGGACAATCAAACATGCATGACTTATATTAAAAAAAAAAAAAAAAAAAAAAAGTTGTTTCAGGTAAAGCACACAATTAGTTTGAATTCCTAGAGCTTTTTTATTTTTATTTTTCAAATTTCTACCAAAGCATCATCAAACATCTTTCACGACTTGCCTTAGTTTTCTTTCATTTGTTTGATAAAATTGCCTCAGTTACTTAAATTGACAATATGGAGGAGACATCCAGCATTTGAAGAACTGAGTAAAAAAACAGCCATTGAATAGATAGATTTACTTTAAGGAGAAAATCAATACCACCCTCATAACTGTACAATGACTATGAAGCTAGCTTAGTTTAGCATAACAGCTAAGCTAGCCCTGCTCTTCTTATATTTACAAATTAGCTAACACACATTATGCCCTGCTTGTTTAATGTCAATACAAACAAAGTGTAAAAGTGACAGCTACATACTGTCCCCTCACTCTGTGCAGGAAAGCTAAACCATCCAATCCTACAGTGGTGCGCTCCAGCAGCCAACAGTGAATGCTGGAGGCTTTATTAGGCACCTTCAAGGTTTGGTGTAATAAAATGTATAACTTATTTTCTCCTCACTATAAAAAGTGATCAGATTGTATGTACCAGGTCATATGAAGCCTAAATGACGTAAATTTGTTCTGAACTCCACCCTATTCTTGATGTTTCTTTTTCTTCTTCTTTTTGGATTTTTTCTCCACCGGCTCCTCCTCCTCCTCCTCTATTACTATACTGTCCACCCCTTCTCTGTGTTTCTTCTTTTTTTGTACAACCTCTGACTCCCCAGGATGATTCTCAGTTGGCTCGTGTCCATTTATTTGCTCTGTCTCCTTGTGTTTTTTGAGCTTTTTCTTCTTAGAGGGAGGTGGTTCCACACAGTTTAGCTCCACACCAGAAGAGGAGCTAGAGTTCTCATTCATAGCCACTTCGTTTTCTGGCGTTTTCCGCTTTTTCTTTTTTTTCTTTGAACGCTCTTGCACCTGGTCCTCCACGTCCTCTACTACGATGGGAGCGCTACACTCTTCCACCTCATCCGCATCCTTTTTCTTCTTCTTCTTCTTCTTCTTCTTTTTGTGCTCTTCTGCATCCTCCTTGCTGCTGTGGATGAGATCGAGATCCTCAGATGGACCTGATGCGTCGTTGGGCTCAGCCTCTGCTGTACTCTGGATCCCACGAGCCTTCTTCAACTGAGCCATTCGTTGCTTGAAATACTCCTGCATAGTGAGAGTACTCGTCACAGTATTGGCGATGGACTCTGTATCCAGTGCAGAAGCAGCAGGAGTCCCACTCTGCTCCGTCTCACCCTGAGAATCACTGCTGTTGCTCTCCTAGACCACAAAGAGACAAATGAGAAGATTAATGAAGCATTTAGAGGATCTACATAGATAAAGACAGCACACAATAGTAGACCGAGAAGCTTAAGTGAATCACCGCGCAAAGATTACCCAGGCAGACTTTGGCAAGTGAGAAGTGGGCACCCAGAATAGGATGTTGATCCAACAATAGATGTTAAAGTTTGAAAATAAGCACCGTCAATGTAACATTTCTGACATTTATCATCATCACACATGCAGTTGTGTGTCTTTGCACAGTCAGCTCCTTAACCGTCTGTAATGGTTCCTCACAAAGTAAATCAAGCTACAGATGAAGCTTGATTTACACATCAGAATAAAAGGAGCTCCTCATCAGTCTGATTACACACGTCATGATTGAAACCCCGAGCAGTGCGATATTGTCATTTATGTGTAGAGTCCAAGGCTACATTTTCCAGAATGAGCTTGAGAAATATTAAATCCAGCTTGTGTATTTCTGTGACCTGTAACATCCGAGAATTATTTAAGCTTGAAAGTCTTACACTATTGTTTTAATGTACTAATCTACTTCACTTTATATTTAACATGTTTACATGTATGGTAATATTCCACTATCACTCCATATATAACAACAGTCCAAATTTTAAATGGGTCATGTAAGTAGCATATTCTGAATTAAGCTTTTTCTGAATGGAGCATTTTCCAAATGAGAAAAACTAGTAAAAACTAATAGGAGAATGTTTTGGCCTTGTGTACAGTGTATATGGAACATGTGTCTCAGCTGGTCTCTTGCCTGTTCAGCCCTCTGCGCTGTGCAATATCCCAGTTTACAGTTTACTAGGGTATGCTAGAGGTGCATTACTAAAAATAAATACCTTTAAACATTAATAAAGACTTGGATATCGATATTTTGCATATGTGCAAATATACCAATATAGAAAGAAAAATGTGGAAAACCATTTTTTTAAAAATAAAAATCCTGCAGCATGTAAACATGGAAAAATATTCTTTTTTTTTTTTTTTTTAAATTATGGGCAAACAAATTAACATTTTGTCCATTAACCACAGTAATTCAGTCATTCCCTGGGAAGCTCAGTGTCACTCAATGTTAGTATTTTGACTAGCTGAGGTTTGAAAATGGATCAACAATTTAGGCAGATGTTTTCTATGGAATGCACCTGTTGTATGTTCTGTCAGCGTCAAAGTGAAAGGGGAAAAAAATCTGTGCTTTTAGAATGAAAGTGGAAGTGGCTCAGAATAAAAAGGCAGTGAGCCTTGCACTGATGGTTAAGGTTATAGTCTACACATCGCTCGTTCACATGAGTCAGTCTCACCAACTCATCTCTCCAGCCTTCAGGCTACAAACTAAACAAGGCCAACTTTACAACTGTGAGGCATAACACGGTCCAGATTTCAACTCCACAGCATGAACAATTTGTCACTTCACCCCTGCGACCCATTTGTCTTCATTTTCCTAATGGCCTACTCAATGCATAATGATTTGTCCAGAAGAATACAGAAGCTCCTCTAGAGAATCCCACTAAACAATACTGCCGCTCTGTGTATTACCTCAGAGACGGTGAAGTGGACAGCATTTTTCAAACCCTATACAGATTAGAGATAAATTGAAAACACTGTGCTGTGTCGTGTCACCTCGATGTTTGGCCTTTTAGCTTTTACATTCAGATTATACTACTTTGACCCTCAGCGCTGATTGAGACAGACAAGCAAACTGATGGCTGGGCAAAACAATGTGGATGTAGATCCAAACATGTCTTGAGGGAGCCACAGAGGATAAAATGTATGGTGATGTTACTACATATACATGGAGCGTCCTTCTAGGGTATGTAATATTTACAGTATGTTTTTTTGGCTGTTAATTTGGTTTCTTATGATAAATCAGCCACCAGGGATTCTTCTAACCCCACAAGCTATTAGTCTTAGCCTACTAAAAGGCCTTTCATAGTCGATATAATTTCATCAAGGGAACGACCATTGTCTTTGAGGCCTAATATATTGACTCAAATGGTAAGAAAAGATTGCTCTGTAAATTTACTGTGACTGACATGTTTGAGTATGACATAACGTGATAAGAGTCTGTTTGACTACAGCCATTATCCAAAAGATACCACAAACTATTCTGGCAACATTACATAACAGTCCTATGCCTTTCTGTCAGTATGTGCTGTATATGATTTGTGTTTAAACTCCAGCTTCTTGGCCAGGTCTTACATTGTTAAATCAAGTTTAAACTAAATCAGTTGGAGATGAGGTACATGACAGTGGTTTAATTAAAAAGCAAGTGTTTAAATGGACACAAAGTTCTCTACCATCTCAGGCCAGCTGGCTAGAAAGAGCCGCAACTTCTAACAAGGGTAAGGAAAAGGCCCTTCAGGTGAGGTGCCATTAAACAAAAACTTTCCAACTTCCCAGAGAAAATCTATACTCGCTGTTACTGCACAATGGCATCCTCTCTGCTTGGGAGAGTGGAGTTGGGGCTTAGAGCTGACAGCGCCAAACAACATGTAACTGGGATTTGGGAAGATGGCTGGGGGCCACTTTAGAACTGCCTGTGAAATTACTCTCAGGAGAGGGAGAGGGTGAATGAGCGAGGGAAGAAAGAGGGGAGAGTGACAGAGAGAGAAACATCTTCTTCATCATCAGGGAAAGGTGGCTTGAGCTTGGTCTGTGGCTCTTCCTCACTGCCTGGGGATCTCCATTAGACTCTGATCCGACAGGAGGAGAAGTGCTGTGCTGAGCACACGCTGGACACACACATACACTGTGGATATAAAGCTATAGACGCAGTCAGCATTACTGGCAGCCCTGGAGATTTTTCTTGCCGTAGAGTGTTGAGGGCAACATGTTACTAAGAAACTACTCGGCAGTAATGTTTGAGATCTTGTTTCTCTACATCCAGGTGTGTCGTCTTTCTCTGGTCTATTATCATCAGTCATTATTTCTGTGCAATGGCATGCAGTATAGTAGAAGAAAGCATGCATGAAACAAGAATTTCATGATTCCCAGAACTTCACAATAAAATATTAACATGAAAATAAAATATCTTTTTAAGAATCACTTTTATTTATATGTAATAAAACTATTGTCTTTAGAAAACAGGCATGTTTTCTGTGATGTATTAACATGTTTACTCATCGTTTATGTCAGTAATCACTGCAAATCAAACTGTACAAGACCGATTCACACATCTATCCAGTACACCTCCTGCAGCATGTGACACGGTAAAATCCTTCAGATGTAAACAATATGACAATATATGAGGTGAAGTATACCTAATTTTAAAATGAACGAGGTACACAAATTATTCTTAATGAAATCAACCTGTAAAAGAAACAATACTGCAATTTGCGCTTTCAAAAAGGTACAACTTACATTTAGTGTTAGGTTATTTGCAGCCAAGGTTTGAACAGTCTTAACAACTGGGTGTTTTTATCCCATGCTTGACAGAGATTTGTTTTACTCAGTGAAAATGTCAGCCAAAGAACTGATTACCACATATAAACCTCCAATTTCCGAAGTGAAGGGAATACTTTTCATGGGCCAAAATGTAAGAATGCTTTAAGAGAACGAATTATTTTTCTCTTCGTCCAAAAACAAATGTACTTGTTATGTGCATACTACATTTTAGCTTCCACTTAAATCTCCAGAAGAGATTTAACACATTTATAAATCAGTATGCATAACTGCTGAAACTAGAGAAGAATGACTCAAAAAGCCTGGGTTGAGGAGTGAAGGGTTGGAGAACACACCTATATCAAGCTGTGTCTACTCCTCCTCCTCTCCTCCTCTCCTCCTCCTCCTCCTCCTCCCAGACGCAGAACCCCAGGAAAAGGATGCGCTCAATGCACTGTGTGCAGTTCTGAGATAAGGCTCCTTCAGCAGAGGAGCGGCCTGGCTGGCTATCGGGCCCTTCCTGCTCCACTCTCTCCCCTGGCGGGGGCTGGGGCTGGGCAGGGAACATAGGGAGGGTCCGCAGAGGGTCCCAGAGAAAAGGAGAGGGTGGGAAGACATTCAACAGGCCGCCTCCTTCAAGACACTCCAGTTCTATCTTCCCCTGCTAATGTAGCCAATGGAAAGACACGTGCCAAGGTGCCAGGATACTGAGGCCAACATATTCAGTGGGAGAGTCAATCAAGCCAGAAACCAAATGATGGAAAAGGTTCACTGGAGTGCATGTGAACCCCACCCCACCCAAAAAATATCAACCAGAAAAGCACAGAAATTTACTTTGATCACTTAATTTATTACGGATAAGCTAACGGCAGAAAAAAGGGAAAGAATTCTTTATGTTTACCTACTTAAAATTTAATTAGATATCCTATTTTTTTATTTATTTTTTTGTTGCCTGTGATCCCAATTCAAGGCCTTCTAAACCGATTACGCATGTGAAGTGAGTAACACTGATTATCTTGGCCTATGAGGGCTGTGATATTAGAAGGTGTCACATTACGGTGAGTGATCACCAATAGTCACGACCCGGTGATAGAGTCTTGGGACTTAAATTGGACTTAAAAAGTCCAGTTACTAATGTCTTGGTGCCAGACAGGAGATTTCCAAAGCTCTTTTAGAACCCATAAAGCATGAAAGTACATAAGTAGTAACATAAAGACACCAGTTAAACACAGTTGTAACTTTAGAGTGAGGATTGGTTTAGTATCTCAAATGTAATTATTAATCAGCAGGAATATGTTCTCCTGATAAATTAAGAGACTTAACTGAATAAAGGATTAAACAACAATGAAAACTACGGTTAGCTACAATCTAATTTAAGGGACTGTAAAATTGTCCAGCAGACCACTGGACATGGCAGGACGGAGGCAGTGATAGACCCAGTGATTGAGGCTGCTCACAAAATGGTTGTAAATTGGCACAGACACATTATATAATACTTATTCGGTCAATCCTTTCAGAGAACAGAAATGATAATTAATTAACCATTTCAGTCAGCCATTCAAGATGTTACTTTAGAAAATAACAGAAATCACTAATTTGTTACTACTTAATAACTACTGAATATCTAAACCTTGTGCAATAAGGTTTAGACTTGGCTCAAAGACACAAATGCAAGGTTTGGAAGTTCACTTGTATTAGTTTTTAAAATAGGTAAACATGAATAGGTATATATAACTATCAGTTTCAGAGGTACACCCTCCGGCTTGTGTTAATTAGCTTCTGACAATGCTGCAGTCGCCCATTTATTTTTCTTAAAACTGCCTGTTTGCATTACTTGCAGTTTTTTTTCCAATAATTTCCAGCCAATATTGGTTGGGTGTGCATGAGTGTGCCCTCATTGTCCTGCCACAATAATAAATTTGGTGATACTCAAGGTCTATGGATCAGGCCCTGATTAGCCAGCTGTCTCTCCCTGATGAGCACACAAGTCCAGTAGCCCATCCTTCATGAGCCTGATGTGGGCGGACAGAAAAACAGGTGCATACCTTATTCCCTGGTACATAAGTAAATGCTTCAGTTGGCCATCAATATTTTTTAAGTAACATCACAGCCTCCAAAGTGAGTCTCATATTCATCTTCCCTTTCTGCTCAAAGAAGGTTTACACATATACACATAGTTAAAAACTATAAAACTATGTGCCCTAAGCACATTAATACCACACATGGTATGAAGCTTCCACAAAGCAATACTTTTGCTAAATGTGTACCTTCCGTGTGTAATTTAAATGAAACACAAAAAAAATGGGTTTTGAAAAATTGCGCTTTGTGCCCGGAGCAAGAACGTTTATCATAAGTAACAAATGAAGACAACATTATGCATGCAGCATGACTGCCCTGTGCTTGTTCAACACTGCAAACACTTGCCGACAATGCCCCCCTCAAGAACATTGGGGTCCCCCCACCCCAACCCCAGGGAGAGAAGATACTGTGATTATTCTCCCCCTGCTGTGATTTATTAGATTAAAGAGTCAGTGATTAAACGGTAGTCTGTGGCTGTAAACAGCCGAGAGGGCTGGAAATCTTTGGGCGGTTAGCTTTACCAGGCGGTAATTACCATGGTCTCATGTATTGTAGCTTAGGCCGTAACTAAGAGACAGAAACACTCTTTTTTTCTTTTTTGTCCAGCGCTAATCTGTAAGTGTCAGCGGGCTGGCATAGCCAGGAGGGAGGAGTCCACAGAACTGCCAGGGAGGTAAGTGGCAAATATGTGTGTCTTTACAGGCGGGGGGGTCACTTGGCGGGCCTTGATATTTTCGGCGGTAGAAGTAAAAGCGCCTGTCAACAAACATGCTCAAAAAAAGGGAGCGAGGCAATTAGATGTTATCTGAGAATGAATTAGGGCTCCCCAGCTTCACAATAAGCCCAGCGCACTGCATGAGAGCACCGGCCCATTCAAATGGCCGCAAGCACACTGCGACAACGCACGTTTACACCGGCATCCCCTTTCAACAGATCAACGCTGAAAGCTGATGGACAACTGAGGCAAAAAAAAGAAGAAAATCCTGGCTTTGGTGCCATGTTTCTATTTATATGGTCAATAATAGAGGTGGAGCTCATGCTACACAAAAAGCAACACAAAGCTTCTTGACACCAATGTCTGTCTGTCTTGTAGATACAGAGTATTAGTCGCATGTAATGCTGTCTGATCCAACATTTATAATTTTACCTAATAATAGCTTTAAAATTAAGAACAAGAAAAGACAAAGATGATAAAGCTGCTGCTCTTAGTTTGCTTAAAGTAAAGCTGAATAGAAAGACTTCATTTTAAATTGTTGATGGAGCCATATCTATGCTTTATTAACTAAAAACTGCCTAGTTTATTCATCATTTTGGCAGTTTACTGCTCACAGGCCTCAATATTAAGCATGTGAAACCTAGATTAGAGTTGCAGACAATTTCTGTACTGAAAAGACATTTTCCTCCTGCGCTGTCAGCAAAGTTTCACTGCTCGACTCCGCCCATCAGCTCCCCGGCGCCAAGGTGACGCATCTGCCAAATGCTCAAAGCCCCCATCCCGCGTCGCCCCTGCCCCATATTCCTTAACTTGGTAGTATCAGGGGAGCCCCTGCTGACACGCGATCCTTCATGTGGACGACGCGTGGGCAGCAAACACTTGCAACAGGTGCCACCCGATGAGGCCTGATCCTCGGCCCTTTGTGCCTGAGCAAGAGTGGGAGTGGGAGAGGCCGCAGGGTCATGCTGACCCGAGTACAGGGCGCACCATAGCTACTGTCTGATTGGAGGGTCAGACGTCAAAACAAGGCTTGTACCAAATTATTCTCAGTCATTTTTCTTTCCCAACTCGTTTAGGGAGTACCGAACTGATGAATGGATTAATGCTGGTCCAATTCTGATGTTCTGATGTGTTTGAAGAGCACAAAACCAAAACAAGACTGGGATTATTTTCGGTTGACTAAGAGGCAAATAAACTGAAAATTGAATTTAGTCAAAACAAAATAAACATAAATTACGATTCTTAAAATATCCAAAAGACTAAATGAAAATGTGTAAATGTTAGAATTTAAGGTTTTCTTTTAAATTGCAAAACCTGATCATCATCATCTGAGGTACTGCTATTTTACTGTCACTGCATCATATAAAATAACTGGTCAAAATAAAATAGACCTTAAAATTAGAAAGAACTTAACAGATAAAAGTGAATTTTTATTTTTTTTTTTTAAACCCTCCTCCCCAAAAACATAAAGGTAGAAGGAATTGTAGGTGGAAAAATAAAACTGTGGCTTGTTTCCACCTTTCATCTGAGCTGGCGGCTTTAAAAAATGACTAACTTTTGTTGATGTATGAATCGGCGGGGAGTCTATTTATCAGCAGGCCCTCTGCGGTCGCCCGCTTGGGTCCCTCAAGTCACAAGCCGCGTCGCTCCCCTTTGACTGATTAATTAGCCAATCAGAGGACATTTTTCACTGGGCGGCAGAATGGTTTATTTCAGCTAATGCCGGGCTTTCGAGTTGAGGCCCGTTGGAGCCTCGTCGGCTCTTTCGGCCTGCCGGAGTGGCTGGGCAGAGGGGCAAGGGAGATAAATCAAGCTGGGCTGGCCCTCCATGTGGCTCCCCTAACTAAACCCCCTGAGGAGGGCATGGAGAGCAGGGGTGGTGGAGAAGGAGGAGGAAGGAGAGCAGGACGCAGGACGGCCAGGGGCACTGCTCGCCCGCCGATAAGCACAGGGAGCACAGGGCTGCCAAAGTGCCTTCATTTAGAAGTGGCCGGGGCTTTTTGATATCTCGGCAGAGGGAGCCTGTCGTTTGTCATGCGGTGAGTAATTGTGTTGAGGGGCACAAGAGGAGGCAAGAGATGGAGGGGGGCTCGCAAGCGTGGGATGGGTGATGGATAACAGAGAGCAGAGTGGATGGACAGGTGCTACACCATAACCCTCAGTGGTCAGGTAGTGTAAATAATGGTTTAAGCATACATTTTCAGGTGGCTACGCAATAATAAAAAAACAAAACCCCAAAGGTTTCAGTTAGCGATTAATCTTTTCACTAAATAATCAGATAACAGGTACAGGTGCTGAACATCCAAGGTCTTTCCTACACTGTGTGGAGAGATGGAGCTCATATGTGTTTGGTACATGTTAAATACTTAAGTATTCAATCTTCCATCTGTAAATTTCATGTGTCTTAATCTTAGACTGTGTTTAAAGACGGATTAACCTTCTGTGACGGAGCACTTCTGAAGATCAATGTGATGACGCCATCTTGGCAATGCATGAAGATAAAGACGTGGAAAGTGAATGAAATAGATGTGGTAAGGCAATGGCTAGGTAGACAGCAAGCGACCTGTGATGGCAACCACCTGTCATGTCATTATCTACAACTTCAAGATTTAACTAAATTTATAAAAAAGTGAATTACACAAACATTCACACAATGTATAAAATTTGAAATGATTAGAAAGAAATCTTATTTGTAGCAGGCTGTAAACGGAGGAAGTATAATGCTTGGGCTCAATCTAACATTAAAAACTGTTAAGTATCCAAAGATGCCATAGACATGCTGGTGTGACTGTTTCTTATTATCAGACATCTTCTGACCTACATCTGGACAACTTTTCTCAATCACACCATTTTAAGTTTTAAACCTACATGAGGTTTTTTTATGTCACACAAGCTAATGTGTTATAAAATAATCTTTGTTTCTTAATGTTTCCAAGTGTTTCTGCAGTTGTAACAATATCAAAAGTACTCCATAGGCCAATTTAGATGCAACTTGAAAACACAAAAAACTGTCATGACAAGGTTTACATTTAAACATATTTTAAAGACACAATGTTGGCGGCTACCTGTCTACAACCAATTAATATATTCTTTGTTTTTCTTTCTATGTCCTCATATATTCATTTCAACACATCCTTTGATGAACAGAGGCATGTGGGACAGTTGAGTGTGTGTGTGTGTGTGTGTGTGTGTGTGTGTGTGTGTGTGTGTGTGTCTGTGTGTGTGTGCGCGCGCTTGTCTGCAATTCAGGGAGCGTTGTGAGCAGCGATAAGAGTCGAGCAGGAAGCACATCACTGCGGAGGAAGGAAAACACCAGCAGTGGGGGACTGGTGGAAAGGGAGGCTGGAGAGACAGCAGTGGGTGGTGGGTGAAAAGCTGGAAGATTCATGACGGGGAAGGAGGGCCGTTCTAGAGAGACCGATCCAGATTTGGTCGAGCCTCTTGGCCCCACCTTGTCAGGATGCAGATAATGCGACTAGTGGCAGCCTGTGCAAACCCCTACAAATCAAGTACACAAGTAAAGTTCCCAGTGTTTATAAAGTCACTACTTAGGAACTGTTTGGAGCAGTGAGATTACTGTAGGTGTGTACACTTTAGAGCATATTTAGGGCTACAATGGCAGCGTCGCAGGACTGTAAGATCAGTGAGAGCCGAGGGTCACTGGCAGTGTTATGAACACACTCACAGGAGATACGGCAAAATGCCTAGAGCCTGATTGGTCCATCAGCCTCTTTACCTCTTCCCAGTAACCTCAGATGTAACTGGGATTCAACACAAGGCCTCATGGGAAGCCATTGTAATTGTGTTGAGTGTTTTCGATATGGTCAATGGTGTCCCTCCTGGCTGAAAAATAACAACCCATAACCAAACGATTAGGGAGAAAATTATGGTGTGCATTGCTTCCTTTTCCAATGTTAATCAGCTAGGGAGCAGCTGCCATTGTGATGTTATGGCTCAGCACCTGCATGGGAATAGAAAAGGGTTTTCTTGTACATTTTATGGATTTTTAAGATGCCAATTTCTTCAAGCCCAATGCTTGAGATAAACATAGGAAGCCAGCAAGAGGCTTTTCTGCTCAGTCCAAAAGCTAGATATGTCGCTGTCCTTCTGGCTCTGTACTGGGTCAGTCAAACTTGGGTCCCGTTTTATCAAATGTATTCATTCTAAATTAAATAGAGCATCGTCTTGTATGTGCTTGTGTCATCGCTCGTGTCTTCCTGGCGATTGTGATTTCAAATAAGAAATTTAATCAAGAAGATATTGAGTCCTAAATTGCTCTCTATAAAATTTTCAATAGGTTCAGCTGTAATTGGGAGGCAGCACTTGTGATTGGAAGATGCAGCAGATACTGATATTTAATTCCTGGCAATAGTACTTCGAGCACAAAGGAGGCCATTCATACTTAAAAATCCATGCATAATCAAAAAGACTAAATGCAGGTTCATTAAATAATAAGTATGGTATTGTTTTTGCTAAAAGCCAAAGATTCATACTGGCCTTGAAATGTATCTTGACCTACCTAAGCCTGCAAGCTATGTTTCAAAAGCATGAGACCTATCATAACGCCAGAAAGTGACGTTTTGAAGTGACCAACCACCAATGCCAAGAGCAAAAGGAGAACTTTTTTGCAGGCATCATCATTTCATATTTCTGCACACCTCACCGCAATTTTGATTTTCCTTTAATAATGCCTGCTGGCACACTTAACCACCTGATGTGACGCTCCGGGACAGAAGCACAGCAAAGGCCGAGTGTGAAGGAGAGGAGTAGGGGGTAAGAGTGCAAATCCTTTAACTGGATTTGGGTGCTCTTGCCACCTTCAGTGGCCTGTTGGCAGTGTTAAAGCTGCATGATGTGACATGGCTAATCTAAGGCCACGGGCTGCTCAGGAGCTGGGCCCTGTAGAAGTGGGAGGATCACATGACACCAGAGCAGCCGATGAGGACATCAGCACCAATGGTCATTAGTAATTATCAAGACAGAGACAGATAAGCTTGAGCCACCTGGTTCGTGGTATGCCATCCCATCCTCTAGTGCACACTTGACTTTGAATGGGTTAGTTAGATCAGAGGTCTGCCTGCTCAGTGTAGATAGCAATTACTATTTCAGTTCTCATTGGATTAGGAATATCAACTAATCTTTGTAACTGCACTAATTGCACTTAACAAGACTGACTAAAGGTGATAAATAAAATTTCCTACTCATTTATTGAAATGGAACAATAAAAAAGCTGTTAAAATTAAAGCTGCAGCCTAATCCAATTTTTAAGGAAGAAAGGTTTTTTTCTTACTATAGTTAATTTAATGAAGTTTAATTTCTTACCTGTTCTTGGTCTTTGCCAGATCTTGCTCTCTTCCCAAAGATACAGTTAAGATCAGTTTCACTGCGAGAGGATAAGTCCTTTCCTGAAAGGGGGGGGGGGGGGGGAAGACTTATTAAAAATCAAACCAGAATTTAAAACAGAGTTGTTGTCCTTTTCATCCAACAATGACAAATCAGCACAGGGATATATTGGTAGGTATTTACTTTTCCAGATGTAGAAAAAAGGAAAGCAATTAAAATTCCTAGACACACATTCAAATTAAAATGTATTAAAAAATAGCTTTATTATTTTACCCAAGCAAGCTGTAATGGATGTAGCAGAAAGAAAGAGTGCATTTGTGTGCGTGTGTGTGTGTGCGCAAAAGAGGATCTTTGCGTGGTTTGCTTCTTTCTGCAGGGATAAAACGGCAAAGAAAAATAAACCGACGACAAGGTCTGCCACGACACGCCTCCGGATTCCCATTTTCAAGCCGGGCCTCAAAGACTCCTGAAGCACACAGTCGTCTGTCTCAAGCCTGGGTCCTGTTCGTACAGCTGCATCCTCTTCCTTCAGCGGGGCTCTGATAACATTTGGTTATTTATTGCTTTTAAACCTCTATCTCCCCTTCTCTTGGCTTTGAAAGCCACTGGACATGCAGGTCTAAGAAGTAAAACCAAGAAAAGTAAAATAAATGAGGAGGGAGGCCTGTGGCGTTTGTCATCTAGTGAACTTGGGTCAGACGTAAAATTATGCCCAATCTGACCTCTCTACTGTTTGGTAGAGGAAGTACCTGTCAAAATTCTTTAGGCTTTCAGGTGAAAGTGCAAATAACAATGTTCTGATAAAAGAGGCTTTTTCCCATAGACTTTCAAAGGCGGCTTATTGCCATTAAGAGGGATGAAGCATGGGCCCTGGTAGCATACGGTGGAAGGTGGTTTCCAAGGTCATGGTTGAAATGGCAACAATTATCACAGACAACCAGTCAAACCAGCCAAATCACTGAAACTCTAACTGAAATACAAAAACATTATTAGGGATATTAAATTGTAAATTATATACTCAGTCAAGTCATGGACATATAATAGCTGCAGTGGGGGGGGGGGGGGGGAATCTGTGTTTTTCAGCCCCAAGCTGCAATGAAGCCACCACACAGAACAGTGGGCCCTGGACCTAAGCAGTGGAGATTTTGGTGCCTTTCCCCACAAACAAAGGCCATCAATCCTTAGCGCTGGCAAGGAGGGAGCCGGCATGAACAGGATATCAATAAAAAAGCAGTAAGGAGGAGGCCTGCAGAGGTACATGTTTGGACAGTGATTACTGTGGCCAGTTTGGAAGTCCCTTAGAATATTTTTTTTTTTTTATCTGACTCAATATGAAAACCAGAATTTAATGGAGGATTCAACCATTGGGTCTACCATGAAATGTTTGACCTTCTTCTGCTCACAATCTACGAGAGAACTATGTGAGTATTACCAGGACCGTTTCAACCTCCCATGTAACAAGCTTAGCAACACTAAATCTATTACCAAGCCTTAACTTGGCAACGGCTTCAAAGGGAGGGGAGCCAACTTCGAAGCAGTCAGTGGAAGCATGCAAACAGGCATGGCAGGTTACACGTTGCCAGGTGACTCTTTGGTTGCCCATTCCGATCCACACCACAAACTGGACAACCTCAGCCAAAGGAGGCAATTAAAAATGATAACTGATAAACTAATAAATAAAAAAAACGGTACAACTTCCTTTAGATGTTGGCTACCACTTAGAGAGAACCATAAATATATGCATCATTTAAACTGACAGTTTAACAGTCAAAATGCACCGAAATATGATCCTTCAACACAAGAACTCAACTCTCAAGTTTCCAATTACGAGTCGCGTAGGAACAAACGAGGAGCCAGCGTCCCTTTTGTTGTATGACAACGGTTGCGATCTCTTTGATTACAGACAGGTCAAAGTAGTGTTATATTGCCAAAGACAGTTGGATTGACAGGACTACTGCCTACAGAGCCTTGAAGTGGCTTAAGATTGAATTCCAGTGAAACGCCTTCACCTGCAAAACTGCTTTATTCTTAGCTTTCTGTGGAAATAAGGATGAGAACGAAAGTGGATGCCATATAGGAGACAGAGCGGGATGATGTGGTGGCACTTGTCCTTTGACATTTAAAACAGCTGGCAGTGATAATAGAAGGATCACGTGTGAAGGATTAGAACTTAAATGTCCAGCAGGATCACACTTTAATAGTTCACAGCACATTGGGGTGCATCCTAATGCAAAGACGATAAAATAGGCACAAGATCTGTCCAGTGGTGAATGACAGACAAATGTGGCTGTAGAAATGACTGGTCAAAACTCTTGGGGGAGGTATTGTTTGAGGACCTTTACATGCAGTCATTAAGGCCATTCTGAAGATTGGTGAACACAAACGCCCATCAGCAGGGAGAAAATTCAGCAAGGTCATTGTTGAGGTGAACACTACCATTTATGAGGATTTCACTGAGGAAGCACCAGAATGAATGTAGAGGCACTGGATGACACTTCATTAAAGCAGAAAGACAGTCAAACAAATATCCACAAATGGCCAAATATATTACGTAATCTCAGCACCGATTCATTCCACCGGATGTGCATTAAAATGGAAACATCTCCCACACAGATCTTCCCGTGTTGATGAACACCTACTCAAATTTTAGCAGCACTTGGCACCTCAATGTAGCATCTATTGTTTCAGTTGAAACAGAATATACTGCAAAACAGAGCCAGTAGGAAAACATGTAACTGTCAAAATTATTACAATCTGAACTGATACCTTATGATATGTAAAAGCCAATTGGAATAAGATTTACCAGTCATATTAGTTTGCCAAAAGTTCCAAATGGAAAATGAGGCAACGGTAAAAACAAAGCGTCATTTAACATCCCAATGTCCACACTTTGTGTCTTAAGTGTCCCTTGAATAGGTGCATCTCATCCGTCAGGAAAAGAGGTCTTTTTCTGGCTCCTGCCAAATTAAGATCACAAAAACAGGGTGAGAGGGTCCGGAGGAGAGACCGAGACAACATTTTATCTGGCGGGGTCATCTAATAGGTCGTGGGGAGGTGTTGTTTTTGGGGGGGCCAGTAAATGGACATGCCAGATGCCCCAAACAGGAAACAGGAAGCAGCTATTGAATGACGTAAAATATAAAAGGCTCTTCCAGGTGAGGCAAAAGTTGAGATATTTTGTTTTGCCATGTATGTTAACCTGATGAGGCAGATTATTATTTAAAATTATTATTTTATAAATTTAAAACTTACAAATCAAAGTCCAACAAAGCAAGGTCACAAATGAATAAAAATTGTGAACGTAATCATAAAAGTAAACTGGAAACTAAAGTAAAGCAACCCAGCAGTAAGATGTGGGTTAGTGGTTATTCATTTTGGTCTTCAGTGGTCCTTAACGCTACATTCCTCCTTGTGTCTATGAGCGCACTGGCCTTGACCAACAAATCTTAACTTCCTGACGTGTAAAAGAGTAATGAAAGCAGAGAGTTATAAATAACCTCCCCTCAAACTCACCGGGCCAACTGACCCAGCACAGGCTGACAGAGATCCGATCAGCATCTGTGGTCAGAGGCAAGTGCACAGAGCTCAACTAAGGGTCAAGGAGGCTGTCTGTCCATGTGAGTAGATCATAGGTAAATGTGTACAGGCAGAAAAATGAGAAAGCACAGGCGACAATGTTGCCTGTTTCTGGAAAAGAAGTGCTGCTCCTGATATAGTCTTGAGAGTCTGGCTGAGTTTGTTACAGATCCAGCTTTACAGATAATCAATGTTGTGACTGCTGAGAGTGAGAAAACTCTGTGTGCACATTTAGCATCTTCCTGAGCTATTTTTCATCCCTCTTGTCTACGTCGACTTCTGCAAGTATCTGTCAGCTGCCAAAAAGTAAACCCACCTTTAGTGAACTTCATGTAATGGACCCGCTTTTTGGAAGTCTTGGATTTTTCTTCCAAGCTGAAGCCTTTCTGCTCATCTGGTGGAGTTTCTACACAAGACAAACATGTAGTTACACTCTTACAAATTTAAGGGGTTACATCTATTATTGCACCAAACCCCTACCAGCTAAAATATAATAGCATTTTCTGTCTTTAGTCTGCTAAATGTGGCACTATAGTGCCCTCTACTGTTCAGTGAGGTCCACAAGCCAACTAAGCTTCATTCACTTCTGTTTAGTTTTCATGTGAAGCTAGATGAAGGTCGTAACTGGTGCTGGAAAGGTTATTATTAAATGTTAATATTCTTCAAATGTGTCAACACGACAAGGTTAAAAGTATTTAAATCCATGCAGCATAATGTAGCATTATGAGTCATATCTGACTAGCATTTCCATACGACTACTCAAATGTGCTCCACATATAGTCTACCGTCCTGAGTAGGGAAGTCTCTTTACCTATTTCGGTGTGTTTATGTGCTTTTAAGTCAAACAAGATGTTAGTTTTTATTTTCTCCTGATAATTTCAAACATATGCATGATAATCATAAAATTCGCTCTAAATTATGGTGTCGAGAGCATGTGAGAGCTAGGTGTGCAGCTTGCAGGTGACATTTGCCAAGTCTGAGTTAAGGTTACTTCCGTATATGACGTCAGTACTTATGTATCCAAACTGTGTATCTGAATTTCTGCAGATTTCTGTGTGTTTGTTCCAGTTGAATCATTCACATTAAACAAATAACCTGAATTGGCACATGAATTGTCCCAGTTGGAAACACATTTTTCCAGTTATTCCAACATCAAATTATCAGCATAAAATAAGACCTTATAACACTGTGTTGTGTTGTACCCTGACACATGAAGTTGACAACCAGACTTCATATCTTAATCACGATTAGAATACATACCACTGCCATCGTTTTGACCATGGCAGTTGTTCAGTTGAGCAAGGAGGTCGTTGAAGTCATCTTGGTGAGCAATCCAGCTATCCTGTGGAAATATTAGAAAAGAATTGATTTGACAACATTTTCAGATGAGTATGAAACTGAAATAGATTAATTAGAGATCAATTCAGAGTCAATCAATTCAGTTCAGGTCAATTCAGGTTAAAACATTGAGGTGAAAGCATCAACAACAAAACACTAAGTGCCTCACTCTGATTCACATGTGAACCCATGTCCATTTTAAATGGTGCTCACCTCATGGCTGGCATTGGCTCCCAGCCCGTAGCTGTTGTTTTTCAGCTTCACTTTGATATGGTCAGTGGAGCCTTGCTCACTCCTCCCAAGTCCCTGAAGATAAGACGGAAGATATGTGACACAATTCAAGCCTCCTTTCACTGCTTATGCCACAGAACACGAACACAGACTGGTCTAAACACTCACCTTGCCCTTGGACCAGCCCATTCGCTCCAGCATCTTCTGGCCAAATTTGGAGTCATCCTTACTCCAGGCGCTGTTCCTGGGGTCGACAGACCACTTCTGTTTCCTCCGGGCTAAATACACGGGAGCAAGGGGTTATTACATAACTGTCAGTGATCATTAATGTGGCATAAAAGACCGAGACCAGCTACCCACACTGTAGGGTGACTCTATACGCAGCCGTAAACACACAGCACGGAAGGACTGACACCGACTGATTACATAACCCAACCCAACACAGCATGAATTAGTCAATTACAAATAACAAGTCAATCTAGAAGGATTCTAGACATTTCCGTTAGCACAGACTAAAATAAAGTCGATAAACACATCATGTCCATGTAAACACACAGACTGACAGCTGTCAACAAGACGAGTCAAAGCTGCAGGAACGTTAAAAAACACATCAACTTCCAAACAGTTGTGCACAAAACACCGTGTGACAGCTCACGCGTTTATTAGAAAGGCGACAGCGAATACAATAAAATATTCGCCTATTAAGAACAAAGTGTTTAACTAGAAATAAGCGGATAACGAGTTATTTTAGTTAGGACTCGGAGATACAAGACAAAACACGTGTTTACGGATCGCTGTGGAAAATGCTACTGCTAGCTACCGGATAACTTTAACAAGTAACCCCACTAAAATGGCTTCATTTTTGGGAGGAATGTTCAGACAGTACGTGTCAGTGGGGTTTCGCAAAGATAAAACACGAAAACAAACACTGTTACAATGAAAGAAAAACGAAATACACAACAAAATCGCTGAAGAGATAAACGTACGCTCAGCAAGCATGGACATCCTGGGGTCCTTAAACAGATTGACGAAAGCCGAGCAGGCTGCCCAGAAAATGCCTGAACGCAATATGTGGCAACCATAGGGTGGCTACCACCGGTTGCTGGACAGTGTCGACTCCACGAGGAGGCAGTAGTGCTCTGGTATGTTGTAATACTGACACTTTCCTCCTCAGAACATTTTGTCTTGGAAAAAAAAAATATGAATATAAATATGACCGGTTAAACTCTGAAATTTGAAGAATCAAAAATAAATAAATAACCAGAAACTTGACTTGAGCCCTTAGATTGATTTGTTCCAGTGGACTGATGGATACACAGCTTTTCACTGTTAAAGTCCACATCTGACCACGAAGTGTAATTTTAGATGGTATAGCTGAAAAAATGCAGCATTTATGTTCAGTCAGTTTTATTAATGAATGTAATTTTCTTAGTTTCATTGACTGAATTCTTGCTGTGATACTCTTCCTATGTAATATACAGAATGGGTGTTGTGTTTTATGCATTTTTTAGTATACTTTGTTGAATTGTCCTTTTGTTTTTGGTCATATTATTATCAGGAAAGTGACAGGAATGCATTATTTTTATAACTGATTATTTACCTTGTCTCCCGTGTAGCGCACTGCTAAAGGGTTTCTCTTACACGAACAAATAAGTGCTGGTGCCCCCGTCTAACCTGCATGCACCCTTTGGATACTTGTTCAAGAACTGACACTGCTGCTGTGCATGTGCATATCCTCATAAAACTGTTTTGCGTCATATGGATAAAATGTAGATGAAAATATATGAATGTGTATCACTGCATTGCAACAGAGTACGTGGCAGTCAAAACAACCAGTCTGGCTGGGGCTGACTTAGTCAGGTTTACTGAACCACCACAGCATTGTCAGACTGTTATATCAATACAACAATATAAAGAAAAAATAAAGTGAAAAATTGTTTTATTTATTGTTTCGTTGCTACAGAGTCACTTAGATTAGATCAGACTATAATGCACTGGGTGTTTTCATACAGCCTATACATACAAATGTGTAGGCTACAGCATGTTATATTAAAAATAGCTTTGTAAAATGATAATAATGAGGATTGTGATGCACAAAAACATTTAATTATCATTGTTGCATCTTTTCCGATACATGTTGAGACCAATTTTAGTATTTGCAATGAGCCAGTTTCAGCTGATATCAGCCCACTAAGCCTGACCCAAGCTAAACTATCAAATCAAACAAAGCATTGCCCAATGTGTGCAGCCAGCACATATATTTTAGACTGATTTCAGTGATGCACTAACCCTTCACTTTATGACAACACGAACAGGGCTGCTTTTCTCACTGACAAAATTATAAAACAATAGGAGATATCTCCAATTTTAGGGTCAGGCTTAAGACTTAAGAGCACCCAGCTCTTGTCCTCTAACTTCTTAAATACCTCCTGTATTTGTATCATCATCAGATTCTACATGTACGCTTTAGTCAGATGTATGTATCTATGACAGACGTATGTCTATCTCGTTTTTCCTGCTGTTCTCTTCTCTCTCTTTTCTGTCTCTACCTGACCAGCCTTAGGCAGATGGGTCCCTCCATATGAGCTGGGTTCTGCTCAAGGTTTAAAAGGGAGTTTTTCCTTGCCACCGTTGCCTGTTGTAAAGCGTCTTGAGGCAATTTGTATTGTTATTGATGCTATATATATATATATAAAATTGAATTGAAATTGTTAGCATCTCAATCTGATGAAGGCAGCTGAGAAGTTGTTTCAAAGGAGAAGAAAGAAAAAGAAAGACTTGCTCACCAAGTATTCTATTACAAGTCCTGGCTAAAACACTTGAACTCTGAAACAGAAGCTTACAAGCATCACTCAAATGCAGCAGCTTTAACCGCCACACAGTAAACAGCTGTAGCTGAAATGTGGACCAACTAGAATTCCACGTGAATACTGTAGTCACTCTTGCATAACTTGTACCCAGCATGACTAGGCAGCATATTAACCTAAATAAACAACCAGAAACAGGACATATAATGAAGCTACAGCCACAAGATAAGACACTGGATGTTACTGGTTTCACGTATAGTTGTTGTTTGAATGTTACAGGACTGAGCCTGGTTTAAATCTTAATGCATTAGCAGTATTATCACTCTGCCGTTTCCACAATGTGGCTTTGCAGTCACAATTGGCGGCTGGTTGAGTGCCCTTGGGTTATTAATCGGTTATGCAAGCTGTGTGGGAACGGTTATCAGAAGAAAAAACTTCTTGATATCAAGCAGATGTTGACAGTTCTTCTGTACCCAAAGTAAAGACTGACACAATATTTATTCATGCTAAATATTTCCCATGACGTGTACAGCTTAGTTCTTAGAAATCAAGCTCAGGATAAAAAAATAAAATGTGACTTGGGTCACCTTCATGAACAAACGTCTGATATATATGTATCAACCCTTGCCTCACAGCAAGAAGGTTCTGGGTTTGATTCCATGGCCTTTCTGTGTGGAGTTTGCATGTTCTCCCTATGTCTGCGTCGGTTCTCTCCAGGTACTCCAGGTTCCTCCCACTGTCCAAAGACATGCTCATTAGGTTCATTGGTGATTCTAAATTGGCCATAGGTGTACATGTGAGTGTGAATGGTTGTCTGTCTCTCTGTGTTAGCTCAGGGTGTACCCCTCCTCTTGCCCAATGACAGCTGGGAACTAATGTGAACAATGATGCTAAAGCAATAGCGGTAACTGCAAGAATTTTACGTATAATAACTTGTGATGACACCAAACTAGTCCTCTGATGTACAGTTGTTAGTGTTTTTTCAGCAGCTTAAAGCGAGTCTGATTACAGGATTTCACCTGAAAATGATAAATCTATAGTTATGTACAGTTTCCTAACCTTATATATTTATATGTTCAACTTAGTGTCATCCATTGAAGTGTGGATGCACCATACACCACATACTCTTGTCCTAGTTGTGCAGCTTGACTCCAGGGATTGAAGTGAACACGATTTGCTGTTCTGGGTTCAGAGATCACTTTGGGTTTCAAATAGTCAAAGGTGGACTGTGTGAGGCTCTAATCTGACCCCAGAACTGTGGTTAAAGTTATCGCCTCAAGCACGGGATTAAGGTAAGGTTGTGTAACAGACGCCTGCAAGCGATTGGAGTGAGAGAATATTGTCATCTTCATTCACTATGTCCTACAAAGAAGGAGACTTTAGAACGCATGGGATTCTGTGTGTCACTGCAACTAATCTTTCCAGTTCTGTTTGTTTTCACTTATCCAGCTCACCTTGAAAGAGTTGCAGCCATGAAGGCGCACATATCACATATTCAGGAGTGTGAAGGCCAGATTGGGTCAAAAACGTCATCCAAGAAGTATGGCTCATTATGCTGTCATAGGGCTCATTGAATCATGGAGCTCATATATAGGACCAGAGTCCGAATAGATTTTCTGACAGCTGTAAAATCAATCTGGTTCCAGACTACTGGAGCAATGAAATCTTTTAAATGATTTGTGACGATATCTGCAAACATTAAAAAGGAGTCTGGTGAATTCATCATCTCTCAAGATGAATTTCTATCATACTTAATGATCACATCTGTCAGTGTGTAACTGAGGAACATTGACAGCTATGAGGAACTGTCCTGAGTCACCAGTCTGAAAGCCTGGGACCGTGCAAAGCAGTGATATACATTACAGGGCAGGCTTCTACAGTTTCCTCTTGGGGAAAGAGGGTGGGACATGGATGTACGGGCTGTGAAGGAGGCGGTGGGGGCTTGGCCTCCATTGCCATAGCAACAGGTCTCCATGAAGAATAACAGCATAGAGTGTTTAGGCGTCTTTGGCTCAGTGCCCAGCACCTCCCTCCCCCAGTCCTCTTCATGTCTCGTCCTTCACTTTCTGCCCCGGTTCAGCATAATCTGCCGCACACTGGGCGAATCTTATTACACGATGACGAACAAAACACTGGGGGCCAGACGGCCGAGGAAGCCCTGTGATTGGCCAGTGTGAGGCTGGGCCACAAGGTTGTGCACACCCAGTGAGGTGTCTTACATAAGAGGCAAGATTTCCCTTACGAGAAAGGGCACATGAAGTAAAAAGTGAAGGTGCCTCTTTGTTTCCTCCAACATCCCCTGGGCCTCTTCTTGGAAAGCTGACAGATGCAAAACATGCAAAACCAAATTTTAATGTGTGGCTATCTTGCCTCTGGGCCTGCGAGCATTAAAAAGTTCTATATGCGTGGAGTGCAAGCTGGGACACGTGTCTATATGTGCTGTAAATCCTGAAAGATATGTGGAAAGTTTGAAGTCATATGCTTTACACTCGGTTATATAACACCATCTGACATTCGCAGATTAATGTAGATGTAAGTGTAAATGTCTAAGATCATCAAACATTTACTTTAATTTGCAATTCATGTTAAGTTTCTGAAAGGAACTGACTTCCAATCTTTTACAAGAGGAAAGAAATTACATGAACTTCTTTTTAAAATGCTTTTTGATAACTGAATTAATTCAATTACAAACAAAAGAACCTGTCACTCATTTGAAACAATATCTATTTTGTGTATTTAGTAGTGTTCCTCTCCGTGATTGGTTCACCTTACCTTGTCTTCTCTCTGCAAAATCTTACCAAATGTAAGATCATATTTGCACAGAGTCTGCTGGATGTGGGAACAGAGCGGAACAATGCAGTGTCAAATTAGTGGGAATGTGAGAAAATGTTGTTGCTGAGATTTGTCATTACAAAACCAATATGAGATTACAGAACCTTTTCAACTGGGGAGCACAAATGCAATTTTACTGACACACATTCAGAGAGGAGGGATTCTAATTAGCGGTGAAAGCTTTCACGAACGTTACATGAAGTGAATCTCTCGGTAGGATCAGCTTGTCCGTGTCCCCACTCTGTTCTTTCTCTTTCAGCCAAAAAAAAAAAAAAAAGGAAGGAGGATAAACAAGGTTGGTTGGAAGAGATGCAATCCCTGACACAGAGAAATTGAAGGAAGGCTATCAGGCGTGCAGTCATGGACACTGCTTGGGGTTACAGTTTATGATCCTGTTTGGTGAGACCAGGTTTGGTGCTTTTATTGATGTGCTGACGAAGACGCTTTTCTCCGGGATGTTCATCTGTCCCTTCGTCTTCTGAAGGAGTTTAAGTCAAATCAAACAAACAAGAGAAAATTAAGAATCCTATTTTCAACTAAATTAATTGCTTAAGAAAAAAAATGAACCACAAACTTCAGAGAAAGCTCAGTCTAAGATACTAGTACATTTCTAACTGACTGCCAGCTCACACCTTTTACACTGAATCTCAAATGTTAAGGTAGGTTTTGATAAAATGCACAATCTTCAGGATTTATTTCTGTTTCTGATAAGCCAAAATATTAAAAACAGATTTTATTTGTGTCAATGTGGCACACGGCCCTGGTGCTCACATTTGAAGTTGGTAAGACTAGCAGGCCTATTTTTAGTTAGGTTTCTAATCTAATTTGTACACGGTTATGTCACCAAACTGGCATTTTAACTTTAGTTACAACCCACAATCTTAGCAGAAGAGATTTATTAAAATCAAGTCAGCGGTTGCAAGCGCTACATAAAACAGCTGGATGTGTTTTCTCCACGTATGCACTTTCTACCTCTGGAATTCTTCTCAAGCTTCTTCTTTTTACCGTGGCCCTATCATTACGGACTCATCAGGCTGTTTTCAGGTTTCTGCTGCCGACTGCACGGGCGCTTTACATGTTCATGCAATTGGATAGAAAGGCAATCATTCTTTTTTTCCTGACAGTTCCAATAGTCAGATCAATGAAGGTCAGATCTGGGGTGAATCTGAAAATTTTATTTTTCAAGAAGATTCTGCACGTCACAGCATTTTAAGCTTCGAAGATCATCAGGATCACTAAATGCAAACTTTGACCTCAGTTGGTGAGGGTTATGCACTGATGGTAATGATGTTAATGCGCAGTAACTTGAGTAACTCATAGCCCAACAGAAGTGGAATGTAACTCACAGTTAGGTACATAGCCTGCATGCTTATCAAAACATGTGCATGTGAAAATATACATGGGATTAAAATGCAGACTCTCAGCTTTCATTTGAGGGTATTCACATCCAAAGGTGTGGCAGTTATAACAGTTCTTATACAGAGTCCTCTATTTTCAGGTCTTTCCTGTTTTATTTGTGGGTCTTGCCCCCTTTAGTTTTCTCACAAGTAAGTTAAATGTACGCTTCATGAGGTTGAGATCAGGTGACTTACTCAGATAATGAAGAATATTTCACATCTTTACCTTTATAAACTCCTAGGTTGTTCATTGTGCATCTCAGGTCAGTCTAATTACCTTTGCTTTATTTGGCTCAGTCTGAGCCGACAGTATATCCCGAATCAGTTCAGAATTCATTTGGCAGCTTCTGTCTTTTGCCACATAATCAATAATCACTGGCAACTCATTGCAATCGGAAGCCAAGCGTTGCTCATGCATCACGCTGCCTCTGCCGTATTTTTCAAACAATGAATTGTATGCTTTGTGTCATGAACAGCTCCAAACCTCCACCGTCCTTTTGGAGGTTGATGTGAGTTTCATCTGTCCAAAGAACCAGGGCTGATGGTTTATGGTTTGCACCTACTGGTGAATCCTCTGTATTTGCTCTAGTGTTCTATTTGCTGTAGATTAAACTACCTAATTGTGTGTTTAGTAGTTAAACGCAGCAAATAAATCCAAAAACATCACATACCTGTTTAGAAAAGGCACAACACTGACAGGGACCATTGGACTTAACAAATAGTAGTTACTTTTACTATAAGTTTATGAATTCAGAGGATATGTACCCAGTGTAGTATTTAAACGTACTGTAAGGAAATAATCTAAATTTCCTCCAGCATCTGTATTCTGCTTTAAAAGGTGGGGTTCATTCACTTAAGTTTAAGTGCAACACTCCACACATCCCTTCTCAGATTTAACTGTTATAATGTACTGACACCGCTGAGTGTCAGGACATTTTGTACTTGAATGCTTGGCACAGGCTCCTCTCAGAGCGGGTGAGAACTGAGCTAACATACCATACCAGCGGTTTGTTATTTTATGAGACTTGCTCATGAAATTCAATTAACTGCTGTGACCTAAGTGAACAGAAACAGGCAGGCGGGTATACGTTGGAAAAAACTTTTATTGGCAAACACATTTCCCTTCCGTGCCGAAACGATTCGAGAAATGATGAAAAAAATGAAATTAAATAAAAATAATAACATAAAAGTGGACAGGAACTAACGACAGTCTTAAGAAATCCTTTTACTCAAAGAACCCCCCCACATCTTTAACACCGACAAAATAAATAACGTGGAATAAACAGAAGAACAATTCTTAAGAATTACTGCGCCCCACTGCTCTAAATACAGACGCACTGTATCAGATAATCACCACGTGCAGGTGACAGGGCTCACTTATTTGTCAGATATTTTCAAATATAATTCCTTCTAAAGTGCACTGAAGGATACACCTCTTGGTTGATTTCAGCCCTCGGAGCTTTTGGCATACCTGGCTGTTGAGAATCCTTGGAAATTTAACAGAAAACAAACCCCTGTCCCATTTGGATTTTCAAAGTAAAACAGGCAGAAATACCTACAAATGCACAATGCAACGTTCCCAATTTGTCACTTAATTTTTCCCCAGAAACATTTTGCACAACATGCAAGTCATCTTGTTTATCACAGGCCACATGGCCAAGTGGATATCCCTGATACTGTTGACACCGTTCCACTGACAGACTGCTCTTCACCCAGACCTCCGAGCAGAAGAGGGGGAAAGAGGGGCAGACAGGCGGGGAGGATTGTCTAGCCCGCACTGATCTTTGCATTCTGGAGACACGGTTGCCTTGTGTCAAGAAAGAGGAGCCCTTCTGATTTTACAGAGAGAAGTGAGAGAACGACTATGTACAGGCCATGTTTCTCTATTCTCTTTGGTCAGTTTTTACTTTTACTATGTACAAAGAAACGCTGCAGAGCGCCCTCAGTTAGCACGAGCCAGGAGCGTTTCTGCACCAAAGAAGTTGAGCATCGTCTGGACGAGCTCCGGAAGATCGTAATCGTGCTTCCAGCCCCAGTCTTTCCGTGCATTGGAGTCATCAAAGTTCATTGGCCAGCTGTCAGCTGAAAAAGAACAGATGAGATGAAAGTTTTAAAATAATTTTAAAAGCATGTATCAGTTTATCTAATAAACTAAGCCCTCACACAGGTAGCAAAGGCTTTAAGACTATTTTAAAACTAGTTAACGTTCCATTCTTGGTCTGGTCCTACTACTAGCCTACCGTTGCTAATGGTAGCTAGCTTCAAATAGGTTTACACTTTTGATTCCCGTATTTACCATCTGTCACCACAGTCAAAAAAAGTCAGAACAAATCAAAGAGTGGCTCACCAATGGCCTGTCGTACTGGGTCCACGTCATACGTGACCTCCAGCTCGGGCATCTGCTTCTGCAGCTCCTGGGCCAGTTCCTCCGGGGTAAAGCTCATGGCGTTGATGTTGTAAGTCCTCATGCTGAGCGTGTCAACTGGCGCCTCCATCACCTCCAGCGTCGCACGCAAACAGTCGTCGATGTACATCATGGGCAGCCGTGTGTCGGGTCTCAAGTTGCATTCAAATTTGCCGGTTTTGATGGCGTCGTGGAAAATCTGGACAGCGTAGTCTGGGTCGGAGAGAGAGAGAATAGAAATGATCATTACAACAAATCTGATGTAAAAACTCTGTGATCAAATAGAGGGCGAGAGGGGAAACATGCAAGATTGCATTAGCCACCAAAAGAACTGTAGAGTAATGGTGGGTGTTCAGACACGTGAAAATATGAAGATCAAGTTGTCCGCTGGGCTAAAAATGCAACAAGTCATAACAGCCCTCTGGAATAAGGCAGTTACATAACGAACTTGTGACATGACATGAGGGGTACAGGAATAGACCCCATTAAAACCAAAACCGTATGGAGGTATTAACTTCATCTCACCTGTTGTGCCACCTCCTGGCATGGAATCAGCAGAGATGATTCCTGGGTAGCGGAGACAACGGAAGTCCAGCCCGTAGCGGTGGTGGTAGTACTGTTGAAGAACATAATTGGTATGAATTACTGGTCATATAAAATGCTTCCTAGGAAAAGGCCTGTGTCATAGTAAACTTTGGGCTCTCACCTCTCCCATCAGCTCAGCATGGACTTTGGAAACCCCATAAATGGTGCGAGGTCTCTGCACGCACAGATCTGGTGTTGGGTTGCGGGGGGAAGTGGGACCAAAGGCGCCGATGGTGCTGGGGACAAACAGGCGCAGGCCATGCTCTGCTGCAATGTCCAGGATGTTGTGGAGTCCTAAGAGACACACAAATAGCCATTCCATGAGTGCACTGCGAGGACATTTTATGGGATCTTTTCTTTATGTCGGAAGTTTACTCACCGGTGATGTTAACAGAGCGCGCCAAGGACACGTTAGCCTCCCCAACAGCGCTGAGGAGGGCGCTGTAGTGCACCAGCCAAGTGATGCGGTTGTTCACCACAATTTCCCGCAGGTTCTTGTAGTCCAGGATGTCTGAGTAGATGAAGGGGCCTGATAGTGACAGAGAGTTTTAGTTCATCTTGAGTAAAATGACAACATTTATAATTATAAATGAAAATATTCTAAATGGATACTTCTAACTGATTGCTAATATGTCCTTCCCTACTACTTTTTCTTATTCAGTAGCAATCATATGCATTTCCTGTTGCGAATTTCACTTGTATGGCGTCAGAGCTGAGAGATTTTACGTTCCGGCCATGGTCATAAACGTATTTACTGAACACTACCAGGGTCACCGAGTGTAACATATTGATTTGGAGTGATTGACCAACATCCTTTTTCGGGAAATAGCGACGTCCTGTGCAATCTAAACAAAGGAAAATCAATATGAAAGGAAGAGGCTTCGTTTGACGACACTAGTTCTCTTATTTAGATCTGAGGCAACATGGCAACACACTTTATTGCCAAATACCTGATTTTTTCTTAAAGAGTCATAGGCATGGAGCAACGTTGTGCTCAGCCATGTGATGAAACTAAAACTGTCTGAACACAAAGCAGACATTACATTATGAGGACATAAAATCCTTTAGATAACATCAAGGCCTTTGCATAATACGCCTGACCCGTTTTGACTCGTTTTCACATCGGGAGTATTGTCATCTTGTGTGTGCCTGAACTGAATGAATACCAGCTCACTCACCACTGTGGAAAACGTTGCTTGGAGGTTTCCTGATGTCAGACAGAATGACGTTGTTCTTTCCAAACCTTTTCCTGTGAGAGAGTTAATGTTTCACAGCATGAAATGCATTGCACACCACTGAACTGCTCTGACAAGCTATGTCTCATTTGCATTCAGACAAATTACAGTTCTCACCTGAGCAATTTGGCCAGTCCGACCCCGAGCTGTCCCAGACCACCTGCAATTAAAGGAGGGAAACAGAAATGCTGGGTGTCAACAGAGTTAATAATCATGCATGGTTTCCATGGAGACCGAAGTTACTAAGAGGGAGTAGATATGAAAAAGGTCGAAGCACTTGACGCCCACATTTAGTTTTTAAGCTGACATCCCTCTCCACTTTCATTGCTGCGGTGTTAAATTCCCTGCAGGGCACATTTGATACAAGCTAAGCATTTACCTTCAGAGTTCTCCTCTCATAACTCCTGTGCATTTTAAAAAAACAAGTCTCTCCTAAAAGCACTGTGCTCCAAGTGTGGTCACAAAATTCTTCGCTTACCTGTGATGAGCACCTTGGGGTGGTCTGTTTCAGAGAAGGACACGGAGTGGAAGCTGGCATCAGAGGTCACCTGCCTAGGGGAGAAGCTGATGTTGCGCACAGCCACCGTTAGGGGCTGGCAGCCACACCCAGGGGTGCTGAGGAGGGCCTGTTTGGCCACCTTGCTGAGGATTCTGATGACAGGCATGTTGTTACCTGCAGCGGAAAAAAGAAAAAAGAAAAAGAATAATTTTTGACGTTTTCATTTCTGCGTGACAAGGCGGATAAATTCCAAAGCCATTAGTGATATTTCCCGGAGGGAAGCTGTCCACCAAGTTCCTTTAAGCGGAAGATTCTGGTAATTTATTCTTACGAAATTTACGCCAATTTAAATCTATATATCTAAAAAATTGGCTCCAAGACATTCAGTATACGTTGGCCGCCATCATCTGGAAGCCTCTTTATGTGCATTTTTTTTGGCCGAAGCATAAAGTTCTGTCTGAAGCGGTGTGGGCTCCTTTCCAGATCTCAGGCGCCTGGAGACAAACATGACTCGACGGTAAAATTGACACTGAAGGAGACGATTCAATTTACCTTTTATTTCAAATGTATCCTCAAATGAAAAGCCAGTTTATCTAAACATGTTGCGTGAAAATGTGCCAGCAGGGAAGACACGTAGGCTATCCACAGGCGCAACGGAGCGGAGCGCTAGAGCGCATAGCAATGCCAAACAGTTCATCGGTCTTCACATTAATTTAACGTTATTATAAATATATAGATATAGATGATTTAATTGTTTAAAATGTTCAGGTCTACAGAACATTTGGAACTATATTTAAGCATATTGAAAGCCAAAGCCAGTATGATTTTGACCGTCTTTTAGTTTCTTCCTTTGTTCATCACTCCTACTTTTACACAAGGCATCATTTCAGAAATGAACTTACCGAGAGTTCTGGGCGCCGCAAAAAAAAAGGAAGGAAGGGGGTAACTTGAGAGTACTTATACAGCCCTGCCTTCACCGAGAGCCAATCAGGGAGAGAGGGCGTACAGCGCCGTACAGTAGCCTACCAGACAGACAGCCAAGATCACGGTGACAGGACTCGCACACATGCACTTCTGGAACGATTTAGAAATCTCGTTTGCCTTGAACTCCCAATGTCGAAGGCTGTGCAACTATTGGAGCAGAGATCCCAGAGCAGGAACCAACAATGAAACTTCACGCTGTAGACTGATTTTGGGGCACAAAGACCTTGCGCACTTGTTCCGTCTCGCCTCCACGCCTGCATGTGTCACTGTTATGCCAACGTCGCCTTTGCATCATTATGGCAGTTGTGTAACAGAGGGGTGTCACTCATGCCACCCCCTGCTGACTCAGCGCGTCATGGCTTTATCTAAAATCTGCGATTTGCTTCCATATGGTCGCTGCTTTTGATTTTGTTATTTTATATAATTTTTTTCGCGGATAAGAACAGTTATGGATTGCACCCTAAGTAAAGCGTTTTCTAAATGAATATTAACAACCGTCATTTCAGATGTAAAAGGTTTTTAAAGTATATGGATCTGTGAGAGGCAGCGAGCCACCCAGACACATGAAACAAGGCCAGGGCACCGGAGGGGAGCTGTCCACGGACTTGGCACACTGCCTGAGCTCACAGCAAGTCACTGTTACACCATCAGTTTAAAATGATTTAGAAGGTGGGGCTTTGCCTTGCGAAAAGAAAAAAAAAAAAAAAAAAGGTCTTAACAAAGCACACTGTGATCAATGAAGGACGCACGTGGCAGAGAGGAATAAATTAAAATACAGTTATGATTAAATTATTATTTATTTATTTTATCCGAGCGCTACAATAAAGGTAATAAAGTATAAAGGGAGCAGTTTACTCACCAGTTTATGTCTAAGAAGAGCAGCAACCAAAAATCCGGTCTGACTTAACGAGAATGAGATGCGGCTTCCTGCTCTGTGCTGATCCAGTCGCCTGCTGCGTTCTGACGCGATGCCTGTGTTATCTCCTTCCAGTGTTGCATCAGCTGCGTCTTAAGGCTATATATCAGCGGCCATCTGGTCTCGGGGCAAACCGGTTTCTTCTCGGATTGGCGGAGCCCCGGAGGTGCGGTCCTCCCTCACAGACCACTCCCTCCCAGCCTCACACAGCGCCGGTCAAACCTGAGACCTCAAAGAAGGGAGTCTACATCCAAGGTACCATGTGACAAACGTGTTTGGTACGGGATGTGGTCCCTGATGCAGCCTTATTGTGTAGACAATACTACAAGATTGTGACACTGAGGCAAAGACACTTTATTATAGCACAAATAACCCATATTATATGACATTACATTGTCTTATTTCAGGTTTTTCTCCTGAATGAATTACTTTTTCTATAAAAAATAATGTAGTAACAATCTAAACACAGTTTCCCAGAGGTCATGTTTTAAATTATTTGGTCTGACCAATAGTCCACCCCATAAACAAAACATTATCACTTTCCATTGAGTATAATATATTTTTATGTTGGTAATTCCACTAAAAATCTCTTAAAAAGTGAATAAACGGAGTTGAATTTATTGAATTATTACAAATCTCTCCTGATTTTTTTTTTTAAAATATACATTTCTGAATGGTCTTGTTTAACAATATTTAAACTAGTAGTTGTGTGTCTTTATGGCTGCACATCAAATAAGAAATGAGATATCACACTTAATTTTGAACATTTCAACAACAAACATGTTAATTGGAATCTTTTGGCTTTTGAATTGAGAATAAAGTTTGGTGTGTCTGCTTCTCTGGCTGCACAGTCACCATTTAAAAGGCTTTGTTTCCTTTAAACTTGTAATATTGTGATGGATCGCATGGAATCACTCAACTATGTTACTACCCAAGTGCAAGTACAACCCCCTGATCAGAGTAAGCTCACGTGTCTATAAAAGCCGTACACTGAGACGAGTCAAAATTAAAAAGTGCAAACCCCATGGAGTCTTGTAAGCCAACACTTTTTATAATTAGATTAGTAGCTTTTGTGGCTTGGAAGTAAGCGTGAGAGGTGAAGCTCTACAGCCTCTCAGATTCATGTTTATCAGTGAATGTCATGATGTGAGTATATGTACACACCCTCTGTTTGACTTTGAGGTTTGTTTGCGGTAGATAGAGGTTGGCCAGAGACTGACGATGTCTCTGAATGGAGCAAGTGGAGGGTGGGCTTGGGAGCTGTGGTGGCCTCTGAGTGGTGAACGTGTGCACACACCCACGTCTGTCATCACTGAGAGGGAAAGGAACAGGTCGAAAACAAGTTAATCTGTAAACTGACACAGTTTTCAAAAAACAAATCCTTGACATCTCTAAGGAAATCTTAGATTAAATGAAGCGGCAAAAAGCTAAGATTTATTTTGTCTTAGGTACGTGAACTTGCATAACCTCGATCCTCCACTCTTTGCTTCCAGGAAACATGAGAGGAAAATGATACCTGATAACTGTGAAAGGGTGCAGCTCAACACAGAAATATTTGTAATATAATTCAAACTTGGCTTCAGTTAGAAAGCATATTTTTCACATAAAAAAAGTAAGGTACACACTCTTGTTCCAAGAGGCCATCAAGGGGTCTTTTGTGATTAAGCAAAGCAAGGCTTTCAGCCATAAATTCAGTGCAGTGACACAGACAAGGCCACATTAACACGGCGAGAAGAGTGATGGATGAACGGTAGCACTGTAAACACTGCGGCTGCCATTACATGCCTCCATCTAGCAGCTGATCCCTGGCTATTTATTCCCAAGTCTCTTCGTCAGATGATTTGTTTCGTCACAGCAGTGGCAACATATTTCGTGAGGTGGCCTGTGTGCTGTTTACTAATCCCTGGACAAGATGGAGACAACCATAGGGGACAGTTGAATTCAAAGCCTCTATAGTATTTGGTTGTTTGTAGAAGCAAGAATAATTGAGTTTTTTGGTCACTGGAACAATGATTCTCACATAAGTCTTACAAAGCTGTCCTGTTGAATGTTTTAGTATATCTAGCTCATTGCCTGTGAAGGTTCTCAGTCATCCAGGTCAAGGTATATCCAAACAACGTTAAAGAAAGGCAACTGGACGTAGAATTTCTTGAAGATGTTTCGTCACTCATCTGAGTAGCTTTTTCGACCCTAATGAATGGTGATGTAGGTAAGGAGGACAAGGACAAACTGTTCCTCCCTCAATGACAGGTAAGTATCTATTATCTATTGACAGAAACTAGTAGTGCCAGTTTCTGGTCTTTAAGCTTGTAACATACAGACACTGTTTAAGCCAGTTTCTGATGGGCTACACCCACAGACGTTCCTATTTAAACCCCAACTCCCCCCGAGCCCCTTAAGCTTGTTACATACTCCACGAGAAGCGAGAAATTTGCTCTCGCTCCTAGGGTTGCGAGAACAAGAAAAATGTTTGTGAGACAGCAATCATCTTTAGAACCAAAGAAGCTACTCGCATGAGTGGCGAAACATCTTCAAGAAACTCTACAAGCCCAGTTGTCTTTCTTTAACATTTCTGGGTATGTAGTCTATCAGCTATAATGTGCTCTGGACGTAGAATGGGTGCAACACATGAAACTTTGTTGATGAGATTGACGAAACTGCATCAATCAGTTTAAGTGGCTACAAAACCAAAACAAAGAGCTGAAAGAAACGGGAAATATTTCAACTGATACAGGGGAGAAAATACAATTAGATAGTCCTACAATCAATCAGAGTAACGGAGTATGTGAAATTAAACTATTAAGGCATTCTCAATAAATGCCTGCATGAAGTTTCCACTGTTATTCTTTTGTCCATGGAGTTTACCCACTACCCAACGGAGCGACTTCAGACCAACTTTCCGCAACTAGTAAAAAAAATAAAATGAATAATCACAAACCATCATTTGTGCAACAATTTTTAATTGCTTAAACTTAAAAAAAAAATGTTAATAGATATTTTTTTTTACCAGCATGATCAGCAATGATAAAAGTACATACATCTGAATCAGAAATCTGATTTTACAGTAAGGCATTGCACAATTTAATAACATAAAAAGATTTATTTATCTACAGTGCGGTAATATTTTCTAGAGCTTAGCTGAAAGAAAAGTAACAATCATTTAAAGGATATTAATGCAAGCATAATAAATTTGTACGGTTATAAATCACGATATCAATCTGGTTTGTCACTGTTCCATTCATGCGCACACAAAGCATGGTGCAGTGTGTTTTTTTGTTTTTTTTGGCTGAAAGAAGCAATGTACATAGTGCACACCTGAAATCACATGTAAACGTTCCCTTTTGTAATGCAGCTTAAAGTAGTGGCTGGAATAAGCTCGGTTTAGTGTGATCATTACGTAATTCTTGAGGCAAATCAATGTACTGAGATGGCACTGGAACAAGCAGAGAAAATAATAATTGTAATAAGATAATTGTGTTACCGGCAAACAAACAAAACCATGCTTTTTCATATTTATAGTGCTGCATAAAGCTTTCTTAGTATTACCATGGATGGCAATTAAAGAGGAGCTTCAATGCCACTATGCATAGAGAATGTCTGTTAAGCTGTTGGACGATTCACTGCTGCCTTAATGACAGGTTTTGAAAGCAAGACATTGTTTATTATGTGGCCTTACTGAACAATGACTTGTTAGGGTGAGAAAATAACTATAGTAGTTGAAGTGAACTTTTGAACGACAGACTGAGAGTCATCTGTACAGACTCAGTTAAAAGTTATAAGCGCAGGACTTTTATACATGGGTGAGCGTCTCTTATATCCAAGCCTTTACCAAATGAGTTCACACAAATTTGATTAACTAGTCTCTCAGTGTTTCACAGTATACAAGAGTTTCATATACGTTGACTATGGTAACACGGTAACTGTTGCCCTGGTAGTTCTGTTTTATGGCAACCACTAACAGCTGTCTTTACCTGGACAAAATGTCTTCGACCCAAATGAAATCATTCTTTTAAGATTGTTTACATTGATGCTAAATATTATGACACAATAAGAAATGTAAGTATGCATGCCCCATTATCAACTTGTTACACGCTTTTCAATTACAAGTAACAATTCTTCTGATTGGGTCTTTCTGATCCAACTGAGGTGCTTACATGAGGCATTTTTGTTTTGATTGGACTATTTTTCAGATTAATATCTGAGTATTGAGAATGAAGAGAGTCCATGTAAACATAGCCAGTGATTGTTGCCAGAGGAGAAGATGGGAGAAACTATAGCGAAGCAAACAGAGTAGACTACAGCAGCTAGGAGTATAGGAATAGTTACTGAAGTAACCCCGGTTCTATGAATTCACCATCTCTCCTAACAGTCAGAAAGAATGAAACAGAAGCTAGGAAGCACCCAAGAAAAGTTTCTGTCTCTTCCTCGTCTGAGAGTGCTGAAAGAAGAGATAGCATTGGGGGTTGTAGACCGTAGGCATGTATGCCCTGCGTACGCATCAACCCTGTGTGACTACTCTCACCTCCAGAGGGAGGAGACAAAAGTTCCACACTGTAGCTTCAAAAGTCTGTGTCAAAATTAGTTGAATAAATTGGCAACAGCTGGTAAATACTAACAAGAATTATAAGACTATGTTTGTGGGACTGGAATATAGTATAATGGCTTCACACATACATACTGTATATACATAAAGGAATTGAAATCATTTTCACACTGTGCACCAGTTCTGAATGTTAAACTGTAAAACGGAGATATGCATTTTGCTCTATAACTTTTGTGAACACAACTATTATTATATAACTGTCTTTAAATAAACATATCAAATGTCTGTGTGACCAACTTTGTCATGTTTCACTGACAAAAAGGCCCTCAGTAACATCATTACACCTATTGCATTCTAAAGCATTTTAATAGCTATTATTATAATGCGGATAGAAGTTGGAGGGTCTTATTGTCTAGAGGCCAAATTAAATCAATCTTCGGTGTAATTCATTTGTGTATATTTGGACTATGCTACTGCTCAATAATGATCTGATAAATATACAGGACTGTGTTGATCAGATTATACAAACTTCCCTTTCCATTGTACAGTTGATGCTGACCCTACCTACGCTTATTATGTCATCCCAATGTGCACACGCTGCCTTGGAGTAACCTATATGTTGCCATGGTTACTCTGCAGCCCATGAGTGCCGTATAAATTAAAGCAGGATGGTTGGTGAAGATGTGAACCCTATAGAAATCTATACTCTGCCCTCGTATTTATCTTCAGGATAGTATAGAATCTAATATGTCATTTCTGGGAGAGTGTCTTGCTGAATGAAAAGTCTAACAGTATTAACCTGTGAAATCAAAACATAGTTCTGCATGATTATGAGATGAAGGATGTTTGTTTTTTTGGCAGCTAGTGATGTTATTTTTGTTTTTATCTTTTAGTTTGTAATGAGACATGGTATAATGAATGTATTTGTCTAAAAGATGAAATGTTCCAGTAAAGTTTAAATCCATTTAGTCATGGTTACGATGTGCCAACAGTGATTAGTTTTGCTGAAAATGTTCAGTAGTTTGTTTTGAAATGATCGAAAACACCTAAAACACAGACTGAGACTTTTCTCTTTGTGTGTCTGTTACCTCATCTACCTCCTCCTTCCATCTTGCTTCCTTTTGCAGGTGTCTCTCTCTCTGTCTGTCTCTCTATGGCGTATGAAGCAGAGGATCCTCAGTTTCAAGCTGGGCCAGCTGCCTGCGCAGGCTGTTTACTTTGTTCTGCAGTTCCTTGTTGTATTCGATAATATGCACCATTTCCTCGTAGGCCTCATCCAAACACTTGGAAGAGCGGTTCCAGCGAAGAAACACACCTTTAATTGAAGAAGGGGGATGAGAGTACACAAAGATCAAAACATATTGTGAGGAAGTGAATCCAAAAAAATTTAACAGAGGAGTGCACATTTACAGTACAACAATGTCAAAATGTGGAGGTTACATAATCACACGCACACACGTTTAAAAGAACATGTTAGCTTGACATGAATAAGTGTTGAAAAGGAGACCATCAGTTGTGTGAAAAGACTCAGAAAACCTACTCATAAACAGTTGGACCTTGACAGAGTGTGGAGGACGTTGAAAGAGGAACAAGTGTGACCACAGAGATGTGCTGCATGACAGGTATGTACAGCACTGCGTGTGCCAGTAATCTGAGCTTTTTTTAGTTCCGTCAAAAGGGATTCACTTCATTATAGAGATCGGAAGTACTTTATCATGTTATTTACTTTGGGTACGAAACAGTTCAAATCCATGATGGAATAAATAAGTCTGTAAATAAAAAAAAAAAAAAACACAAAATACACATCCAGTGGTTTAAGGAAAGTTAAAATATGAATGGTTGAGATTGTGACTGTAAACTACTGACAACTTGTCCAGCGTTAATAGTCAGTGCTATACAGCCGCGCCTGCAATTTAATAAACATATTTTTTATGCTTCCATGTCAGAAGGAACAAAATACTTCTCAGTCTCTGTCCACATATGAAACAAATTGCTTCATTTTTATTAAATACACTAAAACTCATTAAACACCAATTTAAATTCTAAACAAATGATCAAGCTACTCATTTATCACTCATGTATAGTATGTCTATTGTAATGTAGAAATTTTGCTCTCAAACCTGTCAGGATTATTATTATTATTTTTTGCATAACCTCAGTCCATACTAGTGGCCACGCCAGACTGGAAATCTGGATTTCTATTGGGTCTCTTAAATTGGCCAGGGACGGCGTGTGCGTCATGTTCTATGAAAGAGCTGCATAGGCAAGATGTAACGTGCACTCGTCAGTTCTCAAATGTCGTGTTCCACTTCATATAGAATGAGGGCGTGGGTCTACGGCTTTGGGTAGTAAGGGAGGCCCCTCAAACAGAATGCCTGAACCCAGTGACCCATTATCTGTCTAGACCACCCTCCCCCATCTTTTCTTTATGAATGGCCTCGTACAGATTCCCCGCGGCTATTTTCAGCTACTCCGAACCCAATTGAAATGAACTGAATCTGCAAGAAAAAAGAAAAAATGAAAAAAATACGTTTTCTTTCCAACATCATTAAGTTCTGGGGAAAAAAATCTCAATAACTTTGCCCCCAAACTAATCTGGGGACTTGTTATATAAAAGTTAGGTAAACAACAAATTCAGACTTATTGATCAGATTCATTGCTTTCAATTTAACCCATTCTCAATATTTCAAAAATTGTTGTGGTGTTCCCCAAGATTCGGTTCAGGGCCCAGTGCTTTCTACATTGCACCTGTTTTACTTTGGTTAAATAATGGTGACAATATTATAACCAGAACCATATAACCAGACAATATTCAATTATACATTTTGTTTAATTCTTGAAATGTTCCAAAACTGTCAGTTCTACATAATTGCCTCAAATCTATAGATCATTTTCTACAGTTAAATATTGAGAAAACCAGTTTGTATTTCTTCGGCATAAGGCATTTGACATGTCAACATTCAGAATTCAGAAAATTAAACTTAGTCTGTTAAAAATAAGAATCAAATAAAGATTTATGCAGCTGTTGTGATGTTTTAGCATTTCCAATGAAACCACTGTTGCTACAGTCTGAAAGTGTATTACTGAGATTAGCAAAGCTACGACTGCTAACTGGGAACAGGTAGTAAACTGTAAAACATCAGGGGCTCAGGTGTGAATGAAAATACCCATACTAAGACATGTAAGGCACTCACTGACATACCGAAGGAGCAATTTGTGAAATGCTGAAAATGAAAAGGCACATATGTGTTTTTGTTCTTTTTGTAACATGGTTATAAGACACATTATCGGTGGATGTTACTGAGGTTAAAGCATAGTAGAAGGTTAGTTCACATACCAAATGTGAAATTTCAGATCTATTCTTTCATTACGTTTGAAGAGTTACAGAATTTATATTTTTACACTTTTCTTGTCTTCATGTATGTGACCTTCAACATGAGAGCCAATGGATGGAGATGCAATTTTCATGCTGCAGTATACAATTTGCTCAGTGTCACTCAAGCTTTGGATAGGATCAAATTATGCAATCAATGTCGCCCCCTTGTGGTGAGATGAGCCAACGTTGAGATGTTGAATAACTTATGTTCGCATGCTAATGGTACTTTTCTCTGCTATTAATAATGGTATACTAATAGTAGTGGTTTTTAAGCATTAATTTAGCGCAAGTCAGTGCATGCATTAATTCAAATCAACAGTCGTCATCTGTTTGTGGCAATGTAAGTACACAGCAGGTAGTCTTACTGGTTGACACACAGGGTCAGACTTCCTCTGTCAGTCACTTACACACTTCAGAAAATGTGAGCATTCTCATGGAAAGGTGTAAAAGTTGAAAATGTGTAGAATATGGAGATATTAAAATCTTCTTTGTGATCGGTTTCATCCATTCAAACTTTACTTCCCTGAAACATGATTTCAAATTCACTTACTTACTTACTGTTGCCAATTTCTACTTCTTCTATCTGTGATGTAATGGTAATTATAATCAGCGTTGTACATTTTTTTAGTCTAAAGAGCATTTGAGTTCACTTGTGTTTTAGTGCATTCTGAGCAATATACTCTGACATTATCTTTTCCCCAACAGAGACAACCTCTAACATCTACTGTATAATCTCAGTCACTGAATGCTTTTTTAATTGCACCTTACCTTCCCACAGCAGCAGACTCTGAGGGGCCACAGAGGGCCAGATCACAAGACTGTTGGCCTCGTAGAGTGGGTTGGTAAAATGCTCCAGCTCTTGGGGCCGATTCACCCATGACCAGAGGGACACGGTCTTCTCGGGCAGAGACAGCCTGGCTCTGTGAAAGAGTTAGGTGAGGCAGGGGGCACTGTTTATCAAAAAGTCAAACACAGCTAAATCGAAAGCATAGGCCAGGTAGTTCAACTTCAGACTTACCTCTCGGCTGAACTGTTGCCCAAGAAAGTGCCAAACTGAGAGGCATAAGCATGTTCGAATAGCAGCACCAAGAAGCTTTCACTGAACTCAAAAGAACACGGAAACTGGCGAAGGATCTGCCACACGCAGTCCAAGAACAGCAGAAAGACAGGAGCCTCTTGGCGAGGCTTGCTGTTGGAGTAGGCTGACTGAGCACAGCGCTGCTGGAAGGCGTGACCTGCCTGGATAAGTGATCAAAAAGGTGAGTGCTCATGGGCTACACAAAAGTGTGTTCATAAAAATAAATAAACAAAGATCTTAATAGATGTAACTCAATTTGTGGTAAACTCTGCCCTTTGTAGCAATTCTCTTAACTCCTGCCTTGCACATTCGGATTCCCTTCAATGTACAGCAACAAATCCTGTTAGGCAGGGGTTAGGCAGTGCATCAAAGCTTAGGGAAGCTTACCTGGAGCCACTCCCGCTCCACCAGTCCCTGGAAGCCTTTGACTGTCCTGCAGGTCGGATCAAGGATGATCTGAGCCAAGGAGGTTACCTGCAGGGTGGAGTCTGCCCCTTCTGTACCATGAACGAGCACCGACGCTCCCTCCCTGAGACAAACACACACGCTTGCAATTCGAGTTTCTGTTATGGTTTAGCATAACAAGCAAACCAAATGTAGTTCCCTGACCTGTCGATACACTGGGCAGCCAGGCAGGCAGTGGTAAGGATCTCCTTGACGTTAGTCTGCCAGCTGGAGGCCTCGAGCTTGCTTAACCAGCGGTCCATGCTGTGAGACTGGTCGTTACACGCCTCCACCAGTTTAATCAGGCTCTCCTGGAGGACATTTGGCCTGGAATTGACAAAAAGGTCACAATGCTAAAAGAAAAGTCAGCACTGTTGACACATTCAGCATCCATTCTTACCACTCCTCTTAATATCTAACTTTCAAGCAGGACAAAAAAAAGCAACCTTTCAATGGCCTTGTGGATCCTCCTCCACTGTGGGTAGTTAGCTTCAGACTCAAATCCTCCACCTCGAGCTTTGGCCTGCTGAGCAACATTGATAGCGCGCGTATCAATGATGTATCCGCGTTTTCCTGGCCGCAGGGTGGCGTTGATCAGCTTCTCGTCTTCCTTACACCGTCGCCCATTGGTGCCCGTCAGTGGCTGTCCCGCTCGCATCATCACCTGAACATGGAAGTCATTTGAGGACTTTTCAAGAGACAGGCCTAAAACAATCAAATGCCAAAGCAGCTAATTTCCTTGTCCCTTACCATGCCGTTCTTCTTGTGGTAGTAGCTAAGTACTGGAAAACGTCCACCATGACGGAAAGAAGCGATTTTCTTCAGTGTGTCATTGTCGATGTCTTTGGGTACTGCCACTAGAGGGGGGTATGACGGACACACGCTGAAGTCCTTGTTGACGTCGCTCAGTCTCCACTCATCTGTCTGAGAGAAGGGATAGCGCCATGTTAAGAGAGAGGGTGAAAGAGGAGTAATCACTCACAGCCCTGTGTTTGTGTTTTTCTCATATCAGTCTACTAACCAATAAAAATAGATATTAAATAGAATTATCACCATGTGGTTATATGCCAGTCAAGTTGCAGCTGACATCCATGTATGTCCATGGTTCAAATCATTCACTCACTTGACAAAACATTAAGTACGCTGATAAAAACAAAACACATCCTAATATAAAAATACTGCATTTAATCCCCTTTCATGACTGTTATAATGTTCTGTTTATGTTGAAACAGTGTAAGAAAGGTGGTGATTCTTCTGTATGATCATTTTGGAGGATGTAGTTTGTGGTGCTGTTAAATTGTAATGAATTAAACACAATACTAGAAGCATGTGTCGGTACAACACAATACACTTCAATGATAGTATAAACCACAGCCTCCAAAATGAAAACACAGCTGAATCTCTGGGTTATTTAAACAGATGCCAAATACCATAACCTTCATGAAAATAACATTTAGTGTAGGTCTGTTATATTAGAATGCATTGATTTACACTAGTGTACCTAATGAACTGGCAACTAGTTGTAAACTGCTTGTGGTTAAGACTGTTTAGCAAAAGGTCTTAAGGAAGTTGTTGCTATATTGATATTTATGATTCCACTAAGAAACGAGATGTCTGCCTTTCCTAAAGGTGTTCATGAGATACTACATTCACTACAATGGGGCAGATGTACGTACAGTACATACAGAGGGACAACTAACTCGAAAATATAATACTTGTCACAACTAATCATATCTATACCATGGACTCCAAATCTTTAAAGGCGTTCTGTGGAAGAAATGTATTCCATCCGTCCTCTATGACTTCAAACATGGGCCGGTAGAAGAAAGGGTACATCAGGGAGACCAAATCAAGAGTGGACAGAGCCTTGAGGGGAATAAAAGATATTTATACAAAATTGTTAGTACATGCAGAAAGTCTTCTGGCACTGCAAATACAAACAGTACATGAAATTAAAAATGCTTAGCAGTTCACCGTAGTTCCAATCAGTACTCTGTAATAATGGATAGGAGTTTGTTTTTACCTCAATAGAGTTGGCAATGTTGATACACTCCTCCATACCAGGAATGTCGAGCTGGATCACCCTCAAGTCTTTGCATTTGACTATGATGGTTCCCAAAGATCCTACAAATCTGGAAGACAAGTTCAAGGTTTCATTAATAAAACTACAATACACATTAGTATTGGGACTCTTTTGTAACTACAGTTTCAGACTCTTCAGCACATGGCCATTTCCTCGCACTGCTGCTGTGTTTCATTCACACCTAGAAGAGCACTGAGCCCCTCTGTAATGTAGGAAATTCACTTATTTATTTTGCCATTCTGTGCAATATGGTAAATGGCCTTGCTTTTATATAGCGCTTTTCTACCTATTGGTACTCAAAGCCCTTTACAGTCACAGACGCATCTACCCAGTTCAGTGTCTTTCTCAAGGACACTTCAGCATGTGGCACATTCCGGGGATCGAACCGCTAACCCTCTGGTTCATAGACAACCCGCTCTACCTACTGAGCCACAGCCGTTAAGAATATCTGCTTTTCTCAGGAGCAACACTCTTATTGAACTTGTCCTTAGTGTATATTCAAACTCCACCACTTCAACATGTGTGTGTGGTATTTTTCCACTTACTTAAATCTAACTTTTATATTTGCTCTGCCGTAGTAACGCCTACATTTCCACTTTGGATCAATACAGTCTTATCTTCTCACTCTGATGACTGATTGTATATTCAGTGACTGCTTATTAAGTCACTGAATACTTAAAGGCATGGTCACACACCTCCTCCAAGGACAACCAAAATAAAATCAAACTGACTTGTAAGGGAAGCAAAATGGAGACATCCTGAAGTGAGAGTCAAACTTCCTGCCACAACTTTCACTTCCTCTCAGTGATGCATGTGGGAACATGCGCAATGTAATGTTCTGTTCTGCATGTATTCACAAAAAAGAGGTGGAAAAAAGAACAAAAAGACAGGTGCAACCACATCTAAATATGACTCTATTGACTGTTACTCCAGTGTTAATAAAACTAATTTCAGCCAATGCATGCCCTGCATCTCCTCACAATAAGAAATAAAACAACATTTTGACATTTTAGAAAAGGCTGTGGGGGATTATCACCTCTTCTCTATGGAGTCAATGTTTGAATGAAGCAGCCACAGCTCCTCTGTGTTGTCCTGTCTGGAGGACAGAATCAGGTGATGACCAGTCAAACAAAGGGTCCCCTCCACGGTGGGCATGAAAGGCCGGTGCAGGACAACTCCATCTACCCTGGGCGTCTTAATCAGCTCTGCAAACTCCATGATCTGACCAGAAAACAAATGTTTAATGTAGACAACACTACTGATTAGCTCAAGTTCATATTGGTATGACAAGCGAATATAAGTCCTGCTGGGCGGCTATTAAATATGAGTATCCTGCAGGTCACTGTCATGTAACATTAAAACGATAAATGCTACAACAATCAGTCAGCTAGGCAATGTTCGCTGGATTGAGGAAATGAAGTGGCTAACGTTAGCTAGCAGGCTAATCGTGACAGAAACAGGATCGTTTGCGGTACAGAGTGTTCGTCATTTTCACATTTCAACCAAAATGGCAACACAATACATACTACAAATACACAGAACCAGAGTGGAAGTTTTTCGTCGAGACAACGAATATTTATCATACATTTACCTGATATTCAATTCTTTTATTTGGATGAGGGGCGAGACTGGTACGTTCACAAAAACACGCCGGCCGGAAACAAGCCGACTTGAAAAAATGTACCCAGGACTATTTGCGTCGCAAATTCGTCTTTATTAAAAATAAATAAAGAAATAAATAAATGTTTTCCGGTGCATTTGTTATTAAAGCCACGGCGTAAATGCTCTGCAGAGTTTATGAAATGGGACTGAAAAGGACAAAATATATGACATTAATTAATTTGTAAATAATCAGTATAATCAAACGTCTAGAACAAGTGAAATGATCAACTGGTGTGAAAGAGTACTCATCAGTCGACTCGTCTAGACATTAAGTCATGTTAGATCCATTTTCTAGGGCAAAAATAAATAAATAAATAAGAATCACTCAAACATTTGATTGAATGAATCCTTTTCCATGGAAGGCGGCATAAATAAAATAGTAGACGGTTACAGAAATTTCACAAGCATTCATTTGTTGATCTGATTAAATGAAACATTACAAGACCACATAAGGCACATCTTTTCATCTTCTTGTTTCATTTGTCAAGGTGTCCCTTTTTGAAGCCTTGTCAACACATCCACCAGCTGCTGTATGAACAGTCAGCTGATACCAATAAGGGACACCAGGTGGCGACATTGCAACATTTTTTGAGCGATTCATGCACCTAATTGAGCCTGGTACATCCTGCATGGTTTACAGAAACAAATCATTGTATTGGTTAAGAAATCGGAGATCGCGAACATAAGGGTGAACCTGGTGATGGAGGGTTGTTAATAGGAATAGGAAAACCATAAATAGACTTCTTTCAAGAAGAACCACAAGAAGATATAAAGCAGTTAGGTACACGTAAAAGGTTGTAAACAGGAACGCAAGAGGATTGAGGATACTTAGACAATCTACCAAGAGTAAAAGGTTAACAACCAGTTGCAGCAGTTGCAAGTTAAGAGGAGAAAGGTCCTTGCAAGAGGGAATTCAAATAGAGACCAAACCCTTGGGTTGATTTGGGTGAGGGAAATGTAAGTCACATGAACACATAGATTTAATGTATCTGATAAAATAAGTAAAATGGTTCTGATGCATTGAAACACTTCCAGTGTCAGGTATTGCTATGTTTCAAGTAGATGGTGCAGTGGAGGTTAATGGGTTTTCTTGGAGGAGCGTGGGCAGCTTGCTGAAAGAGAGGGTAACTTTGATAATAGAGGCCTACAGCTCTTCCATGTAGCAGAGAAAAGAGCAGGGACGACACAACTTGTCTGAAGAGGAGGAATGAGAAGGCAACGTGCAGTGGCAGACCAGACAAAACAGTACCCTGGCGCACAATGGCATCAAACAGGATGCTGATTTCTGGCTAAAAAACTGTGAAAAATATAACACAACACACGCTCACAGTACAGCGCTTTAAAGATCACACGTCGAGCATCCTTCCCTAAAAAAACAGCAGGGAGTTTATTCTAAAGAAAAGAGGGGAAGCTGTTGCCTGAGGATTTTGTCTCAGTTGTCGGGCCTGTGCGGAGGCTTGCCTGCTCAGATCTTAAAGCACATTAAGGAACCACACATCAACCTTTAATGAGGTGAACACTTCTGAAAAGAGAAGAAGAGCAGATGGTCTTGGCGGAGGGTAAGGCGCCGGGCCAGTTTGTTTTAGACACATCTTTGTCAGAGCAATGCATGTGTGTGTCGGTGACGAATGGCAAATCAGCGCAGTATTTTGCTTGGGCTGCAGCCTGTCTGAGCTTCACAATAGATGGCTTTGCTCTGGGCCTTTCCAGCCCGCATCATAGAGCACGCTGCCTAGACGCCGGCGCGCAATTGAATGTGAAAACCCAGCGTTGCTTTATGAACTAAATAACTGCCCGTCTTCTGAGCAAAGTACGCTTTGCTGCGCTTTAAAAAAAAAAAAAAGAAGAAGAAGAAGATGGGCTGATAAAAATAGCTTTAAAAGCAAATATCTTTTCACAGCCTTATGTGGGATAAGATAGAGTAACATAACCTCTATCCTAGATAAACATGCTGGTGCAGGTGAAGAGGATTTAGTTTAGCATCTGTAATAAAAGAAGTAAAAATAAGTTTATTAAAAAAGCTAAAAGAGACAAAACCTTCTGAAACGCACACTTTCCAATGACAGTAACCATCAAACTGCTTGTGAGTCCATATCCGCCATGACTGAAATAAATGCTCACCCCCCTGCGTCTCATTATAGATCAGATCTTGACATTTATTGACGAACATTCGGGAACATTGCGTGGCAAATTTTAGGGGACTGACAATTAGTGCCCACGCCTACACCATTACTCATTCAAGCCTTTTCATTCAGTTTCTGATGAAGACAATCTCGTCCATGATTCACTCCTTTCCTTTAACCCTCTGTTCTGAATGGTTGCTGCTTAATTCCTGCTTATGCAAAGTTATTTTGGGCATGTCCAGTGAATCAGAGCGGTCTGTCAAGGCGGATAATAACCGTGGGTGCACAGTCTGATACCAAAAGTCTGCTGAGTGAGAGTGTGAGAAATGTTTGGGCTATTTATACTTTATCACACTCATAATTAAATGTAGGTTTTTGGTGTTTCTGAGTTTTTCACTGAGACCTTCCCGTCTGCTCCAGCTACACACTCATCATCCCGGAGCTCAAAGAGAGTTACTGAGAAACAGTGTAAAATCTCCAGGAGCATTCATCACTAATGACATTCTTTGCATTATTTAGGCTGGATAGAACATGCTACATGTGTGCTACTGTAAACCCTGAGCCTGAGCAACATCCTCCCCTATTTGCTCTGTTTAAACTTTCATGTGGTTTGAGAACTGGTTTGTTTTTCATCCTCTCATTTTCACTTCTTCCTTTCCTTTCTAATCATTTATTTCTTCTTTTCTGTCCTACATTTTATTCACTTAATTTTCATTTTCTACCATCAGGTCTTCCTTGCCTTCCTTTATTTTATACCTTCTGTCTGTTATTTCTTTTCCCTCCTTTCCTCCTTTCCTTCCTTCTTTTCTTTCTTATTTCCTTCATTTTTCTTCCTTTCTTTCTTGTTTACTTCCTGCTTTCCTTCAGTCCCATTCCTTAATTTATTTCTTCTTTCCTTCCTTCTTTTCTGTCATTCTTTCATTCTTTCTGTGCCGTCCTTCCTTCCTTCCTTCATTTCCACTCCTTCTTTCCTCCTTTCACCCCTTCCTTCCTCCCTCTCTTCATTTCATACCTTCAGGTCCTTCACTTTGTATTTTCTTTGTTCATTTCCTTCTTCCATTCCTGCCTGCTCCTTTCCTTCCCTTCCTTCCTTCCTTCCTTCCTTCTTTCCTTCCTACTTTCTTTTCCTCATTTCCGTCCTTCCTATCTTGTTGCATCCTGTTCCTTTCCTCAGCTCATTCCTTTAAATCTTTCCTTCCTCTCTATGATATAACATTTGAATATTAGTTGGTGCAGCATCACTAACACTCACTCAAAGAAAGTACAAAATGTAAAATAGCTTAGTCTGCAATGAATTTGCTACAATTGGTCATTTTGCTGATATAGGATATAGTGCAGAACTCATATGCTCTGTGGGGTCCTCTTTCATGAGTGGGAAACACACACACAAACACTGCTGAGGGTCTTTGTTTTCCTTTCTTGACTGTTGCCTGTTTTTGCTTAAATTTTATTGGTTGTGCATGTGCTTTATAGGGGCAGCACAGTGGCGAGGTGGTGCCTCACAGCAGGAAGGTCACCGGTTCGAATCCATGGGCCGGCTGGCCTTTCTGTGTGGAGTTTGCATGTTCTCCCTGTGTCTGCATGGGTTCTCTCCGGGTACTCCAGCTTCCTCCCACCATCCAAAGACATGCTGGTTAGGTTAATTGGTGATTCTAAATTGGCCGTAGGTGTGAGTGTGAGTGTGAATGGTTGTCTGTCTCTCTGTGTTGGCCTTGCGATGGACTGGCGACCTGTCCAGGGTGTACCCTGCCTCTCACCTGATGACAGCTGGGATAGGCTCCAGCAGACCCCCGTGACCCTTAACAGGACTAAACGGGTATAGAAGATGAATGAATGAATGAATGTGCTTTATAATTTAGTGTCACCTGGCCACTTTTATTGCTGTGAGGCCTTTTCCAGCATTAACCTGTCTAAACCAGCGGAGCATCAGACCTCAGCTTACACCTGCTCAAAAGGAGCAGGACGGACAAAATCCCTGAGGAAGAAGAGAAGATGAAGAGATGAAATACAATCATGCCCTCTTCTTTATATTTGACTGCATTTAAAATCTTTTATTTTTATTTATTTTTTTTATTTTTTTTTTACCAGGTATTTGGCTCAGAGGAACGGCTTTGGTCTGATTATTTTCATTCAGCACCACTGTGACTTTTATGATGTAAAATAAAAAAGACTTTCCTCACCCACAGTTTAACATGCCTGATAGATAAACAAGTAGCAGTTCACTTTGACAAGCACAAGGTTTAAAAGCAAACTGAATACAAATCTCACGTGATGTGTGTGCATGGAGGTATACATCGATCAAGCATAATATTATGACCACCTTCCTAATATTGTGTTGGGTTAGGGTTATCCCTTGTGCCTCCAAAACTGTTCTGACTCATCAGAGAATGGACATGGGTCTTCTGAGGGCATCAGTTATAGCTTTAGGGAACCACTGACACTGTTTTGGGGTTAAGAACAGAACTAGATTTATGCTTAGGGGAAGGCTTTTCAATGATGGTCCCAAGAGAGAAGAAGAGAGAGAGATGTGTGGTGGGTTCAGCACTAGACAGCTCCCATCAAATCCAAACAGTCAGAGCAGAGCTGAGCAGGCAGCGGGGGTGAAGCGGACATGATCCAATCAATCTCACACTGGATATGTCCCTGCATGGCAGCTCTGTGGGTACAGTCCAATCACAGTTGTTGAGCCTGCAGCGGACTCGCCACCTCGGTAAGCTTTTTATTTTTCAGCAAATGCTTAACCCCTTGACTGCTGCTGAAAGAAAATGCTGCACAATGGCGGAAAAGCCCGGAGAGATCAGCCCCTCTCCTTCTCTTCAAGGAGTTGGGCAAGATGTGTAGATTGTAGCAGTTGTCTTTTGATATTCATTCAGTTTTACAAAAGCATGGGAGCTTTTCTTTACATCGGTTACATTCAGACACAAGTTATTAGAACACAGTGATCCGTGTGAGCATTTCAAAAAGCATTACAAGCATTACGAGAACAAACTTTAACCAGAAAAGTCCAGCGATGACTCAGACAATGAAGAACACATCAAAAAACAAAAATTAGGAATCAGGCAAATTGGGAATTTCTTTGTAAGGTCCAGTGGCGGTGAAGCATACAGGATTAGGTCAGACACCATCCTGCCAACTGATAGTAATCCTGATGGTCAAAACAACACTAGGTGTACTAAGGATTCACCAGCCACGGCAAAAATACAAGAAGACACACACAACAGAGACACTGCAACAAACAGTAACAAAAAACAAAAGGCTTCACCTGCATGTTTCTGGTAATCCCAGTAATCCAAAACACAGCAGCACATCAACCAAACCAAACCCTGGAGGTAATCCCAATGAGTTCAGGCATAGAGGTAATGAATCCAACTCTGGCAGGGATGGAGGAAGCCCAATGCTTGTCACAGTCAAAACTCGGAAGGCACATTTGAAGAGGATTAGGAATTTCTTCTCCAGGATAGGGAGGTGCTTGTTCGGCTGCACTGCAAAACCTGAAGTGTCACCCTATAACAATCTGCAGCAGTTTGTAGCTGTACAGAACAAAAGTCATCACCATTCACCATTTACTAACCGTAACTCTTTTACACTTAAATTTCTATTTATTTTAATCTTATTACTTACTTTTTACTTATTTTTTTGTGCCAGCCTGCGCACCTTTAACCCTCAGGCATCAGTTTAATTTACCCTCTTTTTGTTATTAAGGACGAAAATGTCCAACTGATTAACTGATTAATATTTTTTTTCTGCATAAATCTCTTAAAAGAAAGAAACAAACAAAAAAAATGTTTTTAGTAACCAAACTGGCATTTTAAGGGTTAAACGCTTCAAAATTATTGAATTGGTGGTTTAAGAGATTTATGAGGGAAAAAACAGATATAAAATATGAATCAGTTAAGCTTGGTCCTAAAATGTCCCTAATGATGCATGAGGGTTAATATAAACATAGATTTCTCATTTTTAGCAGTCACCTTATGCTCACACTTTTACTAAGATGCTCCAAAATTAATACTTTAAATATTGTCTTTTTTATTTTTTCTTCTGTGTTTGTATGTTCCTGTATCTCTGTGGGTTTTCCCTGGGTACTCCAGTTTCCTCCCACATTCTAAGGATATGCAGGATTGATTCTAAATTGAGTCTTCAATTCAGTTAATAAATTTAATGAAATTATACATTACTTTTACTCTGTTATTCCTCCATCTATATGATGACTGCTGCCTTATTTGTCCTTTCCAGGGTGAGAGGGATCAGCCACAATCTTAGCTGCATGCTTCAGAGTCCTGGAAGCATACAGCTAGTCGAGAGACTTCAGACTGCAGCTCTTGTCCTTAGCAGAGGCTGCCGCATACCAGCTGGTGATGGAGTTGGTGAGGATGGACTCAGTGATGGCAGTGTGGAAGTGCACCATCATTGTCTTTGGCAGGTTACATTTCTTCAGCTGCTGCAGGAAATACGTCCGCTGCTTTTTGATTGGGGCACTGTTCAGCTCCCATCTGAGGTCCTGGGAGATGATGGTGCCCAGGAAATGGAAGGACAGTGTTGGCTGTAGAGTCACACAGGATGATGGGGAAGAAGTGGGGCCATGTTCTTTCTGTTATCCACGATGATCTTCACAGTCTTGGCAGCGTTCAACTCCAGGTTGCTACGGCTGCACCAAGTCACCATGCGGTCAATCTTCAGTCTGTAGGCGGTCTCATCTCCATCAGAGATGAGCCCACTGAGGGTGGTGTCATCCGCAAACTCCAGGAGCTTGACAGACTCGGCTTCATTGAAAATGAGGACTACCCTCAATGAACCTCTGAGAATAAATAAAGATTGAATGAATGAATGAATGAATGACTGGAGGTGCAGCTGTTTGTATACAGGGAGAAGAGCAGAGGTAAAAGGACAAAGCCTTGACCCCTGCTGATAGTACGGGAGTCTGAGAGGTGTTTTCCCAGGCTCACATGCTGCCTCCTGTCAGACAGACAGAACAACCGTGTTGAAGGCCAAGACAGCTGATCAGCACAGTGCTTCAAGGTAGATTGGGACCCTTGTAGTTTGTGATGTTCCTGAAGAACCTCCAGACAGAGTTCGATTTGTTAGCTGCAAAGTGACTCTTTTCTGAGTACTGTCGTTTAGCTTCCCTGAACTTGTACTTTGACTCCGTCTCCACTCCTGAATGCCTTCTCCTTCTCCAACCTGAGGTGCCTGAGTTTGGCTGTGAACCAGGGTTTGTCATTATTCTAACTCACCCTGGTGCGTTTTGGAATACAGCAGTCCTCACGGAAGCTGATGTATGACATCAGTGCTTCTGTGTACTCATCCAAACTGTTTGTTGCTGCCTTGAAAGTGTCCCAGCCAGTACAGTCCAAACATGCCCTTAAGCTCTCCACAGCTTCACTGGTCCACATCTTAGATGTCCACACAGCAGCAAGTTTGTGCCTGTATACTGGAATCAGGTGGATCATGACAGGGTCTGATTTTCCCAGTGGGGTTTGCATTTTATTTAAAAGGATTCCAAGTCTGGGGAACAGTACTGCTGGATTACTGTCACGTCGGTACAGCAGTTACAGTTAAAAACATATACCTTCCACCTTTCGTCTTGCTGGAGAGCTCTGCAGCATGTCTTTATGATGCTGGATGTCAGAGCAGCTGGTCTGTAGTCATACATTTCCCTCAGGTGTAACTTCTCGGGGACAGGGATGATGCAGGATGTCTTCCACTGAGCCTACATCTCCTAAGCACTTTGAATCAAAACCTTCCGTAGATCAGTAGTGTTGTTAGTTCCTGTGGGTCCTCTTCCAAAAGTGATGATTAGTTTTTTTTCCATCTTTTGCAGAAAAATCTCTATGGACTGACAGGTTCAGGTCCAGTAAGCAGGACATGGAATCCAGGAGCATTCTGTTTTTGTTTGATTCAATCATAAACATTTTCAAAAGCAAACATTGCATTTTTGAACATAAACACTTTTATAACATCTCTACAACTGATTAAGAATAAGAATAAGAATAAGAAAAGCTTTATTTGTCCCACAATGGGGAAATTGCAGTTTGCAACAGCATACAGATAGGACAGAGATTGCACAGACTGGTGTAGCTGGGTTATAAAGTTATTACACCTTGTGGTGTAATAATATTGCACATATTAGGAGTGTTCGTTTTGAAGCCTAATAGCAGCAGGAAGGAAAGACCTTCTGTATCTTTCCTTCACACATCGAGGGTGAAGCAGTCTGTCACTGAAGCTGCTCCTCAGTTTAACCACAGTTTAATAGTTTGAATCACACATCTCTTGCTGCACAGGCAGTTACCATAGTTACTAAGTGATTGTTTATATTCGAAAAAATATGTTCCAAGCTCCACAGCCTTTGTAGCTGTCCGGTTAATAGTGGGGATGGTGATGGTTGGAGCGTTTGCTGGTGTCCAGGCCATGTTGATGATGTTGCTCTGTGAAAGAAAGAGAGAAATACTTTAATTAAGGGGCACTTTACACGGAAACGATTGGAGGTGAAAAGCGCAAAACATTTTATCGGATGTCCTATATCGTTTAGATGGTGACGGCGTTTTTGGGGGTTGAAAACGCAAAAAAGTGAAACCACCCTCCAGAGTGGAAATCTTAAAAACGCTCCACCCTCGCGTCACCGTGCAAAGGGTGAATAACGCAAAACTGCGTTTCTCGTCGAATAGAAATGACGTGACAAGCATGCGACAGGACCGGAAAAACAAGTAAACAACATGTCGAGCTCCGCGATGGAGGTTCAACAGGCCCTAGCCGCAATAATTTGTATCCAAGTGGTTGTTTTGGTTAATGTATTTCGTGCGCTAAGCGTGGAAAAGTAGAAGAAAAGTAAATGCCTCTACGCAGGCACTCTTGGGAGTGTTGCCACCTAGCCATCTGGCGGTATACTGCATCTATGTGTATGAAATTTCACACACTTTTGCGTTTCCGTTTGAACACAGATTTGTTTCAGAAACGCTCGTCTAAATGTGGAGTTAAAAGTGAAAACGAAACGCCACTTTTGCGCTTTTGGTTCAGATAGTTTCCGTGTAAAGGTAGCCTAAACCTCCTGATCTGGCTCATGTGGCGTTAGTGGCATGATAAGACTAAATGTCCTATCATGCCAAATAGTTGATGTTCTGACTGTGCTCACAAAAGATGATCCTCATTGGGGCATACTCATTCACTACACCTAAACAAATAGAACTGATTTGATTTAATTGAGTGAACCTGAATAAGTAAATGAGTATAACTAAACTTGAATCTGTGTCTAATGGTTTATTTAAACAGGGTAGAGGACACTAAATGAAATGAAGTTAAACAAACTTAATGAAAGTTAGTTGTACTATTCAAGTAGTAATTAAACTAAACAACTTAGCTTTAATTAACTATGTTAAGTTTACTTTGTTGTTTTCTTTTGAGGCAATGATTTTAAGTAAAGTCAACGTATTTGATTTTACAGTGTGTTGCAATGATGACAGGTAACCTGTTCAACAGATACAGTAACAGCTGACTAATTAAACACTGTCTCTTTGCCTGAATGGTTTGTTTCTGCTGTCCAGCTCCAATAGTAATATCACTGGTAACCACTAGATGACAACAGAACACAAAGATTTCTCCAGAAGATCCAAATTGTACTGTATTTGTGGACAAATACACAAAGTGACTGTGGGTTTTACACTTAGCAGTTAGTCTAAAGTGATCATCAGCTCCATGCAGTATGCGTCAGTGCATTCAGAAGTTCACATTGCATTTTACAGGAAAGTTTTGGTTGTTAGCCAATCGACAGTCCCAGTGATCTGGAAAAAACAGGTTGTGTATGATGAAAGCACGTTGGTGCAAAAACACGGTGTTCCAGGTTTCAGAATGTTCACAGAATGTGAAAGAGTTTCAGGACTATAACCCACTGTGAGTCAACAGTTCTCTCTGCAGCTTATTTTGTCACAAGGACACAAAGGCTTCTGCTTACGTTGATGACAATGGGTATGCTGACAATTATTACTGAATTCTTAGAGTGTAATCTGTCCAGCAGACAATGACTGTGAAGTTGCTTCCCACGTCACCCTGTCTTTGATGGATGTATAGAATAGCAGATAGCCAGAAGAACTTGCTAAGCCAATAGTACACAAAACCACGTGTGTGAGTATTTAGGCCCCTTATGTCATGATCCTTACAGAGATTTGACTCCCTGAGTGAGAACCTGCCAGAAATCAGTCCCTTGACAGATTTTCTTTTCCTTCCTGCATTAATAAGAAGGCTGATATGATAGAAAGAACTAAAATTGTCAACAAATACCTATCACTGATGGACTAATTTTGGACTTTATTATCCACAGCACCTATGAACAGTGCAGATCTATCTAAAGAAAGGATTTAAAGTAAAGAGTTTGACATCTGGTCAGAGGAATTAGTTCTCCATGTGCAAGAATATTAAAGCTTAGTGTTCCATCTTTTAATGTAGTTTTGATGTGGTGGCCTGCTTACTTATTATTCATTAATCTCATCATCTTGTGTCAGAACAGACTTTATCAGATAAAGTCACACCTATCAGTTAAAAATGAATTCCTTTGTTCCTTGATTCCTATCTGAATCCATTGATAGAATGCTGACTGTCATTCATTCAGCTATAAAGAGTAACATAGATTATTCTGTTGTTCACAGAAACAAAGATTATGTCACAAATATGCACCGATCAGGCATAACATTATGACCACTGACAGGAGAGGTGAATAACATTGACCTTTCTGTGACAATCCAGTGTTCTGCTGGGAAACTTTTGGACCTGACATTCATTGATGTGGATGTTACTTAGACATGTAGCACCCACCTAGGCCACACCAGGCACCCCCACCACCTAGCAATGACAAAAAGTGTCAAATATTTACTGTAACATATTCTCTATTTAATATATCACCCACCTGGTGTCATCTTTGTCTCACTCCATTTACCTCTCAGCTGATTCAGCAATGGTCAAAGAGGTGGAGCGTGAGTGGAGCTGAGGGTAAAGACAGCTAGCTACTTGTGAAGACTCCCACCTGTCACTCAAAGCAGCCATGCCTTTAATTCTGCAGAACTTTAATCACTGATAAAACTTACAGGTTTATAATTAACAGGTGGGTCAGGTTCATGTTGATGCAATGTTTTGCAGTTCTTTCATTTGTTTTGATGTTCTCCCTGTGTCTGCATGGGTTCCCTCCAGGTACTCCAGCTTCCTCCCACCGTCCAAAGACATGCTGGTTAGGTTCATTGGTGATTCTAAATTGGCCGTAGTAGGTGTTCATGTGAGTGTGAATGGTTGTCTGTCTCTCTGTGTTAGCCCTGTGATAGACTGGAGACCTGTCCAGGGTGTACCCCGCCTCTCGCCCGATGTCAGCTGGGATAGGCTCCAGCCTGTTGTAGTGTTTTACTGCATTCAAAGTAGCAGTATTTATGATTTTGATATAAACTATAAACTTTACATTTACACCAATTCATTTTTAAGCTTGCACATCTCATATTTGTCCTAGGGGATATATGACATAACCTTGGTGATTGAGAATATTCACAGACACAATACTTTGTATTATAAGGGAAATATTTAAGTCACCAAAAATCACCTTGAAGTTGTGTCTTTTTGATGTTAAGAAAAGGATTGTACTCCCTTAAATCATAGGTGTCCAGAAACACGAAACCCTGAGAATAAGAGACATTAACATAGAGTATATAATCATTCTGTGTGTGTGTTTAACCCGATATTATAGTAAAAAGCTGTCATGTGTTGTTAATTTACAGCATCCTGAAGTCAGTTTAAGACTGAAACGTGAGCTTCAGCATCACCTTGGTGTTGCAGTGCTGTAGGTAGTGACTGTATAAGCTCTGGCGCCTCTTGGCCTCCGCTGGGTGGAGACATCTGGAGACGTGTTCCTCCACTCTCTGTTGGAGGGGAAACCATACATGCTCAGTCCAGTGCTTGTGGAGCAGCTCCTTCCTCCTCAGCTCTGTTACCTCTCGCTGGTTCAGGAAACACTCCAACTCCTCAATGAAGACACATTTCAAAGTATTTCTTTTGACTGTTCATCATACTACTGTATAACACGGTAAGTATAACAATGTCTTACCTTCATGAAACCATTTTCCGTGTTCAGTAAAGGCTGGATTATTTCTTTTACCTGCTGATTTTCATTTTCCTCCATTTTTGCCTGAATAGTAAAACATAAGAAAATTCATCATGGGTTCGAGCAAGTTTGAGTTGGACTGAGTGCAGTACCTGCAGTTGTCTGAGGGAGGTGTGAGGGAGGCAGTTTTCTCTGGGGGCCTGTTTAGCTGCAGAGGATGAGGCCTCCTTCCTTTTCCATGGTCTTACATATCCACTCCTCGTCCTCACACTTGGCTGAGATAGGCTCACTCTGCTCCCTGGAGAATCCTTCATATCTGCCATGCACTCCTGAAAAACAACAATGGTCATTAATTCTTAGTACTTTTTGCTGTAACTCATACCAAGCATGTATGTTGTTTTTGCTGCTTAATTTTCAGAAACTGTACAATAGCCTGTCTGAAAATACACTACAGATTAAAAAAATATATGATTCTACCTAGATCTCCTTTAAAATAAAACACAAGCACATATAGGCTAACACTAACAATAAATTGAATCTTTATTCAACAAAGCGTAACACTTTTCTGAACATAACATCCAGCCTAGCTAGTATTTAGCACATTTCATTCAGCCTTTATTATTTCCCATGTTAATGAATGCATTAGTAGGTGTGTGAATGGTGAACACACCACTGGAACGGTTTCTCTTCATCCTTCCAGGTTACACCATGTGGAAAGGAAATAGTTTCTTATTAACCATAACTAGCTTGCTGACTGGATTTAGTGCAATAGGGTTAAACATTTTATCTCTTATTAGAAATACAACAATGTGGAACAGCAGTATTGTCTTCATTTAAATTATAGAAGCCTACATCAAGTCTGGTTACGACACCATAGCAATACTGTTTCTTCTTTTCGAGGAAGAAAGAATAGGAGGTGGCTGCTAACTTAGACTGACTTCAGTTTTCAGGAGCTAGAGAGGGAGAGAAAGAGAGAGAGAGAGAGAGAGAGGACTCCTCCAGGTGTTCATCGCGAGACAATGAAAATTTCTGCATTGTTTCAGTAACATGATACAAAAACTTCGAAAAATGACGAGTGACCAAATAGTAATTATTATTATTATTATTATTATTATTATTATTTCCGTTTGATTTGTCTCTATTTTAGATTAGTACCACGAGCTCCAAACGAGACATTAGATGGCAACCAAGTTGAGCGGGAGAGACCGTGAGCGTGTATGAGAGAGGAAGGAGAGTGCGTGTGTTTGTGTGTGTGTGTGTGTGTGTGTGTGAGTGAGAGAGAGAGAGAGAGAGAGAGAGAGAGAGAGGGAGGATGGGAGAGGTGGGGGGATGAATTACGTCGGCGTGGGACAGTGGAGGGACGGTCTGCTCATGGTACTCAGCTTGCAGCTGGAGGCGAACTGCAGTGAGGGGAAACAACTGAACAGCGGGGAATGAGATTAATGCGCAGGTAAAAATTGTTCGTTCGCAGTTGGATGCATGAGTTACAAATTAAATAGTTTGAACTTGCAGATTAGATTGTCGTTACCAGGCGGGAATAGGGCTGCAGCGGAGGGAAGGCAAGACAAGATGTGCTGCGTCCGTGGCGCCACCGGTGCGCCATCTGGGGACAGAGCGAGCGGCGACGAGCTGACACCCCGGTTTTAGATGGCTCCAACATTTGGGGTGCAAAACAGGTGTCAGGGAAGTGTCGTCACGAACCCCGGAAGCCGGAGGAGGTGGGAACATCAGAGGGAAAGATGGCAGCGAAATCCGATGGTCGCGGGGTCGTCACCGGTTTCGCCCAGCTGCACAACCTGGACGAGGTGGTGGGGACGGGAGAGGACGACACTCGGAACGGCAGCTCATTCCACATCTGCCACTGCTGCAACACCTCGTCGTGCTACTGGGGCTGCCGGAGCGCCTGCCTGCATTACCTCCGGGGGAAGGGAAAGGGGAAAGAGAAGGGGAACGATGCGGCGCCGCGACCAACGCAGGAGGAGCGCCTCTGGCTGGACTGCCTGTGGATCATCCTAGCACTGCTGGTGTTCTTCTGGGACGTGGGGACCGATTTGTGGCTGGCCATCCACTATTACCACAAACAGAACTTCCTGTGGTCAGGCCTGACCCTGTTCTTCGTGCTGGTGCCCTCGGTTCTGGTCCAGATCCTGAGCTTCAGGTGGTTTGTCCAGGATTACACTGGGGGAGGACTGGGCTGCGTGGAGGGGCTCAGTAGTCGCAGAGCTACAGCCAGTTTGCAAAGAGACAAGTGCTGCCGCCTCTCTCTCTGGGTCTGGCAGTCCGTCATACACATCTTTCAGATGGGACAAGTGTGGAGGTAAGACAAACTTTGCGTTTACGCTTTAAAAGAGTCAGTTAAACTCCCCAAAGCACAGCGTCTCCAGCTCCTCTCGCTCTTTCCATCCAGCCAGCCTTTTAACCTCCTCTTCACTGTCACCTGGTATAACCCGAGCTTGTGTACATGACTGGGGTAAAAATCAGCACCACGCTGATGCCATTACGCTCCCCTCCCAGTCTCCACCACTGCCGTGGCACACAAGTCTGTATTTGCGCTCCGGTCTATGTTGGCCAATTAGTCACATTTTACGCGCTTATGTCGCTCTCTCAGCCAAGCGTGTCAACACTAAACAGCCACATCTGCACAGAATTTGCACCGCTGGGATTGTTTCATCACAGTGCGCCATTGCGCTTGTGTGGGGAGGGAAGGGAGCTATTTGTTCAAAGAGAGACAGGTAGTATCCGAAAGCTTATGCGCGCGCTTGTGTGTGTGTGTGTGTGTGTGTGTGTGTGTGTGTGTGAGTCCCTGTGTGTGTTTGCGTCAGGCGCGCCGTTCACATCACAGTCGCCTCCATTCAGCCGCTCTCCCTCCCCGCATCAGATACTCCAAACAGAGGCCAGACGAGCATCTGTTTTCACAGCTCACAAAACTACATCTTCCTCTCTCCCCCCCTCCACACACACACAGACATGATGTCATCTATTCCTCTGCGACGCTCGACGTCCCCAAATCCACCCCTTTGGCCGCACAGACTAGCGCGTCGGGGAGCGAGGAGATGCTCAAGGTGCACGTCTCCGCGCGTAATCTGTGACATGAAGAGGCTACTGTAGTAAAATGTGACAAGTGGCGCGCGTAGCTCATTTGCTGTGTTGAGGCTGTTCGGTTGGAGCTCCTGAGCAGCGAGTTGTTTTGGTGCAGACAGACGCAGTGGCTGGCATTTAATGGGGGGAAAAAAAGTAACGCACGGCAGCTGCTCTGAGAGGACTGCCAGTGTGTGAAAAATGTAAAGCAGCGCACTGTGAGAGCCGGCGGAAGGGGTCAAATGATCGCATCCCCGACGCCCTGTTGTTTTAGTCGAGATCCGAGTATTTTTTTCTGCATCAGATACCGAGATGGATCCCTGATACTATTATAGTATTTGTGTCTGACAGCAGCCTTTGCTCCTCATCAGACAAATGGATTTTCTAAGCCATGATGTGTTGCAGTCTAATGCATGAGTACATGTGTGCTACAGGCTAAATTACTCACATGCTGAGGCCAGGAGCAAGATCTGAACTGAAATCCACTGACCTTTTTGCCACAGACCTCTAATGGTATATCTCTAGTTTTAACAGATTCTCCCTGTTCTACAGAATGAGCCTTATTCCCTTCCAGTGTGCTTGAAAAGATCTTCAGCCTTAACATGAAGTTAAATTTAGCTGCCGCTGGCGCATCCCCCAGTCAGGATGGGTTTTCCCAGAATGAGAATATCCACCATGCATCCTTCATCGGTCTCATTCCGAGCCGTGCCCGAAGGCTGTTGTATTGATCAGCTGCAGTGGCATTTGCTCAAGTTTATTTACCCCGGTGTGGTACAGCTGATTAATTGGCTCATATCTGTAGTGGGAAGAAGACATGGAGAGTGCTGTTTACTGGAGCCCAGTCAAAGACAAGTGGCGGTGCTGGTGGTTACGGGGTCAGGGTATCCTAAGTGAACCTTTAAATGGAGACCATGCAAGATGCCTCTGATCCACCTAGAAAACCAGAAAAATATATATATTTGCTTTTGAGTTACATGACATTAAACTACCACATTACGTATTTGGTCATGTCTCCCACTATTCATGTATCCATTATGTAATTTATGGTATATATTATATATCAATGTTTCCTAATTTTCTGTTTTACGACATAGATTCTGGCTGTATACCACCTGGATATGAGCTTTTAGGGTGCTAGTGTTATGCGTGCTCACTCACGTGCCGCACAGGCTTAGTGGGAGTCTTAAATGAGTCCTTCCCGAACAAAGTGATGGCCACTCAAATTACCACACTTTGGAATCACTGTTGCTATACTACTGTATACCTTTTAATCGTACCCTAGCTAGAAAGGGTCCCACTTAAGAGGACAACTCTTAACAACTCTTCTAACTACTGTACAGTATGATATGGTCACTGGAAGGAACCCACTTTGGAGATTTGGAGGGGTTGTTTCAAAATGAGTGTGTAACAGAGTTTTAATAAGCATGATTGTGAGTTGATATTTGCATTTATGTATTTACATGTTGCTTTTCGGTAGTTGCGCAACGACCCAGATGTGTGTGTGTGAGATATCTGATCAAGAACATCAAGATTCTGATGGAACTGAGTGCATATTTATGGAAGTGTGTGTCGGGGATTGTATCTTGCCAGTGCACATTGTATAACAGTTCAGTTCAGAACAGTTTTAGAGAGAAATTTGGTGAGAAAATGCCACACATGTATGTATCTTCAAACAGCTGCAGGTGGTTAGAAATGTTTAGCGCAAAGATTGGAAACAGGGGTGAAAAAGCCTAGCCTGACAAAATAAACAAGCACATAGAAAACTCTCTTATAGATTTCCTCCTCTTGTCCCCTCTGGTTGCCCGGTAACTGCTCCCATAACCCAGAGGGCAAAACTGTAAAAAGTTTTCAACAGCTTTAATTTTCACCAATAACTTCGGTTATACAGGAACGGAAGAAAAAATTCACCTAAAATAAACCGAAGCCAGCAAAGTTAAAGCAACTAAGGAACCCGAGGAAACATAATGTGTCAGTTTGCATGTTGTGACAGAACAAAGCCTGCGGCGAGGGATCATTGTCAGAACACTTTCTCCCTTTGGACATGATCCACCTGGCTGCTGGTTTGGAGTTGAGGGTCAAAAGCTGTTCTTGTCGGCTTAGTGAGAGTTCGCAACCTAAGACCCACGGGTCTAACATTTGATGTGAAGATTATTAGACACTGTGAGAGGCCACCATGCCAGTAGGAAGCATATGTTTGGAAGTCGTATTACAGTATATTGTGTGGCATGCACAAACAGTACTCTACATTGCTTGCTTTAGGTTTTAATTTGTGCTGTGATTCATTTACACTGATATGGCATAACATTATGACCACCTTCCTAATATTGTGTAGGTCTCCCTTGTGGTGACTTATCAGAGAATGGACATGGGCCTTCTGAGGGTGTCCTGTGGTGCCTGGCAACATGATGTTATCAGTGGGGGTCTTTGGGTCCTATGGGTTGGGGGGAGGGGCCTCTGTGGATCATCCCACAGATACTTAATCAGTTTGGGATCTAGTGAATTTGGAGGCCAGGTCAACACCTTGTACTGTTCTTCATGTGTTTTTTAGTTGTTCCTAAAGCGTTTTTTGTGTTTGTGTCTGTGTCAGGCTGCATCCTGCTGGGGATGGCTGCTGCCATCAAGGAGTGTCATTGATATGGGGTGGGGGTGCCTGGTCTGGTCTAGGTGGGTGCTACATATCTAAGTAATATCCACATGAATGCCAGGTCTAAAAGTTTCCCAGCAGAACATTGAATTGTCACAAGATGATCAATGATATTTACTTCTCCTGTCATAATGTTGTGGCTGATCGGTGTACTTATTTGGTTATATTATGGAGAATAAATGGCATTTCTCACACCTGAATTCCTATACAGAAGGGCAAGATGCTACTGTATCAGTTTGTGAAATGTTTTGCCTTCATTAATATGAGGAAACCAGGTGAAGTGCTGACAGGAGTCAAAAACGCCACCTCATCATGTCTCATTACCCGGTTCTATTTTCAAGTCTACATTTAATTAGCTGCTTTTTTTCCCTCTCCCTCCTCTGTGCACCTGAGGACCGAGCTGATGACAGAATCGCCAGGCTTGTTTTTGCAGTTATCTCCTTGTTAATTGTTGACAGAACAGGGAGGATTCCTCTCCCATCTGTAATCCCGCTATGTCACCAGCTTTCCACAGCTCTTTCATGTTCTCCTTCCCTGTGAATCACCGGCACTGCTGATGGAGTCTCCTTAAGCTTTAGAGATTCTGCTCACATACGCTCAGCCACACACACATACACACGCACACAGAGAGTGGATCACACATACACAGAGGTCTCCTGGCAGTAAGATGGACAGCTTAATCAGTGTAAGCCCAAATTAGCGTCTGACTGGGAAAGAGTTGCATCCATTGCCTCCCCCTTAAGAAACCCATGTAGAAAGTTTTAGGAACGTCTTCGTTGACGGGAATTCCCAGCTGAACTGGCCGGTGTGTTGTCTACTTCTTCTTCTCCCTTTTTAATGTCTAACAGCTGCTTGGAAATGTTGCGTAACTGTAGAAACTGAGCAAAATTTCCACTGTGGGAGTTAATAACCACTGAATAGAGCATTTAAACATCACGTCTCTTATGTGTTTCTCCACATTTGGAAAAAAAGGGAGTATCTGCTGTAGTTTCAAACCAACCTCAACACAACCAGATGTTTCAACATGACTTAAATATTACATATTGATTCTGATTCTGATTTAGAGACACATTCTACAAATAAAGTTTACATGTCACATCTGAGAAAACATCTGTAAAATGTCTCTGTAGGAAGTGGATTCACAAACCAAAGGTGTAGGGTTTAAAGGTAGGGAAATATATAATCCAGCATTCATTAAAGGTCAATATATTTCAGCCACTGTTGCCTTAATTGTGTTCATTAATTTTTTAAAGTTGTCTCTTGTGTGCGTTCCTGTAAATCCATATTTAGAAAATATGCATCAGGACACCATGTAGCTGGTCTAAGGTCTTTCATGACAACTCTGTGTCGTTCACTATGGATTTAAAGGAGGTGATGGATTTTGAAGGACCTGTTTGTGGTGGTAAGCCTTGGATTCTTATGTCACTCTGTACATTTAAGTCCTAAGTTGATCTGGGTGGGGATGATTTGTCTCAAACACAACTGTACTGTGTGGGAGCTGTCCAGTGCTGAAATTTGTATTTAAGACAAATTTCAGTGATATTTTTACAGCTCCTGTGTCAAATTATACTCACTGAATATTATAGGGAGTGTATACATGAGAGTGGCTATTGATTTTTCACTGTCCCTCGGGAATATACAACTGTGTGTGGCACAGCGTCGTAACCACAGCGAAGATGATATCTTGAAGATGTGTGTCATGTTTTGATATGCTGAATTATATTACGTTTGATATTGTATTCAAGTGCATTTGGACTCTGCTCTTTTGTAAATGGTGGAAGAGGCTTATATTACGCCTAACTTCTTGACCATGTATTTGTCAGTTTGTCAGTTTGCTATGCTAAAATGTTGTTAGGCTATATGATAACTACGTCCCTGAGAACCAGAGTGTGTGGGTTGTACTACTGCATTTTTGACGGTGTAGAAAAGCACAACATATTTTAACAAAATGCCACAGAGATCAGACCGTTATCATGTACACCGATCAGGCATAACACTAAAACCACTCTTGTGTTAATTCACTACCAGTAACAACTAACAACATTCTGTTGCCAGACACCACAGGACACCCTCAGAAGGCCCATGTCCATTCTCTGATGAGTCGCCACAAGGGAGACTTACATAACATTAGGAAGGTGGTCATAATGTTATGCCTGATCGATATATACATAGCGAGGTCCAACAACTCTAAATAGTTGAGCAAACCTACAGCGTGTTTGCTCTCAAGCTTTTAAAATCTTGAGCTACTTGATTTCTACATTGATCTTTCACAGAAGTCAAAGAAGTAGGGATTCCCCCCTCGCAGTTCTGCTAAATGTTTAAACACCACAAGTCTGGTCGGTGGGTTTACGCTTTAATCCAGGACAAGCAGGCTCACCACCAGGCACCTCGAAGAAATCGCCGCATGGCTGACATCTGCCTCTGTCTCCTAGCCTGGTAAATATTAATACAGACTGCGAAGGAGTCGACCAAAGCCTCTCTTGGCTGACTGGGCTGCTTGTAGTTGCCAAAAAAGGTTTTGTAGACGCAGTGAAGCAAGACATTTGAGATGATACAATGCAGCCAGCTGCCTCGTCAAGGAAAAAAAAAATTGCTGAGCAGCTCAGATGAATTGGTGACAATCCATATAATTATGTATTGAGTGTTTAAAATGGCGAAGAGATAGATGGGAACATGCTGTTCCCTCCATAGTGTCGGTACTGGAGTATTTTTGGAATGGAGGGGATGGCTGATAGACGCCTGAGTCTTACTGGGCCGCTCATTCTGTTTGCTGGCACAAAACATAAGTCGGGGGAATCTCCTTTAAAAATGCAACTGTTGTTCATTGTTGTAAAAGCATGTGAAAAAATACTGAGGATTGGTGTTGGCATGTTCCATTTATAAGATAAATTCAAATACTTGGAAAACCAGACCCCAGAATGCATTTCATTCTTTGGAGAGCAAAACAGATGAAAAGAGCAATCACATCTAACTGTGTCGCGCGTTATTTACAGACGGCACATTAAACTTCCATTGCTGCTCCGGAACGCATCAGTATAACGCTGCTCGTTTTCTCATTAGCAGTGATAACAGGGAACAAACCTTTAAAGCCAGCTCTCCAAGAAAACCCCCAATTACATGACAGAGAAGCCTATCAAAACGCGAGAGGAGCCGGCTTTCTTGGGAACGTGGCGCAGCTGGGGGTAAAGAGACAGAAACACATAAATGGCAGAAAAATATGTGCTTCTGTTATTGAAGTAGCGGATTGAATTGCTGTTTTGGGTTGTGTGTCACTGGGATTTGGGTTCAGACTGGGTTACTGAATTGAAGCATTTGAATTTGTTTGAATCCAAATGCTTCACCTCTGAATAAAAAGATGGATGATTAACGGCTGTATCACAGAAATCTGTGTTTTGGTGACACACAAGTGTAAAATCTAATACAGGGGTGTCATCTCAAATAAACAGCGTGCCAAAATGAAAAATTGAGACAATTTTAAATTTTAAAAAAATGAAAAATTGAGACAACTTTGAAGTTTGGGCCAGACTCGATATTTATTGAAAAATTGACCGCAAATTTGCATGGTTTCCTTTCTCTTCAGATATGTAATGATACACTTTTTCAAATGGAAACAAACTTATGTTAATGTCATCGTGGTGTTTCGTTTCAAGGTGTCTTCTTATGTTATATTCTCTCGTTACAGCCACGTTTGCTCCGCCCACAAGACAAACACGTCTGTTCTTTACATTCATGAACAGATAATCTGCCTACCAAATGTCTTGAAAGCTCCTGGTTTCCATCTTTTACTAGACCGTTTTTGGGGAGTGCTGGCTTAAATTTGCCCGAAGTGACTGGTAGCATGAGGTTGCTAATGAATGTCAACAGAGGAGGAGGGGATGCTTGCCGGTCTTGATTGACAGGGACTTATAGTATTGGCGGTGCATAAGCTATATTACAGTGGGTCAGCTCTAGCAGACATTTGATATTATCTCGCGGGCCAAATATAATTACACCGTGGGCCAGATTTGGCCCGTGGGCCAGCGTTTGACATCAATGTTCTAATGAGTATTAGCTCATTGCCATTTCTACAGGCGATCACTGTCACTGTAGAGTGCTCTTAAGAATTGGACGGAGCATGATTTATCCATCTTAGGCCTGACTTCTGAACAAAACAACATTTCGTCCTAGGAACCTGAAGGCCCTGATGTCACATTCTTGCTGCCTCACCACTCTGGTCAACAGACACAGATGAGACAGGCTCACAAAGGCATATCCAGCACAGAGGCAGATGGGTTACCAGACAGAGATCTGTAAGCCGATCACATACGTATGTGTCCGTGAACATACACAAACTCCACCTGGAGGGAGCAGAGAGTGACTCTTTTTATGTACCTCTTTATACGCAGTCTCACACCGCAGCCACGCTCTCACTCTGAAACACACAGGAACACACACCTTGGCAGAATTACACATTTCCATGTCCTGTTTCTTTAGGCACTTAGATCAGAGAGAGGTGGTGAAGGCACAATGAACTCGTCTTCCTCCCTTTGCTTTGGTCTTTTTTTAAAAATCCGCTCTTCCACTCTCCCCCTTAAAGCACAGAAAACAACTCTGCCCATTTTTGTCTGCAGGCTACAGGACCGCTTTGAAGACTCCTGAACCTTATAGACACATACACTTACTACTTCTGCTACAGTTACACAATCTCTCTTTAATCTAACGTGCAATGGGGTTACTAAACGACAATCAGAATTATGTCAAACCTCCAGCCAACTTGGAAATGCAGAAAAAAAAACCTGCAGTTCTCGAATGACCTCTTGAGACTGGCTCCAAAAGTGAGTGAATCCTGATATACCCTTATATGAAAATGTCCAACTTTACAGCAGAAAATAAACTCCAACTCTTTGGAGATTTTTGAATTAGCTGGGAGTGAGGTGGACTCAATATTGGCCAAGATGGCAACGGTGGCAGCTGATACATTGAGCTTCAAAACCGCTTTGCAGGAAAGCTATGCGTTTTGTAAATAAAAGACCAAAACCAATATGTAGTTTATTCTGTTAGCAAGACTTGGGTTCATAGGTAAAGCCTGGTATTTCACAATGAGACATAATGAACAGGGGCACTGTTGTTATTTTGTATTTTTAGTTGATCCTATAGACACTGTCCTGCCAGAAAGGGCACTAGATGTGTCTTAATATTCCAGTCTGGTCTGGTCTAGGTGGGTGCTACATGTCTAAGTAACATCCACATGAATGCCAGGTCCAAAAGTTTCCCAGCAGAACATTGAATCGTCAAGATGGTCAGTGTTTTTTACTTCTCCTGTCTGTGGTTTTAATGTTGTGGCTGATCGGTATATGTCTTAAACCAAAGGCCTTGTGAGAGTGTCTGACTGGGTAGGAAAAGCGCATTGTCTTCATTCAAATCCAACCTTTCCTTTATATTTGCTCTGACATATACCCACCAGATTGAGAGTATTTTTCAGTTTGCTTTAGTGTATGTTAACATGTTTGCAGTCTTCTGCTCGTTACAACTGTAGCATGCACGCTGGTGGAGCTTGGCTCACGACGATGTGGGATTTATTGACTTTGAAGTCTGTTGTTTGTTCAGCGTGGTGTGTGCCTAGTTCTGTTTGGCAATTATGTCGGCTGCATCAGTTCAATTCTCAGTCCTCAGTATCTGTCTGACTGTCTGCCATTTCCTTTCCTCCTCTTAACAACAACGTAAATCGGGCCCTGTTGCCACTTTTCCGTTCGAGATCCCTCGCAAAAAAAAAAAGAAAAAAAGACTTCTTGTGTGATGTGCATATTTCCACATTACTCTACTGCATATTCTGCTCAGAGAAAATCATTACGTGAGCCCAGAGGATATCCAGTGCGAGCTGAAATGCTCATACACAAAGGCTATTTTTCATCTGGAGTCCCTAGCCTCACACTCGCCCCTCTAATATATATGTATGCCTCCGTTTTCTCCTGGAATAGGTGAGGTCCACACTCCCAGATGTACTATTTGAGATCATCATATTTTCTCCCTGTATACTCTCTCTATCCATTAGTGCTCCTCATAAGCTTGAGCCACCACATTACCATCTGTCTTCCCTGCAAAGTTAACATATGTTTTTATTTTTATCCCACGGTATCACTTAAACCTATTAATGTTCTTAGTCTCCTCGTAAAGCCCGTTATTCCCCTCCATCTATCCTGGAAGGGACAGCACACTGTGTGCTCCTCTATCCTGTCTTACCCTCTGCTCATTTGCTGTCTGTGGAAAGATGCTCTCTCTGTACTGTGTGCTCAAAAGCTTTGTCCCTCACCACTAGTTAAAGTCATCATGCTTCCTCCCTCTCCTCCATCTTTCTCTTTATGTCTAGGCCTCTCTCACTGTGTTGCCTTCACATAAAGCTGCACTTGACCTCCATTTCTGTCAAGGAAACTGGAGCATCTGGCTCCTGCCCCATTACAACTCAACACCTCCCGCCCCTCGTCCTGCCATACCACCCATCTTACACTCCCTACAGAGCCCATTTTCAGATCTCCTACATTCCTTCCTTCATTCCTGCTCCCTCTTTCTGACAAAACGTCTAATTTCTGCAGGAAACTGTAACACCTTGGTTCACGAGTCAACCTGTGGCTTAATGGTTTTGCCTTTCGCACTACATGGCATTCCTTTGGATTCACAGCTTTTCACAGGTGCTTATTTATGCTCTGTTGAAAAGACTGCTCACAATAGAGCAAAATCAATACATACGCTGCAAAAAGGGAGAGAGTATAACCTTGAGTGTAACATCTAAAGAGTCTCGAAAGGGGCATTGAATAAGATGATGATATCGCAGCTGAATCAAGTTTCTGATATCGCAGATACCACTGAGAATCAGTTAAACTTCTTTCGAACTCAAGGCAAAATGATTCACATAACACTGCGAGAAGCTACTCGCTACTAGTCCAAACAGAAATAGATACTTCTCTCAGTCATTGGATCCCTCAACCAAGGATAATTACTGTAATGAAAAAATAAATAATAAACTATAATATCGCTTTTATCTAAGCTGTAGTGTGGGACATGGAAACAAATTCCTGTTACATTCAAGCCTTTGCCAAACAAGCTGACACAATGCTGATTAAACTAATCAGAGTTTTAAATCTGGTCTTTGTCCCATCACATTAGGTAGTGATACGTTTTTTTGTCAGCCAGCAGTGATTGCTGGCCAGAGCTGAAGAGGGGAGACACTGTAGAAACGGTAGTTACAAATGTAACTCAGGTTCTATGAAGTCTGCGGCAGCCAGGAAGAGTGACAAGGAAACTACATGGCATCCATGCATTAGATAAAAGAGAAACATTCAGAGGCAGGATTACAGTCTAAAAAGGAACCCAACTGACAGCAAGGACAAACACTGTCTATTTTTATGGGCATGGCCCTTCTTTGTAGGAGAGTGCTAAAAGAAGAGAAGGGACCGAAGACTGTAGGAGGAGACAAAAGTTCTGCAGTGTAACTTTGAAAAAAAAAAATCTGCATTTAAAAGTCTTTCGATGGAAAGTCAAAACACATCTTAAATCCAGATCTTACTTAAATAATACAAATAATAATAAAAATAAATCTAAAAAAATAAAAAATGACTCCAATGACATGCACAATAGATGCCAATACTGTAGGGTGTAGTGTATAAGTAGCCAGCTGAGTAGCTATAAGAACATGGTCTGATACTGTATATTGTAAACCCTTTTTCTGCATGCTCTTCTAACTCCTAGTGGACAAAACTTGGTTTAAGGCTTAAGGTAAGGTATCTCAGAAGAGTCTGACTTACAGTGTGAACAAACTGGTATGAAGAAAAGACCACACAGCCTGAGTTTTGCAGTCGGCTAGATGCACTTATTTGCAGTCACTGAGATTTAGATAAACCCTGAGCAGAAGTGATTTTTGCTTAGCAAGGTGTTCCATTGAACAGAATCTGCTGTGTTGGTGGGCTGGGAAGCCAGTGGGGGGTCAAAGACTTGTCACTGAAGTGCTGGCTGCTGTTATTTTTGTTGGGGCACCTCTGCTGAAGGATACTGAGGCTTTTGGGAGGGAGCTCCTTTCTAGTGAATCTCCTTTACCCTATCTTCAGGTAAAAAGTAGTGGCTCACCCATGTCTCTGTGTGTATCGAAAGAATTACATAGTCGACCGTTTTGCAAAGTGTCATTGAGACTTAAGTAAGACAACCACAGTGAGAAGTGTAATCAGCAGATGTATAGTGGGATCACTCTCTACCAGTACAACATCTGGTCAGTGTAACATGCAGTTCATTGTAGGTGAAGATAAACCATGTTTTTTTTCAATATATGATAAAGCGTAATATATTTGATCGGACCTGGTAACACGCTAAACAATTATTACATGGTTTACAACTCATTAAAACATAGTACAAGGCAGTCACAGGCAGATATAAAGATGCTGTGTGTTCATATGTGTATCAGCAACTAAATCGTTTCACATAAAGCTGTAATATTAGGTCTGTAATATTACATGTTCAAATCACTGTTAGTGTTAACCAAAAACCACATTGTTCTTTTTGACACTGTCTGTGCTTTTTGTCACATCCCGGCCATGTCTTGGAGGCTGCATCGGCAGCATTCAGTGAAGACCACCATTGTTTGAGTCTAATCATGGCCAACGCTCCGGGCGCCAGTTTGATAAACAGACAATCTCTGCTTATAAATAATAGAACAGCCCCGTTAGTTCTCTTGCTTTCACGCTAGCAGGGTTTAGCCGTCACCTCTTCTCATTCTCATATTTGCATGGCGATACCCTGCTTGGTGAGCTATTCTTTGGGAAAATCCATTCTTTTGTGCAGAGGGTCTCAGTTCAATATGGATAAGAAGAAATGATGACAAAAGCATGCAAACACGGCGACACTACTTTTGTAGTCTTTTATGCTAAGCTAAGCTAACTAAAGAGGGTAGACACTGTAGTAATAGGTGGAGAACCAGTAGTTACAAATGCAACTTAGGTTCTATGAAGTCTGTGAAAGCCAGGAAGAGTGAGTTTCCGATGCTCCTGACATTGCATTCTATTTGACAAGAAAATACTACAAACAACGCCCCCCTTGCATCTGCGTTCACCCAACGCTTCAAGTCCGCTAGCAGCAGGACGAATTTCCTGCTTGGAACCAAGATTGTGGATGGTGTTTCATTGTGTTCCTGCAAACATTTTTGAAACTCTACATTTGCATGGCAGTGGCTGTCATTGGTCTCAATCGCACCACCTCAAAGTTGAGATCATTACAAATTGGTACCCGTCCACTTTGCGTAAACGGTGCACCCACTTTACTTAAAAGTTTTTTTCTTATTGTTCCATGGCCTCTTGTCACCACATGGCTGCTAGTCTCTTCCTGTGTGTATGCCCGATCCTTCAGAGACAAGAGACACATTTTAGAAAATGTTTTTGCAGGATATATAAACTGCCATCGTGGATTAATTTGGGTCTTTCACATGTGACATTTTCTGTAAGGAAAATCTGATCTGGCCCACATAATCTTAGGACCTGCTCATATTTAGAACAGCCTGTATTCAGGCCTCCGGCTCTGTAGTCCATCACTGTCCTTCCTGTGTCCTTCTTTTCTTTTTTATGATCGTAGCTGGATGGCTTGTTCTTTCATTCAGGTGACCGTGGCGAGTCAGAAGAGTTAAATAGGGTTCTTGTGGTGAACCTGAGAGCTATACAGGAGAGAGGACATCAGCTCAGGAGTCTACGGTGATCGGTTGGATGTCATACATCACCAGCACTTCAGGCCTGACAGGGAAAGGGTTCACGGAAAAGTGCTTCACACGTTGAAACTATTTTTCTTTTTCTTGCCCCTCATTGTGTCTGTTTCTGTTTTATTGGTGTTTGTTTCTGTTTCTGTTGCATCCTTGCTCAGTGTCTGTTTGCTTTCAAAGTCAATTACATAGTAAAAGCCTTCCTGCTTGAGGCGCTGCAGGGCATTTAAACACATTGTGGTCAGTTTGCCTGTGGCAAAAGCAACAAGTTCCCAAGTTCCTCAGTCTTCTGTCACTATTCTTTATACACATGAAAGAAACGCTTGAAACTTAAGCCACCTGCCTCTTACTCATGCGGTAGATGTGTAGAGGTGTTAGTATGCAGGCATGCGAACGTGTGAGCGTGAACATGCATAGGAGGTGTGAATGTTCTTTTGCCTTATGCTGCGATGAGTGTTGAGCAGCACTCGACTCATCTCATATGGTATGTAAAACAAGGTTTATTCTGCAGAGTGCTATGGTGTAACATTGTTAATCAGATGATTGTAGGTCCACATGATTATTAGTGTAAGTTATTTTGAAAAACAAAATGCACAGTCTTTTCCAAAACACAAGTTACAAACTGCTGTGCAGGAATAGGAAGCGATATGAAAACAACTGTGATACAACGCAACTGAATACACAGAACTGAGTGAACAAGACAAAATATAATAACGTAAAAATTAAGAGAAAATATATGATACGTTTTCAGAGTAGCTCACTAGTTTGACTTCATTGTGGCTGTCACAGCGTAGGGGCACTACAAACGTTAAAGCACAATCACCTTTAGTTTCAGGAGTAGATTTATAAAATAATTAGTATAAGTGACAGATACCCATTAGAGAGAAGGTCAAAATGAATTAAACTGTATGTTTCTGGTTAGAAGTGTCAGTGCAAAGCTCTGGAGTAGTTGGAGTTGTGAAGATTTGCTGAGGCAGGGGAACAAAATGTCATGTAATTAAAACACGGATTACCTTCTCCAAATTATTTGGCTGAATGAGGGATCTGGCTCATTGCAGTGTTACATGGTTTGGATAAGTGGGACTGACTGATTTATCAATACATTTGATATTCGATGCAGGTACAACATGGAACCCCTGCCAATTTTTTCAAGGGGGTGATATTAAAACACTTTTATGAAGATGTGGATCAGCATATGTCCTGATGTCACTGTGATTTATTGTAGATGAAAGTGCAATACACATCTACAATCAACTAAATATGAGATTTTTTGAGACACACGCAATATTTATTTGCTTTAAATGTCATTTAGTGAAACATCCTTAATGACACTAGATTTGAATTTGAACTTGAATTTCCCTCGGGATTAATAAAGTATCTATCTATCTATCTATCTATCTAGATATAATCTGATACATTAGTATAATGCATGCAGTCGATACTGAATATGTATAATAAAACATGACGATTTCATGTATATAAGGCATGCTATATACACAACATGACCACTCAGTATGGGTCCAATATTGTTTAACATTGTTCTGCTTTGTACTTCCTCTGGAGTGGTTTAAGGATGAAATAGAGTCAGAGAGATATTTTCAGCCACCGTGTCGGAGTGGATTAGTCCAGTGTTCCTTTAAGGGACATAACAGTTTAAAAACTGCTACTACGACTCCATTGGGTCCATATGGATTACAGGTTTAGAAGAGACAACCAAAAGTATGACTTAAATATCAAATATACAATGTATTTATACACACGATATTTTAGATGTTTAGATTTTTTACCCGACATCCAATACCATCAGGGAAAAGACTGATAAGCCTCAAATTCTCGATATCTTCTGCACATACTGTATAGAGTCACTATCCTACAGAAGAAGAAGAGCAAAGAATCCTGTAACAGATGGTATGGTCCCAACAGAGCCCCGATCTCAGCATCGTGGAGTCAGCCTGGGATTACATGAAAAGAAATACTGTTTGGAACAACACACTTGCCAAGTATCTCTAAAAACTGTGTGCAAGTTTACCAAGGAGAAATTATGTTGTTTTAAAGGAAAAAAAATAAGTGTGGTCACACCAACTATTGATTTGATTCATTTTTCTTTCTGTTTAGCTGTTTAAGTTAATTAATGAATAAAAACTATGCTTGGCATTGTTTTCCTGACGTAGCTGTCGTGTTTTGGGGTGGTACGTCCTGTTTTATTTTTGTGGTCGGCATCTGTTCACAGCTCCAGCGTGATCAGCTGATAAACAAGCTGTCTGTGCTGGGCCTATAGCAGGTCCTTTTGTTTGTTCTCTCTCTTTCAGCTTTGGTTCTTGGTATTAATCTTTAAATTATCTATTCATTATCAATAATTGCATCAACTTGTATTTATGAATTAAGCAATCCTGATAATTTACAGGTTATTACCATACACTGTATAAGGATGGACGATGGAACAGCTCCTCAAAAGTGAAGCCAAAGCAAGTAGAGCTCCCCCTGGTGACTGGCTGCAGTATAGGTCATAAGCTCCACCCCCTCCATGTTAGTGGACTTGGGCCAAACTAAAACACTAAAGTACAAGTGAATTCTTTTTTTCAAGGATGGTTTCTGTCATTTTAGATAGTTAATATAATAATGATGCATGTCCGAGTGTCATTTTTCATTTCGTTTTAGTTTAGTTATTTGACGCAATAGAAACAATATGTGACCTCATGATGACTACAAGTTGCCATCCCAACTGCTCCGGGAAGTTGGAAAGTGGAAAAAATAAATAAGCACAGTGTATAATCCAACACTGGTGAAGGTAGAGCAGAGCACAGTATTAATTAAAAGAAAATGCAAATGAGTCTGGCGGAAGTGTGGGTGGGTCATTGATAATGCGGCGCCGCGTGGCTCCACCCTCAAACCGTACTGTGCTCTGCCTCCAAACTCGTCCGTATCCCAGGGAAACTACCGTTCGTTGGGCCAGTGCAAGGAAGTGGGGACGTGGTGTCCATATTTATATACAGTCTATTTCTACCCTCAGTGAACACTGACAGGCAAAAATGTTTCCTAACTCTTCTCGTGTTCATAGTTGCCACTTTCACCCTGAAAATTGACGGCAACCCCTCTTTCTGTGTTTGCCTTTCCTCATATTTTGGAATAAATGGATTTGCACTCCGTGGAGTTCTTTATGTAGAACGCGCCAAGATTAGCAGCATGTTTAATCATGGAGTCTTTTGAAATAAGCTTAACATTTATCCGAGTGGAAGGCGGGGAGAAAAAATAGCATGGGAATTCTTTTTCGTATGCACTGAGGAGAAAGGTCCCCGGGAAGTAAAGAAAAATAAATAAAAAAAATTTAAAAAAAGAAGACATTTGAGTGTCTGTTTATTGATTAATTTGGGCCTTTTTTTGATACAGGTTTTAATTGAAAGACTTTGAGGCTTTTCCCACACCTTTCCATCCACGAGAGAAAGAGATGGTGTTGTTCATATGTTTATTTATTTATTTTTTGGCATGTTTCCCTCACTGCTACAAGAGATTGCGGCCTGGGTTTTGTCTTTTTTGGCTTGGCTGCGGTCTCCTCTCTCTCACCTCGCCGCTGGGCACAAATCTCTGCCCTTTGAAGACAAGTCAATGTAACAAAACATGGAGCAATATCCAGCCCTATAGTATAGTAGAGTGGCCCAATTTTAAACACATAGTCATTGATCATGGTCTTTTCAGGCCTGATTTCCTTCAAAAATTGGCAGGATGGAATAGCACTTACCCCAACGATACTGAGTGCATGAGGTCAGTGGTTTCTGTGCACCTGTGTGTAGCCAAGGCCAAGGCATTTCAGAATCTGATCAGTGTTTGTGTCTTATTTAAAAACCTGCAAAACCGAGATGCTTTTATATGTTTCTTGCAGAGAAAAATCTTGAAATTGTCAATCATTATGATTTATTGAGAACTTCTTGTGTAAACTCTTTAGAACTGATTGCATTACATTTTCACTTATTCTCTGTGTACAAAAAGCATTTGAAGAACAAATCCTTTCTCACTGTACATTTTTTTATATGTGCAGTTCAGTTTATTAAAGCACACAAAGTAATAAAATGCTCAGGGCCATCCACTCAAATGATCATTTATACAATTAGAACCATTAATTTACCCCTAGAGTAAAGTCTGGAGTCATACTTTAAAGAGGGGGCAGTGTTTTGGCATTGGAATTACCGGTTCCATACAATCTGACATTTCAGTCATCAGTTAGAAGAAGAAAAAGTAGAAACTCATATAAACCGATCAGCCACAACATTAAAATCACTGACAGGAGAGAGACTGAATGACCAGGTTATTCCATCAATGGATTTTTTTCTTCCCTGATGGCACGGGCATATTCTAAGATGACAATGTCAGGATTTATGGGTCTCAAATTGTGAAAGAGTGGTTCAGGGAGCATGAGACATCATTTTCACACGTGGATTGGCCACCACAGAGTCCAGACCTTAACCCCATTGAGAATCTTTGGGATGTGCTGGAGAAGGCTTTGTGCAGTGGTCAGACTCTCCCATCATCAATACAAGATCTTGGTGAAAAATTAATGCAACACTGGATGGAAATAAATCTTGTGACATTGTAGAAGCTTATCTAAACAATGCCACAGCGAATGCGTGCTGTAATCAAAGCTAAAGGCGGCCCAGCAAAATATTAGACTGTGTGACCGTTTCTTTCATGGTGACTTTTTTTTGGCCAGGCAGTGTATTAAGTCTTCTGAGTTTGGACACTTTATGCCGAGACCTATCACATTAATATCCCACCTTAAATGCTGTCATTTTTACACTTCAGTTGAATGTGTGCGTATAGGTGTACATTCTGGCTTGTGTAGTTGTGTGCTTCCCGCCTGGATATGGACTGTTGATGATGATTTGATGTGTCAGGTTTCATTTACACCTGTCCTTGCCAGAGACACTGTGAAATTAATTGAGCCAAAACATGAATTTGCTTAAGGTTTCTCAAAACATCCAAACAGACATTAACATGCCTCTCATCAAAGCTTTAAGTTTTTTTTTTAACATACATCTGTGTGCAATGGAGAGGAAATACCGGAGCAAGGCAAAATATCTGTGCTGTGTGTGCATGTATGTGAGTTTGAAGGAGAGAGCGACAAAGACAGGGAGAGGACAAAGAGTTCATCGGAAACTGTCGCAATGGAAGTTGATTTTGAGGTTGTAAAAACGCTCTGTGTGCTGCTTTTTGAAGGAGACTTTCCAAATTCATTTGTTCTTTAGTGAGAAACATTAAATAGATCATCTGGCAGTGCAGTAAAAATGCAATTAATTATTTTGCTGTTGAACTTGCGGTACAGTTTTAATTAGCTCTTTGCACGGCATCTGCCCATCAGACTTACAATGAAAGATGTGACACTTCATTTTCCAAGTGTTAGGATTGCTGGGGAATGTATAGTGGTGTTGGTGCAGAACATATGACCCATTAATGAAGCTGTTGAGATATGGTCGATGGATTTTAAGCACATTTTCTTTTACTTGGGATTGGCGGTGCCCACAGAAGTTATAAGGAGATCTACATGCAACTATGGGGCAGAAAGCAGCACTCTTCCAGGTATATCTAACACAGAAAAGCTCCATATCGGAGAAGATGTTGTTGTGAAAAGAAACCTGCACTAACCACAAAAAAGATGGATGGAGAATGCTTGTGGTCTCTAATGAGCGTAGGGATCTGTTTATTGCTCACCATTGCTGAGAGATAATTAATTGATGTAATCAGCACAGTCCAAGCTACCGAAGGTTCCAGTATGATCAGTGCTAGCTGTGCTGTCACTGTCATGGCTAGCTGTCCTACGTTTGTCAAAGAAAGCAATTTTTTCATATTTAGCATTTGGTAAAGTTGACTTGACGCAGATATTTTTACATTTAGTTAGTTAGCTGAGTGACAGTCATTTTATTTAATGTTACACTCCTGATATGGTCAGATAAGTGCAGGTTGAGTAAAATTCATGTAATTCAGCTTGCTCGCCTTAGCTAAAACTGTTTCTGAATACCAAACTTAGTGGGGCAATTTCTTTCAGATATTCAGAGAGTATAATAATAGCCAGCTGTTATTAGCTTTACTAAATGTTACATGGATATAAAGATAAAAGGCAGTTCCAACTCTGAAATGGCCAAATATTATCGAGTCAACTAGAATTTACCAACAATGCAAAATCTACATTGATTACAATGGTTGACTACAACCTTTTGACCAGCTACCAAAAGTAGTTTTGCAATCTAATGCAAAAATGATTAAAAATAAACCCAGCTATGTTATTTTAAAGTGACAGATCTTCTGTGTCATTATAGGACATTTTCACTGACTCATCTTTCTTTTGAAAGTCTACATCCATGATTGTTGTCTACCGCCTTGCGCTTTCAAGTTCTGAAGATTTATGACCCATTAGAACCAGACATTGCTATACTTTACTTTGTTTCATGGTTGAAAATGCACCATCAACATAGTGGCTTTAGATTTGCCAGTTTTACAGGAAGTTGACACGTCAAGGTGAATTAATTGCTGACTGATCCAGTAAAGAAAATCTATACATTGCAGTGCTTACTGTGTTAGGCATAGTCAAATTAGTCATATTAAAAAGTCAATTTTTTAAAAACCCACTCATTCATCCGTCAGATTTCCTTCTTTCCATTTTTCTTTCGCTATCCACATGCCCTGTAGTGAGAGTTGAAATGTAGATGAGTGTATTGAGAACTGTTAATGAGGTAATGCCCTGCTGCAAAGTGTGACCTAGATTTATAGGCAAAGGCCGGCACTGACCAGTCAGATCGACCCGCTGTACTGTACAGTAGCGGTGCTCTGCTTTCCTTTGAAACAGCTCCAACCATGCGTGGAAAAATGAAGAACAAAAAGCACAGCCCCTCTCTCACTTTCTCTCCGTCTCGTATCTACATGCATATGTTTCAGCAAAATCCAGTGTGAAAAAAAAAAGGTTGCGTAACACTATTTATCGAGGAGATTAGAGTGGGAAGAAATAGCAGTAGCAAATTCAGTCATAGAGATATAAAGAAAATGTGTGAGAGGAAAGATCACAGTCTCACATGCTGCATGTAGACCGTTAGGATACAGCCTAAACATTTCATAAGGCATTTACCTTCCCATCCGCTGTCTGTGTGTTACTGTAAATCCCCTTCAGTATCGGAAACAACAATAACAACAACCTCTGAGCTAACAACTTGACTTTCAATCAAGATTTGATTAATGTAATAAAGCGATAACCTATTCGGCTAAAAAATTAAAGCAGAAGTACCAAAAACTGCAGTTCCTCAAATGGCCACTTGAGGCTTGCTCCGAATCAAAGTTAAAATGTCCGACTTTACAACAGAAACAAGCACGTTTACGGCCTGGTACAACACAACCATTTTGGTGTCTGTAGTTAATTTAACACACCCATTATGACTTCACGTGTTTAAATTATATCAAGAATAAAAATTATGCATAATACAATGGTGTGGTCATTTTGAGTGACAGATGGATGCCCTTCACTGTCTGACAAGGCATCACCTGCAAATTCATTTTTTAATTATCCAGTACTTAGGTGGAGTCATGAACTGCCAAGATGGTTGAAGCCACCATAATGAGCTCTTAAGGAATCCTATGAGTTGTCCATCTTTATATATAGTCAATATACACCAATCAGGAATAACATTATGACCACCTTCCTAATATCGTGTAGGTCTCCCTTGAGCCCCCAAAACAGTTGTGACTCATCAGAGAATGGACATGGGCCTTCTGAGGGTGTCCTGTGGTGTCTGTGTCAGGCTGCATCCTGCTGGGGATGGCTGCTGCCATCGAGGAGTGTCATTGCTATGGGGTGGGGGGGCTGGTCTGGTCTAGGTGGGTGCTACATGTCTAAGTAACATCCACATGAATGTCAGGTCCAAACTTTTCCCAGCAGAACATTGAATTGTCACAAGATGGTTGATGTTATTTACTCCTCTTGTCAGTGGTTTTAATGTGGCTGATTGGTATATAGCAGGCCTGCCTTTAATGTTCTTTCTATAAATTCCTGTAAAGATCTACAAAAGCTACGCTCACAGGATTTGCTATTTAATTGGGATGTATCCTGTTAAATGCTTGTGTAATAACAAGACGCAAGAGTTGGCTCTGCACCCCAGTTCAGAGGTTTTAGTCCAAAGTCATGAGCAAGCTATTAAATATTCTCAGCTTCAGCACCCTTTCCTCTCCATCCATTTATCTTCTGTGCGTCTCTCTCCACACTTCAGGTCAGACAGCAGTTCACACAATTCACTTTCTTGGCTCTAACAATAGCGGAGAAGACCAAAAACTTAAATAGAAAGACGGAACTCATCTATCTGTTGTCTGAAACTTTTGAAAATCTCCAGCAAGGTCAACATTAACCATTTTTAAGACTGTTTTCTTGTTGGTACTTTGTTGTAGCTTAAATTGTTTATTATATGTCATAACTATCTTTGAAATGAAAAAACCAAGAACAGCATCCAGGCCTATGTAAAAAAAAATATTCAGTGCACTGTGGTACCATGTGCCAGTGTGTCCAGTGAGGTGGAAAACACTGTCTGCACACAGCCATCCACCTGTCTGACCTGTTGACCATGATGCTACAATGTGCAGCCTTGTCACAGGATGACCTCAGTGATTCACCGTAGTCTGAGCAGTCTGCCTCTGCAGCCCACTTTCCTCCTCCTCCTCCTCCTCACCCCTTGCTGACATAAGTCTCACTCAGCTCGTCTGCCATCCTTCTGTTTACTCTCCACTCTCACATTTGAGCTGCTTTCTCTCAGGCATGGCCTTTTTTAATTATTATTTTTTTCTTACCACGTTGCAGTCGCCTCTCACGATTCTGCTGATACGCTCCTCGCTCTGTTTCTTTCCTTTCATTTTTTTCCTCCCTCGGTCTCTCATTCCTCTGCTCCTGTTCCCAGACCTACCCTGGTGGGCCTCGGCGGGCAGCAGGCGATGACAGTTGTATTAGCAGTCGATTTCGAGGTCACTTTCGCTCAACCCCACTGAGACTCAGCAACAGTGTCAGAAACAAAGAGAGAGGAAGACGGGGCAGGAGTAAACAGAAAACACTGAAAAACAGACAGAGGAAGACAAATTTATATACATATACACACTCATTGGCCAAAACATTAGGCACATTAGTGGAAACGAATGCACTCTACCTGGATTTTCCATACTATATTAATACTATGGCGGCACGCCAGGATCTAATTTACTCCACCATGGTCTCACAACGAATCGGAAATATATTTGCACGTTTCAAACAGCGTCATGCTTGCGTTGTTTTTCCTATTGCTCCTGAAAGTTTTTCTCCCTCCATCCCTCCCTCCCTCCACACACCCGGTCGCTCACCTGCTCTGTACTTAATTTAACCTCACTCAGAATACGGCACAGGCAACATATGTAGCATGTGAAGCTTTTGTTGCGTTTTACAACCCGATGTTTGTGCTTCGATTTTTTTAGACCATGGAGAACGTAACGTAACGTAAACTAGCTTAACTTTATAAGCGCTAGCTAGCGCAGTTAGATCCAATTGTTTATTATATATTACATTTATTTGCTAATACTTTATTTAATTATACATACATTTGTCCATAGAGTGCCACGTCTCAACAGCTTATGTTTAGTATTCATGTAAATGAACTGCACAGGCTGCTGCTGTTTGTTGCTAAATCCAATATGTTATTACAGTAATTTAAAGACGGACGGATTTCATATACTGTATAAATTGTTTTTAATAGTTGGGATAGTATCATTATAGCCCCCCTTCCACCTCCGTTTTGAATTAAACATTGTTTCTGTTTCTGTTATTTAACCTAGCCCAGTGACCAAATTGGGGTTGTCAAAATAAGAGAAACATGTGGCGGTACAACACAATACAATACAGTAGTACTACAAACCAAAGGCCATAGTGCAGGACTGTTATTTTAGCATGACTCACCAGTGTACCTAATGTAGTGGCAAGTGAGAGAAGGGTAAAGAAGAGGCAAATGATGAATCAGAATTATAAGTGGAATGAAATACAAGTAGATTTGAGGTAAAATGAGGCGAATCAATCTTTTTTAAGTACACTCAATGATTTATTTACCGCTGTATAGAATGAAAAAAATAATCCGACTTGGATATTTATCATGACACAATCAGTGAACTCCACCTACATATATTTATGTTTATTTGCTGTAGTCCTTCCAGCTTCAATAAGGCAAGTGTGAGACCTAGTGCCTGTGCATGTGGGTGTAAAATCCAATGTAGAGAGCCCCGCCATCTCTTGATTGACATTTAATCACCATGGCAACAAGTGGGCTGCAAGTGACTGTTCTCCTGAGAGCTTTTAGTCGGCAGGTTGCAGGAAATAAGGAGACTGAGCACTTCCTCACTGTCAAAGGCTATTCTAGAGGCTTTACTGAAGGAGACTGAACCCAAAACCCCGTAAACCCAATCCTGCGCAGATGCCCCCCCCCCAACCAGCTGCTGACCCACTATTTGAATGCAGCAGCGAGTCATGATTAAGGCGGCATATTACGCGACAATCAGCACATGCTTGTTGAATTCTGGCGGTCCCAGTTGTTCCAGCGTTTTGGGTGCTACGCGCCATTGCTAATTGTTTCCTCTCTCGGTGGGATGCCGGTTTCCAGTGGCATTGTGTTGATTACAAGGTTCTGTGGTAGATTTCAGGTTCAGAGGAGCAACACGATGACGGCGACACTCTCTGGCTTCCAGATGGTGTTTGTCTCTGCATTGTGGTCTGGCTCTGCACACTGTTGACTCATTCCACTGTCTCCCATTGCCTGTACCCCTGCCTTCCCCTCTTGTCACTGTCTCTCTGTTTTTCTTCCCCCCACTCAGGCGCTTGTCTGCTTGTAAGCTTTGCACAAGGTGTGGAGTCAGTGTGAGCTGTTGAGCAAACAGACATTTGTACATGGAATCCAGGAGAAGAGAGAAAGGCAGGTGGTGGGAGAGGGGGAATCCCTGAGAATCTGAGGTGAAATGTAGCTCAGCTTTGTTGTTTTCCTCCGCATCTCTCTATTTTGCACGAACACACACAGCTCCAGCTCCTATACCATTTCACTTCCAGGTATCATTGGATACTCGTGCTCAAAAACTCACATCTAGTTACCATAGCATCCCCTTGTAAGCACAAAGCCCCCTGCTGAGGTCCAAGTGCGGGAGTGTTTTGAGTCCCCTGCAGATAGTGTCATTCCGACGTGTCACACAGCAGGAGTCCACTCAACTTATTGAGGAGTCAGGGTTTTGCACAGAATATTTTGTCTTCTTCTGCTCATTGTGCTGGTTGATGAGAGCCAAGACTCTCCCACAGAGCTGCTCTGTCCTCTGCTTGAGGCTGCATATCTCCTCCAGACAATAGCTCAATGTAGAGTTTATGGACCCAGACAGAACCTTTTTTTGTAATATGCATTGTACTGGAGGAGGAGTTTTTCAAACCTTATAAATCCTCCCTATGCGGATGTACAGCCCCTCATATGGTTTAAGGTAGTAGTTGCCACCCAGAAAGTGAATGAGGTTAAGCGGAACTTTGTTTTTTACCCTTGTGTATAATACCTAATATCCTTTCTTGGCATATAAAAATGATCAATCATGACAAGTATCTGTCTTTCATAGAAAGCCAAACAGGTCAGGAATCGCTGGTTTAAGGGCCGTGACACAGCATGCTGAAGTTTTTGAGGCATGTCCTGTACCGTTGCTTCTCGTCGGGCCTCTGTTGGCTGGTTTTTGCAGAGCAGTTTGGTAAAAGATAGCTGGAGACATTAAGTGATGAAAGTAAACATAAGGACAAAGCCAACAAGGCACGCACAGATTGCTCTTCTAGCTTTTAAACTTCATCTGATCTCAACAGTCTTTGCACAGTGACATGATCATCTAGAATGAATGAATTGTAGACCAACTGAAAAACATGATTCAGGAAAGGCCAGCTCTATATGAGGTCAGCTAATAGTAGCTCTTTTTGAGGTGGCATTCTCCAGCTGCGGTGTGTTCAAGTACTGCTTTTTGGTCAAGGCACAGCGACATGAGGCAACGTCACGGTTGGCTTTCATTGCTCGTTGCCTAAGATATGGTTTAGGTGTGTCCATACCTTAAGGAAAAATATAATGTGATATATATTTTCCAAAAATGTCTTCGTTGAAAAGTGGTGCAGTATTGGGAAAAATGTCTGAAATCTATTAACACAGAAAACACAGATTCTGATCTAACAATAAAAACAAATAAGTCATTTGGTCTCCATGTCGTCAAAGGAAGATGTATTCAAAATCTCAGATACATCTGTCTGCTTTCATTAAACAAAATAAATTAATAAATAAATAAAACTTAAAGTGGAGTCAGAGCCCTCTTAACGATGTGCCTCCATGACAGGCTATAGTAATGAGCTAGCCTTGTTTCAGTTTTGCTATATGAATATCTTGTTTTTGGTTACATGGCCTCTTTTTTTATTTCTTTTTTAGCTGTCATGTGTTGTTCTGGTACCAGGCTGCTCCTCTGAGAATTGGGTAAAGAAGCTGTGCGTACAGCCTGAGGCTGTGCTGTTACTGAGACAGTTCTCTGCTTCATCCCTAGAAATTACACTTTCTCTCACAGTCACTCTCTCTCACGTTGCTTGCTGGGGACAGAGGAAATTGACTAGCCTTGCTTGTCTCTGGAACTAGTATATGCATTGTTTGGGATTAAAGCAGCAGCGCAGCTTGTCACTGATGCAAAAATTCATAGCAGCTGTACAGTTGTAATTGAAATCAGTCACCAAGCAAGGGTGAAAAGCATGCTGCTTTAAAAAATAAAATTGCTTATATACTGTAAATGCTGTAAATGTAGTTGTTGAATGAATTATTTAACAACTATTAGATTGTTCAGGCATTCACGGTCCCCAGAGGATGAATTATATTGACTCCAGTGAGCCTCTCACTTCTCAAGCACCACCACGAGGTTGACATTTTGGTGCAGGCCCTTCAAGATGAACTGTAATCACTGTGCTGATCCCATTAGCATCAGCTGCTGAGGTGTTAGTACTTAGAAGGTAATTTTAGCAGGCCAGCACAAAGACGTTGAACATCAGCATGTTAGCATCACCACATGTTGGCATGTTCACACTTAGCTGAAATAGCCTTACAGAGCCACTAAACCGGCTGTAGAGTAAGTGAGGAATGTAGAAAGAACAATATACACAGACATCACAGAGGGAGGATACACCTACTGTGTTTAGAATGAATCTGTGATGTAGGAATACATTTGGACAAAACCTGAAACAGCCATTTTCTAGCTTTTAAACGAACGGGCAGGAAGATTGAATAATCGTAAGTCAACCATTGGTTCCTCCTTGGCTAAACTGCACAACATACACACGGCAAACACATTGGCTGTCAACTCAATAAGACGTGACTGCCAAAGGTAAGGAGGGAAAAAAGCCAATGCATCCCATTACGGTTAATAAAAAGCTTTAGATGAGTTCCATTGTTGCTCTATTCAATTTGAATTTACTACAGGAAGGATCTGCCTTTTGAGGAGCTAATTAATACGTTGTGACTTAGCAGTGCCAGAAAGCCCTATTGTTCATTAAACTATAAAGATATGTATTCTGCACAATGAGTATTTTATATGGATTTAGAGCAGAGACCACAGCAGAAGCACAGTGGAACAAGATGCTCTACAAAACAAGACACAATACTTCTCTAATCTTTCATAAATTATACGCCCAAGAAATATTTTAATAATTAAAGAACGCTCTGTAAAATCAGTGTCATCTCCGTCATAATGAACCACGCTGTTGATGTTTATTCCTCTATACATATATATATATATATATATATATATATATTTAGAAAAAAAGATTTGCATGCTGTTACATCATTTTTCCAGCATTAAAAAAACATCATGAGCGACAAGGTTTGTCATCTGAGTTCATTTCCAATGTCTTTCACTGAGCCTTGAGAAAATTGGGCGAAAGGGCTGCGTGAGAAATGTGGGCATGTTGAAGGAAAGGTATAGACACGTAAGGGGGGGAAAAATGAGTAGGATGAGTGAGAGTGGAAAGCAACATTATAAGGAATTGAAGGTAAAAACACGTTCAGAGTGGGTCACGAGAGGAGAGCCAAGACAGAGGCTTTCTGAAGCCTCTCTGCACTGTGCATACAGAGTTTGATCTCAGTCTCCAAGCTCCATGAATACCTGATCTTGCTCTGAGTTTTTACTTTTAAATCTCGCTCCCTCATGGTTTTACAATGTCTACACAGCGTGAGTGGACCCAGTTAAAGCTACTCCGGTCTTGGTGGTACTGTGAGGTATTTATTTAGTCCTAGGTTTGGATTGCACTAGAAAGAATAGTGAGGAATAACAAGGGACATCTTTTTTGGGGGTGCTGGACCTCCCAGTCTGTCAGATAGACACAAAATACAGCCAGTTGTTTTGAGTTCATGGATGCAAATTTCCCTTTTTTGTGACACTACCTGACTTGCATGTAGATGAAGAAGGAAGAAGCCAAACCAGGACTTTCAAGTTGACAGGGTGAAACGGTAAGCGTCCCATGTGGGTCCCATGTGGGACTATATATATATATATATACACCAAAGTTCTGCTTTTACATGCTGCATTTTGTGTCACTTTGTGTTACTTTGTGTTTGCCATCTTTGTGTTGCTGCCCATCGCTGCTTGGTTAGGTTTAGGTTAAGACATCAAAAACACCAATGGTTTAAAATATGCCCTGCAAGCACATGTCCGAGGACACAAATCAAAATACAGCCAAGGAAGCTAAGCAGTGTTTACACAAGAATATTTAGTCATTTCAGTAATTAATAGCTTTAAAAATAGACACAGATATAATACAGAAACAAGTTCTTCAGCTTATATTCAAAGAAATTTCTCAGTCCTGCTTGTCTTTTGGGTCAGTAAGATGAATCTGTGCACTGGGTGGTACGGCGGTGTTCCCTGGTCTGACTCGGGGTCAGCGCACAGCCTCACAAGGAGAGCAACTGCCACAGAAGCCTCCCATAATGACTTATTGACTGGATGCCACTGAGCATGCTCTGTCCAGTGTTCTTCAAAGGTAAAGCCGGCAGGCCTGTGATGTGTTGTTCGATGGGACAAGACTGTTTGAAGTCAACTCTGCCTCGTCTTGCTCCAACATGGACAGACACCACGTAGAATATAGTAAAATAGGAAAAGCTGAGAAAGTACAAGTCGCTGGAAGAGTGGAGAAATATTTCAGCTGAATTTCTGTCACATAGCTGATGTATAGGGAGAATTCTTCTTTTATTTTGAGCTGCATATACTGTATACTTTCCCTTAGACCAAATCTGCTGTTGTGCACAGGCCCGCTTTTGTCTTGTGTATTGAAACCAGCTTGTGTGTTTCTTCTCCATCACATTTAATTCCATTTACAGCAGTGCATGTGTGTTTGTGAGTATGCCTGTGTTTGTGTGCTTTACGGCACCGTATATACCCTGGCCTGCTTTAGGAATGCAACCCGACCGTAACATATTGAGTCTTTCTGAAGAGATTTCTCTCTCTCGTGTGCTGCCTTTGATGAAAGTGTGTCACAGACTTGAGATGCAGCCGTTTGATCTGGTCTGATGTGGACTGGGGAGGTGACCTGTGTGCAAACAGACACAAGCATGCACAAATACACCCACCAGCTATCCATTCCCAGATGTGTGATTTTGGGACGCAACCACGGCGCGGAAGGAATCCATACAAGCAAAAACCAAAGGCAAAGGTAGCCTGAATAAACTTATTTCTTAATGCAGAGTAAAGCACTTCTTGAACTTCAAATTTTCATGCTTGGAGTTTTGTAGGATCTTCACCCTGTATGGCCACTTGGGCGACCACAGGCACCAACACACTGTGGCTCTTTTGGCTCAGCTGTCCACTTTAGATAGCCTGTAGATCGACATTGCCTTGTCAGACGCAAGCATCTTATCCACACAGCAAGAGAGACAAAGATGTCAATGTTTCTCCAGCTCCCTTTTTTTCTGTTTTTCCGTCTGTCGCTGTCTGTCGCTGTCTGTCGCTCTGTCTCTTTCAAGTTCCATGTGCTTCCTGGGCACTGATATTGACAGCTTGTTTTCCCCCACAAAGTGCTGAGTTTTCGAGAGACTGTCACTTCCCATTTGCTATTTAATATTTCAGTGTGAGGTGTTTCTGGATGTTGCTGCAGGGTCTGCTATAGGGATTGAGTTTTGGTGACTTGAAAAACAATGTGTGCTGTAGACTACAGAGGCTGATATGAAAAGGGTTGTATTTCTCCATGAAAGTTGGAGCACACTTGGGTGTTATTTTAATGTAAAACACTGTGAAATACAATATACATATATTACATCAACGGGACTGACAATTAACCAACCAGTTGCTAAGTCCTCCCAGCCTACTGTTACTAGACCTGTCAAGCTTTCCATTTTTAAAGGCCTAAATGGAGTTTACAGTGACAATGGCACATTTACCACCCAGATCCAATAAAGAGCAGGGCAGAGCTGCTAACATTAGCCTGTAATCTAATTGCACTGAAGTCTAGCTTCCACACAGTGGGGAAATACTACATAACAGATGTGCTCCTCTGCATAACTGTTACCATTTATGCTCTTTGGTCTTCAAGTACTAATGTCAAAAGAATCAATCCTTTGGTGCCGGCACAATGCAAAAATTACAAAAAGGAGCAGGAACTTCTTTTACCAAAAGTATCAAAGATGCTCGAGGTACTGGAGATACAGAATAATACCAACAATGGTGGCAGCTAGTTCATAAACAGGTCGGCTAAGACTTGTAAAAATCAAGGATGAGTCAGTACGATTATTAAAACAATACTTCAGTTTGTGAATCGTTACAGCTGTATCTGTTGGGGCAGTGCTTCCGATGTAATGTTCATGACAGATGTGCTATTTAGGCTAATGTAGCAAGGGCCCATAAGGCTGACGCTGAAAGGCTACATTCAGTCTGTCATCAAATTGTAACATTGTGTGTCTATGTGTTAGCATACTGGTCTGGACTGGAATCATGACATTTCTGCTGTTTACTGTAAGAAGTAAGCCAGTTAGCCTGACATGCTAAAATCGCCTCTCATATTAAAGCACTGAAACACACAGTTTAACAAATGCCATAACATTTTTCTGAGCTACACACACAAGCGACACTCTAAACTATTCAAACACAAAATATCTCTCATTCACCTTAGACTGGCATTCGGACTTAATGTGAGGTTGTAAGCTAATGGAGAGCTTTTTGGTTGAAATAGGCAGTGTCTAAATGATTGATGGTTTCTCATCAGTTGTGCCTTGATCATTTCTTTCTACAGATCAATTCTGCTAAATAATTTATAGCTATCACAATCTTGATATAGCGAGACAAGAGAAAACCCTGTGTCGGCCTCTGATTTTTTCAAAGGCTCTGCGCTGCTTCTAGCAGGATCCTGTGTGATTTAGATTTCCCTCCTTGATGTTAAAGCATGAGTAGGGTTTCGCGTGCCCTCCCTAAAGAGAGTGCTGGAGTAATAGCAGCTGCTCAGTCCTGATTAGAGCCATCGTCCTTCCAGAGCCAAGCCCACACATCTCTGTCCTACTTTCTCTTCCTCTCCTCTCCCTCCTGATCTTCCTCTCTCCCCAGCTCCACAACAGCTCCAAAAAAATCATCCTCCGACTGCTGTTGAAGACTCAAAATCACACTCCATAGCGTTTTTTTTCTTCCCTTGTTAATATCCATGTGTCTTTTTCTCACCCCCGTTGGTTGTCGACTCAAGCATAATTTCATATCCTGCGATGTGATCTGCAGAATTCTTCGCTTCTAAATGGGAAATCCACTCATACGGTCCAGAATATTTGGACAGTTCCACTTTAATTTGTTCTCCAGGCTTCGTGCTTCAGTACATTCAATTTGAACTATACATACTACATTAAAGTGTCAGAGATAATTTGAGCAGGATTATATAATATATAGAAATAACTGTGATTCAAAAGTAATTGGAAGTCAAACAAAGTGGTCTTATTTCATATTTTGTGGAGAATCCTTGAGTCCTAGAGCATTTGACTCATAGACATCACCTGAGACTGACTGTATGTTCTTTGGTGATGCCCTCCCAGGTTTTTTTACTGTAACCACTTATAACTTCAGGTATGAGATTGAGGTCAGGTGATTGTCTCGGTCAGTCAAGGGTAATCCACCTCTTCATCCCGAAAACTCTTGCTTTGCTTTGGCCACGCGTTCAGGATTGTTGCTAAATGATGAGCTGTCATCCAACAAATGTTGATGCAGTTGGCTTGATCTGAGCACACGGAATGCTACATTCATCTTGGTGCTTCTGTCAGCAAATAAATCATAGATAAATGTCACTGTCACCAGTTTCATTAGCAGCCATACTTGCCCAAGCCATCATAGAACCACAACCATGTTTGACAGATGAGGCTCTGCCTTCCGCCATGAGCTGTTCTTTGTATTCTCTACACTCTCCTCTTTCCATGATTTCGATAGAAGCTGATTTTTGTTTCATCGTTCCAAACTACTTCAAACTATCTTTCTGGTTTTAAGGCTCAGTCATGATTTGCATCTTGCTGTAAATTCTGAGGTTCTGGTCAAAAACTCTTGATAATTGGGAAAGAAAGTCCCTACATTGAGAGACTTTCTGTGCAGTCACAAAGGGATGTTTCTTGACTACGTAGACAATTTTGGGTCATCCAAAAAACCTTTGTCCAGGCCCTTTACCATGTTTTATTTTTCCTTTACTAGTTATTTTAGAGTGTACTTGACCTGTGACTGCCAACTACCTTTAATCTTTTGATATATTTCTAGCTGACAGATATTTGCTTGTTTCTTTTTCGCCAAGGTCACTTCCCATTGACAGGCAACTCTGCTTTAATCTATATGTCAACCCTTAATCAACTCGGTTCTTAAACTGATGTCAAAACAGAAACATAACAGAAATATACTGTATGTAGTGGAGTCCAGTTACTTTTGAACTTTTGCATTTTGGGTACCCTGTTTTATAAGACCTAAATCTCACACGTAGTTTTTTCTTAATATCAATGTCAACCATTATAAAACATTACCTACACACGGTATTTTAAAGTAGTATTCATCATTTTTATAACAACTGTACTATTAGTCTAAAGAACAACAAATGTGTAACTGTCCGTATACTTGTTGTTCTGGCAGTATATGCATGGAAGCACACAAGGTAATCTTAGGACAAATTTGTTTTCTGAAGCCGTACACCTACGCACACACCCACAGACTGTACATAAACACACAACAGTTGTGAGTCACAGCAGAGGCTGAAACCCTGGCGTTGTATCACAGTACTGGGGCATACTACCCAGCAATAAATGACAAATATATGAAAGTCATTTGTGTTGTATGTTTGCTTTGGCAGATCTTATTAAAAAGACAAGTTTGAGAGATTATGCTCTTCTGTGCTCTAAGTATCCTGACCTTCAATACGTTACTGGTTCACATGCAAGCTGTACATTTGCACTGTGCGCCTGTGAGTGTCTGGATGTGTGATGAGAATTTTATTTTATTTTTAATAAAAACAGAAATTATTTTTAATTGCAAAAGTTTTCATACTTCCACTTGACTTAGGGAGAAAGCTGCACAGTTTGTGAGCCTAACTGCTGTAAGTTCTAGTTTCTGATCATCTTTTCCTGGCATGTCTTTTTTTTTGTGTGTGGGCTGTTGTTTTTCTTTCTTCAAAATGATGACCAGACGAACTGAAGCAGCTCCTCTGACTCAAATTACCCGAGGGTCAGGCAGAGTTGAGCGGCTTCATGTCAGGCGGTTTGCTTTTTATGAAAAAAATGAAACCCCATTTTCCATTTACTGTAACTGTAGTAGGATGCATTATTGGCAGAGACCTCAGCTATTCGGTTCAGTTAATTAGCAGTTACATATCCCCCGTCGGGCAAGTGTGTAGCCGATGGTCAGTGTCCAGGTACGGTTAACATTGTATTTAATACCTTTTAAAAATGAAAGACAGAAAAATGCAGTATGTTCCAAGCCAAATGATTCATTTCAGACTTGGAAAACACATTAATGAACTCAGCCAGGGATTTCTAAAGTTTTGGCTGGTGGGTTTCGTCGACACATCCAAAGAAATAATATGGTAACATTTTAGGACACGGCAGAACATAAAAGGCAGAGGAAAGCCCGATGACAAAAAACACAGGAGGGAGAGAATAAGATGAAAGCAAACAGGGAGAAGGAGGAGTGAGCGCTTCCTTCCCCTCTCTCCCCTGGGCTATGTAGGTGCAGACTGTTCAGCCTAAGGTTGGACAAGCTCGGGCGTTTTGTGAATGAAATGGACGCCTTGGTGCGGTGCCAGTACATTACGCAGTTAGGTTGTCTCCTGCCTCCTTTCCATCCCTCCTCTGCTGCCCTCTCTCCTTCCTATTCATCAGGAGACTTCCCAGACTGCAACATGTTGGAATCCAGTTACCATCACTTAGCAGTTCCCAGGAGTCATCGGCTCTCTCTGATGCTCTCTGCCTCTCTCCATCCCATTTCTTCCCTTCTTATTTTTTGTTAAAATATAGTGTTGCCCTATGTACATGATACAAACCTTGTATATTACTTAACTAAAGTTTGCTGCTGATTTACAAAAACGTATAAAGAGGAAACCAATGCAACAACTATAAAAATAAGATTACAAGAAGCTTGGAAAAGCTGTAAAATAAGATAATTATTCCATTTCAATATATCATTTTTGGATGATATACATACAGTGCAATATATTATATGTATGTTTTTATGATATCTTTCTATGGGGGCAATAAAAATGAAAAATCAATTCCATCTTAGATGCATCTTCTCCACCCTGACCATTACTTACTGCCTCTGCTCATTCAGTTTCTCAGCCACCATTACAGGCAGAGCCACACATAAATACACAAACACAGACGCACTCACACAACGTCATTTCAGCTCTCATCCAAACAACCACAGTCCCTCTCCCCTTTCATCCGATCTCTCTCTCTCTCTCTCTCTGCCCACCCACTGAACTTGAAGTGCTCTGCAGTAGTAATGGCCAACCTGTGTTTCACGACATGGAACAAGCTTTAATGGAGAGAAACATTCCATTCAAGTTTACTAGTGCACTAGATCTCTGAGATGGAAGTTGTGTGTATTTGGAGTGAATAAAATCTTCCTTCTTAAGTGTTCTGACGGTATCAGTGCCACCATAACATAAAAGCTTAAAAACATATCCTCATACTTAAGTCATGTTAAATCTGTGTGTGTGTTTAGCTTTTGGGGCGAGGGGAGAAAGGTGTAAACTGTACCCCCTTAGAACTGTAAACTGTACCTTTAGAATCTTAAATCCCAGGGATTATTTTTTACTGGAACTAATTGTTTCAAATCATCATCTACATTTTTGAAAGATTCTCAAAGATGAGGCAAATTAGTTTGGCTGTTTTTATACATCATTTTTGTTTGCTACAACCTGCTCTAGTCCAGTAGACTATAAAACAACAATAATGCCAAGTCAGCGGTGCCCCTGCATCAACACCTTGCATGGAGGAGATACAGGATGTGCTGCGGTTGATTTACTGCTTTGCAAATTGAGTCACTGAGTCAACACTGGAAATGAGGACTAGCAGCAAAGCAGATTCATGATGCCCAAAATGATTATTAAACAGGCTATTGCGGAGATTATTGAATGGCCAGACGCATGGCTTCAGGCACACTATCCTGTGAGTACCAATCAGAAATATTCCGTGCTGAACCTACCCCGAGAATTCGTGTACTTCTGAAACGTATTGACCCGTGAGCAGGAGTACCTGCAAAGGTACTCATGGCAGTAGTTTGCTTAGAAAAATTCCTACAGTGAAAATGCATCTTAATCCAGCAATTAAAATTTGCCTTTTTATGCTCATTTATACTGATTATTTATACTTCAGTGTTCTGCTGGGAAACGTTTGGACCTGGCATTCATGTGTATTCATGTGTTAGTTAGACATGTAGCACCCACCTAGACCAGACCAGACACCCCCACCCCATAGCAATGACACTCCTTGATGGCAGCAGCCATCCCCAGCAGGAAGCAACCTGACAGTACACACAAAAACGATTTAGGAACAACTCAAAAAACATGAAGAACAGCACAAGGTGTTGACCTGGCCTCCAAATTCACTAGATCCTAAACTGATCAAGTATCTGTGGGATGCACTGGAACGAGCCTGAGGCCCCTCCACAGAGGCCCCTCCCCTCAAAGCCCCCCCAAACTACATTCTGTTGCCAGACACCACAGGACACCCTCAGAAGACCCATGTCCATTCACAACTGTTTTGGAGGCACAAGGGAGACCTACACAATATTAGGAAGGTGGTCATAATGTTATGCCTGATCGGTGTATATTGACAATATATCAAATAATCACTCATAATGATAACTACCACCTAATTCTTCACACCTTATTAAGTTTTACATTTCAACCTTTTTTTAGGGTTTTGTGGTCCACATGTCTCATAGCGTTGCTTTCAGTTGCAGCGGACAACTGTTGTTGCCATTATTATGAAGTAGTTAACAATATTGATGGATGTGAATGGGTTGCCTCATGTATGCTGCCATGTCAATACAAACACAAACTCTTTTAAGCACTTTTAAGCACAGCAACGCTGTTAGATATGTCAAATGCATACCTAATAAAACATAAAATATTAACATGGTCCTGCACATTTTTTAAATAAAATATCCACGTACATGATAACTGGGAATAAAAGAATATGGCAAAACCAGAACTGAAGCACTGTAAAGAGCATGTCAAACCAAAAGGCAACAATATACGTAAACATGTTCCCCAATCAGAGACCGGTTCCAAAAGGCTACCAAAAAAGTGTGTGTTAGATCACACAATGACCTGTAGCACGTTCTGAGAGAATCTGTTCCTCAGTATAGTGGAAGAGTAACTGTACATTTATGTATAGAGATTTAAAAACTTATTTTAGCAACGTTAGCGCCAACATTGCACAAAATTACCTCATATCAACGAAGGATGTAACTGCACACATTTATCACAAGCCATAAATTAAATTATCCTCTCAATATCCTGCCCCTCAGTTTTATCTGAGTTTATGTGTGGACAAAAAGCCAAAATCAATGGGTCATGCTGCTTTTTAAATAATACACTGCACATATAGACAAGGCCTTAAATAACAACTGTTTACAGCAAGAAGAACTCATTGACAGTTATGTCATGTTGCTGGCAACCTTTGACTGACGGCCTCTTCCCAGGTGGGGACTAGGTCTAAAGACGACCAGTGCTATTCTGACAGTTGAATCATGCCAGGTGAAAGTTTGCAGCTGAAACGCCATCACCGAAGAAAGGAAGTACAAGTGTCCTACATTGTGAAGAAGTCTCAGCTCGTCCTCCAGCACAGCTTGAAATTCAAGCCCAGCTCACAGTCCAGCCGTCCTGCATGTCCTGTACTCAAAATGTACAAGCTTTGTATCTGTCAGATGGTGTATTGTTCCCTCATGTCATATTGTCAACAAATCATACAAACTACACTATTTTTGTTGATTTCACCCAGTACACAGTATGTATCAAATAAGAACGTATCGTTGAGATCATACATACACTGCTTCTGTAGCTGACAAGGGATGTTTGCCTGTGCTCAAACAGCCAATCAGTTAATCCATGCACCGATTAAGGGACCCCCTGAGGAGGATATGGCCTAGATCCAGTGTCTAGAAGGAGGCTTTGCCCTGTCAGCATCCAGTCTCCCACTGCATAGATTCATAGAGGAAAGGAGGGTACCTCTATCGATCTGACCCCATCCCCCCATCTCTTTCTCCTCCTATCTTCCATGTAACCATCCCCCAGCGCAGAAAGGTAAAGCACACCCAACCTAGTCCTGCACACGTGTGTTATGTCTGCTCGTGTCTGTGTTTGTATGTTAATGTGTGTGCATTTTTAAGAGCTGGAAAAGCTGACACCACGTATCCAAGCCTAACGTCCCAGAGGATTTATATCATACTGTGTTAGCCAATGTTTGGGTGATGGGAGGAAGTTGTTTATGGGAGTGAAAATCCTGCAGTGGGCAGGAGAGATATTTTGAGTGTGTGTTCCTGAAGGAAACTATGATGAGTTTTAATTTTTTTTTCCCTCGCCGTCAGTAACTATATCTCTCAGCCTGCTGAGCTGCCTGACTGCAATAATACCTGTCTGCGACCTTAAAGCACCCCTGCATAACTACAGTATCCCTGCATTAGTTATTCAGATGGCCATGTAATGCGCTTTCTGTTGCTCTCTCTCTCTGTCTCTCTCTCTGTCTCTGTCTCTCCTTCCCTGCCAGGCTGATATTTTGATCTGTCACAACAAGTTTTGCTCAGCGGGCCTGTCAGTGACTAGCGGTTGGGGGCTCACACATACGCTTTGTGTCATTGGATTCCCTCAGGTTAGCATGGGACTCAGGGCTTCCCCATAGTGACACAGTGTGATGGTGTGAAAACTGGTGTAAAAATCTGAGCATGTGTGTGAGTGCATTAGTGTGTGAGTGTTTTTGTTTAACGTCTAAAAGGTAGACACGTGAGTAGCATGTCATGTCGCAGGGGCTGAGATGTTCATGTGTGTTAAAGCTTAATGTGTTTGCATATCTTGTCTTACGAGACTGCGACAATGTGCACAACCACACTGATGTCTATCAAGAGTGAAAATGAGATAAGCTTGTTGAAACTGATTCTGAAGTCTGTGCGTCTCTTTGCATTTCTCCAACCGTGTGTTTGTGCCTGCGTTTGTAGCTGTGTGTCTCTTCAAGCCTCAGCTGTGCGACAGCAGTGTCACTTATGATGGATGAAGTGACATGCTGCATGTCAATAATGAGCTAGCTCACTTTCACCTCGTACGTTCACACCTTTCTGTAAGAGAAGCGTTCATATTTTTTTAAGTTGGCGTGTTATGTGACTAATCTCCCCCTCCAGTCTGTGCGCCTGTGAAAATGGGGCAGCTTTGTGACTGCTGTGTGTGGGAGCTTTCTGCGTTCTCCCTGGGGTATATTCCCTAAAGAGGAAGATTAATATATGAATGGGTGACTTGATCATAGTTAAACATACACATGCGCTTGTGTGTGCGTGTGCGTGCATTTGTGAGCATGTGTGCAGTTCCGGGGAGCTGCCTCCTTTATTTGCATGTCTGGAGTGAACATCTATCATCATCATCAAGGCGCTGCAAACCTGCGAGGCAGGCAGGTGCCGCCGCCGCTTCTCTCCGGAGGGAGACTCAACACACTTTCAAACCTTTTGCTGCAGCGATATCAAACGTTTCCTAAACGCCTTCACCCGGGGGGAAGCACACACTTTGCACACGCATGCACAGATGCAAACAGACAGCTGCAGTTTTACATCATGTTTTCTTCTTCTCGCTGTGACTGTTGTGGTGTTTTCCAGTCATTCACCTTGTCGCACACAAACCCCATCTGAGAGCGATATAGGTGAAAACACCTCAAGAATCCTTGCTCAGCAATAAATAACTCAAGATTCAAAAATTATGCAAATGAACTCCTTCATTTTCTTCTTCTTTTTTTTTTTAACGCTGATGGTCTGAGTGGTTCAATCCATTTTTTTGGGAGACAGAGGGGATTACAAAGCAGGACTAAAGACAAGAGGGGAGTGCTGAAATGGTACAGCCTGATAGATAGAGGAGCAGGAGACAGTGTGTGTGAGTGGAATAGTAAAAAGAGCCCCTGAGACGAGGGGGGGTACATGGTGGGAGGGAGGGAGCGAGTGTGAAGGAGGGAGGAGTACGGTGGGGTGGAGGCACAGAGCCAGAAAATTGCATTGCGTGCTCGGTGATTAGTTTACCTCCTGGGTCTCATTCTCTCTCACTCCCCTCCTCTCACTCTCCTCTCACTCCCCAGGTTCTTTCCCACCTTTCGTAGCTTTTCCTTGTGTTTTTGTCGCGCCACTTTTCCTGCCTCTCGTCTTCTTCCACTTCCTCTGTCACTACATCACTACTGTCACTTCTCTCTATTCTCTCCTCCTCTTGCCCGCTCTCTTCCACTTTCTCGGCGGTTATCTCCCCTGCCTCTCCTCTCTATCTCTGTCTCAGCCCCTCCACTCCCTCCTCTTTTCCTCCTTGTGTGCTGACTTGGCTCTCGCCTCCATTCTTGTGTTATCTTTGGGGCTTGAAAAATGCAAAATGCCACCTAACCTGCAAGCAAACCCATCAAACCTTGAAAAAAAAAATAAAAAATACAGTGAGGTAATTATGTGCTTTTTTGTTTGTGGGGGGGAATAGCGATGGTAAAAACTCTGAAGCACAAAAGAGATTTACACAGAGAACTTTCAAATCAGTCGGTAAGTCAGGGAGGCATTTAAACACCATAAGCCGGCCCTGCTAATTATAGTTTTAAGAGCTATAAACATGAGCTTCAAGTGTCTCACGCTGTACAAGAGAAATGCTGATGCCGAATGAAAGCCACCCTCCACAAGGCCCTATTTTGGTTTGGTACTGTTTGAAAAGCAAGTGGGTCAAGCCTTTTTTTCTTAATCCATACACAATCTCGTCCTTCCTCCAGTTGAAGAGCAGCCACAAAGCAGTGCGGGAAGTATATGCAGACAAAGAGCCAGAGACACTTCAGGCTGTCAGGGTATCGCTTTCCAAAAAAACACACTTTAAGGGAGCAGAAAGCCACATTTCAGTTACTGTAAGAACCTCCTAACCTGACATTGGACTTCACGTTGTCAAGTTTCTTTTCAGTAGAAATATAACAGCATGTTTTTTTTTGTGTGTGTGCACGTCAGATAAAAACTCTTACTGTGGTTTTGATACAATGAGCTGTGAAACTGGCTGCAATGTGCCGTGTGTTTGACAAGGTAATTCAGAAAAATCACTGCAGCCACTTTAACATTTTAAAAAGAATACAATTAATTTATATTCTTTTTAATACGGTTTAATCTTTTCACCTGAAATCCAAACATCCAAGCAAGGAAGTTTCCCAGTGATGGTGCCGGTGCCCATTACGTCGATCACGATCGACCAGCAGATCGTGAAGGCAGTGCGGGTAGATCGCGTGCCATTGGAAAAAAAAAAATAGTCTAATCATTTATCTGCTGCACTTCCAAAACAAACAGCAAGACAAACGTTCATCTTTTTTTTTTTTTTTTTTTTTTTTTTTTACTTTTTATTGCGACATGCCTGTTCAGCGGTTGATAGAATGGCTTGGTTTGGACTTGTTTTTAGAATGAAAAACTCTCTCTCTAGTTCACTCGCTAGCTTATCTCAAATTGTGAGCACTGCTTTTCTTTATAATATTTTTGGATCTGATTGTCACAATGCCTTTATATAAAATGTGTGTATTGTAGTGGACACTATGGACACAATTCACCTCGTTCCGTGTTTTAGGGACGCTGTCTCTTTAAGAACACGCTGCTGGTTTGTTGTTGTTATGGGCAACGCTTTGTTGGTTTGGAATTAATATAGTTAGGATGAATAAACGACACGCCGTTGCGTTGTCAACGTGAGACTCTTTCTCCACCTCATTTATCACATCCTACATTGGTGACCCCGACGTTTATCTACTGGACGCATTCCAGTGACATAAAGACCAACTATGTCAACGAACGCTGTTACGTTAAAACTTCCAGAGTTCTGGGAGTCGTCGGCTTCAGCCTGGTTCGCTCAGACCGAGGCGCAGTTTGCTCTGCGGGACATCACCGCGGACACAACTAAATACTACTACGTCGTGTCAGCCCTCAGCAGCTCAACAGCGACAAGAGTGGTTAGCCTCCTAAAAAACCCCCCCGCAGTGGATAAGTATACAGCACTCAAGGCTCACCTGTTAAAGACATTTGAACTCTCTGATGCTGAGAGAGCTAGCCGGCTATTTTCTCTGCGAGGCTTGGGTGACAGCAAACCCTCTGAGCTTATGGACAGGATGTTGGGTCTGTTTGGAGAACACACACCGGATTTCCTCTTCGTCCAGCTTTTTTTGCGACAACTCCCTTCTCAAGTCCGTGCTGCGTTGGCCAACACCACCATCACTGACTGCCGTGCGCTGGCTGAGGAGGCTGACAGGTTTTTCTTGGCTGGTCAAAACTATGACATGACTGCTGCTGCGCTCAATGCTGCCTACGCCGCCACGACTGCACCGGCACACGCTTCGCACGCCGCCGCCCCACTCCCTGGTGATGCAGCGCTCGCTGCAGTGACGGCGGTTTCTCACCGGGAGCGTTCTGACAGCGGCCTGTGTTTTTACCACGCTAAATTTGGATCCAGAGCAAAGCAGTGCCGATCGCCGTGCAGCTTCAGGGGGACGGGAAACGCCAGGGCCGGCGCTCAGTAGTGGCCTTGAGCGTCGGCCGCACCGGCAGGCTGCTGTTCATCCAGGACTCCGCCTCCGGGCGCCGTTTTTTGTGTGACACCGGCGCGCAGAGGAGCATTCTGCCTGCATCGAGACTAGACATCCTGGCCGACGGTCTTGGCCCCCCCCTGGAAGCTGCTAATGGCAGCCCCATACGCACTTATGGCCTTCGTCATGTTGAACTGTGTTTCGGCGGCCAGCGGTTTAGCTGGGACTTTATCACAGCCAAAGTGGCCATCCCCCTTCTGGGAGCTGATTTTCTATGTGCTTACGGACTACTGGTGGATGTCAAAAACCGTCGCTTAATTGATGCCACCACCTTTTGTTCATATACCTGCACTCTTAGCGGGGTGGACCCCATTCGACTCTCCAGCGTGCGCTCGCCGGCTGACGAGTTTCATCGCCTGCTCGCAGAGTTTCCTGTGCTCACACAGCCCACCTTCTCATCACCTGCCGCCAAGCACGGGGTGGAGCACCACATCGCCACCACTGGCCCGCCTGTCTACGCCCGCGCGAGGCGACTGGATCCAGCCAAGCTCGCCATTGCCAGGGCTGAATTCGATGGCATGGAACGCCTCGGCATCATCCGCCGCTCTAGCAGCCCATGGGCTTCACCCCTCCACATGGTTCCCAAGCCCGCCGGTGGGTGGCGACCCTGCGGCGATTATCGCCGTCTCAACGACGCTACAACGCCAGATCGCTATCCAGTGCCTCACATCCAGGATTTTTCAGCGCACCTGGCGGGTAAGGTTGTCTTTTCTAAGATAGACCTCGTCCGTGGATACCACCAAGTTCCTGTCCACCCGCAGGATGTCCCGAAAACGGCGGTGATCACCCCTTTTGGCCTGTTCGAGTTCCTGAGGATGCCTTTCGGCCTTAAGAACGCCGCCCAATCCTTCCAGCGCCTCATGGACTCTACGCTGCGTGACCTGCCTTTCCTGTTTGTGTACCTGGACGACATCCTCGTGGCCAGTGCCTCCAAAGCCGAACACCTATCCCACCTGCGGCTCCTTTTCGGGCGTCTCAGCCTGCATGGCCTGATCATCAATCCAGCTAAGTGCCAGTTTGGATTGACCACCATAGACTTCCTGGGACATCGAGTCACCAAGGACGGGGCCATGCCACTCCCGTCTAAGGTTGAGGCTGTCTTGGATTTCCCACGGCCGGTCACAGTAAGGTCCCTGCAGGAGTTCCTGGGAATGGTGAACTTCTACCACCGATTCATTCCCACAGCTGCTGCTCTCATGCGCCCCCTGCACGGGGCCTTGAAGGGGAAAGCGGCTAAACACATAGTGGATTGGTCCTCGGAGAGAGAAGCGGCATTCACAGACGCTAAGTCTGCTTTGGCCAAAGCGACGATGCTGGCACACCCATCACCTGACTCGCCAATTGCCATCACCACAGACGCTTCGGACTTTGCGGTTGGCGCTGTGCACGAGCAGTGGGTGGACGGTGCCTGGCAACCGCTTGCTTTCTTTAGCCGCCAGCTACGCCCCAGTGAATGTAAATACAGCACCTTTGACCGTGAGTTGCTGGCACTTTACCTTGCCATTCGACACTTCCGTTCGCTGCTGGAGGGCCGACAGTTCACAGCTTTCGTCGATCACAAGCCTCTAACGTTTGCCATGGCTAAGGTGTCTGAGCCATGGTCTGCCCGCCAACAGCGACATCTCTCTTACATCTCTGAGTTTACCACGGACATACAGCACGTCGCAGGGAAAGCCAACCTCGTCGCGGACTGCCTCTCTCGCGCCATCGTGGGGGCCGCCCACCTTGGGCTTGACTACACCCACATGGCAGCTGATCAGTCCACTGACCCGGAGGTACAGTCACTCAGGACTGCTGCCACTGGACTGCAGTTAAGGGAGGTTGCTTTTGGTGACGGTGGCGCCATGCTGCTTTGCGACGTCTCCACCGGACAGCCGCGGCCCATCGTTCCCACGGCATGGAAACGACGGGTTTTTGAGGCTGTTCATGGTCTTTCTCACCCAGGTCGGAAGCCATCTCAAAGGTTGGTGGCAGCTAAGTTTGTCTGGCATGGGCTCAAGAAAGATGTGCGGGACTGGGCAGACTCTTGTGTGGAGTGTCAGCGTTTCAAAATTCATCGCCACACCAAAGCACCCCTGGCACATTTCCCTGTGCCAGAGCGGAGATTCGATCATGTCAACGTGGACCTGGTGGGCCCCCTTCCCTCTTCTCTCGGTTTCACTTACCTCCTCACCATGGTGGATAGGACCACTCGATGGCCGGAGGCGGTCCCACTGACAGCAACGACTACTGCTGAGGTGGCTCGGGCGTTCGTCGGGTCCTGGGTCGCCCGGTTTGGCACCCCATCTGACCTTTCTTCTGACCGAGGCTCACAGTTCACCTCGGAGCTCTGGAACGCCGTTGCGAACAACTTGGGTGTAAAGCTCCACCGCACCACCGCATATCACCCCCAGGCTAATGGACTGTGTGAGCGCTTTCATCGTGCTATGAAGGCCTCCCTTCGGGCCAGCCTCAAGGACAGTGGCTGGGTGGACAGGCTCCCTTGGGTGATGCTGGGCCTTAGGACTGCCCCTAAGGAGGACCTCCAGTCCTCATCAGCAGAGCTAGTGTACGGCCAGCCACTGCGGGTTCCAGGGGATTTCATTGCCGACACCACAGTTCCCTGGTCCGCTGCCCATCAGCGAACTGTGCTCCATGATACGGCTAGACTTTTTGCGCCTGTACCCACTTCGCGCCACGGCCTCCCGCAATCCTACACTCCCTCCCGTCTGCAGTCAGCGGACTACGTTTTCATCCGTCAGGACGCACACCGGGGACCGCTGCAGCCTCCCTACGACGGGCCGTTCCGCGTTTTGGAGACGGGGGAAAAACATTTTGCGGTGGACATGGGTGGTAAGGCGGAGCACATTTCTGTGGACCGCCTCAAGCCGGCTCATCTGGATTTGGACAGGCCGGTGAGGCTCGCCCAGCCTCCACTACGGGGGCGCCCTCCGGCTCGGCCCAAGTCCCGACCCCACCTCCCTCCCTCCAATCACAAGGCCTCCGGAACACCACGCCTGGGTGCCTCAACCCACATTCCGGTGCGAAGGAGCCGTAGCGGGCGGATCATTCGCCCACCTACTCATTGACCTTTGTTGTTTCTCTGTTCTGGTGAATTCTGGGGGGACGTATGTAGTGGACACTATGGACACAATTCACCTCGTTCCGTGTTTTAGGGACGCTGTCTCTTTAAGAACACGCTGCTGGTTTGTTGTTGTTATGGGCAACGCTTTGTTGGTTTGGAATTAATATAGTTAGGATGAATAAACGACACGCCGTTGCGTTGTCAACGTGAGACTCTTTCTCCACCTCATTTATCACATCCTACAGTATACATATATACAGTTGAAACCAGATGAGGAAAAAGGGTTTATGTGTCTTTTAACACAGTGTATGTAAACATCTGGTTTCAACTGTGTATATATACCCACCCAATCAGGCTCATCAGAGAATGGACATGGGCCTTCTGAGGGTGTCCTGTGGTGTCTGGCAACAGAATGTTGTTAGTGGGGGCCTTTGGGTCCTATGGGTTGAGGGGAGGGGCCTCTGTGGATCATCCCACAGATACTTGATCAGTTTGGGGTCTAGTGAATTTGGAGGCCAGGTCAGCACCTTGTGCTGTTCTTCATGTTTTTTGAGTTGCTCCTAAACCGTTTTTGCTGGGGATGGCTGCTGTCATCAAGGAGTGTAATTGCTATGGGGTGGGGGTTGCCTGGTCTGCTCTAAGTGGGTGCTACATGTCTAAGTAACATCCACATGAATGCCAGGTCCAAAAGTTTCCCAGCAGAACATTGTATTGTCACACGATGGTCAATGTTATTCACTTCTCCTGTCAGTGGCCATAATGTTGTGGCTGATTAGTTTATATATTTATATATATATATATATATGTATATATATATATATATATATATATATATATATGTATATATACACATACAGTTGTAAGCATTGCCGTAGGATGGCTTAGTAGAATTGTAAGGTTAGGCTGATTGCATATGTGGTGTATATAATCTCCATCTGTGTGTATCCTCTGTTTGATAATATTGGTCAGAGCTGCATTATGTAGTTTGAATTTTAGCTGTTCGATTAAATCAATTATTTAATTAAGCCTGCCTTTCATTTGATTACCTATCTGCATACAGGAAAGCACAGCCCCGATGCTGTTGGTAGTCGCTAATGCTCAGCTGAAGTGATCAATAGCTTTTCTGTATCTCAAAGGCAAAGCAACAGCCCTTCCCTTTAGCACTGATACCCAATCTGCACATCCTTATCCGTATCATGGTAGAGTCCACTATTGGAGAATGACCCCAAATTATCTCTAATCAGCCTAAATCTCTGGCTGTCATCCACTCGAAGGCAGCGAGGCCTCTATCACGTGACTTGTGTCCCTCTTTCCCTCCTCATCTCGCCTTTTGTGCTCCACTTCCTCTTGCCTTTCTATTCCCCTCTTTCCTCCCCCTCTACTGTCGAACACAGTCACCTTATATTCTTTCCTTTCATTTCCTTTCTTACCCGGGCGTTTCTCTCATCTCAGTGGTCGCACAGGGTCACATGATCACAGCTCAATGAGTTGGGGTACCTGAGGACTGTTGCTAATGGTGACAAATGACTGGCTGTGCAGAGAGGAAAAGAGAAAGTGAGTGTACAGCAGAGAGGGAGGCTAATATACGTGGCAGGAGTCGGCGTTTGCTGTCTGCACACATAAAATAGAGAAGGGAGCGCTTTTTGACGCTGCTATATGACATGTGCTACAACATCACTTCTACATTTGAATCGTAATTGTGGAAATAATATGATATTTTAAGAAAAACGCTTTGCTTAGTCATATTTGCAGCAGAGATCGTTAGCTTAGCATTAAAAGGAGAATGTTTTTTTTTTGCCAAGCACAGGATGTGTTCTTGTCATGACAGTGAGGCTGCCCAAAACATAATGTCCTCTAACACTTTTAATTTCAGAAGTGGGCCAATGGTGGTTCATTGATTGTATATATGGACAAAACCTCACAAATCCTGCATAACAACATCACGGCTACTTGAATGAATTCAGCCATGCTGTAAATTATGAATAACATAATGGCCATTTGAGAAACTGCTGTTTTTGGCATTTCCATGTTTGGAAATAATAAAAAATTTTCAACCCTGGTTGCATTTTTATCTTTGTACAAAGCCAAGCTAACCATCTCCTGGCTGTAGCTTTACATTTAAACAGATGTGGCAGAGTGATTTCTGGCAAGTAAGTAATATTCCAACAATGTCTTATGTCACCGGTAAAATTAAGTGACAATGCAGATGCTTGTAGCTAACTAACACGTTTGCTTTAGTGCTACGAGACCTAAAAAAGGCGCTTGTTCATCATAAATATGTGATCATAAAAACAATAGTTTTAGTGGTGATGGACATGCAAAACTTACACAGTTTAATGGATTTTTTTATTGATTAACTGAGTTGATATATATGGCTACATGAATGCTAACGAGCTAACATCACATTATTAAGCTAAAATAAATGTTTTACCCTGAGAGTCTTCCGTATAAGTTTCTAATCCATATAACGTGATGAAGATGGATTTTGGTACTGGAGTACATTCATTGGTCGTAGGACTATCCAATTGCAGACACAGGCATTTTTTTTCTCTGTATTGGTTGAAAGAAGCCCCATAATAAAAACAGACTCATAGGCTAGCTTTCGATATCTTTGACTCATAATGACAAATAGAAGGCTAATGCAAAAACTTTTCCCTCTCACACTTTTTATTTTTATATATATTATGGGGAGTTAACGAATGAAAAGCCTGGTACAGGAGACTGAAACACAACGCACAAGACCAACATCTGGTTAGACGCAGGAGGAGCCTGGCCTGGAGACAACCCACAGAGCCCAGAACCTCCAAGTGCTCAGGACTCTAGCTCCTAGCAGAGTAGTCCAGAATCATCGGATCAAATGGCCTCAGGCAAAGCAGCACAGGTTGTGGCAACAGTTTGAGGATACATCCAGAATCATTAATGCAATGGCAAAGGGAGATGCAGAAGGACTCAAGAACCTGACAACCATCATCACAAGCTTTGGTGCTGAGAGGTTTGGTGTTGAGAAGCCCAAGTCCAGTAAGCCCACTTACACCAACAACTGCAGGGCAGATAAGATCCATCAGCTTTGGAAAGAGCTGTGAATGCTGGTGAAGCAGTTCAAAGTAGCAGCTGAGGAGGATAAGCCACCTGTCGCTGAGGTCCGACATACCATCCAGAAGAAGCTCATGACCCTGCGTAGAGCTGAATGGCACAGGAGACGAAGGGTTGAGACAGCCAGGAAGCAAAGCTCTGACCCCTTTGGCTTCACCAAGTGGCTGCTCGGACAGAAGCGCAGTGGGTGTCTGGATTGCTCCAAGGAGGAGATAGACACCTTCCTGCACATCACCCTCAGTGATCTAGACAGGAAGCTAGAGCTAGGGACGCATAGAGCCCTCCTGGATTTACCCACCCATCTAGTGGCTGATCAGGGAGGCACAAGAGCAGCAGGTGGATCCTTCAGGGCCTGGAAAAACCCATGTGCTGGGCGAGGATGAGCTTTAAACCAACTAAATCCAGGTCCGTGGTCCTGAAGAGAGGCACTAGTCTATTGAGACTCCAGCGACACCAGAGTGGCAGCAGCAGGCATTGTGGGGAGGACAAGTAGGAAGTTTAGAGCACAAGAGGAGCTGGAGCTGTCATAGTCTCGGCTAAGACACAAGGCTCTGGTGCCGCAGCATGACAGGGCCCAGGGAAAGGACAAAACCCATCTAGTCCTGGAGGAGGTATGGGCAGTTGTTGAGGATAAGGGGTCCAACAGGAAGGTGAGCATGCGGCAGCAGGGGGCATCAACGGGGTGGGAAGGCGCACTGGAGAGGAAGCTGACCTGAAATGACATCTGGAAGGCAGAGCCTCAGTGCATTAAGTTCATGGTCCAAGCTGTCTGTGCTGTGTTACCCAGCCCAGCTAACCTGGATGTCTGGGAAAAAGTGACCTTCCAACATGTCCTCTCTGTCCAGCAAGGGGCACACTGGAACACATCACGAGCAGCTGCCCAGCAGCCCTCGGAGGAGGCTGCTACCGCTGGTGACATGACCAGGTTCTGAAGGCAGTGGCAGAGACCATTTCCAGTACAGTGGCTAACAACAAACACATCCACAGCCAGAGGACAATACCCTTCGTAAGGGCTGGAGAAAAGCCATGTTCACAGCCAACACCATCATCCAGCCTGCTCTCTTTGGCATCAGACTTTGAACTACGGGTTGACTTGAGAAGGCAGCTCAAGTTCGCAGACTATGTAACACCAACTTCCTTGAGACCAAACGTGGTGCTGACATCTGTCTCTTCTAAGCAAGGCCTCTAACAGTACCCTGGGAGGACCGCATGGAAGAGGCCAATGAGTGCAAGCAGCTCAAGTACCAGGAGCTCATCAAAGAATGCCAGAGCAGGGGCTGGAAAGCCCGCTGTGAGCCAATAGAGGTGGGATGTCGAGGTTTTGCTGCCCGCTCCCTGTGCAAGACCTACAGCCTTCTTGGCATCACAGGAGCTGTGATGAGGAGAGCCATCAAGTCTGCCACAGAGGCTGCAGAGAGATTTGGATTAAAAGGTCCAAAAAGTGGGCCAACGCTGCGGGGACACAAGTCGGGGCCTGATCAGCCCCTTCTGGGTGGCCTGATGTAGGGTGTCTGATGTTGTGAAACCTGAAACACTTGAGGATCTCAGGAAACATCACTGATAATGTGTCCCAGCGCATCCACAGATGTATCTATACACAAAAAAAAATCAATATCACTATCTACACACTGATGTCTGACCTTGCAAAAGTGAATAATTTCCACCCATATTACTGACGTAACATGACTACCTTTATTTTGAATTGTTTTATTTTGTTGTCTTCATTCTGTAGCATCTTGTGGACTGGCAAAACTGAGACGTGCCAACAGCTTAAAGGAAATTGGTACAGTCTACATCACTACAGAGAATTGGATAGTGTTTGAATGATAAAGTGAGCATTAATATCTACTGAATAAATTCAGTTAATTAGAATTCATATGAAAAACAAAACGTCCAGCATAAAACACAAAAATAACACATGAAAAGTTGTGTAGGTGTGACGCGTTATAATTACAGTGATAATATTTAGTCAAGATGCCACAGCTGCTTAACCATTACAAACTTTAAGAACTGACAAGGCGGAGCAGGGTTGACACAGCATCTCTCATCTCAGCCTGCCGCTCCCCATCGCTTTCAGCTTGCATCATGTCAACCCAGTCTCCATTCACCATTCTAGCAGCTCTCCGTGTAGGAATCGCCCAAAGGCTCTGGTCGCAGATCGTTGTGTGTTTGTATGTCAGTGTATCTGACTTGCCTGTAGTACTCAGATTTAAACTGAGCCAGCCTTTCATCCAGAGCTATTCAGTGCCATAAGGAGGATAAAGACATATCTGATGTAGGATCACTGGTATGCTATTAAAACTGAAGTCTACTGAACCACACTCAGACAGAAAGTGCTTCTGTGTAAAAAACAAAAGTGTAAAAATCCAACAAATGTTTTTAATGCCTCCATGTCATATTTTCTTATTTCCCTCTCATAGAAGCTAAAATGCTGCGGAAATGTTTGCCATAACAGTTTCTATTGCACTGTACAAATTGGCAACTGATGAATAACACAACACTGACATCACTGTTAAGCTCCTGCCAGAAGTGTGATACTTTCATTCACTGGAAAGGGCAGAAAGAGACTGATTATGGCCTCTTGAAGTGTCCTTGAGCAGGACACTGAATCCCTGCCAGGTATTCTTTATCTGAACCGTCTTGCTGACCTCATGGTGGTCAGGTGAACGAATAATGTTTTCCTTCAAAGAACAAGCACCTCTAGTCTGTTTGTTACAACTGCTGATGTCTCAATGAAGCAACAGTGCTCCAAGCGATAGTAAAATCTGTCTTATCAGCATGGCAGCGTCACATATGATTATACATGCGGCATTAAAGAAAGGCTGCACATGAACAATGATGTGTTTTCTGTACAGTCAATATGATTGTTGCTTTCTAATTCTGGTCATTTTCACCAAAAAGAAAGAAACCTACTGGGAGGTACTGGAGTATTTGAAACTAGAGAAGGCTTCCAGGCAGACATAGGAGAGGTACAAGTAAATAAGTAAATATCAGTTCTTGACATTAAGCTTTTTCAGCCAATTGGTAATAGCAGTAGATGGTTTACTTGCCAAACAGCTTGTCTGAACATAAAAACTAAAATCTGTGTTAACTAACTGCTCAGTGACAAATATTAAATGGGCTGAAAACAGCATTCAGTTGTGTAGAATTTGGAATTTGTCCACTTCATAACCAATTATAAGATTACAGATGATGAGTCTGAACACTGTCACAGATGGTGGATACAAGAAGAGGAATCTTTAATCTATGTTAGTTGTTAATTACTTAAAATATGAAGGTGGCATGTACCAGTTATAATGAAATACACTGTACACCCATAAAAATGAGATAAATCAATATTTTCCTCCACCTAACAACTCTAAGTATTTTAAAACATTGTATGGTAACGCCACCATGCTACTTAAACATTACATCAACAACCATCATTCAACTGATAAGCCCCCAAATTTGAACGGAAATTGAGTTCTGTTTCAGCATGCATGTCCTAGCACGTGAAACTAAATATGGTGCTCTTCCCCTTTTCATAGCAAAACTAAGGCAAGTTTTGTGATGAACATCTACATAGCCCTGTGGGGCTGCATTTTCACAGTTTGTCTGTTTCAGTTCGATTTTATGGCCTGTTTTGTATGGCACGTGGCCAGTTTTATGTGGTTTGAGGAACATGTTAAGCTAAAAACATGACAATCGCTTGTATTCCGTTATGTTGTGCATTTGAGATCAGAGCAGCCACACAGTCCAAGAGACAGCCTGTGATTAGTCAACAGACTCAACCCAAGGAGTCATGGGCAGCTAGTGGACGGCCAACAACAACAATAACTGTTTTCAACATGGAAAAAAATAGATTAAGACATCACATTTACTTTTTACTCACCCAATCAGACAACTGCCTGCACACTGAATTCAAATGCCCTGGGCACAAAGGCAAGTTTTGTCTAGGGTCCTTATGATATCAGTTTAACACACATAATTTACACTGGCATCCTAGCATGTTACTCTATCAAACAAAAAAAAAGTCCATTACAATCTCCTATGGCCTAAAAAACTCTCAAAACACTCATATTATTAATAAATAGTCCAAAGCCCCAACATGACATTTCCCTTACCTGTAAAACAAGGAAAATCTGCAAATCCTCACTTTTAACAAGCTAAACACCACATATTGGGCTTCAGAAATTACCATATTTTGAAACTCTGTCCTTGGGCCATGTAAAAGGGTGTTCTCTGAAGTTGGATTTGTGATCGATAATATTGCTGATACAATCTAACTGGGCGAGGTAGACTGCTATAACTGCTGGCCTCCTCCCAAACACACTTTCCACCACCACTCACAAAAATCAGCACTGAAAAAGACACAGAGAAACGGAATTCTGACTTGGGAGTTAGGGGTTGTTAAATAGAATTATGAAAAGAGAGAGAAAGACACAGAGAAGTAAAATAGACAGAAAGCAAAAGAGGGGAAAAGATGCAAATCTCCCCTGGTAAAGGAGGCTTAAACCTCATTGAGAGTCGATGCGCAGCCCCTCAGAGTGACTCAGGGTGTGACTCATTGCAGCTGGCATTGCCTCCACCTTACACACATGCATACACACTTTTCCATAAACCCCTCAAGCCTTGTGTATGTTGTATGTGCCCCATGCTCACTGTCCAGGCAGAATCCACCTGTTGGAGATGATGTGCATAAGCTCTGCTTCATTCTGCCGTAATAGTACTCGTGATCTTCTTATGAATCAGCTCATGACGAGATATGAATGCAGTCTGAGCGGCTGAGCCTTCCCACGAGCATGACTTAGAAGACAGATGCTGTTAAACTTGGCTAGGTGTGTGTGTGTGTGTGTGTGATCCTTCTAACCACCCACTCAAGGGATTAGTGTAAGGGTGGTTGGATGACTCATCGGTCAATGACTTTGGAGGAGAAGGAGAAACAACATAGCCACGTCTTCCACAGTGCCAGTGCCTGTTTGTCATTCCACCTGTCCCTCACTGGAGCTCGTGCTCTGATCTCAAGATATCTACTCACTCACGCATTGTTATTACAGTTTTTATACTGTTTTTATATCAAGATGTGGACAGAACTTTGTTTGTATATGGGTGTTGTAATGTGTTGTGGTGGTGGTGGGGAGGGGGGTGTTTAATGACTGCCTGGTTCTCAACAGCAATGGCAGACAGCTGAGCTTGGAACATGACCCCGGCACCGCGTTGAGCTGTTAGGCCATGCGTACGCTGCTTAATGAGCCATGAGTGATCGCTATGATCTTGCCACAAATAATTCATGAGGAGCACTGTAGAGGAGTTATGGAGCTAAAAGGGAAAGAAAGGGGGGAAAGAAAACCATCATGGAGTAGACCACAGCCTAAGTGGAGGGGTGGGGTGGGGGGGAGTACATCTGACAAATGTGTCTGGAATAGAAAGGAAATCCCCTATTACCTACAGTGCTGACAAGCACGTTCGTTTGTGGATATGTGTACCCGACCCGCCGGTGTGCATGTCTGTTTTTCGGAAGCCATTTGTGTTACTACATCTGAAAAAAAGTCTCAGTGGGAGTTTTAACAGTGTGCATCACAATCGCAGGATGTGTGTGAGATTCTTGTGAAGGAATGCACTGCGTGCTTGTTGGAGACGTGATTAAGTGAGCTCGCATTTTTCTGACAGCCCTGAAACCCAAAGTGTTTAACTGTACAAGATTTTTGCTGAAACTAAGAGAATATAAACTAACAGAGTGTGTCGCAGACGAGCAAAGGTGCAGATCTGAGCAAATGCCAACTCACACTTACTTGTATGTCCTTGAATATTAGTGCTGAAGTGTGAATTATTACATATTGGCAGTTTAAAATAAATGAAGGGCATTGATGCTAAACAAAACACGTGAGTAAGCAGCACTGCTGATACAGGGTATGAGGAAATATCCAACTAGGTGTCCACACCTTATATCATGACCAGCTACGTTGAGACATGTAATATTGTCAACCTGACAGTTGGTCCGTCCACCGAAACTGAAATATCTCAAACACTACTGGAAAGTTTGCCTTCATAACTTTTTCTCCAGCTCCACTATTTAGTATGGTAGCGGAACAATGTAATTTTGGTACATATAAATGTCCAAGAAGAAAAACTCAATATAAATCCAACTATTAATAACCAATCATTTTTCCATATTGTTACTTGTAACAAATTACATCTACAGTGTTAAACAACAACAAAAAACTGAACAACAGAGCTGTGAAATAAACCACTAGTTTTTAAATAAACCATTTGCCTTTCTGAAATGTTGAAACCATCAGACGAATGGCCATTAAATTTGATATCCATGATAAAAATGAGAACAAATCCCAATTATCCACCATCTAGCACTGTTAGCAGTCAAGAGTTAAGGCTCATCCACAAATTGCTTTGCTGACAGTGGACGTTCTGGGCTCTGGTTGCCTAGGTAACCCTCTTGGATATTGTGAAACCAGCAGAACATCAAAATATTGTTAGTGTGTGAACAAAGTTAGCCTGCGCGTCAACAGTAACCCTGTTTATTTTAGTTCAGAGATAGGGCTAGTACAGTTTTTATTTTTGATAAATTATGGATTACCAAGAGAAAGCTCTTTTTGCCATCACCGGTCAATACCGGTGTGTCCTCACAGTACCTTGTTTGGTGAACTGAGTTTGTGAGTTATGTCGGTCAACTGCATCAGTTGTTGCCATTGGTTGTCACTTTAAAACTGAGGTTAGTTCAACTCGATATCCGCCGATTTCACCTCTCCTCCCTGTAAAATGCCGAACTTCATTGACACTCCATGGTGTCTTGTTATCTCTACTACTCCCTTCTTGTGTACACACCTCTTTATAATCGCTTATTTCTCTAAAATACCGCAAAATACAGTATTTTACATCCTCTTCACTTTGGTTAATTAATTTTAAACCCTCCAGTTCATGGCCAGATATTTGCTCTTATATTTAGTGCAAATTAGCAAGGTTGGCATGCTCAAGGTGGTTAACTATCACCATACATGCTTAGCTTCAGCATGTTAGCACTATTATTAGGACAATGGTAGCATGCTGCCATTAGCAGTTCACTCAGCCTCTCAAGCTGCAATCATGGTTGCAGCATCTTTTTTTTTTTTTCAAAGCAAGGCAGCTATGGAGGCCATGAAGATTACTGTCACTGATGGAGGCACCATACAACCCAGTGAGACGTATCAGTGGAACACAGACTAATGGAAACTGGGGGGATGGAGACAAAGGGCTTGCGTAGGTCTCTGTGGCATGTCATTAGTGAGGGAGTGGGGTTGACTTGTTCCATCTGACATTTACCAGTCTGACTGGAAATGTCACGGAATGCCAGCCTTTACCTCTGGATATAATGGTGCCTCTTACAGCCCTGAGCTATTGATCCCCAAAAATTTTTGTCCATTTTACCCCGTCTCTTGTTCCCCTCTGTCCACTGTCCTGAAAAAGACTTCCATCTCTTTGCTCCTACATTTCATTCCACAGCCAGATCATTCTCTATTTTGGATCACTTCCTGCATTAGCAGCCTCTACTTGATGGGAAGACACTGAGGATAGAATAAATCCAGCAGAACCAATAAAAACTTACTGTATGTGTACTCTACATTGCATGCAAAAAATTATGTTTTACTGCATCTATCAACCTCATTTTCATAGATTTCTTCCAACCTCTTTGTACAAGCTGCTAACACCATAAATATACTTTATTCCATATCCTCTGTGATTACCTACAGTTGCTGCGCGCAGAAGTCTTTTCATTGTTTGATTTGTTTGTTCCCACCTTTGGGGAAACTGCCTGTTTTTTCAGGTTAACTAATTGACTGACAGACTGAACAATGCGACTTGCAACGGAAGCAATGGAAGCTTTGTTGTGGGCAGTGGAAAAAAACAAAAAACCTTGACAAATCCATAGCTTCACAGTTTGTGCTCCTGTTTGCTTATGTAGACATATGGATAATGAATTAATTAAACTGTATATACGATAATAATTCTGCAAATATTCATTCATTCATTCATCTTCTATACCCGTTTAGTCCTGTTAAGGGTCACGGGAGTCTGCTGGAGCCTATCCCAGCTGGCGAGAGGCAGGGGTCCACCCTGGACAGGTCGCCAGTCCATCGCAGGGCCACACACAGAGACAGACAACCATTCACACTCACATGCACACCTACGGCCAATTTAGAATCACCAGTCAACCTAATGAGCATGTCTTTGGATGGTGGGAGGAAGCCGGAGTACCCGGAGAGAACACACAGACACAGGGAGAACATGCAAACTCCACACAGAAAGGCCAGCTGGCCCATGGATTCGAACCGGTGACCTTCTTGCTGTGAGGCATCAGCATCAGTGCTAACCACCTCGCCACTGTGCCGCCCATTTCTGCAAATATATGAACTGTAAATCTTTAAGTCTTGAGATCAGGGGAAATAAACACATTTTCATGTTGCAGGCTAATTTGATTGTCACTCTAGGAAAACAAGACTTAGACTTTCGGTACAATGGCTCATAGTACAGCAGGAATATTTAACAGAAACGGTATGTACAACAGAAACGGTATGTACAATTTACAGGAACGTATATACAGAATATAATAAATATAAATATCTAAGAAACTTAAAATGTAGATAAATATTATTGCACGTTTTTAATTGCAGGGTAATGGGAGTGGGTGGAGGGGGGTACTGTTTATAGTGCGTTGAGCAGTCTTATGGCATATGGGATGAAACTGTTTTTGAACCTGACTGTTCTGCTCTGTAGGCTGCGAAACCTCCTTCCAGAGGCCAGCAGTAAGAACAGTCCATGTTGGGGGTGTGAGGGGGCTGAGGTGATGTTTTTGGCCCTTGTCAGACAGCGTCTCTTAGCAATGTCCTGGATGGAAGGAAGTGAAGTCCCGATGATTTTCTCCGCTGTCCTCACCACCCTCTGTAGGGACTGGAACACAAACATTATTACATATACACACATGTATTAATGTATGTTCCCATGTTTTATCATGTTTAAACGGAATGTCTGGTGTGCTAATTACAAAACAGAGACTGTCTAGTGCTTGAATTTCAGTCAAAACAATAACCAAGAGCAATATGATTCTACTTGACAATGCATTCTTTACAGTACACTGTTCTCAACCTCATTTCAAATTAAACAGTAATCTCTTACCCAATAGTGAATGCAAAAGCTAATTATGTTGACAAGCACTCATAAGCATTTTCTGTCTTTGTTTTCTATGCTGCAGTGAATTTGTGTCTCACTTTTCAGGAATGAACTGAATTTAGATCCTTGGCCTCTCAATTTGTTTTGGGGAACGCTGCTGTCTAGTCTATTTCTGTCCTTGCTACACTATTGTCCTCGGTTGACTGCCTTCACATCAAGTGCTGGATTTATTTGGCCACTCTGCCAGCTCAGGCAGATAGACCCTGCAGCTACTACCCAATATGTGATAGCTGAAGTCACTGCTGAGATATCTACTAACCACTCTTAACTGTAGTACTGGTTAGGTTAACATGTTAAAGAGCTGAGTTTTAAGTCGAAGAAGACAAAAAAAATAAAAAAAACAGCCAAACTGCTATCATTCTTTAACTTTATTTGAGTTTCTTTTTCCAGATGATTTTTAAGCATGTAGTGTGATGTTCCTGTTCAAAGTTTGGAACGTTTTCCTTGTCACTGTTAACTCGTCTTCTTCCCTGCACATTGTTTGGCAGCTCTGAGTGCAGCAATGTATTTTAAAACCAATCCATACCCGAAGAAGATAATGATCTTAATTAGCCATAGCTCAGCCCTGAATGTTTTCTAAGTCTTAGTGCCTTGTCCTTTAAAAAAAGAAAGAGGCAGTAGTACGGTTCTGATTGCAACAGGACTGAGATTCAATTAGCTGCCACTCGGTTGCATTACCTAACATCTCCCTGGCTTCACCAGAGTCACTTTACCATTATAAAGCCCCTTCAGTTATGAAACTAGCTATTACACTAGCTGACAATATGAGTCATGTGGTGCACATAGGATTATGAATATCGCCTTGGTTACTATTTGAAACCTGTAAGAAGTTCAATAACCACACCCTAAGAGTCCAGATAGATCGTTGTGCATTTAGATTTAGGCATACCTTTCTTTTAGCCATTTGATTTTAAATTGTCCTCCCTTGTATTTACATTGGTGTTGAGTTTAACCGTTATTTCAAACTTTAGTTTTTAATTTTGAATTTATCAGCAGGCAATTGCTTCCATATACAAATGTTAATGGTTTCAGAACCAAGGAATTTCTAAATGCAAGTGGTTATGTTTTTTGCATATTAAAATTAGCTAAGAATGCCATCTAGTGTTGTACTGTGTGATTTTACACTGGACATGACTTTAGGTTAAAAATAAATATTTTTTGTATTAATACAGTGACATATTTATTATTGTATGAATGATAAAAGACGCTAAAATGTTTGAACTTTCTAAATCTCCGTCACCTCTTTCTTTCTCTTTCTGCAGGTACATCCGAACCATGTACCTCGGTATACAGAGTCACCGGCAGAAGGAGAATCAGCGGCGCTTTTACTGGGCTATGATGTACGAGTATGCCGATGTCAACATGCTGCGACTGCTAGAGACCTTCTTAGAAAGTGCCCCTCAGCTGGTGCTGCAGCTCTGCATCATGATCCAGAGCAACAAGGCTGAGTGGCTGCAGTGTAAGGGCTTCACTTGAGTCCTTTTTCTTCTCTCTTTTTTCTTTTCGCATTATATATCACACTTATATGGTGGTATAACATGACGCTGGGACACTCTCATTCCTGACAGCCCATTTTTCTGTGAAGTTCAAATATCACTTTATTTACCGTTAGCAACAATCCCCTCCTTTGTATCCACTTTCCAACATTCATCACTCTTGTTATCGAAACCCCTTTTACAATTCCAGTTTCCTCATTCTATACAATTCCCAGAGGAAGGCAATTCAATCATAACAAGTGATACCCTTCTTGGTCGAGGTGTCTATAGAAATGCCATCAATACATTTGCTGAGAGCCACCATGCTGCTGCTCTGCAGATAATCCTCTATCATTTTTCATGCAGCAGGTTACTCCTCTGACATATCTGCTGTCTCCACTATTATGCGTGTCTTAAGGAAACCGAATTGGTGCACTAAATGGAGACTGTGTTGACTGGATGACATGTAATAATATGCCTTTCAAAAATGTGACAGATTGGTTTGGCTGAAATAAAACGTACCGTTCACTGTAAGTGGAACAGTAGCCAAGTCAAATCCATAATGCCTTCGGTAATGCTTTAAAGTTAAAGATGAAACTGTTTTTTTTTTTTCTTTCTTTCAGTTTGAGAACCATCTATCAGGATGTGTCACTATCTTTCATTTCTCCACTTTCATTGTCTGTCTCCTTCTCTCTCTATCTATCTATATTCCCAGGTGTTTCTGCCATGTCCTCTCTCCTGTCCCTGGCCTGGGTGCTAGCCTCTTACCACAAACTCCTGCGTGATTCACGTGACGACAAGAAGAGCATGAGTTACCGAGGTGCTCTGGTGCATCTGTTCTGGCGCCTTTTTACCATCTCTTCACGGGTGCTCTCCTTTGCCCTATTTGCCTCTGTTTTCCACATCTACTTTGGCATTTTTGTGGTGCTCCATTGGTGTGCCATGGCTTTCTGGGTCATCCATGGCGGCACCGACTTCTGCATGTCCAAATGGGAGGAGGTACTTTTCAACATGGTGGTGGGAGTGGTCTATGTCTTCTGTTGGTTCAATGTGCGGGAGGGCCGGACGCGGTATAGAATGGTGGCCTATTACACAGTAGTACTGTTAGAGAACGCCATCCTCAGCTCCCTTTGGTATGCGTACCGCGACCCAGCCACCACTGACGCCTATGCCTCTTTTGCCCTCTGTGGTGTCTTCCTGTGCTTTGCCTCAGGTGTGGCCTGTATGGTTCTCTATTATGGGGTCCTACACCCCATGGGCCCCCGACTAAGGGTCCTGGCCAGCTCCTGCTGTGCTGAGCTGCTGTGGGGCCTTCCATTACCCCCTGAAGCTGAGCCAATGGCTCCCACACCAGGGCCCCGTGGATCCCAGGCCACCCCCACACGGGGTCTGGCAGGGGAACACGTGGAGTCAGATGAAACAGCCACGGACACCTGCCTTCCGGTTTTCCAGGTGAGGTCCACAGAGCCTGTGGATGCAGCCGGTAGGCCCATCCGACCCGAGGGTCCACTCATCAAGATAGACATGCCCAGAAAACGCTACCCAGCCTGGGATGCACACTTTGTGGATCGGCGCCTGCGCAGGACCATAAATGTGCTGCAGTACATTAGCCCTAACGCGGTGGGCATCAGGTATAGGGACGGTCCACTTCTTTATGAACTCCTGCAGTATGAATCCTCCCTCTGAAGGCATTTTCTCCCACAGCTCTGCCATCCCCTCTTACACACAATGATGCACACACGTTTCCTTTCTTTGATTTCTCCCTTCCTCCTCTCCACATATTATCTCTTTCCATTTGACATTTGGCTCTTTCCTTCTTTCCTCCTTCAGTGTTCCTGCAGGAGACGTGTGTTTTGTCAACCGAAAATCTGTTAAGACAGTCTAAACACACAGTCACAATTTATTTTTGAGTGAAAAAAAAAAAACATACAATATAGAGAGAAAATTATGAACCTACAGTATCTTATGTGATATATACAGAAGTCTCATATAAATCCTTCTACACTGATAAAGGAGGGTTCTGTATGAGTGTGTAGATAACATATGAATGTTTCATTATGAAATGTGTTTAATGCATTATACTGTATTGGTGATTCAACCTGTGAATACTTGTGAAGGGCATATTGTATGTCCCTGTGATATGGGACTAGAGCAAAGCCTGATGGGAATGATGGAGGAGAGTCTCAGAGGGGGCAGGTCTTTGCACATCCCAACCTTTACTGCCATTCTTTATGTAAATCATTGAAATATATGATAATGTTTACTAAGTCCTTAGCCCGTGAATTTAGATAAAAAGCACTGATCTTTCTATCATGATACTGTAAATAACTAAATGGACACAATCAAAAATGTGTCTGAGAAGCAATTCAGAATGGGTTTTCCTTCTTTGAGCTTGCTCAAGAGTTTCCTGGCTGTACTACTTTTGTTCAGATTCCTAAATGGAAATCCCAACATGTATGGAATAAAAAGCACACTGGCCGTCAATCAGCTTTACCCACGTTTTTTTAAAGTGCAGACTGCCCTCCAGTGGAGGCAAACTGTACCAGCACACCTCATTTTTGCCCAGATAGTTTTAACAGCACAAAAATGTTATATTACTACAACCACCAGAGATGAAATAACACAACGAAAAGAATGTAGTAGAAATGAGCACAAAGTTTTCTTAATTGGTGAGTCGAAAAATCATGTAAAAAACATTCCAAAGACTTTTTAAAATATATATATATATATTATAGGTGTTTAATAAAAAAAATGTCGAAATGTGTGTCAACAAGCACTTATTAAAGTGCAAAGACAGCCTTCAAGGAATCCTCCACCATTCCCTTTTGAATCCTAGAAAGTAACTCCCTTTTCCAACTTCCTATTTTGTTTTCTTTTCAAGAAATGTTTGGGGTGATTAATATACATGCTCAGTGGTTGCAAAAACTTATAATAAGTTCTTGGGAAAAAAATATGACAAATCTGAGAAGATATTTCTATGCTATTATAATTCAGTGTGTATTTGTGTCCACATTTATAGTCATTGACATAACTATATTTTGCCAGAACACACACTTTTTTACATAGCAAAACATTGCAGTGCTAAAAAAGGTATACTCTTCAACATCAGTGTGCCCTCTTATATGGGTGTACAGGGCGACTGTTCTGGCACCTGCTAGAGCAGGTGAAACGAAGCCAAATCGTATCTTGCCGTACTGTCTTTGCCATTTATTTGCCCCCTTGAACCAGTTGAATGAATCTGTGCAAAATGTGTGCCATCTATAGGCCTGCTGTGCAGCACTCATGCGCTGATATACAGTATATCTCCCAGCTCAATCTGTGGGAGCTCTTCACCACCAAGACCCAAGGGACGACCACTGTATTCACTCAAAGAAATAAAAATATGAAAACCTGCCTTCTAAGTCAAAGGGGCTTGACTAAAAATTCCAGAGAGGGCTACTGAACAATTCATGTAAAAAATGAATGCAGTTCACACTCCAATTTTATCTATTAACTCAATGATTCATCTGAATATATAATGTGTGTTTTTTACATTGTAGTGTTTGGCATGACTTTAGTATGAGGCATTAGTACAAATGAACCCAACCAGGGATGGCCAAGAGCCCTGCACAACACCGAGATTCCTTTTCCCTAGCTCACTGGCTTTCTGCTTAGCTGTGGCCTCACGTGCCTGCTAACATCGTACTGTAAAAGGCAGATGCCAAGTAAGTCCAGGCTAAAGGTGGAAGAGGGTCTTTGCCAGGGTTGGAAAAGAACACGAGGACAGATCGTGCTAAAGGGCCTGACTGGATTTATGTTTGACTCCTTGTGTGCTTGTGTGAGAAAGGTGAGTGTCAGCATGTCTGAATTGTTATCCAAGTATGCTTGAATGCTTATGGGTGTGAATGTCCTCAGCCCTTTCCCACGGTTCTGTTCTCTCGCCGATTGTTCGGCTCCATCCTTGGTTGCTGCTCCGCCCTCTTCCCCATCTCCACGGTGCTGGGCCCTGGTACACTCCCATGAAACACTCTCACACTCTCTGGTGACTGAACAACGGGGTTGAGGCTGAACAAACGGAGATCCTGACATGAGAACATGCAATGAGGTACACTGCCATAACCAAGAGCTTCAACATCCAGGGTCTGCCACCCTTCAGCTTAAAAGCGATGTCCAGCCCTGAGTAATTGAGAACTGTTGGGTCAGCTTGGGTGGAGCAAACATCCAACACACCATATGTATAGATATACATGTGTATGCAAACAACTAACTTGTTCATTGTTTACCATAGTAGCCAGAGTATTTCCTCTATGTTGTAGTGAATGAACAGCCATGTTAATAGTTAGTCGATGAGTGAATAATAAACCAAGAAAAAACTAAGCAGCCAATACAGGGGTTCCTCAGGACCAACAAAAAAGACCACTGAACCAGCTGACTCAGGGGTGTCTCAATGCAGTTCTCATCCCCAGGCATGTCCTCAAGGGTCTCCATTTTTTTCCTTAACATACTGCATCCTGGACCACTCCTCGGCTGGGATTGTACCACCAAATTATGGTTTGCACATTTGTTTCATTTTCTTTGGGAATGATTACTCATTCTTATTAACGGGGGCTGGGGCCGATTTTTTTGTGGTAGTTGGCTGCCTGGCGTACAGTGCATCCTTTCTAAACACTGCTGACCTTTTCCAGACATGGACACATGTCCAAATCAGGTGCAAAAACACTGTGATACATTCATTTTCGAGTATGTGTGGGACAACAGTATTAGCTTCTTAAACAAGATTATGTACAACTGGGTTGTATTTCATTTAGTGGTGCTTAATGCCATACAACACAGAATATTTATGCTTGCGTAACTGTGTCATTAGCATAGTAGTAATGACAGTTAATTAAACTAATTGATTTTAAAAGTCTACAAAGAGTCTATATGTACAAGTCTGGATTTATATGGAACATGCTGTATATTTTAGGTATTTCAACAATCAACATTTTGCCACATTCTGAAACTGATGTTTAGTTAGAAGCCACAGAAGTGGGTTTTACGTTTTGTATATATGTAGTTTTCTTTAAATTATACACAGGTTTCAAGAGCTAAGCTACACAAGAGTGTACGGGGAAGCAGTTTCTATACTGCAAGCGTAGTATTCATGCTGCCACACTTTATACCATAAACAAGGTCACAAAGAATTCCCCAACAGAGAATTGTTTCTGTCAGGTTACCTGCCCAACTTGACATTCCTTGACAGCCACAACACACAGCAAGAGCGTTTGAACAGCAAGCTTGTTCTTCTCAGTCCTTGTTGTGCCTTGTTACTTCGGGTGCTTCGATCCAGCCATGGCAGCCAGGTCCGCAAACAACAATGCCAATGTCTTTCTTTACTCGTTTCATGTGCCAGCACACTCACCAAGATGACAACACCAAACAATATTGTCCCTGCCTGTGTCCCCAAAGCAGATCAAGCCACGTTCTCGGTTCCGTCAGCTTACACCTCAGTCAACAAAGCTATTAAGTCTTACAGTTTCATCCAAGATGTCACCTACAGGACTAACGTTTCCTAGTTACAGTGTTACTTCACAGTGTGACAGAACCAAGTGACGGGCACTGTGTAAAACCCAGTTACCGGTTCTGTCAAAGACACAGGAGAAAAAGTAAGGCAATACTGAACATCTTCTGTACTTGAACGTAGGGTTTTCATCTTAATTACTTTTCAGTTAGCTGAATCACTACAGCCCCAGTGGATTCAGTTGGTAACAATTAGCATTTTAGACAGAGCTCCAAAGCATCAGTTTTGGACTGTTTGATGGCGAGTCACAGCAAATGCCAGCCACGATATAGAACGATATGGTAAATGATTGTTTTGTACTTTTGTCTATGCCTTTACATTTTCTTCGGTCTTGCGATTATGAATGATTTGTAGTGCCAAGCCGTAAAACTTTCTGTGTTGTTTGTGTCTCGTGTGAACAATACATCCTCTAGCCAAAACAATAATGCCTGCAGTTTGAATACAACGTGAAAGAAGTTGATGAGAAAATACGCACAAATCTGTTGCGTTTTTTTTAGTTTGTTTCTTTGTTTTGCATTTCTTTCTTTTTTTTTTTTTTTTTTTACAATGGAGCAATGAAACAGGCCCGATGGCTGATTCACTTTTGAACAATAACCTCAGTTCCCTGGTTTTGGTACCACCTTCTAGCATGCCTTTAGAACTCATCATGAGGTTACCCTCAACATTTAGCATGGAAGTGCTCTTGACTTCACAACAAACCCTCTGATTTCTGTATTAATGTGTAGCAGCAGGCCACTGTAGTGTTTGACCTGGTTTAAGTCTATAGCTTTGTGTCACAACCATCTTTTTGAGCACAGGAGCAGTATGTTCAGATGACAAAACGGTGCATTTTCTTCTTTAAATTTTGGTTCCTTCTTTCAGTTTTGTTAACAACCTGGTGCTGAATAAACACATTCAAAAGGTGCTACCACGGTGGACAGCTGAGTTCACCTTTTGGCTTTCTGAGAGCATAGACTTCCGGTTAACTGAGTGAATCTGCACCCCGTATACTTGCAGTCTCAGATAGCTCTACAGCCAGCACCTCAAATCCACATAGTTTACAGCAGAACTCAACTCTCAATGGTGCCATTTTGATTTTCCAATCTGCACAAAAAACAACAGATACTTTACTTGTCATATGTTTATTACACTAGATTCAGCATTCCGTACGCTTTTGTTTTACTATGATTCAATCTGCACTAGGATTTTATTTTCTTTTTCTGAGAGAATGAAACTGGCAGATGACAACTTGCATCTTATGAGCAAATGCGTAGGAGCACAAATGTGCTTCTGCTAGTGGAATATGGGTAAAAAAATATATATATATATAGAACGTGATTGCTGTGTTGTAAATTCCTGTCATCTATATGTCCTTAATCTGTGTGTATCTATTTTTGTTGTTATTGTAGAATCGGCTGTAATATTTTGTTTAAAAATGGATTTGATATTCCAATGAAGCGACTATGGTTGTTATATTAATTGCTGCTGATTTTTGGAATTATTAACAAAAGGTGTTGGGAAATATTGCTTTGTTTATATTCAGTCAGTTTATAGATTGTGTTAGCTTGTTGGTGTATTTCACAAACCTATCAGGATACTCCCTAGGCTATATGATTTATCCGGGGTATTCCAAAAGTTGGCACAATGTTAGTAATCAAACTTGCTACAATATGTAGCATCTTTATGGAAGTGGACTCACACAACATACAGTATGTTGTATCTGAGAATATGTAAGGAATGATTTATTTGTTGTTGTTAAATATAAAATGTAAGTAAATTGTGTCATGGAATCCCCGTTCTTTAAAAAAGCAAAACTGATGTCCAGTATTGTACCTACGCCCTATTTTTGGGAACAATATGAATATTATTAATAACATATGGTGCTAAAGTTCTTTTTGTATGTTTTGGTTTTTAGATGAAAAGAGAAATATTATGCTGAAAATGTAATGTTAAGCCTTACTGTAGATTCATATATCAGACTGTTCATCCCAGAAGAGAAAAATAAATATAGTATTTGAAAGTGCAAATATCAGTAGTGTATTCACATGCACGTCTCACATTTCTGACAGATGGAAGTGGCTACAATATACTGCCTGCAGTGGTTTAATAAGTGAGCTATAATGTCAGACTACAAATGCTACACCATTTTCCCAGCTGGGACAATGAGGAGACAGAGATTTTTGAGTGTGACATTAAGCACAATATGTTTTTTAATTTAGCTTAATGACACTCAGAGACGTTAGGTGCAGGAAGAAATATCAAAGTCTAATTTGTCCCATGCTAACAGCTGTAAAACAAATAAAACAATTAAGGAAAGAAGATAATCAACCTGACAAATTGCTATTCACGTAAAAAAAAACACCTGGGGTAAATTAATGGAGGTGTTGATAATATCTATCCGAAAAATAAAATAGCTAAAATGGCTAAAATATAAATATTGCGACATGGACATATACTTTTAACACAGGTAGTTTGAGGACCAGTCGGTTATGCAAATACAGAATAAGTTACTTTTTTTTTTTACTTAAAATCAGACCGTTTTCAGACCATTTCTGACCATGCAAAATACCTCAAATATACAAACCCGCTGACAAAATAGCCTTTGAATGTTTTATATACACTGCCTGACCAAAACAAAAACTTGCCACCAAAAAAAAAAAGGTCACCAACTCTAATATTTCGTTGAACAGCCTTTAGCTTTGATTACAGCACTCATTCGCTGTGGCATTGTTCGATAAGCTTCTGCAATGTCACAAGATTTATTTCCATCCAGTGTTGCATTCATTTTTCACCAAGATCTTGATGATGGGACAGTCTGTCCACTGCGCAAAGCCTTCTCCAGCACATCCCAAAGATTCTCAATGGGGTTAAGGTCTGGACTCTGTGGTGGCCAATCCATGTGTGAATCCTGGCATCGTCATCTTGGAATATGCCCGTGTCATCAGGGAAGAAAACATCCACTGATGGAATAACCAGGTCATTCAGTATATTCAGGTAGTCAGCTGACCTCATTCTTTGGACACATAATGTTGCTGAACCTAGACCTGAGCAACTGCAGCAATCCAGATCATAGCACTGCCCCCACAGGCTTGTACAGTAGGCAAGTGGTAGTGGCAAGAGGTATTGCTTTTCTGCTGTTCAGTCCCAATCCCTTGAGTTCCCTTCGCATTGTGCGTGTGGAAATGCTCTTCCAGTTTTCAGTAATGCGTTGGACAGTTCTTAACCCAATTTTAGTGTCTTTCAACATGGTTGTTTAATAAATGAGAAGCTACTCATTGCATCAGTTGGGGTTAAATAACTTGTTGCCAGCTGAAAGATAATCACTCATGCAGTAATTTTCCAATAGGAGGATCGTACCTGTTTGCTTAGTTAAATCCAGGTGGCGACTTTCTTTTGGCCAGGCAGTGTACATGTTCAGTAAATAGTGCTGCAGTTACTACAGGTGCGTGGAGAACTTACCCATCTCTGATTGGCACTGGTATGCCAGATGTGTTAAATGTTCTCCGTGTACCTGCTTCTCTCTGTCCTCTTGTCCTGTAAGACAGTGACAACAAACTTTAAGAAGTATATTAAGACATGGTATTAGTAGTCATTTAGAACCATCTCCACATATAGATTAACAGTCGATATTACAGTTTAAAACTGCGGTCAAGACAGCCCCCATATTCTTTTGCGCGTTGTCCTGATTCGAAGCGTTACGGTAAACGCGTGCAAAAACTGCCCTTCAAAATAAAAGCGTAACTCAGTATATCGTGAACAAATTTAAATCTAATGAAAATATATAAATTAATAACAAATAATGACTATTTATTATTTGCAACAATGCTATATTGAATTACAATAAAAAAAAAAGGTAACGAGCGGAACCTATATATACATCACTGAATGCATGAAAGGAATATGTTGTTTTACATATTAATAAACACTGCATTATTAAGTGATGAACACAGAGCGCATATGGAGAGAACTGAGGCAGAAGTTGCCTCAGCTAAGGTATGTAGTCACCTGTGCTTTCAAGTTTCTGAAATTGAGTTTTTGTCTCTGAATAACTTATTTTCTAATATAACATTCTTAAAAAGCTTCCCCTTGTAGTGAGAGTACAGCACACAGTTTGTCGAACTGGCTCCTCTCATGACTCGGCGGTATAATAATTACTGTAATGCACAGCAGCAGCTGCCTGTTTTGGTTTGAGCGAAGCAAAGCATGCTGGACCACAGTTCAACGCCCAAAATGGCGGCACGATTGAAAAGTTTTGACTGTTTTCTCCGACTTTGTCTGCTTCACAGACTCTCTCTTTAGGCGGTTTGTCTGTACGTAAACATCATCTTTTCCCACATTGGCGCCTCATTGGCATTTTTTCAAATGGTGGAGGAGGATTAGGATGGCGTTTTGCTATCGGCTCGAAATCGGGCATCCCTTCACTAATGCTAGGCTAAGCTAGGCTAGCAAGCTAACTGCTGTCAGATGAATGCCACTTGCCTAAAAGCTTCGGTAGTCACGTCGTATTTCACCTGGTTCTCCAAGCCGAACTGAATATGAAGAAGAGAATATTTACATAGAAATGGAGGATGATGTGAAAAAAGTAAAAAAGGTAAGTCGGGAAACTTTCACTGCAACTTGACTGCATGCTAACCTACTAGCCGGACAGACTAGCTTAGCTGTTAGTTGCTAAGTTTAGTAGCCAAATATATAGGCAAGTTTAGCATTAGTTAGCTGACCAGCATACTGGGGCAGAACACTTAATATACAGCGTAGCGTTTGTCTTTTCTTTATATAAATATAAACGTAAGAAGCAACTATAAAAACTAAATACTACTGAAGAGGCGAGTCAGGTGGTGACAGTTAATTTGGGAAAGTTACCTTCTTTATTCACCATTACAGTGAGCGTAGAGATTTTTTTTTACTTGTCATTGTTTCGTTCACGCTATGGTTTATTAAAATGCGTATACTGACACTTGAAATCATCCGCCGGCGGTGGATTATAACGTTTTATACATTTTCTGACATTTAACTGAGAGGGTGATGGCTGGTTTACCTCAGTGAAAAGTTGTGATCACCTCCAAAATCTAATGAAAGTTCAACCGACTTCCCATGACAGGTGTGGGTCATGTAAGACCTGTGTGCTGTCAAAGGCAACAGCTATCACTGTCAATCACACTAAAGGGAATAAGGCCATGCTGCCCTATCTCTCTCACACACATACAGTACATGTAGACACTGATCCAGTCTGATGTGGAGACAGAGATTAATCTTAAAGCCACACAGCAGATAGTTTCTTTGGAGACATGACCTTTATCTTTTCTTCTTATTGTGTAATAGAACAGACACAAGGGTTATTGCCCCTTAGATCTTTTGGCTGGAACAGGAGGAAACTGAACAGCAGGACATGACAAGCCTCACAGCCTTGGAGAAGCGTATGGGGTGTCTGAGGTTTATATATTTATTATGATTGTGTCGTCATTTCGTCTTTTTTCCATGAGAATCGGGCAAATGTTACTTCCTATCTAATTCGGCACCTCTCAAGAGGAAGGGAGATTTGGACAGAAATACAGTGATAGCCCTAGAAGGTTTGTTGTGGCAAGGAAATGTTTTTCCCAGCCATGTTAACCAGTCCAAAATATGCATGTGGTTTGAAGAGACATAACTTCCACTCAACTTTCCAAACACAATATCTGGTCACTAATGACAGCTTGAGCAGTTGTGGACACAAAACAGACATTTGAATTTAACTTGAATGAAAGGCAAGTATCTTCAGGGTGATAATATTTTCTGCTTAACATCAGGTCTCATTCATGCTATCATTAAACATCATTACAAAACAACAGATGACCTCGTTAATTGTTGGTATCCTGTTGATACTTTTGTTGATGTGCTTTAGCACTGACCAGTCAGGTTTGATTATTGTTTTTTCTGTTGGGGACTAGTGTAAGCAGTCATGCAGTTCTTATTTGCGCCACTTGGTGCTGATAGTGGATAGCATTTGGCCCAGATTTACACTGGCTTGCCTGTTGATTAGGTTCACTAGCGAAAACTAATGTATCATAATATAACATTCCTGTACTAAAATTTAGCTTCATGAAGGTTATGGTATTCAGAACTTGTAGAGAGAGCTGTTGATCCATCTGTTTTCATTTCGGAGGCTCGGGCTTGTAGCACCATTGAACTGTCTTGTACCGACACATGTTCTATTATTTTGACAACCCAGTTTTATTCAGTGGGCTAGGCTAAATAACAGACACACTTTTGTGTTTTTAATTCAACCCAGTTTATTAGCACCACAAACTACATCCTCCAAAGTAATCAGACAGTTAAATTACCGGCCTTACTTTAGCTGTTTCAGCATCAACTGAACATTATAACAGTCGTGAAGATGGATTTAGTGCAGCATACATTCGTTTTCACAAGTGAGTGTATATTATATGTTCACAGAATGGGGCAGCTCAGGTACCTTAGTATAATTGTTGTTTTAATTTATATAAAGTTGCTTATAAATTACTGCTGCTTATCAGGGGATTTTTTGGGTATTTTGCAAAGTCTTGTCTTACAGAAATATCCAGTGAAGGCATACATTATGTTAACTTTCTATCAGCAGCACATCTTACACATGCTAGCAAATTCTGAATTGAGTGCAGCTTGGTTACCTTACCTTATTTCTCATATGGTTGTGAGGGGGATATAGGGATGATAAATACAAAATATACCATACAATGTTGTACAGTCCACTGGGAAAAGATCAGTCATGAACAAGAGAGGATGGTTATTTACTGAATATGGTTCAAGAAGTGGCTGCTTTTGTTAGTTGTACTTTTTTTGTCTGGTAAAGTTGGCTCCTTTTAAACGTCATCTAAATTTTCTTGCATTGTTCGTAAGTGTGAGAAAGTTTGAAGCTGCACCTTCAGTTGTTTTCATCCAGGCCATCACAGCACAAAGAAGTATTACAGTTCCCTCACCGACATTTGTTTTGTAAACAGACTTTCATAACAAAAAAAGGCAGTTCATCTTGTGCCCACTCACTGAGGTCAACTTTTGTGGCTCTTGTCTCACATTTCACTAGCTTGTGCACTTGTCTTCAGTTGTTACCCTGTGAGGCGGATGAATTCTTGCATGATTGCTGAGATCACAAGATCACAGTCCTGCCTCACCAGGCTGCAAGCTTTCTGCTCTTTGCTAAACCACAACTACTGGCAACTATAAGTGTGCTTTTGGAGTAAGGATTGTCACTCCTTAGAGCGCCTTTTATGCCCACATTTTCCTTACACATATGACGTACTAACTACATATTTGGTTACACTGACTGCTTGTTAGTTTTCAAAGCTCTTCAGACTGAATGGTTGTGTTTCGCCTGTTTCGCAGCTGGTTAGTCCAGTCACCCTCAGTGTATTTTTTTAAATCGCCCAGTTTCCATGGATGACGTCTAAGATAGTTCAGTGTCACAAGCCATCTGGCGTCTCACATTTCTGTTAAATAATGCACTTGGTGCACAGGTTGTTCTGTTCTATATAATCTAAAGCCATCAGGCAGGAAATTATCGGTCAAATATGAGAGTCAGATACACATTCTGATGGTTACCGTTCTTGTTATATTTCATAATTACACAGTAAAACTTTTATTTTGACCTTTGATAATGTGTCTTAAAAAATGAAATGGGTTCTAGAGAGCTACAACAGACGGTGAGCACTTTTCAGCTCTCCAAATCTGCGGTGGTAACAGCATTGCATATGTGACAGGCGTGGTTAGCAGTTGCAGACTATGTACGTGGTCTTATATTTCTGTGGTTTAGCAGTGATGGAAGGAAGCATTCGTGACAGTGGAAATGTTAAGGTGTGGAGTTATCGTGGTATGTAGCTTGTTTTCAATGTTGTCTGTTTTCAGCATCTGCCAAGTGGTTTTCAAAACAACATGAGAAATCTGCAGAGAAGCGTCTCGGTACTCAGAGCACCAGAGCGCGTGTCATCACAGGAAGCGGTGGCTGGTCCACTTCCTGTTCTCGTGCCTTAGTATAGAGTCAGAGACACTTCCCTTCCTTTGTGAGGGGTGGTGAGTCACACCCCTCACATACAGCCTGAGTTTGATCCTGTACGTCTCTAGCCAGTTGGCAGCTGTCACTGTGTGTGAGTGGAGGCAACAGGTGTCTAGTTTAGACAGTGTAGCAGCATCCGTCACCAAGCTGTGAGCTTGCCGATGAAAAGAGACTCCTCTAGCGCGGGGGTTCATGGAGAACGAGGTATGGTTCTTAAAAGGCTTTGAATCAAGATACATCTTTTGAAACATGACTTCCTATATCGTGTACCACCCTTTTAGATCTCTGAATTGATAGATTATCTAAAGAAGAAAACTAAATACAGAAGCATTTTTGAGAAAAATGATTTTCCCTCTTGTGACGTATCCATAGCAGCTGCTCTTTAAAGTTTTACAGTTTAATGTTCATGGTTAAGATATTGGATCTCATACATATTTTACAACCATTATGGCAAATCGCAGAGTTTGCATATGATGTTGTTGTCATGTATTAAGTAACAATGGAGGGTTGTACTTCTGCTCTTACTTATTCTGCAGCGGAATAAGCAACAGTATAGTGGGTGGAAGCAAGGTCAGCAGAAGTGGAAGTACCACAATTAACATATAGCTGCTGTTGCAAGTACCTAACTTTGTTGCCAGCCTGTTAAAACTATATAATATGTGTGTTGGGGATACATGTACCTCTGTGTAATGCTGCAGAGACCCAGAGATTGCTACTGGCTTATTATTTAGGCAGTATAATATGTAATGACATGTGCAGCCACTCCAACTGATGATGGAAGCTATGCAATAATAGCTAGTAAAATATAAGATGCTGTTTGGATTACCGAACGGACAACAATATTTCTTTGTTTTTACACAACAGCCTGGTATCGTGTCCCCGTTCAAGCGAGTCTTCCTGAAAGGAGAGAAGGGGAGGGACAAAAAGGCCCAGGAGAAGGCCACAGAGCGCAGGGCCCTTCACACCTTCTCCCTCTCTCAGCCTGATCACCGCATCGACCCTGACATACTGCTCAACGACTACATTGAGAAGGAAGTCAAAGTGAGTGTGATTAGTGGAGATGCAGTATGTAGTCCTTGCCCACTTACTCAAAATGTTCTAGTACTATTCACCTGGGAGAAAATACAGGAGGCTTTTTTTATGTTTTTAACAACTCACTCGAATTAAAGAAGTGTGTCAATCTTCTATGTTGTCCAGTACTTGGGGCAGCTGACATCAGTTCCAGGATACTTGAACCCATCAAGTAGGACAGAAGTCCTGCAGCTCATTGACAACGCAAGGGTAAGACGCATAGTAAGATTTAACCTGATCCTCCAGCTCGTTGCTCTCGTTCTCTCTACTTCTCTTGAGTTAAAAACTCAAATTTAAATGGAAAACATTTCTGGTAAATGATAGGCTTTACTAGCCTTATGTGTTCCTGCCTCTCTGTTTTTCAGAAATCGCATCAGTTGGCAGGCCAGCTGACGTCTGAGCAGGATGCAGTGGTAAGCTTGTCAGCGTACAACATCAAGCTTGTATGGCGCGATGGAGAGGACATCATCCTGAGAGTGCCCATCCATGACATTGCTGCTGTCTCCTACATCAGGGATGACTCGTTACACCTTGTGGTGATAAAAACAGGTAAAAAACAAAATACATCCAGGTTCCTGTAAGTGTTGAGATATAAGAATGAAGTCAAAATATTGGGAAACAGTATATCCATATGTTGCTTATCTAGATGGAAATGTCCTGCCTTCCTCATGGGACACAGTTTCTTAAATCTTTTTAGTTTGCCGGGTGTACAGCCAGAAAACTAATACTGCTGCTGTGGAAAAAGGGTTTGGTGGCTGCCAAAAAAAGATGAGGGCATAGTATGGGGAGTGCTGTGAAGGGGGAATGGGAGGCTCTACCCAGTGAACCCAAGAACCTGGGGCATAAAAAGGCAGCCAGGACAATGCCGGGGGAAGTGGAGAAGGCAATCTTGGCATTGGCTGAGAAGACAGGATGGGCTGCAGGGGGAGTCAGGTCCCTGCACGTCAAGAGGCCACCAGCTGATGCAGCCAACAAATCAGGCACCTCTGTAGGAGTGGCAATCCTAGATTTTCACTGGAAGTACATCTACCTATTCAAAATAAATATTCAGTCCATTGTTTGAACAAAGGACAGATGGATTAGCAGAATAATCAACATCTAACGATTCTCTGCCTGGGAGATTAACTACTAATAACTGAATAAATTAAATTATGTGGTAACTCAAATAACATGGCTAATAATGAAGAATAGTTTGAGAAGAATAGAGGAATAGTCAGTGTTGAGGTACCAAGTAAATAATTGACCTGGATATTTTTTTTCTGTGTTTTTCAGCCCAGGAGTCAGGGGGCTCTCCCTGTCCCAGCTCATGTCCTGATCTCAATAAGTCCCAGACTTTGAGCTCCTTGTCAGAGAGTGGAGCTGTGCTCGTGGAAGTCTGCTGTCTGCTTGTGCTGGCGGTCGATAATAAGGTAATATTAGGAAAATAGAGTAAGCATGTTTGGAGCAGCTTCAGAGCTTTACTATGGAAATTGTTGGCTCATATTTTTGTAGACAATTTCAAAATAATGCTAACATTGTAGCAAAAAAACAACAACACTGTATTTTATTTTATTTTATTTATTTTTTTGTCTTTCAGGCGGCAGCAGAGGAGTTGTGTCTTTTGCTTAGTCAAGTCTTTCAGATTGTTTACACAGAATCAACCATCGACTTCTTGGACAGAGCCATTTTTGATGGAGCAACTACACCTACCAGACACCTCTCGCTATACAGTGGTAAGGGAAAAGAAATACAGATTTTTTTTCTCTTTTGAGACAAACGAACTGAATGAGACGACAAACATTACACATCATTGGTTTTACTTATAAGCTTGATGCAAACAAATGACATTTTTGAGTTTTATGTTCTTCTGTAGCTACTGACGTTTCAGAACTTATATCATGACCCTGTGCATTTATTTTAAATTTTTTATTATTATTATTATTATTTGAAGATGACTCTTCAAGCAAAGTGGATGTTAAGGAGGCATTTGAAGCAGAAGCCAGCACATTGTAAGTACACAACAAAGGAGTCTAACCTTGACAGTAGTAGGTTTCCATTTTCAGCTCAGTGATCAGAAAGTGCTTTAGTTTTGTTTGACACTCACTAGAGCTGTGCTCTTTCAGTCCTTTCCAGGTCACTATGGAGACGGACGGAAACTCTCCATCAGCTTCCACCCCAGCATCCCCTCAGACTAAGACTGCGAGTGAAGGAGAGCTCAGTACCACTGCTGCTGAGCTGCTGCAGGACTACATGACCACAGTATGGCATTTCATCTTAGTGTCCCTCGTTCGTGAGAATAAAAATAGTGAAAGCTGTGTTAAGACCTTTTCCACCCGTATTGACTCTAGCTTTGATTTTTCAATATCTTTTTCTTCCACTTCTAGCTGCGGACAAAGCTGTCATCACAGGAGATCCAGCAGTTTGCTACTCTTCTCCATGAATACCGCAATGGTGCCTCCATTCATGAGTTCTGCATTAATCTGCGACAACTCTATGGGGACAGCAGGAAATTTCTCCTCCTCGGTACGACCACTCTATTTCACCACACATGGATATACAAGAATCACGTATAGATTAGTCTTGATTAGTCAGATGGCTGCCTAAATATTTGCAAAAGTCTTGTTTGCACTATGTGTTGATTTCCAGACCTCTTGTCTATTTAAGTGAGATGAGTTTTGTTGTGTGAATTCACCAAACACTGCTCCATCAACCTATTTAAAAGCAAAACCTTATGGAAGAATACAGTAAATTCCAGTTTTGAAATTGTACTTTAAAAAGGACATCTACACTGCCTGGCCAAAACAAAGTCGCCACCTGGATTTAACTAAGCAAATAGGTACAAGCCTCCTATTGGATAATTACTGCATGGGTGATTATCTTTCAGCTGGGAACAAGTTATTTAACCCCAACTGATGCAATGAGTAGCTTTTCTTTTCTTAAAGGTGCAGTAGGAAAGTCTTATAAAACTAACTTTCTGTCATATTTGCTGAAACTGACCCTATGTTCAAGTATAATTGCATGAAGCAGGTCATTTAAAAAAAAAAATCGGCTCCTCTGGCCCCACCTAGAGCCTGTAGCGCGATTTGCAAGACATCCACCGCTCCATATTCAGATGCACCAATCAAGCCCAGGGGTGTATCTAACAGAGTGTCAATCACTGCTCATGGACACGCATTTCATAGCCTGTGCCTCAGCTTCACTCTCAAACGTCTAACCACATCAACAGGTAGCGGTCATATATCTACCACATAGCAAATTGATAAATCTAAACTGTGGAATAAAACGCCACAATGAATGCTTCTAACTGTTATTGATAGCAAACATCACCGATGTAGGCTACTTTCAGAAACATCCTAACCTTGGTTTTGTCCTAAAGTTGACTATTGCTAAATATTTTGACCTAAATTTATTTAGCAATAACGAAGGGTATTATAAAAACTATTTTGTTGTTGTTACGTCGGTGTGTTCCATGCTAGTTTGTTTACTCGCTCTCTCTCGGTTCTCTGCTCGTGCACAGTATTCCAGGGCCAATATGCACGCGCTCTATCGTGCACAGCTCTCCCTTGTGGGGGGAGGGACTTGGGAGACCTTTTTGGGCTTTAGCGGAAAGTGGGGAGGGACTGAGAAGTTGTCGATGTTCAAATTTTTTGGCTAAGTCCTGGATCTTCGCAATCCTGCCTACTGCACCTTTAAACAACCATGTCTAAAGACAAGTCCCGTGGTCGTGGGAAAGATGTTAGTCTGTTTGAGAAGGGTCAAATCATTGGCATGCATCAAGCAGAGAAAACATCTAAGGAGATTGTAGAAACTACTAAAACTGGGTTAAGAACTGTCCAACGCATAATTAAAAACTGGAACCTTTATGCTAGGGAGCATAAAGATTGGACTCTGGAGCAATGGAAGAAGGTCATGTGGTCTGATGAGTCCAGATTTACCCTGTTCCAGAGTGATGGGGGCATCAGGGTAAGAAGAGAGGCAGATGAAGTGATGCACCCATCATGCCCAGTGTCTACTGTACAAGCCTGTGGGGGCAGTGCTATGATCTGGGGTTGCTGCAGTTGCACAGGTCTAGGTTCAGCAACATTATGTGTCCAAAGAATGAGGTCAGCTGACTACCTGAATATACTGAATGACCAGGTTATTCCATCAATGGATTTTTTCTTCCCTGATGTTCACGGGCATATTCCAAGATGACAATGTCAGGATTCATGGGCTCAGATTGTGAAAGAGTGGTTCAGGGAGCATGAGACATCATTTTCACATATGGATTGGCCACCACAGTTTATTTTATTTTTTGCCCAGGCAGTGTATATCAAGTGGGAATGCTGAATGGATATATATTGTGGAAACATGAACACAAGTATTTTAGTGGTTAGACTTCAAAGAGCGATGGTATCATGGGGATGTTTCCTGGACGATGAAGGAAGTTTAGGAACAGGACCTCCTGCAGTCCAGACGCTGGTAGTGGTTGGAGCAGCAGATGAAATAGATGGATCCTCTTAAGACGACCAGGAAGCTATGGAGATGGGGAGAGAGAGGGTTGCACGATGGACGGCCTTGAGACAAGAGTGGCAACATTGGTGTTGAGAATTAAATGACAGCATGGAAAGATAATGAAATGGAGTGGCATGCATTCACCCTGGAGGAAGTGAAACAGGATAGGTTACATAACGTGTGAAGCACATGTAAAATATGTTCTCAAAACGTGTATTAGTTCACAATCACGTAACATCTAAATGCTGTCAGCGAGTATGGAAGTTGTAAGAGCTTTTTCTGTTCCCCTGCAGGCCTGCGTCCCTTCATCCCGGAGAAGGACAGCCAGCACTTTGAAAATTTCCTCGAGACCATTGGCGTGAAGGACGGCCGGGGCATCATCACGGACAGCTTCGGCCGCTACAGGCGTACACCCAGCTCTGCCTCCGATTCCACCACCAACGGCAACGGAGCAGCGGGAGGAAGTGGAGACAGTGCAGCCTCCGATGAGGGCCAGGAGGCATCTGAGGGCGATGAGTGGGACCGTATGATCACTGACATCAGTAATGACATTGAAGCTCTCGGCTGTAGTATGGACCAGGAAGGAGTGACACCCTGACGTGGGGGGAAAAAAAGGGAGGTTGGTTTTCTAAGTACTGAAAGAGCCGCTCCTCAAATGAGCAGTAGGCATGAGGTGAGCGGATCAGATGAAGGTTGACCTTAGCACTGACCTAAGATTTTATTAATTCCTCTAATTGTCAAGAGGACGTTCCCCTTCCATAGTCCCTATACACTCAAGAAAAACCTAGACTTGTTACTATTAAGTCAACCAATGCACTTACGCAGACTCTGTACATGCAGTTCGTTTGGCTTGTTTTGCATTTCGGATGGATTCATAGCCTCTGATTTATTTTATAAAGATGTTATTTGGTTTTGTACTCATTTATTGGCAGTATCTGCCACTGCTATCAGCAATGTAGCAAAAATCTCCGGTCTTTGAGAATATTTCTCTTTTAATAGCCTCAGAGACTCTGGAAGATCCATCAGAGGAATGGATGCATGTTGCAGAACGTTTAGAGTGAAGCCTTTGTGCTTTTGTATTCAATCTGCTTCATCCACCAGGAGAACTTTAGTCTTCTCCTTTTATTTCACTTTTGTGCGTTGCTGTGAGAGTGTAACATTTTGCTATATATATATATATATATAAATATATAAAAAAATTTGGGTAAGTGTACTACTTTGTTTTACACTATTATTTGTTATCAGTGTTTATTCATTACATATACATTTTGCCTCTTATAAACTGACCAAGGAAATACTGTAAATTCTCTTTCGTTTAAAAAAAACAAAACTATTGAGTGGGGACTGTATTTGACAAAGCCACTTAGTTGATGGCTGATGTAAGTTTATGATTTTGGATATTTGTTGTTCTTATGCAGGTCATCTTGTTATGTTATCACATATATTTGTAATTGTGCCTTTACACTGCAGTACTGCTGCCAGCTGTCTGTCAAACAATGACAGGTAATTACAAACTCAGTCATTTTATTAAATAACATAATTTACACTGATTGTATGTTGGTATCATGGTGTTACATAAAGGAAAAACATGGTATTATCCCTTACACCCGTCTGCTGCATTATCAGTGGCCACAAGCATGCAGTTTGAAGGGGGATTAACCTCCTCATTTAATTTAACTTTAACACAGCAGAACTGACACAAGAAGGGAAGGCTTTGTCTTCTGATTATGATCCCTGAACTTATCATTTGCCTGGATGCACCTAAGCTGCCGTGGAACTTCATTCAGTTTCATGAAAACAATCACGCTGGATGCTGCTGAGTGCCCTGTTAGGGATTAGTTTTGTTAAGTCTTGCTGACGGAAAATTGGCAGGACATCTCAAGCTGTGCACATTCCTTTCTGTAAAGCCCCTCAGTAAGTTTCTACTCCGGATAGATCCACTTTTATGTTATTCACTACAGTTAAATATAACTCTACTAAACAAACTGGAATCAAATGCTTTTGGTCCATTGTCTACGTCGTCTTGTTTTTGTTGTGGGATTGGAGCAGGGCTACATGAGGGCATGTACTGGCTGGAACACTACACCTGAGCTCAAATAACCTCTTTGGCTTGAGACACCGTCTGCTGCAAACAAAAGAATGAGATAAACTAATCTCACATTCTTTCCCGTCACACCAATAGAGTGTTTAGTTGAGCCCATTTCTGCAGAAGTACATTAAATGACTGTTTTGACGTGCCTTCTGTGTAATTGAACTGTCTGTTTTCACACAGTCCTTGGAGGAATCCTGATTGGCCTCCTGTAAATTCCCTAAACACAGAATTACAGAGTGCAGCACCTCGTTGATGCGACTAATTATTAAATAGATCACTTGGTCTAATTAAGCCATTAAGAGATCCCATGCTGTTTTAGACAGTTTGCCAATTATCTGCACAATAACAGTAATGGAGGCCCTGCAGTGGCTCCATTACTTAATAGAGCATGAGTATGCCTCATGTAGAATAATGAGATGGGTGTTATTGCTTGTTTAGCCTGCTTGTTGCTTGTTTTACCCAAAAGAGGATTGGAGTCAGGAATGATGAAAACTTGCCATTAAAGCCAAAAGGATAAGTGGATTTAATTTAAAAGTCTTTTGACAGGACCCTTCAGCTGTACTAACCTCATATTAGTTTAATTGCCTTAAAGGGGAGCTACTGGTTTTTTTTTTTTTGTTTTTTTACAACCTGGCTCTTATTTTGGGGAAATAAGGCCCAGGTTGTAAAAACACAGTAGTTCCACCTTTAAATGACTCTGGGGAGAGTTTCACAAAGAAACATTTAAATTAGAAACTTTGTGAAATAAGCACGTTGGATTAACCATGACCTAAAACTGCATATATAAATTTGAGTGTATATTATATGAATTTAGCAGCAGTATATTTTTGCCATGACAAAAAAAGAGTAAATAAATGAATGCAGAAATAATGAATTGCATATAAATGAAAATAAAATAAATACTTGTAAGCTTTTTATGCATTTTTTCTGTATTTCTGTCTCGGTGTTAATTGGGCTGGTGGTACAGTTGGGCATCCAGACAGAAGCTAACGATTTGTTTCAAATATACATGACGCAAGCTAGCTATGCGAAAATACTATGCTACTGACTACATACATACATTACTTTTAGCCTATTGCGTAGCCTATTTTTACATTTGTTTATATTAATGTATATTTCTTAATACTTTAATGTATGTATTTCTGCATCTGTATATTAATGACAATATCAAAAGCTTTTGCGCTTAGTCAATAGCATAGCATTAGCATAGCTAGCTCATGTCATGTATAATTGATACAAATCGCTAGCTTCTGTCTGGATTTTAAACTGAGGCTAGTAGCCTACTAGTAACCCAATTAACACAAAGGCGTAAATACTGAAATAAAACATCAAATGCAGAAATAAAGACATGCAGAAATAGTAATACAGATTTTTTTATTTGTATGTAATTATTTATTTCTGCATTCATATTTTCAATGTTGTGTATTTTTTGTGCTCCATGTTGTATTCCACTAAGTGACCAGAAATATTTTAATGCTTACAATTTCAACTAATTCAAATTATATACATTAAAATGTATTTAAAGTAAATTAAGATAGCTGATAGCCAAAGAGTATTCAGACTAATCCAAAATGAAAAAGAATCTGCAAAGGAGTTTTTTTTTTTTTTTTCACCCAAATTAATTTTCCACATAGAAAACTACTGTAGAAGGTAGTGGAAAAGCTTTTTTCTTTTTTTTTTTTTTCTTGCCCCGACCATGTTTAATATGTGTCCAGGAGCAGGTCCAAGTTCCTCTGACCTATAAATCTATTTTCCAAACACCGACAGTCGGAATCCATGTATCAGCGCTCCAGGGGTTTAATTGTATGGTTAAACTTTAAGCCCCAAGAGCCTGCAGCGCGGGCTGCTTCCCCATCAAAACCGCCTGATTCAGCTCTTATTTCCACACCACTCCAAATTGAGAATGTCATTGCTTGTTAAAGATTTCCAGTAAATCACCAATAAAGTGGTTAAGCAAGGCTCTGGCTTTGCAACGTTTCACAAAAGACTGAATGGGAAACTTTGTCATGCAAGTCAGCACCCCAAAAAGAGCCAGAGCGGTGAGTAGCCCATCAAACGAGAGACTGTATTTCCCCCATCTTCGTCAGTTTATTGCATTCTTCTGTGTGATCTGTTGCTTGACTGCCTCTTCCTTACAGTCAATTTTTGAGATGAGATGTGCTGAGAGACTCCTACACAACGACTCGGCATGAGATGCAGTCTGGGATTCTCGCCAGTCTCCCCCCGTGGTTCACCTTGGTGAGGTTTCTGTCAGCTAGTCATGCTGGAGTTTGCAGCTCAGTCATGGTGAGAAGTGTCTCTCTGTGGTGTCACATCTGTTGTATTCCTGGAACAGGATGGCGGCTACATTTCCAGACGCAAAGCTCCTGGTAAATTTATTCCTCTTCCGTATACATAAAAATCTGTCTCTAACTGTCCCAGTTTCAGACAGAGCTCAGATCACCAGGACATCTTTGTGGTCTGTATAACACAAAACCAACAGATTATTTCACCTTGAATGTGACCTAATTTTCAAAACATTCCTACAGTGTCTGGTCTTCATGCTTCAGCTGCAGATGTAGTGCCCGATTTCATGCCTGTCAAGTAGATAGTGTCTGATTTTGTCATGCAAATGAGAGGGTTTAGGCGTGAAATTAATAAAAATGGATAACTCCAGAGACAGCTGCTCGGCAGAACCGGAATCCAACAAGCTGTAACAAACTATTTTTTTTATTTTTTATTTTGTCTGCAGTATTTAATTGCCCTGGCCAAAAAGAAAAAAGTCAAATGGTACTACAGAAAAAAATTAAACCCCCTTAGTCGTGATCAGCTTGTTAGGAAACGCGTCTAACAGCCTCTCTGGCAGCCTCTCACTCAAACAGACTTGTGTTTTTCAGCAGCAATAAGCCCAAATAAAGCCGGAGCTCATGCATGAAAATCTCGGGCTCAGCAGAAGTCATTCATAACATGCCACTTCTTCAGGCCCTTCCAGATGGAGGGGGACGCAGGGATCAGCGAACGGGGTACACCGACTCGCACATGCGGAAACTCATGACCCCGCGCTCCTGTCTTCACACGTACCCAAATCTGCTCAGGCGCAGTGAGCACAGATGACAGATATTTGAACAAGCCATTAGAGAAACAACAATAGAGAGGCTCATTGAAGAAAGAAGTTTGTGTAGTAGCTTAAATAATTTAATATTTTACGTGAAGTACTTGATTTTCTGGACATTTAGGAAAATGGCCTGTGGCCACTTTGAGAGCTGTCTGTTAACACAAACACCACTTTGTTTTATGGACAAAAAGACATGCATGCTAGGTTAACTGGGTGTTCTTGATTGGACGTGAGTGTGAATGGTTGTCTGTCTCTCTGTGTTGGCCCCATGATAGATGGGAGGTCTATTCAGGGTGTACGCTGCCTCTCACACAGTGACAGCTGGGATAGAATAATAGATGGATGGATTATTATATACAGTATGTTAGCTACACTGTTGAGATTTAGAGGTGCTTGTATAGACAGACAGGTCAACTGTTTCCTCATCCATCTTGAACTTAAGCTAACTAGATGCTGGCTGCATAATAGCTAATGTACTGTACTGGACACATGTCTTTCCTGATTTTGAAAATATTCTAGTTGTCTCCTGTGAAAGTCTGCTTTCATAAAACATTTGTGCACAAACACACTTACTGCAGGATATCATGTTCCGATCTTGAATGGTGTTTATACAGCCTAAAGTTTAAACAGTCGTGTAAAGATCATCTTACCTCCATTAAAATGGGAGCTCTGGGCTGTATCTAGGCATCTATTCAGGAGCGCGCTGTCAGAACAGGCTGTGAAAAAGAAAAAATGAGGAAGGGGGCTAGTTTGTGGCATATTTGGCAATGACAACCATAATCCCCCCTTAAACCTATGAAGGTCCTGCAGTGCATTAACAATACTCCTTCTGTCTACCATGTGGCAGATTGTGCTAGTTTGAATGTGGGGGATATTCTGTGTCTGTGAATTGGCTTCCCCAGAACCTGAGGTCTGTAATACTTTAACAGAACTTTAATACACGCTATACTGGTGAAAGACTCCTTCGTGTTCTGTGTTCGAGTGAGCGTTCTTACAGGAGAACATTCAAGGAGCCATTGGAAATATTTTGTTGTGGCGGCAGTGAATTATGAGGCTGAGAAGCTCCAATTTCTTTACGGATCATTTATTTCCAATACATCTGTAAAAGCACACTAGTACCAACATCCTGTTTTAACAAACACATTTGAAGGTATGTTCCAGGTGATTACAGGCTTAATACCACAACATGAAGCTGGCACGGCAGTTGTTTTTTTTTTGCCAGGTGGCATTGTGCAACTGGGACAGCACTAGATGAGACAAAGGCCCGGCATTGTGTTGGTCCAGAGGGCTAATCGTATAAAGCTGGAACAATCTGTGCAGGAGTAGACGCTAATGTTGGTTCTCATTGTGGTTTTAAGAGGTAATCTGTTCTTTCTGTACCTTTGTTGCAAACTAATTCAATTAAAGATGTGTTTGAGAGATTTAAATCTGTGATTGTGTACTGTAGTGTATCTGGACTCTCAAACTCATTCTCCTAGTGCGTAGCCTGTGCATTGGACTGTACTTGAATCATGCTTTATTTCAAAAGCAAACCCCCTAAACCCAATTTATTGTTAAGAAAAGGTTTCTTCCAACAAAATATCCACTTATAACCGCACTGCCAACATAACAAGAAGGGTCATAACAAGATCCACATAATCATGTCTGCCTGACTGTCACTAAAAGCAGAAAACAGAGGTCTGCACGGAGTAAAAATAGATTTAAATAGTCAATCCGTGCTTGATAAATAGTTGCTTGAATCCAGAGAAGCGTATAGAAATACATAATGGAGTCAGTGATGATAAAATCAGATTAAAAAAGTGGACACAAATATGTACTCTGCTTCAAGTCATGATGATCTAAAGGTCTATAATCTAATGCAGTTTTAAGACAAGAAGGTTGCTGTTTATAGCTGCCATGTGTCCTTTAAAGGCAAAAAACACTATCTATGGACTTACTAGGGTCGTCTTTGTAATTACTATGCATTACCTAAACCTCTCACTTTGATTATAGGGACTGTAAATCAGTGTGTTTATGCTCACAACAATGTGGTGCACAAAGGACTTCACCACTACATGATATATGGCTGTGGCGCTGCACTAGAGCAAGGTTAGTATTACAGAGGCAGCTCTGTATACAGTGGTTTTCTTTTGTGTGTGTGTTTTTTTTTTTTTGTTTGCTCGTATCGGCATCATTGCAACTAGCAGAGCGAGAAGCGGCGAGAGTTAATGTTCATCTTGGTGACGCCGATGAGCCTCAGCGGGGCCGAGAGGCCGAGGCCAGGGGTGACGGGGCATTCGCACAGCAGGTCAGACAGCTCGTCCCGTTCCTCGAGGCCGAAGGTGGCGTCGTTGAGCATCCGGCGGTGCAGGTGGCACGTCTGCTCGATCTTCAGCTTGTTGATGTCGCTCCGGAGCCGCATGAGCTGCCTCGCCAGCTGCTGGTCCTGCAGGCGCATGTCCGCCTGCGAAAGAGGAGACGGAAAAACGACGGAGTAGAAAGACTGGAAACTGGTAAAATAATTGACACATCCTTTCAGCCTTTATGTTAAGCTGAGCTGAGTGTCTGTGTGCTCTAGCTTTTTTAACACACACCGGACAGTGGGATTTCATGAAATATCAAACTATTCCAAAAAGCACACTTTTCTTTTATAGACAGCATCCTCTAAAGTGATATAGTTATAGTTGATAAGGTCTAAACTGACTGGAGGAGGACTAAACCCCAAAAAGTAAACTCGCAGAGGGGCATCCACAAACAATTTTCTCAGCATTCTCTCTTAGTTTTGGTCTGCTGTCTTTGTGTAAATGTTTGCGGCCACCTGCTGCGTGAGTCTGCTCCCTTCAGTGCCTCTTTGTGCGCTCGGCCCAAGCTTACGAACCGCGGCTGAATGTGCAGAGTAACTGAGCTGAGTGGAAATGATTAGACTTTCAGAAACTGTGCGCAACAAATGCCAGATTCTATTTGCCGAGTCACAATCAACGTCGCTCACTAATGCGAGCAGGGCTCTTCTGGCTGGTAAATGAACACTGTGTGCTTTGTTCAATTGTAATTAGTTAAGTAGCATGAAGTGTTTGAATCTCACACAATGTTTTCTGCAGCCAAAACTCATTTGCATGAAAATGAATGAGACATGTGTAATATAAGGAACCTAAGGCTCACCAGTTCTCTTCTGAGCCAAGTGAGAGCCTCGTCGATGTTTTTGAATCCCTTCAGTACACCTGATGACATCTTGCACTGGATCACCTCTGAGCTGGCTACAGTCTTTCTGGGCGTGACTAGCTTCCCTTCAGGCTCCGCTTGAATTGGATCTTTTCCAGATCCCGGCTCTCCGAAATGCTCTGCCTCCAGCCGGGCTTTCCACTCATGGTAAGAAGGCCTCCTGGTCTCCAGTCTTAACTTCTCCGTCAAGGCCTTCAAGGTGGTCAGATGGTCGTCTGCAGGCACTTCTACACCTTCCTCACAGTCTCCTTCACTCGCCCTGTCCACCACAATCTGTGGCGCTGAGTGTGCGTACATCATTAATCTTCTGAATAGAAAATGTAAAGGTAGATGGTCCTCATTGGCGGCCTTCCAACATGCACTTTCCTCTTAGTGCTCTGTCTGCCTTCAGAGATTTATTTTATGGATCATTGCCAGCTGATCTGTTGGCCTGTAGGGGAGAACAGACATGGGATATGAGTTTGGCAACAATCTTCAAAACTGATGTGAGTTTTGACAATATTGTGTAGGTCTCCCTTGTGGTGACTCATCAGAGAATGGACATGGGCCTTCTGAGGATGTCCTGTGGTGTCTGGCAACATTAAGGGGAGGGGCCTCTGTGGATCATCCCACAGATACTTGATTAGTTTGGGATCTAGTGAATTTGGAGGGTCAATGATATTTACTTCTTCTGTCAGTGGTCATAATGTTGTGGCTGATCGGTGTATCACATATTAAAGGATCAGTGCACCGAGGGAGGACACCTCCAGGATTTTCATGTGAGGGAAACAAATTGTTTCCATAGCAACAACACAGACACTGTAAATGAATCAGCAACTTTCCACCTCACGTCCATGGGACTCATTACCTGCAGTCTCAGACCAAAACTAGTAAGTGGGACACAGTGGCTGGTAGTCTTTTACAGAAATAATTCTATTTTCATCTAAAACAGACAGTCTGTAGTCTGTATTACTACTGTCTCGGAAGTTACTTTAATGGATCTTGAACACGAGAATATTTAACGACTACCCATTAGCCATGACGTTTACACAAAAACACTCTTTAACTGTGTGCATTTTGTTCCCAGGCAGCAATTTACAATTAAGTGCAAGAGTCTAATGTGTTGGGAATGTGCTTACAGTGACATGTTAGCATGTTTAGCAGGTATTTAGCATCTTAATTTAGCTTGTTAGCACGCTATAATTTGCTACCACATGTGTGACAGAAGGTATAGTCATTAGTTTTGCAAGTTTCTAGTCTAAAACAACAGTGCTGCCCAAATTAAAATATTTAAATGATGGAAATGAAAGTCTGTAGCAAATTTTAATGGTAATTCATTCAATAATTAGCAAGAAATTTAGCTTAAAACACAAATGTCCCTGTCGCTGATTAAGTATGCACAGGGGATCAGCAGAGTAGTTTGGATATATCCACTTTGAAACCATCACCATCTGTACCTTTTCTTCCCAATCCATCTGAGATATTTTACATGGCAAAGGGTGGCACAACAACAAAAAAACTGTCACTGAAGAGATATTTCAAACTGGAGGACAGTTGTAGACAAGCCAACATTGTTGCTCACATTACACCCAAACTAAAAGCCACCACCACTACTTGAATTTGACAAACATAAGTTTGTAGAGTTAAAAAAAAAAAAAAACTCCATTGAAAATTCTGCTTAGGAAATAATGTCACAAACTAGATGGTTAAAACACACACACTGGTAAGAAGGGCAGCAGAAGCCGACTTTCTGCTCAGTGTCTTCTTACAAGGTCTTTAAGCATTCAGTAAGTGGTTAGTGCTCAGTTATTCCATAATGGGCACAGCAGATCAGCAGTGAAGGCACTGCCCTTGTATCTAATGATAGGGCTTGGCTGTTTTGCAAAATGGACCTCTGACTGTGCAGAGTGGCTGACTTATGAATGCCTGGGAATAGATCCTGTCTTTATTCTCTGCAGGAATCAATGTGTCTCTGGAGGCCACACTGTTACAGGAGAGCCTTAAAGCAGGATGCATTTCAAAGAATTTGTAAAGAGCATGTGAGGAAGTGATTTAGACTATGAATAAGGAGTGCAAGGCTAGAGGATTTAAAGGATGCGGAAAAGTGCATGCACGCAAATGTTATTTAACGAGCTGGGATCACAATTGCGAAGGAATGAAAGGTTTTTAATCGAAGCGGCACAAACCCCAAACCATCATCTTAATGGCTGATCTGGTGAACGCAGACACTTCTGAATAGACAAACAGGAACCCTGCCTCTTAAGGAAGCCTCCTGAATATATGCAGCCTGTATATGAAACCTCTATTAAATCTTAGTACAAGAACACCATCTGTCCCCGTTAGCCAACTGACTTTACAATCACCAATCACATTCCTCTGGTTTCAAACTCCACTTGCCATGCCAGTGAAAATTTATTTTGTGGTGCTGGACTCTGAGAGGCCAAAACCTCGTCTGGCTGAACAGCTTATTGGAAGTCTGGCTCATCTGGAAGATGTGCATGTCATGTCTACATAACAAACAGGACCGCAGGCTAGCTACAGGCTTTACTGTAAGATCCTGTAATCTATAGCATAACCTGCCCCCCCTCACCCCCACCTCCTTTCAGAGGTTTTGAGTTCCAGAGCCAGTGAGAGCATTATAGAAATCATCCAGTCTCATGTGAACACAAAAGATATTGGATTCTTTGGTTGTGGCAACAGAAGCTTAATTACACAGTGTACCAGCTTTTAGTAATCATAAATATGGATACACCTATATAAAAAGTTTTTTTTTTACTCTGAAATGTGTCACATTGGGTTTTAGTGGCATTTCATAGGTTGTAATTTTCAAAATAAAGGCACAAAGGTTTTTATTTTATTTTTTATTTTTTTATATGACAAACCCCTGCTGTTCTAACCTGGTGTGTGGATGTTTTTATCCACTGTAATTACACCCTGTCTTCAATAAAACACAGATCCCAAAGTAGGTTAAAGAGGCATTGATAGGGCAATATAACCTGAAATGTTATGATCACATTGTTGTGTGGGATATGCATATGACACTTAAGAGTAAACTATCAAGTCAAAGACCAAACTAAGGAAGACAAAAGATTTTCGGTCATAGCTAAACTAAACTCAGCCAATACATTAGTGCTTTATTTTCTTTTCTAACTATTCACAACATGACCTTATTCAATTCAGTTCAAATGAGCTTATTTGCATAAAGTAGACACAATAGACACAAATAGACACAAAAATAGACACAAAAACAGCACACACAGTACAGCATTCCCAAATAATTTGTGTTTCATGCATTATTTTTAAAACGTTTTAAAATGTACAAAAAAATTATTATATTAGTATAAAGTTGTGTTCAAGTTGATAATTTCAGATACAACTTTTTAATTTTTATTTTTTGCATTTACATTTTTAAGATTTAGGCGAAGAATTATCCCACTTAGTGTTTCCACACGGAAAAATAAAAGAATAAATAAAAAAATCTTTAAAAAATAATAGCCACATTAACGCTATGTTGCTCCCGATAACGCAGGACGCGCGCGGATAAACCGAGCAATGTTGCGTACATGTGAGCACGTTCCCGCTGCGTGCTGGCAAGTGACACACTACCGGTATCACCTGAACACTAAGCTCGTTTACCTTTCAACAGTCCCCCAGCCGCGGTCCAACTCGCCATCCTGAATCCTGCCAGCCACGTCAGGTGAGGAGAGTCGCCACCAGCCGCCGCGTCCCTCTCTGACATTATCCCCCTCTCTGCTCTGCGGTCCACTTGTTTTTGAGCACAGAGCTACCGGAGACGGGGGTGGGGGGAGCGGGGAGGTTGCGTCAGGTTGTGGTTGCTTGGAGACGTCCCAGGAATCCCGAGCAGACTTCCCGCCGCACGAATATGGCAACAGCGTCACTGTGGTACAAGCGTTTATTTTCATTCGGCAAAAATACGACAAATACACTTTTCTTTTTTTCTTCCAACAACCGAACAAGTACAAAAGGTGAAAAATTCACAACACGAATACAAACTATCACAAATCTATTCAAAGATTCAAAGACATGGCTTGCTAACAATAAATACAAAAAGCATCTTCACAAAAAAATGTAGTATAAAGCATAAATATCTAATATAAATTTTACAGTTTACTGATTAAGAGTGTTGTAAAAGTGTAGTGATTTTTCAAAATGTATGTAACAAATAAATAAAATAAGTCTGTTCATTTCAATACAGCCTGCAGATTCTCCTGCAGCCTTTGTTTTGGTGCCGATTGTCTTTAAGCAGATAGTGCTACCTTCACTTGAGGCATATTAGTGCAAGAGACAAGTGAGCTGGTGTTTAGGGAGATTCGTACTATTTCACATAATTTCTATAAACTGCAGGGCATTAACATTTGTCGTCCACTGACTTTTTGTGATACATTCAATATAATAATCGTTTGACTTAAACCTGCAGGAAAAAAGGAGACTTAAGACGTTTTAATATAATCCACCGGATATTCCATGAGTACTCTATGCAAAGTGATTGTCATCTTTAGTTAGACGTGTGGCATGAACTCTAAAATACTAATAAGAGCCATACAGGATATTTTTTTTTCCAAATAAAAGAAGAATCACACAACAAGCACAAACTATGCAAAATCTGGCAAAGCGTTCAAATGTGAAATCCGGCATTACTATTGCGGAAACCGACTGTATTCCTTGTGTTTTGTATGCATTTGGTCCGTGCTTTACAAGAAAAACTGGACCGTGACCAGACAAACCTCTTCAAATGTAGTCACAGAGACCACCATATTTCTCATTCATCTGTCCACACAGGCACCTGAATGGTTGAAAATCACATTCAGTCACAAGTTTCTTATGTGATGACATAAATGATTTCACTGCTCATACAGTCTTACAGTACTTCCGATATGTTCCAGAGATTTCATATTTTTATTTGGGATTCTACAACGTTCACTCAGTTTTTGTTTCACTACCTCCAGTCTAAACTATGTTATAAAGTGAGCTCTTCTATGTCGTCATCAAATGAGGCGATGGCACGGTAGGCGGGTCGGCTGTCTGCGACATGCATGGTGTTTATGGAGGATGCTGGAGGAGTGGAAGACCCTGAGCTGAAGCTGAGCAGTCCTTCCCTTGAACGCACTCCGTTGGTGGCTGGAGGACTATTGAGGACCTCCATTTTATTTGAGGGACTCGCACTGTCACCAGCAGGCGCAGCCTGGGCACCAAACAGCTGCTGCATGAGACTAGACTTCTTGTCCTTCCCAACTTCTTTTTCCGTCTCCCTGTCCACTCCCCTGAGATTGAAAATGCCTATTGCTTCTAATGCCGAGTCCCTGTCCTCCCTGGGTGGAGGTGGAGGGAAACCAGGGGAAGCTCGGGAAGCTGAATGTCCAAACGAAGGCGCGTAGCCTCCAAATGCCAAGTCATCACTGGAGATTTGGGTGCGCAGTGCTCTCCTCCCTATTGCCCCTGTTACAGCTCCACCATCTATGCCGGCTCTCCTCCTTCCACCTTCTCTACTTCCTGCAGGCAAGCTTCTTGACTCCTCTGAGTCTGTGATAATAGAAGCGTTACGGTTCCTCTGTTCAGGAGGACGAGGAGAAGTATGGTCAGTGGTTCCCTTTCTGGCCTCAGAAGGACTCGACTGAAACACGTAGTCTTGGCTTTGGCCATCTATTTCGCGCATCTTAGCCAGCAGCAGCTCTTTTTTACGACGTGCTTCCTCTGCGTCCTGCTCAGTGACCAGTGTTTCGTGGTTCCACTTCTCAACCTCTTCCTGTACGTGACCACGCTTCCAGTAGTGGTCTCCCTCTTTCTGGTTTGACATGAAACTTGTTCTCTTTCTGTCTTCTTCTTTTTCTTTCTCCAAACCTGTGAACATAGTGTGTGCCACATTTCAGTAAGTCTTGACAGTTGTTTTCACAGGTATTGTATATATTTTTTTTTTTATATGTGAAAGAGATATTACATATAAACACTCATTACTTGTCTTTGGCTTGTCTTTACCATCTCTTAGCGTCTTTGCCTTCTCTTCGAGAACATTCAGCTCCTGACTGAGTTGCTGTTTTTCCTCTTTCTCCTGGATCTTCTCCTTCACCAACTCCTTCTCCCTGTCTTTTTCTTTCTCTCTCCTTTTCTGTTCTTCCTGGTTTTGAGGCCTGTCTTGTGTCTCTGCCTGTCTGTCAACTCTGTCCAGCTGCTGTTGACATAAGTTTATAGTCAGAAAGAAGTGTAAGAGGTGAATGACAACAAATAAGAGTGGTAGAAGAAGGTGTGGATGCTTTACCTTAAGTGTTAGGTAGTCATCAGGTGCCTGTTCACTGTACTCATTGGATTCAGTGATGGCAGGGGGCGGTGTGGGGAAATCCAGACTTAACATCCTGTCTTCAGTTTGTACTGCCTTGGTGTTGCTCCTAATGGCGACTGTACGTGAAACAAAAGAATACATTAGAGTGCTAATCCTATTCCTAACATCCCTTTACACAGAGTACTGTGTAAATGGATGTTAGGAATACAGTATTTATGGGCATCTGTGTTTGTCATTTTTTTGTTCTAGTTGTCAGACAATAGAATATATTATCACTTTTAATAGCAACGCATAAGGAAGCTTTGACTAAAAGAAATAAAATTACTACAGAAAACCAGAATGTTTAAGAACGTCCTGACGAACACCAAATTCTAATTTCTTTACTTCTACATGTCCCATAATTACAGGAACAAACATATGCTACATGGACTCGCGAGGAATATCCATAAACTCAATTATAAATGTACTAATAAGCTTTAACAACCAGCGGTTAAGATCTTACCATTTCGCTTTGTGCCTTGTCCACTTTGTGCACTGTCCGTATCTTTTCTCAGAGAGGATTTCACCATGCGGTTAGCGTAAATGTTCTTAGTATCGAGCTCTCTCTCCTTCTCCTGATAAGAAATTAGCAAAAATGGACATGGAAACAATGGCCAACATGCCGTTACAAGATTAGTTACAGTTGTTGTTCAAGTCTATTGTTGTGTGTACGGACCTTTAGTTTATTGGTCAGTCGTTCCAGCTCCTCCTGCAGAGTCCTGATTTCCTCCTGGGCAGTGACAGTCTTCTTCTTCTCTGAAACCAGCTGCCTCTGGTAACTGCTGTTGGTCAGCTCCATGCTACGCTCAAGTTCCTTCAAACACACACATACACAAGCTGTTCTCAGATGGCACTCTACTTCCTTAAGCTTTTCTGCATTTTGTAAAATGACAGAACACTCTGTGTTACCGAGCTTCATTACAACAAAAATAATGATAAATGCACCTTAATCTTACGCTCTGCCTCTTGGGCTCGTGTCTTCTCCTCCTCTAGCCTGCGGGTAAGTTCATCTCTGGCTGCTAGCTCTCGTTGGTCAACCAATTTCCTCAGCCGTGCAATGGTCCCTTGACTCCTTTGCAGCTGTTCCTCATTGTCCTTCAGACGGCGCTCAGCTGCCCGTTCCCTCTCTTGCGTCCGCCTGAGTCGCTCACGCAACACATGGATATCGTTGGAGTGACGTGACAGTAGCTGGGAAATCTCGCTCTCTGTGTCATCGTAGCGCTGCAGGGCTTTCTCTTGACGCACCTGAAGCTGCAGCAAAAATTATTTTTTAACTTGCAGTTGACGACGAGAAGGAAACTTAAGGTTGGGGCTAGGGATTCTTTACTTGGGTTGTGTTTTTTTAAACAATGAAACATCAGCAATGCACTCTGACTCTGATGTATACCTTTAATGGCCTCAAAACCCAAACTGAAGAGTCAGGAATACCTGTCTGAGAATTCGATTCTCCTTCTGCAGTTCATCAGTGCGTTGTTGCAGTTCAGCAAGAGCATTACGTAGTTCATTGATCTTTAGGAGGCGGGCTGAAAGCATCCGCTTCGTCACCATGTCCAGGTCTTTAGGTGGCGTGGACTCCTGGCTTTGTGAACGCACTCCCCTGCGATGCTGCTGGGTCAGAGGTTGGCCACCTGGTCGCACACCCCGGCGCCCCACACCACCTGCAAGGGTAATGAAATAAACATCACACAGAAACATTTAAAAGGTAATGAAAGCACTTACTTTTATAGGCCATTATTGAAGCTAAACAAAATCAATAGTATCTGTGACAGAATCTGCTCATAAAAATCTTCTTTCTACAGAAACCACTGTGATAAAATCTGCCTTACACTGCCATCACCAGGACAGTAAAGGAATTTTAACCGGTAAGGTTTAGGGTTAGTTACTTTACATACCCATCTTGTAGAGAGGGCTGCAGGAAGTCTTCTTTGCCCGTACCCCTCTTTGTGGAGAAGGGGAAGGAGTCCGGGATCGGGAGTATGGCGAAATTGAGCGCTCTGAAGGGGATTCATTGTCAAAATCTTCAGAGTAAAAGGACCTGTTACTTTTCCTTCCCTCTCCGTCTGATATCTGGTCCCGATCTGGATCCGAATGCCAGGTCCTGGTTTTTGATCTACTCTCGATGCAGCCCTCTTTTTCATCCTCACCGTGGATCTTGTCCCGGACTTTCTTTTTGTGTTTCTGCACGGATGACGTCCGAGAATCTTTCTTTGTACTCTGCAGTGACTGGCGACTTCGATCCCGGTTGTCTTCATATGGGTCAGTCATGTTTTCAGATTCCATGTTGTTATTTTAAAAGTGTGTGCTGCTGATTTGAAATGACACAAACTTTGAATTACAATTTAGCATCAACAAAGGCTTACCTGTACAGAATGCACTTCACCTGCAGACTTATAGTAAAATCAGCTGACCTCCACATTTTTAATGGGGAAACCAAGAGAACGAAATTCCCCCAAAACTATTATAAGAAGCTAGGGCAACTGGTTTCTCTCAGGTTTTCCATATTATGTGTCTCGGTCACTAAGCGACAACACACATGAGGTGGAATTTTCCATGAGACTGAATGAAGTATGATATCTCTATTACACGCCACTGCTTCTACTAAACAAATACTACACTGCCCCCGTCTGCTCTGGTGACTTACTGGAAAGACATTACTTCTAGTTGCAGTTACATCGAGTATGTCTATTCTCATGATTTAGAAAAAACAGGAGAAAATTTAAAATAACAAGAGGTAAGGTGATCCGTTTTAGGTAGATAAGTACTACATATTTAATATATAAGGCCTAAAGCCTATTCTGTATTTATCTAGTGTTTTCTTGTGTTGAATTTCTACTTGCTACAGTATTGGGGACAGAAATCCTCCGACTGAGATCAAACAACCTTCATAAGCTGGAAGAATACACATGTGATTCAAAAATAATGCTGTGAAGGCAGGAAGAACCTAAAGGTCAAGATATCATCTGGTCTCCTCATCAGCCCAGACAATAGCGCAATCACTTGATAGCCAAGTAACTACGGCAACACCAGCAGCCGGAGCAACATCACCGTCAGTGGGAAAGAGCATCATTGTAGGTCAAGCAGGGCAGAACGGTCCCATATCTGAGTGCACACGTACTTTTAACATTGTTCAACAGTGTTTTTTTTTTTTTTGTTTAATTATATAATCTTTATAGGATTGTTTTCTACTCTATAATCACCTGCAACATATACTCACCCAAATAAATATACTCTAGATAGATTCTTTATTCAAATAAAACCTTTTGATGATAAAAGAAAAACTGATCCTCCATGATAACCAAATGATAAATTGTAATCATGTGAAGTGCTATTTTGTCCTCATTGTGATATAACAAACAACGTGAAAAAATGACCTCCTCTATTGTAACTTAACACAAAATCCTGTTTGGAGAGAAAATTTCCTAAATAATATGATGTAAATGTGCGACTCACCGCATACATCATATCCAGTCGCTTCTGTCGTCTTCATCCACTTCGTGGAAAGTTGTCAATACATCTAACAGTCTCCATGATCCTGAGAAAATCTCTTCAGTCGATCTCAAGCACTGCAGTAAAAACAAATATGTACAAAAACATATGCTGTCTTGCTGCAGCGGTAGTGGCCTGCTCCGTGTCACACGAACTGATTGGATTAAGGTAGGCCGTCTGCTGTTGACATGTGCATTGTTGTCAGGCTGCCTGTAAGTGGCAACAAAATGTAGCACTTATCTGAGAGCACAACTCAGCGGGCCTTTTGCTCGTTCACGTAATATATGTACAATATTAAATTCATGAACACGAGAAAAGAAAACAATGGAAAAGGCAGTTCAGCGTATTAATATTAGCAAGTCTGCCCGAACAGCTCAGAGTTGTGAGGAGTGACAGCTAGCTACTCACTGCTAGCATAGCAACAGCAAACTACTATCAACAGGTGGGCTGTGTGTTATCGTTCGGGGTCTAATTGCACCAACTCGTCCATGTCCCCGCATCAAAGCATCCTGTTGATGTCCTTTGATTTCCGCTATAGTGTATAGCAAATACTAGGTGTTCGTTCAGTCTCGATCGGCTAATGTTAGCTCCACAGCTTCACTACCAAGCTAGCATGAACTTAAGCTAACGTTATATATAAGAAGACCCGTTTTGGTAATAAACTGTCACATCTATTGTTTTAAAACTCGCTTACCTGTAACCATCCACAACAAAAATAAAACAGCGTAAGCAGAAAGTAGAGCTGGTAGTCAGGGTTGCCCTGGTACCATTTCCTTCAGTCCACGCCTTGAGGTTTGCTTCACTGTAGCCGCTGACGCCGTACCATGGCAACCGCAGCATTCCCTGCAATACCCGTCTCTTACCAGAATGGCGCTGTTGGACGTGTTGGTGATATACATTTTCCAAATTTAAAGACAATACTGCTTACTCTTCATGTAGGAATACAAACAAAAACAAGCTAATTAAAAACTAAACACTTTACACCGCAGCATTTCAACTGTATTGACACAAAATTATTAAAAATTAAAAATAATAATAAAAAAATTCAAAAATCTATAATATGGTGCTTAAGTTTTATGGATAATATCTGTTGGGAGAAAATATATTAGAAGACAAATCAAAATATGTGGAAACAAAAAGGCACAACTAAACCACGACATTCACCAGGACAGGATATCATCTCATTCTGTATAAAAATAGAAACATTTTAAATACTTTTAATTTGTATTTGGAGGGTATAAAGATACTCTTCGCCTAGTTGCGAATTAATAAATGACAAGTTTTTGTCAGTTTCATACTAGCACTTTACAAATAACAGAATAATACACAAACAGATTGAGGCATACTTAATTAATAATTCACTGACACTGACAAACTGGGCAAAAGAAAACTACTAGAGGAGGACTTTATGTCAATTTTTCAAAGCAGCTACCAAAAATAAGCAAGGGAGGATACTGTGTCCTAAACAAATCAGAGGCCGGAAGTACAGTCCCTTTCAAAATAAACACTTGACGCTAAAATATAAGTTCTAAGTGACATCAAACGATAAAGAAAGTTCCTCATATCAGCTTAATTGTTTTAAAAATATATATTTGAAATGAAGTTCATACTTTGTTTAGCCCTACGCATATTGATTTATTTTGTTGTTCTTTAACCTGTATTAGTTTTGATATATTTTCCCCCCACTATTTTACAAAATGAAAAACAGAATTCACATGTTCTTAATTGCAGTGTGTCTGTAGCGTCGTGGCGTTTGACTGTGTGGTTATTTTATTTTCAAGTCATAGCGGAAGTTCGGTGTTTTGAGTGGCGTTTGTTGCGTCTGTGCAATCGAGTCACTGAGCGCCACAGCCGGGAGGAAGCCTCACGCTGTACTATTATCATGGCTCACTTTAAATACTGGAAACGCGTGCGTCCTCTCATTTAAAGCTCACGGTCTATTTTATCCGTTCTTGGCGTAAAAAAAACCCAACAACAAACAAAATAAATAAACGTGGCCCGCCGCCAGCAGACGGAAATTGTTTGCCGACTGCCTGTCATTAATTTGGGATTAAAATGGTCATCAAGGTTTACATCGCCTCCTCCACTGGGTCTCTCGCGGTGAGTGTTTGCAAATATGTCGTGTAACTTGTTGACAGGTACAGCTTTTTAAAAAAATGTAGACACACACACACACACAAAAAAAACCTGTGTAAATCTTAATGCTGGCTTATCAGCTGAATGCAATTATGTAATCGTATTAAACACAAGCAGTGAAATAAACAGGCATCTTTCAGACAGATGAGAAAGCTACATGCATATTTATGAAGTCTTTTCAAATAGCACTGTTTGCGTTATCACAGATGATATACACAGCCTGGCTTGTATATTTTGTACAACTTCTCCCTCTAGGAAGTGAAGGGGTGGACAAAATAACAGGAACACCTTATTGTGTATTAACAAATCCAGTAATAAGATGCACAGACAGCATTTAGATCACATGTTATGTATAGGACTTTATATTGAACACACATCAGAGTGAGGTTTCTCAACAAAATGACTGAGGTCTTTTACGTTCAATGCATCTTGTCTTTTATAACTGGAGTGACCTTTTTGTCACATATGCTAAATATTGGTGAATCCCCTGGCTGCAGGAACAATGTTCTTCTATCCAGGAGATTGTTCCTACAAGTGAACAGCAGTCTAAACTCTAATTTATGTCAGTACATTTGATTAGAAGCCAGATTTGCTGTTGGTCTTGGTTAGTGCTGAAATTAATATTTGACAACCGTGTGAAAGTTTTTCACTCGACAATAAATTAAAAAATATCAGTCAGCACTATAATGGATAATGTAAAGAGTACCATCAGGGCACAGGCACATGCCTCAGAGAAACAAACCCAGCTGATAGTATGAGTGTGAGCAGAAAAATCCTCAAACAACACTCCTCCACAAATTCTTATAGAATTAGGTAATGGCACAAATGAGTAATATATTTATTTTATCAGGGGAGCACAATCTTTGAGCGTTTACAGAGGAGTTATTTTTAACCATGACACATACATTCATAACGCACAGACACTCTCTGTCTCCCACCACACACAAGTACAGTTCATGCTCGAATTGGTCCACCATTTGGGTCAGTTAGCGTAGAGCTCATGTGAGCGTAATTCACTCTGAAGGCTTTTGAATTCAGTTACAAGTGATTGAATAAAGAAGAAAAGTGAGACTGGACGCCGCAGCTGATTTATTTTTTTCTTTTTCTGGGGCGAGATGTGTGCACGTCAAAGGGAGAGGAGTGTGCAGTTACATGTGAGCAGAAAAAGGAAAAGGAGTTATCAAAGACAATAGCGTGCCCCCATGAAAAATGAGCAGTGTAACCACAGCAGATTACTGGGGCAGAAGTTATCAGCACAGAATGGATGGGAGGTAAATTAGGTTACAACCCACTCTTGAGTAAATAGATGCTGAGTCTCATCAGATATACTGTGTATTCTGCTATTCATGCTCAAAACGTAGGTTTTAATAAATGGAAAAATGTTTTTTTTGGGGGGGGGGGGGGGGGGGGGGGGTAATGTGAAGGGGAAAACTGATGTAAGACTGTATATTCCTCTATCTCTCTCTGAGTTCGTGACTAAAGGATTAGTTCTCTCTTAACCTTGAGCTAATCCCCGACATTTCTCCTAAACAGTGCATCATATACTGTAATATTGGTGTTTGCATGCCTTAATTTCCACATGCACACACATACACAAAATCTGAACTCATCCATCCCCCTGACACACACTTTCTCTCACAGGGGGCACCTCGTTCATTATTTAGAGGCATGCTGCCTGCCTTTCACCTCAGAGGACGACCATATCATCTGTACTGTTCACCAGCGCCGTGACATCCAGTGCGAGCTGCTAAACAGTGTTTTTAAATGGAGGATTAACCTCCATCCAGAACAAAACAGCTTGTTTGTCTCTTTAAAGACAGTCATTTACCTACTTGTGCGCTTCAGGCCCCCAGATAAAGCTGTTTTTATGTACACGCAAAGAGAAGCTTACAGTCTTGTTTGGGTCTATAGCTGTCTGGAACAATTGCTTACTGTCTTTAGGCTACAACAATAGCATCATTGTGGCTCCCAGTGTCCCTTAAATAATATCCACATCCCTGTTTATTTACACATAAGCTACATTTGCACAACTTTACTGCATCAAGGATAGAATTCCTAGGAAATTTTGTTGTGTTACGGACTAGAAAATTGTTTTTATGTGTGTTCACATTGTATTGCTCCCACTAGTTTTAATTATTCACCCTTTTGTGATGTTAATGAGTGCTTAGTAGAATTTGTGTCACCGTGGTAGATTACATGGCGATAAAAATGGAGACAAAACACGACAAATGAATGAACAAAGTGAAACAGAATCCACATTCACATTTTTTAAATAATTCAGGCTAGGAAGGATGAATCAAAATGGTTTAACAATCCTTTAAAGTTGAGAAAACAACAAACACCAAGAGTTAAAGGGTTAAGTAAGACATTTTGTGTGTCTCTGTGTCTAATGTGTGTTTACGATCCAGTGTGGGAGTTTTCTAAAATTACGCCCGGATCTCTCTTTCCCACAAAAATTCACAAACACTGGCATGCAGCCTAGGTCACACACAGTGTCCCAGGGTGGATAGGTCCGTTCTGTGGGGAGCCGCTGTGCCATCCGTCCCAGACTGCAGTTGGAAAAATCTGTTCCGTGATCTCAAGACAGCTGGCTAATAAAAATGTTTTCATGAAGAATTATTGATCAACTCCTTGGAACAAATATCACAGTCACAGTGGTATGTTTAGGAAATAGGCCGAGTGCATCCCAAGAGTAGGAAGTCAAGTCTACACAGTAGATTAAATGTTCTAATTTAATCACTTGTAGAAATGGAATGATAACTAAAGTAAATGGTTGGTTAATTAATAAATAATTCTCCCTAACTGCAGCCTATATATAACCTCCTCCTGTAATTTAATGTAAAATAAGATTCAAGGCATACAGTAGAAAGGGATGTTGGCTCTCTCATTTCAAACCTAAGCCCTTCCACTAATCAATAATCCCTCTTAAATGTACTTATTACCCACAGTGTCAATGTGCATTTAGTGCATTCAGGACACTCCATGCAAGTATGTGTGTGCGAGTGGGAGAGAAAACCCTGCCAGGTTTCTCTGACGGGTGTCAGTTTACCAGTTGTCATTGCAGAAGTGTATTAGAAACCCAACTGCTGGGCCAAGTTCACAGAGACAAACACAGTACAGGGTCAGACTGCACAACGTACAACAGTTTGCATTGTTGTTTGATGCAGCATAAATAAAAATCAACTGAATGCAATATTAGATTACACCATGGTGTTATATGTGCCAAAAAGTAGTGTGTCACGGTCGCTTCTCTTTCATGAATTATTTTAAACATTTTTTTTTTCTCCCCCACTACTAATTTTCCAACCTTCCTCCACCCACTTTTTTTTTTTTTTAAATATATTTATTTTCCGACCTTCCAGATAAAGAAGCATCAGCAGGCAGTGGTGGGCTTTCTGGAGGCCAATCGGATCACCTTCCAGGAAGTAGACATTACCATGATGGAGGAACAGAGGCTCTGGATGTACCGCAACATCCCCAGGGATAAGCAGCCAGAGAAGGGCAAGCCACTGCCTCCGCAGATCTTCAACGAGGATCGCTACTGTGGTGTATGACTGATATCAATTTATAATATTCAGAATTACTGCCGTTCCATTAGGTAGCTCTGCTGTATGTGCACGGTTTAGTTCCAAAAGAGATATAGAATCAAAAGTGGGCGTGGTTTAGCAAATATGGTGCACTATAGAGCTGGAGAGAACTGTTAGTCCCCTTGTCTAGCATCTTTACCACATTATTACTGCAGATCAGAAAGGGAGAAATTAATAAATTGTACATTAGCTAGATTGAAAAGTCTCCCCCAGTTGAGATTAAAACGTATATTTGCTCCATACTATTGCTCTGCTAACTATCACAACCTCTAAGATAACATCCAGTGTTGTTTTATATGCTGGACAGAGCAAATCACAGTCACAGACCTGGAAAACGCATTTTAATGTGACTTATTTGCATATTGATAATTGTGAATACCAAAGTTTGCTACACTAATAGTTGACATGAAGTAAAATTAGTCTTTGCTTCCTGTGATGGTGAATGAATTCGATGAGCTAGAGCATCCCAGTTCATGTCCTGCACTGAGGTTGTGCGCTGCTCTGTAATCCTGTCGTAATCCAGTTTCACGGTTGGGGCAGATTATATGGTCTGCCTGCCGTCACTCTCCCTGGCCAAGGTAATCCAGCATCACACTGCAGTGTCATGGTCACAGAGTTATATTAGAAGCTGCATGGTGAAGGTCTGTTTGGCAGTGATGTTGACAACCATATTTGAAACTTGTAGAGATTATGTAACACCTCACATCCTCATTTATTTTCTTCCTCCCCCAGGACTACGAGGACTTCTTCCAGTCAAAGGAGAACAACACTGTGTTTGCATTCCTTGGGCTCAGTTCCCAGCCCTCTGTGAAAGTAAGTAAGTGAACGTATTATTTCCACAGAAACACGCTGGGGTCTGTGGTGTAGTGTAAATCAAACATCCGATGTGGTTTGTAAACTTCCTCGAACACGCGACTGTCTTCACAGTGCTTGGTCAGCAGCTCTAGTTTCTACAAGCTGTGACTTATTGCTATTTTTTATGCATGTCAGCTTTTTTGGAAGAAAGTTCATTAAAAACATCAAATCCCATTTAGCTAGATTCAGTGGCCTTTTGCCATCAGTGTACACAGCAAATACCAAGATATCAACTCTCTACTAAAGATTATCTTCCCATTTCTATGATCATAGTCCCAACCAGCTAAACAGTTTTAGAGCTTAAGCCCCATCCACACATAAAGTAATTTGCTCCTTAACGATCACTTTGAGGCCACCAGTTGTTAGTGGATGTTTCAACCTCCAGTTGCCTAGGAAACCCACTTGTAAATTTCCAAAGTGAAACAACAACATTTCTAGCATCTAGATGGAAGCAAATAAAACACTCCAAGCCTCCTATCAACATGATGAATTCCTTGCAGTAAACATTTGGGGAACTCTGTGCTGAATCAAGTTCAGTTTAACTTACTATCCACCCACTTCTTGTGGACAAAAGCTTTTTCTCACCTATCCTTCCTTCAACTTGGCAGATTCAATTTGCATTACATGATCTCCTGTCACCACATCTCTGCCTCCTGTATGTCTGCTCCTTAAGTCCCGTCCACATGTAAAACGATTCAATGTTGCCCATCACTTTGTAGCAATCACTCCAGGCTCTGGTTGCTTAGGTAGCCACATTATATATTTCCCGCCCCACATTTTTTTGAGTGAAGTAAGCAGAATATGCAACATTACTAGTGTGGGCTTCAACTTTGCTTTAGTTCAGCCGAGCACATTCAAAGCTGTAAGGTATAGTTTACATCTAGCTCTCTATGCCGGTCAGATGAAAATACTATTAACCATCCAGGTCCAATTGATCCTCTAAGCACTATTGCCATGGTGATTTTATTTGTTTGTGTACTTTCGTATATTACTATAATGTTTTGAGAATCTCGTCCCTGAGACTGAAAACTACACATTAGATCCTTCTCTGTGTCCAGAGCTAACTAACCCACGTAATGCACTTTAGCTCATATATGTATATATACACACAGAGAATGCAGATGATTTCAGAAATGTGGTGGCGCCAGGGGCTAAATGCACTTATGCAATTTGGATTGATTGGAGACTACAGTGACGAGCTGCTCTTGGATTTTGACATAGATGAAGTAGGAGGAAGGAAAGATGTACATGGTGTTTCATACTGTATGTCGGCCTCAACTCAGCTCAACTTGGTAACTGCCCACTTATCATCACCAAAACTGCTGAATTTAATGACATTACATTAAATCTGACAAACTGCTATACACAAGTTTTCATTTTGACAGAATCCAAATTTGCAGCAAGTATTTGGTGATTCAATTGTCAAATATCAAAGGGGCCTCTTTCCAAGCATTACTAAAGATTATTTATTGGATTTTCCCCTGGTCACATCCTTTTCTGTCCCTCCTCTAGACGTTCATTGGATAACTCAGTTACAAGTGATTTGATTACACCGGCAGGATAATGTAGCATCATTCAGTCTGGAAGCGCTCCAGACTCTTCATGTTTAGTCGGGGCCATCTGGCCGTCTATAATATTTGGTATACCAGATTAAGACAGGGCACATGTTTGAATTTATAAATCACAAATACAGTAAATAGACAAATACATGGCTAACATTTGTGCATTTTGTTTTCCAGGATTCAGAGTCATAGATCAGGCTTCTGATACGTGTCGGAAAACGCCAGCATTTTGCCAAACTGGTTTCTTCTGATATGACCTCTCCTGACTTTAACACCTCCTTAAACAACATTCCACCATCAGTCGGTCTCCAAGAAGCGTCTGACTCTCCAGAAGCCACAGACGAAGGGGATTAACTTTGTGTGTCCTTTTTATGCTTATAACACTGTGACAGCAAACACTGTTTCAAGACATAGTAGCATAAATTCCACACATATTTGAAAGCCGTGTAGCAGCTCTGGCTTCAGATTAGTACCCTCGGTTATATCCAAATGCAGTTGGTGGTGGAAGAATTGATCGGGTGCAGTATAAGTCACACAAATACACACTTGAATGTGTGTGCATGCCTTACTGAGCGTGTCTGTCGCAGTCAGCAGCTGTTAATGAAGGCTGTGTTGAAGTGAAGTGGACGAGGGAGGGAGCACAGCTTGAAACGACACAAGGGCTTTGCCATTTTGCCTGACTGTGAGAGTGTGTGTATGTATGTGTGGCAGATGAGACCAAATAGAAAACACCTGTAGCCACTTAGCCACCAAGAAAACACAACTTGCTCTTTTATAATTCCACTGCCAAACTATAGTTGGATTAAACAATAAATCCAATGTTATTCTGGTTTTTTTTCTTCTATTATTTTTAGCACACATATCATAAAATGACTAAAAGTGGTAGATTTGGCTGTTTATGGCCTCACTACTGTTTATATAAAAAGTCTATACATCTCTGTTAAAACAGGAGGTTTTTGTGATGTAAAAAATAGTGCCAATGTGACACCAACCCAGTTTTTACAGTAACTGCATAAGTGCACATCCCTGAACTAATACTGACTTATGATTCCACTACAGCTGTCAGTCTGTTTGGAAAACAGTCTATCTGCAAAAACTTTGAGGGCTTCACCAGTGCACAAGCCTCTTCCGGTAGACTGACTGGTACTTTAAGCTATTCATGATTCCCTTCACTTCAACTCTGCCAGTCCAACGAAAGATAAGCATCTCCAAATTAGGATGCTGTGACCACCATCTTCAACACATTTCTCCACCTAGTAATAGTAGTTTTGCAAAGTTTTAGCCAGGCATGGATATGTTTTTCATCAGCACAAACATATGTCTTTCCATTCTGCCCCATAGCCCAAACAGATGAAGATTATAGATATTGTTGTCACCAGTCTTCTCTACCCTCCCCCGATTATTCTTTCATGCTTTGTTTTCTTCCACAAAAGCTCTGATATGATCTTATTTGATATTTTTTACATCACAAAAAAACCTGCTGTTTTAACAGGTGTGTGTAGATGTTTCTATGGCATTCAGTTCCACTCAGATTTTATTACACATCATTAAAACAGAAGCAAATACTGCCTATGTATGGTCCATATTAATCAGTGGAATAATGCATGTGTATGTGAGATGGTCTCAAAATAATTTACTGGTTTCTTTATAAAGTAGTAGTAATTTGTGCAATAATTTGGCACACGGCTCATTGTTCTGAATAAAAATGGAATACCATGTTACACAGGACTAATCACACTTGTGTTTTCATGGGATTTGTTGGCATCATGATCACCAGATTTATCCTGTAATCGCAACCCGCTCTAAACAAAGCATGGTTACTGTTATCTGGGTCACATGAGCTGGATGGGTATAATTCATATAATTACTCCATGTTTCATCTGGCAGAGAATCTAAAAGATAGAGTAATACTCAGATAATCAAATAGCAAAGCTCCAAACCTCTGTGTTGGTAGCCAGTGACTGTTCTCTTCTCCAAACACAACACTAAGCACTTTCTCTATATGACTCCCCTATTAAATTAACATGGATGGGTGCTTGGCTAAACCAACCCTCAATATTTACACATGAAGCACACGCACACAAACAGATGCACACTTGCAAGCCACTTTCCCCTAAATGTTGTGCCATTGTATGAAAGTAAATTTCATTTTCACACGTATAAAGTGAAGTTGGATAATGTATTTGTGTCAGAGATAATGCTGTCAACATTCCTGTTCCTGCTGATTTGTCTCCTCAGTTTATTGTCAGATCATCAGAATGTTTGTTAACTGACAAAATGAGTAAATGTATGTGATGTTAGGCCTCTATGCCTGTGGTTAATTGTGTTTTTTTGTATTTAATGGCACATTACTGTATGGGTCATTTTGCACAACAAAGCAGATTATACTGTTTTCTCTTCCGTCTCTCTTCTGTATTTTTTTTGGATATGTGCATATTATTCTTTTTTTGAGAACAAAATGGCATCTTAATTATTTGTGTTTTAAAAGTCAAGTCAGGTCACATTTTGACAAACAGTAGGCACTGGAGTGTTGAAGAACACTACAATTGACAGCTACAGATAAATGTTGGAAATCCCATTTCCAAAGACTGTTGCTGATGTGGTGTCATGTAGGCCATTCATATCTGGGTTAACTCAGCAGAGGGACATCATGTTTGTATATCTGTTGTGCAGTCTATCCATCTGTTATCTATTACACAGAGAGGCAAACAACCACTCACACTCACATGCACATCTACAAATAATTTAGAATCCCCAGTTAACCTGACACGAATGTCTTTGTACTAACCAACACGAATGCAGTCAAATCAGGCAACACATTGGCAACACAACGGCTCTGAAAAAAAGGGTGTCTTCAAGCTCTGAAGCTAATAGGGAATGGCTAATCAGATTAATAAATTATGTGTTTATGTGGGAACAGCAGTGGCAGCTAGTGGACAAATGAGGAATGATAGAACAGTGCAAACCCTTGGATTTCTCTCATGAGCTTCATGATGTGGTCACCTGAAATGGTTTTCACTTCACAGATGTGCCTTGTCAGGGTTCATATGTGGAATTTCTTGGCTTCTTAATGGGGTTGGGACCATCAGTTGTGCTGTACAGAAGTCAGGTTGGTACACAGCTGACAGCCCTATTTGACAACTGCTAGAATTCAGTTTGGCAAGAACCAATCAAGAAATGACAGTCCATCATTACTTTAAGAACTGAAGGTCAGTCAGTCTGGAAAATTGCAAACACTTTGTGTTCCTAAGTGCAGTTGCAAAAACCATCAAGCACCATGACGAAACTGGCTCACATGAGGACCACCCCAGGAAAGGAAGACCAAGAGTCACCTCTGCTGCTGAGGATAAGTTCATCTGAGTCACCAGCCTCAGAAATCTCAAGTTAACAGCACCTCAGATTAGAGCCCAGATCAATGCCACACAGAGTTCTAGTAGCAGACACATCTCTACATCAGCTGTTAGAGGAGACTGCACCAATCAGGCCTTTATGGTCAAATAGCTGCTAGAAAACCACTACTGAGGAAAAACAAGCAGAAGAGATTTGTTTGGACCAAGAAACACAAGGAATGGACATCAGACCAGTGGAAATCTGTACTTTGGTCTGGTGAGTCCAAATTTGAGATCTTTGGTTCCAACACCGTGTCTTTGTGTGACGCAGAAAAGGTGAACGGATGGTCTCCACATGCATGGTTCCAACTGTGAAGCATGGAGGGGGAAGTGTGATGGTGTTGGGGTGCTTTGCTGGTAACACTTTGATTTATTCAAAACTGAAGGCACACTGAACCAGCATGGCTACCACACCATCCTGCAGTGACATGCTATCCCATCCGGTTTGCGTTTAGTTGGACCATCATTTATTTTTCAACAGGACAATGACCCCAAACACACCTTCAGGCTGTGTAAGGGCTATTTGACCAAGAAGGAGAGTGATGGAGTGCTGCGCCAGATGACCTGGCCTCCAATGTAAATAATCATGAAAATAAGGAAAAACCATTAACCATTAACCATGCTACATCATCTTAAACGGGTCATGTGATTTGGACAAGCCAGCGTGTCCGTCGACTCCAGAGGGTTAATTCAGCCAATTTATGTGCCATATATGATCCAGATTCAACAAGTACAGTATTATAGGCATATGTTTCTTTGTTTTTAAGTCATGTCAACACACGCAGTACACATGCACACCTGCACATTTAACATTGAGTGCTTGAACATTTAACAAATTTAAAAGCTTTCAGTCCTTTAACCAGGATTCTACACATTCCTGAACAATATGTGAGTCCATAAACCGAATAAACAGGATTCTCCCCACTCTCAGCATGAGTTTGTGTCAGATCTCCAGTGTTTCCCCTACATCTACTGCTTTGTACAAGAAATTTCCATGCATTTTTTTTTTATTTATGTACATGTAAAAAGGATTGACACTAACAGCTGTTTGTGAGTAGTCAGTATTAATAAGTAATAAATAAAAATAACTCTTTAAGATTCTTAAAAATAGAGCATAAGCGTGGTGATTCTTACTTTGCCATATTTGCAAATGGACAGATGAGTTATTCAGCCCCATGAGCTGATGTAATAAGTCAAAACCCAAACCAGTCTAACTCAAACACAAATATGTGTATTTTTTACCTGATAACCTGTTTTTTTGTTTTGTAGAGAAGCGATGAACAAGTTTCTGTCGAGTCTCCACCAGCGGAGAATGTTGCTGCGTTCAGGGTGTGCTAGCAAAATACACACATGCTTGATCACCCCTTAACTAAAAACACCAGCACAAAATAAAACATACCACTGCTGCTGGGCGCCCTGCCCCACAGGTGTCGGGTCTGTGGTGGTCATGGCCCAGAGGATCCGTGGTAGGCATCCCGTATTTTCATTTCTGAAAGGTGGCAACCCTAAGGACAGGGCAAATGGAAGTAAAGGAGGAGAATTTGCGCATGGAGCAGGGGTGCAATGTCAGGTCAGACAATCCAAGCATTTGTTTGGGGCCCTGTACAATGACAACCTCCTTAAATATATGAAGACTTCTGTGCATCTTTGCTTAGACCTCCCTAAAACCTAGGATTGGCAATGGCATGGAGAAGAGGAGTTAAAGACACTTAATCTGGGAAGTCAAAGTGGCTATTTAATACTCCATGGGAAATATTTAAAAGTACTTAATTGTGTCAGTGAATGTTTTGGTTCTAACAAGTTCATCTAACCTGACACCAGAAAACGGGTTGATATGTGAGCTATTTGCTATTTTTGGGATGAAGTGATCGAGAATATATACATTATACAGTATGATGGAGAGGATGACTTTGTTAATTAGACACATTGTCTTGCGTCTTGTCAATACATAACACAAATCAGTTTGGATGGAATAAGACTGAGTACGCAACTTGTAGAACACCCTGCTTCAATAGAGAGCCGAAGTCCCGCCCCTTCTACTTCCGGGCCATGGGACCTATCTTTCGAAAAAATATGAACGGCAGTCTATGGCGAAAGATAAATTATTTTCTGGTCCCGATCGACTTGTGCCTTGGATTATACATATGTTGTTTTTCAGAATAAAAAATGATTTTACATGTCAAGAATGTCAGTTTGTCGCAAGATAGTTCAGTAAAACGCTATGGAAAATACGTAATTAAACGAACTACAAGTCCCGCATGCTGGCGCGTACAGAACCGACCAAAACTCCCTTCGTGTAACTACAGCTCTCGACATGACCCGATTTATAATGATTTTCACCTCGTTTGATGCTTCTGCCTTCGTTCTGGAAGAAGACGGTAAAGCTCAACAAGGAGACAGCCATAGTTCTCTAGTGACGTACATTGTTCGAGACGAGAGATGTAGTTCACTAAGCGATCTCATACAAAACCTAATGTTGTTCAGCTTATTTACGTCAAATAATTTATCTCTTGACGTGAAAAATTATCTTTTAAATTCACACACATCATATGTGACATTCATGCCACAATTCGAACGGGACCAAAAAATAATTATGATCTCTCCATAGACTGCCGTTCATATTTTTTCGAAAGATAGGTCCCATGACCCGGAAGTAGAGGGGCGGGACTTCGGCTCTCTATGCCACAAAAAAGTACATTGTGCTGAGGATATACACCGATCAGCCACAACATTAAAACCACTGACAGGAGAAGTAAATAACATTGACCATCTGGTGACAATACAATGTTCTGCTGGTAAACTTTTGGACCTGGCATTCCTGTGGATGCTACTTAGACATGTAGCACTCACCTAGACCAGACCTGGCACCCCTACCCCATATCAATGACACTCACTAGATCCCAAACTGATCAAGTATCTGTGGTATGCACTGGAACAAGTCTGATCAACAAAGGCCCCTCCCCTCAACCCAAAGGCCCCCACTAACAACATTCTGTTGCAGACACCACAGGAAAAACATTGCTGTTCTTAGTCATAATGTTACGACTAGTCATAAATCTGGTGAGAGTTTTTTTGTTTAAATAAAAACAAAAAAAAGTTTAAATATTTCAGCGGACCTTAAATCTTTAATGGACTCAGTTCACTTGGTGCAAATCAAGTTTATATTTCATGTTTTATTTCTGTAGGTGGTAGCCACTTACTTGTGGCAGACTTTATCTGATGGCCAGAAATATCTGTGACAGTTTCTTCTCGTTGTTATTCCACTGATCTCACCCTTGTGTACGTAGTTTTTTTTTTTTTTTTTTTTTTTTTTTTTTAGAGCAATGCCACAACAAGTGTCACTAGATTTAGAGGCAGCATCACCATAATTCCTTACATGGCTCTGGCAACGTTCCTGATCTCATTGTAGTGTCGATAGCATTCGGCATTTCCCCATAAAACTATTCATGTGCATACTTTGTCATATGTTGGATTGTTTTGCTGTTTATAACACAATCACCCCGTTTGCCCCAGATAAGTTGCATTTCCCATCAAA